>NC_141592.1:16984508-18262008 GCF_036417535.1 Chlamydotis macqueenii | reverse complement strand
CTCTCCTCTCCTCTCCTCTCCTCTCCTCTCCTCTCCTCTCCTCTCCGCGTCTCCTCTCCTCTCCTCTCCGGGTCTCCTCTCCTCTCCGCGTCTCCTCTCCTCTCCTCTCCGGGTCTCCTCTCCTCTCCTCTCCTCTCCTCTCCGGGTCTCCTCTCCTCTCCTCTCCTCTCCTCTCCTCTCCTCTCCTCTCCACTCCGGTTCTCATCTCCTCTCTTCTCCCGTCCTCTCCTCTCCCCTCCTCTCCTCTCCTCTCCTCTCCTCTCCTCTCCTCTCCTCTCCTCTCCTCTCCTCTCCTCTCCTCTCCTCTCCTCTCCTCTCCGGTTCTCCTCTCCTCTCCTCTCCTCTCCTCTCCTCTCCTCTCCTCTCCGGTTCTCCTCTCCTCTCCTCTCCTCTCCTCTCCTCTCCTCTCCTCTCCTCTCCTCTCCTCTGCTCTCCTCTCCTCGCCTCTCCTCTCCTCTCCTCTCCTCTCCACTCTCCTCTCCCGTTCTCCTCTCCTCTCCTCTCCTCTCTCGTCTCCCGTTCTCCTCTCCTCTCGTCTTCTCTCCAGTTTTCCTCTCCGGTTCTTTTCTCCTCTCCTCTCCACAAATATGATCAGGGGGCTGGAGCACCTCTTTTATGAGGACAGGCTGAAAGAGTTGGAGCTGTTCTGCCTGGAGAAGAGGAGGCTTTGGGGAGACCTGATAGCACTCTTCCAGTACCGAAAGGGAGCTTATAAGAATGATGGGGATAAACTTCTTAGCAGGGCCTGTTGTGATATGACAAGGGGTAATGGTTTTAAAATAGAGGGATGTTGACGCGGAAGTAACGGACACTGCTGGCGACCAATATGATCAAGCAAATGCCTATTTGTTGTTGATACATCCCGGTTAATATAGCCCTTCTAATTCTTTATCATGCGCAAGCTCTCTACTAATTGGTTAACTATATCATGCACGCGCTCCTAGCTAAAATATGATTCATTAAGTCTCTATGTTCACGCGCACGGCTCTCTCCACCTGCACCCTGCTTCACGTTCAGCCCCCAGTCACGTATGCCAGCTGTTTTCCTTCTTCTCAAGGTTGCTTCCTTTACTTTTTCACAGGAAGCTTCATTACTTTCTCACAGGCGGCCTCATTATTTTCTCACAGGTGGCTTCAGTACTTTCTTACAGGCAGCTTCAGTACTTTCTCACAAGCAGCTTCAGTGATGTCCTTGAGGCCTGCTGCTCACAAACATAACAATTCCATTCGGTCTGGATTGTTCACTAAGTGCCCCTGGTACTCCAGGTATCCAACAGAGGGAGGTAGATTTAGATTGGATATTAGGAAAAATTTTTTACACTGAGGGTGGTGAAACACTGGAACAGATTGCCCAGAGAGGTGGTGGATGCCCCATCCCTGGAAACGTTCCAGGCCAGGTTGGATGAGGCTCTGAGCAACCTGATCTGATTGGAGATGTCCCTGTTCCTTGCAGGGGTGTTGGACTAGATGACCTTTGAAGGTCCCTTCCAACTCAAACTATTCTATGATTCTCTGAAACGGACCAGTTCCCATTTAGGACATGCATAGGCTAACCCGTCATGGTAAAACTGCCCTCCATTGGCATTGTATCCATGACCCTAGCTAGACTCAGAGGCTTATATGCTGGAGAAGCCCTAGATGCGAGCGGAAAGACCCACCGTATTAGTGCCTGGTGGATAATTCCCGACTTCTAACCTCAAGGCCCGGTTTAAAAGGACCAAGGCTCCATTTTGTGCTTCCTTACAGGACCATGAAGAAGACGACAGTACTGCTGCTCTTACTGGCAGTGGTGATAGTGGCCAACGTGGACAGCAAAGACCTGGACAACAATGTGGTAGCGAAAATTATAGAGTTTGCCCAAATGATGAATCTAACCTCTGCTACAGTTTGTCTACCTACCCCCAAATCAGCAGAAGACCCCTTACTGATTTTTGTGCAGGATATTAATATTTCACTAACCCTCGAGCCCACATGGGAGCAATTTAGCAACTATAGCTGGTATTTAAAGAGCTGAGAAGTGGGGCTATACTTACATTGTTTATAGTAGTAGTATAGTTGTAGTTATATTATCCAACCCATCAGTGAGACCACAGGGTGGAGTGTGAATGGTACTGTAGCAAGGACAGCATACCAGTAAAATGACCCTCCAAAACTGAGCTGTATTAGACCCAATTCTGTTGAAGGAGAAGTGCATATGTGGAGTTTTGAAACTATCAATGGATGAGTGTTGCGTGCATGCAACGAACGCTACAGGCTTGGGGAAGTGGCTGGAAAGCTGCCTGGCGGAAAGGGACCTGGGGGTGCTGGTAGACAGTCAGCTGAACATGAGCCAGCAGTGTGCTCAGGTGGCCAAGAAGGCCAACAGTATCCTGGCTTGCATCAGGAACAGTGTGGCCAGGAGGAGTAGGGAAGTGATCATGCCCCTGTACTCGGCATTGGCGAGGCTGCACCTGAAGTACTGTGTTCACTTTTGGGCCCCTCGGTACAGGAAGGACATTGAGCTGCTGGAGCATGTCCAGAGAAGGGCAATGAAGCTGGTGAGGGGTCTGGAGAACAAGTCTTATGAGGAGCAGCTGAGGGAACTGGGATTGTTTAGTCTGGAGAAGAGGAGGCTGAGGGGAGACCTCATTGTTCTCTGCAACTACCTGAAAGGAGGTTGTAGGGAGGTGGGTGTTGGTCTCTTCTCCCAAGTGACTAGCAATAGAATGAGAGGAAATGGCCTCAAGTTGTGGCAGGGGAGGTTTAGTTTGGATATTAGGAAACACTTCTTTACTGAAAGAGTGGTCAGGCACTGGAACAGGCTGCCCAGGGAAGTGGTGGAGTCACCATCCCTGGAGGTGTTCAAAGAACGTGTAGACGTGGCACTTGAGGACATGTTTTAGTGGACATGGTGGTATTAAGTTGATGGTTGGACTTGATGATCTTGGAGGTCTTTTCTAACCTTAAAGATTCTATGGTTCTACGATAAATGGAGCCCTGCTGGAAGGCGAGTTTGAGTTGGTCCTCCTCAAAGCAGCAGGTCTGCAGTTGAGGACTCTCCCCTTAGGTTGGAATGCTGCCTAAGGAAACTCCTAGAAGCTGAGACCCCTCCTTTTGTTAGACGAGTGATTGTGCATTTTGCATCATCAGCCACAAAACTTAAGACTTCTTAATTCCATTGTGTAGTATTAATTCCTGAGTGACATTTCGAACCTATGGATTGTTAATGTTATCACAGTTCTAAAACAATTTCGGTCACCTCATCTAATTTAATTTTTTGTGAATTTCCATGACATCCTCTGGTCATCAGAGTAGGGCGGATAGCTGTGGGGCCTCCAGCTCTGAGAACCTGCTAATCCTTAATGATTTCATTGTTGTGCTGATTTTGTGGGGCAAGAGGGCTACAGTGGCAGCTTCTGTGAGAAGCTGCTAGAAGTTTCTCCTTTATCCATTGGACTCGACTGGGTCTCTAGGGCGGATCAGCTGCTGGCCAGGGCCAAGCTAATTGGCAACAGTGATAATGCCTCTGTGATAATGTATTTAAGAAGGGGAAAATAATTTTTTAAAAAAGAAAAGGAGTGAAGAACCAGAAGTGGAGGCAGAGAAGGGAATGCACAAGCCTTGTGGGCCTTGTGGCCCTCACCCTCTGGCCTCCCGCCGAGCAGCTGTCTGGGCCCGACTTAGCCCGGCCCAGCCAAGAGAAGTAAAGAGAGGAGATGTGAAGAGAACCTGAGAGGCACTTGCCTGAGCCTGATTGTGAAGAATTTATTGTGAGAGAAACAGCTGCGGACATGTTCTGGTTTTGTTAGTGAGGGGGGGGCCTAAGGTGGTAGCTTCTGTAGGAAACTGCTAGAAGTTGCTCCCCTTTGTTCAGTGGACTCGGCCGGGCCTGGCCTCACCCTCTGGCCTCTCCCTGGGGGGCCAACTGGGCCTGACTTGGCCCAGCCTGGCTGCAAGAAGTGGAGAGGAGATGAGATGGATGATGTGAAGAGTTTCAGAGAAGTGTCTGCCAGCCTGTTGTGAAGAATTTTTCTTGTGATAGGAACAGCTGCAGATGCCGAGGTCAGTGAAGAAGGAGGGGGAGGAGTAATGCTGCTCCTGGCCAAGATTCCCCTGCAGCCTGTGGTGAAGACCATGGTGGAGCAGGTTGTCCCCCTGCAGTCCATGGAGGTCCACGGAGGAGCAGAGATCCACTTGGAGCCTGTGAAGGACCCCGTACCGGGGGAGGTGGATGCCTGAAGGCCACTGTGGCCTGTGGAGGGCCCGCTGGGGCAGCTATTCTGGAGGGACTGCACCCCATGGAAGATATGACCCACGCTGCAGCAGTTTCTCAAAGGACTGTGGCGCATGGGTGGGACCCCACAATGGAGCAGGGGAGGAATGTGAGGAGTTCTTCCCCCGACCATGAAGCAGCGGCGTGAAACAACGTGTGATGAACTGATCACAACCCCCATTCCCTCTTCCCCCCTGTGCCGCTCGGGGGGAGGGGGGAAGGTAGTAGAGATAATGTTAAGCCCGGGAAGAGGGAGGGGTGGAGGGAGGTTATCTTGTTCTCTGTCTCATTATCCTGCTATTTTTAGTAATAAATGAATAGTTTTCCCCACGTCGAGTCTGTTTTGCCCGTAACAGTAACTTTAAGGATTTCTCCCTGTCCTTATCTCAAACCTCGAGCCGTTTTTCTTATATTATCTCCCCCTATTCTCTCGGAGGGTGGGGGGAGCGAGAGAGAGACTGCGTAGTCTGGTCCTGACCGGGGCTGAACTACGACAGGACATCAAGGTCAGTGAAGAAGGAGAGGGAGGAGTAATATTGCTTCTGGTGGAGATTCCCCTGCAGCTCATGGTGAAGACCATGGTGAAGCAGGCTGTCCCCCTGCACCCCCCCTTCCACAGAGGAGCAGGTGAATGCTTGAAAGAGTCTGTGGCCCATGGACAGCCCACTCTGGGGCAGCCTATTCCTGAGCACTGCACCCCATGGGAAAGGACTCCATACTGGAGCAGTTAATGAAGGACTGTAGCCCGTGGGAGGGACCCTACACTGGAGCAGGGGAGGAATGTGAGGGGTCTTTCCCCAGAGGAGGAAGGAGCAGCGGAAAACGACATGTGATCAATGACCACAACCCCCATTCTCTGTTCCCCTTCTGTGCCACTCAGGTAGGGAAGGAGGTACAGATAATTTGAAATTAAGTTAAGCCTAGAAAGAGGGAGGGGTGGGAGGAAGTTGGTTTTTGTTCTCTTTCTCATTATCCTACTTTGGTTTTATTAATAATAGTAAATAAATTGTTTTCCCCAAGTTGAGTCTGTTTTGCCCGTAATAGTAACTTGAATGATCTCTCCCTGTTCTTATTTCAAACCTCGAGCTTTTTGTTATATTTTCTCAGCTCCATTCTCTTGGAGGGTGGAGAGAGTGAGAGAGAGACTGCGTAGCTTTATCCTGAGCAGGGAGGGCTAAACTACGACAATTGTACAGGACTGCTGTGAGAAGAGGAAGGGTAAGCATGGAGATGATCTGATTCTCAGATGAGAGAGGCTGAGGTAGAGGCTTTAGCCATTTTCTCGCAAAACATGCCTATCCTATCATGTCTCCAGCTGCTGCTCCAGAAGTGTATGTGTCTTGCACAGATGTGACATCACGTCTGCTAGCCTTGTATACTGGTAACAGTATAACTGTATAACAAGATAACTGTAACCTGAGTATACTAGATTGTTACAAATGGCATTAAACGTCTTTGTTTAGAAACTGAATCAAGTAGAAAGTTATGTGCCCAAAGGCATATGGATAGGCCATGGAATAGCAGGGAGAATCCCCAAATCCCAACTAAATCTGTCTCCACTGGCCGTCCTTTCTTGCTGCTGTGTTACTTTATCTCATTTACACACGTGTTGCGGTTTAGCCCCAGTCACCATACAGTTTCTTGCTCACCCTCCCCCTACCCAGTGGGATGAGGGAGAGAAAGTGGGAAGAAAGGAAAACTCATGGGCTGAGATAAAAACAGTTTACATAAATAGCAAAGGAAAACTACAATAATAACAGAATATAAGGATATTAATATATACAAAATGAACAATGCACGATTTCACACCGCCCAATGTCCCAATGACCGATACAGCCCGTCCTGAGCAGCAATCACGGAAATGAAACCGAGCAGCAAGCAAAGGACCAAAAGTGAGCCAGCAAGGTAGAGGGAATTATGCCAGCAAGTAAGCGAGAGGTGGAAGAAGATGGATGCATGCCCCACCCCGTGGGCAACCCTCAATTATATACTGATGTCGTGGTTTTGTTTAGTAGGGGGGGGCCTAAGGTGGTAGCTTCTGTAGGAAACTGCTAGAAGTCGCTCCCCTTTGTTCAGGGGACTTGGCCAGGCCTAGGGCAGACCCGCTGCTGGCCAAGGCCGAGCCAATTGGTAGCAGAATGTCTCGTGATAATGCCTCTGCGATAACGTATTTAAGAAGGGGAAAACAGAAAAAAAAAAGAAAGAGGAGAGAAGATGTGAAGAAGCTGAGCGGGGGGCAGAGGTGCAGAGGGGGAGGCGCAGGCCTCATGGGCCTTGCAGGCCTCACCCTCTGGCCTCTCGCCAGGCAGCCGACTGGGCCTGACTCGGTCCAGCCCGGCTGCAAGAAGTGGAGAGGAGATGAGAAGTGAATAAGATGTAAAAAGGATCCTGAGAGACATCTACCAGCCTGTTGTGAGGAACGGCTGCAGACGCCAAGGTCAGTTCAGAAGGAGGGGGAGGAGTAATGCGGCTCCTGGCCAAGATTCCCCTGCAGCCTGTGGTGACGACCATGGTGGAGCAGGTTGTCCCCCTGCAGCCCATGGAGGTCCACGGAGGAGCAGAGATCCACTTGGAGCCTGTGAAGGACCCCGTACCGGGGGAGGTGGATGCCTGAAGGCAGCTGTGGCCCGTGGAGGGCCTGCTGGGACAGCTGTTCTAGAGGGACTGCACCCGTGGAAGAGATGACCTACGCCAGAGCAGTTCCATGAAGGACTGTGGCGTAGGGGTGGGACCCCACAACAGAGCATGGGAGGAATGCGAGGAGTTCTTCCCCCAACCATGAAGCAGCGGCATGAAACAACATGTGATGAACTGACCACAACCCCCATTCCCTCTTCCCCACTGTGCCGCTCGGGGGGAGGGGGGAAGGTAGTAGAGATAATGTTAAGCCCGGGAAGAGGGAGGGGTGGGGGGAAGTTATCTTGTTCTCTGTCTCATTATCCTGCTGTTTGTAGTAATAAATGAATAGTTTTCCCCAAGTCGAGTCTGTTTTGCCCGTGATGGTAACTTTAAGGATTTCTCCCTGTCCTTATCTCAAACCTCAAGCCGTTTTTCCTTATATTTTCTCTCCCTGTTCTCTCGGAAGGTGGGGGGAGTGAGAGAGAGACTGCGTAGTCTGGTCCTTATCGGGGCTGAACTACGACAACTGAGCATGACGTTTATGGCACAGAATGCTCTCTTTGGACAGTTTGGGTCAATTATTCTGTCTGTCTTTCTTCCAGCTTCCTGCATCTGCACATTAGCAAGACTTGGAAAGCCAGGCAGTGTTCTCGGTCTCATTAACAACAACTGGTATCATCAGAATCCTTTTATCAACATTCTTCACATACAAAATCCAAAACACACTGGCTACTCAGAGGAAAATTAACTCCATCCTTGCTGAAACCAGGACAGTATCCACCCCTTATTCTGTACCATCTACGTCATGCTTATATATAAATATACACACAGATATCACTCCCTTAGTCTATGGGCTATCCCTCCAAAGTCTGTTGAGTTCATTTAATCCATGACTTTGGGGCTCCATCTGTCATATTGAACATGCAAAAATCCTTGGATTGGCCCCATGCTTTAAAATGTGAAATGATAAAGAAAAGTTGATTATTAAAAGAAAAATTGTTTCATTAGTGCATCGTAAAATCCTGACATTCAGGATTTGATCTGTATTAGGTTGCTGTCTTTTATCTATGTCTATTACATTTACTGTTGAGACACTTTTTCTGAAGACTCACATGCAAGTTCTTAAATAACCTTGCAGACCCAAAAGAATTATCTGAGGTTCACTTGTCAAGTTTGTGTCACTTTCTTCTGTTACCGGAAGTAGAAGGTAACAGTGATGTGGCCCAGAGTCCATATATTCCTTATTTCTAGCCTCATAGTTCCACCTTAATTGCAAAAACTTGCAAGTCCCTGTTTCCAAGTCTAAACTTGATCTGTTTCTAGTCCCTCACCACACTTATTGGTTGTATCCTGCTGAGCTTGTTGAACTTTTTGAGTTCCTTCCTAGGATTCAAAAGGAAAATGAAATTCTGTGGTGGTAATGGAGAAAAGGTGATATGGTCTCCTTTCCAACTGCGATAAGACACCTTTGTGTATAAAGGAGGCCATCTCTGCAAATGGGAAAAGACATAGTATAGTCCAAAATTGATCTATTAGATCATTCAAACTCCTAAACTGAATGCTGTAATAGTGCTATCCACTATGTATGAGCAAAACCAGCAAATCTGAGAGTCTTGGCAGGCCCCTGTTTCTCTATAGTGATAGCAGTAATGGTTAACTAGAGGGTGCCTTAGGTCTCACTCTTCTCACCAGAGATTCTCATAAGCCTTTGCTTTTAATGGCTACTCACCTCAGTGGACTGCAGTATTGCCAAGGTCAAGTGTCCTGAATGTATGCATATTGTGAGGTTTGACTCAAACAAGTGAGCTTAAATAAATAGTTTTTAATTGAGTTCTCTTGCTTTCCTACTTTCTGGTTTCTGAGATGGCAATCACCTTTTAAGGTCTTTCTGCAGAACAATAATATTTTGCAAATAATTAAAAAAAAAATGAAAGCTGGGATACTTATATGTGATATGCATTCCAGTAGCTAGTGTTTTAAGAAGAACATAAAATATGTCCTTGATAGAAACACTAGAATTTCCAACTAGGAAATTTAGGCCTGCAAGGTATGGGGCCGTACTGGTCTTGAAAGATGTGAAAGCAGAATAGCAAAAGTGGCCTACTTTATGGAAATATGATTGTCAGAGAAAGACACTTTTCTTCACATTAATTTACAGAAACTCAAGAGCTTTTGGTGGAGGGTCAGGGGAGAGGGAAGATAAAGGAAAGTGTAGGGGTAAATAATGGAATAATTAGAACCTCCAGAGAGGATTGTAAAGTAGAGAATCAAAACAAACTTGTGTTATTAGCTTTCCATTGGTATTCACAGTATTTTGGCAGAGAAAAAAAAAAGAAAAAAATATTAAAAAGAGATCTTAGCAGTAAACAGATAGTAAAGGAGGTTTTGAGGAAGAACTTGAAAATCTGAAAATATATTGATTTAAAATAATGTTAACTACTCCAAACTGACTTATATATAAAAAGAATTCATAAAATAAGAGAGACCTCTTGAGGAGTAAGGATGAATTCCATTAACTCTGTTCTTCCTAGATGTCTTTGATGCCTGTGTAACTTGCTTACCTATTGGTAAAACAAAGGAAAACAGAATAAAGGAAAGCATTCCTGAGAAGATCTAAGTCAAAACTGATTTGACATCAATTTGGTGGAAAGAAAGTGCATCTACAGCCAGGTGAATGCTTTATCCACAAAATTTTGAAGTATGCTTTAGTAACCTGCTATTAGTATAACAAAAATCCTTAGAATAATTAATTCTGAAGTATCTCAAAGATGAAGGCATAACAAATTTAGACAGTAAAAGAGACATTTGAGCATCAGACTGTGTATTATTTGGCTCCCACCACAATATCCCAAAATTCAATACTGCAAGTGAAATAACTGACTCTTTTTAGGAGAAAAACAGCATATCAACAATGTAACTTGCAATATCTGGAACCACTTAAAAATGAAATAAAAGTAGTATTTTTACTGTGCCTGGTTTAAAATGCACATAATTTTTAAGATCTTCTTTAAGTTTCCTAAAAACTTTGTTAGCACATGTTCATCATTGTTATCCTACAGCAGGACAGATGCAGGCAATTTCTGCCATTTTCTAGGATATTCTAATAAGATTGCAGTATGATGATTTTATTAATCTTGGTTAAAAAAAGATAAAAACTCCATAATGTACTTTGAGCTTTTCAGAGATAAAATCATATTCTTTTTATGGAAAAGGGAGGTCAAATCCTGGACAGGTTCCAGCCCCAAGTTAAAAACGTAACAACTTGACACAAAGATGAATGGTCACAGATAAAAGTATGTCTGGATGTTGGGAGAGAAGGTAGATAGTAGGGGTTTATTTGGAATGATTTTTTTTTCTTTAATATTGTGTTGATTTTGTTTAGTGGGGGGAGGGCTACGGTGGCAGCTTCTGTAACAAGTTGCTAGAAGTTTCCCCTTTGTCCAGTGGACTCGGCCAGGTCTAGGGTGGACTCACCGCTGGCCAGGGCCAAGCCAATTGGTTCCCTGATAACGCCTCTGTGATGATGTATTTAAGAAGTGGAAAAATAAATTAAAAAAAAAAAGAAGTGAAGAAGCAGAACCGGGGGCAGAGAGGGGGAGGTGTGAGCCTTGTGGACCTTGCGGCCCTCACCCTCTGGCCTCCTGCCAGACGGCCGTCTGCACCCAACTCAGCCCAGCTCGACTGCAGGAAATGAAGAGAGGAGATGTGAAGAAAACATGAGAGGCATCTGCCCAAGCCGACTGTGAAGAATTACTTGTGAGAGGAACGGTTGCAGACGCCAAGGTCAGTGAAGAAGGAGGGGGAGGAGTAATGCTGCTCCTGGCCAGAATTCCCCTGCAGCCTGTGGTGATGACCATGGTGAAGCAGGCTGTCCCCCTGCAGCCCATGGAGGTCCATGGAGGAGCAGAGATCCACCCGCAGCCCATGGAGGATCCCACACTGGGGCAGGTGGATGCCTGAAGGAGGCTGTGGCCCATGGAGGGCCTGCTGGGGCAGCTGTTCTGGAGGGACTGCACCCTGTGGAAGAGATCATAGAATCATAGAATCACATGGTTGGATGGGACCTATAAGATCATCTAGTCCAACCGTCTTCCCACTACCATTGCTGCCACAGCTACTAAACCATATCCTGTAGCTTCTCATCAAGCTGCCTCTTGAACACTGCCAGGGACGGAGACTCCACCACCTCCCTGGGCAGGCCGTTCCAGTGCCTTACCACTCTTTGAGAGAAAAAGTTTTTCCTCAAGTCCAATCTAAACCTCCTCTGGTACAACTTGTGGCCATTTCCTCGGGTCCTGCTTGTTGCCTGGAAGAAGAGGCCAAACCCCTGTTCATCACAACCTGCCTTCAGGAAGCTATAGAGTGCAATGAGGTCTCCCCTGAGCCTCCTCTTCTTCAGACTAAACAATCCCAACTCTCTCAGCCGCTCCTCATAAGACTTGTGCTCCAGACCCCTCACCAGCTTTGTTGCCCTTCTCTGGACACGTTCCAGGGCTGGAGCAGTTTCACGAAGGACTGTGGCCTGTGGGAGGGACCCCACAATGGAGCAGGGGAGGAATGTGAGGAGTTCTTCCCCCAATGAGGAAGGAGCAGCGGAAAAGCAACATGTGATGAACTGACTGTAACCCCCATTCCCTCTTCCCCCCTGTGCCGCTCGGAGGGAGAAGGAAGTACAGATAATTGAAATTAAGTTAAGCCTGGGAAGAGGGAAGGATGGGAGGAAGTTACTTTGTTCTCTTTCTCATTATCCTGCTTTGATTTTGTTAATCATAATAAATTAATAGTTTTCCCCAAGTCGAGTCTGTTTTGCCCCTAACTGTAACTTTAAGGATCTCTCCCTGTCCTTATCTCAAACCTCAAGCTTTTTCTTATATTGTCTCTCTCTTTTCCCTTGGAGGGTGGGGGAAGTGAGACAGACAATGCATAGCTTAGTCCCAAGCGGGACTAAACTACAACAAATATTTTAATATTTTGCTTAAAGCGATAGGATATTTTAGGATGTTTAGGATGTTTATGAGGCATGGTGGTGTTAGGTTGATGATTGGACTTGATGATCTTGGAGGTCTTTTCCAACCTTAAAGATTCTATGATTCTATGATAACATATTGAAGAAAGGGAGGGAAAATCTGTGGAATGGCACCCGGGTGAGAGGAGTGAGAATATGCGAGAGAAACAACTCTGCAGACACCAAGGTCAGTGAAGGAGGGGGAGGAGGTGCTCCAGATGCAAGAGCAGAGATTTCCACCCCTCTCCTCTTCCCAAGCTTAACTTTACTCCCAATTTCTCTACCTCCTCCCTCCAAGTGGTGCACAGGCACACCTGTCTCACCATGATCTTCAGCACAGGCTACAGGGGAATCTCTGTTCCGGTGCATGGAGCACCTCCTCCCCCTCCTTCTTCACTGACCTTGGTGTCTGCAGAGTTGTTTCCCTCACGTATTCTCACTCCTCTTTTCTCCAGTTGTCATTCTGCAGATTTTTTTCCCCTTTCTTAAATATATTATCACAGAGGCGCTACCACTGTCGCTGACTGACTCAGCCTTGGTCAGCAGTGGGTCCATCTTGGAGCCAACTGGCATTGGCTCTATCGGACAGAGGGGAATCTTCTAGTAGCTTCTCATGGAAGCCACCCCTGTAGACCCCCACTACCCAAACCTTGCCATGCAAGCCAAATATAAAGATTTGATTTTATTTCTCATTACCCTACTCTGATTTGATTGCTAATACATTAAACTAATTTTCCCAATTCAATTCTGTTTTGCCCATTATGGTAGTTGGTGAGTGATCTCTCCCTGTCCTTATCTTGACCCATGAACCTTTTGTTATATTTTCTCTCCTCTGTCCAGTTGAGAAAGGGGAGTGATAGAGTGGCTTTGGTGGGTACCTGGTGGCAGCCAGGGTCAACCCACCACATTGTGTCATTCTGAGAAACTAATTTCATTTGTTTTGTCCTAGGTCACTGTAAATTTATGATAATGATAATATATCTGCATGTTGTGATATGAGTGCAATTATGAATAAATTATTTGATCCTGGCCTATTTTGCAGCTCTGCTGTCAAATACAGAATGTGCACCAGGTAGCTGCAGGGATAATGCAGTCACCAGTGCTCAGATTGTCTGAGAACCCAAATGAGGGAGGACCCACCCGTGTGCTGCACTGGAGGTGGAAAGGGAGCCTCTCTCTACGGAGGGGAGGAACATACTGTCCCTCAACAGCATATGATCTCTTCTGCCACATCCTAACAGTTCTGGTGGCACATGCTGAAAGAGGGCACAAAAGGCTTCTGCCTCATGACTGTTTCCCTCCACTATTTGCCAGCTGTGGGGCAGAAGGGAAGGGGAGAAGGACAGGTATCTGTGTAGGTGAGTATACAGGCCACAGAAGTGGAGGCATGGAGTAACTTCCCTTGCTGTCCCTGAAATCAAGATAGATGGTGGCTGTGCAAGCAGCTGCTCCCCTGCTTTTGACACCTTTACCCCTAAACACAGAGCTAGTATTGGTTGTTATCTGTTCCAAGCCTGCTGTTTGAATCCCAGTCTTTTTCCTCTTCAGGTGGGATACTTATTCCAGGATTGCACAGGGATTTGTCCCACAGTCTAACTTAAGTCAGTAATTTTAGATTTCAATAAAAACTTGCAAGATAGCTATGTAGTTTGTTCTTATCACTGGTTCAAGCTTTGGGGGATGTAGAATAACAGACTCTGAGTACCTACTATGGCATCCATAGAGGCGTAACAGTGAAGCTTCTGACATAATTCACCCATTTTATGGGTAGATCAGCAATTAAAAGAATGCAAGAAACTTGGTCAATGAACAAACCTTACAGGTGCAATACACAGACATGACAGTTAAAATTGACATTTCAGCATGACCTAGCCACCTACATATATAATTAAGCAGAACTTGTAAAGGCCCTTGTGGAAGCAACATCTACTGCTTTCCAATAAAACTGCAAATGCTGTGGAAACTTTCTGCTGTTTGTTCTGTGTTGAAATGGACTCAGTGCTAAATGCTAAACCCAAGGTGCTTCCAACTTGGATCCAGATTTGAATCAGAATGAGTTGTTTATGTTACTCTGTAGTTTATGGAGTGCTTTTCTCTCCTATGCAAGTTAGTGGAGAAAAACTGCTACAGTCTGAACTTCTCTGTGCTTTCCAGATCATGTGATATATCTTTTACAGGATTGTTCATGGTACTTTTAATAATGACTCATCATAATATTTATAAACATGCCAAGATATTCCACCTCCTGTGTTGGATACCTGGAGTATCAGGGGCACTTAGTGAACAATCCAGACTGAATGGAACTGTTATGTTTTTGAGTAGCAGGCTTCAAGGACATCGATAAGGCCGCTTGTGAGAAAGTAGTGAAGCCACCTGTGAGAAAATAATGAAGCCGCCTGTGAGAAAGTAATGAAGCTTCCTGTGAGAAAGTAAAGGAAGCAACCTTGAGAAGAAGGAAAACAGCTGGCATACGTGACTGGGGGCTGAACATGAAGCAGGGTGCAGGTGGAGAGAACCGTGCACGTGAACAAAGAGACTTAACGAATAATATTTTAGCTAAGAGCGCGTGCATGATATAGTTAACCAATTAGTAGAGAGCTTGCGCATGATACGGAATTAGAAGGTGTTCTGGTTTTGTTAGTGAGGGGGGGCCTAAGGTGGTAGCTTCTGTAGGAAACTGCTAGAAGTCGCTCCCCTTTGTTCAGTGGACTCGGCCGGGCCTAGGGCGGACCCGCTGCTGGCCAAGGCCGAGCCAATTGGTAGCAGAATGTCCCGTGATAACGCCTCTGCGATAACGTATTTAAGTAGGGGAAAACAGGAAAAAGAGGAGGAGAAGATGTGAAGAAGCTGAGCGGGGGGCAGAGAGGGGGAGGCGCGAGCCTCATGGGCCTTGCAGGCCTCACCCTCTGGCCTCCCACCGGGCAGCCGACTGGGCCCAACTCGGCCCGGCCCGGCTGCAAGAAGTGGAGAGGAGATGAGAAGTGAATAAGATGTAAAAAGGATCCTGAGAGACATCTGCCAGCCTGTTGTGAGGAACGGCTGCAGACGCCAAGGTCAGTTCAGAAGGAGGGGGAGGAGTAATATGGCTCCTGGCCAAGATTCCTCTGCAACTCGTGGTGAAGACCATGGTGGAGCGGGTTGTCCCCCTGCAGCCCATGGAGGTCCACGGAGGAGCAGAGATCCACCTGCAGCCCGTGGAGGACCCCACGCCAGAGCAGGTGGAGGCCTGAAGGAGGCTGTGGCCCGTGGAGGGCCCGCTGGGGCAGCTGTTCTAGAGGGACTGCACCCCGTGGAAGAGATGACCCACGCCGGAGCAGTTTCACGAAGGACTGTGACAGAAGGGTTATATTAACCGGGATGTATCAACAATAAATTGGCATTTGCTTGATCATATTGGTCGTCAGCAGTGTCCGTGACTTCCGCGTCAGCAGGTGGCGCCCGAACAGGGACCCTAAAAGAGAGGGTACAGGGACCCTCACATCGGTGTTGGACATCCCAACGGAACCGAAGAAGGAAAGAAGAAATGAGGGGGCGGAAGCCGGTCGAAGTCGAGTGCTGCCCCGGCACTCGGGAAGTCGCTATAGCGCAAAAAGGTACAAAAGGTACGGAGGGAATCTCGTCTTGGCCAGGCGAGTGGCCGGGGAGGAGATGGGGTCCACACTGACCAAAGAGGAGTCAGCAGTGGTTAAGCTCCTCCAACATATGCTCTCTATGCGAGGACTGAGTTATGACTCGTCCGTCCTAGAAGCTTTGCTGCAGTGAGCAAAGAAAAGGTAATTAATGTCCACAGTTGATGATGCTTTTGAACTCCCGACATGGGAAAAGATAGGAAAAGAGCTGTGGGATGAAAAAAGTAAAGGATCAAAGGAGGCGAGCAAACTCTCCACCGTGTGGAGGCTAATTAATGAAACATTGATAAGTATGAAAGCCGAGCGTTCAGTTGCCGCATCTGCTTTTGCGGCCTTAACTCCAGCTGGCGGGTCCACCTCCGCTATCAGCATGCCGTTCTTGGGTTTAACGAGCCCTGCCGCTGCCCCGGCTCGTGCTGAGGGTGGGGGGGTTCGAGCCCCAGCAAGGACTCCAGGAAATGCAGCCACAGCCCCTATAACTATAGATATGCGGGCACCAGAGGGAAAAACTGCCAAAGGCTTTTCACTACCATCAGATGTACCACCGCCAGGCACCCTGCCACGCTGCGCCAGTGCAGGCTCAGAGTCACGAGCCTTTTCGCTGGCGCCAACAGCTCCGGTTTATCCCCCGTTACCACCTTCTTCCCCGCCACCACAGCGTGAGGAAGAGGGGGGTGAACATTCATCCGGCTTGAAGGATGCACAGCTGCAAGAGACGCTGAAAAGGCTGGAAGCCCTAGAGGTTCGCCTAGAAGCGTCGCTGGAAAATTCGTCAACTCCTTCACCTGTGCCACATCGAGACCTGCCACCGTCCAACCTATTCGTTCTGAACGGAGCATCGGGTGAGATCAGTCTTTTTGCACCTTTGCAAGGGATGCCAGTGGGAGGGGCCGGGGATCCGAATCTGACAGCATGGTGGAAAGGCGTGATTAGAGATGTCGTGATAGAAGGACAGCCTTTTCCCATGGCATTTCCAGTTGTGACTGATAATACTGGGAAAAGTGTGTGGGAAGCATTAGACTGGAAAATACTGAAGGATGCTAAAAGTGCAGTTACTCAGTATGGGCTAAAATCATCATATACTCGGTCTGTGTTGCAGCATATTTTTTTGTCACAGTTGTGAACTCCTTATGATATTAGAATGGTTGTCCAGATGCTTTTGCTACTGTCACAGCAGCTGCAGATCTTTCAGCACTGGCAGACTGCTTGTGATAGGGCAGCTGCAACGCCTCGACAACACAACAGGGTGATCCATTATTCGGGGTGCAAACTCAAATGCTGATGGGAGCGGGACCCTACACACGATCTGATTGGCAAGCGCAATTTGCTACCGAAGTATTACAACTGGGCCAAGATTTGGCTTATAGAGCGCTTGCTAGGGTGCACGATTGTCGTAGTTCAGCCCCGATCAGGACAAGACTACGCAGTCTCTCTCTCACTCCCCCCACCTTCCGAGAAAACAGGGAGAGAAAATATAAGGAAAAACGGCTCAAGGTTTGAGATAAGGACAGGGAGAAATCCTTAAAGTTACCGTCACGGGCAAAACAGACTCGACTTGGGGAAAACTATTCATTTATTACTACAAACAGCAGGATAATGAGACAGAGAACAAAATAACCTCCATCCACCCCTCCCTCTTCCCGGGCTTAACATTATCTCTACTACCTTCCCCCCTCCCCTCGAGCAGCACAGGGGGGAAGAGGGAATGGGGGTTGCATACGTTGTTTTACACCGCTGCTTCATCGCTGGGGGAAGAACTCCTCACATTCCTCCCCTGCTCCATTGTGGGGTCCCTCCCACGGGCCACAGTCCTTTGTGAAACTGCTCCGGCGTGGGTCATCTCTTCCACGGGTGCAGTCCCTCTAGAACAGCTGTCCCAGCGGGCCCTCCACGGGCCACAGCTGCCTTCAGGCATCCACCTCCCCCGGTACGGGGTTCTTCACGGGCTCCAAGTGGATCTCTGCTCCTCCGTGGACCTCCATGGGCTGCAGGGGGACAACCTGCTCCACCATGGTCGTCACCACAGGCTGCAGGGGAATCTTGGCCAGGAGCCGCATTACTCCTCCCCCTCCTTCTGAACTGACCTTGGCATCTGCAGCCGCTCCTCACAACAGGCTGGCCGACGCTTCTCAGGATCCTTTTTACATCTTATTCACTTCTCATCTCCTCTTCACTTCTTGCAGCCAAGCCGGACCGAGTCAGGCCCAGTCGGCTGCCTGGCGAGAGGCCAGAGGATGAGGCCTGCAAGGCCCATGAGGCCTGGGCCTCCGCCTCTGCGCCTCTGCCTCCGCTCAGCTTCTTCACATATTCTCTTTTTTTTTTTTTTTTTCTGTTTTCCCCTTCTTAAATATGTTATCGCAGAGGCGTTATCACGGAACATTCTGCTACCAATCGGCTCGGCCTTGGCTAGCAGCAGGTCCGCCCTAGGCCCGGCCGAGTCCACTGAACAAAGGGGAGCGACTTCTAGCAGTTTCCTACAGAAGCTACCACCTTAGCTCCCCCCTCACTAACAAAACCACAACAACGATGAAAAGTCCGGACCTGCCTTTACGTCAGTAAGGCAAGGTCCCACAGAACCATGTGGGAAATTTATTGATCGGTTGCACACTGCAATTATGGCTCACCCTGATCTGGATGATGACATGAAAGCAAAGTTCTTAGATATGCTTGCCTTTAATAATGCTAATGAAAAAACTAAGAGCGCCCTTAGTGTGCTGCCAAAAGGATCTAGTACAGGGCAACTGCTGGAAGCTGCCGAACGAAAGTTAGAACAAGAAAAGGCTACAGTCATGGCTGCTGCTGTAGGTGCAGCAGTTAAGCCGTTGATATCAATAAAGTGGCATGTGATTAACTGACTGTACCCCCCATTCCCTCTTCCCGCCCCCCCCATCCCTGTCCCTCTCAGGGGGCGGGGGAGGGAGGTTGAGATGGTGTTAAGCCCGGGAAGAGGGAGGGGTAGGAGGAGGTTGTCTTGTTCCCTTTTTCCTTATCCTGCTTTGGTTTTAGTGATGGTCTGTTTTGCTTGTAGCGGTGGCTTTAAGGATCCCTCCCTATTCTTGTCTTAAACCTCGGGTTTTAGTTTTCTTTCCTCTTATATGCCTGGGGCCGTGGCCGCCTCCAGGCGCCCCCACCCCCCCGCCCCTGACATGGTTAACAGATACTCCTGCCTGAGTCGAGCTTTGTATAAGTGGAAGGACCGTTCCCTCTTAAAACCCCGGGGAAGGGATACGCTCATGTCTTTACAAGAGCAGTAAACAAGTGGATCCCTGCACCATGGGTACGACCAGCGCTCAAAGCTGCTTTGAGTTCATCGGACTGTTAATAAGAGGGGTAATGATTGTAAATGCTTTAAGACCTATACATTGCAACGACACAGCATGACGTAATCATGCGAGCACTAACATATCAAAATCCAGACAACATAAAAGACCTAAACAAAGCATACATAGCATTGAATCTGGTTGCCAAGATAATACAGAGTTTTGGAAACTAAGTAAAATTATTGCTGCTTCAGTCTTTACACCTGGTGTGGCAAGTGCCTAGGCGTTAACTATGCTAAATAAATTGGGCTGTTGCCTTGCTAAGCAAATAAATACAACTGCATCGGCACTATCAACGCTGCTAACTGATGTAGATTCTATACACTACGCTACTTTACAAAACAGAACCGCTGTTAGCCTGCAGAGCACATATTTGACAGGCCTTGTTGCATGCGCTGGCCACGCATGCAGCAACACCCAGTCAGTACTCTTTCACTGAATCTGCTGAGGGTATAAACAGAGGTGGCTCGGAGCGAAGGGGAGAGGACGGACCCAGAGCACACTTTATTAACAACAGGGGACGCCCTGAAGGTGCTGCGCCTGCCTCCCTTCTCTGCTCTGACCCGGCTGATCATCATCCTCCTGCTCAGCGGTGTCTTTGCCGTAGTTGGGTTAGTAACAGAATAGATCAGCAATAGATTTTTTATTATTAGCACAAAATCATTATTGTCAGGATTTTGATGGGCTTTGCTGCATGAATCTGCCTGATTATTCGGAATCTATTCACAAAAGTGTTAAAAACTTGCAAAAAGGAGTACAAAACCAGCAACAAAGTGATGGTTTTGATATATTCAGAAATCTTTTGGTGACTTGATATAAGCTTGTTACTAATAGCTGTAGGATGCTTATTCATTCCTTTTATATATGTATCTTGAGCTATATTCTGTGTCTTAAAATGTGTGCAGACTTTAATAGATAAAGCATTGAAACAAGCCTCTTCTCATAAACAAAGAAGGGGGAGATGTGGTATTTCACTGAGCCAGTATGGTATCAGTGAAAGCACACCGACCTTGGGGGAGGAATGCAATCATGCTCTCAGGAAGAAAGCCATGGAATGAGAAGGGAAGCTTTAAGATACAAAACATTGTTAGCAGAATTTATGGCTTGTTTCAACAGAGGCTTGCAAAAAACTAGTCACTGCTCTTGTAGATAAGAAAGTTACTGGAGTTGTTATATCTATAATAGTAGAAGAATGTTATCATAGAAAATTACTAGAAGGTAATGAAACTTAGCTTTGCTTCGTAATCATGAATATGTATAACGTGCGATCAGTAATTTTATTAACTAAGCTTGTGTGTGGCATAACTGGGTGGTTGCTGTCCTTGGTTAAAATCGGAATTGTCATACTAAGCATCATACTAGGCATAATCATTAACATATCATGCTTGCAAAAAATTATTAACAACTCAATACAGACAATCTGGCTCATTAAAAAAAAAAAAAAAAAAAAAAAAAAGGGGAGATTCAGTAGAGGCCTACATGAACCTAGTTGATATTGTAGTAAAATAAGGTCAGGAGTACCAAAAAGGGCCATAGGAGGACCATGTTATTTTGGAAAATTGATAATGTTTGCTCCACCTATGAGAACATTACGGAATCATACTCAAGCAAGAAGATCGCTAAAAGTATTGACTCCCCATTGTGATGGCAATTTAACCCTGTTGGGTACAGCTGAGCGGATAGCATTATCTTTATTTGTTTCTTGGGCAGCAACTGCAAAAACTTTAGCTAACTTAAATAAATTAGCTTGTTGGGCACAAAAGCAAATGAATTTAACCTCTAGCATGTTATCAGGATTATTAGAAGACATGGATAGTATGCGTCATGATATTTTTGCAGAATCTGGCAGCCATTGATTTTTTGTTATTAGCGCATGGACATGGATGTGAAGATTTTGAAGGTATGTGTTGCATGAATGTTTCTGATCACTCTAAGTCGATACGCTATCAGTTGGCAGAGTTACGACGCAACATGCATGCAATACAAGTGGAAAGCAGGTTAACAGACTGGTTGAAATCCTTGGGGGTCACAGGCTGGCTAAAAGATTTGATATTTTATGGGTTGGTATTATTGATGGGTTTGCTGTTGACACTGATGATTTTGGGGTGTATTTTAAAATGCTTTGTGAAAGCTATGGAACGTATGATGAAAGTGGGTCTGGATTGTTCAAAACAAAAAGGGGGATTTGTTGGATACCTGGAGTATCAGGGACACTTAGTGAACAATCCAGACCGAATGGAATTGTTATGTTTTTGAGTAGCAGGCCTCAAGGACATCGCTGAAGCCACCTGTGAGAAAATAATGAGGCCACCTGTGAGAAAGTAATGAAGCTTCCTGTGAGAAAGTAAAGGAAGCAACCTTGAGAAGAAGGAAAACAGCTGGCATACGTGACTGGGGGCTGAACGTGAAGCGGGGTGCAGGTGGAGAGAACCGTGCGCGTGAACAAAGAGACTTAACGAATCATATTTTAGCTAAGAGCGCGTGCATGATATAGTTAGCCAATTAGTAGAGAGCTTGCGCATGATATGGAATTAGAAGGGCTATATTAACCGGGATGTATCAACAATAAATTGGCATTTGCTTGATCATATTGGTCGTGAGCAGTGTCCGTGACTTCCGCGTCAGCACTCCTGATTACTTACATGATAATTATACAAAAACAAACCACCTAGGTCTAGTTCAGGGCCAAGATACAGTAGGCCAGCTAGATACGCTAGAGTCAAAAGCAATGACTCATTTACAGACCTGTTCTCCGCAGTCATTATAAAACAAAAGAAAAAAACACTGTTAAGGAAATAGTGGTTGAATGGATTTTCTAGGTAGAATGGCACGGAATACATTAAATCCAGAAAGCATAAAGGGGATGTGATATTTTACTATACTGAATCATATGTGAGAAGAATCAGGGTATCCTATTGCATTATCAGATTTCTTTTTATATGTGGACAACTCTCCTTCATCTTACAAGATTTAGTCAGAAGAGCTCAAGAGGAGGACATACGTTGTGCTTCAGAGAATACTGGAAGTAGTAGTGAGAACTGCCTCATAATGTTGCAGAATAATTTTACAGAGAAGGTAAAGCATGACTGTCTTCCTCAGACTACTTGTATAAATAAAGTTTGTGGGACTATTCACATGAGCAGAGTGAGAAATATTTGACCCATCATCTTACATATTAAATATCTTGACATATTATTAACAATCTATAAAGTTGGATATAAAAATGTAACTTGTTAGTGCCAAACTTATGTCATATGGAACAGGAAGAGAAAGAACAGTCTTTCCTATGTGGTTTGTCAAGACCTTTTTCAATAAACTTTAAGTGGCCCATGGCTATAGGTGCAGATTATAAATTAGCTTGGAGGCAGGTGTTTCCATGGCTGCAAGGGAACTAGTGCCAACATATATTCAGACTGTATCCACAATATTCACACTAAAAGTATGTGCCAGTGCTTGCAATAGACAATAAATGGAAGTAAGCCTATGATGCTGGAACAAATTTCCTATCTACTGAAACAAAGACTGGAACCAGAAATACTACAGCTGGAAGATTATTTTTTATTTCTGCCACGATTAAGATTCCCATCTCAGATCTTGAACATCTAAGGAACCTGAAGGTGCACAAGTCCATGGGACCCAATGAGATGCATCTGCGGATCCTGAGGGGACTGGCGGATGAAGTTGCCAAGCCACTGGCCACGGTATTTGAGAAATTGTGGCTGTCTGGTGAGGTCCCCGATGACTGGAAGAGAGGGAACATAACCCCCATTTTTAAAAAGGGAAACAAGGAAGATCCAGGGAACTACAGGCCGGTCAGCCTCACCTCTGTGCCTGGCAAGGTCATGGAGCAGATTCTCCTGGAAACCATGCTAAGGCACATGGAGAGCAAGGAGGTGGTTGGTGACAGCCAACATGGCTTCACCAAGGGCAGATCGTGCCTGACCAATTTGGTGGCCTTCTATGACAGGGTGACAGCATCGGTGGACAAGGAACGAGCAACGGATATCATCTACCTGGACTTGTGCAAGGCATTTGACACTGTCCCACACAACATCCTTTTCTCTAAACTGGAGAGACATGGGTTTGCCAGATGGACCACTCAGTGGATAAGGAATTGGCTGGATGGCTGCACTCAGAGAGTGGTGATCAAGGGCTCAATGTCCAAGTGGAGACTGGTCACGAGTGGTGTCTCTCAGGGGTCCGTGTTGGGCCCAACCCTGTTCAACATCTTTGTCGGCGACATGGACAGTGGGATAGAGTGCACCCTCAGCAAGTTCACTGACGCCACCAAGCTGTGTGGTGCCATGGACACGCTGGAAGGGAGGGATGCCATCCAGAGGGACCTTGACAGGCTGGAGAGGTGGGCCCGTGCCAACCTCATGAAGTTCAACCAGGCCAAGTGCAAGGTCCTTCCCCTGAGTTGTGGCAATCCCAGGCACAAATACAGGCTGGGTGGAGAATGGATCAAGACCAGCCCTGAGGAGAAGGACTTGGGAGTGCTGGTGGACGAGAAGCTCAACATGAACAGGCAATACGCCCTTGCGGCCCAGAAGGCCAACCGCATCCTGGGCTGCATCAAGAGGAGTGTTGTGGGGCCCTGCAAGGCAGCAACAAGGCTACGAGCGGGGCTGCATGTACACAGGAAGAATGGACCACAATGATTCGCGAGCTTGCTGACGCAATGCCTCGTGCTAGGCGCGGATAGGTACATGGGTGTAGAGGGCGGGTGCGTTCGCATGCGTACGGGGCGTACGGGCTTGAGTAGCGTGCGTACGGGTATATATTGCAATGTGACGCAGCAGTAAATTGAGAGCTGACTCCACGGCATCCGTGTCTGTGTCTCTCTCCCTGGGATGGGATTCCGGTAGGGGGAGTCGGTTATTTGTCGCGCGGCAACAGAGCGTGGCCAGCAGGTTGAGGGAGGTGATTCTCCCCCTCTACTCTGCTCTAGTGAGACCCCACCTGGGGTACTGCATCCAGATCTGGAGCCCCCAACATAAGAAGGACATGGACCAGTTGGAGAGGGTCCAGAGGAGGGCCACAAAGACGATCAGAGGGCTGGAGCACCTTTCCTATGAGCACAGGCTGAGAGAGTTGGGGCTGTTCAGCCTGGAGAAGAGAAGGCTCCGGGGAGACCTTACAGCGGTCTTCCAGCACCTCAAGGGGGCCTACAGGAAAGACGGTGTCCTGGTTTCAGCAGGGATGGAGTTAATTTTCTTCTCAGTAGCCGGTGTGTTTTGGATTTCGTGTGTGAAGAATGTTGATAAAAACATTCTGATGATACGAGTTGTTGTTAATGAGACCAAGGACACTGTCTGGCTTTCCAAGTCTCGGTAAAGTCTCGTTAACGTGCAGATGTGGGAAGCTGGGCGAAAGACAGACAGAATAATTGATCCAAACTGGCCAAAGAGAGTATTCCATGCCATAAATGTCATGCTCAGTATATAAGTGGGGGTTGCCCATGGGAGGGGGCATTTCTTTTCGGGCATTCTTTTTGGGCATTCTTTGCGGGCACCCTTGGCATCCTTTTCTTCTCTCTTGGTTGCTGGCATCGTTCCCTCTACCTTGCTAGCTTGCTCTTCCCCCTTTGCTTGCTGCTCGGTGTCGTTCCTGTGATCGCAGCTCGGGACGGGCTGCGTCAGTCATTTGGACATCGGGTGGTGAGAAATTGTACATTGTTAATTTTGTGTAGTTTGTATATATTAATAACCTTATATCCTGTTAGCTTTGTAGTTTTTAGTATTTTTAGTAAACTGTTTTTATCTCAACCCACGAGTTTTCCTTTCTTCCCAATTTCTCTCCCCCGTCCCACTGAGTAGGGGGAGGGTGTGTGGGAAACTGTGTGGTGATCCAGGCTAAACCACCACAGACAGGGAGAGGCTGTTCAGTAGGGCCTGTTGTGACAGTGTTACCGAAATCTGGAATAAAACTTAACAGCAATGAGAAGTTAAGAAGCAGGCACTCCTTTATTGCAGCGCTGGGCACACGGGGGATCGCTCCACCTAGCGTGCGCACCTGTTCAATCAACAGCACAGGTTAAATACACATTAATTATACATATTCAGTAAATTTCTGAGAAATATTATACATAAACATCAACTTCCCGAGAAATCATTATAATATTCCCCACCCACTTGCGCATGCTCAGTCTTTTGATTCGAGGGTCTTTTGGTGGTCTTGGTGGCCATCAGAATGCCCCCTCCTCGAAGTTGCTGGTCAAACTCCTCCTTGAAATCTCCATATATGGTCTTGAGCTCAAGGTCGTGCTGTCCTTGAAACTTTCTGGCTCCAAAGTGATGGCTCAGGGCCTATTTTCACAGGTGGTGTTTGAGGTGTTTGGGACCTACCATTGTTCTAACACCCTTCTTAATTACCCCTAGACATGCTAGACTAACTTCTAACAAATGGGATATTATAATACCTCTAAGATTCCCACTCCCTCTAAGGACCAATAGATTTCATATAAAATTTAACCTATATATCTACAGTTCTATAGTTAATAAAAATTATCTTATTAATCCTACCCATCTCTGCTGATTAGGATCCTCGATGCCCAGATCGAGATGGAAAGGGTAGGGGGTTCTCTGAGGTAGGGGTTTCCTAGCAGCAGACTGATGTCAATGACAGTTTCCCTAGTTTAAGGTTATAATTTTGTAACTACTGTTGATTCATAACACTCCTATATTCTACAATTTACTTTCAACCTCTAATTATGCAACATTTCCCCCCTTTGAAAGTGTTGAAAATCATTTCAATACTTTCACTCTATTAATTGCCTAATATAAATCATGATAAGCTGGAGGGATACTCTCTGGGATTGATTGTTCACTTCGCTGTCTTGTCACTGCCCGGATGATCATGTGATTAAAGGAAGTCCTACGACTAATTTGTCTTTTTAGAAAATAGTAGATTAGTATGATCACCAAAAGAACTATTAATAAAGTGAAGGCTGTATTAATTAATGATCTAACCCAGGAACTCAGATTCCAACCTAATCCTTTAAAGATCTCATCCAACCATGTGTCTTGCATGTCTTGCTGCAATTCTTGTGTGTCCTTTTCAATTTTTCCTAATAATTCTAAATCATATTCTACATCTTGGGTTACATTTGGGATGTGTATACAACAATGATCCATCCTATCTTTTAAATATCCGCACACCCCATGTTCTTTCAGTAAAAGGATATCTAGAGCCATCCTATTCTGTAAAGTCATTCTGGAAGTGGCCTGTAATTGTATATTTAAATCTCTGAATCCTTTTCTGGTCACATTAGCCAATTTCTCTACCTGCCCTGTTAATTGGTATAACCATTCTCGATTTCTATACACTGCCAAAGGGGTTAATAAAGATTCTAGGGCCCAATGATTTAACTCCAGTAGAGGGTTCATTCCATTCATCATCATCTTCCGATCTTTTTACCCGTTGTAACTTTAAATTCTCTAAAGAACCTTTAAAAGGGGACTTTTTCCAAAGCGGGCATAATGTTGGCATTCCTAAAGTAATTTGCTTTACCTTTCCATCCATAGGTAAATGAGTCGTCCAGGTTCCATCACTCATTGCCCAAACTAAGTGTCCTGGACTCCGAATGGTAGTTTTTCTGCAACTAAGGAATGTTCCTCTTTTTGGTTTAAATGTTTCTGTCAATTGAAGGTCATTTCTAAGTCCTCTACACAGGCAACCATACTTCAGGGCTGCAGCTAAAGGGGGAATCTCCTGAATTATTATGTCTTTAGTACTGCAATTGTATATTTTCTCACATTTCCACCAGGGTATTAGATTTTCCTTTTCCCGTAATGTGCTCCCTTTGTCATTTACTGATGGCCAAGCTGTAAAGATTGATCCATCCCAAGTAAAACACCAAGACATTTTGGCTATATATTGGAATTGAGATAGTATGGTCATAGTCCATACTGAATCCCAACTAGCCGTTTCTTTTGCATCGCATTTCCATTCCCTGATCAATCGAGTTATATTTCCTGCCATCAAACTACTGTTAATAGGAACAGGATTCAATAATGTCTCACAATCTGCCCCATGTTCTGAATTAGTCAGATTCATTGTTAGAATTCCCCACGGAATGGATTCACCAACTGCTCTTGGTATGGGTAAGCATGCAGTAATCTGTGTCAGATTCTGTAAACTGGCAAATTCCTTGATCAATCCTACCATCAATTTTTCCTCTTGGGATTTCTTTGGGAGGTATATCACCTGTCTCTTTTGTCAATTCAGTTTGTGATTCAGTTACAATTTTTTACCAAACTCCCACCAATATCACTCCCCAGATTAAAGCCCATTTTCCCAAAACCTCAGAATAATATCTATGATTAAACATGTTTCAAAGTTAGTTTCAAGATCTCTATTTACAACTTTCCAGGACGTTGGAGCTTTCTTCACTTGGGTATAATGGATCCATGCATTGGATTCAGCGATCTTGACAGCATTAAAAGTAGTCAACGGTACTTGAAAGGGTCCCTTCCAACGTTCCTGGAGAGGTTCAGAAGACCACATTTTCACATAGACGTAATCACCTGGTTGGAAATCATGTACCGGATTCTCCAAAGACAGAGGTCTATTCCAAACAACTGCACTCCGAAGTGCGGTTAGAGTTTTTCCTAAAGAGAGCAGATAATTATAGACATCTTGTTTCCCTTTCAAATGCATATTCAAATTTGGTTCTGGAGATTCATAAGGTTTTCCATATAATAACTCATAAGGACTAATTAATGTTCCACTCCTTGGCTGAACCCGAATTTGTAAAAGGGCCAATGGGAGCACGTGGGGCCATTTCAAATTAGTTTCTTGACATATTTTACTAATTTGCCTTTTCATCGTTTGATTCATCTGCTCCACCTTCCCACTAGACTGTGGTCTCCATGGTGTATGCAAATCCCAGGTAATTCCCGGAATTTTACTAACACCTTGGACCACCTCTGCAACAAAATGAGGACCTCTGTCAGAAGAGATTCCAATAGGTACTCCAAATCTCGGAATAATCTCTTGCAGCAACCATTTAATAACTTCTTTTGCCTGATTGGTGCGACAAGGAAAGGCTTCTGGCCATCCTGTAAAAGTATCAACCCCTACCAGAATGTACCGATACCCATTTTGTCGAGGCAATTCTGAAAAATCTATTTGCCAATAGTCTCCTGGTTCCGTTCCTGATTTTAATTTTCCCATTCGAACCTTTTTCTTTACAAATGGATTGTTTTGCAAGCATATCTCACATTTTGCAGTTGTCATCTTAGCCATCTCTAACATCTTTAGTGACAATACTTGTCTCCTTAATAAGGCCACTAATGCTTCTGCCCCCCAATGACATTCCTTATGTTTTGTCTGTATTATTTCCCTCATCAACAATGGCGGGATTATTACTTGGCCTCTTGCTGTCACCCACCATCCTGCTAGATTTTTCTTAGCATTTAATAATTTTCCTAGTTTTTCATCCTCTTCTGAGTATTTAGGCCTTTCCCTTGGTAATGTAATGGTTTTTGTAGGAATCACCGCCAATTGCCAAGCATTTCTTTTGGCCACACCTTTAGCTGTCCTATCTGCTAGCCTGTTCCCTACAGCTTCTTTTGCACTTCCTGATTGATGTGCTTTACAGTGCATGATTGCTACTGCAGCCGGCTTTTGGACTGCTTGCAGCAGATGCAAAATTTCCTCTTTATATTTAATGTCAGATCCTTGTGAGGATAATAATCCTCTCTCTTTCCACAAAATTCCATGAACGTGTACTACACCAAATGCATACTCTGAATCAGTCCAGATATTCACTCTCTTTCCCTCACTTAATTCCAAGGCTTTGGTTAAAGCTACCAGTTCCGCTTTCTGAGCTGAGGTGGTGCTGGGTAAAGCATTCGCTTCTATAACAGATTTCTCAGTTGTTACCGCATATCCTGCGTAACGAGCTCTGTTTTCAACAAAACTGCTACCATCTGTGTACAATTCCCAGTCCGGGTTGTCCAAAGGTACGTCCTTCAGATCCTCCCTACTGGAATATACGTATTCAATGGTAGTCAAGCAGTCATGTTCTAGTTGTCCTTCTTCCTGTACGGAGCTCAAAAAGACTGCAGGATTAATCAGGTTAGTAGTTTTCAAAATCACATCATCTTGCTCCATCAAAACCGCTTGATATTTCATCATTCTACTCAGGGATAGCCAATGACCCCCCTTTTGTTCCAACACTGATATCACCATATGTGGCACATATACCACCATCGTTCTTCCCAAAGTCAATTTTCGAGCCTCCTGTATCAACATCAGAGTAGCTGCAACTGCTCTCAGACAAGCAGGCCAACCTTTACTTACAAAGTCCAATTGTTTGGAGGAGTATCCAACCGGTCGCTTCCAACTTCCCACCTTCTGAGTCAGCACTCCCAAGGCGATATGTTGTCTCTCATATACAAACAGCTGGAAGTCAAATCCGGATGTCCCAAGGCTGGTGCTGTCATCAAGGCTTGTTTTAAACTCCCAAAGGCTTTTCACTGGTGTGGACCTTTAAGTGCTTCATATAATGGCTTAACCAACAGACCGTAGTTCATTATCCACAACCGACACCGCCCAGCCATTCCCAAAAAGGTTCTCAACTCATGGGTATTCTTTGGTTCCGGGATACTGCAAATTGCTTCTTTACGATCTGTCCCCAATTGTCTTTGTCCTTGTGAAATTTCAAAACCCAGATATATTACAGTCTGTTTTGCTATCTGGGCCTTAGTTCTGGAGACTTTATATCTACTTAGCCCCAAAAAGTTACTATGGGTTACTACAGATGAACAATAGCTATCCCACACAGGGCTCCCACTATTCCAGCGAAAAGCACTGAACTCACCACAATGACTTGCGTACTGCCCTCAGGGATTCCTGCAAAGTCCCCCCGGTCTGGACTACTCAGGGGTGAGCAACAGCTCCTTTCCCTCGCGTAGGATGTCTCCTCACGACTTAAATGTATCCCCTCTCTGCCATACCTGGTCCACTGATGGTCCTTGTCTACTCCCGCAGTGATCAGGCAAGGGAAGGCTCGGGGAACGCCAAAGACGTCACCCTCTCAGACGGTCCTGAGTTCGAGCAGAGAGGGTCCCATCTGGGTCACCAAATTGATGCATGGATCAAACTCTACAACTCAGAGAGAGTTATAAAGCAGGCATGTTTATTCAGTGCCAGGTGCATGGGGGATCGCTCCTCCAAAAGCACACACACCGACAGCACATTTTACCAAAAATTTATACAGTGCAGGTATACATATTCATAGGATTGCACAATACAGACATACATATGCATAAGTGAGGCGGGGTTATTAAAAAAACCACTTGCGTTAGCATTTCAGATCTGTGTCTGGTGGTCGTTCACTTCTTCAGGGGTCTTATCTTCCTCTAGATGAACTTTAGTCATTCACCCATGCTCTCCTTTCATTTGGTGATTTCAGCAGTTTCCCGACTTCTGACCGAATTTGTGGTGGAACTAACATTCTGTCCTTTGCTAGACATATTTGTCCTTGACAAATACCAGTCCTTGATTAAGCTTAAGTGAGTTTCAAGGCAAACAGGATTGTTAGGCATTGTCTAGCAGACAGTTAGTCTCCTAAATCAAGCAATATGCAGACAGTTAGTCTTCTAAATCAAGCAATATTTAGCAGACAGTTAATTCCCTGTATCAGTGAACTGCTGCGGCAGGGTGCAGTCCCTCAGGAACGGCTGCCTCAGCGCAGGCCCTCCACAGGCCACAGCCTCCTTCAGGCATCCATCTGCCCCAGCGTGGGGTCCTCCACAGGCTGCAGGTGGATCTCTGCTCCTCTGTGGACCTCCATGGGCTGCAAGGGGACAACCTACCTCACCATGGTCCTCACCACAGGCTGCCCGGCAGGAGGCCAGAGGGTGAGGGCCGCAAGGCCCGCAAGGCTCACGCCTTCCCCTCTCTGCCCCCGCTCAGCGTCTTCACATCTTCTTCTCCTTTTTTTTTTTTCCTGTTCTCCCTCTTCTTAAACATGTTGTCGCAGAGGCATTATCAGGGAACATTCTGCTACCAATTGGCTCAGCCCTGGCCAGCAGCAGGTCCGCTCTAGGCCCAGCTGAGTTGACTAGACAAAGGGGAAAGTACTTCTAGAAGCTTCTTACAGAAGCTGCCACCGTAGCCCCCCCTCACTAAATAAAACTGGAATCCACAACACTCCACTGTGTTCTAGGAACTTATGTCCTGAAAAAAAAGACTAGGAGTGCATAGAATTTATTTTAATAGGTAAGGTTAAGTACTAAATCTGTCAAATTTGATTAAGTGACAGAAAAATTAAAAAGACCAGATGGATAAATATTTAGAAGGTCTCTAATAGGAAAGTAATTATTTTAGGACAACTAAAATGCTAAGAAAGAAGGATGAATGAGAGAATGAGGTGTATCAAACTGTGAAATGGTCCCCTGTAGGATGAGAGAAAAACCATTCTCCTAGTGATAAGAACTTTAAATGAGTTTGGATATTGTCTTAGTGACCAAAGGGGCAGTCAGGAATGTTTTTTGAGATTTTATAGGCAAATATTCAAATAAAATAATTTTATGAAGGACTTATTTTTTTGCTAAGTCACACACCCTTTCCTTTTCTCAATAAGATCTGTTGGCTAGTGGAGTCTCTTTCAGTGCTCTGCTATTGCTGGTCACACCATGAGTTAATTATGAAGAAGGTATACGAGTAAACACTTTACCCCCTAAATATGTGCCTGCCCAACATCCCTAAATAAAACTCATGTTGACTACTGTTGCATGGCAACAGTATTACTTTCCACTATGTATATCCACATCCTGTGCTGTCCCAAGCAGTCTGCCTACTGCAAGTACAACCCCTCAAGGAAACTTGATAGTCAGAACCACTGAGATAATGCCAGTAAACTAAACCTTTATGCATTTTGTTGCAGCATGTGCTGTGCTGTTTGCACCCTCAGAACAAATGGCAGCTTTGGGAACTAGCATAGATATTTAGAGATGGTATTTAAATAACATTACTTGGGAAATTCCCACTGCTTAAAAGATCAACTAAAACAAGAGTTTTCTTTCCCAGAAGACTTATAATGAGGATTAGCAGGCATAACTGATATCATTTCTGTATCCTAGAGGATCATATGAGTCATCTTTCTTGTCAGGTCCTCCCTGTTCTTAGTACTAATGAGAGTGAAAATGTTGCTGTGAAGTGTAGAGGCAATATAAACATACTGTGTGATACAAGCAACTGATTGCAAACAAATAACTTCATTAAACCATGTCCATAATAATTCCTCACTTCTAGATAGCACTTTTCATCTGTAGATCTCAAAGTGCTTTACAGATGGAAAAACTCAGGAGTTCCAAGTCTTGTTAATGTGCAGATGCAGAAAGCTGGGAGAAAGACAGACAGAATAATTGACCCAAACTGGCCAAAGAGAATATTCCATGCCATAAACATCATGCTCAGTATATAAGTGGGGGTTGCCCCTGGGAGGGGGCATCCTTGGCATCCTTTGCATCCATCTTTCCAGCTCGCTTGCTTGCTGGCATCATTCCCTCTACCTTGCTGGCTCTCTTTCGCTCCTTTGCTTGCTGCTCAGTTTTGTTTCCGTGATTGCTTCTCGGGATGGGCTGTATCGGTCATTGGGACATTGGGTGGTGAGAAATTGTGCATTGTTCATTTTGTATATTTTAGTATCCTTATATTCTGTTATTATTGTAGTTTTCCTTTGCTATTTATGTAAACTGTTTTTATCTTAACCCATGAGTTTTCCTTTCTTCCCAATTTCTCTCCCCTATCCACTGGGGAGGGGGAGCAAGAAACTGTGTGGTGACGAGGGCTAAACCACCACATCCCCATGTGCCTCCCTGGCTAAGCTCTGGTTGTGTGACCTATACCAAATATCTTTGTGGCTTCAGGACCACCTGAAGAGGTGACATTGGGGAACACGATGCCCTCCTGCCAGTGCAGCTTACCCAGCCTGCGATTAGCTCTGAAGTTGCTCCAGAGAAAGATTTCCAATGGGAGTGCCACAAACTGAAATCATCCCCCAAGGTTGCAAACACCCACAAACCATGGGCTGAGCTGTCCTTCAATACCAAAAATAGTAATTTAACCCATGCAAAGGAATCTCCAGCAAGAGTACAGAAGATATATTATTTCTTCTGAAATGAGTGTGCCTGATTTTTTGAATATGGTTTTTGAATATGATTTTTTGAATAGGTCATTCACATAGAATTATTCACCTTGGGTTTCTTTACAGTAATGAGTAAGAAATAGGCACTTTTATGGTATGATTCATTTAGGGTAGACTTCTGAAATCTATCAGATATATTCCACCCTGAAAGTGACTGTCTCTCTTCAGTGTCATATAGGGACTCTTGAATGAGTAGTCCACATTTGTTCGGTTTGCTTCCACCCACTGTGTCTTTTCCAGTGTACACAATTCGGAAAAAAAAGGTGAATATTTCACAGAAGATTGCAGAAAGAACCATGAAAATGAATAGATAATTGGGAAATTTACTTTATATTGAGGGAGTGTAGGAGCCCACACTGTTCTGCTTAACTAAAAGAAAATTAAGTCCATTTGATCACATTCTATAAATTCATAACATATCATCAACCATTAGCTCTTCAGTTTAATAGTCACCAATGTAAAAGGTTGTATCAGAAGACAGAAGAAATTCAGAACAGAAGTAAAGCACTCAACAGTAAAGCTAATTAAAATGGCAAGAGTTTAATGGCAACAGTTTAGCAAAATTAATCAAATACTAACATCACGTCTTTCTGCATCATATAAAACAAGGAAGAAAACAGCAAAAAACACAAATTAAATAAGAGCTAAATGCTGGGCAGGGGAAAATGATGTTATTATATGTCACCACCTGGGAAATTCTAAGTCAAATCCCAATGAGCTCAGTTCATAGTTTTTCATAGAATCATAGAATCATAGAATGGTTAGGGCTGGAAGGGACCTTCAAAGGTCATCTAGTCCAACCCCCCTGCAAGGAGCAGGGACATCTCCAACCAGATCAGGTTGCTCAGAGCCTCATCCAGCCTGGCCTTGAACGTTTCCAGGGATGGGGTATCCACCAACTTTCTGGGCAACCTGTTCCAGTGTTCTATAACCATCAGTGTAAAAAATTTTTTCCTAATTTCCAATCTAAATCTACCCCCCACTATTTTAAAACCATTACTCCTTGTCTTATTGCAACAGGCCCAACTGAACAGTCTCTCCCCATCTTTCTTGTAGGCCCCCTTGAGGTACTGGAAGACCGCTATCAGGTCTTCCCGGAGCCTCCTCTTCTCCAGGCTGAACAGCCCCAACTCTCTCAGCCTGTCCTCATAGGAGAGGTGCTCCAGCCCTTTTATCATCTTCGCGGCCCTCCTCTGGACCTTCTCCAACTGGTCCATGTCCTTCTTATGTTGGGGGCTCCAGAACTGGACACAGTACTCCAGGTGGGGTCTCACCAGGGCAGAGAAGAGGGGGAGAATCACCTCCCTCGACCTGCTGGCCACACTCCTCTTGATGCAGCCCAGGATGCGGTTGGCCTTCTGGGCCGCAAGGGCGCATTGCCGGCTCATGTTAAGCTTCTCATCCACCAGCACTCCCAAGTCCTTCTCCTCAGGGCTGGTCTCAATCCATTCCCCGCCCAGCCTATATTTGTGCCTGGGATTGCCATGACCCAGGTGCAGGACCTTGCACTTGGCCTGGTTGAACTTCATGAGGTTGGCACGGGCCCACCTCTCCAGCCTGTCAAGGTCCCTCTGGATGGCATCCCTCCCTTCCAGCATGTCGACGGCACCACACAACTTGGTGTCATCAGCGAACTTGCTGAGGGTGCACTCTATCCCACTGTCCATGTCGCCGACAAAGATGTTGAACAGGGCCGGGCCCAGCATGGACCCCTGAGGGATGCCACTCGTCACCAGTCTCCACATGGACATTGAGCCGTTAACCACCACTCTCTGAGTGCGGCCATCCAGCCAACTCCTTATCCACCGAGTGGTCCGTCCATCAAACCCATGTCTCTCTAGTTTAGAGAAAAGGATGTCATGCAGGACAGTGTCAAAAGCTTTGCACAAGTCCAGGTAGATGATGTCAGTTGCTCGTCCCTTGTCCACCGATGCCGTCACCCCGTCATAGAAGGCCACCAAATTGGTCAAGCATGATCTGCCCTTGGTGAAGCCATGTTGGCTGTCACCAACCACCTCCTTTCTCTCCATGTGCCTCAGCATGGTTTCCAGGAGAATCTGCTCCATGACCTTGCCAGGCACAGAGGTGAGGCTGACTGGCCTGTAGTTGCCCGGGTCTTCCTTATTCCCCTTTTTAAAAATTGGGGTTATATTCCCTCTCTTCCAGTCATTGGCGGTTTTTTGGCGGTTTACCTAATGGACTTCTTTTCTAATAGTGAAAGAACAATTTTACTGTTCTGAAAACAAAAGCCTTGTCCAGATATGTGAATGCAAGTCAATGAGCCAGAAACACTTTGTGTCTAATCCAGTTTTGTCTCCTTTTGTTCCCATGGACAAGTCACTTAAACCCTAAGCTAAGAACATTACAATTTAAGACCTATATTAATGGAAAGTATTTTTATTTTCAAAAATCTAATCTGTCAAAAGCCATCAGTACAAGCAGTAAGGAGAAGTCGTCCAACCTTGCAAGACTTGTGAGGAATTTGTGGAAGTCACAAGCAATGGCAAAGCCAGAGCACATGAATTCCAGAAGAGAATGGAGAAAGGAGGTTTTGAATCAATATAAGCAGGTTGGGACTTTAACTTATTAAGTTATACTCACCCGATATAAGATCAGATATTTGCTCAGCAGACTATATAGTGAAGGTTTGTGCAATGAGGGAAAAAAATCCTACAGCATGTGGTTATCATTCCAATTGGATGAAACACAAAAATTTTAAATCTGCCATGGGTACACTAAAAAACTGGAACAAGGACTGACTTCTTGAAAGCTTTAATACCATTCCACCAGGAAAGAATTAGAAAGGGTCAAGATAGGTTAAACATAGAATCATAGAATCACAGAATGTTTAGGGTTGGAAGGGACCTTCAAAGGTCATCTAGTCCAACACCCCTGCAAGGAACAGGGACATCCCCGACTAGATCAGGTTGCTCAGAGCCTCATCCAACCTGGCCTTGAACGTTTCCAGGGATGGGGCATCCACCACCTCTCTGGGCAACCTGTTCCAGTGTCCCACCACCCTCAGTGTAAAAAATTTCTTCCTAATATCTAATCTGAATCTACCTCCCTCTGTTTTAAAATCATTACCCCTCGTCCTGTCACAACAGGCCCTACTGAACAGCCTCTCTCCATCTTTCTTGTAGGCCCCCTTGAGGTACTGGAAGACCGCTATAAGGTCTCCCCGGAGCCTCCTCTTCTCCAGGCTGAACAGCCCCAACTCTCTCAGCCTGTGCTCACAGGAAAGGTGCTCCAGCCCTCTGATCGTCTTTGTGTCCCTCCTCTGGACTCTTTCCAACAGGTCCACATCCTTCTTATGTTGGAGGCTCCAGAGCTAGACGCAGTACTCCAGGTGGGGTCTCACCAGGGCAGAGTAGAGGGGCAGAATCATCTCCCTCGACCTGCTGGCCATGCTCCTCTTGATGCAGCCCAGGATAATGATCTAAATTCTGTTCCTGATTACATGCATGTAAATCTGTAATAACATAACTTAAAGACTTATTTGGGACTTAAATTAGTGTCTCTGTGAACCTGAAATTTGGCCAGTTTTAATTTCAGCTGGGAAGAAGAAAACATTTTTATAAAATCTGAGCGGCCTACGGGTTATCTGCCTTTAAAAAGATGCACACTGTGTGCAAGCCAGTAACAGACTTCCGGTTGTACCAAGATGCTGAATTATACTGAATAACATATATTGGCAACAGCATATAGTCTGGTAGCTGGAGAACAGCTTATTATGTTTTCCTGTCTCTGTATCAGTGCCAATTCAAAGGCATCCAGGCAAGCTGATAATATAGATTGTGTTGAGTTTATGAAAGGACATATTTCTCTCAGAAAACAGCTAGCAGAAACAACTAGGTTAACGGTATGGAACCTAGGAAGGTGCACTATTTTCATGGCCTGCCTCAAATGTCTTGTTCAATCATGGACAAATCTCTGAGATTCACTTTTATCTCATCCAGTTCATGACACTTAACAGTCTTCCCTGGAGTCTAGTTGTCCTACGCCACTCAGAGGGGTAGAGAGACAGACTGTCCTGGATGCTGATAAAACCCAGGTACATCTCAAGCACCTGGCAATGCCTGACTTCTCCTCCTGAGGCCCTCCTCGCAAGGACTGAGTTTCTGACAGAAGTGCTATAAATGACATAAAAGCAGGGTAAATCTGCCTTGGGTTGCTGGCTGATTTTATTCCTCAACTGTACAATGAAAATAATAGAATCTGGCAAGGGAAATGTGAAGATACAACAGATATTGTGCTCAAATGTTATGATAATAGATGTTTTACATGACCTTAAAGTATGAAATAAATAAGAAATGAATTATTCGCATATCTTTCATTAGTCCATCACAGAACCACTCTGATTCCAACACAAATGATCTACATTTTCTTCAGATGTTCCCTCTCCTTTTTTTTTTTATCTTTTGTTAGTATTTAATGCATTTTCAGGGATTACTTTTACCTAAAGATGTATTATTCAATAGGAATAAATAAAAAATGTAATAACCATTTCTTTCCAGTGAACCCCAGGAAATGTTCAGGTTTCCCTTTCCCCATTTTAAAACCTCTGGATAATGAGTAATTCTGAGTCATTGTTCTGGTTTTGTTAGTGGGGGGGGGCCTAAGGTGGTAGCTTCTGTAGGAAACTGCTAGAAGTCGCTCCCCTTTGTTCAGGGGACTTGGCCAGGCCTAGGGCGGACCCGCTGCTGGCCAAGGCCGAGCCAATTGGTAGCAGAATGTCCCGTGATAACGCCTCTGCGATAACGTATTTAAATAGGGGAAAACAGAAAAAGAGGAGGAGAAGATGTGAAGCAGCTGAGCGGGGGGCAGAGAGGGGGAGGCGCGAGCCTTGTGGGCCTTGCAGGCCTCACCCTCTGGCCTCCTGCCGGGCAGCAGACTGGGCCCAACTCAGCCCGGCCTGGCTGCAAGAAGTGGAGAGGAGATGAGCAGTTGAAGTGAATAAGATGTAAAAAGGATCCTGAGAGGCATCTGCCAGCCTGTTGTGAGGAACGGCTGCAGATGCCAAGGTCAGTGAAGAAGGAGGGGTAGGAGTAACGCGGCTCCTGGCCAAGATTCCCCTGCAGCCCGTGGTGAAGACCATGGTGGAGCAGGTTGTCCCCCTGCAGCCCATGGAGGTCCATGGAGGGGCAGAGATCCACCTGCAGCCCGTGGAGGACCCCACGCCGGAGCAGGTGGAGGCCTGAAGGAGGCTGTGGCCCGTGGAGGGCCCACTGGGACAGCTGTTCTAGAGGGACTGCACCCCGTGGAAGAGACGACCCACGCCGGAGCAGTTTCACGAAGGACTGTGGCCCGTGGGAGGGACCCCACGCTGGAGCAGAGGAGGAATGCGAGGAGTTCTTCCCCCGACGATGATACAGCAGCGTAAAACAACGCGTGATGAACTGACCGCGACCCCCATTCCCTTTTTCCCCCCCCCGTGCCGCTCGGGAGGGGAGGTAGTAGAGATAATGTTAAGCCTGGGAAGAGGGAGGGGTGGGGGGAGGTTATCTTGTTCCCTGTCTCATTGTCCTGCTAATTTTAGAAATAAATGAGTGTTTTTCCCCAAGTCGAGTCTGTTTTGCCCATAATGGTAACTTTAAGGATTTTCTCCCTGTCCTTATCTCAAACCTTGAGCCGTTTTTCCTATATCATCTCCTCCTATTCTCACGGAGTGTGGGGGGAGCAAGAGAGAGACTGCGTAGTCTGGTCCCTATCGGGGCTGAACTACGACAGTCATGAATAAGGCTTCCAGATTTGCGCTTTTGGCAGCTGGGAGTAGGATTCCCTGTTTGTACTGTGTCCAGTCCCTTCCTTCAACTTTTCCCCCTTAGAGGCCTTGAGTTTGTAGACATATTTAGCAAGCAGGCCCTTTTGTCTACATGAAGCTTTACTGATTTCAGAGGATCTCACTCAGGAAGCTAGGCAACCTGTTCATCACTGCAGGATAAAAAGCTTTTGCCGCCTCCTTCAATATTTCAGCTGCTAAAACAGAAACAGATGCCTAAGTGCATAATTCCTACTGAAACCAACAAGAGAGAGGTGCTTAGGCAAGTAGTTAGGTGCCCAAATGGCGTTAAAAACAAACCCTTTCATTCCCTGAGATGTGACCTGCCATACATTTCCATGCCCTACCAAGGCTGCGTTACACAAGGCTGTCACCTCTGTCTTACATGTGCTATGGGTGCTGACTGCTATCAAGAGGTTTGCAGTGGCCTGTACAGCGGTCCAAACGGCTGCGGAAACTGATGGCTCAGTAGCTTGGCAGCAGCATTTTCATCAGTGCTTTCAGTCAGGCTTCTGCAGCTTTTGGATCATGAATATAAATCATTGCTGCTTTTCATGAAATAAATTGGCAATCTTGGTCCACTTTACATATAACCATACTACAAAGTCATCTATCAAATCTATCAAATCAAGGCTCATACATACTGGTGAGGAAAGTATAGAAAGATTCACAGTGCTACAGTTTATAAGCATGTGAATGCACAGAAAATGCATTTTCCATCAAGTGTCCAGAGTAGCAGCCATAAGCCCTTCAACAATCAGTTAGCTAAAGACTGCATAGGCTCAAATATCAGCATTGGTCTTGATGAGGTAGATCTTTACTCAGGGAAAGGCAGCTCCACCACCTTTCAGGGTCACTGTGTATTTGACCTTTGCACAATCTTAGAGGTGTGGGCAATTCTTGCTCCAGGAGAAAACTTATCTGCTACTCATTGATGTTAAGAGCATATGATCTCCCTTGTATGATGGTGTCTAGTTATCTGGCAAGACCAGTTCCCCCCCATTCCCATCCACACGCTGCCTGATGATGCAGGATGCTCATGCCTGCTATCTCAGCTCCCATGCCTGAAATGCAATGTGAGCAACAGAGCAGGGACTTGATGCCCTCAGTCTCTCCATACAATGTGCCTAATTCCAACAGGACAGAGACTACAAAAATTCACATAACAAACCTAAAGAAAAACTGCAGCCAAGCAATGACCGCTCTTCTGGTCTTCATTTCAGTCAACAGTAGGGAAAAAGTATATATAGATTGTGAAAGAAGGATCACTCACTATTTATTTCAATACTATAATTGTATTCCTCTGTTGAAGTAAAATACTTGATTGCTCCTAAGTACTGTAAATCTGGGCCAAATAATCCAGTAAGCAAATACACTTTGTCTGTGGTTTAGTTATTCCTTAACTATATCCTTCAGACTGCAAACTACAGGGTCAATGCAAGGTCAAATTATAGCTGACTCAGTCTGTTCATGTGACACAGCAGCCCATGTATCTGCTAAAGAAAGTAGCCAGAGCAAAGGGGCTCAGCTTTCATTCTTTACTTTACTTCAAATATGCAATATCTATCTGCTACAGTGAGACTTCCATCATACAGAGTGAACACACGGGAATATTTTGCCCTAAATAAGAATTACCAAAATTCAAATCTGGAGGTTGGATGATCACATCTAGGTGTTCTCCACAAGGGAGTTAACATTCTTGAGGTGATGAAAGACAGCAGATAGTATGACAACACAACATATTGCACGTAGTACAGCACAGGGAAGGACTCTCGCCATCAGACAATTAGTGGTGTTGTGCCCATCTCTCAGTCACTATCCTTACTTCCAAGAGAGTTATTGGAAAACTTGTCATATGAAACACATGCACTGTAGCATGTAATGTTGTCAGCTCATAAAATGGCATTGTTGAACTCGGCTGAGGGATTTCCACTTCTGTTTTCTTTATTAAGAAAACACAGTAATAAATAATTAAATAATCATTTTTTAAAACTGACATAAACCAATACTAAACTAGAAAACAGCTTTTTAAAAGGTACCATTAAAAAAATGCCATTTGTGACTGATTGTTTGTCCTGGTTTCAGCAGGGATGGAGTTAATTTTCTTCTCAGTAGCCGGTGTGTTTTGGATTTCGTGTGTGAAGAATGTTGATAAAAACATTCTGATGATACGAGTTGTTGTTAATGAGACCAAGGACACTGTCTGGCTTTCCAAGTCTCATTAAGGTCTCGTTAATGTGTAAATGCGGAAAGCTGGGCGAAAGACAGACAGAATAATTGATCCAAACTGGCCAAAGAGAGTATTCCATGCCATAAATGTCATGCTCAGTATATAAGTGGGGGTTGCCCACGGAGGGGGCATTTCTTTTCGGGCATTCTTTTCGGGCATTCTTTGCGGGCACCCTTGGCATCCTTTTCTTCTCTCTTGCTTGCTGGCATCGTTCCCTCTACCTTGCTAGCTTGCACCCCCCCTTTTTGCTTGCTGCTCGGTGTCGTTCCTGTGATCGCTGCTCAGGACGGGCTGCGTCGGTCATTTGGACATCGGGTGGTGAGAAATTGTACATTGTTCATTTTGTATATTTTGTATAGATTAATACCCTTACATCCTGTTAGCTTTGTAGTTTTTAGTATTTTTAGTAAACTGTTTTTATCTCAACCCACGAGTTTTCCTTTCTTCCCAATTTCTCTCCCCCATCCCACTGGGTAGGGGGAGGGTGAGTAAGAAACTGTGTGGTGATCCGGGCTAAACCACCACAGTCTTTTTGGCGCCCAACGTGGGGCACAAAGGGGCCTCACTAGATCAGTCGTGAGATCATCAGACCTTAGTCTGAGGATCCAAGGTTCAAGCCTCGGTCAGTCCCGAAGGGTTGAGATAAGGACAGGTTGAACACAGTGTGTTGAAAACAGATTTGTTACGAGTGTTCATTAAGCCGGTTTGGTCATCGCTGGGCACAATGTTGTTTTATTCTCGCAGTTGTTTTTAGAGCTGTACTGGATAGCACCCTACTTGCCGTATTTTCTGTTTGTCGGTGTTTGTGCACGCTTTATCAATGATGTGTGTTGGATCAAAGGTATCATTCTGCTGTGCTATGCGGCACTGATTTGTTTAGTGAGATTGCTGGTAACAGGACCATTTTCATATCTGTACTCAATGGCGGCGGGCAGTGTGCAGAGCGAGGAGGCAGAGGCAGCTCCACCCGGGTATTTCGGGAGCCATCTTGTGGGTGTTGTTTGGAACTATACCTGTTGTTTTGTTCCGGGAAGCCAGGCCGCAGGGGGAACATCTGTTTACAGCTTTCCCCACCTCACCAAGCTAATTTCAACAGCTTTTGAGAATTTTGAATACCCTTTTGATACCCCTACCACCGTGTTCATGGTGACAAGTCTCTTGCAGCTATCTCAGATCTAGATATTGATTAAGTTTAAACAGTTTTTAAAAAGTATTATGGCTCCTCCAATCCCCGCAACAGACACTGTGGCTACTCAAACTGCTGCTACAAATACTGCAGCTACTTCAGCCGCTACGGCAGGCGCTGCAGCTACCCCAGCCCCTGCTACGGGCACTGCAATTGCTTCAGCCCCCACGCCAGACACTGTGGCTACTCAAACCTCGGCAAGCAGTACCAAAGAGAAACCAAAAAAAGCAATCTACACCAGTATCAGTTGCCCCTGTACATAAGAAATATACCAAAAAATCAGACCGCATAGTGAAAGATGATGATGAACCAGGCCCATCACATGATCAGGGAGACACAGAAGGGGAGGTAGTCACCCGATCCCTATCCCTGAGTGAGCTGCGAGATATGCGAAAATACTTCAGCCGTAATCAAGGTGAGCAACTTGTCACCTGGTTGCTCCGATGCTGGGACAGTGGGGCCAGTAGCCTGGAATTAGAAGGCAGGGAAGCCAGGCAGCTGGGATCCCTGTCTAGGGAAGCAGCCATTGACAGGGCGATTGGAAGAGAGTCAGCAGCCTGCAGCCTCTGGAGGCAACTCCTGTCAGGTGTGAGGGACAGGTATTTCTTTAAGGAAGATATTGTATGCCACCCAAGCAAGCGGACCACCATGGAGAGAGGTATCCAGTTTCTGAGGGAATTAGCTGTTCGGGAGCTGATTTATCATAACCTGGATGACCCACGGACATCCGTAGATCCAGATGAAATTGAATGCACCCGACCCATGTGGCGGAAATTAGTACAGAGTGCACCATCATCGTATGCCAACTCATTGGCAGCAATGAGTTGGAAAGATGATGAGGCACCACTGGTATGTGCAGTGGCTAACCAGCTCCGACAATATGAAGACAATCTCTCTTCCCCAATGCGGGCCTGTGTCTCAGCTATAGAAAGACTGACTGAGAAATCTGAAAGCCAGTTTGAAAAACTGTTAGAAAAACTATCTGAGGTGTGTCAGAAACTCAAAGATTCTTGCTCCCCACCTGCACAGACTAATATCTCAGCTATTAGAAGAAGACCTCATCCTCCTCCTGCTCAAGGGAGACGGTACATGCGACGAGATTACCTATGGTTTACCAAGGAGAGGATATGAGGAAGTGGGATGGAAAGCCTACCTCGGCCCTAGAGGCACGTGTACTTGAGTTGCGAGGTAAAACAATCACAAAGGGAGGTTCTTCCAGGCAATTTGCTGCTCCAGTCTCCAGTGGGCAGTTCCACAGACAGCGTAGAAGGGCTGATCTCACCTCTGATCCTATGGAAGGGAATTCTGATTCATATTCACAGAAAGTGAATAGAAAATATTATAAACAGGATTAGAGGGGCCCTGCCTCCAGCCAGGCGGAGGAGAGGGACAACAGAGTTTATTGGACTGTATGGGTTAAATGGCCTGGCACATCAGACCCACAGAAGTATAAAGCTCTAGTAGACACTGGTGCACAGTGTACCCTAATACCATCAAGCTATAAAGGGGCACAACCCATTTGTATTTCTGGAGTGACAAGAGGATCCCAAGAGCTGACTGTATTGGAGGCTGAAGTAAGTTTGACTGGGAATGAGTGGCAAAAGCACCCCATAGTGACCGGCCCAGATGGTCCATGCATTCTTGGTATAGATTACCTCAGGAGTGGGTACTTCAAAGACCCAAAAGGGCACCGGTGGGCTTTTGGTGTAGCCACCATGGAGACAGAGAAAAATAAACAGCTGTCCATCTTGCCCCGACTTTCAAAGGACCCTTCCGTTGTGGGAAAGCTGAAGGTTGAAGAACAAAAGGTACCAATTGCTACCACCACGGTGCACCGGCGGCAATATCGCACCAACCGAGACTCCATAATCCCCATCCTCAAGCTGATTCATCGACTGGAGAGCCAGGGAGTGATCAGCAAGTCCCGCTCACCTTTTAACAGTCCCATATGGCCAGTGAGAAAATCTAACGGAGAATGGAGACTAACAGTGGACTATCGTGGCCTAAATGAGGTTACACCACCAATGAGTGCTGCCGTGCCAGACATGCTAGAACTTCAATATGAACTGGAGTCAAAAGCAGCCAAGTGGTATGCCACCATCGATATTGCCAATGCGTTCTTCTCCATCCCTTTTGCATCAGAATGCAGGCCACAGTTTGCTTTCACTTGGAGGGGTGTCCAGTACACCTGGAATCGACTGCCCCAGGGGTGGAAACACAGCCCCACCATTTGCCATGGACTGATCCAGACTGTACTAGAAAAGGGTGGAGCTCCAGAACATCTGCAATACATTGATGACATCATCGTATGGGGCAACACAGCAGCAGAAGTTTTTGAAAAAGGGGAGAAAATAATCCAAATCCTTCTGAAAGCCGGTTTTGCAATAAAACAAAGCAAAGTCAAGGGGCCTGCACAAGAGATCCAGTTTTTAGGAGTAAAATGGCAAGATGGACGTCGACACATTCCAATGGATGTGGTCAACAAAATAACAGCTATGGCTCCACCAACTAACAAAAAGGAAACACAAGCCTTCTTAGGCGTTGTGGGTTTCTGGAGAATGCATATTCCAAATTACAGTATGATTGTAAGCCCTCTCTATGAAGTGACTCGAAAGAAGAATGATTTTAAATGGGGCCCTGAACAACGACAAGCCTTTGAACAAATTAAACAGGAGATTGTTCATGCAGTAGCCCTTGGGCCAGTCCGGACAGGGCAAGATGTTAAAAACATCCTCTACACCGCAGCTGGGGAGAATGGCCCTACCTGGAGTCTCTGGCAGAGAACATCAGGAGAAACTCGAGGTCGATCCCTAGGCTTTTGGAGCTGGGGATATAGAGGATCTGAGGCCCGCTATACTCCAACTGAAAAAGAGATACTGGCAGCATATGAAGGAGTTTGAGCTGCTTCAGAAGTGATTGGTACTGAAGCACAGCTCCTCCTGGCACCCCGACTGCCAGTGCTGGGCTGGATGTTCAAAGGGAAGGTCCCCTCTACACATCATGCAACTGATGCCACATGGAGTAAATGGGTCGCACTGATCACACAGCGAGCCCGAATAGGAAACCCCAATCGCCCAGGCATACTAGAAGTAATCACAGATTGGCCAGAAGGCAAAGATTTTGGAATGCCACCAGAGGAAGAGGTGACACGTGCTGAAGAAGCCCCACCATACAATAACCTCCCAGAAAATGAGAAGCAGTATGCTCTGTTCACTGATGGATCCTGTCGTATTGTAGGAAAACATCGGAAGTGGAAAGCTGCTGTGTGGAGTCCTACACAACGAGTGGCAGAAGCCACTGAAGGCCAAGGTGAATCAAGTCAGTTTCCAGAGGAGAAGGCCATCCAGCTGGCTTTAGACATTGCTGAACGGGAAAAATGGCCAAAACTCTATCTCTACACTGACTCATGGATGGTGGCAAACACCCTGTGGGTGTGGTTAAAGCAATGGAAACAGAGCAACAGGCAGTGTAGAGGCAAACCCATCTGGGCTGCCGCACTGTGGCAAGATATTGCTGCCCGGTTAGAGAATCTCGTTGTAAAAGTACGTCACATAGATGCCCATGTACCCAAGAGTCGAGCCACTGAAGAACATCAAAACAACAAGCAAGTGGATCAGGCTGCTAAGATTAAAGTTTCCCAAGTGGACGTAGACTGGCAACACAGAGGTGAACTATTTTTGGCTCGGTGGGCCCATGACACCTCAGGCCATCAAGGAAGAGACACAACATACAAATGGGCTCGTGATCAAGGGGTGGATTTAACCATGGACACTATTGCACAGGTTATCCATGACTATGAGACGTGCTGCAATTAAGCAAGCCAAGCAGCTAAAGCCTCTGTGGTATGGAGGACGATGGCTGAAATACAAATATGGAGAGGCCTGGCAGATTGATTACATCACACTCCCACAAATTCGCCAAGGCAAGCGCTATGTGCTTACAATGGTAGAAGCAACCACTGGGTGGCTAGAGACATATTCTGTACACCATGCCACTGCCCAAAACACCATCCTGGGCCTTGAGAAGCAAGTTCTCTGGCTACATGGCACTCCAGACAGAATAGAATCAGACAATGGGACTCATTTCCGAAACAACCTCATAGACACCTGGGCCAAAGAGCATGGCACTGAGTGGGTATATCACATCCCCTATCATGCACCAGCCTCTGGAAAGATTGAACGGTGCAATGGACTGCTGAAAACTGCACTGAGAGCAATGGATGGTGGAACCTTCAAAGACTGGGACAAACATTTAGCAAAAGCCACTTGGTTAGTCAACACTCGGGGATCCATCAATCGAGCTGGCCCTGCCCAATCTGAACTTTTACATACTGCAGATGGTGATAAAGTTCCTGTGGTGCATGTAAGGAATATGTTGGGGAAAACAGTCTGGGTTATTCCTCCTCTGGGCAAAGGCAAACCCACCCGTGGGATTGCTTTCGCTCAAGGACCTGGATGTACTTGGTGGGTGATGCGGGAGGATTGGGAAGTCCGATGTGTACCTCAAGTAGATTTGATTATAGGTGAAAATAGCCAATAATTTGAACTGGATATAATCATGTCTGTAGTTCTTTTATTTTCTATCAGAGGTATTGCAGCAAGAATCACCCTCATCAGTGAAGAACAAGCTTTGATGAAACTGAGCGACGTGCAGCAGTGATGGAGTCAGAACTGGCACCCAACAACTTCCTCGAGATCAACATCTTCAACTCGCAGACCATGGACGTGATACACCAGCCGTGCCAGAGGTACCAGCTACGAGGTCCAGATGCAGAATGTAACAACTTAACACTACATACCCTCTCTCCTGCCCTGAGAGACTGCTATCACAGATGGGGCCCAAAGTCATGGACTAAATCAACTCAACAGACTTTGGAGGGATAGCTCATCGATTGTGATAGTGATATCTGTGTGTATATCTATAAGCATGACGTAAATGGTATGGAATAAGGGGTGGATACTGTCCTGGTTTCAGCAGGGATGGAGTTAATTTTCTTCTCAGTAGCCGGTGTGTTTTGGATTTCGTGTGTGAAGAATGTTGATAAAAACATTCTGATGATACGAGTTGTTGTTAATGAGACCAAGGACACTGTCTGGCTTTCCAAGTCTTGTTAAGGTCTCGTTAACGTGTAAATGCGGAAAGCTGGGCGAAAGACAGACAGAATAATTGATCCAAACTGGCCAAAGAGAGTATTCCATGCCATAAACGTCATGCTCAGTATATAAGTGGGGGTTGCCCATGGGAGGGGGCATCCTTTTCTGTTTGGACATTCTTTTCGGGTATCTGTTTGGGCACCCTTGGCATCCTTTTCTTCTCTCTTGCTTGCTGGCATTGTTCCCTCTACCTTGCATCCCCCCCCCTTTTTGTTTGCTGCTCAGCATTGTTCCTGTGATCACTGCTCATGACAGGCTGCGTCGGTCATTTGGACATTGGGTGGTGTGAAATTGTACGTTGTTCATTTTGTATATTTTGTATAGATTAATATCCTTACATCCTGTTAGCTTTGTAGTTTTTAGTATTTTTAGTAAACTGTTTTTATCTCAACCCACGAGTTTTCCTTTCTTCCCAATTTCTCTCCCCCATCCCACTGGGTAGGGGGAGGGTGAGTAAGAAACTGTGTGGTGATCCGGGCTAAACCACCACATTGTTGTAGTTCAGCCTCAGTCAGGGCCAGACTACACAGTCTATCTCTCACTCCCCCCACCCTCCGAGAGAATAGGGAGAGATAATATAAGAAAAAAGGCTCAAGGTTTGAGATAAAGATGGGGAGAAAATCCTCAAAGTTACCGTCACGGGCAAAATAGATTTGACTTGGGGAAAACTATTTATTTATTTCTAAAACCAAAGCAGGATAATAAGAAAGAGAACAAGATAACCTCCCTCCACTCCTCCCTCTTCCTGGGCTTAACATTATCTCTACCACCTTCCCCACGACAGAGCAGCACAGACAGGAAGACGGAATAGCGGTTATGGTTAGTTCATCACACATTGTTTTACGCCACTGCTTCATGGTCGGGGGAAGAACTCCTCACATTCCTCCCCTGCTCCATCATGGGGTCCCTCCCACGGGCCACAGTCCTTCGTGAAACTGCTCCAGCATGGGTCATCTCTTCCACAGGGTGCAGTCCCTCCAGAACAGCTGCCCCAGCTGGCCCTCCACAGGCCACAGCCTCCTTAAGGCATCCACCTGCTCCAGTGTGGGGTCCTCCAGGGGCTGCAGGTGGATCTCTGCCCCTCCATGGACCTACATGGGCTGCAGGGGGACAACCTGCTCCACCATGGTCATCACCACAGGCTGCAGGGGAATTCTGGCCAGGAGCAACATTACTCCTCCCCCTCACTTCTGAAATGACCTTGGCATCTGCAGCTGTTCCTCTCACAAGAAATTCTTCACAACAGGCAGGCAGATGCCTCTCAGGTTCTCTTCATATCTCATCTCCTCTCCACTTCTTGCAGCCAGGTCAGGCTGAGTCAGGCCCATATGGCCGCCCAGCAGGAGGCCAGAGGGTGAGGCCTGCAAGGCCCATGAGACCTGTGCCTCCCCCTCTCTGCCCCCACTCAGCTTCTTCTTATCTTCTCTTTTTTTTTTTCTGTTTTCCCCTTCTTAAATACGTTATCGCAGAGGCATTATCACGGAATATTCTGCTACCAATTGGCTCAGCCTTGGCCAGCAGCGGGTCCGCCCTAGGCCCGGCCGAGTCCACTGAACAAAGGGGAGCAACTTCTAGCAGTTTCCTACAGAAGCTACCACCTTAGCCCCCCCCCACCCCACTAAACCAAATCAGAACATTTCATCCCTCGCCCCTGCAAATTACATATTTAAGAATTATAATTAAAATACACACACATCAACAGGAAAAACAAACTCCCCACATCAAAATCACATCCTCACAACACCAACAGTGGATAAACAATCTACAAACAGTTAATGGTTTTTCCCTTCACTACAATCAGAACATGAATTCCCCATAATCATTTTACTTTTTTATCAAATTCAATCCCTGTTTTGCCCATTACTGCTCTCAATTAGTATCCATCCTTATCTCAAATTCCTCGAGCCTCACGTTGGGCACAAAAATAACTGTCGTAGTTTCGCCCTGATCAGGACCAAGCTACACAGTCTCTCTCTCACTCCCCCCCACCCTCCAGGGGGACAGAAGGGAGAATTGGTAAACAAAAGGCAGCAAAAACCACGTGGGTTGAGATGAAACAAAAAAGAAAAAAAAAAAAAAACAATTAAGAACAAAAACAGAAAAAAAAACCAAAACAAAACAGGGATGGAAAACAAATACAATACAATAGCTCAGAACAAATGACAACAACCACTTTCTTCTTACCTAGCAAAAGGCTCTTCTTTCTACCCTCCTCACTTATATACTGAGCATGATATCAGATGGGATGGAAGAGCCCTTTGGCTCATTTGGGTAAACTTACCCCAGCTGTTGGCTAATTAGTAACCTATCCCAGCTGGGTGCCCCAGCCATAGGGGCCACCAGCTCCAGTTCTCCTCCCAGCTCAGGTGAATGTTAACTCTATCCTAGCCAGAACCAGGACAGTGATAATGATCCAATGTGTCACACCAAAATACCATAAAAGTAGTGTTTGCTCCCAGATCTCACTGCTTCCAGTGTTGTTAGCACTGAGTGGGATTCAGTGCCTGGCTTCGGAATTGCCTGCATCTTAGTCAGTGACTCAGGAGGAGTGATCCTGTTCTTCTAAAATAACATCCCACATTCCCATAAAATCAATGGAGAAAAGTTGGGATCTTGAAGACATCTTGTAAGAGATTCAGTTCAACTAAATTAGCTGTCTATGCTTCCACTGATTCTATAGAGACTATAAGCATGTGGTCTCATGGGAAACATTTCCAGACAGAAGAAGGGCCATCAGGAAGGTCCTGGGGCCCTGTCAGTCTGAGTGGTTTGAGTCACAACTCTCATGTCTCAGGCAAGTCACTTTCCAGCAGGTTCAAGCATGCACTCTCCACCTTTCAAAAAATACAAAAGTAAGAGGGCCAAAAGGACAAATGGTTCTCCCCTCAGAAGGGACAGACTGGGGATATACAAAATTAAAATAGAAGAATTCAGCTAGGAGTAAATATCAAAAGCCTCAGTCTCTTCTTAAGTTTTAATTAGAGTCTTATAGCCTGATCTTCTTCTGGCCCCATATCTGCATTTTCAATTTTGACAAAAGAGCATTGCACCCAAATTTCTACATATTCAAATGGTTCACATCTTGTCAGGATCAGAAGAGCATGAAAACAGCTTCCTAAACAAGAGGTCACCTTATGAAGATACTTTTTGAAATCAACCACAAGGCCATGACAAATTATTGGACTTCATTTACTTAGGAAAAACCTAGGCAGTCTCCCCACTGGAGTCTACACAAGCAGTGGAGTTAGAGCAAGACATGGGCACTTATGTCCTTAGTATATCTGCGAGGAGATGTGGACAACTGAAGTTAGGCACTTGTAAAACTTGTAGGCCAGTCAGGGAGAAGTTTAGTAGATTTCTGCATTTTAAGAGTGATGGAAAAACACAGGGATTGTTATATTATCTGTAACATAGAGTTTATCTATGCTCAATTTTGAATGCGATTTTGGATGCTACCTTCTTATTATTGTTTATGTATATGAAAATAACATTTAAATAATTTATACATTATTATTAATGAATTGCATTTCCAGTCACATCAGAGATGTAGATACTATGTTGGTAAACACTGCACAATTAGCACTACCTACTTTGGGGTAAAGTTTTTGGTTAATTTTAGGGTGAATTATTCTTAAATTCTTTTAGAATTTTGGAGACTTTATTTACTTATATTTCTACAGATAAGATCTTCAGCATGAGCTGCTTAACTGGAAAATGTTGGAAGTTTATAGTCTTTCATATTTCTTACTCTTGAATAAAATGTTTTTTTTTCCCTTCCCAATAACATTGAATATTGTGTCCATATATCTCTAGAGTTCCATTAATTAGGTCTGTATCATATTACAGTTTTCAATGCTGAGGGCTGATTCTCTTGCCAGTACTCATGTTGGATGTCATCTTATTTCATGACCAATAGAGATGCTTTAGATGCTAAATCAGGGGAGAAAAGGAATGTCACCAAGAGACTACCAAAGCTCATACAGTCCACTGACTATTATCCGCTGCTGCTGTTTCACGTGGGCACCAGTGACACAGCCAGGAGCAGCCTGAGGAGTATTAAGAAGGATTACAGGGCCCTGGGAGCAATGGTTAAAGACTCTAGGGCCCAGGTAGTCTTTTCATCTATCCTCCTGGTCAAAGGGAAGGGGCCTGAAAGGGCTAGTCGAATCTGGCAAATCAACAAATGGCTACAGGAATGGTGCCACAGCCAGGGCTTTGGCTACTTAGACCACGGGACTTGCTTTGAGAAGCCTGGTCTACTGGGGGCTGATGGGGTTCACCTAACTGAGAAAGGGAAGAGTGTCTTTGGCCAAAGGCTTGCCAGCCTCATCAAGAGGGCTTTAAACTAATGTTGCCAGGGGAGGGCAACCACAATCAATCCTACTACTGTCAGTATGGTGCCAGCGCCAGCAGTAGGTACCCAGAACCCGGGGAAGGATCGCAGGTAAGTAGGAGAGCACCTAAAGTGCAGCTCAAGGGAATTCCAGCTGCTCCAGCCAACAAGTCAGCTTCATTGGGGGCCTAGCTTAAGTGCCTCTATGCCAATGCAAGTAGCATGGGGAACAGGAAGAACTAGAGATGTGTGCACACGTGCAGGGCTACAATCTTGCTGGCATCACAGAGACATGGTGGGACAACTCCTACAACTGAAGCATTGGAATGGAGGGATATAGGCTCTTTAGGAAGGACAGGCAGGGGAGAGGAGGAGGGGGTGTCGCCCTCTATATCAACGACCAGCTGGAGTGCATGGAGCTCTGCCTGGGGATGGAGGAGGAGCTGACAAGAGAGCTTATGGATCAGGATTAAAGGGACAGCAGAGACAGGGGACATTACAGTGGGAGTCTGTTACAGACCACCTGACCAGGAGGACCCTCTGCAGACAAATAGGAGCAGCCTTGCAGTCACAAGCCCTGGTCCTCATGGGGATTTCAACCACTCTGATAGCTGTTGGAGGGACAACACAGCAGGGCACAAGCAATCCAGGAGGTTCATGGAATGCATGGATAATAGCTTCCTCCTGCAAGTGATAAAGGAGTAAATGAGGAGGGGTGCTATGCTGGACCTTGTTCTCACCAACAGGGAGGGGCTGGTGGGGGATGTGGAGCTCAAGGGCAGCCTTGACTGCAGTGACCATGAGATGGTGGAGTTTAAGATCCTTAGGGCAGTGAGGAGGATGTGTGGCAAGCTCTTTACCTTGGGCTTCAGGAGAGCAGACTTTGGCTTCCTCAGGGATCTGCTAGGTGAAGTGCCATGGGATACAGCCCTGGAGGGAAGAGGAGACCAGGAAAGTTGGTTGATATTCAAGGAGCATCTCCTCCAAGCTCAGGAGCAATGCATCTCAATGAAGAGGAAGTCAGGAGACCTGCATGGATGAACAAGAAGCTCCTGGATGAACTGAAAAAAAAAAAGGAAGCCTACAGAGGGTGAAAGCAAGGACAGGTAGCCTGGGAGGATTACAGAGAGGTTGTCTGAGCAGCCAGGGATCAGGTAAGGGATGCTAAAGCCCTGACACAATTGAATCTGGCCAGGGACATCAAGGGCAACAAGAAAAGCTTCTATAGGTACATTGGGGATAAAAGGAAGTCCAGGGAGAATGTGGGCCCTCTCTGAAAGGAAACGGGAGACCTGGTTACCTGGGACATGGAGAAGGCTGAGGTTCTCAATGACTTTTCTGCCTCAGTCTTTACTGGCTGGGGCTCTAGCCACAATGCCCAAGTGGCAGAAGGCAAAAGCAGGGACTGGGAGAATGAAGAACTGCCCACTGTAGCAGAAGAGCAGGCATAGGAACATCTAAAGAACCTGAAGGTGCTCAAGTCTATGTGACCCGATGAGATGTATCCGCCAGTCCTGAGGGAACTGGCAGACGAAGTTGCCAAGCCACTGTCCATCGTATTTGAGAAATCGTGGCAGTATGGTGAAGTTCCTGATGACTGGAAAAAGAGGAAGCATAAACCCCATTTTTAAAAAGGGAAACAAGACCCAGAGAACTACAGGCCAGTCATTCTCACCTCTGTGCCTGGCAAGGTCATGGAGCAGATTCTCCTGGAAACCATGCTAAGGCACATGGAGAGCAAGGAGGTGGTTGGTGACAGCAACATGGCTTCACCAAGGGCAAATTGTGCCTGACCAATTTGGTGGCCTTCTATGACGGGGTTACAGCATCAGTGAACACCGCTGATGTCATCCACCTGGACTTGTGCAAAGCTTTTGACACTGTCCTGCACAATATCCTTGTCTCTAAACTGGAGAGACATGGATTTGATGGATGGACCACTTGGTGGATAAGGAATTGGCTGGATGGTCGCACTCAGAGAGTGGTGGTCAATGGCTCAATGTCCATGTGGAGACCGGTCACGAGTGGCATTCACAGGGGTCAGTATTGGGATCAGCCTCGTTTAACATCTTTGTCGGCGACATGGACAGTGGGATAGAGTGCACCCTCAGCAAGTTTGCCGATGACACCAAGCTGCGTGGTGCGGTCGACACGCTGGAGGGGAGGGATGCCATCCAGAGGGACCTTGACAGGCTGGAGAGGTGGGCCTGTGCCAACCTCATGAAGTTCAACCAGGCCAAGTGCAAGGTCCTGCACCTGGGTCATGGCAATCCCAGGCACAAATACAGGCTGGGTGGAGAATGGATTAACAGCAGCCCTGAGGAGAAGGACTTGGGAGTGCTGGTGGATGAGAAGCTTAACATGAGCCGGCAATGCGCCCTTGCGGCCCAGAAGGCCAACCGCATCCTGGGCTGCATCAAGAGGACCGTGGCCAGCAGGTCGAGGGAGGTGATTCTGCCCCTCTACTCTGCCCTGGTGAGACCCCACCTGGAGTACTGTGTCCAGTTCTGGAGCCCCCAACATGAGAAGGACATGGACCAGTTGGAGAGGGTCCAGAGGAGGGCCACGAAGATAAGAGGGCTGGAGCACTGTTCACGCGGAAGTAACGGACACTGCTGGCGACCAATATGATCAAGCAAATGCCAATTTATTGTTGATACATCCCGGTTAATATAGCCCTTCTAATTCCGTATCATGCGCAAGCTCTCTACTAATTGGCTAACTATATCATGCACGTGCTCCTAGCTAAAATATGATTCGTTAAGTCTCTATGTTCACGCGCACGGCTCTCTCCACCTGCACCCTGCTTCATGTTCAGCCCCCAGTCACGTATGCCAGCTGTTTTCCTTCTTCTCAAGGTTGCTTCCTTTACTTTCTCACAGGAAGCCTCATTACTTTCTCACAGGCGGCCTCATTATTTTCTCACAGGTGGCTTCAGTACTTTCTTACAGGCAGCTTCAGTACTTTCTCACAAGCGGCTTCAGTGATGTCCTTGAGGCCTGCTGCTCACAAACATAACAATTCCATTCGGTCTGGATTGTTCACTAAGTGCCCCTGGTACTCCAGGTATCCAACAGAGCACCTCTCCTATGAGGACAGGCTGAGAGAGTTGGGGCTGTTCAGCCTGGAGAAGAGAAGGCTCTGGGGAGATCTTATAGCAGCCTTTTAGTACTTAAAGGGGTCTTATAAGAAAGATGGGGAGAGATTGTTCAGTAGGGCCTGTTGTAATAGGACAAAGGGTAATGGCTTTAAAATAGATGGAGGTACATTCAGACTGGATATAAGGAAAAATGAGGGTGGCAGAACACTGGAACAGGTTGCCCAGAGAGGTGGTGGATGCCCCGTCCCTGGAAACATTCAAGGCCAGGTTGGATGAGGCTCTGAGCAACCTGATCTAGTTGAAGATCTCCCTGCTCCTTGCAGGGGGGTTAGACTAGATGACCTTTAAAGGTCCGTTTCCAGCCCAAACTGTTCTATGATGCTATGATTCTATGTTGCTTAAGTTTAAAAAGGTAGCACACAAATATTTTCGATGCTGTTCTGTCCTGGTTTCAGCAGGGAAGGCATTAATTTTCCTCTCAGTATTCGATGTGTTTTGGATTTCATATGTAAAGAATGTTGATAAACACATTGATATTATGAGTTGTTGCTAATGAGACTGAGGCCACTGTCTAGCTTTACATGTCTTGCTAGTTGTTCAGGTGTAGGATATAGCCAGAGGGAGGGATATAGCCAGAATAATTGACCCAAACTGGCCAAAGAGAGTATTCCATGCCATCAACGTCATGCTCAGTACATAAGTGGGGGCTGCCCATAGTGGGGACATCACTCTGTCTACCTTGCTGGCTCCCTCTCAGTCCTTTGCTTGCTGCTCAGTTTCGTTTCTGTGATCTCTGCTTGGGACAAGCTGTATCGGTCATTGGACATTGGATGGTGAGAAATCGTATATTGTTCATTTTGTATATTTTAATATCCTTGTATTCTGTTATTTTTGTAGTGTTCCTTTGCTATTCTAGTAAACTGTCTTCATCTCAACCCACGAGTTTTCCTTTCTTTACAGGAGGGTAAACGAGAAGCTGTGTGGTGACTAGGGCTAAACCACAATGTGTTCTTCCAGCTCTTTTTCAGATTTGCACCAAGCAAGAAAGAAGAAACAGGATAAAATCTGGATGAAGGAAGAACAAATAAAAGAAAAGCTTCTTATTATTATAGAGTTCTTAAAGCACTTTTTAAAGTTCTTCAGGAACTTTCTATGTTTTGAGACACATTCCTTTCCTCTCTTGTATGGGAGGAATTAGGGTGAAGTTATAATAAAAAACATTTTTTTTTAAAAGTCTTTTCTGTTTTATTATAGGACCATCAGAAAACTAAACAAAAAGGTCTGAATGGGGTTGACACTGTTTTTAGCCTGAACAATGTTCTGGAATTTTTAAAGCAAAAGTAGACAGACATAATTAAAAAAAATATATATATCAGACAGTGTCCCAGCTCAAGGGATAAATACATTATCAGAACTATTCCATCTACAGGGAGAGTTCATTTAGATTCCCATGAACTTGTGCAATTGAATTCTTCAAAGTAATAGTCAAGTCTCATTGGGAATAGAGGTGTGTGTATGTGTTCCGGAAGAGAAAGAAGGAAAGTAGTTCCAGTAAAGCTTCAAGGATGCTCTGCACAGATTTCTTCAAATAGAATGCATATATTTCATAGAATGGTTAGGGTTGGAAGGGACCTTCAACGGTCATCTAGCCCAACCTCCCTGCAAGGAGCAGGGACATCCCTGACTAGGTCAGGTTGCTCAGAGCCTCATCCAGCCTGGCCTTGAACATTTCCAGAGATGGGGCCTCCACCACCTTTCTGGGCAACCTGTTCCAGTGTTCTACAACTCGCATTGTAAAAAATGTTTTCCTAATATCTAATCTAAATCTACCCCCCTCTATTTTAAAACCATTACCCCTCATCCTATTGAGAGAAGGAGTTAAAGAAATTTTAGTAGATATGCAAGAGTCTGTTGAATTTCTTGGGACTCCAGGGACACCGGGTGTCCAAAAAGATGGCTCAGGTAATGCTACATAAAGTGAATTATTTGGGCTATGAAATTAGTGTGGGGCAGAGAATTCTGGGACAGACCTGCAAAGAGGCAATATGCCAAACTCAAAAACCTCAGACGAGCCTTTCAGCTACTGAAAAAGGCTTTGATGTCGGCCCCGGCCGTAGGACTCCCAGATGTGAGTAAGCCGTTTCTTCTTTTCTCCCATGAGAAGCAGGGCATTGCCCTAGGAATATTAGCACAAGATCTGGGTCCATATCGACGGGCAGTTGCCTACCTCTCTAAGCAGTTAGACATGACTGCAAAGGGTTGGCCTGGATGCCTACGGGCAGTTGCAGCTGTGATATTAAACATACAGGAAGCCCGAAAGTTTACTCTGGGCCAGAAAATGACTGTTTTGGTGTCTCATACAGTATCATACTGGAAGCAAACAGTGGGCGCTGGCTCTCTCCACAAAGATTCCTGAGATATCAAGCTGTGATAGTGGAACAGGATGATGTGGAAATCGTGGTCACTAACATTGTCAACTCAGCTTCTTTTCTCAACGGGAACACAGGAGAACCAGTGCATCATGACTGTTTGGAAACCATCGAAGCAACATATGCAAGCTGCCCAGACCTGAGGGACAGCCCCATGGAAAACTGGTTCACAGACGGGAGCAGTTATGTCTTAAATGGCAATTGACATGCGGGGTACGCCATCACCACCAGTCAAGAGGTAATAGAATCAGGGCCTTTGCCCATGAACACCTCCGCACAGAAGGCAGAAATAATTGCCCTAACCCATGCCCTGGAATTGGCCCAGGGCAAAGTTGTGAACATTTACACGGACTCAAAATATGCCTTCGGAGTTGTACACGCACGTGGAGCAATTTGGAAAGAAAGAGGACTATTGAACTCCCAGGGGAAAAATATCAAACATGCAGAAGAAATTCTGAAACTACTAGAAGCTGTCCAGCTCCCTGAGAAAGTGGCAATTATGCATATTAAGGCACACCAGAAAGTGAGCTCAGATTTGGAAAAAGGGAATGAGCTGGCAGACAGAGAGGCAAAACAAGTGGCCAAAACAAAGGTGAGAATAGAAGGGGCTCTAATTCCTGATAGGCAAATCTCCCTAGAAAGTAAGCCAGAATATACCAAGGAAGATCAGAAACTTATTACAGACTTAGAAGGGTCACATAATGAAGAGGGGTGGGCTCATACCCCACAGGGAAAACTAATTATTCCCTCCTGTTTACTGTGGTACTTGATATGGGAGGAACATAGGAAAAGGCATTGGGGAACGGAGGCTCTGTATAAACATTTAATAAGAGAAATTGTGGCTAGAAATTTATATACCACGGTGAGACAGGTGACTCAACAGTGTGATCTTTGCCTCCAGACTAATCCTAAAAATACCCCCAAACCAGAAATGGGCCAGATTGGAAAAGACAATGGGCCTGGACAACAATGGCAGGTTGATTTTACAGGACTTCCAAGAAAAGGGGGTATCGATATTTACTGGTATTAACTGATACCTTTTCAGGTTGGGCAGAAGCATTCCCAACCAGAACAGCTAAGGCTCGGGAGGTAACTAAGATATCGGTACAAGAGATAATACCATGTTTTGGGGTTCCAGCAACCATATCCTCTGACAGAGGATCACATTTTGTCTCAAAAGTAGTACAACAAATCAGCCACCATTTGGGAATAGATTGGCAACTTCATACCCCATACCACCCTCAGTCAAGTGGCCAAGTGGAAAAAATGAACCACTTAATCAAACAGCAAATTGTGAAATTGGGACAAGAAGCAAACCTGACATGGCCTCAGTCTCTCCCTTCATATACGCCCTTTTGCGTATACGCCCTTTTGAGTATACGAACGAGACCAAGGGCGAAGGAAGGACTGAGTCCCTTTGAAATTTTGCATGGATGACCCTATGGAATACAGAGGGGGACGTCTATGCAAGCTGGGGACGAAATTATGACTTCCTACATGGTGGCATTGAGCAAACAGCTCAATAGAATTGGAAAGCATGTAATTGAGACCCGGGGAAGGGGGTCTAGATGAACCTGTGCATGATATACAACCTGGAGATTATGTATATGTGTCGTGGTTTTGTTAGTAAGGGGGGGCTTAAGGTGGTAGCTTCTGTAGGAAACTGCTAGAAGTCGCTCCCCTTTGTTCAGTGGACTCGGCCGGGCCTAGGGCGGACCCACTGCTGGCCAAGGCCGAGCCGATTGGTAGCAGAATGTCTCGTGATGACGCCTCTGCGATAACGTATTTAAGAATGGGAAAACAGAAAAAAAGAGAGAGAGGAGAGAAGATGTGAAGGAGCTGAGCGGGGGCAGAGGCGCAGAGGGGGAGGCGCAGGCCTCATGGGCCTTGCAGGCCTCACCCTCTGGCCTCTCGCCAGGCAGCCGACTGGGCCCGACTCAGTCCAGCCCGGCTGCAAGAAGTGGAGAGGAGATGAGAAGTGAATGAGATGCAAAAAAAGATCCTGAGAGACATCTACCAGCCTGTTGTGAGGAACGGCTGCAGACGCCAAGGTCAGTGAAGAAGGAGGGGGAGGAGTAATGCAGCTCCTGGCCAAGATTCCCCTGCAGCCTGTGGTGACGACCATGGTGGAGCAGGTTGTCCCCCTGCAGCCCATGGAGGTCCACGGAGGAGCAGAGATCCACTTGGAGCCCGTGAAGGACCCCATACCGGGGGAGGTGGATGCCTGAAGGCAGCTGTGGCCCGTGGAGGGCCCGCTGGGACAGCTGTTCTGGAGAGACTGCACCCGTGGAAGAGATGACCCACGCCGGAGCAGTTCCACAAAGGACTGTGGCCCGTGGGAGGGACCCCACGCTGGAGCAGGGGAGGAATGTGAGGAGTTCTTCCCCCGACCATGAAGCAGCGGCGTAAAACAACATATGATGAACTGACTGCAACCCCCATTCCCTCTTTCCCCCTGTGCCGCTCGGGGAGGGAAGGTAGTAGAGATAATGTTAAGCTTGGGAAGAGGGAGGGGTGGATGGAGGTTATCTTGTTCTCTGTCTCATTATCCTGCTGTTTGTAGTAATAAATGAATAGTTTTCCCCAAGTCGAGTCTGTTTTGCCCGTGACGGTAGCTTTGGAGATTTCTCCCTGTCCTTATCTCAGACCTCGAGCCGTTTTTCCTTATATTTTCTCTCCCTGTTCTCTCGGAAGTTGGGGGGAGTGAGAGAGAGACTGCGTAGTCTGGTCCGATCGGGGCTGAACTACGACAATATGTAAAGTCTCTTGCAGAAAAAACCTTGAAACCACAGGGGGAAGGACCATACCAGGTACTCCTCACCTCCTTTACAGCTATCAAGATCAAAGAGCAGAATGCCTGGATACACCACACTAGGGTAAAAAAGGCACCACGAAAACTCTGGATTTGTGAAGTTCAGGGACCCCTAAAGATTAAACTGAGAAGGTAGAATGTGGATTAAGGTTTGTGTCTATAATCCTTTGTATAGCAATTCGATGCGGCTTGTGGTGTTTTCAGAATACAGGAGATTCCTACAGTAAATGGAAAAGGAATCAATTACGATAAAGACTTGAGTCTAAGAAATATTTTGAGAAAATGCTAGATACGGAAACACTATACTAGAATTAAATACAGTAAAAGAATTTACTAATTTTCTAGAAAAGGGGGGACTGAGAGAAGGAGTTAAAGAAATTCTAGTAGATATGGCATTGATTAATTATTGCTGTGCATCCTAAGGAATCAAGTTGATAAATAGTGCTTAATGTTTTGCTAACCACTTGCTTAATGATTTGTTAACCATTGTGCAAACTATCTGAAGCAGAAAGTCTTGCAATTCTTCACGAAAGACAGTTCTTGATAAGGACTAGGGGGCCACTTCAAGAACCAGCTAAAACCGACCCTGCAGCATAAATAAAAGCCAAGGGATAACTGAGTTTGCGCAAAAACAAAAGATTACTAGCGGTTACGAAGAGGAGTCACCTACCTTCATCCCCACGACCCCTGACGACCACCACCAGGAGGCACTGCGCAAGTGCAGCTGCGAGGAGTTTATGAAAATGACCCCTTGGGACTAATTTTAATACGAAGCGGGGATAGGTCATGCATATGTATAGGCATATTGTAAAACTTCATGTATATGTAACACTTGGTTGTATAAATTCAAAGTGAGTTGCCGTGTCAGGTGCGCACGGTTTCAGTGGGATTACCCCCCCGTGCTGCCCAGCGCTGAATAAACATACTTATAGACTGTGGAGTCCGTTTTCCACACGTCACTATCACAACAGGCGCTACTGAACAGTCTCTCCCCATCTTTCCTGTAGGCCCGCTTGAGGTACTGGAAGACTGCTATAAGGTCTCCCCGGAGCCTTCTCTTCTCCAGGCTGAACAGCCCCAACTCTCTCAGCCTGTGCTCACAGGAAAGGTGCTCCAGCCCTCTGATCATCTTCGTGGCCCTCCTCTGGACCTTCTCCAACTGGTCCATGTCCTTCTTATGTTGGGGGCTCCAGAACTGGACACAGTACTCCAGGTGGGGTCTCACCAGGGCAGAGTAGAGGGGCAGAATCACCTCCCTCGATCTGCGGGCCACACTTCTTGATGCAGCCCAGGATGCGGTTGGCCTTCTGGGCTGCAAGGGCACATTGCCTGCGCATATTGAACTTCTCGTCCACCAGCACTCCCAAGTCCTTCTCCTCAGGGCTGGTCTTGATCCATTCTCCACCCAGCCTGTATTTGTGCCTGGGATTGCCACAACTCAGGGGAAGGACCTTGCACTTGGCCTGGTTGAACTTCATGAGGTTGGCACGGGCCCACCTCTCCAGCCTGTCAAGTTCCCTCTGGATGGCATCCCTCCCTTCCAGCGTGTCCATGGCACCACACAGCTTGGTGGCGTCGGCAAACTTGCTGAGGGTGCACTCTATCCCGCTGTCCATGTGGACAACAAAGATGTTGAACAGGGCCGGGCCCAACACGGACCCCTGAGGAACGCCACTCGTGACCAGTCTCCACATGGACATTGAGCCCTTGATCACGACTCTCTGAGTGCAGCCATCCAGCCAACTCTTTATCCACCAAGTGGTCTGTCCATCAAACCCATGTCTCTCCAGTTTAGAGAGAAGGATGTCGTGCGGGACAGTGTCAAAAGCTTTGCACAACTCCAGGTAGATGATATCTGCTGCTCGTCCCTTGTCCACCGATGCTGTCACCCCCTCATAGAAGGCCACCAAATTGGTCAGGCACGATCTGCCCTTGGTGAAGCCATGTTGGCTGTCACCAACCACCTCCTTGCTCTCCATGTGCCTTAGCATGGTTTCCAGGAGAATCTGCTCCATGACCTTGCCAGGCACAGAGGTGAGGCTGAACGGCCTGTAGTTGCCCGGGTGTTCCTTGCTACCCTTTTAAAAATGGGGGTTATATTCCCTCTCTTCCAGTCATCGGGGACCTCACCAGACCACCATGACTTCTCAAATACAATGGCCAGCATCTTGGCAACTTCATCCACCAGTTCCCTCAAGACCTGCGGATGCATCTCATCAGGTCCCATGGACTTGTGCACCTTTAAGTTCCTCAGATGATCCCGAACCTGCTCTTCCAGTACAGTGGGCGGTTTTTCATCCTCCCAGTCCCTGCTTTTGCCTTCCACAGCTTGGTGGTGAGACAAGAGCCCTTATGGGTGAAGACTGAGGCAAAAAAGTCGTTGAGTACCTCAGCCTTCTCCATGTCCTGGGTAACCAGGACACTGGTTTCCTTCCGGAGGGGGCCTACATTCTCCTTGGACTTTCTTTTGTCCCCTACATAACTATAGAAGCTTTTCTTGTTGCTTTTTATATCCCTGGCCAGATTCAATTCCCTCAGGGCTTTAGCCTTCCTCACCCTATCCCTGGCCACTCGCGCAGCCTCTTTGTAGACCTCCCAGGCTACCTGTCTCCATTTCCACCCTCTATAGGCTTCCTTTTTCACTTTCAGTTGGTCCAGGAGCTCCTTGGTCATCCACGCCGGCCTCCTGGCCTTTTTGCACGACTTGTTTTTCATCGGGATGCACCTCTGCTGAGCTTGGAGGAGGTGCTCCTTGAATATGGACCAACTTTCCTGGGCCCCTCTTCCCTCCAGGGCTGCCTCCCATGGCACTTGGCCCATCAGGTCCCTGAAGAGGCCCAAGTCTGCCCTCCTGAAGTCCAGTGCAGCGAGCTTGCTGTGTAGTTTCCTTGCTGCCCTGTGGATCCTAAACTCCACCATGTCATGGTCACTGCAGCCAAGGCTATCCTTCAGTTTCACATCCCCCACCAGTCCCTCCCTGTTGGTGAGCACAAGGTCGAGCATGGCACCCTTCCTTGTCGGCTCTTAGTTTTTTTTCATAACTAAGAGTTATATAACCATTTAGAAATATACTTTATGTCACAATAATCAATAAAATGCCATCGTATTGGGAAGGAGGTTTTGTTTAACATGATTGCTGATTAATATATAACATGAATTTTATTTCTAACTTCAGTCTTGACTTAAAGCATAGGTGTTAAATTCAGCCTATTCTATGTCCTATCTAAACCTTTTGCATCTTACATTCTGACCTCTTTTTTTACTGGTTATAACTACAATATAAGTTAGAAATAGATAAATAAATCTGTAGATCTATATTTCCCCAATCTGAAAGTATTAAGATCCTGTTTCCTGGCCAAGGAAAAAAGAAACTATTTGTCTGCATGTACAAGAGTGAATTTGTTTTCTGCAGCTACTGAAAAATTATGTCTCTGTAGCATACGTATAGGCAAAATTTAATGAGATAGGTGAGCAGATACCTCACCCCTCAGCACCCCAACCATGTCTTATTATACAGATTACTTTCTAGGCAACAGGATGTCCCTAGTACAGCAATATAGGTGCAATTTGGTCTGATAAATTTAGACCCAAGAACATGCTGTTCCCTCTGTTCTTTCTCACTCTTTTGTTCCCTCCTCCTCTATCTGTTCAGTAGTTTTGCCCTTTCTTAAATATATTTCCCAGAGGTGTCACCAGCTTGGCTGATGCTCTCAGCTGTGTCCAGCCATGGGTTCATTGGAGCCAGCTGAGCACAGGGCAGCCTCTGATTTCCTCCCACAGAGGCCACCCTGCAGCCTCCTGCTGCCAACACTTTGCCAGCTACAACCAATCCAATACCTTACTGACATGGGAAGTGATGAAATAAAACAACGTAAATTTCCATTTATTGATAATCTCATGTTTCATTGACTCATCAAGCAATTGATTGAACAAGAAGCAGTTGTGTCCATTAACTCATGCTTTGCAGAACAAGTGAAAGGTGAACTTTAACTCAGAGGTAGTCTTTCCTTTTCACTTGATGCAACAGAATTTCTTTTCTGAGGACTGCTATGGGAAAATCACTAGGAAGAAAATGGATAAGGGCATAAATTAAACTGTGTTGCAGTTTTATGGCAGGCTATGCAGTTGTGATTTGTTGCAGGATAATCCAGTTCTCCTTAAGCACAGATTTAGTATTATGGTGAAGATTGAGTGAAACATCACTGGTGCTGTTAACAGGCCTTCTCATATAGGAGAAACAGAAGAAGCAATTATTGTCCTTTTTAGCATAAGGCACATAAGACAGCTGAAACAAATTAGTCACTTCACAAAACTCTGGCCATAGGCAAGTTGAATCAGAAGCTAAGCTGAAGCTAAGGTGAAGGACTTTTGCTAGGAGATGTCTATAAATTCATCTAAACTGTGTATTGTTTGGCAAAAGTGTGCACATGTTTATGGGCAGAAGCAGATAGATGCAAGCAAAGAACCCATAAAGCCAGCAAGACAAGTACTTAGGGGTTGTGGGAAAACAATGGATATTGGGGGGATGAGAGAACACTGTTCCCCAAAGTTCAGCTCACATCTTGACATAGGCTACAGCGGCCTTAGGCTGAGACGCAGTTGTTGCTCCCAGGAACGGAATGCAATTGCCATGGACAAGGCCAACTCTGGCTAAGCAGAATGTACAGCATCTCAGAAATGGAGAACAGGGTGTCTCGAAGGTGGCACAGCTTGCCTCTGTTGTCAGGGATGCAGATGAGCTGCTGAGATAACTGCATAGCTGCTATCAAGAAAGATGGATCACACCTGCTGTCTCAGCAACAATGGTGAAATCGTGTCCTTTAGCTGAACTTTACTCATTATAATGTCATTATAATATCAAAACATATCCCCATCCCAAAAGCTACCCGTCTCCAAGGTGCAGCCACCCCTCACTGAGCATGCATTCTGAATTTCTTTTAGTCTATGCCTTTAAAAGCAAAGCAAGGAAAATTTGCACCAATCCTGACAAAGGTATGTATGACTAGAGTCACTCAAGCTCCACCTAAAAGTATAGAAACATTATAAAAAGTTATGAATGAAAGGGGGATATTAGGGAAGAAGACCACCATCGAATCTTTGGGATTGGTCGATGGGCTGAGCCTATCTTCCTCCCCCCCCCATGCAGGGATGCCTGTTGGGTAAGAGCTCTGTGTTATGCGCACTTAAATACTAACATCAAGCTAGCTATTAATAATCACTAGTGTTTAGGTTTGTTTATATGCTTAAGTTTATCTATTATTTTAAATCCACCATTGCAGTCAGTATCTATCACCGGTATCACTCGAATCTGCATTTTGTCACGAACCCATATAATAAACTGTTGTTGTTGATTTAATTAATATAAGTTTCCAGAAACATTAATAGTTGGTGTTGGAGACTTAAGGGATTTGTCCCAGTGTCGCTGCTTGTGAGAGTCCCTGAATAGGTTAGGCGAATATCCTCCGATCCTGTGGGCTACCAAGAGGGACTTTGGTTTCAGTGAGGCTGCCAGCGTCAGCCTGAAAGGCTGGCCAAGTTGTAAAGGGTCTGAGGAGATCCCCCTTCTCTTTAATCAGAGTGTGGTAGGCAGATTGGGTGCAAGGGGCTCGTCTTTCTTGGGAAACTAGCAGGCTGATCAAATTGCAAAGGACTCGATGTAGCCTCCCCTTCTCTCGTCCCTGTCTTCCTTCTCAGCTTTTCGTGACAGGGGTTTGAAAGAAAGCCAACTCATGGAATTTGGAGAACAGAGCATTGGCTGAAAAAATGTTGTAGTTCAGCCCTGATCAGGACCAGACTACGCAGTCTCTCTCTCGCTCCCCCCACCCTCCGAGAGAATAGGAGGAGATGATATAAGAAAAAACAGCTCAAGGTTTGAGATAAGGACGGGGAGAAATCCTTAAAGTTACCGTCACGGGCAAAACAGACTCGACTTGGGGAAAACTATTCATTTATTTCTAAAATTAACAGGAGAATGAGACAGGGAACAAGATAACCTCCCCCCACCCCTCCCTCTTCCCGGGCTTAACATTATCTCTACTACCTTCCCCTCCCGAGCGGCACGGGGGGGGAAAAGGGAATGGGGGTCGCGGTCAGTTCATCACGCGTTGTTTTACGCTGCTGTATCATCGTCAGGGGAAGAACTCCTCGCATTCCTCCTCTGCTCCAGCGTGGGGTCCCTCCCACGGGCCACAGTCCTTCGTGAAACTGCTCTGACATGGGTCATCTCTTCCACGGGGTGCAGTCCCTCTAGAACAGCTGTCCCAGCGGGCCCTCCACGGGCCACAGCCTCTTTCAGGCCTCCACCTGCTCCAGCGTGGGGTCCTCCACGGGCTGCAGGTGGATCTCTGCCCCTCCGTGGACCTCCATGGGCTGCAGGGGGACAACCCGCTCCACCATGGTCTTCACCACGAGTTGCAGAGGAATCTTGGCCAGGAGCCATATTACTCCTCCCCCTCCTTCTGAACTGACCTTGGCGTCTGCAGCCGTTCCTCACAACAGGCTGGCAGACGTCTCTCAGGATCCTTTTTACATCTTATTCACTTCTCATCTCCTCTCCACTTCTTGCAGCCGGGCCGGGCCGAGTTGGGCCCAGTCGGCTGCCCGGCAGGAGGCCAGAGGGTGAGGCCTGCAAGGCCCATGAGGCTCGCGCCTCCCCCTCTCTGCCCCCCGCTCAGCTGCTTCACATCTTCTCCTCCTCTTTTTCCTGTTTTCCCCTACTTAAATACGTTATCGCAGAGGCGTTATCACAGGACATTCTGCTACCAATTGGCTCGGCCTTGGCCAGCAGCGGGTCCGCCCTAGGCCCGGCCGAGTCCACTGAACAAAGGGGAGCGACTTCTAGCAGTTTCCTACAGAAGCTACCACCTTAGGCCCCCCCTCACTAACAAAACCAGAACAAAAAACTACTTACATCTGTGAGCAAATAAATGCTTTCTCTTGGTTGACCTTTATTCATTTCCGGGAATTTGAATGTTACCTTGTAAATAAACAGGATCACATCAGAAAATATATGGCTATATTATATATCTTCTGGAGGGGAGAGGTTAGAACCCAAAACTTCATAAGCATTAGGTTTGTACAATCCTGCCCAGAAGAGCAATATCAAGCATATAGCCAGATCCTATTAGTCCTTAGAGTATTGCATATCCAGGCACTATGATTGCGCAGAGGTCCATAGGCAAAGTGGATACAATGATCAAGAGGAGTTGGGGGAGCTACTGGCAGCTGACCAGGCAGCAGGCACCATTCTAGACCTCAAATCACATTTTAACAATTCAGTCCAAGGACAGAATCTAACATTACCCACATAACTGTCTGAGAAAGCAGCAAGGAGATGATAATTTACCAGGACCACAATCTAACACCAGAGATTAATACAAGATGCAGTGCTCTGTGTTTGCGAAGTCTCAGGACAGACATATATACTAAATCTATCCATTAAAAAAAAAGTCTGAGAGAACTGAACAAACCAGAGTTTTTTGTACAACTATTGAATATCACCAAAAGCAAACAGCCCAATTCTTTTCATGCTTACCCTGGTAAAAGTCTTAAGTAGTAGTTACATAGGAGTAAAAAATGTAAAACTGTGAGAGAGGCATTAAGTCCAGAAGGCACAACATTGACATAACTTTACAGTTATTGTGGGGTAACGTTAGAAGGGATGCACGTACGCTGGAGGGGCGGTCCGTGGCGATTCACGCACTGGGCACGGATGAATCCATGAGTGCAGGGGGCAGGTGCGTCCACGTATGTGGTAGGCACGGATAAGTCCATGAGTGTAGGGGTAGGTGCGTGGCGGGCATGGATGGGTCCATGGGTGCAGGGGGGCGGGTGCGTTCGCATGTGTAGCGGGTGTACGGGTATTTAACCCTGTGTTGCGCAGCATTACATTGAAGGCTTGGCTTGACGGTATCCGTGTGATGCCCTGCTTTCCCTGGAGCGGGACTCCGGTGCGTGCAGGGTAGGTTAGCTGGCAAGAGAAGCCTGCAAGTGGTGACCCCGACGTGTGACAGGTCCGGACGGTTTTGAGCTGGGGCCGCGCGGCGGTCGTGCCTGCCTGCTGTTAAGATGGCATCCATCTCTGATACAGTGAAGGTATTAAAGGCGTTGGGTAAAGATGTGAATTGTCCGGTGCATAGGGCACCGTTGACGGAGTTCATCCTATGGATGCAGAAAAGGGGCTTGATTAACAAGCCAGGAGAGGTGATGGAAGTGGCGCGGTTACAGGCGGCGGGGAAAGAGTTACAGAAAGAAGGGGAGGTCGGAGCGAGGGGTGTGGCGACGTGGCTGCAGACCTTAGGTTCAGGAAAAAGATTGCTGACTAAGGCTCATGAGGAGCGTGAATTGTGGCTTACAACTTTAGCTGCAATCAAGGGAGAACAGCGGCCCCTGGAGGCAGAGGGGGAGGGGGACGAAGGGGCTCGAGACGGCGTGGAGGGGAAGGGGGGTGGCGCTCCCGTGGTCTGCCCAGTTCGGCCGGCAGCCTTCAAGGATAGCAAAGGGATGGTAGAATTTGGATGCACTCCCCCGTGTATCATGCCTTCCTTGCCAGAAGAGCCAGAATTGAAAAAACAACCCCCCAAATACGAGGATACAGAAATGCCCTCTGTCTCTACTTCTGCCCCATCAGCTCCACGGTTAGAAAATTTGCAGAAGGATGAGACCAATTTACCATCTCTCCCTAACGATTCATGGACTGAAAAAGGAAGGGAGGGGGCCACTGAAGTGGGAGTAGTGCACGCTTTAATCCGAAGGTTCACATGGTTGGCGTCGGATGTAGAAAAAAACATTACATCAAGTAGAGGGGTCGGTGCGGAAGGCGGAGGCAGCAGCTGAAAAGGGGATGACTCGTGGATTTACAGATTGGACACTGATTGCTAGAAATTGCGTATTGGAAGGAGTTTCTCTAGGGCCACCAGACGGAGACGGGGGTATAATGGTGTGCCCAGTGTCACAGGGGCAGCAGGGGCGGCAGTGGAGCCCGTTAGATTACAAGTTGCTTAGAGAGTGGCAGAAGGCGGTGAAGGAGGAAGGTGTTAATGGGGTGGCGACTCGAGCGATTTTAGATGTCATCTGGGCAGCGAATCCGCTTCCCTTTGATTGCAGGCAGCTGGCTAGAGCGGTTTTTACAGCCCCCCAAATGGTGCTGTGGGAGGCCGCGTTAAAGGAGGAAGCAGATAAGATGGTTTTAGAAGCTTTAGATCCGAATCACCCCTTACATGGGATTACTGTGGAGAGGATTATGGGTTCAGGTAACTTCACTGATCCGGCTGCACAGGCTAACATGCGAGGCAGAGACATCAACGCCGCTGTACGGGCGGCACGAGTGGCGTTTGCAAAAATGGGTAAGTATGAGGGCAAGAAGTGGTCATACACTCAGGTGAAGCAGGGCGTAGGGGAGTCGTATACCTCTTTCTTGGAAAGGCTGCAAAAAGCAATTGAGAATTCTGATTTGCCAGAGGATGTGAAACCTATACTGGCGAAAGAACTAGCTAAACAGAATGCAAATGAGGTAACTCAACAACTTTTGCTTCAATTGCCCGGGAATGCAGGTGTGGCGCAGATGATTAAACGAGTCATGGAGGCAGAAGCGCTGCAGCAAGCAAAACCGCTCATTGCAGCAGCATCCGCTATGCAATCACCGCCCATGGGCCCCACCTGTTTTGGTTGTGGGGGTGTAGGACACTTTAAGCGACAGTGTCCCTCAGGGACCAATCAGGAGACAGAACCCACAAATGGCCAAAAAAGGAGATTTTTTCGATGTGGGCGGGGCGGACATCTTGCCAAACAGTGTCTGCAGCCACGCCTGGCAGGGGGGCAGGGAAATGGGAGGCGTGGTCTCTTATGGGGGTGGAGGGATACGCCAGGCAAAGAAACGCCCCCACTAAACTTTCTCAACAGAGAGGGGCGGGCCCTGCTGTCGGGTCCCACTCAGGAGTACAACTAACTTGTGCGGAAGGTTTGTGGATTACAGCCCCTACTTATGTACGCATTGACGAAAAAATACCACCTGGAATAATAGTAGGGGCAGGGGCACAACAGTTGGGGGTGGAGGTGGTGCCAGAAATGAAGACACAAAACGGGGAAAACACAGTATGTGTTACTCCGGTGTCCGAGATGCCCGTATATTTGCCCAAAGGGTCAACTTTTGTCCGTTTATTACTTGACCTTTCAACATGCCCGATAGTCGTGTGCGAGCTACGTCCACACAGGTACCCTTCCACGGAAGCAGACCCACAGCCACCAAACTGCTTTGAAGCCATGTTAGACACTGGAGCAGACGTTACGGTAATTTCTCTGACAGATTGGCCAAAGGAGCTTCCTTTAGCCCCAGTGGCCACCCCATTGAAAGGCGTTGGCGGCAGTCAGCATTACGGAGCCAATACCCAGCACGTCTCTCAATAAGAGGAGAAAAAGGTGAGACAACTATACAACCGTACGTATTGAATAATCTATCTGTTTCCCTTTTAGGTCGGGACGTTTTGCAATCTCTTAAAGTTCAGCTCAGCATAGAAAAGCCTTTTTAGTGGAGGCCACTGATCCAGAAAAACCCTACATTAGAATGACATGGTTAACCGACAACCCGGTATGGGTGGATCAGTGGCCGCTAACTGAAGAAAAATTGAATCAATTAAATTTGCTAGTAGATAGGGAAATAGCAGCAGGATATTTGATACACTCAATAAGCCCCTGGAATTGTCCAGTGTTTCTGATAAAAAAGAAGTCTGGAACTTGGCGATTTTTGCATGATTTGCGAGCAGTGAATGCAGTACTGGAAGACATGGGACCACTGCAGCCAGGTATGCCTTGGCCGTCCATGTTACCGGACAGCTGGCCGGTAGCGGTCATAGACATTAAAGACTGCTTTTTCTCCATACCATTGCACCCTGATGACAGTAAGCGATTTGCCATGATGATTCCAACAATCAACAATGCGGCAACATTAGAAAATTTAATGATGATGGATACCAACATTCAGGGGGCGCTAGCACACTTTTCTGGTGACATCTGTCCAGCCCGGCCATGCACGGCGCTAAAGGCATTGGAGTCAGTCACAGTACTGCCAGTTAGCCCAATTGTAATGACCCCAGTGCAGGGACTTACTGTATTCACAGATGCCTCCGGACGGACTCAGCAAGCGGCTATTGCTTGGTATGACCAAGGAACTTGGCACACACAAGTTTGGAAGGCAGAGGGCTCTATTCAGGGCTTGGAATTGCAAGCAATAATGCATGCCATACACAGATGGATCAGTATCCTGATAAATATTGTGACTGACAGTGAGTATTGCTACCGATTAGCTCTCCGCTGTACGCTTAGTTTGCCCGGAACTACAGCCCCAGCACGACTGCTTCAAAATGCACTAGAATAACGTAGTGCACCTATTTTTTTTGCGCATGTTAATAGTCATACCACGTTACCAGGGGCTATTACAGAGGGTAATCGTCGGGCAGACGAGGCCGCAAGTACTCTGTTACAGATAGCAGCGGTGGGGGTTCCTGCTCTAAAACAAGCTCAGTTATCTCATCAGTTCTTTCATCAAGGGGCTCGAGCTCTGGCCAAAACTTTCAAAGTGTCCTTAGCGGACGCACGAGCAATTATCGCTGCTTGCCCTAGCTGCAAATCTACCTCTTCCATAGCAATAGGTGTTAATCCGCGGGGCCTTCAAGCAAACCAGATCTGGCAGCAAGATATTACAGAATATCCCCCCTTCGGATGTTTTAAATATCTTCATGTAAGTGTGGATACTTGTAGCGGTTGCATCCATGCTACCGCAGAAATCAAAACTAATGCACGTGCTGCTATCCGACATTGTTGTGCTGCATTTGCTACATTGGGGGTACCTCAACAGATAAAAACAGATAATGGGCCTTGCTATAAAAGCAGCTTGTATAACAATTTCTTACAGAACTGGGGAGTGGAACACCGTACTGGCATCCCAGGCAATAGTGGTGGCCAAGCTATAGTGGAACGGGCACATCAAACAATCAAGCGTCAGCTTGATCGGGTTAGAGGCGGGGAGAGAGTGTCCCCTGGGGGGCATTATGAGTTCCTAACAAGAGCTCTGGTAGTAATCAATCAAATGACTGGAACAGAGATATCCCCAATTTCCCAGCATTTTTCGACTACATTGTCTTCCCGCTTAGTGGAAGCTCCAGTGTGCTTCTGTGACCCAGTCACTTTAGAATGGCACGGGCCAGTACCACTACTGCAAGTGGGCCGAGGTTATGCATGTGTGCAAACTGCGAGTGGTCCTCGATGGGTGCCTGCTAAATGGATTCGTCCAGCAGTAATGGGTTCAGATGCATGTTTTGATGCCTGAGTGAATCTTCCCCACGTGATAATATCCTATTAAATATGTGTTAAGCTTCTTTTTCAAATCACTAACACAGGGACAGTAAACAAATGGATCCCTGCACGTTAGCTACAACCAGTGCTCCAAGCTGCCTTGCGTCCGTCGGATTGTTAACAAGCTGTGTGGCAGCTCCATGGACATCAGTTAAGGAAAGAACAAATGTGTGGGTAATTATGGTTAGTGCCACAGGACAGGACATCATTTGTTTGTCTATATCATCTTCAAATAAGCCTTTCAGAACATGCTTGGTCAATCTGCCAGATCAGATAGCTGTAGGATGGCAACTCTGTGTAAAACAACAGCAGCCGCGAGTGCTGAGTGCTAAATAACAGAAGATGGAACTTCTGGGATCAGTAAAGATGGACTTCTGCCTATTTTCTTTAACTATTCAGGAGCTAATGTTACTAGAGGGGTAATGATTGTAAATGCTTTAAGACCTATACATTGCAACGATACAGCATGGTGTAATCACGCGAGCACATATCAAAATCCAGACAGCATAAAAGACCTAAACGAAGTACACATAGCTTTAAATCTGATTGCCAAGATAATATAGTTTTGGAAACCAGGTGAAATTATTGCTGCTTCAATCTTTGCACTTGATGCGGCAAGTGTCTAGGCATTAGCTACGCTAAATAAATTGGGCTTTTGGCTTGCTAAGTAAACACATGCAATTATATCAGTACTATTAACACTGTTAATTGATATAGGTTCTATACGCTATACTATTTTACAAAACAGAACCGCTGTTAGCCTGCAGAGCACATATTTGACAGACCTTGTTGCATGTGCTGGCCACACATGCAGCAACGTCTGGTCAGGCCTTGTTGTATGCGTTGGCCACGCCTGCAGCAACGTCTAGTGGCTACTCTTTCACTGAATCTGCTGAGGATAAAACAGGGGTGACTCGGGGCGGGGAGGGGGAGAGGATCCGGAGCACACTTTATTAACAACAGGGGATGCCCTGAAGGTGCTGCGCCTGCCTCCTTTCTCTGCTCTGACCCTGCTGATAAACATCCTCTTGCTCGGCGGTGTCTTTGGCATAGTTGGGTTAGTAACAGAATAGATCAGTAGTAGATTTTTTATTATTAGCACAAAATCATAGTTGTCAGGATTTTGATGGGCTTTGCTGCATGAATCTGTCTGATCATTCGGAATCTATTCACAAAAGTATTCAAAACTTGCAAAAAGGAGTACAAAAAACAGCAAAAAAGTGATGATTTTGATATATTCAGAAATCTTTTGGTGGATTGATATAAGCTTATTACAAATAGCTGCAGGATGCTTATTCATTCCTTTTAGAAATGTATTTTGATCTGTATTCCATGTGTGTGTTGAAATATGTGCAGACTTTAATAGAAAAAGCGTTGAAACAAGCCTCTTCTCGTAAACAAACAAGGGGAGATGTAGGTCAGTGAAAACACACTGACCTTGGGAGGGGGATACAATCATAGTCATTGGGAGAAAGCCATGGAATGAGAAGGGAACTTTAAGATACAAGACATTGTTAAAGGAGTTTATGGCTTGTTTCAACAGAGGCCTGCAAAAATTAGTCACTGGCTTTGTAGATAAGAAAGTTACTGAAGTTATTATGTTTGTAGTAATAGAGAATATCATAATAGAAAATTAGTAGAAAATAGTGAAATTTAGGGTTTTTTTTATATATATATATAAGGTGTCATTAGTAATCTTATTAGCTTGTGTAGGGCATAGCTAGGTGGTTGCTATCCTTAGCTAAAAAATTGTGATACTACGCATCATACTAGGTATAATCATTAACATTCCGTGCTTGGTCACCTGCCTACAAAAGTGATACAGAGAATACTACATCAGAACGCAGACGCCATATGACGTCAGTTCTGACTGCCCATCTCACACGGTTGGGCTGTAGTGCCAACCTGTCCAGCATGTCAAGCACCTAACCCGAACCAGGCCTTATATTACCCAGGCGTTAACCCCGGAGGTATGCTCCGAACCAGGTATGACAACTAGATATCACAGACTATATGCTGTTTGGCTGTTTCAAATACATTCATGTTGCGATCGACACTTGCTCCCGAGCTCTCTTCGTGTGTCCATTCACGACGTCCAAAACACAAAATCCATCCTGCACCAGAGCTGGGCTTTTATTCGCCTAGGATACCTCGGAAAATAAAGACTGACCGTGGGCCGTCACAGATATCTCACCACTTCCTGCAGACGTGGGGAGTCCGCCATACGTTTGGCATTCCTCTGAACAGCACCGGGCAAGCGATTGTAGAACGCGCACACAAAACCCTGAAAGCACAGCTAATCTGCTTGAGAGAGGGGGATAAGAGGGGTTCGCCAGGAGTCTTGGTCAGTGAAGTACTTGTGGTACTGAATCATATGTCCTTTGCTGACCCTTAACCCGTTTCCCCTATCCAAAATCATTTTTCCTCATGTCAGCTGCTGTTTGGGGGCAAGGGACTCCCGGGGATGTGGTACCGCCTGCCAGAAGACCCACGTTGGGAAGGTCCTGCTGATTTGCTAACATGGGGACGAGGGTATGCTTGTATCTCCACAGGTGTGGGGACCCAATGGATCCCAGCTGTGGCTGAAGGATCAGCAGGGTAACTGAGCAGTGTGGCACTCTCCAGCTCATCCTAGTGGGATTAATCCTGATTGTGAGTCTTCCAGTGCCAGTGATAACGACTAATTTCTGGGAGCGGTTCACGAACTACATCAACTTTACTCAGCACGCGACGAAGGACTGACACAAATGAAGTTGGCATTAGATTATGCCCTTGCGAGGCCTGGCATCAGTTGCAGTGACTTGGAGGGAGTCCTAGGTCTCCTAAGCTACTGCTGTTTGGACTTCAGCAAAAATGCTTCCTTGGTGTCGTAGTTCAGCCCTGATCAGGACCAGACTACGCAGTCTGTCTCTCGCTCCCCCCACCCTCCGAGAGAATAGGAGGAGATGATATAAGAAAAAAACAGCTCAAGGTTTGAGATAAGGACGGGGAGAAATCCTTAAAGTTACCGTCACGGGCAAAACAGACTCGACTTGGGGAAAACTATTCATTTATTTCTAAAATTAGCAGGAGAATGAGACAGGGAACAAGATAACCTCCCCCCACCCCTCCCTCTTCCCGGGCTTAACATTATCTCTACTACCTTCCCCTCCCGAGCGGCACGGGGAGGGGAAGAGGGAATGGGGGTCGCGGTCAGTTCATCACGCGTTGTTTTACGCCGCTGTATCATCGTCAGGGGAAGAACTCCTCGCATTCCTCCTCTGCTCCAGCGTGGGGTCCCTCCCACGGGCCACAGTCCTTCGTGAAACTGCTCCGGCGTGGGTCATCTCTTCCACGGGGTGCAGTCCCTCCAGAACAGCTGTCCCAGAGGGCCCTCCACGGGCCACAGCTGCCTTCAGGCCTCCACCTGCTCTGGCGTGGGGTCCTCCACGGGCTGCAGGTGGATCTCTGCCCCTCCGTGGACCTCCATGGGCTGCAGGGGGACAACCCGCTCCACCATGGTCATCACCACAGGCTGCAGGGGAATCTTGGCCAGGAGCCGCATTACTCCTCCCCCTCCTTCTTCACTGACCTTGGCGTCTGCAGCCGTTCCTCACAACAGGCTGGCAGACGCCTCTCAGGATCCTTTTTACATCTTATTCACTTCTCATCTCCTCTCCACTTCTTGCAGCCGGGCCGGGCCGAGTTGGGCCCAGTCGGCTGCCCGGCAGGAGGCCAGAGGGTGAGGCCTGCAAGGCCCATGAGGCTCGCGCCTCCCCCTCTCTGCCCCCAGCTCAGCTGCTTCACATCTTCTCCTCCTCTTTTTCCTGTTTTCCCCTACTTAAATACGTTATCGCAGAGGCGTTATCACGGGACATTCTGCTACCAATTGGCTTGGCCTTGGCCAGCAGCGGGTCCGCCCTAGGCCCGGCCGGGTCCCCTGAACAAAGGGGAGCGACTTCTAGCAGTTTCCTACAGAAGCTACCACCTTAGGCCCCCCCTCACTAACAAAACCAGAACACTTGGCCTCGGAGAAGACACGTGCGCATGCTGCCCAGTTGGTATTCAACGTCAGGGCTCTAAAAGACTGGGGGTAGATTTCGGACTTCCTCAGTTTACCTAGATGGCTAAGAAATATTGTGTCCATAGGTTTGACGATCCTAGTAGTTGCTTTGATAATGCTTTGTTTGTTTCTGTTATTGTTACCTTTCTTGCATGCTATGATTGAGGGGTTACTAGGAAACTATTCGTAATCAACTATGTTATAGCGGCATCCGCCTCAGGGTACCAGCCATTAGACTAGAGTGATTTAGCATAGGGGGGGGAATTGTGGGGTAACGTTAGAAGGGATGCACGTACGCTGAAGGGGCGGTCCGTGGCGACTCACGCACTGGACGCGGATGAATCCATGAGTGCAGGGGGCAGGTGCGTCCACGTACGTGGTAGGCACGGATAAGTCCATGAGTGTAGGGGTAGGTGTGTGGCGGGCATGGATGGGTCCATGGGTGCAGGGGGGCGGGTGCGTTCGCATGTGCAGCGGGTGTACGGGTATTTAACCCTGTGTTGCGCAGCATTAAATTGAAGGCTTGGCTTGACGGTATCCGTGTGATGCCCTGCTTTCCCCGGAGCGGGGCTCCGGTGCGTGCGGGGTATGTTAGCTGGCAAGAGAAGCCTGCACGTTATTACAGATTTTCCTTATCTTTTATACATTAAGTGGTAAATCAAAAATAAACCCTCAATTCCTTTCTGCCAGCACTCACAGTGAAGCAGGAATTTGTTTTTCAGGACATTTGTTTAGTTGTGTTTTTTTAGGGCAAAGTTCTATCTAGGTTACAAAATTTCTTATAAAATAGACAGTCTGGTTCCTGAGGTGTTCTAATGTCGTCCTTTTTATGTTCTCATTTCTGACCAGCCCAAAGAAGTCTCTCTTTGAGGGCAATTTGCTGGAAGGGTTGTTGTTTGGAAATAGTTTTGGTAACATACTGCTCATGAAAATTGTGTAGAAGCATTGAACTAAAATTGCCTTGCCATGATATTGTAAAACAGTATTTGAAAAATACTGTATTTTCAAAGTCTTCAGAGTAGTTTTACATTTAAAAAGCTAAATTGTTACACTTAAAAAGCTAAAATAGGAGTAATAAATACTGCAGCACATAAATAGGAAAGGATGCATGAAACAGAAACCTCAGAACAATCTGGTTTTTATGGGATATGCTTATTCTGGCTTATGTAAATCACTGCAAATAGAAAGGGAGAAAGGAAAAATTCATCTGAGCAGAGAAAGAAATCAAAACAGATTAGTATGATTAGTATGCCAAAAATGCTAGTAAGATTAATTAAGGTGTGATTTTTTTTTATTTTTTAGACATTTAAAAAAGTAGACAAAGGTATGTTGGGCTTTTCAAAAGCATCAAGGCATATAAGCCCTATTGATATTTAGATATGGATACCACATAAGTCCTGGATATAATTGAAATACTCCCACCTGGAGTACTGCGTCCATTTCTGGAGCCCCCAACTTAAGAAGGATGTGGACCTGTTGAAGAGGGTCCAGAGGAGGGCCACGAAGATGATCAGAGGGCTGGAGCACCCCTATGAGGACAGGCTGAGAGAGTTGGGGCTGTTCAGCCTGGAGAAGAGGAGGCTCCGGGGAGACCTTATAGCGGCCTTCCAATACCTAAAGTGGGCCTATAGGAAAGATGAGGAGAAACTCTTTAGCAGGATCTATTGTGATAAGACAAGGGGTAATAGCTTTAAAATAGAGGGAGGTACATTCAGATTAGACATTAGAAAATTTTTTTTTACACTGAGGGTAGTAGAACACTGGAACAGGTTTCCCAGAGAGGTGGTGGATGCCCCATCCCTGGAAACGTTCAAGGCCAGGTTGGACAGGGCTCTGAGCAACCTGATCTAGTTGGGGATTTCCCTACTCCTTGCAGAGGGGATTGGACTAGGTGACCTTTAAAGGTCCCTTCCAACCCAAACTATTCTATGAATCTATGAAATAACAGAATAGAGCACTGAAGTAAATATGGGCTTCATTTTTTAGTACTCACATCCAGTACTTGCCACCCTATACACTTGCTCAACATTATACCAAAACAATTAGGTGATTCTATGGTTCTGTACAAGGCACAGTCAAAGAAGAAAAGTGTCTTGCAGGTATTGTGAGAGCAGATAAAATATGCACCTGGATCATCTAGAGACTTTAGGTGCAAGAAACTACATAACTCTAATTTTGTGAGCAGAAATAATACATATAAAAATGTGGATGAAGTCCTGGATCAGCATGAGCTCCCATTGATTAGGACTGTGGTCTTTATTAGTCAGAGGAATCTCACATGATCAACATTTATTGCTGTCATAGTTCAGCCCCGATCGGACCAGACTACGCAGTCTCTCTCTCACTCCCCCCACCTTCCGAGAAAACAGGGAGAGAAAATATAAGGAAAAACGGCTCGAGGTTTGAGATAAGGACAGGGAGAAATCCTTAAAGTTACCGTCACGGGCAAAACAGACTCGACTTGGGGAAAACTATTCATTTATTATTACAAACAGCAGGATAATGAGACAGAGAACAAGATAACCTCCCTCCACCCCTCCCTCTTCCCAAGCTTAACATTATCTATACCACCTTCCCCTCCCTGAGCGGCACAGGGGGGAAGAGGGAATGGGGGTTGTGGTCAGTTCATCACATGTTGTTTCATGCCGCTGCTTCATGGTTGGGGGAAGAACTCCTCGCATTCCTCCCATGCTCTGTTGTGGGGTCCCACCCCTACGCCACAGTCCTTCATGGAACTGCTCTGGCGTAGGTCATCTCTTCCACGGGTGCAGACCCTCTAGAACAGCTGTCCCAGCGGGCCCTCCACGGGCCACAGCTGCCTTCAGGCCTCCACCTCCCCCGGTACGGGGTCCTTCATGGGCTCCAAGTGGATCTCTGCTCCTCCGTGGACCTCTATGGGCTGCAGGGGGACAACCTGCTCCACCATGGTCGTCACCACAGGCTGCAGGGGAATCTTGGCCAGGAGCCGCATTACTCCTCCCCCTCCTTCTGAACTGACCTTGGCGTCTGCAGCCGTTCCTCACAACAGGCTGGTAGATGTCTCTCAGGATCCTTTTTACATCTTATTCACTTCTCATCTCCTCTCCACTTCTTGCAGCCGGGCCGGGCCGAGTTGGGCCCAGTCGGCTGCGTGGCGAGAGGCCAGAGGGTGAGGCCTGCAAGGCCCATGAGGCCTGCGCCTCCCCCTCTGCGCCTCTGCCCCCGCTCAGCTTCTTCACATCTTCTCTTCTCTCTCTCTCTTTTTTTTCTGTTTTCCCCTTCTTAAATAAGTTATCGCAGAGGCGTTATCACGGAACATTCTGCTACCAAGCGGCTCGGCCTTGGCCAGCAGCAGGTCCGCCGTAGGCTCAGCCGAGTCCACTGAACAAAGGGGAGTGACTTCTAGCAGTTTCCTACAGAAGCTACCACCTTAGGCCCCCCCTCACTAACAAAACCACGACAATTGCTTAAAACCCAGTTAATTCCTTATGTCTGACTCCTCATAATGGAAGTTGCATGGTAGCACAAAGTTAGAATAATGGTTGGGTTTCTAGATGGGCTGTGTTCACGGTCCTTTCATGTTAGACAGTCTGCAAAGTCTAGACTTCCTGCACCTTTGAAATCCAGCACTGAAGGCAAAGAAGCTAACAAAGCTAAACAAAGAAACTGTCTCCTCTTCACTCTTTGATAGACTGGATGCATCCTTTTAAATGTAGCAAACCAGGCATTCTACCTCCTCTTCCTCTTCCCCCCAATCCCGTCTTCTTCCTACCACATAATCCAAATATTTAGTTAGGTATCAGGTGATCCCCAGATAGTTTGTAAACAAAAAGTTATTCAATGTTTATTAAATAATTTTTTAAAATTCCCAACCACTTGCCTGCAGAAATAAGAAGCAGAACAACCATGGTAAATGTCTTCAAATATCCAAAGAATGTAAACACTAAATATGCAGTAATTAGGTTGAATTATGAACTGACATTGTGACACATTAGGTTTTGGAATAGTTCCCCTGGGAAAGTGGTTAGACTCCTTGGAGAATTTCAAAACTGGAGTGAATTAATCCAACTAAATTCTTCTTACTTTAAAGTAAGAAACAATCTGTCAAAGGCAGGAAGTTAGATAGCTTGAGGTTATAGGCCTTTCTCATATCTAAATTGTCCAATTTTGTGAAAATACATTTTTAAACATATTATTATGTCAAAGTGGTGTACTGAAGTGGGTGGAAAAAACCTGTAGGTGATATGACAATAGTATTTCAATTATAAAATAAGTGGGTCACTAAAAATTTCAGTTACAGAGTTCGTGGGTTTTGAAGAGGAAGCCTGCCATTTTTGTAAATAAAATGTCCTTTCTACACACTGACTTCTAAAATACAGGCTATATCTGCATTAATGAATGACAAGGAATTTGAGAAATCTGGTGTACATGTGGCTTGGCAGGTGCTTTATATTGAAAGGCACACAAGGTTTTGTCAAATTGTGTAGAGCAGCTCTAATCACAACCTCTGAGCATCAGTCATTGTTCACCTTAATTCTGTCATAAACACATCTGGGTAACTCCTTAAAATAATGTATCCTGGTTTCAGCAGGGATGGAGCTATTTTTCCTCTCAGTAGCCAGTGTGTTTTGGATTTCAGATGTGAAGAATGTTGATAAACACCCTGATGGTATGAGTTGTTGTGAATGAGACCAAGGACACCGTCCTGCTTTCCAAGTCTCACTAATTTGCAGATGCAGGAGGCTGGGAGAAAGACAGACAGAATAATTGACCCAAACTGGCCAAAGAGAGTATTCCATGCCATAAACATCATGCTCAGTATATAAGTGGGTGTTGCCCATGGAGGGGGGCATCCATTTTTTTCCATTTTTCCATATTGTCTCTTTCTCTTGCTCACTGCCATTGTTTCCTCTACCTTGCTGTCTCACTTTTGCTCCCTTGCTTGCTGCTCAGTTTTGTTTCCGTGATTGCTGCTCGGGACGGGCTGTATCGGTCATTGGGACATTGGGTGGTGAGAAATTGTGCATTGTTCATTTTGTATAATTTAATATCCTTATATTCTGTTAGTATTGTAGTTTTCCTTTACTATTCTAGTAAACTGTGTTTATCTCAACCCACGAGTTTTCCTTTCTTCCCATTTCTCTCCCTCATCCCACTGGGTAGGGGGAGGGTGAGTAAGAAACTGTGGCGACGAGGGCTAAACCACCATTAGTAATGAATCGAGTTGGAAATCTGATAAATTACTTATGACATCCACATTGGTACTAAATGAATTCATCATGGTTAGTATTGTTACAAAAACACCAAAGGAATTAATAATAATTTGTGCCAGCATTTGAATGTGTTGCTAACATGAGATCAAGTATAATGAATGCTTTTTTTTAAAAAAAAAAAGGTTGTGTAGAGGTATTTCAATAGCCCTGCAAAACTTTGTGTCTGCATTTTGTTATTGATAAAGCACATCACTTTTTTTTCATGTATTCACTTTATTTTCATGTATTTCATGTATTTTTTTCATGTATTTCCTTGGGGGAAAGGACAGGCAAGTTAATTTTTTCTATCTTGTCCAGTAAGTTTTCAGGATAACTCTTTGAGAACTGAACACTGTCTATTCAGGTCCACTTCCAAATGCAGGAGCTCCTAGTTGGAGGCAGCATACACAGTGCCCCACCACAGAAATCCCTGAGTGTATTGTTACGGCAGATCTGATTCTTTCCTGTTTTGACTTGGCACAACTGTAGCTAAAGTCAGTGAACCAATAGTTTACAGCAGCTAAAAAGCTGTCCCTATGTGGCTGTGGCAGTGCCACTACCCCATAAAGCTGTGTAAAGTATGACACTGTGAAGTGGTCTGTATGCTTTGAATCAAGTCAGAGGTTTTAAACAAGAATAGTCTATTTTATTCAAGCTAAATGGCTACAGCTTTCTACATTGGCTGCCTAACAAGTATTAGCAAATAGCTTCATCATTCTGCACTAATAAAAGTCATCTAGCACCAAGGTGGAAAATTTCTGCCACAGAGAATGAAGCTTTGTTATAAACCTACTTATAGAATGATAGAATGGTTAGGGTTGGAAGGGACCTTGAAAGGTCATCTAGTCCAACACCCCTGCAAGGAGCAGGGACATCCCCAACTAGATCAGGTTGCTCAGAGCCTCATCCAGCCTGGCCTTGAACGTTTCCAGGGATGGGGCTTCCACCACCTTTCTGGGCAACCTGTTCCAGTGTTCTGTAACTCGCATTGTAAAAAATTTTTTTCCTAATTTCCAATCTAAATCTACCCCCCACTATTTTAAAACCATTACTCCTTGTCCTATTGCAACAGGAGGGAAGAAAGACTGTTCCCTGGCGTGTGTGTGCATAATGTATGTGCAATGTATATGTACAGTACTGTCCTGCCACTTCTATTTTCAATTGTGACAATACTCAGTAGATTTTAAACTCACTAGTTGGGAACTCTGTTCCCCAAGGGAATTGCAAGACTTGCCACAACAGTAAAAGCACAGGGTAGAAAATGGCACAGACATCACACTCTATCTGTGGGAAAGCGGCTGGGCCCACAGCTCCTCTTCCAGTTACTCAGGCATCTCCTTCCCTAGTTTCCCAGTATTTCCCCTTCTCTCCACTGCCACACTGATATCTCCCTGACTACTTTCTGTTTATCATCTCAAATGCAGACTGCCTTTGTTTTCCATCCACTGCTTCCACACTTCTCGGTATTTTAATCAGTATCTTAATTTTCTTCTCTTGGGTTCTCAGACAGGATCCCGAGCGTTCAGTAAGGTTATACCTTTGTAGCTCTAGTTATATCTGTGTGAGAGGTTTCATGTTCTCTGTGTCTCTATATGAATTTCCTTCATAGCCAAACTCCTGAAAACCTATTGTTTTTCCTTTGTGTTCTTCCAGCATTTATCCTTTCTTTCTCGTTTCTGCCACTAAAAGCCTTACTTGTGCCTTAGTCACTCATTGTACCAACTCCCACAATCTCTTATTCTCTTTCTTTTTGTTCTCATTTGCCCAGACTCATTTCCTGTTCTCACTATTCAAGAATGCAGTGCTCATCCCTTTGAATTCCTCACTACCCTTCCTGTGCCAGGGTGCAGTCAGCCCTTCAAAGTTTGCACAACAGAGCTGCAGTTACACCTCTGCCCTAATATCCACTGACTCTCCCTCTGTGCTTTCTGCCCTGCCCAGACTCCTCTGACTGCTTTGCAGCCCTCTCCAACTCCCTAGAAGTACATGCCACACTCCAGTGGCTCACACTGATGGAGCAACTTTGCCTTTGTATATACAAACTCATCCTCTTTTTTCTTAGCTCTTCTTGCTTCTTAAGTGCGTGGAGTATCTCTAACTCCAGTGGCTCTCCAATCTCTTTTTCTTTTTTCATCAACTGCTTCCTCCAACACAACTGCGACAACTATTAGTCTCATAACTGATTGGAGTCTATATTCTTGACAGGCATATTGCAAGCTTCTTCTGTAATGCCTCTGTCTACATCAGGTTTGGGGAGCTCTGTGAAGTAAAAAATGCCTCATTCTGTGTCTGTGTAGCATCAGACTGGTGCTCAGCACCTAAGAATAGTGATTTATTTATCTCATTTATATTTTTCTTGACTTAAAGACATGTTTTCTCACTTGGAATGTATTTTATCCTCTGATTTGAAGCTGTCATGTAGTCATAACAGTGTGTTTGTGATGGCACAGTAAATTCTGTGGCAACAAACTGTGATGTCATAAATACAGGATTTATATATTTTCTGCAAAATCAAGCTGAAGAAGGAGATGGATGGGAAACAATCCTCATTAAAATACTAACAATTTCTACAAATTTCAGTAAAAATATCAATGGGAACCCAGACAAATATTGTTTAATAGATTTCTTTTCATACATGTTTCCTGATTTTTAAAAGTCTGCTTCTGTGAATAAGTCCCTCTTTTGGGAGTGGAAATATATTTTTAAATAACTGCAAAAAAATAAGTGTTTGGATTCAAGGCTCTAAAATTCAAAATAGTTGCCTTAGACAAATTAAATAGAAAGAAAAGAAAAGGACCACAATTATGAGAAAATACATATAAAAATCTCTGGGTTGCTTTTCTCAAAGTTGAACTGTCAGTTATTCATTAGAGAGCCTATGACGTATTAAGGATGTACTTGTGTGGGGTAACGTTAGAAGGGATGCACGTACGCTGGAGGGGCGGTCCGTGGCGACTCACGCACTGGACGCGGATGAATCCATCAGTGCAGGGGTCAGGTGTGTCCATGTACGTGGTGGGCACGGATAAGTCCAGGAGTGCAGGGGGCAGGTGCGTCCACGTACGTGGTGGGCACGGATAAGTCCATGGGCGCAGGGGCAGGTGCGTGGTGGGCACGGATAGATTCATGGGCACAGGGGGCAGGTGCGTTCGCTTGCGTAGCAGGTGTACGGGTATTTAACCCTGTGTTGCGCAGCATTAAATTGAAGGCTTGGCTTGACGGTATCCGTGTGATGCCCTGCTTTCCCCGGAGCGGGGCTTCAGTGCATGCGGGGTAGGCAAGCCGGCAAGAGAAGCCTGCATACTTGCATAGATTATTTGCAAGAACTAAAAATTCATTAATAAGAGGATGGAGTTGAAAACATCCTCTGTGACGTTCTTGCTAACAAGTGGGCCCAGCTTTGTAATCAAACGTCGTCAGAGAAAGCAGCACATTCCAAAATGGAATGAATAATTTCTGACTTCCTGCTCTCCCTCACTGAAAGCATAGACAAGAAAAAATAAAAACTTCTGAAGATAATAAAGCAGTTAAAGAAATGTGTTCAACAAAATCATATCTTCTACTTGAAATTGCAAGACAAAAGGTGTTTCTAAAATAATATCCCTAAATAACTGCCATATTTCAAATATAGCAATAACGTAACACTATTCTAATCATATTTATTAGATAAATAAAGAATCTACCCTTTCCTCACCTTTAACTACACAGAAGATTATTTAACATTTACTATTAGATGCATTTGTGTTTTGGGGAAAAAAGCTTTGAAGGAGAAAGAAGAAAGATGGAAGACACTACTAATATCTGGACATAGCAAGAGAGAGACCTATTTAGCATCACTAAAAAGCATTTGTCACAGTCCTTGACTTGGTTTGAATGGCTCTCCCATTCTCAGTGTGTGCAATCTGCATGGACTACATTGGTCCTCCTGGGCTGAGGCACAGTTGGTGGAGAGCCTTTCTGACGGTGATCACTATCTGAGACTCCAGAGTCAGTCAAGGCTGCAGTCAGAAGGCTCTTTCTATGGAGTGTTTTTTGAAGCATCTTTTTTCTTCTCATGTACTCAAACACTTCCTTTGGCTTCTCCTACCTAACAACACTGGATTTTTTTCATCTGGAGTTCCTCATATGGTGTGATATTTTACAGTCTGAAGAATTACTGACTCCTACAATCTCAGAACAATGCCTCAGGTTTAGACTTTTTTTTTTTGTGAAGTTAATCTTAGTATCTAGTGTAGGGATCTAAGGATAATCAAGACAACCCAAACTGACAATAAAATTATATTTTGAGACAGCACTGTTGGGTCTTGCATGTGCCCAGGGAATGGATGACAAGTAGACAATAGCTGTACTTTTAAATAAAAAATGTCTATTCTAGCTATTCATTTGGTAGGTTCACCAAGTCTAACCTCTGCCAGAAAGTCAGATATGTGACTTAAAACAAAAAAAATACTGTTTGCACTCAGGAGAAGGAAGTCCTCTTTCTGAAACATTACTCAGGACTCCAAGCATGGGTTTTGATGTGAATCCACATGCGTACTGTGGATTCAGATACAATTGTGTCACCCACAAGAGCTGTAAGAGCCAATTCAAAGGCCTTATAAAATACTGTATAGATGTTTACACAGTTCCCACCAACCAGCTCTACAGTATTTGCATTTGGCCCTACAAATAGTATTACTTGTTTCAGTGGAACTACTTTCAGTATAAAGTAATGTGAATTAGTTAAATTAATTTTAAAAAATAATTTTGCCCCATAATTTGAGAGATTCCAAAGAAAAATGTTGCAAAGTTTTGCAAAATTGTGCCTAGCGCATCCTTAACTTTTGATGTTCCCCTCAACATGAATCTTTATTTGCTTACCAGTTCGGCTCTCACAATCCTCCACTGGATTAACAGAGAATGCTACACAATCAGCTAAAGGACAAACCTCAGAAAAGGTTGCCTATGCTTGTGACAACACAATAAACGATTGCAGTGAGCTGATGACAAGCAGGCCAGATGTGATCCAACTGGTCTGATGAAAAAGTAATCCTCGATGGCTTTCAAGATATGGCTTTCTGTAACTCTATGATGACTACAAAGAAATCAACATCACAGTCAGTCAGACTGAGGTATAATGTACTTAACATACTGCTGGCATACAACCCATTCAGTAATGTAAAAAATGACCATGCATCTTTATGTTACAAACATTTCCTACCTACATTTACACAGATATAAAATTGTTAGTAAAATGGAAGATGCTTGAGGCTTGTAAAAGAAAGCAGAGTATATTATCTGGATTATTTCCAATTTGGACATATGCTTTTGCTTAGTTGAATAGGAATGGTTTATATTAAAACATCTAAATATTGAAAAAGGTTTTGGGTTACAGACTGACAGTAGTTCCATAAAAGAAAATTATTTTTCAATTTCTACAAAATCTAATTAAACATGTGAAAAAAAAAAGTGTTGTATAATATTAGAGTTATTTTTCCTTGCCTTCAACAATAATGCAGGACTCTGGTAATTCACTATGGACAGATATTTTTTTTGTGACTATGTGGCTGGTGATTGGTTTGTTACCCCTTTGTGAAATATTTCTCCATATTTTCTTCCCCTTCCCTTTTCTGTTGATTTTAATTTAAAATATTTTCCAGCCTTTATGGACTTGGGAAGTAACAAATTGCCTTCTGGTCATTTCTCAATAACTATAGATGTAAAATTTGTGACAGTAAAGCATATAAATAACTCAATTATTATAGTGAAACTACACTACAATATACATTTTAACATCCAGCTTTCCCTTAAATAAAGCATGGCAGGTAGATGCACGATCCCAAATTTTGTCCATGCCCCCTCCATGCAGAACTGAGACCTTGACTCTAATCTATTGCCATTGCCATTAACAGTAATCTCTCATTTAATCTGACCGAAAAGAGAACACAAGGTGACATGATCCTTGACCTAGAAGCCTGTTCCGGTTTTATTTAGTGAGGAGGGGCTATGGTGGTAGCTTCTATAAGAAGCTGCAAGAAGTTGTTCCCCTTTGTTCAGTGGACTCGTCTGGGCCTAGGGCGGACCCGCTGCTGGCCAAGGGCGAGCCAATTGGTAGCAGAATGTTCCCTGATAACACCTCTGTGATAACATATTTAAGAAGGGGAAAACAGAAAAAAAAAGAGAAGATGTGAAGCAGCTGAGTGGGGGCAGAGAGGGGGAGGCGCGAGCCTTGTGGGCCTTGCAGGCCTCACCCTCTGGACTCCCGCTGGGCCACCGTCTGGGCCTGACTCAGCCCGGCCTGGCTTCAAGAAGTGGAGAGGAGATGAGATGTGAAGAGAACCTAAGAGGTGTTTGCCTGCCTGTTGTGAAGAATTTCTTGTGAGAGGAACAGCTGCAGATGACAAGGTCAGTTCAGAAGGAGGGGGAAGAGTAATGCAGCTCCTGGCCAAGATTCCCCTGCAGCCTGTGGTGAAGACCATGGTGAAGCAGGCTATCCCCCTGCAGCCCATGGAGGTCCATGGAGGAGCAGAGATCCACCTGCAGCCCATGGAGGACCTCATGCCGGCGCAGGTGGATGCCTGAAGGAGGCTGTGGCCTGTGGAGGGCCCTCTGGGGCAGCTGTTCTGGAGGGACTGCACCCTGTGGAAGAAATGACCCATGCTGGAGCAGTTTGAAGGACTGCAGCCCGTGGGTGGGACCTCACAATGGAGCAGGGGAGGAATGCGAGGAGTTCTTCCCCCGACCATGAAGCAGCGGAGTAAAACAACGCGAGATGAACTGACCGCAACCCCCATTCCCTCTTCCCCACTGTGCCGCTCGTGGAGGGGGGAAGGTAGTAGAGATAATGTTAAGCCCGGGAAGAGGGAGAGGTGGGGGGAGGTTATCTTGTTCTCTGTCTCATTCTCCTGCTTTGATTTTAGTAATAAATGAATACTTTTCCCCAAGTCGAGTCTATTTTGCCCGTAACGGTAACTTTAAGGATTTCTCCCTGTCCTTATCTCAAACCTCGAGCCATTTTTCCTTATATTATCTCTCCCTATTCTCTCGGAGGGTGGGAAGACTGAGAGAGAGACTGCGTAGTCTGGTTCCGATCAGGGCTAAACTATGACAAAGCCTCAGTTTGGCATTGTTACAAATACTTCCTGCCCATGTTTAGGCAGGATGAATCTGGGCCTCTGAGTGTAATTTGAGATCCAGCAGCTTAGGAGCAAGGTAAACTCATACATGGAAGGAAATTTGCCGCCTTATAAATAGTGTTCCTGCTCAGGCCCCAATTCACACCATAAACCTTTACTTCAGCATGTTCTGTTGTAAGTGCAAAGCATCATAGTAATTTTCCTCTTCACCATTCTTTTAGAAACATTGTCTTCAGCCATGCCTCATTCCGTCTGGATCTCCATCTTTGGTCTTTGCTGGCTCAGTAAAACATTCATAATATATTTCACTTCTCCTCCCATCACCTGTCTTTCTGAACTATAACATTTTCAACTCCTCTTTCTCCAGCTCTCTCCAAACAGTAACTGTTGTTTGAATGTCTTGATGCTTTGTCAATGTGATGGTTTAGCCTGAGTCACCACACAGTTTCTCGCTTACCCTCCCCCTCCCCATCAGGATGGGGGAGATAAATTGGGAAGAAAGGAAAACTCATGGGTTAAGATAAAAACAGTTTACATAAATAGCAAAGGAAAACTACAATAATAACAGAATATAAGGATATTAAATTATACAAAATGAACAATGTATGTTTTCTCACCACCCAATGTCCCAATGACTGATACAGCCCGTCCTGAGCAGCGATCACGGAAACAAAACCGAGCAGCAAGCAAAGGTGCAAAAGGGAGCCAGCAAGGTAGAGGGAACGATGCCAGCAAACGAGAGAGAAAGATGGATGCCAGGAAGGCAGATACCCACCCTCGCCTGCCCCCACTTATATAGTGAGCATGACGTTTATGGCATGGAATACTCTCCTTGGCCAGTTTGGGTCAATTATTCTGTCTGTCTTTCTCCCAGCTTCCTGCATCTGCAAATTAGCGAGACTTGGAAAGCAGGACAGTGTCCTTGGTCTCATTCACAACAACTCATATCATCAGGGTGTTTGTGGTGGTTTAGCCCGAGTTACCACACAGTTTCTCACTCACCCTCCCCCTACCCAGCGGGATGGGGGAGAGAAATTAGAAAGAAAGGAAAACTCACGGGTTGAGATAAAAACAGTTTACTAAAATACTAAAAACTACAAAAATAACAGAATATAAGGATATTAATATATACAAAATATACAAAATGAACAATGTACAATTTCTCACCACCTGATGTCCGAATGACCAACACAGCCCGAGCAGCAATCACAGAAACGACACCGAGCAGCAAGCAAAGGGGAGAGAGCAATCTAGCAAGGTAGAGGCAATGATGCCAGCAAGCAAGAGAAGAATAGGATGCCAAGGGTGCATGCCAGAATGGAATGCCCGAATAAATGCCCCCTCCCATGGGCAACCCCCACTTATGTACTGAGCATGATGTTTATGGCATGGAATACTCTCTTTGGCCAGTTTGGGTCAATTATTCTGTCTGTCTTTCGCCCAGCTTCCTGCATCTGCACGTTAACGAGATTTTAAGGAGACTTGGAAAGCCAGACAGTGTCCTTGGTCTCATTAACAACAACTCTTATCATCAGGGTGTTTTTATCAACATTCTTCACACACGAAATCCAAAACACACTGGCTACTGAGAGGAAAATTAACTCCATCCCTGCCAAAACCAGGACAGTCAATAATGCACCTGAAAAAAACCCCTATTTCCTCACTATAAAATCTGATGGATAGCAGTATCAGCTCATTCCCATCTTCCTTAATTTCATCATTTACTTACACACCATTGACAAAACACCTGCCAGCATCTCCTACCACTGCTGTAATTGCTAGGACTCCAAACATCCAGGCTCTGTCATATACTTGACTCACGATTCACAGCCTAATTTGAACATATTGCACTCAGCATCAGGACTTTGTATCCCGTTCATTCCCCATAGCTATAGCTCCTCTCCTTCTCCCTTCTCTCCTGCTTCAGTGTCAATGTTAACAACATTTCTTCCTAATCGTCTTCTCTAGATTCTATTTTCAGTTTTGCCTGCAGCATTTCTTCCATGAAACTCTTTATATCTGAACTCTGCTTGCCTCCCTGTCTTTCTATCAAAGCATTCATAGCATGCTTATCATCTCAGAGGTCAGGTTTCTGTTCTCTGGCTTTACTACCTGTTGTTGTTTATCAACATTCTTCACATACAAAATCCAAAACACACCACAACAGCCACTGAGAGGAAAATTAACTCCATCCCTGCTGAAACAAAGACACTACTGTTCACTTGATTGATTCTTCCATGATATTCCTTACATGTCAGATCACATAAGAGGAGACAGGAAGGTCAACCATATTTGCATCTCTTTTAAAGGCCCGTGGGCAAATATCTTAGTATTATTGCAATTGTTCATGAGATCAGAATCTTACAACATAGTTCTCTAAATCATCATGAACCCACTTACAAAGCAGTGCTGTAGTTTAGCCCCAATCAGGATCAGACTATGCAGTCTCTTTCCTCTGAGGGGATGGGGGAGAGATAATACAAGAAAAAAGGCTCGGGGTTTGAGATAAGGACAGGGAGTGATCCTTAAAGTTACCATTACGGGCAAAACAGACTAGACTTGGGGAAAACTATTTGTTTATTATTAAAACCAAAGCAGGATAATGTTGACGCGGAAGTAACGGACACTGCTGACGACCAATATGATCAAGCAAATGCCAATTTATTGTTGATACATCCCGGTTAATATAGCCCTTCTAATTCCGTATCATGCGCAAGCTCTCTACTAATTGGTTAACTATATCATGCACGCGCTCCTAGCTAAAATATGATTCGTTAAGTCTCTATGTTCACGCACACGGCTCTCTCCACCTGCACCTTGCTTCACGTTCAGCCCCCAGTCACGTATGCCAGCTGTTTTCCTTCTTCTCAAGGTTGCTTCGTTTACTTTCTCACAGGAAGCTTCATTATTTTCTCACAGGTGGCTTCAGTACTTTCTTACAGGCAGCTTCAGTACTTTCTCACAAGCGGCTTCAGTAATGTCCTTGAGGCCTGCTGCTCACAAACATAACAATTCCATTCGGTCTGGATTGTTCACTAAGTGCCCCTGGTACTCCAGGTATCCAACAAATCCCCCTTTTTGTTTTGAACAATCCAGACCCACTTTCATCATACGTTCCATAGCTTTCACAAAGCATTTTAAAATATACCCCAAAATCATCAGTGTCAACAGCAAACCTGTCAATAATACCAACCCATAAAATATCAAATCTTTTAGCCAGCCTGTGACCCCCATGGATTTCAACCAGTCTGTTAACCTGCTTTCCACTTGTATTGCATGCATGTTGCATCATAACTCTGCCAACTGATAGCGTATCGACTTAGAGTGATCAGAAACATTCATGCAACACATACCTTCAAAATCTTCACATCCATGTCCATGCGCTAATAACAAAAATCAATGGCTGCTAGATTCTGCAAAAATATCATGACGCATGCTATCCATGTCTTCTAATAATCCTGATAACATGCTAGAGGTTAAATTCATTTGCTTTTGTGCCCAACAAGCTAATTTATTTAAGTTAGCTAAAGTTTTTGCAGTTGCTGCCCAAGGAACAAATAAAGATAATGCTATCCGCTCAGCTGTACCCAACAGGGTTAAATTGCCGTCACAATGGGGAGTCAATACTTTTAGTGACCTTCTTGCTCGAGTATGATTCCGTAATGTTCTCATAGATGGAGCAAACACTATCAATTTTCCAAAATAACATGGTCCTCCTATAGCCCTTTTTGGTACTCCTGACCTTATTTTACTACTTATTTACTACTTTTTTTTTTTTTTTTTTTTTTTTTTTGATTAGCCAGATTGTCTGTATTGAGTTGTTAATCATTTTTTGCAAGCATGGTATATTATGCCTAGTATGATGCCTAGTATCACAATTCCGATTTTAACCAAGGACAGCAACCACCCAGTTATGCCACACACAAGCTTAGTTAATAAAATTACTGATCACACGTTATACATATTCATGATTACGAAACAAAGCTAAGTTTCACTACCTTCTAGTAATTTTCTACTATAACATTTTTCTACTATTATAGATATAACAACTCCAGTAACTTTCTTATCTATAAGAGCAATGACTAGTTTTCTGCAGGCCTCTGTTGAAACAAGCCATAAATTCTGCTAACAATGTTTTGTATCTTAAAGCTTCCCTTCTCATTCCATGGCTTTCTTCCTGAGAGCATGATTGCATTCCTCCCCCAAGGTCGGTGTGCTTTCACTGATCCCATACTGGCTCAGCGAAATACCACATCTCCCCTTTGTTTATGAGAAGAGGCTTGTTTCAACGCTTTATCTATTAAAGTCTGCACACATTTTAAGACACAGAATATAGATCAAAATACATATATAAAAGGAATGAATAAGCATCGTACAGCTATCAGTAACAAGCTTATATCAATTCACCAAAAGATTTCTGAATATATCAAAACCATCACTTTGTTGCTGTTTTTGTACTCCTTTTTGCAAGTTTTGAATACTTTTGTGAATAGATTCCGAATGATCAGACAGATTCATGCAGCAAAGCCCATCAAAATCCTGACAATCATGATTTTGTGCTAATAATTAAAAAAAAAATCTATTGCTGATCTATTCTGTTACTAACCCAACTATGCGAAAGACACTGCTGAGCAAGAGGATGTTTATCAGCCGGGTCAGAGCAGAGAAGGGAGACAGGCGCAGCACCTTCAGGGCGTCCCCTGTTGTAAATAAAGTGTGCTCTGGGTCCGACCTCTCCCCTTCGCTCCGAGCCACCTCTGTTTATACTCTCAGCAGATTCAGTGAAAGAGTACTGACCAGACGTTGCTGCATGTGTGGCCAGCACATGCAACAAGGCCTGTCAAAATATGTGCTCTGCAGGCTAACAGCGGTTCTGTTTTGTAAAGTAGCATAGTATATAGAATCTACATCAGTTAACAGCATTGATAGTGCCGATGCAGTTGTATTTATTTGCTTAGCAAGCCAACAGTCCAATTTATTTAGCATAGTTAATGCCTAGGCACTTGCCACACCAGGTGTAAAGACTGAAGCAGCAATAATTTTACTTAGTTTCCAAATCTCTGTATTGTCTTGGCAATCAGATTCAATGCTATGTATGCTTCATTTAGGTCTTTTATGCTGTCTGGATTTTGATATGTGCTCGCATAATTACGTCATGCTGTGTCGTTACAATGTATAGATCTTAAAGCATTTACAATCATTACCCCTCTAGAAACATTAGCTCTTGAATAGTTAAAAAAAAAAAATAGACAGAAGTCCATCTTTACTGATCCCAAAAAGTTCAATCTTTTATAGTTTTAGCACTCAGCACTCGTGGCTGCTGCTGTTTTACACAGAGTTGCCGTCCTACCGGTATCTGGCAGGTCAACCAAACATGTTCTGAAATACCCACAGATGATACAGACAGGGATCCACTTGTTTACTGCTCCTGTAAAGACATGAGCGTATCCCTTCCCCCATGTTATAAGAGGGAACGGTCCTTCCACTTATACAAAGCTCGACTCAGACAGGAGTATCTGTTAACCATGTCAGGGGCGGGGGGGTGGGGGCGCCTGGCGGCGGCCGTGGCCCCAGGCATATAAGAGGAAAGAAAACTAAAACCCGAGGTTTAAGACAACAATAGGGAGGGGTCCTTAAAGCCACCGCTACAAGCAAAACAGACCATCACTAAAACCAAAGCAGGATAAGGAAAAAGGGAACAAGACAACCTCCCCCCACCCCTCCCTCTTCCCGGGCTTAACAGCATCTCTACCTCCCTCCCCTGCACCCTGAGCGGGACAGGGATGGGGGGCGGGAAGAGGGAATGGGGGTTACAGACAGTTAATCACGCACTGCTTTATTGATATCAACGGTTTAACGGCTGCACCTACAGCAGCAACCATGACCGGAGCCTTTTCTTGTTCTAACATTCGCTCGGCAGCTTCCAGCGGTTGCCCTGTACTAGATCCTTTTGGCAGCACACTAAGGGCTCTTTTAGTTTTTTGGGTTTGTTTTTTTGTTTTTTTTGTTTTTGTTTTTGTTTTTGTTTTTGTTTTTTATCATTAGCATTATTAAAGGCAAGCATATCTAAGAACTTTGCTTTCATGTCATCATCCAAATCAGGGTGAGCCATAATTGCGGTGTGCAACCGATCAATAAATTTCCCATATGGTTCTGTGGGACCTTGCCTTACTGACGTAAAGGCAGGTCCGGACTTTTCATTGTACACCCTAGCAAGCGCTCTATAAGCCAAATCTTGGCCCAGTTGTAACACTTCAGTAGCAAATTACGCTTGCCAATCAGATCGTGTGTAGGGTCCCACTCCCATCAGCATTTGAGTTTGCACCCCGAATAATGGATCACCCTGTTGTCGAGGCGATGCAGCTGCCCTATCACAAGCAGCCTGCCAGTACTGAAAGAACTGCAGCTGCTGTGATGGTAGCAAAAGCATCTGGACAATCATTCTAATATCATAAGGAGCTAACAACTGTGACAAAAAAATATGCTGCAACACAGATTGAGCATATTATGATTTTAGCCCATACTGAGTAACTGCACTTTTAGCTTCCTTCAATATTTTCCAGTCTAATGCTTGCCACACACTTTTCCCAGTATTATCAGTCACAACTGGAAATGACATGGGAAAAGGCTGTCCTTCTATCACGGCATCTCGAATCACCCCTTTCCACCGCACTGTTGGATTCGGATCCCCGGCCCCTCCCACCAGCATCCCTTGCAAAGGTGCAAAAAGACTGATCTCACCCAATGCTCCATTCGGAACGAATAGGTTGGACGCTGGCAGGTCTCGATGTGGCACAGGCGAAGGAGTTGACGAATTTTCCAGTGACCCTTCTAGGCGAACCTCTAGGGCTTCCAGCCTTTTTAGTGTCTCTTGCGGCTGTGCGCCCCTCAAGCCGGATGAATGTTCATCCCCCTCTTCCTCACGCCATGGTGGCGGGGAAGAAGGTGGTAACGGGGGATAAACCGGAGCTGTTGGCACCGGCAAAAAGGCTCGTGACTCTGAGCCTGCACTGGCGCAGCGTGGCGGGGTGCCTGGCGGTGGTACTTCCGATGGTGGTGAAAAGTCTTTGGCAGTTTTTCCCTCTGGTGCCCGCATATCTATAGTTATAGGGGCTGTGGCTGCAGTTCCTGGAGTCCTTGCTGGGACTCGAACCCCCCCACCCTCAGCACGAGCCGGGGCAGCGGCAGGGCTCGTTAAACCCAAGAACAGCATGCTGGTAGCAGAGGTGGATCCGTCGGCTGGAGTTAAGGCCGCAAAAGCAGATGCGGCAACTGAACGCTCGGCTTTCATGCTTATCAATGTTTCATTAATTAGCTTCCACACGGTGGAGATCCCTTACTTATTTCATCCCACAGCTTTTTTCTTATCTTTTCCCATGGCGAGAGTTCAAAAGGATCATCAACTGTGGGGATTAATTCTCTTTTCTTTGCCCACTGCAGCAAAGCTTCTAGGACAGCCAAGTCATAACTCAGTCCTCTCATAGAGAGCATATGTTGGAGGAGCTTAACCACTGCTGACTCCTCTTTGGTCAGTGTGGACCCCATCTCCTCCCCGGCCGCTCGCCTGGCCAAGACGAGATTCCCTCCGTATCTTTTGTACCTTTTTGCGCTATAGCGACTTCCCGAGTGCCGGGGCAGCACTCGCCTTCGACCGGCTTCCGCCCCCTCTTCTTTTCCTATTTCGGTTCCGTTGGGATGTCCAACGCCGATCTGAGGGTCCCTGTTCGGGCGCCACCTGTTGACGCGGAAGTAACGGACACTGCTGACGACCAATATGATCAAGCAAATGCCTATTTATTGTTGATACATCCCGGTTAATATAGCCCTTCTAATTCCGTATCATGCGCAAGCTCTCTACTAATTGGTTAACTATATCATGCACGCACTCCTAGCTAAAATATGATTCGTTAAGTCTCTATGTTAACGCACACGGCTCTCTCCACCTGCACCTTGCTTCACGTTCAGCCCCCAGTCACGTATGCCAGCTGTTTTCCTTCTTCTCAAGGTTGCTTCGTTTACTTTCTCACAGGAAGCTTCATTATTTTCTCACAGGTGGCTTCAGTACTTTCTTACAGGCAGCTTCAGTACTTTCTCACAAGCGGCTTCAGTAATGTCCTTGAGGCCTGCTGCTCACAAACATAACAATTCCATTCGGTCTGGATTGTTCACTAAGTGCCCCTGGTACTCCAGGTATCCAACAGGATAATGAGAAAGAGAACAAGATAACTTTCCCCCACCCCTCTCTCTTCCTAGGCTTAACATTATCTCTACCTCCTTCCCCCTTAAGTGGCACGGGGGGAAGAGGGAATGGGGGTTACGGTCAGTTCATCACTTGTTGCTTTATGCCGCTCCTTCCTCCTTGGGGGAAGAACTCATCACATTCCTCCCCTGCTCCAGCGTGGGGTCCCTCCTGTGGACTATAGTCCTTCATGAACTGCTCCGGCGTGGGTCACTTTTCCATGGGGTGTAGTCCCTCTGGAACGGCTGCCCCAGCATGGGCCCTCCACAGGCCACAGCCTCCTTCAGGCATCCACCTCCCCTGGTACGGGGTCCTTCACGAGCTGCAGGTGGATCTCTGCTTCTCCGTGGACCTCCATGGGCTGCAGGGGGATAGCCTGCTTCATCATGGTCTTCACCACAGGCTGCAGGGGACTTTTGGCCAGGAGCAGCATTACTCCTCTTCCTCCTCCTTCACTGACCTTGGTGTCTGCAACCGTTCCTCTCACAAGAAATTCTTCACAACAGGCTGGCAGACACCTCTCAGGTTCTCTTCACATCACAACTCCTCTCCACTTCTTGCAGCCGGGTTGGGCTGAATCGGGCCCAGACAGGTGCCCAGTGGAAGGCCAGAGGGTGGGGGCTGCAAGGCCCACAAGGCTCGCGCCTCCCCCTCTCTGCCCCCACTTCAGCTTCTTCACATCATTTTTTTTTCTTTTTCTTTTTCCCCTTCTTAAATACCTTATTGCAGAGACGTTATCAGGGAACATTCTGCTGTCAATTGACTCAGCCCTGGCCAGCTGCAGGTCTGCCCTAGGCCCGGCCAAGTCCACTGGACAAAGGGGAAACACCTTCTAGCAGCTTCTTACAGAAACTGCCACCATAGCCCCCTCCCCACTAAATAAAACCAGAACAAGCAGTTAGCTTTCATTTTACTGTCTAATAAGATATTAAGTTCAATTTCTGGGGTTTTTTTATTATATTTTTTTATGAAAAAATCATTATAGGCAAAGTGATACATAACTTTACTGGACTAAATAAAATGCTAATTTGCCGTACTATCTGGATGTGAAATATACCAGGATACTTTATTGTGGAGTGCCCCAAAAGTACCTGACAATATAGTTCAACTTTGAATGAACTTAAATAATCTAATAAGTAACTGAGAGAGAGGAAAGAAGAAAATACAATAAGTTGTTTTTGCGGGGCTGATTTGACTTTAGCATAATGTCCCGAAGACAGCTGTAGGATAATAGTACAGTACAGTTACATTAACAGATGTGTGCACCAACCATATGTCCACAAGTTAAGAGGTAGCCTTTTTATATACATGTCTGGTAAATGAATAACAGAAAATACCATATTTCCAGTCCAGGAAAGGGTCAAATATTCAACCCATATCAAATGGCTGATCTTTAATTCTCCCTCTTTATTAGTGTAGTAGTAGAAACTGAAAAGTTCAGTTTATCATCAGCAGTAAGATTACCGGTGTGCTGCGGTTTTTACAGGCTTAATAAGTGATATGCTATTATTGGTAACTTTTGTTACATTATTGTAAGTGTATGTAAATGGTCTTACAATTTTACCTCATTATCCAATATGATCCTCTAAGATAAAATACAGGAGATTTGATAAAAAAATTGTCTATTAAATAAACACAATGTCATTCTGTCCTATTTAAATAAATAATAGACCCACTACCTTTTTAGAAAAAGTACAAATGTATATCTGTCAACCTCTAACTACACTGAAACTGCAAATACAAATAGTATGAATCATGAGAGAGAAATGGAAGATGAATGTTACCTTCTGTGTGTTGTGATATTATCACCCTTCTATAAGAAGATTGATAGAGCCATCTAATGAGAAACATTGTTTAAAGGAGAGACAACACTGTAACAAAAAAACAGTTTCTCAAATTTTCCCCACTTCAGAACTGTTTTTTGGGAAAAATAATACACAATCATTCATACCCATAATGTGACAGAACTCTAGAAACATTTGGATAGCATGAATATGTTGTGAAGGATGATCACTCAATTTACCACATAGATACATGAGAAGTAGAACGTGTTAGTGTCATGAACATTTTCCTAGTGACATCAACACCAACAATAGGCATTCTTCCATCATCAACTTGCAAATCCTTGAAAAGGAATAAAATATCCAAGCACATGATAATAGGTAGACACTTCCTATGTAGTAAGAAACTTCGAGACACATTAAGCATGGCAATCTCTGGGTAAGACCTTTTCAACATAGTCCATGTGTGTCTGCAGAGGCTCTAGGTAATATTCATCTCATAAGCAATCCAAATGCAATGTATCTAGTTTGAGTTACTAGTCTAGGCTACCTACAAAGGTACCTCCAAAGGGCAATTTCTTCCATCCCCAAATTGTCACTAAAATGACTGTCTCTTCCTCTTTCCCTCAGGAGGCTAGCCAAATAATGCATACTAACCATCTGTCACGGTCCACTTGGGTCTCATGATGGTTCTTTTACTGTGATCTCAAAGTGCAAAATTATGGCAAACACGCCAAAGGGGTTGATTTCAATCAAACAGTACAAACTTTATTATATTGCCTGTAAAGTGGCATGTGATAGATAAAAGGGAGTGAAAAGGAAAGATAAGTAAAGATAGGAAAAAGGATAATAGCTACCATCGTGGGTCCAAGGCGCCCCTATAGTCCCAGATCCAGGGAGTGTCCCGCTCATCTTCACGATTGATGTCAATGTTGATCCTTGGTGGGGAGAATTCTCCCAGGGGTCTTGTTGTTAGGGGTCGACCTTTTATGCTAAGTAATAAACCTTGCTCCTCCTTTGCTTCGGGGTTCTCTGCCTTTCTCCAAACTCATCCTATCTCCACCTCTCCCAGGTGGCACTGTTGCACATGCCCTGAGGGGAGTGTTCAGGGCGTGATTTACCTTGGAGGCAGGTAAGGATGGAGGTGTGTTTTTGTATTATAATGACATAATGACCAAAGTTCTGAGACAGCCATTGCAATCCATCTTCCTTGATAGCAGCTATGAGGTTACCTTAGCAGCTCAGGTCCTTCCCTGATAATGGAGAATGGACAGTCCTTTCAGTCCCCATTCCAGGAGTGTTACACCTATTGTATCCATAGAAACTGCATTCCTCTCATGGGAGTAGCAACTGAGGCTTACAGCAAATCGTGTCAAGTTGTGAGCCTAACTTTTAGGCCACATCAAATCCATAGTCTAACTGGAGGTGCTGTGTCCCTGATGTGCCGTGTCCCCGATGTGCCACGTCCTTGATGACAAGGTTGAGACAATGCTGATCTTCTGATTGACTCTTACACCATCTAACTTTTAAAAATAAAAGTTAGGTGATATTAATTCTAACCATTGTATGAAGTCTGTCAAGTGTCACTCTAGGTATAAAGAAAATTATAAACAAGTAGAGTGAATATTAGAATCGGTAAGCTAAAGCTCTTCATTTGCTTGGTGTCTGGCATAAATTGGCATCACTCCACTGAAGTTCTTGCAAAAGGCTTGGCCTCCAAAATGACAGTGAATTTTATATTAAAACTGTCCAAAAATGTACCCTTCCTATATATCTCATCTCTGACGGTTACAGCAGATTCCCTTACCAAGAGACATTCTGTTCATTCTGTTGGATCTGATTCACCGTTCACTTAAACCACTGTGAATAAGACAATGAATGACACTGAAATTATTATAGAGACATCAAGATTAATGAAAAAAGAACCAGAAGCATTGGAGGAATCAGATCTAACTGAAGCTAAGGACTCATTTTTGTTTGTGCTACAGAATTTCCCCCATTAGTTTCGCCAACTTTGTTTCTCAATCTCTTTTTAAATTTTGAGCTTCTTTTTCTAGCAAAATTCAGCTTTTTAGATTCACTATGGTGAGCATTCTGTGTGTGTGCGTGTGCGCGCATGCGCGTGTGCACATGCTTCTGCATCTGTGTTTTTCTCTCTCTCTCACTGACTCTGCCCTCCCACAGGTGTGTCACTCAAACCTGCTGCAACCCAGCCTTCTGCCACCTTCAGACACAGCCCTGACATGAACACAAGCTGGCAAGGAGGACAGCTTGCTTGTCTTTGAAAAGGACCTTTTTTACTTGCCACTGGAGAGCTTGGGACACTGCAAGGGACTGTCGGTGCAGAAAATGGAGCTGAAGCTCCCCCACTCCCTCCCTCTGTCACAGTCACCCTCTCTTGGCAAACAGGCACCCTTGTGCAGCTCACTGTGACAAAAAAAGCAGCACTGAAGCATGGGGCTCCAAATGTTTACAACTAATTCTCCAAACATTTTGTGCCATACATCATATATTTCTCCACACTCCTTTCTGGAGAATTCAGTACTGGAAATGATCAGAGATAAGAATCTAGACAGTTGTAGTCCCAAATTATATGTTTCTAGTTCACATTTCCACCAAAATAGAAGTTATACTAAGTAGTGATGAAAAGAAATGCTTTACTTAAGTGTTAAACTCATTGCTACAAGGTAAAAACTCAGGCAAAGAATTTAGTGGGATTCAAAAGGCTTAGACTCTGTGAAAGGTCAAAACTGCTTCAGTTAGATAAGGCAGACAGACTCTCTTTTTTTAAGAGCAAGAGCATAGATGCACATTTCAGACACTGAGCTGGCCACTAACTTATTACCACAATTAAGAATCTTCCCTGTGGTCACATTATTCCATATTTGTCTACCCTGGGGGTTTCTTGGACCTTTTCAGAGGCAGAGTTGATCTCTCTCAGAGACAGTCTACTGCACTGAGGCACCAGTCCACTCAGTACTGTCATTTCTGTGTCCCAGATAAAGAATTTAAATTTATTTCCTTTATTTTACCATTTATCTTTGCACATGTGAGAGAGGAACAAATAAAAGAGAGAAAAAATCTTTTATGGTTTTACATTTTGAAAAAGAAATACTATAAGCAAAACATAGAATCATAGAATTGTTAGGGTTGGAAGGGACCTGTAAAGGCCATCTAGCCCAATCCCCCTGCAAGGGGCAGGGACATCTCCAACTAGATCAGGTTGCTCAGAGCCTCATCCAACCTGGCCTTGAACGTTTCCAGGGATGGGGCATCCACCACCTCTCTGGGCAACCTGTTCCAGTGTCCCACCACCCTCAGTGTAAAAAAATTTTTCCTGATTTCTAATCTAAATCTATCTCCTTCTATTTTGAAACAATTATCCCTAGTCCTGAGTTTTATTCCGGATTTCGGTAACAGTTTTGGCGACCCAGATGGGACACCGCTTCTGAACCTCGACGGATCCGAGGGATCGCGGGACCTCCAGTGTGCATCGAGGGATTCTCGGGGAGAACCTCCCATCCCCGGACCGAAGAGCTCGAAGCAAGACCCCTGGGAAAAGGGTAAGGCACTTCTTTTCTGGAATCTGGTCTGAATAGCCTGCCCATAAGGCGCGGCAAAAGCTTCGCAGGGTTGGGGCTTAGAGAGTACCCGTCTGTTCTGGAAGCCTAGGCGTCTGCCCGTAAGACATAAGCGAAAGCTATTGCTGGGTTGGACATCTGTGTATCTGGGGACAATTGTAATCTGTATTATCTGGTATCTGGCATTTGCTATATTTGGACTCGGATTTCGGTACTCGGTAACTGATATTTGGAATACGGCATTTGGGTTTTTGGAAAACGATATTTTATATTTGATATATTATATTTGACATATTTGATATATTTGATATATAATGGCATTGTTTAAAATGTTTAAGAGTAAGAGTATGGGAAGTCTTAATGAAAAGATACCGAAAACATCACCGTTAGGATGTTTGTTGGCACATTGGAGTGAACTGCATGATGATTTACGTAAGAGTAAAATGATTGAATATTGTAATCATTGGTGGCCTTTATATGTCCTGGAAGGTCAGGAAAAGCAGCCAACTAATGGGACCTTAACCTATAATACTATTTTGCAGTTAATGTTGTTCTGTAGGAGAGAAGGTAAATGGAATGAAGTGCCATATGTGGATTTGTTCTTTTACTTGAGACAAAGAACAGATTGGCAGAAAGAGTGTAAGTTGATAAGTTGGGATAATTTGGTGATGACATTAACTTCAGAAAATCAGAAAACTAAGAGGACTAAGAGTTGTTGCTCAGCTTGTGATATTGGAAGGAGATGCATTAGATGTACGGTGCCAAAAGAGGATGAAATGGAATTAGAACTAGATATAGCCCCACCGGGAGGAGAAAGAGGGGAAGCGGGGTCTCTCTCCTCACGAGAAAAGAGTGAGTTGGGACGAATAGAACCAGATAGTACAAGGGAGGACGCTGATGAAATATCAGAGGTAGTAGTTCACACTCCGGTGTCTAGACGAACTCGTCAGCAAACCCAAATGTTGGCTCCCTTAAGGCAAGGAGTGGGAGTAAATGGGCCAGTATATGTTAAAACACCATTTTCTGTCACAGATCTAATGGCCTGGAAACAGGCAGCAGGGGTTTACAGAGAGGACCCAGAAAAGGTAGGAAGAGTGGTTGAAACAATTATTAGAACTCAGGATTCTGATTGGAATGATTTACAAGTGATATTAGATACTTTGTTGGATAGTACGGAGAAACAGATGGTTTTAAAGGTTGGAAAAGCACAAGCAGAGGCGACAGGTGTGGGTGGAGTATTTTCTGGAACATTGGAACAGAATTTTCCTTCGGGAGACCCTGAGTGGGATCCGAATGACCCTGTACACCGGGAAAGGCTGACTTGTTATCAGAAATGGGTATTGTATGGAGTAAAACATGCAATGCCAAAAGCTTTGAATTGGTCTAAATTATATGAAATAAAACAGGATAAAAATGAGTCGCCCTCTGCATTTTTGGAAAGACTGAAAGAAGCCTCTAGAAAGTATACTGATTTAAAATTGGAAACAGAGGCAGAACAACAACAACTAGCCTTAATTTTTATGGCACAATCACAGTCTGACATAAAACAAAAGCTTCAAAAATTGGAGGGAGAAGACTCAAGAAGTTTGGTTAAAATGCTGGAGACAGCGTGAAAAGTTTATAATAATTGGGAAAAAGAGGAAGAACAAAAGAAAAGGATTAGAGACAACAGGTTACTAGCTGTTTTGACAGGGAGTGCAACAGCGGGAAGGGAACGAGTTCGGGGAAGAGGAAGTTTTAAAAATTTTGGTAACCGAGGAATAAATCTGTGTGTGTATTGCAGAGAGGATGGGCATTGGAAAAGGGAATGCCCTCGGTGGCAAACAAATCAGCAAGGGATTGTGAACATGATGGTTTTAGATGAATGAAGGGGACCGGAGGGGAACCCAGCTGAACCTCTGGTTGTAATTAAGCTGGGAAATGACAAAGTTGAATTTTTAGTAGATACTGGAGCTGTATATTCTGTTTTGAATACTCGTAAAGGGAAACTGGGAAATAAGATAGCAACCATAATTGGAGCGACAGGGAAACAAGAAAATAGACCATTCCTTCAACCTCTTGATTTGAAATTTGGAAATAAGGCAATTACACATGAATTTCTGTATGTGCCAGGATGCCCAATACCCTTGTTGGGTTGGGATCTGTTATCTAAATTAAATGCACATATAGTTTTTGAAGGGGGAGAAATTCTCTTAAAAATACCAGAGTCAAAGGCAGGAGAAATATTAATGATCCAGGAAAAGATTAAAATTCAGGAAATTCCAAAAGAAGTTGATGATGCTGTAATACCTATAGTTTGGAATACAGAGATACCTGGAAAGTCCAAAGCAGTACAGCCTGTAAAAGTGGACTTAAAAGAGAATGTGAAACCAGTAAGATTGAAACAGTACCCAATTAAAACTGAGGCTAGATTGAGGATAAAGAAATTAATTGATAAATTCTTAAAATATGGAATTTTGGAAGAATGTGAATCTGAATATAATACTCCAATTTTACCTGTGAAAAACCATCCGGAGAATACAGATTAGTGCAGGATTTGAGGGCAATAAATCAGATAGTGAAAAATATACACCCTGTAGTAGCCAACCCATACACACTCCTAACAGCTTTAGGAGAGAATCATCAGTGGTTTACAGTGCTTGATTTAAAAGATGCTTTCTTTTGCATACCTCTGGAGGAAGAAAGTCGAAAGTTGTTTGCTTTCGAGTGGGAAAATCCTCACACAGGACGAAAAACACAGTTGACATGGACAAGATTACCACAAGGATTGAAGAACAGTCCAACAATTTTTGGAAGCCAATTAGCAAAGGAACTGGAGATGTGGAAACAAGATGGCCCTAAACCTGGACACCTACTCCTACAGTATGTGGATGACATACTGATAGCGATGGAAGGAAGATCAGTGTGTATAAAGGTAACAATTGATCTTTTAAACTTTTTGGGGCTAAGCGGATATAAAGTTTCCAGAACTAAGGCCCAGATAGCAAAACAGACTGTAATATATCTGGGTTTTGAAATTTCACAAGGACAAAGACAATTGGGGACAGATCGTAAAGAAGCAATTTGCAGTATCCCGGAACCAAAGAATACCCATGAGTTGAGAACCTTTTGGGGAATGGCTGGGCGGTGTCGGTTGTGGATAATGAACTACGGTCTGTTGGTTAAGCCATTATATGAAGCACTTAAAGGTCCACACCAGTGAAAAGCCTTTGGGAGTTTAAAACAAGCCTTGATGACAGCACCAGCCTTGGGACATCCGGATTTGACTTCCAGCTGTTTGTATATGAGAGACAACATATCGCCTTGGGAGTGCTGACTCAGAAGGTGGGAAGTTGGAAGCGACCGGTTGGATACTCCTCCAAACAATTGGACTTTGTAAGTAAAGGTTGGCCTGCTTGTCTGAGAGCAGTTGCAGCTACTCTGATGTTGATACAGGAGGCTCGAAAATTGACTTTGGGAAGAACGATGGTGGTATATGTGCCACATATGGTGATATCAGTGTTGGAACAAAAGGGGGGTCATTGGCTATCCCTGAGTAGAATGATGAAATATCAAGCGGTTTTGATGGAGCAAGATGATGTGATTTTGAAAACTACTAACCTGATTAATCCTGCAGTCTTTTTGAGCTCCGTACAGGAAGAAGGACAACTAGAACATGACTGCTTGACTACCATTGAATACGTATATTCCAGTAGGGAGGATCTGAAGGACGTACCTTTGGACAACCCGGACTGGGAATTGTACACAGATGGTAGCAGTTTTGTTGAAAACAGAGCTCGTTACGCAGGATATGCGGTAACAACTGAGAAATCTGTTATAGAAGCGAATGCTTTACCCAGCACCACCTCAGCTCAGAAAGCGGAACTGGTAGCTTTAACCAAAGCCTTGGAATTAAGTGAGGGAAAGAGAGTGAATATCTGGACTGATTCAGAGTATGCATTTGGTGTAGTACACGTTCATGGAATTTTGTGGAAAGAGAGAGGATTATTATCCTCACAAGGATCTGACATTAAATATAAAGAGGAAATTTTGCATCTGCTGCAAGCAGTCCAAAAGCCGGCTGCAGTAGCAATCATGCACTGTAAAGCACATCAATCAGGAAGTGCAAAAGAAGCTGTAGGGAACAGGCTAGCAGATAGGACAGCTAAAGGTGTGGCCAAAAGAAATGCTTGGCAATTGGCGGTGATTCCTACAAAAACCATTACATTACCAAGGGAAAGGCCTAAATACTCAGAAGAGGATGAAAAACTAGGAAAATTATTAAATGCTAAGAAAAATCTAGCAGGATGGTGGGTGACAGCAAGAGGCCAAGTAATAATCCCGCCATTGTTGATGAGGGAAATAATACAGACAAAACATAAGGAATGTCATTGGGGGGCAGAAGCATTAGTGGCCTTATTAAGGAGACAAGTATTGTCACTAAAGATGTTAGAGATGGCTAAGATGACAACTGCAAAATGTGAGATATGCTTGCAAAACAATCCATTTGTAAAGAAAAAGGTTCGAATGGGAAAATTAAAATCAGGAACGGAACCAGGAGACTATTGGCAAATAGATTTTTCAGAATTGCCTCGACAAAATGGGTATCGGTACATTCTGGTAGGGGTTGATACTTTTACAGGATGGCCAGAAGCCTTTCCTTGTCGCACCAATCAGGCAAAAGAAGTTATTAAATGGTTGCTGCAAGAGATTATTCCGAGATTTGGAGTACCTATTGGAATCTCTTCTGACAGAGGTCCTCATTTTGTTGCAGAGGTGGTCCAAGGTGTTAGTAAAATTCCGGGAATTACCTGGGATTTGCATACACCATGGAGACCACAGTCTAGTGGGAAGGTGGAGCAGATGAATCAAACGATGAAAAGGCAAATTAGTAAAATATGTCAAGAAACTAATTTGAAATGGCCCCACGTGCTCCCATTGGCCCTTTTACAAATTCGGGTTCAGCCAAGGAGTGGAACATTAATTAGTCCTTATGAGTTATTATATGGAAAACCTTATGAATCTCCAGAACCAAATTTGAATATGCATTTGAAAGGGAAACAAGATGTCTATAATTATCTGCTCTCTTTAGGAAAAACTCTAACCGCACTTCGGAGTGCAGTTGTTTGGAATAGACCTCTGTCTTTGGAGAATCCGGTACATGATTTCCAACCAGGTGATTACGTCTATGTGAAAATGTGGTCTTCTGAACCTCTCCAGGAACGTTGGAAGGGACCCTTTCAAGTACCGTTGACTACTTTTAATGCTGTCAAGATCGCTGAATCCAATGCATGGATCCATTATACCCAAGTGAAGAAAGCTCCAACGTCCTGGAAAGTTGTAAATAGAGATCTTGAAACTAACTTTGAAACATGTTTAATCATAGATATTATTCTGAGGTTTTGGGAAAATGGGCTTTAATCTGGGGAGTGATATTGGTGGGAGTTTGGTAAAAAATTGTAACTGAATCACAAACTGAATTGACAAAAGAGACAGGTGATATACCTCCCAAAGAAATCCCAAGAGGAAAAATTGATGGTAGGATTGATCAAGGAATTTGCCAGTTTACAGAATCTGACACAGATTACTGCATGCTTACCCATACCAAGAGCAGTTGGTGAATCCATTCCGTGGGGAATTCTAACAATGAATCTGACTAATTCAGAACATGGGGCAGATTGTGAGACATTATTGAATCCTGTTCCTATTAACAGTAGTTTGATGGCAGGAAATATAACTCGATTGATCAGGGAATGGAAATGCGATGCAAAAGAAACGGCTAGTTGGGATTCAGTATGGACTATGACCATACTATCTCAATTCCAATATATAGCCAAAATGTCTTGGTGTTTTACTTGGGATGGATCAATCTTTACAGCTTGGCCATCAGTAAATGACAAAGGGAGCACATTACGGGAAAAGGAAAATCTAATACCCTGGTGGAAATGTGAGAAAATATACAATTGCAGTACTAAAGACATAATAATTCAGGAGATTCCCCCTTTAGCTGCAGCCCTGAAGTATGGTTGCCTGTGTAGAGGACTTAGAAATGACCTTCAATTGACAGAAACATTTAAACCAAAAAGAGGAACATTCCTTAGTTGCAGAAAAACTACCATTCGGAGTCCAGGACACTTAGTTTGGGCAATGAGTGATGGAACCTGGACGACTCATTTACCTATGGATGGAAAGGTAAAGCAAATTACTTTAGGAATGCCAACATTATGCCCGCTTTGGAAAAAGTCCCCTTTTAAAGGTTCTTTAGAGAATTTAAAGTTACAACGGGTAAAAAGATCGGAAGATGATGATGAATGGAATGAACCCTCTACTGGAGTTAAATCATTGGGCCCTAGAATCTTTATTAACCCCTTTGGCAGTGTATAGAAATCGAGAATGGTTATACCAATTAACAGGGCAGGTAGAGAAATTGGCTAATGTGACCAGAAAAGGATTCAGAGATTTAAATATACAATTACAGGCCACTTCCAGAATGACTTTACAGAATAGGATGGCTCTAGATATCCTTTTACTGAAAGAACATGGGGTGTGCGGATATTTAAAAGATAGGATGGATCATTGTTGTATACACATCCCAAATGTAACCCAAGATGTAGAATATGATTTAGAATTATTAGGAAAAATTGAAAAGGACACACAAGAATTGCAGCAAGACATGCAAGACACATGGTTGGATGAGATCTTTAAAGGATTAGGTTGGAATCTGAGTTCCTGGGTTAGATCATTAATTAATACAGCCTTCACTTTATTAATAGTTCTTTTGGTGATCATACTAATCTACTATTTTCTAAAAAGACAAATTAGTCGTAGGACTTCCTTTAATCACATGATCATCCGGGCAGTGACAAGACAGCGAAGTGAACAATCAATCCCAGAGAGTATCCCTCCAGCTTATCATGATTTATATTAGGCAATTAATAGAGTGAAAGTATTGAAATGATTTTCAACACTTTCAAAGGGGGGAAATGTTGCATAATTAGAGGTTGAAAGTAAATTGTAGAATATAGGAGTGTTATGAATCAACAGTAGTTACAAAATTATAACCTTAAACTAGGGAAACTGTCATTGACATCAGTCTGCTGCTAGGAAACCCCTACCTCAGAGAACCCCCTACCCTTTCCATCTCGATCTGGGCATCGAGGATCCTAATCAGCAGAGATGGGTAGGATTAATAAGATAATTTTTATTAACTATAGAACTGTAGATATATAGGTTAAATTTTATATGAAATCTATTGGTCCTTAGAGGGAGTGGGAATCTTAGAGGTATTATAATATCCCATTTGTTAGAAGTTAGTCTAGCATGTCTAGGGGTAATTAAGAAGGGTGTTAGAACAATGGTAGGTCCCAAACACCTCAAACACCACCTGTGAAAATAGGCCCTGAGCCATCACTTTGGAGCCAGAAAGTTTCAAGGACAGCACGACCTTGAGCTCAAGACCATATATGGAGATTTCAAGGAGGAGTTTGACCAGCAACTTCGAGGAGGGGGCATTCTGATGGCCACCAAGACCACCAAAAGACCCTCGAATCAAAAGACTGAGCATGCGCAAGTGGGTGGGGAATATTATAATGATTTCTCGGGAAGTTGATGTTTATGTATAATATTTCTCAGAAATTTACTGAATATGTATAATTAATGTGTATTTAACCTGTGCTGTTGATTGAACAGGTGCGCACGCTAGGTGGAGCGATCCCCCGTGTGCCCAGCGCTGCAATAAAGGAGTGCCTGCTTCTTAACTTCTCATTGCTGTTAAGTTTTATTCCAGATTTCGGTAACACTGTCACAACAGGCCCTACTGAACAGCCTCTCCCTGTCTGTGGTGGTTTAGCCTGGATCACCACACAGTTTCCCACACACCCTCCCCCTACTCAGTGGGACGGGGGAGAGAAATTGGGAAGAAAGGAAAACTCGTGGGTTGAGATAAAAACAGTTTACTAAAAATACTAAAAACTACAAAGCTAACAGGATATAAGGTTATTAATATATACAAACTACACAAAATTAACAATGTACAATTTCTCACCACCCGATGTCCAAATGACTGACGCAGCCCGTCCCGAGCTGCGATCACAGGAACGACACCGAGCAGCAAGCAAAGGGGGAAGAGCAAGCTAGCAAGGTAGAGGGAACGATGCCAGCAACCAAGAGAGAAGAAAAGGATGCCAAGGGTGCCCGCAAAGAATGCCCAAAAAGAATGCCCGAAAAGAAATGCCCCCTCCCATGGGCAACCCCCACTTATATACTGAGCATGACATTTATGGCATGGAATACTCTCTTTGGCCAGTTTGGATCAATTATTCTGTCTGTCTTTCGCCCAGCTTCCCACATCTGCACGTTAACGAGACTTTACCGAGACTTGGAAAGCCAGACAGTGTCCTTGGTCTCATTAACAACAACTCGTATCATCAGAATGTTTTTATCAACATTCTTCACACACGAAATCCAAAACACACCGGCTACTGAGAAGAAAATTAACTCCATCCCTGCTGAAACCAGGACACCGTCTTTCCTGTAGGCCCCCTTGAGGTACTGGAAGACCGCTGTAAGGTCTCCCCGGAGCCTTCTCTTCTCCAGGCTGAACAGCCCCAACTCTCTCAGCCTGTCCTCATAGGAAAGGTGCTCCAGCCCTCTGATCATCTTTGTGGCCCTCCTCTGGACCCTCTCCAACTGGTCCATGTCCTTCTTATGTTGGGGGCTCCAGATCTGGATGCAGTACCCCAGGTGGGGTCTCACTAGAGCAGAGTAGAGGGGGAGAATCACCTCCCTCAACCTGCTGGCCACGCTCTGTTGCCGCGCGACAAATAACCGACTCCCCCTACCGGAATCCCATCCCAGGGAGAGAGACACAGACACGGATGCCGTGGAGTCAGCTCTCAATTTACTGCTGCGTCACATTGCAATATATACCCGTACGCACGCTACTCAAGCCCGTACGCCCCGTACGCATGCGAACGCACCCGCCCTCTACACCCATGTACCTATCCGCGCCTAGCACGAGGCATTGCGTCAGCAAGCTCGCGAATCATTGTGGTCCATTCTTCCTGTGTACATGCAGCCCCGCTCGTAGCCTTGTTGCTGCCTTGCAGGGCCCCACAACACTCCTCTTGATGCAGCCCAGGATGCGGTTGGCCTTCTGGGCCGCAAGGGCGTATTGCCTGTTCATGTTGAGCTTCTCGTCCACCAGCACTCCCAAGTCCTTCTCCTCAGGGCTGGTCTTGATCCATTCTCCACCCAGCCTGTATTTGTGCCTGGGATTGCCACAACTCAGGGGAAGGACCTTGCACTTGGCCTGGTTGAACTTCATGAGGTTGGCACGGGCCCACCTCTCCAGCCTGTCAAGGTCCCTCTGGATGGCATCCCTCCCTTCCAGCGTGTCCATGGCACCACACAGCTTGGTGGCGTCAGTGAACTTGCTGAGGGTGCACTCTATCCCACTGTCCATGTCGCCGACAAAGATGTTGAACAGGGTTGGGCCCAACACGGACCCCTGAGAGACACCACTCGTGACCAGTCTCCACTTGGACATTGAGCCCTTGATCACCACTCTCTGAGTGCAGCCATCCAGCCAATTCCTTATCCACTGAGTGGTCCATCTGGCAAACCCATGTCTCTCCAGTTTAGAGAAAAGGATGTTGTGTGGGACAGTGTCAAATGCCTTGCACAAGTCCAGGTAGATGATATCCGTTGCTCGTTCCTTGTCCACCGATGCTGTCACCCTGTCATAGAAGGCCACCAAATTGGTCAGGCACGATCTGCCCTTGGTGAAGCCATGTTGGCTGTCACCAACCACCTCCTTGCTCTCCATGTGCCTTAGCATGGTTTCCAGGAGAATCTGCTCCATGACCTTGCCAGGCACAGAGGTGAGGCTGACCGGCCTGTAGTTCCCTGGATCTTCCTTGTTTCCCTTTTTAAAAATGGGGGTTATGTTCCCTCTCTTCCAGTCATCGGGGACCTCACCAGACAGCCACAATTTCTCAAATACCGTGGCCAGTGGCTTGGCAACTTCATCCGCCAGTCCCCTCAGGATCCGCAGATGCATCTCATTGGGTCCCATGGACTTGTGCACCTTCAGGTTCCTTAGATGTTCAAGATCTGAGATGGGAATCTTAATCGTGGCAGAAATAAAAAATAATCTTCCAGCTGTAGTATTTCTGGTTCCAGTCTTTGTTTCAGTAGATAGGAAATTTGTTCCAGCATCATAGGCTTACTTCCATTTATTGTCTATTGCAAGCACTGGCACATACTTTTAGTGTGAATATTGTGGATACAGTCTGAATATATGTTGGCACTAGTTCCCTTGCAGCCATGGAAACACCTGCCTCCAAGCTAATTTATAATCTGCACCTATAGCCATGGGCCACTTAAAGTTTATTGAAAAAGGTCTTGACAAACCACATAGGAAAGACTGTTCTTTCTCTTCCTGTTCCATATGACATAAGTTTGGCACTAACAAGTTACATTTTTATATCCAACTTTATAGATTGTTAATAATATGTCAAGATATTTAATATGTAAGATGATGGGTCAAATATTTCTCACTCTGCTCATGTGAATAGTCCCACAAACTTTATTTATACAAGTAGTCTGAGGAAGACAGTCATGCTTTACCTTCTCTGTAAAATTATTCTGCAACATTATGAGGCAGTTCTCACTACTACTTCCAGTATTCTCTGAAGCACAACGTATGTCCTCCTCTTGAGCTCTTCTGACTAAATCTTGTAAGATGAAGGAGAGTTGTCCACATATAAAAAGAAATCTGATAATGCAATAGGATACCCTGATTCTTCTCACATATGATTCAGTATAGTAAAATATCACATCCCCTTTATGCTTTCTGGATTTAATGTATTCCGTGCCATTCTACCTAGAAAATCCATTCAACCACTATTTCCTTAACAGTGTTTTTTTCTTTTGTTTTATAATGACTGCGGAGAACAGGTCTGTAAATGAGTCATTGCTTTTGACTCTAGCGTATCTAGCTGGCCTACTGTATCTTGGCCCTGAACTAGACCTAGGTGGTTTGTTTTTGTATAATTATCATGTAAGTAATCAGGAGTGCTGACGCGGAAGTCACGGACACTGCTCACGACCAATATGATCAAGCAAATGCCAATTTATTGTTGATACATCCCGGTTAATATAGCCCTTCTAATTCCATATCATGCGCAAGCTCTCTACTAATTGGCTAACTATATCATGCACGCGCTCTTAGCTAAAATATGATTCGTTAAGTCTCTTTGTTCACGCGCACGGTTCTCTCCACCTGCACCCCGCTTCACGTTCAGCCCCCAGTCACGTATGCCAGCTGTTTTCCTTCTTCTCAAGGTTGCTTCCTTTACTTTCTCACAGGAAGCTTCATTACTTTCTCACAGGTGGCCTCATTATTTTCTCACAGGTGGCTTCAGCGATGTCCTTGAGGCCTGCTACTCAAAAACATAACAATTCCATTCGGTCTGGATTGTTCACTAAGTGTCCCTGATACTCCAGGTATCCAACAAATCCCCCTTTTTGTTTTGAACAATCCAGACCCACTTTCATCATACGTTCCATAGCTTTCACAAAGCATTTTAAAATACACCCCAAAATCATCAGTGTCAACAGCAAACCCATCAATAATACCAACCCATAAAATATCAAATCTTTTAGCCAGCCTGTGACCCCCAAGGATTTCAACCAGTCTGTTAACCTGCTTTCCACTTGTATTGCATGCATGTTGCGTCGTAACTCTGCCAACTGATAGCGTATCGACTTAGAGTGATCAGAAACATTCATGCAACACATACCTTCAAAATCTTCACATCCATGTCCATGCGCTAATAACAAAAAATCAATGGCTGCCAGATTCTGCAAAAATATCATGACGCATACTATCCATGTCTTCTAATAATCCTGATAACATGCTAGAGGTTAAATTCATTTGCTTTTGTGCCCAACAAGCTAATTTATTTAAGTTAGCTAAAGTTTTTGCAGTTGCTGCCCAAGAAACAAATAAAGATAATGCTATCCGCTCAGCTGTACCCAACAGGGTTAAATTGCCATCACAATGGGGAGTCAATACTTTTAGCGATCTTCTTGCTTGAGTATGATTCCGTAATGTTCTCATAGGTGGAGCAAACATTATCAATTTTCCAAAATAACATGGTCCTCCTATGGCCCTTTTTGGTACTCCTGACCTTATTTTACTACAATATCAACTAGGTTCATGTAGGCCTCTACTGAATCTCCCCTTTTTTTTTTTTTTTTTTTTTTTTTTAATGAGCCAGATTGTCTGTATTGAGTTGTTAATAATTTTTTGCAAGCATGATATGTTAATGATTATGCCTAGTATGATGCTTAGTATGACAATTCCGATTTTAACCAAGGACAGCAACCACCCAGTTATGCCACACACAAGCTTAGTTAATAAAATTACTGATCGCACGTTATACATATTCATGATTACGAAGCAAAGCTAAGTTTCATTACCTTCTAGTAATTTTCTATGATAACATTCTTCTACTATTATAGATATAACAACTCCAGTAACTTTCTTATCTACAAGAGCAGTGACTAGTTTTTTGCAAGCCTCTGTTGAAACAAGCCATAAATTCTGCTAACAATGTTTTGTATCTTAAAGCTTCCCTTCTCATTCCATGGCTTTCTTCCTGAGAGCATGATTGCATTCCTCCCCCAAGGTCGGTGTGCTTTCACTGATACCATACTGGCTCAGTGAAATACCACATCTCCCCCTTCTTTGTTTATGAGAAGAGGCTTGTTTCAATGCTTTATCTATTAAAGTCTGCACACATTTTAAGACACAGAATATAGCTCAAGATACATATATAAAAGGAATGAATAAGCATCCTACAGCTATTAGTAACAAGCTTATATCAAGTCACCAAAAGATTTCTGAATATATCAAAACCATCACTTTGTTGCTGGTTTTGTACTCCTTTTTGCAAGTTTTTAACACTTTTGTGAATAGATTCCGAATAATCAGACAGATTCATGCAGCAAAGCCCATCAAAATCCTGACAATAATGATTTTGTGCTAATAATAAAAAATCTATTGCTGATCTATTCTGTTACTAACCCAACTACGGCAAAGACACTGCTGAGCAGGAGGATGATGATCAGCCGGGTCAGAGCAGAGAAGGGAGGCAGGCGCAGCACCTTCAGGGCGTCCCCTGTTGTAAATAAAGTGTGCTCTGGGTCCGTCCTCTCCCCTTCGCTCCGAGCCACCTCTGTTTATACCCTCAGCAGATTCAGTGAAAGAGTACTGACCAGACGTTGCTGCATGCATGGCCAGCGCATACAACAAGGCCTGTCAAATATGTGCTCTGCAGGCTAACAGCGGTTCTGTTTTGTAAAGTAGCGTAGTGTATAGAATCTACATCAGTTAGCAGCGTTGATAGTGCCGATGCAGTTGTATTTATTTGCTTAGCAAGGCAACAGCCCAATTTATTTAGCATAGTTAACGCCTAGGCACTTGCCACACCAGGTGTAAAGACTGAAGCAGCAATAATTTTACTTAGTTTCCAAAACTCTGTATTATCTTGGCAACCAGATTCAATGCTATGTATGCTTTGTTTAGGTCTTTTATGTTGTCTGGATTTTGATATGTTAGTGCTCGCATGATTACGTCATGCTGTGTCGTTGCAATGTATAGGTCTTAAAGCATTTACAATCATTACCCCTCTTATTAACAGTCCGATGAACTCAAAGCAGCTTTGAGCGCTGGTCGTACCCATGGTGCAGGGATCCACTTGTTTACTGCTCTTGTAAAGACATAAGTGTATTCCTTCCCTGGGGTTTTAAGAGGGAACGGTCCTTCCACTTATACAGAGCTCGAATCAGACTGGAGTATCTGTTAACCATGTCAGGGGCGGGGGGGTGGGGGCGCCTGGAGGCGGCCACGGCCCCAGGCATATAAGAGGAAAGAAAACTAAAACCCGAGGTTTAAGACAAGAATAGGGAGGGATCCTTAAAGCCACCGCTACAAGCAAAACAGACCATCACTAAAACCAAAGCAGGATAAGGAAAAAGGGAACAAGACAACCTCCCCCCACCCCTCCCTCTTCCCGGGCTTAACACCATCTCAACCTCCCTCCCCCGCCCCCTGAGCGGGACAGGGATGGGGGGGGCGGGAAGAGGGAATGGGGGGTACAGTCAGTTAATCACATGCCACTTTATTGATATCAACGGCTTAACTGCTGCACCTACAGCAGCAGCCATGACTGTAGCCTTTTCTTCTTCTAACATTCGCTCGGCAGCTTCCAGCAGTTGCCCTGTACTAGATCCTTTTGGCAGCACACTAAGGGCTCTTTTAGTTTTTTCATTAGCATTATTAAAGGCAAGCATATCTAAGAACTTTGCTTTCATGTCATCATCCAGATCAGGGTGAGCCATAATTGCAGTGTGCAACCGATCAATAAATTTCCCATATGGTTCTGTGGGACCTTGCCTTACTGACGTAAAGGCAGGTCCGGACTTTTCATCATGCACACCAGCAAGCGCTTTATAAGCCAAATCTTGGCTCAGTTGTAACACTTCGGTAGCAAATTACGCTTGCCAATCAGATCGTGTGAAGGGTTCTGCTCTGTTGTAGTTCAACCCCAATCAGGACCAGACTACGTAGTCTCTCTCTCACTCCCCCCACACTCCGAGAGAATAGGGAGAGATAATATAAGGAAAAACGGCTCGAGGTTTGAGATAAGGACAGGGAGAAATCCTTAAAGTTACCATCACGGGCAAAACAGACTCCTCTTGGGGAAAACTATTCATTTATTACTACAAACAGCAAGATAATGAGACAGAGAACAAGATAACCTCCATCCACCCCTCCCTCTTCCCAAGCTTAACATTATCTCTACTACCTTCCCCTCCCGAGTGGCACAGTGGGGAAGAGGGAATGGGGATTGCAGTCAGTTCATCACACGTTGTTTTATGCCGCTGCTTCATGGTCAGGGGAAGAACTCCTCACATTCCTCCCCTGCTCCATCGTGGGGTCCCACCCATATGCCACAGTCCTTCGTGAAACTTCTCCGGCGTGGGTCATCTCTTCCACGGGGTGCAGTCCCTCCAGAACGGCTGCCCCAGCGGGCCCTCCACGGGCCACAGCCGCCTTCAGGCATCCACCTCCCCCGGTACGGGGTCCTTCACGGGCTCCAAGTGGATCTCTGCTCCTCTGTGGACCTCCATGGGCTGCAGGGGGACAACCTGCTCCACCATGGTCGTCACCACAGGCTGCAGAGGAATCTTGGCCAGGAGCCACATTACTCCTCCCCCTCCTTCTTCACTGACCTTGGCGTCTGCAGCCGTTCCTCACAACAGGCTGGCAGACGCCTCTCAGGATCCTTTTTACATCTTATTCACTTCTCATCTCCTCTCCACTTCTTGCAGCCGGGCCGGACTGAGTCAGGCCCAGTCGGCCGCCTGGCTAGAGGCCAGAGGGTGAGGCCTGCAAGGCCCATGAGGCCTGTGCCTCCCCCTCTCTGCCTCTTCCCCCGCTCAGCTTTCTTCACATCTTCTCTTCTCTCTTTTTTTTTTCTGTTTTCCCCTTCTTAAATACGTTATCGCAGAGGCGTTATCACGGAACATTCTGCTACCAATCGGTTCAGCCTTGGCCAGCAGCAGGTCCGCCCTAGGCCCGGACGAGTCCACTGAACACAGGGGAGCGACTTAGAATCACAGAATCATAGAATCATAGAATCACATGGTTGGATGGGACCTATAAGATCATCTAGTCCAACCGTCTTCCCACTACCATTGCTGCCACAGCTACTAAACCATATCCTGTAGCTTCTCATCAAGCCGCCTCTTGAACACTGCCAGGGACGGAGACTCCACCACCTCCCTGGGCAGGCCGTTCCAGTGCCTGACCACTCTTTGGGAGAATAAGTTTTTTCCTCAAGTCCAATCTAAACCTCCTCTGGTACAACTTGTGGCCATTTCCTCGGGTCCTGCTTGTTGCCTGGGAGAAGAGGCCAAACCCCCGCTCATCACAACCTGCCTTCAGGAAGCTATAGAGTGCAATGAGATCTCCCCTGAGCCTCCTCTTCTTCAGACTAAACGATCCCAACTCTCTCAGCCGCTCCTCATAAGACTTGTGCTCCAGACCCCTCACCAGCTTTGTTGCCCTTCTCTGGACACGTTCCAGGGCTTCAATGTCTTTCTTGTAGTGAGGGGCCCAAAACTGAACACAATACTCGAGGTGCGGCCTCACCAGCGCCGAATACAAGGGGATGATTACCTCCCTGCTCCTGCTGGCCACACTATTTCTAATGCAGGCCAGGATGCCGTTGGCCCTCTTGGCCACCTGGGAACACTGTCGGCTCACGTTCAGCTGAGCATCAACCAACACCCCCAGGTCCCTTTCCTCTTCACAGTCCTCCAGCCACTCAGCTCTGAGCCTATAGCGCTGCATGGGGTTATTGTGGCCAAAGTGCAGGACCCGACACTTGGCCTTGTTGAACCTCATGCCATTCAGCTCAGCCCAGCGATCCAGCCTATCCAGATCCCTCTGAAGGGCCTCCCTACCCTCAGGCAGATCAACACCGCCACCCAACTTGGTGTCATCTGCAAACTTACTGAGGGTACACTCAATCCCCTCGTCTAGGTCACCAATAAAGATATTGAACAAGATGGGCCCAAGTACCGACCCCTGGGGGACACCACTTGTAACAGGCTGCCAGCTGGACTTGACTCCATTAACCACCACCCGCTGGGCACAGCCCCCTAGCCAATTCTTTATCCAAAGAAGGGTATACCTACCCAGTCCACGGGCAGCCAGTTTCCCTAGGAGAATACTGTGAGAGATCGTGTCAAAGGCTTTGCTGAAGTCCAGGTAGACCACATCAACAGCCTTTCCTTCATCCACCAGTCTGGTCACCCAGTCGTAAAAGGAAATGAGGTTGGTCAAGCACGACCTGCCTTTCGTGAACCTGTGCTGGCTGGGCCTGATCCCCTGGATGCCACTCATATGCTGAGTGATCTCACCCAAGATGATTTGCTCCATAACTTTCCCAGGTACTGAGGTCAGGCTGACAGGCCTGTAGTTCCCCGGATCCTCCTTACGGCCCTTCTTGTAGATGGGAGTCACATCGGCAAGCCTCCAATCCTCCGGGACCTCCCCAGATAACCAGGAGCACTGGTAGATGGCCGAGAGCGGCTCGGCAATCACCCCCACCAACTCCCTTAGCACCCTAGGATGGAGCCCGTCCGGTCCCATGGACTTGTGGCAGTCCAGATGGAGAAGGAGCTCTCTAACCGTCTCCACCTGTACCACAGGGGTGTACTCGGCCTGGCATCCCAGACTTCCAGATTAGGGCATAAAGTGCCCTGAGGATAACTGATCTGCCTATTAAAGGCAGAAGTAAAGAAGGCGTTGAGGACCTCAGCCTTCTCCTTATCCTCAGTGGTCACATTCCCCGCTGCATCAAGTAAAGGGTGTAAATTCTCCTTATTTCTTCTCTTACCACTGATATATTTGTAAAAAGATTTCTTGTTCTCTTTTACTGCAGTGGCCAATCTGAGTTCATGCTGAGCTTTTGCCTTCCTAACTTCCTCCCTGCATACCTTAGAAACTTCTTTGTAATCTCCCCAAGTAGCCTGTCCCTTCTTCCAGAGGACATAGACTCTCTTTTTCTTCCGGAGCCTCAACAATAGTTCCCGGTTCATCCACGTCGGTCTTCTTCCCCTACGGCTCGCCTTATGGCATTCAGGAACAGCCTGTTCTTGTGCCTTTAAGATCTCCATCTTGAGGAGCGTGCAGGCTTCCTGGACCCCTTTACCCTTAAGGAGCGACTCCCAAGGGACCCTCGCAACAAGCGTCCTGAACAAGTCAAAGTCCGCCCTCTTGAAGTTCAGGATAGCCGTTCTGCTAGTCATCCTTCTGACATCTCCAAGAATAGAGAATTCTACAATTTCATGGTCGCTCTGCCCAAGACAGTGCCCAACCTTCACGTCTCCCACCAGTCCTCCATTGGTAAAGAGTAGGTCAATCAGGGCACCACCCCTGGTAGGCTCTCGTACCGGCTGCATAAGGAAACTATCTTCCACACCCTCTAGGAACCTTTTGGACTGTTTCCTCTGCGCTGTATGATATTCCCAGCATATATCAGGGAAGTTGAAGTCTCCCACGAGAACGAGTGTTGGTGATCGCGCGACTCACTCAAGCTGCTCACAGAATGCCTCATCCTTCTCTTCAACCTGATTAGGCGGTCTATAACAGACCCCCACCACGATGTCACCCCTACAGGCCTTTCCTCTTATCCTTATCCATAGACACTCAACTGTATCATTCCCAACCCCAAGCTCTTCAACGTCAAAATAGTCTTTAATATAAAGGGCCACACCACCACCCTTACTTCCTCGTCTATCTCTTCTGAAGAGCTTGTAGCCTTCCATCACAGCACTCCAGTCATGGGAGTGGTCCCACCACGTTTCAGTAATAGCAACCAGGTCATAGTTATCCTGCCACACAATCGCTTCCAGCTCCTCCAGCTTGTTGCTCATGTTGCGTGCATTGGTGACTTCTAGCAGTTTCCTACAGAAGCTACCACCCTAGGCCCCCCCTCACTAAACAAAACCACAACACACTCCCATCAGCATTTGAGTTTGCACCCCAAATAATGGATCACCCTGTTGTGTTGTCGAGGCGTTGCAGCTGCCCTATCACAAGCAGTCTGCCAATGCTGAAAGAACTGCAGCTGCTGTGACGGTGGCAGAAGCATCTGGACAACCATTCTAATATTATAAGGAGTTAACAACTGTGACGAAAAGATATGCTGCAACACAGACTGAGCGTATGATGATTTTAGCCCATACTGAGTAACTGCAATTTTAGCTTCCTTCAATATTTTCCAGTCTAATGCTTGCCACACACTTCTCCCAGTATTATCAGTCACAACTGGAAATGCCATGGGAAAAGGCTGTCCTTCTATCACAGCATCTCAAATCACCCCCTTCCACCGCACTGTTGGATTCGGATCCCCAGCCCCTCCCACCGGCGTCCCTTGCAAAGGTGCAAAAAGACTGATCTCACCCGATGCTCCATTCGGAATGAACAGGTTGGACGCTGGCAGGTCTCGGTGTGGCACAGGTGAAGGAGTTGACAAGTTTTCCAGTGATGCTTCTAGGCGAGCCTCTAGGGCTTTCAGACTTTTTAGCGTCTCTTGCAGCTGTGCATCCTTCAAGCTGGATGAATGTTCACCCCCCTCTTCCTCACGCCGTGGTGGCGGGGAAGAAGGTGGTAACGGGGGATAAACCGGAGCTGTTGGCGCCAGCGAAAAGGCTCGTGACTCTGAGCCTGCACTGGCGCAGCGTGGCGGGGTGCCTGGCGGTGGTACATCTGATGGTGGTGAAAAGCCTTTGGCAGTTTTTCCCTCTGGTGCCCGCATATCTATAGTTATAGGGGCTGTGGCTGCATTTCCTGGAGTCCTTGCTGGGGCTCGAACCCCCCCACCCTCAGCACAAGCTAGGGCAGTGGCAGGGCTCGTTGGACCCGAGAACAGCATGCTAGTAGCGGAGGTGGACCCGCCGGCTGGAGTTAAAGCCACAAAAGCAGATGCAGTGGCTGAACGCTCGGCTTTCATGCTTATCAATGTTTCATTAATTAGCTGCCACACGGTGGTGAATTTGCTCGCCTCCTTTGATCCCTTACTTATTTCTTCCCACAATTCTTTTCCTATCTTTTCCCATGTCGGGAGTTCAAAAGCAGCATCAACTGTAGGGATTAATTCCCTTTTCTTTGCCCACTGCAGCAAAGCTTCTAGGACGGCCGAGTCATAACTCAGTCCTCTCATAGAGAGCATATGTTGGAGGAGCTTAACCACTGCTGACTCCTCTTTGGTCAGTGTGGACCCCATCTCCTCCCCGGCCGCTGGCCTGGCCAAGATGAGATTCCCATCGTACCTTTTGTACCTTTTTGCGCTATAGCGACTTCCCGAGTGCCGGGGCAGCACTCGACTTCGACCGGCTTCCGCCCCCTCATTTCTTCTTTCCTTCTTCGGCTCTGTCGGGATGTCCAACACCAGATCTGAGGGTCCCTGTTCGGGTGCCACTTGCTGACGCAGAAGTCACAGACACTGCACACGACCAATATGATCAAGCAAATGCCGATTTATTGTTGATACATCCCAGTTAATATAGCCCTTCTAATTCCGTATCATGCGCAAGCTCTCTACTAATTGGCTAACTATATCATGCACGCGCTCTTAGCTAAAATATGATTCGTTAAGTCTCTTTGTTCACGCGCACAGTTCCCTCCACCTGCACCCTGCTTCACGTTCAGCCCCCAGTCACGTATGCCAGCTGTTTTCCTTCTTCTCAAGGTTGCTTCATTTACTTTCTCACAGGAAGTTTCATTACTTTCTCACAGGTGGCCTCATTATTTTCTCACAGGTGGCTTCACTACTTTCTCACAGGTGGCTTCAGTACTTTCTCACAAGCAGCTTCAGCGATGTCCTTGAGGCCTGCTGCTCACAAATATAACAATTCCATTCGGTCTGGATTGTTCACTAAGTGCTCCTGATACTCCAGGTATCCAACAGTTACCAGATACTACTAAGCCATTCTGTCTGTTCTGTTCTCTCACAAGAAGCAGGGAATAGCCCTGGGAATCCTAGCCCAAAACGGTAAAATACAAATTTATTGTGAACCCATGTATTCCAAAGAGGATCAAAAATCAGTTGAAGATTTAGGTGGAGAAATAGAGAAGGGTAGGTGGGCAAAGACTCCACGAGGCAGAATAGTAATTCCATTTGCATTATTGTGGGCCGTAGTTATAGCAGAACACAGAAAATCCCATTGGGGAGCTGAAGCATTGTATAAATACTTGAGTCAGCATATAGCTGCCTGAAACCTCTACACTACTGTTAAACAAGTGACACAGCAGTGTGAAATATGTTTGCAGAATAATCCTAAGACAAGCCCTAAAGCCCAACTTGGACAAATAGAGAAAAGAAACTATCCAGGGCAGTAATGGCCAATCGATTTCTCAGAACTCCCAAGAAAAGGGGTGTGCTGATATCTGTTGGTCTTAACGGACGCCTTTTCAGGCATTTCCTTGCTGAACCAATGCTCCTGTCATTACCTATCAATTCATACGATCTAGTCATGAATTGATTCAAGATTTGCAGCCCACCCCTACTGGAATGAATCTTGCTCTGATAAGGGAACTACTGCATCATGATAATTTAGAGGTTGATAAAGCAAGTTCAGGAAAGAGGCTGAAAGACTTCAATTACTATCCAACATGATGCAGAAAGAATACACCAAATAACGGAACGAGTAAAGTCAGACAGAGAGCACTATTGGTGGGATGTCTTCATGGGTTATTCCCCATCTGCTACCAAGATCTTAAACATACTGACCCACCCGATATTGATACTACTGATAGTCCCGGCAATGTTAACGGTAGAAAATCTTATCTTTTGGTATAAACTGAAGGAGCTTGCTGAACAAATATGGGCCTTAAAATTAGTAATGAAATATAATGACCCACTTGTAACAGCAAAAGAATTTGCTTAGGAGAAAGAAAAGGGGGGAATTGATACAGGGAATTAACTGTCTGCATATTGTTTGATTTAGAAGACTGTCTGCTAGACAATGCCTAACAATCCTGTTTGCCTTGAAACTCACTTAAGCTTATCAGGGACTGGTATTTGTCAAGGACTAATATGTCTAGCAAAGGACAGAATGTTAGTTCCACCACAAATTCGGTCAGAAGCTGGGAAACTGCTGAAATCCCCAAGCGAAAGGAGAGCATGAGTGAATTACTAAAGTTCATCTAGAGGAAGATAAGACCACCAGAGACAGATCTGAAATGCTAACACAAGTGTTTTATTTAATATCCCCGCCTCACTTATGCATATGTATGTCTGTATTGTGCAATCCTATGAATATGTATACCTGCACCGTATAAATTTTTGGTAAAATGTGCTGTCGGTGTGCGTGCTTTTGGAGGACCGATCCCCCACGCACCCGGTGCCAAATAAACATGCCTGCTTTATAACTCTCTCTGAGCTGTAGAGTTTGATCTGTGCGTCAACACTGTCCCGCACGACATCCTTCTCTCTAAACTAGAGAGACATGGGTTTGATGGACGGACCACTCAGTGGATAAGGAGTTGGCTGGATGGCCACACTCAGAGAGTGGTGGTCAATGGCTCGATGTCCAAGTGGAGACCAGTCACGAGTCGCATCCCTCAGGGGTCCGTGTTGGGCCTGGTACTGTTCAACATCTTTGTCAGCGACATGGACAGTAGGATAGAGTGCACCCTCAGCAAGTTTGCCGACGACACCAAGCTGTGTGGTGCTGTCGACACGCTGGAAGGGAGGGATGCCATCCAGAGGGACCTTGACAGGCTGGAGAGGTGGGCCCATGCAAACTACATGAAGTTCAACCAGGCCAAGTACAAGGTCCTGCACTTGCGTCGGGGCAATCCCAGGCACAAATATAGGCTGGGCGGGGAATGGATTGAGAGCAGCCCTGAGGAGAAGGACTTGGGAGTGCTGGTGGACAGAAGCTCAACATGAGCCGGCAATGCGCCCTTGCGGCCCAGAAGGCCAACTGCATCCTGGGCTGCATCAAGAGGAGTGTGGCCAGCAGGTCGAGGGAGGTGATTCTGCCACTCTACTCTGCCCTGGTGAGACCCCACCTGGAGTACTGTGTCCATTTCTGGAGCCCCTAACAGATGAAGGACATGGACCAGTTGGAGAGGGTCCAGAGGAGGGCCACAAAGATGATCAGAGGGCTGGAGCGCCTTTCCTATGAGGACAGGCTGAGAGTTGTAGAACACTGGAACAGGTTGCCCAGAGAGGTGGTTGATGCCCCATCCCTGGAAACGTTCAAGGCCAGGTTGGATGAGGCTCTGAGCAATGTGATCTAGTTGAGGATGTCCCTGCTTCTTGCAAGGGGATTGGACTAGATGACCTTTGAAGGTCCCTTCCAACCCTAATCATTCTATGATTCTATGATTCTATATCCATTTTGTCATGGGAATTCTGAAAAATCAATCTGCCAAAAATTTCCAGGCGAGTTTCCCTTATATGTGGTTCCTGGGGGTGGTTGTTTAATATTTCTAGGGTTAGTCTTTAAAAAAAATTCACACCTTTTATTACTGATTTTATTAACTTTGTCATCCTAACACTAATTGCCTATCTTCTTAAATCACTGGTCATTGCTTCTATTTCCCAATTAATTTCTCTGGTTTTAGCATCAGTTGCCGTGAGTCCACAACCTGATTATTAGGAGCAATCATCCATCATTTTTCATTTTTATTTGAATTAAGTGATTTAGTTAATTCCAAGTCAACCTTACTGTAATTTGGGGTTTGTTGTTCAAATTCCATTTTTTTAACTGGTAGTATTGTCATGATGCCTTTTTCTGCTATCTCCTTTGCTGTTTGATCAGCTAATCTGTTTCCAGTATTCACTGGGGAATTCCCAAATTGGTGGGCTTTGCAGTGCATAATTGCAACTTCTTTGGGTTTCTGCACCACTTGGAGCAATTGCAGAATTTCTTCTTGGTGTTTAATGGATGTTCCTTGTGCTGTCAGCATTCCTCTTTCTTTCCACGTGGCTCCATGGGCATGTACTATTCCAGAAGCATATTTTAAATCAGTCCATATATTCACTCTTTTATCTTCTATCCATTTCAGGGCTTCTATGAGGGCTATCTGTTCAGCCTTTTCTGCCAAGGTATTCACTCGAAGTGGCCTTGCATCAATAACAGAGTTTGTTGTTATTGCATGTCCAGCCAATCTTCTTCCATTTCTCGCGAAGCTGCTTCCGTCAGTAAATATCTTGAATTCTCGGTCAGGTATAGGTTCACTCTTAAGGTCACTTCTACTGGAGTAAACTTGTTCGATGATCTGTAGGTGGCAGGATTTATTGTTGTAGTTGTTTTCAATTTGACATCACCTTGTACCAACAGGACAATTTGATATTTGAGCATCCCGCTTGGGGATAACCAGTGTCCTCCTTTCTGTTCCAGAACAGAAAGTACCATATGCGGTACAGAAACTGTTCTTGGCTGTCCCGTTGTCAGCTTACGAGCTTCTTAAATCAGGAGGACAGTTGCTGCTACAGCTCGTAGACAACCTGGTCATCCTTGGCTAACATTGTCCAATTGTTTGGAGAAATAATCAACCGGTCGTCTTTATTCTCCAATCCTCTGAGAAAAGATCCCGGGAGCCAAGTGTTGTCTTTCATGCACAAACAGTTCATAGGATTTGGTTAAATCAGGCAACCCTAGAGCAGGAGCAGACATCAGAGCTGCCTTTACATTCTGGAATGCCTTCCGAGCTTCAGGTTCCCACATGAGGGGTCCCTCCTTCAATTCCTTTAATCCACAGGTGACAGCATCCAGCCATTCCCAGAAATGTTCGCAGCTCCTTAGCTGCTTTTGGCTCCAGCATTTGACAAATCGCCTCCTTTCTCTCATTTCCAAGTCATCTTTGTCCTTGTGTAATCACAAATTTCAAATACATGAAAGTCTCTTTTCCAATCTGTGCTTTCTTCTTAGAAAATCTGTGAACACTTTGGCCCAAGAAATTTAGCAGTCAAGTTGAAACATTCTTCTCTGGTTTTTGTGGCCATTAAAATGTCATCTACATATTGCAACACCAATCCTTCAGGATAAATTTTTTTCCATGTTTCTAATTCCTTAGCCAATTGATTTCCAAATATTGTTGGGCTATATTTAAATCCTTGAAGTAGCACTGCCCAGGTGAGCTGAGTCTTCTGCCCAGTTGTGGGATTTTCCCATTCAAAGGCAAAATATGCCTGACTATTTTTGTCAAGGGGAATGCAGAAAAAGGCATCCTTCAAGTCCAATACTGTGGACCACTGTCAACAAGGTATATGGGTTTGCCACTACAGGGTGAATAGCTTGAACTATTAAATTTATTACTATTAAATCTTGCACTAACTTATATTCCTCACCTTCTGGCTTTTTCACAGGTAAAATGGGAGTACTGAATTCTGATTCACATTTGACTAATAGTCGATATTTTAAAAAAATTTTCAATTATTTTCTCAAGGCCTCTTCTAGCTTCTAATTTTAAAGGGTACTGTTTTTGTCTTACCGGTTTGGTGCTTTCCTTTAGAAAAATCTTTACTGGTTCTGCTGCTTTTGAACGTCCAGGAACTTTGCCAGCTCACACCAAAGGAGTTACTGCATTGTCCACTTCTTGAGAGATTTCATGTGGCTCTGAAGTTGTCTGTAACATAAAAATTCTTGCCTCTATGGCTTTTGATTAGGATATATTTAATTGAATTTCACAGTTTTAAAAACTAATTTGTGCTTCCAATTTGCTCAATAAATTTCTCCCCAATAAGGCAACAGGACACTCTGGTATATATAAAAATTGGCCAATTCTCCATTGTTTACCCACCTTAAAAGTTAAGGATTGAATGAAAAATTTCTTTTCAGCTTTCCCTGTGGCACCAATTTTGTCTACATGCTTTTTACTCAATTTTCTTCTACAAGTACTTAAAACTGAATAGGTAGCTCCAGTATCAACCAAAAAAAAAAAAATCCATGGTTTGGGTCCCCAGCTGGATTGTAACCAGGGGTTCTGCTGGGGAATTCTCCCCCAGTCCTCTTTGCACCTCTGACAAAGGCATCTGCTCTGCTGCCAGTTTTTTGTTTCTTTTTCAGAATAAGGACATTCATTTTTCCAATGCCACCATTCTTCACACTTTGCACACTAATTTTCCCAATCTCTCTCCTATTGCAGTTATTTTATCCATTCCTCTACCACACCCCTGATCTCATCCCCGGTTTGTTCCCCTACTGCTTGTCAAAGTGGGAGTGGGGGCTTGAACCACTCCTTGTTCTGCCTGGTCTTGTCGGCTTCCAGTTCTCCCTGCAGTAGGACTGAATCCTTCATTATTCAGCTGCCCCACTCTACAGCTCCCACCAGGGGTGCGGTGTTCTGCCCCCTTTTTCTACTGTTTTATCTGTTAAAACTGCATCAACACATAAAGATAACACATAAATTTAACACAAATTCTATATCCTCCTCTTCAGTTGCACATTTTAAACACCACTTTCTATGCTACAAGCAGAACAAGATCTTTTCAACCTTTTTCTTTTTTTTTTTTCTCTAATGCCAAAACCATCGGATCCTTGGGAACATATCCACAATCTTTCTGCCACTCGGGATGATTTCTCAAAGTAAAGAACAAATCAACATAGGGGACCACATCCCACTTTTCTTCCCTTCTACAAGATAACATCAACTGTAAAATATTGTATCAATTTTTTTCCTAGTCATTTGGTCTATATATCGCCCTATATCCTCCCAATGTTTAAGAACACATCCCAGTGGAGACTTCGTTAATATTTCCCTTCCCATTGAGGTAGACATAAAAGATATGTGTTTTCCCATATTTTACAAAAGAGTTTTTGGTACCAAAAAGAAACAATAATACTGATCTACAGAAAAGGTCAGTTCTGCCACCAAGAAAAGTTTAAAATCCCAAATGCAATGCTGTGTAATATTCAAGTACCATTTACCGCAACACATGCATACAGACTTCAAAAACCAGCGTTGAAGCAACAATTACCAGCTTGTAAATCACTTCTAAAACACCCTGGAGCCCCTTTCCAAGCTATGTACAAACCTTACCAATACCCGGGTCTACCCTGCCCTACGAAGCTTTCGCTGCGATTTACGGGTAGGCAACTTTTACCCTTTTTAGCCCAACCCTGCGAAGCTTTTGCTGCAACTTATGGGCAGGCATCCCTTTACCTTCCCTTACCAAGGTACCTTTTCATCCCAACCCTGCAAAGCTCCTGCGACGACTTACAGGTGGGTACCCCTTTAAATTAAAAATAAGAATGCCTTTACCTTATTCCAGGGATCTTGCTTCGAGCTCTTCGGTCTGGGGATCGGAGGTTCTCCCCAAGAATCCCTCAGTGCCAGCTGGAGATCCTGTGATCCCTCAGATCCGTCGAGGTTCAGAAGCAGAGTCTCACCTGGGTCGCCAGAAACTGTCACCAAAATCGGGAATTATATTGATTAAGCATTTTATGTCATATAACACCTTCTTCTCTTTATGTAGGGCCTAGCTGAGAGGTATATTCAGGGCAAACAGATGGGACTAGTCCTTACACAAAAGGCATCCACAAGCAAGACTTTCTGCCTGGCTGGTATGTTTGCACACCTTAATGTAGTTAATTTACCAGTGGGCTATGATACAAATATGGAAGACTGAATTTTAAATCCTTTCTTCTTGATCTAGGAGACAGGGCTTAAATATGAGTCCCAGGGAAGTAATTAATACTTTACTATAGTCAGTCTTCATCTCACTTCCTGCTCTGTTTAATGCTAAGTACAGTATTGTCCTACTCTAACAAACACTTTAAGCTTCCTTCTTTATGCTCACTTTATGTCCCATGTGGGAATACAACCCAGACAGGTTGTGTTCGAGGGGACAGGCACAGCAGAGGCACAGGGGCTAGACACAGCCCAGGCGGGAGACACCAAGTGTGTACATGCCTGTCCCCCCACACCACATCCAGGAGCACACATCAGACAGCCCATACAGATTAAGGGAAAGCCAAACTACCATAAATGGGGTTTATAGAAGATACTCTGCTGAGATCAGGTCTGCCAGTAGGAGATAGTAAATAGAGGCACCTATATATCCGGTCAGCCTCACCTCTGTGCCTGGCAAGGTCATGGAGCAGATTCTCCTGGAAACCATGCTAAGGAACATGGAGAGCAAGGAGGTGGTTGGTGACAGCCAACATGGCTTCACCAAGGGCAGATCGTGCCTGACCAATTTGGTGGCCTTCTGTGACGGGGTGACGGCATCGGTGGACAAGGGACGAGCAACTGACATCATCTACCTGGACTTGTGCAAAGCTTTTGACACTGTCCCACACGACATCCTTCTCCCTAAACTAGAGAGACATGGGTTTGATGGACGGACCACTCGGTGGATAAGGAGTTGGCTGGATGGCCGCACTCAGAGAGTGGTGGTCAACGGCTCAATGTCCATGTGGAGACCGGTCACGAGTGGCGTCCCTCAGGGGTCCGTGCTGGGCCCGGCCCTGTTCAACATCTTTGTCGGCGATATGGACAGTGGGATAGAGTGCACCCTCTGCAAGTTCGCCGACGACACCAAGTTGTGTGGTGCCGTCGACACGCTGGAAGGGAGGGATGCCATCCAGAGGGACCTTGACAGGCTGGAGAGGTGGGCCTGTGCCAACCTCATGAAGTTCAACCAGGCCAAGTGCAAGGTCCTGCACCTGGGTCATGGCAATCCCAGGCACAAATACAGGCTGGGCAGGAAATGGATTGAGAGCAGCCCTGAGGAGAAGGACTTGGGAGTGCTGGTGGATGAGAAGCTTAACATGAGCAGGCAATGCGCCCTTGCGGCCCAGAAGGCCAACCGCATCCTGGGCTGCATCAAGACAAGCGTGGCCAGCAGGTCGAGGGAGGTGATTCTCCCCCTCTACTCTGCCCTGGTGAGACCCCACCTGGAGTCCTGTGTCCAGTTCTGGAGCCCCCAACACAAGAAGGACATGGACCAGTTGGAGAAGGTCCAGAGGAGGGCCACAAAGATGATAAAAGGGCTGGAGCACCTCTCCTATGAGGACAGGCTGAGAGAGTTGGGGCTGTTCAGCCTGCAGAAGAGGAGGCTCCGGGGAGACCTGATAGCGGTCTTCCAGTACCTCAAGGGGGCCTACAAGGAAGATGGGGATAGGCTGTTCTGTAGGGCCTGTTGCAATAGGACGAGAGGTAATGGTTTTAAAATAGAGGGGGGTAGATTTAGATTAGAAATTAGGAAAAAAAATTTTTACGATGCGAGTTATAGAACACTGGAACAGGTTGCCCAGAAAGGTGGTGGAGGCCCCATCTCTGGAAGCGTTCAAGGCCAGGCTGGATGAGGCTCTGAGCAACCTGACCTAGTCAGGGATGTCCCTGCTCCTTGCAGGGGGGTTGGACTAGATGACCTTTGAAGGTCCCTTCCAACCCTAACCATTCTATGATAAGTAAAAAAAAAAAAACATTGTGCCAGTACCTAAAATAATCTACAATCAGGGTGGGAATTAACTTATTTTTCTTCATCCAGTCATGCTCATGCTGTTGCCTGTGAACTCGTGGGATAAATAAAAGGTAAATATGAAAAATAAATCTGCTGTTATGTGACTTAAAAACTTAATAATAGATAGTTTTCCAAAGGGTTTGAATGTCTACTGGGAAATCTCCAACAGTCTACAAATCGGGAAAGCTTATAGTCTGTTCTAAACTTGATAAATCCTTGCATATATTAACTGTGCCCACGTGAGAAAGGCAGTATAAATTGCTCTTCCTCATATGCAGGGGAAGAAGACTGGAGTCCTTGGCTCCTGGTCCTGCACAAGGCACTAGGCAGTGCCCTTCCTACTTGTCCTGGGGCTGCAGCCAGTTCATTAAGATTTTTAGGGCTCTACAGATTATTCAACTTCAGAAAGTGGCTGGTAGACAATACCCATGGATCATTCTTTACTAAACCTTGCAAAAGACAAGTGACTCTGTGCCTACTCCTTCCTCCAACTAAAATGTTTCCAGCTTGATAGACCTGATGTCACCAAAATTGGGAATAAACCTCTTAACACCAATGTCGCATTAAAAGGCAGGCATTCTCTTTTATTGCGGCGCCAGATGCATGGAGGATACTTCCACCTAGTGTGCATGCCTTATAGCATGTGAAGCAAAGTTTATATTATTCAGAAACATACATATCCATTATATTTCCCAGAATAATCATGCATATTCAAAGTAATTCTTAGAAATTATTATCATAAACTCCGCCTCGCTGCACATGCTCATTAAGTCTCTCCAAGAGGGTGGTCTTCTGAGACCCCTGGTGGTCATCTTATGGTTGTCCTTTTGGTGGACTCTTGGGATCCTTTGCTATATCTGGATATCCTGGTAGCCTGCAGAATCCTGCTCAACTGCTTTGCGAAATTGTGCTTAATTAGCACGTTCTGAGCTTGTATTTCATTGTTCTTAGTTCTTGTTACAGAAGATCTTTACCTTTGATGGTTACCTTGTTCCCGTAATGCAACAGTACTGTCACCGAAATCAGGAATCAAACTCCTTAACACCAATGTAGCATTAAGAAGCAGGCATTCTTTATTGCGGCGCTGGATGCACGGGGAATCCTTATACCTAGCGTGCATGCCGGTCTGGAAATCTGGACAGAATATATTTAGTGATTTCATGCATAATCATTAATAATTCCCAGAATACTAATACATAATCATCGGTTTTCCTAGAAATCATTATCATATTCCCCACCCACTTGCGCATGCTCAATCTTTTGAGTCGAGGGTCTTCTGGTGGTCTTGGGGGTCATCGGAGCGCTCCCTCCTCGAATTCGCTGGTCAAACCCCTCCTTAAAATCTCCATATATGGTCTTGAGAACAGGTCGCGTTGCTCCTTGAAACTTTCTGGCTCCAAAGTGATGGCTCAGGGCCTATATCCACAGCTGGTGTTTGAGGCCTACCTTTGTTCTACCACTCTGTTCTGGTTTTGTTAGTGAGGGGGGGCCTAAGGTGGCAGATTCTGTAGGAAACTGCTAGAAGTCGCTCCCCTTTGTTCAGTGGACTCGGCCGGGCCTAGGGCGGACCCGCTGCTGGCCAAGGCCGAGCCAATTGGTAGCAGAATGTCCCGTGATAACGCCTCTGCGATAACGTATTTAAGTAGGGGAAAACAGGAAAAAAAGGAGGAGAAGATGTGAAGCAGCTGAGCGGGGGGCAGAGAGGGGGAGGCGCGAGCCTCATGCGCCTTGCAGGCCTCACCCTCTGGCCTCCTGCCGGGCAGCCGACTGGGCCCAACTCGGCCCGGCCCGGCTGCAAGAAGTGGAGAGGAGATGAGAAGTGAATAAGATGTAAAAAGGATCCTGAGAGACATCTACCAGCCTGTTGTGAGGAACGGCTGCAGACGCCAAGGTCAGTGAAGAAGGAGGGGGAGGAGTAACGCGGCTCCTGGCCAAGATTCCCCTGCAGCCCATGGTTATGACCATGGTGGAGCAGGTTGTCCCCCTGCAGCCCATGGAGGTCCACGGAGGGGCAGAGATTCACCTGCAGCCCGTGGAGGACCCCATACCGGGGGAGGTGGATGCCTGAAGGAGGCTGTGGCCCGTGGAGGGCCCGCTGGGACAGCTGTTCTAGAGGGACTGCACCCCGTGGAAGAGATGACCCACGCCGGAGCAGTTTCACGAAGGACTGTGGCCCGTGGGAGGGACCCCACGCTGGAGCAGAGGAGGAATGTGAGGAGTTCTTCCCCTGACAATGATACAGCAGCGTAAAACAACGCATGATGAACTGACCACGACCCCCATTCCCTTTCCCCCCCCCGTGCTGCTCGGGAGGGGAAGGTAGTAGAGATAATGTTAAGCCCGGGAAGAGGGAGGGGTGGGGGGAGGTTATCTTGTTCCCTGTCTCATTCTCCTGCTAATTTTAGAAGTAAATGAATAGTTTTCCCCAAGTCGAGTCTGTTTTGCCCGTGACGGTAACTTTAAGGATTTCTCCCCGTCCTTATCTCAAACCTTGAGCTGTTTTTTTCTTATATCATCTCCTCCTATTCTCTCGGAGGGTGGGGGGAGCGAGAGACAGACTGCGTAGTCTGGTCCTGATCAGGGCTGAACTACGACACACTCTTCTTAATTACCCCAGACATGCTAGGCTAACTTCTAACAAACAAGGTGTTGTAACAGTTCTAAAACTCCCTGTTCCCTCTAAGGACAAATAAATTTCATATAAAATTTAACCTATGTGACTACAGTTCTATAGTTAGCAAGAATCACCTCATATTGATATTTAATTTTCAAAAATCATATTATTCTAAAATTATATTGATTAAGCATTTTACGTCATTTAACAGTACCCCCTTTGATCATGTATCGCAAATATGACTGTTCCCTTTTGTGTATTCAAGACTAATATAATAGCTCCACAGTATGACAACCATAGAGGGAAATTAGCATCATTTGTCATTTTAATATATCATGCAGTCCTGTTCTGATGGAAGGAGCACTTCTTGGGTTTTTTTCTTTCCTCCAGCCAGTTTAGAAGTAGCATTGAGTGACTCAATAGGGTGTTGTGTTTGTGTTTTCTCAGGAAGAAATGAAGCCAGCTCCCCATGAGAGGTGAATGAAGGGTTTCTTAGAGTTTCAAGAGGAGGTTAAAGAAGAATTAAACTTGCAAAGACTGATTTAAACTGAAGCTTTTCATAGAATCATAGAATGGTTTGGGCTGGAAGGGACCTTCAAAGGTCATCTAGTCCAACCCCCCTGCAAGGAGCAGGGAGATCTCCAACTAGAGCTGGTTGCTCAGAGACTCATCCAACCTGGCCTTGAATGTTTCCAGGGATGGGGCATCCACCACCTCTCTGGGCAACATGGTCCAGTGCTCTACAACCATCAGTGTAAAAAAAAATTTTCCTAATATCTAATCTAAATCTATCTCCCTCTATTTTAAAACAATTACCCCTCGTCCTGTCACAACAGGCCCTACTGAAGAGTTTCTCCCCATCTTTCCCGTAGGCCCCCTTGAGGTACTGGAAGACTGCTATAAGGTCTCCCCGGAGCCTCCTCTTCTCCAGGCTGAACAGCCCCAACTCTCTCAGCCTGTCCTCATAGGAGAGGTGCTCCAGCCCTCTGATCATTTTTGTGGCCCTCCTCTGGACCTTCTCCAACTGGTCCATGTCCTTCTTATGTTGGGGGCTCCAGAACTGGATGCAGTAGACTTTTGCTGGGTTTGTTTGTTTGTTTTTTCTTAGAGAAGGAGGGAGGGAGGGAAGAAGGGAGGGAGGAAGGGAGGGAGAAAATGTGCTGGAAGATCACAGAGAGCCCAGCAAAGCCAAGCCAAGTCCAACCATTGTATAAAATGAACTTCTCAGCCTTGGATATAGATTTGTTCTATTTGATCATAAACATGTAGTGAAGGTTCTACATAGCAATGAAATAATCATTTCAACTTGTTCACTCCAGAAGTACCTATAAATGGGACAGCCAAGCAAGGTCTTTGTTTAGAATTGTTCCACTTACTTGTCCAAGCTAGAGCTTGACCCTGAGGAAGTCCAGCCATGCTGCTTGTAACATGTTCTTATTTTAACTGATATTTCAGGGACTTGTTTTCTCCCTGCAGTTCAGACAGTTGTGGGGTTTTTTTTAGCCTTGACAGAATGGCTAGACGAGGTAATCCACAGAAACAGCTGCTGCACGCAATGTGATCTTTTCCCTAAAAAATCATAGAATCATAGAATCACATGGTTGGATGGGACCTATAAGATCATCTAGTCCAACCGTCTTCCCACTACCATTGCTGCCACAGCTACTAAACCATATCCTGTAGCTTCTCATCAAGCCGCCTCTTGAACACTGCCAGGGACGGAGACTCCACCACCTCCCTGGGCAGGCTGTTCCAGTGCCTTACCACTCTTTGAGAGAAAAAGTTTTTCCTCAAGTCCAATCTAAACCTCCTCTGGTACAACTTGTGGCCATTTCCTCGGGTCCTGCTTGTTGCCTGGGAGAAGAGGCCAAACCCCTGCTCATCACAACCTGCCTTCAGGAAGCTATAGAGTGCAATGAGATCTCCCCTGAGCCTCCTCTTCTTCAGACTAAACAATCCCAGCTCTCTCAGCCGCTCCTCATAAGACTTGTGCTCCAGACCCCTCACCAGCTTTGTTGCCCTTCTCTGGACACGTTCCAGGGCTTCAATGTCTTTCTTGTAGTGAGGGGCCCAAAACTGAACACAATACTCGAGGTGCGGCCTCACCAGTGCCGAATACAGGGGGATGATTACCTCCCTGCTCCTGCTGGCCACACTATTTCTAATGCAGGCCAGGATGCCGTTGGCCCTCTTGGCCACCTGGGAACACTGTCGGCTCATGTTCAGCTGAGCATCAACCAACACCCCCAGGTCCCTTTCCTCTTCACAGTCCTCCAGCCACTCAGCTCTGAGCCTATAGCGCTGCCTGGGGTTATTGTGGCCAAAGTGCAGGACCCGACACTTGGCCTTGTTGAACCTCATGCCATTCAGCTCAGCCCAGTGATCCAGCCTATCCAGATCCCTCTGAAGGGCCTCCCTACCCTCAGGCAGATCAACACCGCCACCCAACTTGGTGTCATCTGCAAACTTACTGAGGGTACACTCAATCCCCTCGTCTAGGTCATCAATAAAGATATTGAACAAGATGGGCCCAAGTACCGACCCCTGGGGGACACCACTTGTAACAGGCTGCCAGCTGGACTTGACTCCATTAACCACCACCCGCTGGGCACGGCCCCCTAGCCAATTCTTTATCCAAAGAAGGGTATACCTACCCAGTCCACAGGCAGCCAGTTTCCCTAGGAGAATACTGTGAGAGACCGTGTCAAAGGCCTTGCTGAAGTCCAGGTAGACCACATCAACAGCCTTTCCTTCATCCACCAGTCTGGTCACCCAGTCGTAAAAGGAAATGAGGTTGGTCAAGCACGACCTGCCTTTCGTGAACCCGTGCTGGCTGGGCCTGATCCCCTGGATGCCACTCATATGCCGAGTGATCTCACCCAAGATGATTTGCTCCATAACTTTCCCAGGTACTGAGGTCAGGCTGACAGGCCTGTAGTTCCCCGGATCCTCCTTACGGCCCTTCTTGTAGATGGGAGTCACATCGGCAAGCCTCCAGTCCTCCGGGACCTCCTCAGATAACCAGGACCGCTGGTAGATGGCCGAGAGCGGCTCGGCAATCACCCCCACCAACTCCCTTAGCACCCTAGGATGGAGCCCGTCCGGTCCCATGGACTTGTGGCAGTCCAGATGGAGAAGGAGCTCTCTAACCGTCTCCACCTGTACCACAGGGGGTGTACTCGGCCTGGCATCCCAGACTTAAACATTTTTTAACAAAGACTTCTGAACTATTCCTTAGTTTTGGATATGTTGGAAATATCCAGAAGCTAAAATCTCTCAATATGAATGTAAATGACATATCAACTATCTGACCATACTGCTTTTAGCTTGATAAGTGTCCCAAGAAGATTAACAAGAGTTGCATGTTCACAGAACCACTCCCTAATCAGAAAGCATTCATCAGGGAAATACCTCTGCTTCATCCCACTTTCACAGAGGATTTGCTTCTTGAATATAAGTGTTCTTGTCTGTAGTGTGAAGAAAGATGCTACTGATTTTTGTAGTGTGAGCTTTGCAAACTTTCAAACTTGATCAAATATAACATAATCAGGATTTTCGTTGTGATGAATTTTATAACTTGAAATTATTTTGTTCTTTGTCAACCACTGGCATTTCTGTCTATACAGAACTCCTATATGAGTCCAAGTAACATTAAAGTAAGTTTTGCAAATATTGAAGATATAAAATAACATTAATTGATCCAGGGAGATTTGAAAAATGAACAGGAGAAAAGAAATAAAGGTTCAGCCTTTAGAAAGGCCCAGGAAAATAAGGGAAAACACATTCAGGGGAAAGGAAGAATTTGGAAAATAGTAATTTTAAAGAAGTCAAGAGGTGAGAGTGGACAGAAAGCTAGACAGGCATTGGGAACAGGATATAGCATCCAAAAGGGTAATGCAGCTGTGAATTGCATAGGCAAGGGTAGCATCCTCAGTGGGAAGGATAGTAAAAGTCCTTTTCTGAACATTGCAGATAGTATTATCTTGTAATTTAGCACTGATCGGGACCAGACTATACAGTCTCTCTCTCACTACCCCCTCCCACCGAGAGAATGGGGAGAGATAATATAAGAAAAAAGGCTCAAGGTTTGAGATAAGAACGGGGAGAGATCCTTAAAGTTACCGTTACGGGCAAAACAGACTCGACTTGGGGAAAAATACTAATTTATTACTAAAACCAAAACAGGACAATGAGAAAGAGAACAAGAAAACCTCTCCCCATCCCTCCCTCTTCCTAGGCTTAACATTATCTCTACCACCTTCTCCCCTCCCCGAGTGGTACAGCAGGGAAGAGGGAATGGGGGTTACGGTCAGTTCATCACATGTTGCTATACACCGCTACTTCCTTGTTGGGGGAAGAACTCCTCACATTCCTCCCCTGCTCCATCGTGGGGTCCCACCCATGGGCTAGAGTCCTTCGTGATGACGTGCGGATCAAACTCTACAACTCAGAGTTATAAAGCAGGCATGTTTATTTGGCACCGGGTGCGTGGGGGATCGGTCCTCCAAAAGCACGCACACCGACAGCACATTTTACCAAAAATTTATACAGTGCAGGTATACATATTCATAGGATTGCACAATACAGACATACATATGCATAAGTGAGGCGGGGATATTAAAAAAACCACTTGCTTTAGCATTTCAGATCTGTCTCTGGTGGTCGTTTACATCTTCAGGGGTCTTATCTTCCTCTAGATGAACTTTAGTCATTCACCCATGCTCTCCTTTTGCTTGGGGATTTCAGCAGTTTCCCAGCTTCTGACCGAATTTGTGGTGGAACTAACATTCTGTCCTAGACATATTAGTCCTTGACAAATACCAGTCCCTGATAAGCTTAAGTGAGTTTCAAGGCAAACAGGATTGTTAGGCATTGTCTAGCAGACAGTCTTCTAAATCAAACAATATGCAGACAGTTAATTCCCTGTATCAATTCCCCCCTTTTCTTTCTCCTAAGCAAATTCTTTTGCTGTTACAAGTGGGTCATTATATTTCATTACTAATTTTAAGGCCCATATTTGTTCAGCAAGCTCCTTCAGTTTATACCAAAAGATAAGATTTTCTACCGTTAACATTGCCGGATCAGTAGTATCAATATTGAGTGGGTCAGTATGTTTAAGATCTTGGTAGCAGATGGGGAATAACCCATGAAGACATCCCACCAATAGTGCTCTCTGTCTGACTTTACTCGTTCCGTTATTTGGTGTATTCTTTCTGCATCATGTTGGATAATAATTGAAGTCTTTCAGCCTCTTTCCTGAACTTGCTTTATCAACCTCTAAATTATCATGATGCAGTAGTTCCCTTATCAGAGCAAGATTCATTCCAGTAGGGGTGGGCTGCAAATCTTGAATCAATTCATGACTAGATCATATCAATTGATAGGTAATGACAGGAGCAGTATAATTAAAATCACATCCTGTGAGACTAACAAAATTACAGATGCAAATATTTGAATGGTTACTGGTGTCCACTATTAGGTCATCAACTTGTACAGAATCACATAGAGTCCTCAAGCAAACACATCCCATACCCTTGTAAATTACAGTGGTTTCTAGGGTCTCATTGGGGTGTATCTCAAAGTGACAAACATTTTGTCCTGTATCCAGACAAATATCCTGCGCTTTTATGGCGTTACCTTCACAAATAAATCCCTGCTGGTCTCGCATAGCACAGGCCTCGACATCAATAATTTGCCATTTTTTCCCATTTTTCATAGCCCATACCCTATGTTCTAAGGGATAAAGTACAGTTCCATGGTGATTTAATCCTAAGGCAACAATTGGATATATATTGTACACCAAGGCTTTAGATATAGTTAGTACAAAAGCTGTGGCTGTGTTGCTAGTAGGGTCAAAGGTAAAATTAATGAAGTGCCACCACCATGATTGGAATTTCCTTTCAAATTCAGTTGCATTATCCCAAATTACCTTTCGGATTTCTCTTGGCAGGATTCCGTCCTCTCCTTCCCTGATGATTGCAGCTGCTATTGACTGTATCCATAATTGGGCCTGGATACAACTGAGTGCTTTAGAAACATTAGTTTGAACTAGGTTTAATGCATCTACAATTAATTCATTATAACAATTTTTGCAATAAAATGTGGTCCTCTGTCTGAGGAGATTGTTGCAGGAATCCCAAATCTCGGTACAATTTCTTCTAGTAATGCTTTAGTTACCTCCCTAGCTTTATTGGTTCGGCAAGGCAATGCTTCTGGCCAGCCTGAAAAGGTGTCCATTAGGACTAACAGATATCAGCACCCCCCTTTTCTTGGGAGTTCTGAGAAATCGATTGGCCATTACTGCCCTGGATAGTTTCCTTTCCCTATTTGTCCGAGTTGGGCTTTAGGGCTTGTCTTAGGATTATTCTGCAAACGTATTTCACACTGCTGTGTCACTTGTTTAACAGTAGTGTAGAGCTTCTGGGCAGCTATACGCTGACTCGGCAGGTCCTGTTTGACCAACCTGATCTCCTTTTATGATCAAGTGACCCATCTGCTGGATGAGGGAAAGGCTGTTGATGTGGTCTACCTAGACTTCAGCAAAGCCTTTGACACTGTCTCCCACGGTATTCTCCTGCAGAAGCTGGCAGCCCATGGCTTGGATGGGTACACTCTTGGCTGGGTAAGGGCCGGGCTCAGAGAGTGGTGGTGAATGGAGTTAAATCCAGCTGGCTACCGGTCACAAGTGGTGTTCCCCAGGGGTCGGTGCTGGGGCCTGTCCTCTTCAATATCTTTATTGATGATCTGGATGAGGGCATTGAGTGCACCCTCAGTAAGTTCGCAGATGACACCAAATTGGCTGGGAGTGTGGATCTGCCTGGGGGTAGCGAGGCCCTACAGAGGGATCTGGACAGGCTGGAGAGCTGGGCTGAAGCCAATGGGATGAGGTTCAACAAGACCAAATGCCGAGTCCTGCACTTCGGCCACAACAACCCCAGGCAGCGCTATAGGCTTGGGGCGGAGTGGCTGGAGGACTGTGTGGAGGAAACGGACCTGGGGGTACTGATTGATGCTCGGCTGAGCATGAGCCGACAGTGTGCCCGGGTGGCCAAGAAGGCCAACGGCATCCTGGCTTGCATCAAAAACAGTGTTACTAGCAGGAACAGGGAGGTAATTGTCCCCCTGTACTCGGCACTGGTGAGGCCGCACCTCGAGTACTGTGTTCAGTTTTGGGCCCCTCACTGCAAGAAAGACATTGAGGCCCTGGAACGCGTTCAGAGGAGGGCTACGAAGCTGGTGAGGGGTCTGGAGCACAGGCCTTATGAGGAGCGGCTGAGGGAGCTGGGATTGTTCAGTCTGGAGAAGAGGAGGCTCAGGGGAGACCTTATAGCTCTCTATAACTTCCTGAAGGGAGGTTGCAGTGAGCTAGGGGTCGGCCGTTTCTCTCGTGTAGACAGTGATAGAACTAGAGGCAATGGTTTCAAGCTGCGCCAGGGGAGATTCAGGCTGGACATTAGGAAATATTACTTCTCGGAAAGGGTAGTCAGGCACTGGAATGCACTGCCCAGGGAGGTGGTGGAGTCACCGACCATGGGGGTGTTCAAGAAACATTTGGATGTTGTGTTGAGGGATATGATTTAGCTGAGAAGTATTGGTGATGGTTGGACTGGATGATCTTTTAGGTCTTTTCCAATCTTGATAATAATTCTGTGATTCTGTAATTCTGTGAAGGCAGATACCCACCCTCGCCTGCCCCCATGAGCATGACGTTTATGGCATGGAATACTCTCTTTGGCCAGTTTGGGTCAATTATTCTGTCTGTCTTTCTCCCAGCTTCCTGCATCTGTAAATTAGCGAGACTTGGAAGCAGGACGGTGTCCTTAGTCTCATTCACAACAACTGGTATCATCAGGGTGTTTTATCAACATTCTTCACACACAAAATCCAAAACATACCAGCTACTGAGAGGAAAAGTTAACTCCATCCCTGCCAAAACCAGGACAAAGACCCACGTTGGGAAGGTCCTGCTGATTTGCTAACATGGGGACGAGGGTATGCTTGTATCTCCACAGGTGTGGGGACCCGATGGATCCCAGCCTGGTTGGTACAGCTGTGGCTGGAGGATCAGCAGGGTAACCGAGCGGCGTGGCACTCTCCAGCTCACCCTGGTGGGATTGATCCTGATTGTGAGTCTTCCAGTGCCAGTGATAACGACTAATTTCTGGGGGCGGTTCATGAACTACATCAACTTTACTCAGCACGCAACGAAGGACTGACACAAATGAAGTTGACATTAGATTATGCCCTTGCGAGGCCTGGCATCGGTTGCAGCGACTTGGAGGGAGTCCTAGGTCTCCTAAGCTACTGCTGTTTGGACTTCAGCAAGAACGCTTCCTTGGCCTCGGAGAAGACACGTGCGCATGCTGCCCAGTTAGTATTCAACGTCAAAGCCCTAAAAGGACTGGGGGTAGTTTCCAGACCTCTTCAGTTTACCTAGATGGCTAAGAAATATTGTGTCCATAGGTTTGACGATCCTAGTAGTTGCTTTGATAATGCTTTGTTTGTTTCTGTTATTGTTACCTTTCTTGCATGCTATGATTGAGGGGTTACTAGGAAACTATTCGTGATCAACTATGTTATAGCGGCATCCACCTCAGGGTACCAGCCATTAGACTAGAATGATTTAGCATAGAGGGGGGGAATTGTGGGGTAATGTTAGAAGGGTTGCACGTACGCTGGAGGGGCGGTTCGTGGTGACTCACGCACTGGACGCGGATGAATCCATGAGTGCAGGGGGCAGGTGCGTCCACGTACGTGGTAGGCACGGATAAGTCCATGAGTGTAGGGGTAGGTGCGTGGCGGGCATGGATGGGTCCATGGGTGCAGGGGGGCGGGTGCGTTCGCGTGCGTAGCGGGTGTACAGGTATTTAACCCTGTGTTGCGCAGCATTAAATTGAAGGCTTGGCTTGACGGTATCCGTGTGATGCCCTGCTTTCCCCGGAGCGGGGCTTCGGTGCGTGCGGGGTAGGTAAGCCGGCAAGAGAAGCCTGCAAAATCAATGCAGAGAACCTTATTTTGTAACACACATTCGCAGTCATCAGTTCAAACAAGGCTTGTCTATAGGAAACAACATAGTAGACAAGCTAGTTGCTGCTGCATGGAAAAATCAAACAGTTAACCTGTTTGAGCAGGCTCGCTTATCTCATAATTTCTTACATCAATCTGCTAAAGTGCTAGCGAAACGGTTTGATTTAAAATTCTCAGATGCTCAAGGAATAGTGCAGTCCTGCCCTGCTTGTCAAAAATCGGGAGTTGGTCTAGGCCTTGGGGTCAACCCTCGAGGTTTAGGCACCTTGCAATTATGGCAAATGGATGTTACTCATATTGCAGAATTCGGACGTCAGAAGTATGTGCATGTCAGTATTGACACTTACTTGCATGCGATATGGGCCACTGCTCAAACAGGGGAAACAGCCAAACATGTTCTGAAGCATATGCATGCTGCCATTGCCGCACTAGGAGCTCCTCAAGAAATCAAAACTGACAATGGCCCTGCATATGTTTCGCAAACGTTTGTACGCTTTTGCCAACTGTGGGGTATTTGCAGAGTAACAGGTATTCCTCACTCCCCTACAGGCCAAGCCATTGTAGAGCGTGCACATGCCACCTTAAAATCGCTTTTGCAAAAACAAAAAGGGGGAGAGCCGGCACCCTCTGAAAGGCTTGCAAAAGCGCTTTATGTGCTAAATTATCTGAGATTAACAGGAGACCGTGAATCTCCTCCAATTGTAATTCATCATATGTCATTGCAATCTGGACTGCAGAAAAGTGGTTCGGTGAAGGTGCAGTACCGGGATTTAAAAACTGGGGAATGGAGAGGTCCGGCAGAAGAATGACCGGTCGAGGTTATGTTTGTGTTTTGACAGACGAAGGACCACGATGGGTTCCAAGTCGATGGGTGAAACCGTGGAAGGAAGACCTGGGACAGCAGGATGCATCATCATCGTGCTCCTGATGCTGGTAACTGGGTGTGTCAGTGAGACTGTGGATTTACATCGTATTGACCCCAGACCAAACGTGTGGCTGACATTTGCCAACATTACAAACCAATCATTGTTTTGTGTGTCAATGGCTACTCCTGCTGACCCTTTTCGTACATGTCTGATTGGTACTCCCTATTGGAATCCGGATGACTGGAAAAGATGGGTCAATAATCACACTGTTTTGAATGAGACGGTGGTGAATCAAACATGCCACGTAAAGATGGAGTGCGCCAGCCTCCGCCCTGGACAGAAACCGGTGTGTTGTTCTGGGAATAGCAATCAAATTGGAATAGCTGCAGCATTGGTGATTAGGCATTTAAATCGTAGTTTGCCTTGGGATCCACAAGAGTTAGATCTAATGGGATCCTTAAATGGTTCAGGGTCTTGTTTTATGCTGGGAGGTCCCCTTTTTACAGGAAAGGGGGTGAATACAGTATGGAACAGGAACCAATGGACTGATGTGACCAGTAAAACGACTGACGCCCAAGGAAAACCTGTGTATACTTATCAAAGCAGCTCAGGAGATTATTGTAACGGAGCAGTGGGAGCAGAAATCAAAGGGTTAAAGATGCCTCTTTGGGTGAATGACACGGCCAAGGCCATACCCTCGGGATACTTCTTAATTTGTGGGGATCGGGCCTGGTCGGGAGTGCCAAAAGGGGCTATAGGAGGACCGTGTTATTTTGGAAAATTGATAATGTTTGCTCCATCTATGAAAGTATTGCGAAATCGTACTCGAGCAAGGAGATCACTAAAAGTATTAGCTCCCAACTGTGATGGCAATTTAACCCTATTGGGTACAGCTGAGCGTATAGCATTATCTATATTTGTTCCTTGGGCGGCATCTGCAAAAGCTTTAGCTAGCTTAAATAGATTAGCCTGTTGGGCACAAAAGCAAATGAATTTAACCTCTAGCATGTTATCGGGATTATTAGAAGACATGGATAGTACGCGTCATGCTATTTTGCAGAATCTAGCAGCCATTGATTTTTTATTATTAGCGCATGGACATGGATGTGAAGATTCTGAAGGTATGTGTTGCATGAATGCTTCTGATCACTCTAAATCAATACACTATCAGTTGGCAGAGTTACATCAGAACATGCATGCAATACAAGTGGAAAATGGACTAACGGACTGGCTGAAATCATTGGGGGTCACAGGTTGGCTAAAAGATTTGATAGTACATGGGCTGGTATTATTTATGGCTTTGCTGTTGACACTAATGATTTTGGGGTGTATTTTAAAATGCTTTGTGAAAGCTATGAAACATATGATGACTGGGGTCTGGATTGTTCAAAAACAAAAAGAGGGATTTGTTGGATACCTGGAGTACCAGGGGCACTTAGTGAACATCCAGACCGAATGGAATTGTTATGTTTGTGAGCAGCAGGCCTCAAGGACATCACTGAAGCCGCTTGTGAGAAAGTACTGAAGCTGCCTGTAAGAAAGTACTGAAGCCACCTGTGAGAAAATAATGAGGCTGCCTGTGAGAAAGTAATGAAACTTCCTGTGAGAAAGTAAAGGAAGCAACCTTGAGAAGAAGGAAAACAGCTGGCATACGTGACTGGGGGCTGAACATGAAGCAGGGTGCAGGTGGAGAGAGCCGTGCACGTGAACATAGAGACTTAACGAATCATATTTTGGCTAGGAGCGTGTGCATGATATAGTTAACCAATTAGTAGAGAGCTTGCGCATGATACGGAATTAGAAGGGCTATATTAACCGGGATGTATCAACAATAAATTGGCATTTGCTTGATCACATTGGTCGTGAGCAGTGTCCGTGACTTCCGCGTCAGCAGACATCCTCCCACTTTCAGGTGCTGGACCCAACACACTCTGCTAGTTTGCAGGGCCAGGGTCTGGATCTGTTGTGCTTGGGACCTACTCCGAGCACTGGGTGGGGTGATCTTGTGCAACTCGTGACAAAGGGGAAGGGTCAGAACGATAACTGCCTGCCACTAGGGATATAAACAAATCAAAGTGTCAAAAATATAGTTTGTGATGCACACAGGATAACTGTCAGCCCTTTGAAGTGGTAAAGCCTAAACCTTATATTTTCAGCTCAGTGCTTCATCCCTAAGGTTATTGGCTACATTCTCTCAATATTGCACTGGAGATGCAGATAGATAAGGCAGGGCTGCCAAATCCCTCAGTTGCATGATTTGCATAGAGCTTGGCAGGCTTGCAAGCAGCTGGCTCTGCTATCACAGCAGTGGGGCAATGTTCTCTGCCCTTTCCACCCCAGGGCTGGGATCTTAGTAGCTGCCTGCCAACAGAAAGGTGAGATTTCTAACTTTTGTGCTTACAGGTACTTCACATGAGCTGCTGCTTTTGTGTTATCACTTTGTGAGAGCATAGTTTGGTTCACTTTTATTGTTTAGCAGAGAAAATGTTCTTTTAAAGCATTTTCTAGAAAATAAACTATAATAACATTTCAGCAAGGCCTGGCAGCATAAAGCTGGAAAGAAAGGGAGTAATGATATAGGCAGGACTCTCCAGAAAAGCTCCCACTAGAACTGACTGACACCTGAATGGTCCAGCTGGTATTCGTTATCCATCTCTCCAGCAAAGGTTATACAACATCCAGTCAATCTCATGTTGGAGACCATCAACACAGTTCCTCTGTGATATGTGTACAAAGGGCTGAGTCTGGGGAATTTGAGGTAATTTCCAGGAGTGTGTTAGCTACTTCTGAATTTTGATATTGATGTTCTGAGCTTGGATACTAGACCCATGATATCAGCCATCAATGATAACATATTGCATTAACAGTAGTAATAGGAATAATTGATGGTAATAATACTAAGGAACAACATTTTTTCAACAGAATTCTCAGAATCACTGTTCAATATGCAAATATGGGAAATTTCACTATGCCTTCAGCAAAGTGAACAGGATATATCCTAACCTTCCAGAATTAACGCTAGAACCTTTTTAATAGTAACAAATGCACATTTTTTTTGGCAGATTTTCATATCAGTGTAATGCAAATTAAATGTCAAACTGCTGTTCACTGCCAAGCACTTTACTATTTATACTTGGAGACAAGATTCAGAAAGTAATTAATCTTGCATTTCTAATTTTTACTTTGATCAGGCCTTTGAGGCATCTTAGTAATGCTAGAGGTAGCAAACAGAAAAGTATTAAGAAAGCATTGGGAAACCACTTCCAGAGCTTTTGGCATGAAGTGTGGAACTTGTGTCCCTGTCATGTGGGGTAAAATGAGCACAGAGCCTGGTGGAACAGTTTTTTTCCCATGAGCTTGGCTTCTGAATTTGTTGGCCTCGGTACAGGACATCAGCATTAGAACAGGCAGAGGAAGGACATCTGTGAAAGAACAGAGATTTGACCAGAGCTGCAGGGAATCCACAGAGCAGTCGCTCACTGTAACTACTGCCCAGACTGAATTCAAAGCTGATGCTGAATGGTGTCCTGGTTTCAGCAGAGATGGAGTTAATTCTTCTCTCAGTAGCCAGTGTGTTTTGGATTTTGTATGTGAAGAATGCTGATAAAACACTCTGATGATACGAGTTGTTGTTAATGAGACCAAGGACACTGTCTGGCTTTCCAAGTCTCATTAAAGTCTCGTTAACATGCAGATGCAGGAAGCTGGGAGAAAGACAGACAGAATAATTGATCCGAACTGGCCCAAGAGAGTATTCCATGCCATAAACGTCATGCTCAGTATATAAGTGGGGGTTGCCTATGGAGGGGACATCCTATTCTTCTTCCACCTCTCTCTCGCTTGCTGGCATCATTCCCTCTACCTTGCTGGCTCCCTCTTGCTCCTTTGCTTGCTGCTCAGTTTTCGTTTCCGTGATTGCTGCTTGGGACAGGCTGTATCGGTCATTCGGACATCAAGTGGTGAGAAATCGTACATTGTTCATTTTGTATATATTAATATTCTTGTATTCTGTTATTATTGTAGTTTTCCTTTGCTATTTTAGTAAACTGTTTTTATCTCAACCCACGAGTTTTCCTTTCTTCCTAATTCTGTTCCCTATCCCACTGGGGAGGGGGAGGAGAGCGAGAAACTGTGTGGTGATGAGGGCTAAACCACCACAGTCTTTTTTGCACCCAATGTGGTGCATGAAGGGGCCTCACTAGATCAGTTGGGAGATCTTCAAACTTCAATCTGAGGATCCAAGATTCAAGCCCCCGTCAGTTCCCAAAGGGTTGAGATAAGGACAGATTTGAACACAGTGTGTTGAATACAGGTTTGTTACAAGCATTAATTATGTTGGTTTGGTCATCGCTGGTCACAATGTTGTTTTATTTGCTCCCAGAGTTGTTTTTAGAGCTGTATTGGATAGCACCCTACTTGCCATATTTGCTGTTTGTCGGTGTTTATGCACAGTTTATCATTGCTGTTTGTTGGATCAAAGGTATCATTCTGCTGTGCTTTGCGGCACTGATTTGTTTAGTGAGATCACCGAGATCACTGGTAACGGGACCAGTTTCGTATTTGTATTCAATGATGGTGGGCAGTGTGCAGAGCGAGGAGGCAGTGGCAGGTCCACCTGGGTATTTCTGGAGCCATCTCTTGGGTGTTGTTTGGAACTATACCTGTTGTTCTGGTCCGGGAAGCCAGGCCACGGGGGGAACATCTCTTTACAGCTTCCCCCACTTCACCAAGCTAATTTCAACAGCTTTTGAGAATTTTTAATACCCTTGAGATATCCCAACCACCGTGCTCATGTTGACAAGTCTCTTGCAGCTATCTCAGACCTTGATCTCGATACTGATTAAGTTTAAACAACTATTTAAGAATACTGTGGCTGCCATAACCCTGGCAGCAGGCACTGCAGATAATCCAACCCCCACTAGAGACACTGTGTCTACTCCAACTCCTGCTGCAGATGCTGCAGTCACTTCAGCCCCTACGACAGGCACCGTAGCTACCCCAATTCCTGCTGTGGGAACTGCAATTTCTTCAGGCACTGTGGCTATTCAAACCTCGGCAAGCAGTACTGCAGATAAACCAAAAAAACAACCTGTGCCAGTATCAGTTGCCCCTGTACAGAAGAAATACACCAAAAAATCAGTTCACATAGTGAAAGACGATGAGGACCCAGTAACATCAGAAGAACAGGGAGAGGCAGAAGCAGAGGTAGTTACTTGATCCCTATCCCTGAGAGAGCTGCAAGATATGTGAAAAGATTTCAGTCATAATCAAGGTGAGCAACTTGTCACCTGGTTGCTCCGATGCTGGGACAGCGAGGCCAGTAGCCTGGAATTGGAAGGTAGGGAAGCCAGGCAGCTGGGATCCTTGTCCAGGGAAGCAGCCATTGACAGGGCAACTGGAAAAGAGTCAGAAACTCGCAACCTCTGGAGGTGACTCCTGTCAGGCGTGAGGGACAGGTATTTCTTCAAGGAAGGTATTGTATGCCACCCAAGCAAGTGGACCACCATGAAGAGAAGTATCCAGTTTCTGAGGGAATTAGCTATTAGGGAGCGGATTTATTGTAACCTGTAAGACTCACAGACATCCATAGATCAAGATGAAAGTGAATGTTCCTGACCCATGTGGTGGAAGTTTGTACAGAGTGCACCATCCTCCTATGCCAACTCATTGGAAAGATGACGAGACGCCACCAGTACGTGCAGTGGGTAACCAACTCCGACAATATGAAGACCATCTCTCTTCCCCAATACGGGCCTGTGTCTTGGCTGTGGAAAGACTGACTGAGAAATCATAGAATCATAGAATGGTTAGGGTTGGAAGGGACCTTCAAAGGTCATCTAGTCCAACCCTCCTGCAAGGAGCAGGGACATCCCCGACTAGATCAGGTTGCTCAGAGCGTCATCCAACCTGGCCTTGGGATTGTTCAGTCTGGAGAAGAGGAGGCTCAGGGGAGACCTTATAGCTCTCTATAACTTCCTGAAGGGAGGTTGCAGTGAGCTAGGGGTCGGCCTTTTCTCTCGTGTAGACAGTGATAGAACTAGAGGCAATGGTTTCAAGCTGCGCCAGGGGAGATTCAGGCTGGACATTAGGAAATATTACTTCTCGGAAAGGGTAGTCAGGCACTGGAATGCACTGCCCAGGGAGGTGGTGGAGTCACCGACCATGGGGGTGTTCAAGAAACGTTTGGATGTTGTGTTGAGGGATATGATTTAGCTGAGAAGTATTGGTGATGGTTGGACTGGATGACCTTTTAGGTCTTTTCCAATCTTGATAATTCTGTGATTCTGTGACTCAAGTATTTATACAATGCTTCAGCTCCCCAGTGGGATTTTCTGTGTTCTGCCATAACTACGGCCCACAATAATGCAAATGGAATTATTATTCTGCCTCGTGGAGTCTTTGCCCACCTACCCTTCTCTATTTCTCCACCTAAATCTTCAACTGATTTTTTATCGTCTTTGGAATACATGGGTTCACAATCAATTTGTATTTTATCTGGGACTAAAGACTGCACCTCTAATTCACCCCTCTCAGACGCTCTTTTGGCTTCCCGATCTGCCATAGCATTGTCCAATTCCTGAGCGGTATTTCCTTTCTGATGAGCCTTGCAATGCATGATAGCCACTTTTTCGGGTAGCTGCACTGCTTCCAGGAGCCTAAGAATTTCTTCAGCATGTTTTATATGTTTCCCTTGGGTGGATAGGAGTCCCCCTTTCTTTCCATATCACCCCATGGGCATGGACTACCCCAAAAGTGTATTTGGAGTCCATCCAGACATTAATATTCTTGTCTTTAGCTAGTTCCAATGCTCAGGTTAAAGCTATTCTTTCTGCCTTTTGTGCCGAGGTATTTGGGGCAAGGGCTGCAGATTCTATTACCTGATCCATAGTGGTTACCGCATACCCTGCTTTGCAGACGCCTTGTCGAACAAAGCTGCTTCCATCTGTGTTCCAGGAGTCTTCAGCATCTTCCAGTGGCTCCTCTTTCAGGGCCGGTCAGCTGGAATAGACTGCTTCAATCGTTTCCAGGCAGTCATGCGATAGTGGTTCTCCCGTGGTTCCGCTGAGGAAAGATGCTGGGTTGACAATGTTAGTAACCACTATTTCCACATCATCCTGTTCCACCAGAACGGCCTGGTATTTAAGGAACCTTTGTGGTGAGAGCCAGTGCCCCCCTTTTATTTCTAATACTTTGGATACAGTATGAGATATCAACACCGTCATCTTTTGGCCTAATGTAAACTTACGTGCTTCTTGGATATTTAGCACCAATGCTGCTATCGCCCTTAGGCAGCTAGGCCAACCGTTACTTACTTTTGCTTCATCAAGTTGTTTGGAGAAGTACGCCACTGCCCTCCTATATGGTCCCAAGTTTTGGGCTAGGATTCCCAGGGCTATTCCCTGCTTCTCGTGAGAGAACAGCCAGAATGGCTTAGTAGTATCTGGTAACCCCAAGGCAAGGGGCATCCATTACTTTCCTTTTCAGTTGCTGGAATGCTTTTTCTGCCTCTCCATTCCAGGTGAGGTCTTTTGGATTAGATTTCAACAGTTCATAGAGTGGCCTTACCAAGTGTCCATAGTTATATATCCATAGGCGAGCTGTCTGTGGTCGAGGAGTCTGACAGATGGCCTCCTTTCTTGCTGTTCCTAGGGTCCTTTGGCCAGAAGTTATCTTGTATCCGAGGTAAGTCACCTGCTGCTGAGCCACTTGTGCTTTCTGTGGAGAGACTCGATAGCCATTAAGTCCAAGGAAATTTAGCAGACTGACTGTCCATATTATACACAGTTCTTTTGTCTCAGTGGCTATCAATAGATCATCTACCACGTCTACCACGACAATACTGTAATATTATTCCATTTCCATGTGGCCACTCCCACTGTTCCAAGTCTTTAGCTAATTGGTTTCTGAAAAGAGTGGGGCTATTCTTAAACCCCTGTGGTAACACAGTCCATGTTAATTGTGTCTTCCTTCCAGAATCAGGTTTTTCCCATTCAAATGCAAACAGCAACTAGCTTTCTGGGCTCAAGGGTAGGCAAAAGAAGGAATCTTTCAAGTCCAATACAGTAAACCAGGCCAATTCAAGTGCCAATTTAGTTAATAATGTGTATGGCTTTGCTACGACAGGATACAGATCTTCAACAATTCCATTAATAGCTCTGAGATCTTGTACTATTCTGTAACTACCATCCAACCTTTTGAATGGTTATATTCCTACTCACACTCTGTTAACAGCCCATGTTTGATAAACCAGCTGATTATTGGTTGGATTCCTTCCCTATCCTCTGTCCTGAGGGGATGTTGCCTGATTCTTACAGGCCACGCCCCTGGTTTGAGTCTGACTACTACTGGGGAGGCATTTTTCGCTTTTCCTGGTATTTCTGAGGCCCATACCCTCTGATATACTTGGTTCTGGACTTCCTCAGGTATTCCTGAGCTAACAGGACTATCTATATCTATGAGGGCCAGACGCAAAAGTCCAATTAGCTGGTCATCTCCCACTCGGAGTTCCACTTTTCCTTTGTCAAATTTTATTTCCGCATTTAGTTGTTCCAATAGGTCTCCCCCTAATAGGGGTTTTGGTGAGTTAGGCATATATAAGAATTTGTGTATTCCCAATTGTTTTCCCAATTTAAATTTAAGAGGTTTCAAAAAGTACGCCTTCTCACTTTGGCCAGTAGCTCCCCTTACCGTTACAAAGTCATCATCCATAGGTGTTAAAGCTTGGTTTAAAACCGAAAATGTTGCCCCGGTGTGATGGTTTAGCCTGAATTACCACACAGTTTCTCGCTCACCCTCCCCCTCCCCAGGGGCATGGGGGAGAGAATTGAGAAGGAAGGGGGTTGATATGAAGACAATTTACTAAAATAACAAGGGAAAACTAAAATAATAACAGAATATAAGGATATTAAAATAGACAAAATCAGTGATGTATGTTTTCTCACCACCCGATGTCCCAATGATCAATACAGCCCGTCTCGATCAGCAATCACGAAAACAAAACCGAACGGCAAGCAAAGGAGCAAAAGGGAGCCAGCAAGGTAGAGGGAACGATGCCAGCAATACGAGGGAGAAAGATGAATGCCAGGAAGGCAGATACCTGCCTTCGCCAGTCCCCACTGAGCATGACATTTATGGCATGGAATGCTCTCTTTGGCCAGTTTGGGTCAATTATTCTGTCGGTCTTTCTCCCAGCTTCCTGCATCTGCAAATTAGCAAGACTTGAGACCAAGGACACCGTCCTGCTTTCCATTCACAACTGGTATCATCAGGATGTTTTATCAGCATTCTTCACACAGGAAATCCAAAACACACCAGCTACTGAGAGGAAAATTAACTCTGTCCCTGCCAAAAACAGGACACCCAGTATCAACTAGAAATTCTGTATTCTGTTGTTGTTTCCCTAGCTTCAATATAACCGGTGGATCCGCTAGGGTAGATTCCCCAGGTCCCCGTCAATCTTCTTTGACGTGGGCCTGTATCCTTCCTTTCCCTTTTCTCTTTGGACATTCACTTTTCCAGTGTCCCCTTTGTTTACACCATGCACACTGATCCTTTTCCAAAGGTCTCCCGGGTCCCACACCTCTAGATCCCTTACTCTCTTGTAATGCCACTACCAGCATCCATTTATCCTTCCTCTGATCCTCCTCTTCTCTATTGCTAAACACTCTCCAAGCTTCATCTAACAGAGTCTCCAAATTTCTGCTCTCTGTCGGTCTTTTAATTTCTGCAACTTCCTCCGAATATCACTTGCTGACTGTCCTATAAATAGAGACACTAACTGCTGTATTCCTATTTCTGACCCTGGGTCCAGAGGAGTGTGTCGCCTCCCTCTGGCCCCACCCCCTCCCTGAGGGGTGCCTGCACCACTATCTGTTCTTTCTTACTTTGGGTGCCAGAGGATACTGGAGTATCTGGAGGGGCTTCCAAATTGGAACCTTCATTTCCTCCTTGTTGTACTCCTACCGGTGGTTTATAATGCTCTGGCACGTCTCCCATCCCAGGACCCCTTATTTTCCACAAAAACGACATCAATTGTAACAAGGTATTATAATTCAATATTCCATTAAAGGGCCATTTCTCCTCATCATCTAATTTATACAAAGGCCACCATTGATTGCAATACTTTATTAAAGTCTTTTTGTTTACACTTCCCCCTGGAGGCTCTCCTATCTCCTTCCAGTGAGCCCAGAGGGCTCCTTTTCACTACTCCGCTGCTTTGTTTGCCTCCCGTAACAGACACTCTGCTTATTCTTCAGCCAAAGAATACAACCTGATTAACTTGACAACAATAATACCTTATCCAAGGCCAAAGATACAAGGGCGTACTCGCCCCACAGCAAATGCACCTCAATTCAAGACAATTGTCAAGACAAAATTCCTGTCTCCCGTTAAAAGAAATAACTTACTTATGACACTTCAAACACTTAGTGTGAACAAACAAGCAACACCGATGGCACAGCGGGCAAGCACTCGTCCGTGCTCCACACCCAGTAAACCCAGCACTACTCTGCTCTACACTTCCTCCCATATACCAGTGGCATTCTTACTGATTCCTTACACCCTTTTACGTTCCGACCAAGCTCATCTGAATGCTTGATCCTATCCCAGTCAGACCAGTTCCCTTGACATTCACCACACCAGAAATCGTCCCCAAACCATACCTCAACGTTCTGTTTACAGCCAAAGCATTCAAAAACATATATTGGGTTGCATGAAAAATCCTGATGTACGTATACAGGACAACAAAGGGTTAACAATCGGTTCGACTAACAGGGTCTCAAAGTCTGTCATATGCTTCGTCCGAGAACACGGAACCGCAAATCAGGACTCCACACTCGCTCTGCAGTCAGACTGTGTCTCACTCACTCAAACACTCACCCAGCTTACTTCAGACAGCAACATAAAACATTAACAATACAATAAAACACTTAACCCACAACCCATGGTACTGGACACACAAAACTTAAGTAGACAGTATGTAACGACTATCATAAATCAATTATAGCCGCAATGATATAAATTACAATTACCATGGGTTACTACAGATGAACGATAGCTATCCCACACAGGGCTCCCACTATTCCAGCGAGAAGCACTGAACTCACTACAGAGACCCACGTACCGCCCTCAGGGATTCCTGCAAAGTCCCCCCAGTCCGGACTACACAGGGGCGAGCAACAGCTCTTTTCCCTCGCGTAGGACGTCTCCTCACGACTTACAGGTATCCCCTCTCTGACATACCTGGTCTGCTGATGGTCCTTGTCTACTCCCGCAGTGATCAGATGAGGGAGGGAGTTCTTCTGAGAAAGGCTCGGGGCACGCCAAAGATGTCCCCCTCTCAGACAGTCCTGAGGTCAAACAGAGAGGGTCCCATCTGGGGTGCCAAATTGATGCACACATCAAACTCTACAACTCAGAGAGAGTTATAAAGCAGGCATGTTTATTCAGCGCCTGATGCGTGGGGAATCGCTCCTCCAAAAGCATGCACACTGACAGCACATTTTACCAAAAATTTATATGGTGCAGGTATACATATTCATAGGATTGCACAATACAGACATACATATGCATAAGTGAGGTGGGGTTATTAAAAAACCACTTGCGTTAGCATTTCAGATCTGTCTCTGGTGGTCGTTTACTTCTTCAGGGGTCTTACCTTCTTCTAGATGAACTTCAGTCATTCACCCATGATTTCAGCAGTTCCTTAACTACTTCTGAGCAACATGGCAGCTCCTGTTATCATGTCCTTTGCTTGACATATTTGTCCTTGACAAATACCAGTCCCTGATAAGCTTAAATGAGTTTCAAGGCAAACAGGATTGTTAGGCCTTGTCTAGCAGACAGTCTCCTAAATCAAGCAATATTTAGCAGACAGTTAATTCCCTGTATCAGTGTCAAAAGCCTTGCACAAGTCCAGGTAGATTATAGCTGTTGCTCGTCCCTTGTCTACTGATGCTGTGACCCCATCATAGAAGGCCACCAGATTGGTCAGGCACGATCTGCCCTTGGTGAAGCCATGTTGGCTGTCACCAACCACCTCCTTGCTCTCCATATGCCTTAGCATGGTGTGAGAGACTGTGTCGAATGTTTGTCTCAACATTGTCGAAGCATCAAACCATCACCTAAACAATGGTACATCAGTCAAACCATAGGACTGGAGTCTTCCTGTTTTTTCCTGCAAGATGATTCCCTTATCTTGCAAGCCAGTCAAGCCACAGGGCTGGAAGCTTCCTGTTTTTTCCTCCTATTTTCCCACAAACCTGAATGCAGAGCTGATTCTGCAAAATTTAGCCTTACCCCTACGTATGCACCCAGAGCCAGGCCAGAAAAACAGAGGGGCCCAGAGACGGTATTGGGCATGCGTATCACCACCAGGTGAGGGGTGCGGCCAAGCAAACCCGCTCTTGGAATATGTGACGTGGATAAGATGAACGATAAAAGGACAGAAATGACCAACATCGGACGGAACGTTTCCCCCACCGAGTCAACTGGACTGTCGGGACGCCGCAGCTCCGTGGTGGTAGCTATTGCAACTGAAACTCTTTTCCCTCTTTCCTTTCTTTCTCTCCTTTCTCTTGCATTTGCGAACTTCTTGTCGGGTTAATAAAGTTACCTGGCGCTTGACTCCGTTTTGAGTCTTAATTCTGTTCCCGAGAAATACGAACAAAACCACGCTCCGGTGTGTGTGAGGTTGGTCTAGCCGCCCCTAGCCTCCCAGACTCGTCTGAGGTCGGCTAGAACGCAAGGGGGCCTTCCTCCCACCCGAAATCGGAGCGTGACACATGGTTTCCAGGATAATCTGCTCCATGACCTTGCCAGGCACAGAGGTGAGGCTGACAGACCTGTAGTTACCTGGGTCTTCCTTATTCCCCTTTTTAAAAATGAGGGTTATGTTACCCCTTTTCCAGTCATTGGGAACCTGATCAGACCACCATGACTTCTCAAATACGATAGCCAGTGGCTTGGCAACTTCATCCGCCAGTTCCCTCAGGACCCGCGGATGCACTTCATCAGGCCCCATGGACTTGTGTACCTTCAGGTTCCTCAGATGTTCCCGAACCTGCTCTTCCAGTACAGTGGGCAGTTCTTCATCTTCCCAGTCCCTGCTTGCACCTTCCACAGCTTGGGTGGCGAGACAAAGCCCTTATCGGTGAAGACTGAGGCAAAAAAGTCATTTAGCACCTCAGCCTCCTCCATGTCTCAGGTAACCAGGTCATCCGTTTCCTTCCGGCGGGGGCCTACATTCTCCTTAGACCTTCTTTTGTCCCCTACATACCTATAGAAGCCTTTCTAGGTTTTTTTTGACATCCCTGGCCAGATTCAATTCCATCAGGGCTTTGGCCTTCCTCACCTGATCCCTGGCCACTCGCACAGCCTCTTTGTAGACCTCCCAGGCTACCTGTCTCCACTTCCCCCTCTATAGGCTTCCTTCTTTACTTTCAGTTGGTCCAGGAGCTCCTTGCTCATCCACACAGGCCTCATTGCCTTTTTGCCCGACTTGTTCTTCATCGGGATGCACTGCTGCTGACCTTGGAGGAGGTGCTCCTTGAATACAGACCAACTTTCCTGGGCCCCTCTTCCCTCCAGGGCCGCCTCCCATGGCACTTGGCCCATCAGGTCCCTGAAGAGGCCCAAGTCTGCCCTCCTGAAGTCCAGTGCAGCGAGCTTGCTGTGTAGTTTCCTGGCTGCCCCATGGATCTTAAACTCCACCATGTCATGGTCACTGCAGCCAAGGCTGTCCTTCAGTTTCACATCCCCCACCAGTCCCTCCCTGTTGGTGAGCACAAGGTCAAGCATGGCACCCTTCCTTGTCAGCTCCTCTATCCCCTGCAGGAGGAAGCTGTCATCCATGCATTCCAAGAACCTCCTGGGCTGCCTGTGCCCTGCCGTGTTGTCCCTCCAACAGATGTGGAGGTGGTTCAAGTCCCCCATGAGGACCAGGGCTTGTGACAGTGAGGCTGCTCCTATCTGCCTGTAGAGGGCCTCATCCACTCTGTCCTCCTGGCCAGGTGGCCTGTAACAGACCCCCACCATAACGTCCCTGGTACCTCCCCTTCCTCTAATCCTGACTCATAAGCTCTCTGTCAGCTCCTCCTCCATCCCCAGGTGGAGCTCCATGCAGTCCAGCTGGTTGCTGACATAGAGAGCGACACCCCCTCCTTATCTCCCCTTCCTGTCCTTTCTAAAAAGCCTATACCCCTCCATGCTGATGCTCCACTCATAGGAGTCGTCCCACCACGTCTTTGTGATGCCAACAAGGTCGTAGCCCTGCTCGTGTGCACGCATCTCCAGCTCTTCCTGTTTATTCCCCATGCTGCGTGCATTGGTATGTAGACACTTCAGCTGGGCCCCCAACAAAGCCGACTTGCTGGCTGGAGCAACAGAAGTTCTTTTGGTCCACAGTTTAGGTTCTCTCGCACTTACCTGCAATCCTTCCCTGGGTTTTGGGCACTTGGTGCTGGCACTGGCACCATGCTGACAGCAGTGGGCTGGACTGTGCTCCCCCTCCCCCAGCAACACTAGTTTAAAGCCCTCTTGATGAACCTGGCAAGCCTTTGGCCAAGGACACTCTTCCCCTTCTCAGTTAAGCATCCCACTTCCACCCCTAGTAGACCAGGCTTCTCAAAGCAAGTCCTTTGGTCTAGATACCTAAAGCCCTGGCTGTAGCACCACTCCTTGAGCCATGAGTTGACCTGCCAGATTAGTCTGGCCCTTTCAGGTCCCTGCCCTTCCACTGGGAGGATTGATGAGAAGACCACCTGCTCCCCAGAGTCCTTAACTATTGCTCCCAGGGCCCTGAAGTCCCTCTTGATGCTTCTCAGGCTGCTCCTGGCTGTGTTGCTGGCCCCCACATGAAACACCATCAATGGATAGTAGTTCGTGGGCCATATGAGGCTTGTTATTCTCTTGGTGACATCCCTGATACGAGCCCCCAGGAGACAGCACACCTCCCAAGAGAGCGCATCAGGTCAGCAGATGGGTGCCTCCATACTTCTCAGGAGGGAGTCACCCACTACTACCACACATCTCCTTTTCTTGGTAGCACTAGTTATCACGCAAGCCGGTCAGGCTACCTTGCACGGCTCCAGTGCCTCCCTCGAGGTGCTAGTTCTTACTTCTTCAGCCTGCAGAGCAGCAAAGCAGTTCTGCGGGGGCACCTTGGGGTTCAGGGGAAGCTGCTTCTTCCTCCTGCCGCACCTTGCCCTTGCAACTTTCCATTCCTTGGCATCATTTGCCTGCTTACTTACCTTGTGTGTCAGTGGGGGGGGGGTTGGTTGGTTGACTGGGTGCTGTGGTTCCAGTGCAGACTGTGCCTGGAATCAAGTAGCCAGCTCCCTCTCAGCCTCCCTGATGTCCCACAGCTTCCTGACCACCTCCTGCAGCTCAGCCACCTGCCACAGGAGCTCCTCCACCTGGGCACACCTTCTGCAGTCAGGGCTGCCACCTGTCCCTGCCCCAGGAGTAGGGTCCAGGAACTGCCTGGAGCCTGAGGTCTGCACTGCAGCCTCTCCCTTCGGCTGCTCCTTCTGCACGGAAGCATCGACCACTGCAGGGGGAGCCGGTGCAGGCCTCCCAGCCAGAGCTGCAGTCTTTGCTCTCAGACCGGTGTTCGCCATATTGCCCTGAGAGTCGGGAACAGCAAGTGCCCGGGGTCGGCGTCCACCCTGCCCGCACAAACTGCCACGCAACGCCACGCCACGCCCTGTATGCCTGTCCTGGTCGCTGGCGCTCCCTAGGGCCTGCTTTATAAGGGGAGAGGGGCTGGGCCGCCGGTGCCCCCTGGCTGCGCCCACATCTCATCAGCCGCTCTCGTGGGAGCTGCGGGCTCCTGGCGCCTCGCTCGGCTCCCCCCTGAGCTTCCCCGGTCCGGGAATCCCCTCGCTGTGCAGTGCTGTGCCGACTCCGAAGCTGTTGCCTTGGCGAATGAGGCAACTAATTAAAATTAATAATTAATTTTCAAAAATAATATTATTCTAAAATTATATTGATTAAGCATTTTATGTCATATAACAGGATGGGGGAGAGAAATTGGGAAGAAAGGAAAACTCCTTGGGTTGAGATAAAAACAGTTTACTAAAATAGCAAAGGAAAACTACAATAATAACAGAATATAAGGATATGTCCTGGTTTTGGCAGGGATGGAGTTAATTTTTCCTCTCAGTAGCTGGTATGTTTTGGATTTCGTGTGTGAAGAATGTTGATAAAACACCCTGATGATACCAGTTGTTGTGAATGAGACCAAGGACACCGTCCTGCTTTCCAAGTCTGAGAGACAACAGAGTTTATTGGACTGTATGGATTAAATGCCCTGGCACATCAGACCCACGAGAGTATAAGGCTCTAGTAGACACTGGTGCACAGTGTACCCTAATGCCATCAAGCTATAAAGGGGCAGAACCCATCTGTATTTCTGGAGTGACAGGAGGATCCCAAGAGCTGACTGTATCGGAGGCTGAAGTAAGTTTGACTGGAAATGAGTGGCAAAAGCACCCCATAGTGACTGGCCCAGATGCTCCATGCATGCTTGGCATAGATTACCTCAGGAGTGGGTATTTCAAAGAACCAAGAGGGCACCGGTGGGCTTTTGGTATAGCCACTGTGGAGACGGAGGAGAATAAACAGCTGGCCACCTTGCCCAAGCTCTCAAAGGACCCTTCCATTGTGGGAAAGCTAAAGGTTGAAGAACAACAGGTACCAATTGCTACCACCACAGTGCACCGGCGGCAATACCGTACCAACCGAGACTCCATAATCCCCATCCTCAAGCTGATTCGTCGACTGGAGAGCCAGGGAGTGATCAGCAAGTCCCACTCACCCTTTAACAGTCCCATATGGCCAGTGAGAAAATCTAATGGAGAGCGGAGGTTAACGGTGGACTATCGTGGCCTAAATGAAGTTACGCCACCGCTGAGTGCTGTCGTGCCAGATATGCTAGAGCTTCAGTATGAACTGGAGTCAAAAGCAGCCAAGTGGTATGCCACCATCGATATTGCCAATGCGTTCTTCTCCATCCCTTTGGCACCAGAATGCAGGCCACAGTTTGCTTTCACTTGGAGGGGGGTCCAGTACACCTGGAATCGACTGCCCCGGGGGTGGAAACACAGCCCCACCATTTGCCATGGACTGATCCAGACTGCACTGGAAAAGGGTGGAGCTCCAGAACATCTGCAATACATTGATGACATCATCGTATGGGGCAACACAGCAGAAGAAGTTTTTGAGAAAGGGGAGAAAATAATCCAAATCATTCTGAAAGCTGGTTTTGCCATAAAACAAAGCAAAGTCAAGGGGCCTGCACAAGAGATCCAGTTTTTAGGAGTAAAATGGCAAGATGGACGTCGTCACATTCCAATGGATGTGGTCAACTGTCGTAGTTCAGCCCCGATCGGACCAGACTACGCAGTCTCTCTCTCACTCCCCCCACACTCCGAGAGAACAGGGAGAGAAAATATAAGGAAAAACGGCTCGAGGTTTGAGATAAGGACAGGGAGAAATCCTTAAAGTTACCGTCACGGGCAAAACAGACTCGACTTGGAGAAAACTATTCATTTATTACTACAAACAGCAGGATAATGAGACAGAGAACAAGATAACCTCCCCCCACCCCTCCCTCTTCCCAAGCTTAACATTATCTCTACTACCTTCCCCTCCCCGAGCGGCACAGGAGGGAAGAGGGAATGGGGGTTGCAGTCAGTTCATCATATGTTGTTCTACGCCGCTGCTTCATTGTTGGGGGAAGAACTCCTCACATTCCTCCCCTGCTCCAGCGTGGGGTCCCTCCCACGGGCCACAGTCCTTCGTGGAACTGCTCCGGCGTGGGTCATCTCTTCCACGGGTGCAGTCGCTCCAGAACAGCTGTCCCAGCGGGCCCTCCATGGGCCACAGCCTCCTTCAGGCATCCACCTCCCCCGGTATGGGGTCCTTCACGGGCTCCAAGTGGATCTCTGCCCCTCCGTGGACCTCCATGGGCTGCAGGGGGACAACCTGCTCCACCATGGTCGTCACCACAGGCTGCAGGGGAATCTTGGCCAGGAGCCGCATTACTCCTCCCCCTCCTTCTGAACTGACCTTGGCGTCTGCAGCCGTTCCTCACAACAGGCTGGTAGGTGTCTCTCAGGATCTTTTTTTTACATCTTATTCACTTCTCGTCTCCTTTCCACTTCTTGCAGCTGGGCTGGACCGAGTCGGGCCCAATCGGCTGCCTGGCGAGAGGCCAGAGGGTGAGGCCTGCAAGGCCCATGAGGCCTGCGCCTCCCCCTCTGCGCCTCTGCCCCCGCTCAGCTTCTTCACATCTTCTCTCCTCCCTTTTTTTCTGTTTTCCCATTCTTAAATACGTTATCGCAGAGGCGTTATCACGAGACATTCTGCTACCAATCGGCTTGGCCTTGGCCAGCAGTGGGTCCGCCCTAGGCCTGGCCAAGTCCCCTGAACAAAGGGGAGCGACTTCTAGCAGTTTCCTACAGAAGCTACCACATTAGGCCCCCCCTCACTAAACAAAACCATGACATCAACAAAATAACAGCTATGGCTCCACCAGCTAACAAAAAGGAAACACAGACCTTCTTAGGCGTTGTGGGTTTCTGGAGAATGCATATTCCAAATTACAGTATGATTGTAAGCCCTCTCTATGAAGTGACTCGAAAGAGGAACGATTTTAAATGGGGCCCCGAACAACGACAAGCCTTTGAACAAATTAAACAGGAGATTGTTCATGCAGTAGCCCTTGGGCCAGTCCGGACAGGACAAGATGTTAAAAACATCCTCTACACCGCAGCTGGGGAGAATGGCCCTACCTGGAGTCTCTGGCAGAGAACACCAGGGGAGACTCGAGGTCGACCCCTAGGCTTTTGGAGCTGGGGATATAGAGGATCCGAGGCCCGCTATACTCCAACTGAAAAAGAAATATTGGCAGCATATGAAGGAGTTCGAGCTGCTTCAGAAGTGATTGGTACTGAAGCACAGCTCCTCCTGGCACCCCGACTGCCAGTGCTGGGCTGGATGTTCAAAGGGAAGGTCCCCTCTACACATCATGCAACTGATGCCACATGGAGTAAATGGGTCACACTGATCACACAGCGAGCCCGAATAGGAAACCCCAATCGCCCAGGAATCTTAGAAGTGATCACAGATTGGCCAGAAGGCAAAGATTTTGGAATGCCACCAGAGGAAGAGCTGACGTGTGCTGAAGAAGCCCCACCATATAATAATTTACTAGAAGATGAGAAGAGATATGCCCTGTTCACTGGTGGGTCCTGTCGTATTGTAGGAAAACATCGAAAGTGGAAAGCTGCTGTGTGGAGTCCTACAGGACGAGTTGCAGAAGCCTCTGAAGGCCAAGGTGAATCGAGTCAGTTTGCAGAGGTGAAGGCCATCCAGCTGGCTTTAGACATTGCTGAATGGGAAAAATGGCCTGTGCTCTATCTCTACACTGACTCATGGATGGTGGCAAATGCTCTGTGGGGGTGGTTAAAGCAATGGAAACAGAGCAACTGGCAGCACAGAGGCTAGCCCATCTGGGCTGCCGCACTGTGGCAAGATATTGCTGCCCAGCTAGAGAATCTGGTTGTAAAAGTACGTCACGTAGATGCCCATGTACCCAAGAGTTGAGCCACAGAAGAACACCAAAATAACCAAAGGGTGGATCAGGCTGCTAAGACTAAAGTTTCCCAAGTGGACGTAGACTGGCAACACAGAAGTGAACTATTTTTAGCTCGGTGGGCTCATGACACCTCGGGCCATCAAGGAAGAGATGCAACATACAAATGGGCTCGTGATCGAGGGGTGGACTTGACCATGGATACCATTGCACAGGTTATCCATGAATGTGAAACATGCGCTGCAATTAAGCAAGCCAAGCAGTTAAAGCCTCTGTGGTATGGAGGACGATGGCTGAAGTATAAGTATGGAGAGGCCTGGCAAATTGATTACATCACACTCCCACAAACCAGTCAAGGTAAGCACCACGTGCTTACAATGGTGGAAGCCACCACTGGGTGGCTAGAGACATATCCCGTACCCCGTGCCACTGCCAGAAACACCATCTTGGGCCTTGAGAAGCAAGTTCTCTGGCGACATGGTACTCCAGAAAGAATAGAGTCAGACAACGGGACTCACTTCCGAAACAATCTCATAGACACCTGGGCCAAAGAGCACGACGTTGAGTGGGTATATCACATCCCCTATTACGCTCCAGCCTCTGGAAAGATTGAACGGTACAATGGACTGCTGAAAACTACACTGAAAGCAATGGGTGGTGGGACCTTCAGAAATTGGGATAAACATTTAGCAAAAGCCACCTGGTTAGTTAACAACCGGGGATCCACCAATCGAGCTGGCCCTGCCCAGTCAGAACTGTTACATATTGCAGATGGTGATAAAGTCCCTGTAGCGCATCTAAGGAACACGTTAGGAAAGATGGTCTGGATAATTCCTCCCCTGGGCAAAGGCAAACCCACCTGTGGAATTGCTTTTGCTCAAGGACCTGGATGTACTTGGTGGGTGATGCGGGAGGATGGAGAAGTCTGATGTGTACCTCAAGGAGATCTGATTTTAGGTGAGAACAGCCAATAATTTGAACTGTATATAATCATTTCTTTAGTTCTTATATGTCATATCAAAGGTACTGTAGCAAGGAACACCCTGATCAGTGAAGAATGAGCTTCAATAAAACCAAGAGAGATGCAACGATGATGGAACAGGAACTGGCGCCCAACAATTTCCTCAAGATCAACATCTTCAACTTGCATACCATGGACATGATACACCAGCCACGCCAGATGTACCAACTGCGAGTTCCAGATGCAGCATGCAACAGCCCCATACTACATACCATCTCTCTTGTCCTGAAAGACTGTTATGACAGATGGAACCCAAAGTCATGGACTAAATGAACTCAACAGACTTTGGAGGGATAGCCCATAGATTGAAGGAGTTACATCTGTGTGTGTGTATATGTATATATATATATGTATACGCATGACGTAGATGGTATGGAATAAGGGGTGGATACTGTCCTGGTTTTGGCAGGGATGGAGTTAATTTTTCCCCTCAGTAGCTGGTGTGTTTTGGATTTTGTGTGTGAAGAATGTTGATAAACACCCTGATGATACCAGTTGTTGTGAATGAGACCAAGGACACCGTCCTGCTTTCCAAGTCTCGCTAATTTGCAGATGCAGGAAGCTGGGAGAAAGACAGACAGCATAATTGATCCAAAGTGGCCAAAGAGATTATTCCATGCCATAAACGTCATGCTCAGTATATAAGTGGGGGCAGGCGAGGGTGGGTATCTGCCTTCCTGGCATCCATCCTTCCTGCTTGTTTTTGCTGGCATCGTTCCCCCTACCTTGCTGGCTCCCTTTTGCTCCTTTGCTTGCTGCTCGGTTTTGTTTCCGTGATCGCTGCTCAGGACGGGCTGTATTGGTCATTGGGACATCGGGTGGTGAGAAAACACATATTGTTCACTTTGTATATTTTTAATATCCTTATATTCTGTTATTATTGTAGTTTTCCCTTGTTAATGTAGTAAATTGTCTTCATCTCAACCCATGAGTTTTCCTTCCTTCCCAATTCTCTCCCCCATCCCCCTAGGGAGGGGGAGGGTGAGTGAGAAACTGTGTGGTGATTCGGGCTAAACCATCAGAGGATATTAATATATACAAAATGAACAATGTACAATTTCTCACCACCCAATGTCCAAATGACTAACACAGCCCGTCCCGAGCAGTGATCACGGAAACGACACCGAGCAGCAAGCAAAGGAGCAAAAACGAGCCAGCAAGGTAGACGGAACGTTGCCAGCAAGCAAGAGAGATGGAAAGAAGATGGATGGCAAGGATGCATGCCAAGGATGCCAGAATGGATGCCCCCTCCCGTGGGCAACCTCCACTTATATACTGAGCATGACGTTTATGGCAAGGAATGCTCCCTTTGGCCAGTTTGGGTCAATTATTCTGTCTGTCTTTTGCCCAGCTTCCTGCATCTGCACATTAAGGAGGCTTTAATGAGACTTGGAAAGCCAGTGTCCTTGGTCTCATTCACAACAACTCATATCATCAGAGTGTTTTTATCAACATTCTTTGCACACGAAATCCAAAACACACCGGCTACTGAGAGAAGAATTAACTCCATCCCTGCTGAAACCAGGACAACACCTTTATAAATTCATGTTATCTCTGTACACTATATAACACTGTCTGGTAACTTGTTATTCTGTTAACACAAAGTATAATAAACAAGATGGAGGATAGCATAAGTTAATTCCCATAAAAATGTGTCCAGATAACTTAATATCCAAGTTGCCATAAAACAAGTTCACACTTAGCTTTGGTGTGATCTCATTTTCTTTTCCACATGTATGGACAGAAGTGTATTTTTCAAAGCAAATAGAAATGTACATATGGAATATATATGGAAGATCTGATTTATCGAAATACTTCAGCTCTTGACTGTCTTTAAGTTTGTGACTAATTCTACTGACTCCTAAGGGGCTACTGTAACCAGTTGGTAGGATTCCTATGCACAAAATTCACCCAACATATGATATTTAAAAACACAACAGTATTTATTGCTCTGTTATAGCCTTGCATAAGCAGTTACCAGCATAAGCAGATACAGTTCCTAGCATAAGCAGGTACCAGCGTATTGTTTTCCCTTTATGAGAGTCTTACCAACCCAACTAAGCCAGAGACACCGCCGAGCAAGAGGATGATGATCAGCAGGGTCAGAGCAGAGAAGGGAGGTAGGTGCAGCACCTTCAGGGCGTCCCCTGTTGTTCATAGACTGTGCTCTGGGTCCTTTCTCTCTCCTTCTCCACTCCAAGCCGCCTCTGTTTATACCCTCAGCAGATTCGGTGGAAGAGTACTGACCAGGTGTTGATGCACGCGTGGCCAGCGCATGCAACAAGGCCTGCCAAGTACATGCCCTGCTGGCTAACAGCAGTTCCCGGATAGCAGCAACATACTGCTCAATAACAACCCTCCTAGCTCCCCTCTCCAAGGTTGCGTTCTTACAGCTGTGTGCAGCTTGTAATTTCCCACAGTAGCCCTACACGGACCATCATCCAAAATCCCTCACACATTTGCTCCCCACACAGGCTAAATAAGAGTTGTGCCTTTTATTTCCTGCTTTCTTCTTATGATCGATTACAGTTTTCCTATGAGTTGATTGTCAGAAACTTCCCTACCAACCTAGAAATGGGATCTCCACCACAGGCATCTCTTTACAGTGACTCAGTCTTAGCCTTGATGTGTTATTATTGAATAATACTATAATAAGTAATAACAACAATATAGTGATAATAGCAGGTCTGATAATTATAGAAGCAGTAGTAACAGCAACAAGAAAAATTCCAATAAGCAATAAAGTACCAGCTCTGGAATAATATTATTGTCAAAAAAAACCATATTTGCTTGAAAGGAGAAACTAAGTAATCAGAGCTATGCAAAGATTAGCAAAGAACCTACCATCTGCTGAAAATAAGCATTTATTCAACTTCAGCATATCTGGAACCAGAAATGGTCAATTCAAGAGTTACTCATGTCCCAAACAAACAGTAGAAGAAAAGCAGAAAATATTTATGAAGTTCTTAAAACTTGGTTTTAATCAGAAAATGTCCTAGTAGCTCTGTGCTACCATACAGTAGTATGGTATGTTCCAGGAGTGGTACCATAGTACCATTGTAGTATGAAATGGTCAGTAAGACCTGAACACAGATGAACAAAGGTAGATCCATGTTGTCAATTTGAGCAGCTGCAAGGCCAAGCATGAGTTATGATAGGTCTGATACAAAAATTTGGGAGGCTATTTCAAAGCACAAGTGGGAATTTTCATGTATCTCTGCTCTGAATATGAACAAACATAAACAGTAGGCTAAATCTTAATTACGATGGTGTTTCCCCTTTACATATATGTTACTTTATTTATTTTAAAGATTGTTTGAGATGGATGAGGAAAAACTTGTTTAGATTATAGATAGACCAGTTAGATTAGAGATATCACAAGGTCCTCCTCAGTTATGGGGGATGGCAAACAGACAAAAATCAATCTTTCTTGACTTATGAGTAGGTCTATATCACAGTCAGGATGTGGAGGCTGTAAACATACATATGGAACCAAACCTAAATTAATGTGATAAGTCGTGAAGATGCACTGACACAGACTTCAGCTTAGGCTATGCAAACCTATCTGGGACCTTCTATGCTTACTTGAGTGGGTAATGCATCCTGAAGTTACTGATGCAATGATTTCACTGCTATTGGTTCAAGTAACACACAGTCTGTCAGCCAGCCAGGGCATGACAGGTTATGGCTGGGGATCACTGCACCCCAGTGATCCACAGCTAGCATAAAAAGTTGGTTGGAAAACAGCAGTGCTCAGAGTCCCAAATTTATACTGCATAATAACCCTGTCCTGACAGTGCCAGAGACCATGGGAGGACAAAAGTGTCTTAGACTTATTATTAATGCTGCCTCTCTCTTCTCAGCTGGTTCATGTAAAGTCCAAAGTTCAAACAAGTTTACCAGAGCCCAAGGCCACTGTGAAGATGTAAAATGAACTGAGAATTAAAGGCTCCAGTACACTATGTGAAATACAGTCACTGAAGCCTGATATAAGTTTCTCAAAACTTGTGTAGATGCATCATATTTCTTCTGCCTTTTCCTCTTCAACACTGCAAAATTGCAGAGTACAGTGTCAAAAAGCAAAAAGTTATTGAAAACAGCAACACATGGTTAGTTTAGGTTTCAGAATTGTACATACACACAACACATTTCAGCCTCACTCATCCTGTCCTCTCTGCCCCAGTCTCTTCTCTTTCTTTCTTACATTTTCACAAGTTATTTTTCTGCCTACATCAATTTCCTTGTTTTTAGCCACAATGTATAATTGCTTAAGCCTGGACAGTCCCAGTACACTTGATAACGGTAAACATGGCATTTCACAATGCTCTTTGTGATTGGATATAGAAAACATAATATTTGCTGAAAAGTCAATTTCACTAAAATAAACTGTGTGGAGTACTGAAAAAAAAAAATCAATGCAAGGGCCCACAGAAATGTAGGTGTGGTGGTTTAGCCCGGATCACCACACAGTTTCTTATTCACCCTCCCCCTACCCAGTGGGACGGGGGAGAGAAATTGGGAAGAAAGGAAAACTCGTGGGTTGAGATAAAAACAGTTTACTAAAAATACTAAAAACGACAAAGCTAACAGGATATAAGGATATTAATATATACAAAATATACAAAATGAACAATGTACAATTTCTCACCACCCGATGTCCGAATGACCAACGCAGCCCGTCCTGAGCAGTGATCACAGGAACGACACCGAGCAGCAAGCAAAGGGGGGAGAGCAAGCTAGCAAGGTAGAGGGAATGATGCCAGCAACCAAGAGAGAAGAAAAGGATGCCAAGGGTGCCCGAACAGATACCCGACAAGAATGTCCGAAAAGAAAAGGAATACCCCCTCCCATGGGCAACACCCACTTATATACTGAGCATGATGTTTATGGCATGGAATACTCTCTTTGGCCAATTTAGATCAATTATTCTGTCTTTCTCCCAGCTTCCCGCATCTGCACGTTAACGAGACTTGGAAAGCCAGACAGTGTCCTTGGTCTCATTAACAACAACTCGTATCATCAGAATGTTTTTATCAACATTCTTCACACACGAAATCCAAAACACACCGGCTACTAAGAAGAAAATTAACTCCATCCCTGCTGAAACCAGGACAGTAGGTCACACTATAAGCTTTCTCTTCCACTTGTTAAAAAAAATGATTTTGTCCTTCTGCTGGGTAAAAAGAGATAAATCAGAAACATAATAGCCAACACATTACTGTTCAGTAGGTATTTGGCTTCTATACTTCAGTAGTTTAGCCCTGATTGGGACCAGACTACGCAGTCTCTCTCTTACTCCTCCCACCCTCTGAGAGAACAGGGAGAGATAATATAAGGAAAAAGGTTCGAGGTTTGAGATAAGGACAGGGAGAGATCCTTAAAGTTACCGTTATGGGCAAAACAGACTTGACTTGGGGAAAACTATTCATTTATTGCTTAGATCAAAGCTGGATAATGAGACAGTGAACAAAATAACCTCCCCCCCACCCCTCCCTCTTCCCAGGCTCAACATTATCTCTCCCACCTTCCTCCCCCTGAGCAGCACAGTGGGGAAGAGGAAATGGGGATTACGGTCAGTTCATCACACGTTGTTTTACACTGCTGCTTCATCATCGGGGGAAGAACTCCTTACATTCCTCCCCTGCTCCATCGTGGGTTCCCCCCCATGGGCTGCAGTCTTTCTTCAAACTGCTCTGACGTGGGTTATTTCTTCCACAGGGTGCAGTCCCTCCAGAACATCTGCCCCAGCATGGGCCCTCCATGGGCCACAGCCTCCTTCAGGCATCCACCTGCCCCAGCATGGGGTCCTCCACAGGCTGCAGGTGGATCTCTGCCCCTCCGTGGACCTCCATGGGCTGCAGGGGGACAACCTGCTCCACCATGGTCGTCACCACAAGCTGCAGGGGAACCTTGGCCAGGAGCAGCATTATTCCTCCCCCTCCTTCTTCACTGACCTTGGCGTCTGCAGCCCTTCCTCTCACAAGAAATTCTTTACAACAGGCTGGCAGACACCTCTTAGGTTCTCTTCACATCTCATCTCCTCTCCACTTCTTGCAGCTGAGCTGGGCTGAGTTGGGCCCAGTTGGCTGCCTGGCGAGAGGCCAGAGGGTGAGGGCCACAAGGCTTGCACCTCCCCCTCTCTGCCCCCGCTCAGCTTCTTCTCATCTTCTTTTTTTTTTTTTTTTTTTTTTTTCTCTGTTTTCCCCTTCTTAAATACGTTATCGCAGAGGCATTATCAGGGAACATTCTGCTACCAATTGGCTCGGCCTTGGCCAGCAGTGGTTCCACCCTAGGCCCAGCCGAGTCCACTGAACAAAGAGGAACAACTTCTAGCAGTTTCTCACAGAAGCTACCACCATAGCCACCCCCCCACCCCCCCCCCCAAATAAAACCAGAATATATACACATCTACAAGGCAACTGTCATGCATATATTAGGCTGTAAAGGACTTATGTTTTTAACTGGTATATTCTCAGTAGTTATTTCACAGAGACAGTTGTTAAAGATTGCCATGTTTTAGTTTGCTGGGACTTGACATAAACATTTTCTTTCTTGTCCGCTGAGTTTCATTTTGGTTTTTGTGTTTGCTTAGTTACCTCAACCAAAACCTGCTGGATTTGTCTGATGTGAAACTGAACTGGTAATAAATCTCTGAGCTTTACAGAGTTAGAAGCTGGAAGAAAAGCTGGGCTAAGCACTGTTTGCAGTTCAGTGCAGGCTGGTGCTCCATGGCGAGCTGGCTGGGTGCCAGCACAGTCAGCCACCATATGCTTTCATTGCACCGTACGGGTCCTGCTTCATTCAGACATCAAAAGCTTTTTTTTCCTTGAGCAGAACGCAGAGAACAATGCAATTTAAAAAACATTTATTACATATTATCTTCATTGCATGTGTGGTGGTTTAGCCCTCGTCACCACAGTTTCTCACTCCCCCTCCCCCTCCCCAGTGGGATGAGGGAGAGAATTACGAAGAAAGAAAGACTCGTGGGTTGAGATAAAAACAGTTTACTAAAATAGCAAAGGAAAACTACAATAATAACAGAATATAATATATACAAAATGAATAATGTACGATTTCTCACCACTCAATGTCCGAATGACCGATACAGCCTATCCCGAGCAGTGATCACGGAAACGAAAACCGAGCAGCAAGCAAAGGAAAGAGAGGGAGCCAGCAAGGTAGAGGGAATGATGCCAGCAAGCGAGAGAGAGAGACGATATGGAGAAATGGATGCCAAGGATGGAAAGGATGCCCCCTCCCAGGGGCAACCCCCACTTATATACTGAGCATGACGTTTATGGCATGGAATACTCTCTTTGGCCAGTTTGGGACAATTATTCTGTCTGTCTTTTGCCCAGCTTCCTGCATCTGCACATTAACGAGACTTGGTGTCCTGGTTTCAGCAGGGATGGAGTTAATTTTCTTCTCAGTAGCCGGTGTGTTTTGGATTTTGTGTGTGAAGAATGTTGATAAAAACATTCTGATGATACGAGTTGTTGTGAATGAGACCAAGGACACTGTCTGGCTTTCCAAGTCTCGTTAACGTGCAGATGCGGGAAGCTGGGCGAAAGACAGACAGAATAATTGATCCAAACTGGCCAAAGAGAGTATTCCATGCCATAAACGTCATGCTCAGTATATAAGTGGGGGTTGCCCATGGGAGGGGGCATCATTTTTCAGTTATTCCTTTTCTTGTCGGGTATCCGTTTGGGCACCCTTGGCATTCTTTTCTTCTCTCTTGCTTGCTGGCATCGTTCCCTCTACCTTGCTAGCTTGCTCTCCCCCTTTGCTTGCTGCTCGGTGTTGTTCCTGTGATCGCTGCTCAGGACGGGCTGCGTCGGTCATTCGGACATCGGGTGGTGAGAAATTGTACATTGTTCATTTTGTATATTTTGTATATATTAATATCCTTATACCCTGTTAGCTTTGTAGTTTTTAGTATTTTTAGTAAACTGTTTTTATCTCAACCCACGAGTTTTCCTTTCTTCCCAATTTCTCTCCCCTGTCCCACTAGGTAGGGGCAGGGTGAATAAGAAAACTGTGTGGTGATCCGGGCTAAACCACCACAGTCTTTTTGGCGCCCAACGTGGGGCTCGAAGGGGCCTCACTAGATCAGTCGTGAGATCATCGGACCTTAGTCTGAGGATCCAAGGTTCAAGCCCCGGTCAGTCCCGAAGGGTTGAGATAAGGACAGGTTTGAACACAGTGTGTTGAAAACAGATTTGTTACAAGTGTTCATTAAGCCGGTTTGGTCATCGCTGGGCACAATGTTATTTTATTTGTTCTCGCAGTTGTTTTTAGAGCTGTACTGGATAGCACCCTACTTGCCGTATTTTCTGTTTGTCGGTGTTTGTACACGCTTTATCAATGATGTGTGTTGGATCAAAGGTATCGTTCTGCTGTGCTATGCGGCACTGATTTGTTTAGTGAGATTGCTGGTAACGGGACCATTTTCATATTTGTACTCAATGGCGGCGGGCAGTGTGCAGAGCGAGGAGGCAGAGGCAGCTCCACCCGGGTATTTCGGGAGCCATCTTGTGGGTGTTGTTTGGAACTATACCTGTTGTTTTGTTCCGGGAAGCCAGGCCGCGGGGGGAACATCTGTTTACAGCTTTCCCCACCTCACCAAGCTAATTTCAACAGCTTTTGAGAATTTTGAATACCCTTTTTATACCCCTACCACCATGTTCATGGTGACAAGTCTCTTGCAGCTATCTCAGATCTTGATATTGATGAAGTTTAAACAGTTTTTTAAAAGTATTATGGCTCCTCCAATCCCCGCAACAGACACTGTGGCTACTCAAACTGCTGCTACAAATACTGCAGCTACTTCAGCCGCTACGGCAGGTGCTGCAGCTACCCCAGCCCCTGCTACAGGCACTGCAATTGCTTCAGCCCCCACGCCAGACACTGTGGCTACTCAAACCTCGGCAAGCAGTACCAAAGAGAAACCGAAAAACCAATCATCCACACCAGTATCAGTTGCCCCTGTACATAAGAAATATACCAAAAAATCAGTTCGCATAGTGAAAGATGATGATGAACCAGGCCCATCACATGATCAGGGAGACACAGAAGGGGAGGTAGTCACCCGATCCCTATCCCTGAGTGAGCTGCGAGATATGCGAAAAGATTTCAGCCGTAATCAAGGTGAGCAACTTGTCACCTGGTTGCTCCGATGCTGGGACAGAGGGGCCAGTAGCCTGGAATTAGAAGGCAGGGAAGCCAGGCAGCTGGGATCTCTGTCTAGGGAAGCAGCCATTGACAGGGCGATTGGAAGAGAGTCAGCAGCCTGCAGCCTCTGGAGGCGACTCCTGTCAGGTGTGAGGGACAGGTATTTCTTTAAGGAAGATATTGTATGCCACCCAAGCAAGTGGACCACCATGGAGAGAGGTATCCAGTTTCTGAGAGAATTAGCTGTTCGGGAGCTGATTTATCATAACCTGGATGACCCACGGACATCCGTAGATCCAGATGAAATTGAATGTACCCGACCCATGTGGCGGAAATTTGTACAGAGTGCACCATCATCGTACGCCAACTCATTGGCAGCAATGAGTTGGAAAGATGATGAGATGCCACCAGTACGTGCAGTGGCTAACCAGCTCCGACAATATGAAGACAATCTCTCTTCCCCAATGCGGGCCTGTGTCTCAGCTATAGAAAGACTGACTGAGAAATCTGAAAGCCAGTTTGAAAAACTGTTAGAAAAACTATCTGAGGTGTGTGAGAAACTCGAAGATTCTTGCTCCCCACCTGCACGGACTAATATCTCAGCTATTAGAAGAAGACCTCATCCTCCTCCTGCTCAAGGGAGACGGTACACCCGACGAGATGACCTATGGTTTACCTTGCGTGACCAAGGAGAGGATATGAGGAAGTGGGATGGAAAGCCTACCTCGGCCCTAGAAGCACGTGTACGTGAGTTGCAAGGTAAAACAATCACAAAGGGAGGTTCTTCCAGGCAATTTGCTGCTCCAGTCTCCAGTGGGCAGTTCCCCAGACAGCGTAGAAGGGCTGATCTCACCTCTGATCCTATGGAAGGAACTTCTGATTCATATTCACAGAAAGTGAATAGAAAATATTATAAACAGGACTAGAGGGGCCCTGCCTCCAGCCAGGCGGAGGAGAGGGACAACAGAGTTTATTGGACTGTATGGATTAAATGGCCTGGCACATCAGACCCACAAAGGTATAAAGCTCTAGTAGACACTGGTGCACAGTGTACTCTAATACCATCAAGCTATAAAGGGGCACAACCCATTTGTATTTCTGGAGTGACAGGGGGATCCCAAGAGCTGACTGTATTGGAGGCTGAAGTAAGTTTGACAGGGAATGAGTGGCAAAAGCACCCCATAGTGACTGGCCCAGATGCTCCATGCATTCTTGGCATAGATTACCTCAGGAGTGGGTATTTCAAAGACCCAAAAGGGCACCGGTGGGCTTTTGGTATAGCCACCGTGGAGACAAATAAACAGCTGTCCATCTTGCCCAGACTTTCAAAGGACCCTTCCGTTGTGGGAAAGCTGAAGGTTGAAGAACAAAAGGTACCAATTGCTACTACCACGGTGCACCGGCGGCAATATCGCACCAACCGAGACTCCATAATCCCCATCCTCAAGCTGATTCATCGACTGGAGAGCCAGGGAGTGATCAGCAAGTCCCGTTCACCCTTTAACAGTCCCATATGGCCAGTGCGAAAATCTAATGGAGAATGGAGACTAACAATGGACTATCGTGGCCTAAATGAGGTTACACCACCAATGAGTGCTGCCGTGCCAGACATGCTAGAACTTCAGTATGAACTGGAGTCAAAAGCAGCCAAGTGGTATGCCACCATCGATATTGCCAATGCGTTCTTCTCCATTCCTCTGGCACCAGAATGCAGGCCACAGTTTGCTTTCACTTGGAGGGGTGTCCAGTACACCTGGAATCGACTGCCCCAGGGGTGGAAACACAGCCCCACCATCTGCCATGGACTGATCCAGACTGTATTAGAAAAGGGTGGAGCTCCAGAACACCTGCAATACATTGATGACATCATCGTATGGGGCAACACAGCAGAAGAAGTTTTTGAGAAAGGGGAGAAAATAATCCAAATCCTTCTGAAAGCCGGTTTTGCAATAAAACAAAGCAAAGTCAAAGGGCCTGCACAAGAGATCCAGTTTTTAGGAGTAAAGTGGCAAGATGGACGTCGTCACATTCCAATGGATGTGGTCAACAAAATAACAGCTATGGCTCCACCAGCTAACAAAAAGGAAACACAAGCCTTTTTAGGTGTTGTGGGTTTCTGGAGAATGCATATTCCAAATTACAGTATGATTGTAAGCCCTCTCTATGAAGTGACTCGAAAGAAGAATGATTTTAAATGGGGCCCTGAACAACGACAAGCCTTTGAACAAATTAAACAGGAGATTGTTCATGCAGTAGCCCTTGGGCCAGTCCGGACAGGACAAGATGTGAAAAACATCCTCTACACCGCAGCCGGGGAGAATGGCCCTACCTGGAGTCTTTGGCAGAGAACATCAGGAGAGACTCGAGGTCGACCCCTAGGCTTTTGGAGCCGGGGATATAGAGGATCTGAGGCTCGCTATACTCCAACTGAAAAAGAGATACTGGCAGCATACGAAGGAGTTCGAGCTGCTTCAGAAGTGATTGGTACTGAAGCACAGCTCCTCCTGGCACCACGATTGCCAGTGCTGGGCTGGATGTTCAAAGGGAAGGTCCCCTCTACACATCATGCAACTGATGCCACGTGGAGTAAATGGGTCGCACTGATCACACAGCGAGCCCGAATAGGAAACCCCAATCGCCCAGGAATCTTAGAAGTAATCACAGATTGGCCAGAAGGCAAAGATTTTGGAATGCCGCCAGAGGAAGAGGTGACACGTGCTGAAGAAGCCCCACCATACAACAACCTCCCAGAAAATGAGAGGCGATATGCTTTGTTCACTGATGGATCCTGTCGTATTGTAGGAAAACATCGAAAGTGGAAAGCTGCTGTGTGGAGTCCTACACGACGAGTGGCAGAAGCCACTGAAGGCCAAGGTGAATCAAGTCAGTTTGCAGAGGTGAAAGCCATCCAGCTGGCTTTAGACATTGCTGAACGGGAAAAATGGCCAAAGCTCTATCTCTACACTGACTCATGGATGGTGGCAAATGCCCTGTGGGGGTGGTTAAAGCAATGGAAACAGAGCAACTGGCAGCGCAGAGGCAAACCCATCTGGGCTGCCGCACTGTGGCAAGATATTGCTGCCCGGTTAGAGAAGCTTGTTGTAAAAGTACGTCACGTAGATGCTCACATACCCAAGAGTCGAGCCACTGAAGAACATCAAAACAACCAGCAAGTGGATCAGGCTGCTAAGATTAAAGTTTCCCAAGTGGACTTAGACTGGCAACACAGGGGTGAACTATTTTTAGCTCGGTGGGCCCATGACACCTCAGGTCATCAAGGAAGAGACGCAACATACAAATGGGCTCGTGATCGAGGGGTGGATTTAACCATGGACACTATTGCACAGGTTATCCACGACTGTGAGACATGCGCTGCAATTAAGCAAGCCAAGCGGCTAAAGCCTCTTTGGTATGGAGGACGATGGCTGAAATACAAATATGGAGAGGCCTGGCAGATTGATTACATCACACTCCCACAAACTCGCCAAGGCAAGCGCTATGTGCTTACAATGGTAGAAGCAACCACTGGGTGGCTAGAGACATATTCTGTACCCCATGCCACCGCCCGAAACACCATCTTGGGCCTTGAGAAGCAAGTTCTCTGGCGACATGGCACTCCAGACAGAATAGAGTCAGACAATGGGACTCATTTCCGAAACAACCTCATAGATACCTGGGCCAAAGAGCATGGCATTGAGTGGGTATATCACATCCCCTATCACGCACCAGCCTCTGGAAAGATTGAACGGTACAATGGACTGCTGAAAACTACACTGAAAGCAATGGGTGGTGGAACCATCAAAAACTGGGACAAACATTTAGCAAAAGCCACTTGGTTAGTCAACACTCGGGGATCCATCAATCGAGCTGGCCCTGCCCAATCTGAACTTTTACATACTGTAGATGGTGATAAAGTTCCTGTGGTGCATGTAAGGAATATGTTGGGGAAAACAGTCTGGGTTATTCCTCCTCTGGGCAAAGGCAAACCCATTCGTGGGATTGCTTTCGCTCAAGGACCTGGATGTACTTGGTGGGTGATGCGGGAGGATGGGCAAGTCCGATGTGTACCTCAAGGAGATTTGATTCTAGGTGAAAACAGCCAATAATTTGAACTGTATATAATCATGTCTGTAGTTCTTTTATGTTCTATCAGAGGTAGTGCAGCAAGAATCACACTCAACAGTGAAGAACAAGCTTCGATGAAACCGAGCGATGTGCAGCAGTGATGGAGTCAGAACTGGTGACCAACAACTTCCTCGAGATCAACATCTTCAACTTGCAGACCATGGACGTGATACACCAGCCGCGCCAGAGGTACCAGCTACGAGTTCCAGATGCAGTATGTAACAACTTCACACTACATACCATCTCTCCTGCCCTGAGAGACTGCTATCACAGATGGGGCCCAAAGTCATGGACTAAATTAACTCAACAGACTTTGGAGGGATAGCTCATAGATTGAGATAGTGATATCTGTATGTATATCTATAAGCATGACGTAAATGGTATGGAATAAGGGGTGGATACTGTCCTGGTTTCAGCAGGGATGGAGTTAATTTTCTTCTCAGTAGCCGGTGTGTTTTGGATTTTGTGTGTGAAGAATGTTGATAAAAACATTCTGATGATACGAGTTGTTGTGAATGAGACCAAGGACACTGTCTGGCTTTCCAAGTCTCGTTAACGTGCAGATGCAGGAAGCTGGGCGAAAGACAGACAGAATAATTGATCCAAACTGGCCAAAGAGAGTATTCCATGCCATAAACGTCATGCTCAGTATATAAGTGGGGGTTGCCCATGGGAGGGGGCATCATTTTTCAGTTATTCCTTTTCTTGTCGGGTATCCGTTTGGGCACCCTTGGCATTCTTTTCTTCTCTCTTGCTTGCTGGCATCGTTCCCTCTACCTTGCTAGCTTGCTCTCCCCCTTTGCTTGCTGCTCGGTGTTGTTCCTGTGATCGCTGCTCAGGACGGGCTGCGTCGGTCATTCGGACATCGGGTGGTGAGAAATTGTACATTGTTCATTTTGTATATTTTGTATATATTAATATCCTTATACCCTGTTAGCTTTGTAGTTTTTAGTATTTTTAGTAAACTGTTTTTATCTCAACCCACGAGTTTTCCTTTCTTCCCAATTTCTCTCCCCTGTCCCACTAGGTAGGGGCAGGGTGAATAAGAAAACTGTGTGGTGATCCGGGCTAAACCACCACACTTGGAAAGCCAGACAGTGTCCTTGGTCTCATTCACAGCAACTCATATAACCAGAGTGTTTTTAGCAAGATTCTTCACATATGAAATCCAAAACACACTAGCTACTGAGAGGAAAATTAACTCCATCCCTGCAAAAACCAGGACAGTATCCACCCCTTATTCCATACCATTTACGTCATGCTTATACATATACGCACAGATATCATTCCCTCAGTCTGTGCCATCCCTCCAAAGTATCTTGAGTTCATTTAGTCCATGACTTTGGGGCTCCATCTGTCGTAACAGTCTTTCAGGGCAGGAGAGATGGTGTGCAGTGTGAGGTTGTTATATACTGCATCTGGAACTCGTAGCTGGTACCTCTGGTGTGGCTGGTTGTCCTGGTTTTGGCAGGGATGGAGTTAACTTTTCCTCCTTTTCCAGTAGCTGGTATGTTTTGGATTTCGTGTGTGAAGAATGTTGATAAACACCCTGATGATACCAGTTGTTGTGAATAAGACCAAGGACACCGTCCTGCTTTCCAAGTCTCACTAACATGCAGATGCAGGAAGCTGGGAGAAAGACAGACAGAATAATTGACCCAAACTGGCCAAAGAGAGTATTCCATGCCATAAACGTCATACTCATGGGGGCAGGCGAGGGTGGGTATCTCCCTTCCTGGCATCCATCTTTCCTGCTCGTTTTGCTGGCATTGTTCCCCCTACCTTGCTGGCTCCCTTTTGCTCCTTTGCTTGCTGCTCGGTTTTGTTTCCGTGATCGCTGCTCGGGACGGGCTGTATTGGTCATTGGGACATCGGGTGGTGAGAAAACACGTATTGTTCACTTTGTATATTTTTAATATCCTTATATTCTGTTATTATTGTAGTTTTCCCTTTTTATTTTAGTAAATTATCTTTATCTCAACCCACGAGTTCTCCTTCCTTCCCAATTCTCTCCCCCATCCCCCTGGGGAGGGGGAGGGTGAGTGAGAAACTGTGTGGTGATTCGGGCTAAACCATCACACTGGTGTATCATGTCCATGGTCTGCGAGTTGAAGATGTTGATCTTGAGGAAATTGTTGGGTGCCAGTTCTGGTTCCATCACTGCTGCACGTTGCTTGGTTTCATCAAAATTCATTCTTCACTGATCTGTGTGATTCTTGCTGTAATCCCTTTGATAGAACATAAAAGAAATAAAGAAAATTATTATATACAGTTCAAATTATTGGCTCTTTTCACCTAAAATCATATCTCCTTGAGGTACACATTGGACTTCACCATCCTCCCGCATCACTCACCAAGTACATCCAGGTCCTTGAGCAAAAGCAATCCCATGCATGGGTTTGCCTTTGCCCAAGAGAGGAATAACTCAGACTGTCTTTCCTAACATATTCATTACATGCACCACAGGAACTTTATCACCATCTACAGTATGCAAAAGTTCTGACTGGGCAGGGCCAGCTCGATTGATGTATCCCTGAGTGGCTTTTGCTAAATGTTTGTCCCAGTTTTTGAAGGTCCCACCACCCATTGCTTTCAGTGTAGTTTTCAGCAGTCCATTGTACCGTCCAATCTTTCCAGAGGCTGGTGCATGATAGGGGATGTGATATACCCATTCAATGCCGTGCTCTTTGGCCCAGGTGTCTATGAGGTTGTTTCGGAAATGAGTCCCGTTGTCTGACTCTATTCTTTCTGGAGTGCCATGTCGCCAGAGAACTTGCTTCTCAAGGCCCAGGATGGTGTTTCTGGCAGTGACATGGGGTATGGGATATGTCTCTAGCCACCCAGTGGTGGCTTCCACCATTGTAAGCACGTGGTGCTTACCCTGACGGGTTTGTGGGAGTGTGATGTAATCATTTTTCCAGGCCTCTCCATATTTGTACTTCAGCCATTGTCCTCCATACCAAAGGAGCTTTTGCCACTTGGCTTGCTTAATTGCAGTACATGTCTCACAGTCGTGGATAACCTGTGCAATAGTGTCCATGGTCAAGTCCACCCCTCGATCACGAGCCCATTTGTATGTTGCATCTCTTCCGTAATGGCCCGAGGTGTCACGAGCCCACCGAGCTAAAAATAGTTCACTTCTGTGTTGCCAGTCTACGTCCACTTGCGAAACTTTAATCTTAGCAGCCTGATCCACCTGCTGGTTGTTTTGGTGTTCTTCTGTGGCTCAACTCTTGGGTACATGGGCATCTACGTGACGTACTTTTACAACCAGATTCTCTAACCGGGCAGCAATATCTTGCCACAGTGCGGCAGCCCAGATGGGCTAGCCTCTGTGCTGCCAGTTGCTCTGTTTCCATTGCTTTAACCACCCCCACAGAGCATTTGCCACCATCCATGAGTCAGTGTAGAGATAGAGCACAGGCCATTTTTCCCATTCAGCAATGTCTAAAGCCAGCTGGATGGCCTTCACCTCTGCAAACTGACTCGATTCACCTTGGCCTTCAGCGGCTTCTGCAACTCGTCCTGTAGGACTCCACGCAGCAGTTTTCCAGTGTCAATGTTTTCCTACAATACGACAGGACCCACCAGTGAACAGGGGATATCTCCTCTCATTTTCTTGTAGATTATTATATGGTGGGGCTTCTTCAGCACACGTCAGCTCTTCCTCTGGTGGCATTCCAAAATCTTCGCCTTCTGGCCAATCTGTGTTTGCTTCTAAGATTCCTGGAGGATTGGGGTTTCCTATTTGAACTTGTTGTGTGATCAGTGTGACCCATTTACTCCAGGTAGCATTAGTTGCATGATGTGTAGAGGGGATCCTCCCTTTGAACATCCAGCCCAGCACTAACAATCGGGGTGTTAGGAGGAGCTGTGCTTCAGTACCAACCATTTCCAAAGCAGCTCAACCTCCTTCATATGCTGACAGTATTACTTTTTCAGTTGGAGTATAGCAGGCCTCAGGTCCTCTATATCCCCAGCTCCAAAAGCCTAAGGGGTGAACTCGAGTCTCCCCTGGTGTTCTCTGCCGAGGACCCCAGGTAGGGCCATTCTCCCCAGTTGCAGTGTCGAACATGTTTTTCACATCTTGTCCTGTCCGGACTGGTCCAAGGGCTACTGTATGAACAATCTCCTGTTTAATTTGTTCAAAGGCTTGTCGTTGTTCAGGGCCCCGTTTGAAATCTTTCTTCTTTTGGTTCACTTATAGAGAGGGCTTACAATCATACTGTAATTTGGAATATGCATTCTCCAGAAACCCACAACGCCCAAGAAAGCCTGTGTTTCCTTTTTGTTAGTCGGTGCAGCCATAGCTCTTATTTTGTTGACCACATCCATTGGAATGTGACAACGTCCATCTTGCCATTTTACTCCTAAAAACTGGATATCTTGTGCAGGCCACTTGACTTTGTTTTATAGCAAAACTGGCTTTCAGAAGGATTTGGATTATTTTCTCTCCTTTTTCAAAAACTTCTGCTGCTGTGTTGCCCCATACGATGATGTCATCAATGTATTGCAGATGTTCTGGAGCTCCACCCTTTTCTAGTACAGTCTGGATCAGTCCATGGCAAATGGTGGGGCCATGACATGCTGTGCAGACCCAGGTGAGCAGGGTGCGGGGGGGGACCCAGGCAGGCAGCGCCCTGCAGCAGAAGCCTCTGCGATGCTCCACTCCCTCGGCATTCATACCTTGCAGCTGCTCACCCAGGCGGCGGCCTGCATTCTCCTCTTCTCTCGCTTCCTGCTCACCGCCGTGATGCTCTGGCTCCTGGATTTTCTGTGCATTAGAAAGAAAATGATGACGACACCTATAGGGGAGGAGACGGCTGACGCCCAGTCCAACTGCATCCTGGGCTGCATCAAGAGAAGCGTGGCCAGCAGGTCGAGGGAGGTGATTCTCCCCCTCTACTCTGCCCTGGTGAGACCCCACCTGGAGTACTGTGTCCAGTTCTGGAGCCCCCAACACAAGAAGGACATGGACCAGTTGGAGAGGGTCCAGAGGAGGGCCACAAAGATGATCAGAGGGCTGGAGCACCTCTCCTATGAGGACAGGCTGAGAGAGTTGGGGCTGTTCAGCCTGGAGAAGAGGAGGCTCCGGGGAGACCTTATAGCAGTCTTCCAATACCTCAAGGGGGCCTACAAGAAAGATGGGGAGAGGCTGTTTAGTAGGGCCTGTTGCGATAGGACAAGGGGTAATGGTTTTAAAATAGAGGGAGGTAGATTCAGATTAGATATTAGGAAGAATTTTTTTTTGAATGAGAGTTGTAGAACACTGGAACAGGTTGCCCAGAGAGGTGGTGGAGGCCCCATCCCTGGAAACGTTCAAGGCCAGGTTGGATGAGGCTCTGAGCAACCTGATCTAGTCAGGGATGTCCCTGCTCCTTGCAGGGGGGTTGGACTAGATGACCTTTGAAGGTCCCTTCCAACCCTAACCATTCTATGATTCTATGATTCTATAACCACACACAGATCTGGCCCCAAGGCACTATTCTGGCCCAGTTCTATTTCTTTGGAAATAAATTTAAGAAATTCTTATTTTCTTAGTAATCTTCTCTGTTTATCATTCTGATCTTCATTACAGCTTCTTTGCCAAACAAAATACAGACTTGCAGAGCTATTGAGTTAGCATTGGATGATAAATCTTTCTTGAGAATCATTTAGCACATTGCTGCTTTGCACCTTTGGCCCCAGTCAGTTTAAATTGCATACACCTAATCAGGATTTTGGGAAACATAATAAGAAAACTTCTGGCCATAAAGATGAGATTATTTTAGACAGATTCTTTGGAAGCAAAATGTAGCTGGGAGATAGCAGGTAAGTAAGAGGCTCTAAAAAGCAGTTGTGGGTGTTTTTTTGTGGGATTTTTTTTTGTGTTGTTTTTTTTTTTTTTAAGATCACCAAAAAGGAAAATGGATACTTTCAATTTGGACAAAAAGACTTAGAGAATGATAAGTGAAATCCATATTCCTCACTCTGAAAATAATTTTTTTTTTTGCAGAATGAATACTTTTATTTCCAGAATGAGCTGGTAGAAAATATGAAAACTGTGACATGCTTTAAAACCTTATAGCTAAACTTCCTCATGCAGACATATATTTTACTGTAAATTCTTTAAAGACTAGTGGATTTAGCTATGTATATAAGAAATGTCTGGCAAGTAGAGTATCTCAGTACACATGCCAGGTGAAGGAAGGAAGCTCAGACAACAGAAAAGAAAGAAGAAAAATACCAAACTTTAGGGAGTCAGGAAGTCAGAAGATTAGATTTCAAACACTGCCTAACCTAATAGGCCTTGATCACAGATGAGAGCTCTAGCCACTTTTGTAAGGCAATTAAAAAATGACATAGGAAAACAGAAGATGACAGTGATCTCGCCACACAAAGGGATTAGAGCAATTTGTTTACATTGCTTGGGAGCACTGCACCAATAGTGTGTAAATTGTGATGTAAGATTAGACAACATACCAACTTACTTACACACATGACAAAGAGGGATGAAGACACTTGACAAAATGTTCTTCTGTTGGCCAGAATATTCTAATGAGGCAATCACAAATTCCTGGAAATGGTGAAAATACGTCAAAGACAACTTTATGGGATACTATGTCTTGGCAAAGATCTTATATTGATTTTGCAGGGGAAAATTAGCAATATGTCTAGCTGCAGTTAATGCTTATTCCAGACAATTAAAGTGGTAGATATGACAATGATTTTAGCAGCTAAGATAACAGAAAGTATACATGTTGCATATGATTTTGCATAAGGAAATCATATGGGACCGTGACAAACATTTGGGATTGAATTTTATTTTTCCTGGGGAATATAAGATTATCACCAAAGGTCCCTGTCAGTTTAGCTTATCACTTAGCACCACCACGCATTAGCAATACTCATATAAAGGCATGAGCAGAGAAATACAGGTAGAGCCCTTAAAATACTCCGAAATTTCTTTAGTTTAAAGGTCAGTATCACAGATCACTAGACAGAAAACATTGTCAGAGTACTTTTTAAATGATAGTACTGCTGTACTTTTATATGGCAAGACCAGATGCATCTGAAAAAAAACCCAACAAATAGATAAAAAACTCAGAGAGTAAGAAATTCACAAAATAAGCTTCTCAGTGGTAAGTAAAACATTCATACTTTATGATCTGTTATTACTAGGCAATGGCTCTCTTTTCTTATTTGCATCTTAGTCAAAGGCCAATGGTCCAATTCAGGGCTTAATAAGACTTCTGAGCAGAAATATCGATATCAAGAGCATCGCTCAGGAGTAAATGCTATGGTCAGTGAAAAAATTGTTTAAGAAACATATGAATATTCAGGTCAAAACAAAACACGTAGCCATGGACTAGTCTGCAAAGCTCCTAATAAATCAGTCTTGCAGTCTCAGAACCTTCATCATCCATCACAAGCGAATTAAACAGTCACTTCCTTCATGGAGGCTGCAGCACAAAGCACCAATTTGGAATAGTGGTCTCTGAGGGTGAAGAATTCTTATTTCAGGAACTTGTTACTGAACTCCTTACTGGATGTGATCAATCTGAACCCAAACTGACAGCATTTAAACCAAACCGTAATCTGTTCCAGGAACACGTTCCATCCTAGGAAGGATGTAAGTGAATAAATTCCATCTGCAGGATGTAATAGTTCATGCATGAATGTACATATTGCTTAAAAATGAAGGCTATTGGTAGCTAATAAATGTCTGAAAGCAGTTTGAAAGCATTCAAACTGTGATATATTATTTCCAAGTATTGCTTGATTTAAATGTCCACATAAAAATGTTTTTCATTGTAATTAAATGTATTTAATATTGTAATTGCAATTTATCATACTGCATTAGCTGAATCAGTCAACAAACCTTACAAAGACAACTCATATTCTTCTAATTAATTTTCTTCTTAAAACCAACCAAAACTCTTTTGCCATTGGACCAGTCCTGGATTACACACTAAACCTTGAGTGAAAGTTGTCTGGTGATGTGCAAAGGAAACATATGAACCTCAGCCCTCGATAGCCACCAGGCAGGTTTGCAGACGCTCCTTGCAAAGAGGAGCACCTTACTTGGCCTTCTCTTTTCCTTTCCTCCTGTGGGATTTGGGCTCCACACTCCCATTAATCACCCCTGGATAGTTGCATCTTTGTTGCAGGATCTCCTTCCTTGTGGCTTGGACTTCCTGAACTTGCACTTTGTTTCTACTGCTTTAGATTATACTGTGACTGCTTTTAGGTCAGTGCAGAATGAAGCTGTTATTAGAAAAGATGCTCTTTTGATTCAGTATTGCTCCAGCAAATGGCTAAAACGAGACATTTAAATGTGAAACATATGAATGAATGTGTCCTGGGATAAATAACTTAAGAACTGAAAAACACCATCCTATCCTTCCCAAAAAACATTTCTATCTGCTTATGTGGTCAACTCCTGTGGTTTGTGGGCAGCTAATTTGGTGGGAATTATGAAAAGCTCACAGACAAAGTTAGCATTAGTCTTCATTGCCTCACAGCCTTTATACAGATGTTAATTCTTACATGTTGCATGGATATATGACCAATGTACATGCAGTATTTAAGACCAAATGTCTATGTAAAGATTGGGTAATTAAGATTATATTTTGAAAACAATTGACACCTTACAAACATTAAATGGAAATATCTTAGACTTGCAAAGAACACTGGGAGTGTAAAGTCAATAGCAGGAAGATGCTTTCATTTTTTTTTTTTTTACTTCATTTTTTAATAATATTACTGCTTTGTGGAATTTTTTTTCCCCAAATTAACTAGTTGAAGTTGCAGGTCTCCATATGCTTTGAGATGCTATTTCTGCTGTTTATACTTGTCCAGATCCTGTTACAAATTGTCGTAGTTTAGTCCCACTCGGGACCAAGCTATGCAGTCTCTCACTTACTCCCTCCACCCTCCAAGGGAATAGGGAGAGATAATACAAGAAAAAAAAAGCTCGAGGTTTTAGATAAGGATAGGATCCTTAAAGTTACCATTATGGGCAAAACAGACTTGACTTGGGGAAAATTATTTAGAATCATAGAATCATAGAATGGTTAGGGTTGGAAGGGACCTTCAAAGGTCATCTAGTCCAACCACCCTGCAAGGAGCAGGGATATCCCTGACTAGATCAGGTTGCTCAGAGACTCATCCAGCCTGGCCTTGAACGTTTCCAGAGATGGGGCCTCCACCACCTCTCTGGAGAACCTGTTCCAGTGTTCTACAACTCGCATTGTAAAAAATGTTTTCCTAATATCTAATCTAAATCTACCCCCCTCTATTTTAAAACAATTACCCCTCGTCCTATCGCAACAGGCCCTACTAAACAGCCTTTCCCCATCTTTCTTGTAGGCCCCCTTGAGGTATTGGAAGACCGCTATCAGGTCTCCCCGGAGCCTCCTCTTCTCCAGGCTGAACAGCCCCAACTCTCTCAGCCTGTCCTCATAGGAGAGGTGCTCCAGCCCTCTGATCATCTTTGTGGCCCTCCTCTGGACCTTCTCCAACTGGTCCATGTCCTTCTCATGTTGGGGGCTCCAGAACTGGACACAGTACTCCAGGTGGGGTCTCACCAGGGCAGAGTAGAGGGGGAGAATCACCTCCCTCAACCTGCTGGCCACGCTTCTCTTGATGCAGCCCAGGATGCGGTTGGCCTTCTGGGCTGCAAGGGTGCATTGCCTGCTCATGTTAAGCTTCTCATCCACCAGCACTCCCAAGTCCTTCTCCTCAGGGCTGCTCTCAATCCATTCCCCGCCCAGCCTGTATTTGTGCCTGGGATTGCCATGACCCAGGTGCAGGACCTTGCACTTGGCCTGGTTGAACTTCATGAGGTTGGCACGGGCCCACCTCTCCAGCCTGTCAAGGTCCCTCTGGATGGCATCCCTCCCTTCCAGCGTGTCGACGGCACCACACAACTTGGTGTCGTCAGCGAACTTGCTGAGGGTGTTTATTATTAAAAACAAAGCAGGATAAAGAGAAAGAAAAAAAACCAACTTCCTTCCACCCCTCCCTCTTCCTGGGCTTAACTTAATGTCAATTATCTCTAACTCTTCCCCTCCCCTAGAGGCACAGGGGGGAAGAGGGAATGGGGGTTATGGTCAGTTCATCACTTGTCGCTTTACACTGCTCCTTCCTCCTTGAGGGAACAACTCCTCACATTCCTCCCCTGCTCCAGCCTGGGGTCCCTCCCATACGCCACAGTCCTTCATGAACTGCTGCGGCATGGGTCATTTTTCCACGGGGTGCAGTCCCTCCAGAACCCCCTGCCCCAGCATGGGCCCTCCACAGGCCACAGCCTCCTTCAGGCATCTGCCTGCTCTGGCATGGGGTCCTCCATGGGCTGCAGGTGAATCTCTGCTCCTCCATGGACCTCCATGCACTGCAGGGGGATAGCCTGCTTCACCATGGTCTTCACCACAGGCTGCAGGGGAATCTCTGCCAGGAGCAGCATTACTCTTCCCTCTCCTTCTTCATTGACCTTGGCATCTACAGCTGTTTTTCTCACAAGAAATCCTTCACAATCAGACTCAGGCAGATGCCTCTCAGGTTCTCTTCACATCTCCTCTCTTCACTTCTCGTGGCTGGGCTGGGCCAAGTTGGGGCCAGATGGCTGTCTGGTGGAAGGCCAGAGAGTGGGGGCTGCAAGGCCCACAAGGCTCGCACCTCCCCCTCTCTACCCTCGGCTTCAGCTTCTTCACATCTTCTTCCTTTTTTTTTTTTTTTTGTTTTTTTTTTTTGTTTTTCCCCTTTCTTAAATACGTTATCAGAGAGGCGTTGTTCTGGTTTTGTTAGTGAGGGGGGGCCTAAGGTGGTAGCTTCTGTAGGAAACTGCTAGAAGTCGCTCCCCTTTGTTCAGGGGACTCGGCCGGGCCTAGGGCGGACCTGCTGCTGGCCAAGGCCGAGCCAATTGGTAGCAGAATGTCCCGTGATAACGCCTCTGCGATAACGTATTTAAGTAGGGGAAAACAGGAAAAAGAGAGAAGAGAAGATGTGAAGAAGCTGAGCAGGGGCAGAGGCGCAGAGGGGGAGGCGCAGGCCTCATGGGCCTTGCAGGCCTCACCGGCCTTGCAGGCCTCACCCTCTGGCCTCTCGCCAGGCAGCCGACTGGGCCCGACTCGGTCCAGCCCAGCTGCAAGAAGTGGAGAGGAGATGAGAAGTGAATAAGACGTAAAAAAGATCCTGAGAGACATCTACCAGCCTGTTGTGAGGAACGGCTGCAGACGCCAAGGTCAGTTCAGAAGGAGGGGGAGGAGTAATGCAGCTCCTGGCCAAGATTCCCCTGCAGCCTGTGGTGACGACCATGGTGGAGCAGGTTGTCCCCCTGCAGCCCATGGAGGTCCACGGAGGAGCAGAGATCCACTTGGAGCCCATGAAGGACCCCGTACCGGGGGAGGTGGATGCCTGAAGGCAGCTGTGGCCCGTGGAGGGCCCGCTGGGACAGCTGTTCTGGAGAGACTGCACCCGTGGAAGAGATGACCCACGCCGGAGCAGTTCCACAAAGGACTGTGGCCCGTGGGAGGGACCCCACGCTGGAGCAGGGGAGGAATGTGAGGAGTTCTTCCCCCGACCATGAAGCAGCGGCGTAAAACAACATATGATGAACTGACCGCAACCCCCATTCCCTCTTCCCCCCTGTGCCGCTCGGGGGTGGGGGAAGGTAGTAGAGATAATGTTAAGCTTGGGAAGAGGGAGGGGTGGATGGAGGTTATCTTGTTCTCTGTCTCATTATCCTGCTGTTCGTAGTAATAAATGAATAGTTTTCCCCAAGTCGAGTCTGTTTTGCCCGTGACGGTAACTTTAAGGATTTCTCCCTGTCCTTATCTCAAACCTCGAGCCGTTTTTCCTCATATTTTCTCTCCCTGTTTTTCTCGGAGTGTGGGGGGAGTGAGAGAGAGACTGCGTAGTCTGGTCCGATCGGGGCTGAACTACGACAGGCGTTATCAGGGAACATTCTGCTGTCAATTGCCTCGGCCCTGGCCAGCAGCAGATCCGCCCTAGGCCTGGCCGAGTCCACCGGACAAAGGGGAAACTTCTAGTAGCTTCTTGCAGAAGCTGCCACTTGTAACCCCTCCTCACTAAACAAAACCAAGACAAAATTTACTGATGTGTATGGATAAATTGCTTAAAAAAGAATTTTCAAAGGCTTTTAAATACTTAAAATGTAAAGCAGCATCTAATTAGATTTTTCAAAAGCTCCAGAGCCAGTTTAGGGTCTAACTCCTCTTAGATACTGAACCCTGCTAGGCTGCACATGCATTTTTAGGTATTTGCCATTCACTTGACTATATCTGACACAGTCTGCCTGTGCTTGTGGAGACACCAGGTTTAACTAGCATGTGGAGACATTAGGAACACAAGGCTAGGAGTCACATAAATGCTCAATGCAGTTCTCTACTCTGACAGTCAGCTTGATCATGTACTTCCATCCATTGTGAGATTCAGTTCATTATTGCCAGCAAAACTTTTTAGGTGTCCAAAAGGAAAGAGGAGAGAGTAGCAAAGAAAATAGTGTGTAATCATTGTATTTACTTAACACTAACCATAGACTCCTGTTAATCTGAAGTGCATTAGTAAGAGACTGAAATAACACAAGTGTCCTGCACAACATCCTTGTCTCTAAACTAGAGAGACATGGGTTTGATGGACGGACCGCTTGGTGGATAAGGAATTGGCTGAATGGCCACACTCAGAGAGTGGTGGTCAACGGCTCGATGTCCAGGTGGAGACCAGTGACGAGTGGCGTTCCTCAGGGGTCGGTATTGGGACCAATGCTGTTTGACATCTTTGTCGGAGACATGGACGGTGGGATGGAGTGTATCCTCAGCAAGTTCTCCAACACCACCATGGTGAGTGGTGCAGTTGACACGCTGGAGGGGAGGGATGCCATCCAGAGGGACCTTGACAGGCTGGAGAGGTGGGCCCGTGCCAACCTCATGAAGTTCAACCAGGCCAAGTGCAAGGTCCTGCACATGGGTCAGGGCAATCCCAAGCACAAATATAGGCTGGGCTGTAACCGGTTCACAGGATTCCTATGCACAAAGATCATCCAGCATATGATATTTAAAAGCACAACAGTATTTATTGCTCTATTATAGCCTTGCATAAGCAGTTACCAGCATAAGCAGTTACAGTTCCTAGCATAAGCAGGTACCAGCATATTCTTTTTCCCTTTATGAGAGTCTTACCAACCCAACTAAGCCGGAGACACTGCCGAGCAGGAGGATGGTGATCAGCGGGGTCAGAGCAGAGAAGGGAGGTAGATGCAGCACCTTCAGGGCGTCCCCTGTTGTTCATAGAGTGAGCTCTGGGTCCTTACTCTCTCCTCCGCTCCGAGCCGCCTCTGTTTATACCCTCAGCAGATTCAGTGGAACAGTACTGACCAGGTGTTGATGCACGTGTGGCCAGCGCATGCAGCAAGGCCTGCCAAGTACGTGCTCTGCTGGCTAACAGCGGTTCCCGGATAGCAGCAACATACTGCTCAATAACAACCCTCCTAGCTCCCCTCTCTGAGATAACAACCCTCCTAGCTCCCCTCTCCAAGGTCGCATTCTCACAGCTGTGTGAAGCTTGTAATTTCCCACAGTGGCCCTACATGGACCATCACTGAAATCCCTCACACACCCACCTGGAGTACTGCGTCCAGCTCTGGAGCCCCCAACATCAGAAGGACATGGACCTATTGGAGAAAGCCCAGAGAAGGGCCACGAAGATGATCAGAGGGCTGGAGCATCTCTCCTATGAAGACAGGCTGAGAGAGTTGGGGCTGTTCAGCCTGGAGAAGAGGAGGCTCCGGGGAGACCTTATAGCAGTCTTCCAGTACCAAAAGGGGGCTTATAAGAATGATGGGGACAAACTTTTTAGCAGGGCCTGTTGTGATAGGACAAGGGGTAATGGTTTTAAACTGGAAGAAGGTAAATTCAGATAAGATATTAGGAATAAATTTTTTACACTGAGGGTGGTGAAACACTGGAACAGGTTGCCTAGAGAGGTGGTGGAAGCCCCATCCCTGGAAACATTCAAGGCCAGGCTGGATGAGGCTCTGAGCAACCAGCTCTAGTTGGAGATGTCCCTGCTCCTTGCAGGGGGGTTGGACTAGATGACCTTTGAAGGTCCCTTCCAACTCAGTCTATTCTATGATTCTATGAGAGGAACTAATAGTGCTGATGGGAATAAAAAATTGTGGCTGGCTGCACTGAAACAAGTGATATAAATATGTTTCCAGTATTTTGATGGTTGTATACATTGTCATATAATTATAGAGTTCTTTAAATTGTCACAGCTCTATAAACTATCATCTGTGCCTTTATTTAAAACAATTGCCTCCCTCTGATAAGGGCAAAATCTTCTGAAACAACCATCAAGCACATGTCTGCTGGAATCTGCAGTAGATTAAGAGATTGGAGTGTTGTGATTTCGTAGCTGTCCATTTTAGCATAGGTATCAAGCTAATGTATTGACATTTTGCACCTGACATTAGATACCTTTGTCTTCTCATTGCCTTCAAAAGTTGATGAGTGGTGACAACTCAAAATCATCCCTATATCTTCAAAAGAAGGGGAAAAAGAGATGAGGCATCACTGGCATCTTAATGTCAGCAATCTCAACTGCTCTGTGGATATCAAATATCAGAGAAAACTCCAGTGCTTTGGAGATACCAAAATATCTAGCATTCCCATTTTTTCACAGAGCTTTTGTCTTTCCACAAGCAGCATCTACATATTAATTACTTGAACCCTACATCAGATGCTGTTATTTTGTGAGCAATATATGTGTTGGTGATGTGCTAGTGAAGTGCACAGATGGGAGGGACAGCAATTTAAACCAAGCTAGGACCAAGGCTTCAGGGTGATTCTACATTATTTTAATATGTTCTATTGCTTTATGTAGGCAAAAATCTGACTTTGCTAGGCTATGCTGTGCTGATGTGATTGCCTCCCTGCTTTACACACAGATGTAGCACCAGCGATATGGAGCACCTCTTCACAGTTGCTCTTCTTACAGCTGCTCTTCAGCATAGCTTCTTATTTAGAAGATGCAGGTGACCTCATGCTAACTCCTTGTACCATGGTGAACATGAAGTTTCTCCATCTTTGAAGTAACTATGAGAGTTGAGGGCTTTGTCAAGATAATGAATTTAGAAGTAAGCATTGTTCAGAAAGAGAAAAGTTGAATTTCATCTCTGGAAAGAGCCTTTGGTGGCCTGCTAGGTACTCTCTCCAATCTAGTAATGTTATCTGCTTCTGTCAGAACAGGTAAAATAAGGTCATAGCTCACTGCTACTCTTGCTTTCCTCTCTTCCCTCCCTTACCATTTTGCCAGCCTTATTTGAGACATATTTGGTAAATTGGAAATTATAATCTAGAAAGCAGATAATTGAATTTGACCTATCATTCCCTTAAATGCTAAAATCAGACCCTGAATATTTAATTTAGTTTTTAAAATTGTGTTTGCTTTATATTGATTTTGCATTGTGGCTTCAGGGTTCTTTCCATATTGGTTGACTAGTTAATGAGATCTACATGTGTAAAGAGAGGGAAACACTCAATGTTTTTGTGGTAACTCTAACAGATACATACACAAGGTGCTGTAATCATCAACAAGGACAGCCAGTCAGGTTGTCTTTCTTCGGTTTGTCTGCAGGGGATATCTTTTAATGATTCCAGGAGAGGAAGCTTTTAATTATGCTGTCCTGTGGGGTAGCAAACAGGTGGGTGTTGCAAGGCTGAACTTAGAGCCTAGCAACAAGGCTACGAGCGGGGCTGGGCTGCACGTGCGCGGGAAGGGCTGCGACCGGGGCTGCACGTACACAGGAGGGGCAGTCCACAGCAATTCGCGGCTAGGCACGGATGGGTCCGTGGGCGCAGGGGGCAGGTGCGTTCGCATGCATAGCGGGTGTACGGGTATTTAACCCTGTGTTGCGCAGCATTAAATTGAAGACTTGGCTTGACAGTATCCATGTGATGCCCTGCTTTTCCCGGGGCGGGGCTCCGGTGTGTCCTGGGTTGGTTTGCTGGCAAGAGAGCCGGCACTGTCCCTTCCAAGATAATAAAGTAATGGGCATACATTGCAAAGAGGAATTCATGCAACAGGAAATAGAAAGCAGAAGTGAGCACAATGCAACACAAGGGTCACCCATCTTATCTCTACATCTTTTAATGGGCAGCAAGTCCATTGGTTCAGTAACCCAAGCACTGTCGACAGCATCCTAACAAATGCTGCAATATGGATTTCACTGGATTACCAGCTCAATATCAAACCACTAATTACCAAGGGTTTGTTTTTACAAACATGAAGCACATGGGTGTCTAGTGCCTGTGCTGCTCTACATATCTCAAAGCCACAAAGACAATATTCAATGAATAGACCAGAAAAGAAGTCAAAAGAACAGGAAGTCACCATAAAATTACCTTGGGGCACACAGTGATCCAAAGATGACAGCAAATGCATAAGTTTGTCATGAGTAGAGGTTACAGACCTGGACATAGAATGAGAATATGTAAAAGAAAAACTCAAGTAAAAATAATGGAGTGGGCAACTAGTAACAGATCAGGGTTTGGTCTAAGAGACAATGTTTCTCTTCTATAGAATAATAACTGTGGAGAGAAACATATAGACAGCAAGAAATGATCCCACATTTCCTGTGACATACAGGAGATAAATCTAGATGATCTAATGGCCCCAACCACTGTGAAAGAAAAAAGTGGAAAATTTTACAGTTCTGTATAAACTTTTTATCTGGAAGAATATCAGATTTTTTTATTATTCATTAGTAACCATCATGTTTAGCACTTGTGCTCTATATGTTTTTAAAGAAGCATTTAAATGTGAACTCTAAAAGTGTGTGTGTGTGTGCACGCTTCTCTGTAAGTACTAGAGTTAACTTAGACATTAGGCTTAATACCCAATATTTGATTCTGTTTCTAAGACTGAACTTGAATGACCTAAAGGTAAATCAGACCTCTGTGTTGCATCTTGTCCAGGTAAGTTATGATGCCTCCAGCATGCAATTGTATGAGTACTACAAGACACAAGTTCATCACTTAATCACTGACATAATCTCCCAAATCAAAGATTAACAGACTTGTATGATAAATACTTCTGGATTTCATAGCTGTTCACATCAGCTGAGGGTGGGAATTATTACATAAACATTTTTCTGCCCTCCTGTTGTAATTCAGCCCCACTCAGGATTAAGCTATGCAGTCTCTCACTCACTCCCCCCACCCTCTGAAGGAATGGGGGGGAGATAATAGAAGAAAAAGCTCAAGGTTTGAGATAAGGACAGGGATTGATCCTTGAAGTTACATTACAGGCAAAACAGACTCAACTTAGGGAAAACTATTTGTTTATTATTATGAATAAAACCAAAATAAGATAATAAGAAAGAGAACAAGATAACTTCCCCCCACCCCTCCCTCTTCCCAAGCTTAACTTTATATTCAATTATCTCTACCTCCTTCTCCCTCCATGAGTGGCACAGGGAGGGGAAAAGGGAATGGGGGTTATGATCAGTGCATTACATGTCAGTTTCCACTGCTCCTTCCTCCTTGGGGGAAGAGCTCCTCACATTACTCCCCTGCTCCACCATGGGGTCCCTCCCACAGGCTACAGTCCTTCATTAAACTGCTCCGGCATGGGTCATTCTTCCACATGGTACAGTTCCTCTGGAACAGCTGCCCCAGCACACGCCCTCCACAGGCCACAGTCTCCTTGAAGGCATCTGCCTGCCCCAGCATGGGATCCTCTAGAGGCTGCAGGTGGATCTCTGCTCCTCCATGGGCTGCAGGGGAATAACCTGCTCCACCATTGTCTTCACCACAGGCTGCAGGGGAATCTTGTCCAGGAGTACCATTACTCCTCCTCCTTCTTCACTGACCTTGGCATCTGCAGCTGCTCCTCTCACAAGAAAAACTCTTCACAACAAGCAGGCAGATGCCTCTCAGTTTCTCTTCTCATCTCCTCTCCACTTCTTGCAGCCAGGCTGGGCCGAATCAGACCCAGACAGCTGTCTGGCAGGAGGCCAGAGAGTGAGAGCTGCAAGGCCCACAAGACTAACACCTCCCTTTCTCTGCCTCTGCTTCAGCTTCTTCACAACTTGTCTCTCTTCTTTATTATTTTTTCCCTTCTTAAATACATTATCACAGAGGCATTATCAAAGAACATTCTGCCACCAATTGGGTCAGACCTGGCCAAGTCCACTGGACAAAGGGGAACAACTTCTAGCAGCTTCTTGCAGAAGCTACCACCATAGCCCTCCCCTCACTAAGCAAAACCAATGCATTCCACCCCTCCCATCTGCAAATCACGTATTTAAGAATTATCATTAAAATATACACGCATTCACAAAAAAAATAATTAACTACATCAAAATAATATCATTACAACACCAAACAAAAGTGGACAACTTACACAGTCCACACCTCATCCCTTCACCACAATTAGAACAACATAAATCCCCCACAATCATTTCACACTCTAACCAAGTTCAGCTTGTGTTTTGCCCATTACTGCTCCCAGTTAATATCCTTATCCCAAATTCCTCAAGCCCCACATTCAATACCAAAATAACTGCCGTATTTAAGCCCCAATCAGGACCAAGCTACAGTCTCTTGCGCAGCACCCCCCCCACCCTCCAGTGGGACACAAAGGAGAAATGGAAACAAAAAGAAAGCACAACTCATGGGTTGAGAGAAAAAAAAAAAAAAAGTCCAGAGAACAACAGAAGAAAACAAAGCAAACAAATAACAGAAAACACTCAAGCACATAATTCACAGTAAAATAGTTCATAATAAATCCTGAAAGCTAGCTCTCTCCCAAGTAGCAAAACCTACTCCTCACCCCAGTCCCAAATTTATATACTGAGCATGGTGTCACATGGGATGGAATAGCCCTTAGGCTAACTTGGATAAACTATCCCAGCTGTTGACTAATTAGTAAATTATCCCAGCTGTGTCCCCCAGCCACAGGGGCCACAAGCTCCAGTTCCTCTCCCAGCTCACGTGAATGTTAACTCTATCCTAGCCAGAACCAGGACATTATCCACCCCTTATTCCATACCATCTACATCATGCCTAGATCCTACACCTTCCAATTAATCAGCACCTTTTTTTCTGTATATATATTTATATATATATACATATATGCAGATATCACTCCCTTAGTCTATGGGCCATCCCTCCAAAATGTCTGTTGAGTTCATTTAGTCCATGACTGTGGGCTCCATCCGTCATAACAGTCTCTCAGCGTGGGACAGACAACGCAATGTTTGCTCAGGTAGTGTATCTGGCGCAACTGGTTTATATTCATGGTCTGCAGGTTGAATATGTCAATTTCAAGTTGCTGGGCACTAGTTGCAAAAGCCAGTTCTGGTTCCATCACTGCTGCATTTTCCTCAGTTTTATCAAAGTTCATTCTTTGTTGATTTGGGTGATTCTTACTATAATACCTTTGATGTAACATATAACAACTAGAGAAGTAATGACATACAGTATTATACAGTAACTAACATTACACAGTTCAAACTATCTGCTATTTTCACCTAAAATCAGATCTCCTTGAGGTACACATCCAGGTATCATATACCTGGACTTGTGCAAAGCTTTTGACACTGTCCCACATGACATCCTTCTCTCTAAACTAGAGAGACATTGCTTTGATGGACAGACCACTCGGTGGATAAGGAATTGGCTGGATGGCCGCACTCAGAGAGTGGCGGTCAACGGCTCAATGTCCAAGTGGAGACCGGTCACGAGTCGCGTTCCTCAGGGGTCCATGTTGGGCCTGGCCCTGTTCAAAATCTTTGTTGGCGACATGGACAGTGGGATAGAGTGCACCCTCAGCAAGTTCGCCGATGACACCAAGTTATGTGGTGCCATCGACACGCTGGAGGGGAGGGATGCCATCCAGAGGGACCTTGACAGGCTGGAGAGGTGGGCCCGTGCCAACCTCATGAAGTTCAACCAGGCCAAGTGCAAGGTCCTGCACCTGGGTCGTGGCAATCCCCAGGCACAAATACAGGCTGGGTGGAGAATGGATTGAGAGCAGCCCTGAGGAGAAGGACTTGGGAGTGCTGGTGGATGAGAAGCTCAACATGAGCAGGCAATGCACCCTTGCGGCCCAGAAGGCCAACCGCATCCTGGGCTGCATCAAGAGGAGCGTGGCCAGCAGGTTGAGGGAGGTGATTCTCCCCCTCTACTCTGCCCTGGTGAGACCCCACCTGGAGTACTGTGTCCAGTTCTGGAGCCCCCAACAGAAGAACAACGTGGGCCAGTGGAAGAAGGTCCAGAGGAGGGCCACAAAGATGATCAGAGGGCTGGAGCACCTTTCCTGTGAGGACAGGCTGAGAGAGTTGGGGCTGTTCAGCCTGCAGAAGAGGAGGCTCTGGGGAGACCTTATAGCGGTCTTCCAGTACCTCAAGGGTGCCTACAGGAAAGCTGGGGAGAGACTCTTCAGTAGGGCCTGTTGCGATAGGACAACCGGTGACCCCCGACGTGTCAGAAGGTAACGCGTGGTCGTGGTCCGGACAGGTTTGAGTCGTGGCCGCGGGGCGGTCGTGCCTGCCTGCTGTTAGGATGGCATCCATCCAGGATACAGTAAAGGCGTTGGGAAAAGAGGTAAATTGTCCGGTGCATACGGCACTGTTGACGAAGGGCTTGATTAGCAAGCCGGGAGAGGTGATGGACTTGGCGTGGTTACAGGCGGCGGGGAAAGAGCCGTCGGAAGGCGAGACGGCGCGGAGGGGACGGGGGTGGCGCTCTGGTGGTCTGCCCGGTTCGGCCGAGAGCCTCTGACAGTGCTAAAGGGGCGATGGAGTTTGGGTGTGCTCCCCTCTGTGTTGCGCCTTGCTTGCCGGGGGGGCCTGGGCCGAGGGGGCTACCCCCCGGATGCGAGGACGCGGGGGTGCCCTCTGTCTCTCCTTCTACCCTGTCAGCTCCACCGCTTGTGGATTCGCGGAGGGGGGAGACCGGCTTGCCACCTCTCCCTGAGGATTCCTGGGCTGCGGACAGGGGAGGGGGCAGCGAAGCGGGAGTAGTGGACGCTTTAATCCGAAGGTTCACGAGGTAGAAAAAACACTGAGTAAAGTAGAGGGGTCGGCGCGGAAAGTGGAGGCAGCGGCTGAACAGAAAACAGGTAGTGGATTAACGGATTGGACATTGATTGCTAAGAATTGCGTATTGGAAGGAGTATCTCTAGGGCCATCAGATGGAGATGGGGGTATAATGGTGTGCCCGGTGTCACAGGGGCAGCAGGGTCGGCAGTGGAGCCCGTTGGATTACAAGTTATTCAGGGAGTGGCAGAAGGCGGTGAAGGAGGAAGGTGTTAATGGGGTGGCGGCTCGAGCGATCTTGGATGTGATCTGGGCAGCAAACCCGCTTCCTTTTGATTGTAGGCAGCTGGCTAGAGCGGTTTTTACAGCCCCCCAAATGGTGCTGTGGGAGGCTGCGTTAAAGGAGGAAGCGGACAAGGTGGTTTTAGAAGCTTTAGATCTGAATCACCCCTTGCACAGGATTAGTGCAGAAAGGATTCTAGGGTCAGGTGACTTTGCTGATCCGGCCGCACAGGCTAATATGCGGGGAAGGGATATCCACGCCGCTGCGCAGGTGGTACGGGTGGCGTTCGCAAGAATGGGTAAATATGAGGGCAAAAGGCAGCCGTACACTCGGGTGAGGCAGGGCGTAGGGGAGTCGTATACCTCTTTCTTGGAAGGGCTACAGAAGGCGATTGAGAATTCTGATTTACCAGAGACTGTGAAATCTATAGTCGCGAAAGAGTTAGCTAAACAGAATGCAAATGAGGTAACTCAACAAGTTTTGGTGCGATTGCCTGGGGATGCAGGTGTGGCGCAGATGATTAAGCGGGTTATGGAGGCAGAAGTATTGCAGCAATCAAAACCGCTCATTGCAGCAGTTTCCGCTATGCGATCACCCCCCGTGGGCCCCACCTGCTTTGGTTGTGGGGGTGTAGGACATTTCAAGCGGCAGTGTCCTTCGGGGACTGATCAGGGGATAGAACTTACAGGTGGCCAGAACAGGAGATGTTTTCGATGTGGGCGGGGTGGATATCTTGCCAAACAGTGTCTGCAGCCACGCTTGGCCAGAGGGCAGTCAGCTGAGTCGGGACCGCGGCTACCGCGGGCGAGCTGTGAGGGGGGCGAGCGGGGAGAGGCTCGGCGGTGGCTGCCCCTCAGGCGAGCCCGGTGCTGGGAGAAATGGCGGGTGGAGGCCGGTTTCTGTCACGGTCGCCGTGGGCGGGCTCGCCCGGTGACTCGGCGGATTCGGGTATATGCTTCAGAGATGTCCAGCAAGCTGAAAAGCCATCCTGCTGAAAATGGAGAGCATCCCAAGAGAAAAACGGAAAACGGAACGGACAGCATGGCTGCCTCAGCCCTTAGCACCTACACCCCAGAAGAGATGGTACAGCAGATGGAAGACCTCGTCACTGAGAGCAATGAGTTAAAAGAAGCCATGAAGTTGCATAACCAAGCTGTGAAGGACCGGTACGAGGAACTTTCCATCTGTTGAGAGAAGCAGAAAGAAGAACGAGAATTTTATGAGTTAAAGTTTAAGGAAGTTAAGCAGTGCTTGCTAGACAAGTGCATGGAAAATGAAAAGCTACAACAACACCTTCAGAACTTAAAGGAAAGAGAAGGAGCTGAAATGGAGGGCTGCATGGCTCCTGAGAAGGAAATGAGGCAGCTGATATCCCAGGTGCAACGGCTCCAGGCTGAGAAGGCCAATATGCTAGGCATCATTTCAGATTTGCAGGTCAAGCTGAACATCTCAGCAGAGGATTCCTTTGTGGAGATTGGGATGAACGAAGGAGAAATAAATAGAACTGCAAAGGAACATCAAGAGAATAGTGGTGAAATGACCAGTAACATTGATATCTACGGCAGGAGCAAAACTGCCGACGAATCAAAGAATCTGCAGTCTGAGGAGCTAATTGTAAGCCAACTGCTCTACTGCCTTAGAAATGAAACTCAGAAGAGGGAAGAACTTGAGAAGGAGCTGCAGAATCACAAAGAGAGACTGTCAAAACTGGAGAAGAAAACCAGCAACTGCCTGAAGAGTGGGACACAAACTGAAGAGCAAGCAGAGGAGAGTTCAGAGGCTGTTGGCAGTGAAGTAGTGTCGTAGTTCAGCCCCAACGGGGACCAGACTACGCAGTCTCTCTCTCACTCCCCCCACTCTCCGAGAGAATAGGAGGAGATTTGACAAACAAAAAAAAAAACCAAACACGCGGGTTGAGATTAAACAAAAAGTAAATTTAACAGTAATGACAAGAAAACAATAGAGTGATGGAACACAAATACAGTATAATAGCTCACAACAGATCTCTACATCCAGTCTCTTCCAACTAGGAGAGCCTCCCTTCAGCACCCTCCTCACTTATATACTGAGCATGATGTCAGATGGGATGGAATAGCCCTTTGGCTAATTTGGGTAAATTAACCCCAGCTGTTAGCTAATTAGTTAACTATCCCAGCCATAGGGGCTACCAGCTTCAGTTCTCCACCCAGCTCAGGTAAATATTAACTCTATCCTGGCCAGAACCAGGACATTATCCACCCCTTATTCCATACCATCTACATCATGCCCAGATTCTACACTTTCCAATTAATCATCAAATTTTTCTTCCTTTTATCTACTTGTATGCAGACACACAGATGTAACTCTCTTAGTCCATGGTCCATCCTTTCAAAAGGTCTGTTGAGTTTATCCAGTCCATAACTTTGGGCTCCATCTGTCATAACAGGCTCTCAGCATAGGACAGATGACACAGTGTTTCCTCAGGTAGTCTGTCTGGTGCAAGTGACTTAGCAAGTTCATAGTCCGGAGACTGAAGATCTGTTGGCAGGTGCTAGTAGCAAGAGCCAGTTCTGGTTGCATCACTGCTGCAATTTTTCCTATTTTATTAAAGTTCATTCTTTGTTGGTATAAACGATTTTACTATAATACTTTTGACACAACATAAGTATCTCAGGGCGTGGAGCAGGAAGAAGCAAGGAGGGACACATAATAGCTAGATAATGACATACAGTACTGTATAGTAACCGACATCAAGCACTTCAAATTATTGGCTCTTTTCACCTAAAATTAGATCTCCTTGAGGTACACATCGGACTTTCCCATCCTCCTGCATTACCCACCAAGTACACCCAGGTCCTTGAGCAAAAGCAATCCCATGCATGGGTTTGCCTTTGCCCAAGGGAGAAATGACCCAGACTGTCTTCCCCAGTATATTCCTTACATGCACCACAGGGACTTTATCCCCTTCTACAGTATGTAGAAGTTCAGATTGGGCAGGGCCAGCTCGATTGGTGGACCCCCGAGTGTTGACTAGCCAAGTGGCTTTTGCTAAATGTTTATCCCAATTTTTGAAGGTTCCACCACCCATTGCTTTCAGAGTTGTTTTCAGCAGCCCATTATACCTTTCAATTTTTCCAGAGGCTGGTGCGTGATAGGGGATGTGGTATACCCACTCGATGCCATGCTCTCTGGCCCAGGTATCTATGAGATTGTTTCGGAAGTGGGTACCATTGTCTGATTCAATTCTTTCTGGAGTGCCATGTCGCCATAAGACTTGTTTCTCAAGGCCCAGGATGGTGTTTCGGGCAGTGGCATGGGGTACAGGATATGTTTCCAGCCATCCAGTGGTTGCTTCCACCATTGTAAGTACATAGCGCTTGCCTTGGCGAGTTTGTGGGAGTGTGATGTAATCAATTTGCCAGGCCTCTCCATATTTATACTTCAGCCATCGTCCTCCATACCACAGAGGCTTTAACCGCTTGGCTTGTTTGATTGCAGCACATATTTCACATTCAAGGATAACCTGTGCAATAGTGTCCATGGTTAAATCCACCCCTCGATCACGAGCCCATTTGTATGTTGCATCTCTCCCCTGATGGCCTGAGGTATCATGGACCCACCGAGCTAAAAATAGTTCACCCTTATGCTGCCAGTCCAGATCCACCTGAGCCACTTGAATTTTAGCAGCTTGATCCACTTGCTGGTTGTTTTGATGTTCTTCAGTGGCCCGACTCTTGGGTACGTGGGCATCTACGTGACGTACTTTTACAACCAGATGCTCTAACCGGGCAGCAATATCTTGCCACAGAGTGGCAGCCCAGATAGGTTTGCCCCGACGCTGCCAGTTGCTCTGCTTCCATTGCTTTAACCTTCCCCACAGAGCGTTTGCCACCATCCATGAGTCAGTGTAGAGATAGAGCACAGGCCATTTTTCCCGTTCAGCAATGTTTAAAGCCAGCTGGATGGCCTTCACCTCCGCAAACTGACTCGATTCACCTTGGCCTTCAGCAGCTTCTGCAACTCGTCGTGTAGGACTCCACACAGCAGCTTTCCACTTCCAATGTTTTCCTACAATACGACAGGACCCATCAGTAAATAGGGCATACCGCTTCTCATTTTCTGGGAGGTTGTTATATGGTGGGGCCTCTTCAGCACACGTTACCTCTTCCTCTGGTGGCTTTCCAAAATCTTTGCCTTCTGGCCAGTCTGTAATTACTTCTAATATGCCTGGGCGATTGGGGTTTCCTATTCGGGCCCGCTGTGTAAGTAGTGCCACCCACTTGCTCCATGTAGCATCCGTTGCATGATGCGCAGAGGGGACCCTTCCTTTGAACATCCAGCCCAGCACTGGCAGTCGGGGTGCCAGGATGAGCTGTGCTTCAGTACCAATCACTTCTGAAGCAGCTCGAACTCCTTCGTATGCTGACAGGATTTCTTTTTCGGTTGGAGTATAGCAGGCCTCAGATCCTTTATATCCCCGGCTCCAAAACCCAAGGGGTCGACCACGAGTTTCCCCTGGTGCTTTCTGCCAGAGACTCCAGGTAGGGCCATTCTCCCCAGCTGCGGTGTAGAGCACATTTCTTACCTCTTGCCCTGTCCGGACTGGCCCGAGAGCCACCGCGTGAACAATTTCTTGTTTAATTTGTTCAAAAGCCTGCTGTTGTTCAGGGCCCCATTTGAAATCATTCTTCTTTCGGGTGACTTTATACAGAGGGCTTACAATCATACTATAATTTGGAATATGCATCCTCCAGAAACCCACAACGCCCAGGAAAGCTTGCGTTTCCTTTTTGTCAGTCGGTGCAGCCATAGCTGTTATTTTGTTGACTATATCTATTGGAATCTGACGACGCCCATCTTGCCATTTTATCCCCAAAAACTGTATCTCTCTTGCAGGTCCTTTCACCTTACATCGTTTTATGGCAAGCCCAGCTTTCAGGAGGATTTTAATTATTTTCTCCCCTTTTTGAAAAGCTTCTGCTGCTGTGTTGCCCCATACGATGATGTCATCAATGTACTGCAGGTGCTCTGGAGCGCCACCCTTTTCCAGTGCAGTCTGGATCAGCCCATGGCAGATGGTGGGGCTGTGTTTCCACCCCTGGGGCAGTCGATTCCAAGTGTACTGGACGCCCCTCCAAGTGAAAGCAAACTGCGGCCTGCATTCTGGTGCCAATGGGATTGAAAAGAACGCGTTGGCAATATCAATGGTGGCATACCACTTGGCTGCCTTGGATTCCAGTTCATACTGAAGTTCTAACATGTCCGGCACAGCAGCACTGAGTGGTGGTGTTACCTCATTCAGGCCACGATAGTCCACTGTTAACCTCCACTCTCCACTTGATTTTCTCACTGGCCATATGGGACTGTTAAAAGGTGAGTGGGACTTGCTGATCACTCCCTGGCTCTCCAGCTGATGAATCAGCTTATGGATGGGGATCAGGGAGTCTCGGTTGGTGCGATACTGCCGCCGGTGCACAGTTGTGGTAGCAATTGGCACCTGTTGTTCTTCAACCTTCAGCAACCCCACAACAGAAGGATCCTCTGACAGACCAGGCAAGGTGGACAACTGTATAATTTCCTCCATCTCTAAAGCACCTACACCAAAAGCCCACCGATACCCTTTTGGGTCCTTGAAATATCCCCTTCTGAGGTAATCTATACCAAGAATGCATGGAGCATCTGGGCCAGTCACTATGGGGTGCTTTTGCCACTCATTCCCTGTCAGGCTCACTTCAGCCTCCAATACAGATAGCTGTTGGGATCCTCCTGTCACTCCAGAAATACAAATGGGTTCTGCCCCATTATATCTTGATGGCATCAAGGTACATTGTGCACCAGTATCCACTAGAGCTTTGTACTCTTGTGGGTCTGACGTGCCAGGCCATCGGATCCACACAGTCCAATAAACTCTGTTATCCCTCTCCTCCACCTGGCTGGAGGCAGGGCCTCTCTAATCCTGGCCACAGTATTCATTATTCATTTCTTTTAAATATGCATGAGAGGTCCCTTCAAGAGGGTCAGAACTAAAGCTATTCCTTCTACGCTCCCTATTGGAGACTGGTGCAACAATTTTCCGGGGAGAACTTCTATTTGCAATGGTTTTTCCACGCAACTCACGTACCCGCGCCTCTAGGGCAGAGGTAGGCTTCCCATCCCACTCCCTCATGTCCTCTCCTTGGTCACGCAAGGTAAACCACAGGGTACCTCGCTGCGTAAACCATCTCTCTTGAGCAGGGAAACGTTTACTCCTAATAGCTGAAATATTGGCCCGTACCGGTGGGGAATGGGACATATCTGCTTTGAATTGCTGGAACTCCTGGGATAGTTTCTCCACAGCCGAGACACAGGCCCTTAGGGAGGAAGACAGGCTTTCCTCGTACTGCCGGAGTCGGCCAGCCAGTTCATCCACTGTTTCTTCCTCTCCATCTTTCCAGGTCATAACTGCCAATGAGTTGGCATATGATGATGGTGCACTTCGAACAAACTTCCGCCACATTTGTCGTGTGCACCTGACTTCATCTGGATCCTTAGGTAACTGATCATTGTCCAGGTCATCATAAATAATCTCCAGCACAGCTAATTCCCTCAGGTACTGGATACCCTTCTCCATGGTAGCCCACTTGCCTGGATGACACATTATATCCTCCTTGAAAGGATACCTCTCCTTCACACCTGACAGGAGTCGCCTCCAGAGACTGAGGGCTTGTGTCCCTTTTCCAACTGCTTTGTCAATGCTTGCTTCTCTAGAAATGGATCCCAGTTGCCTAGCTTCTCTGCCTTCTAATTCCAAGCTATTGGCCCCATTATCCCAGCACCGCAGCAGCCAGCTGACAATGTGCTCCCCAGGATGACGGCTAAAATCTTTTCGCATGTCTCGCAGCTCGCTCAGGGATAGAAATCTGGTGCTCACTGTCTCCTTTAGGAGTTCTTCCCCTGAGGAAGAGCCTGCCTGCCAAGTTCTTCCTAGGCATGTAGCAAATAAACCTTCCTCTTCTTCCTCCTGCTCTGTCCTAAAAGGGGCTTCTTCTTCCCTCACTAAACGAGCTGACTTCCGCTTCCAAGTCTTCTTGGATACAGGGGCAACTGAAACTAGCACAGGTTCACCCTCTGATTCAGCTGCAATGCCTGTTGCTGGGGTTTGAGTACCTACATTGCAGGTCAGTTTGTTCTCCCTCACACCATGCCACGTATTAGTATCTTGCCTTAGGGTAAATCTCGGGAGTAGATTCCCAAAAAGTGGGTTTGCAGCTCTAGACAAGACTTGGCACACATTCAAAATACATAACAACAACATCATAGTGGCTTGAATATCCCCCAGATCTTTAAAGTTCTCAAAAAGTGGCTTAACTACCCTGGAAGTGAAAGAATTCGGGAAGCTGTCCACATAGGAATACCAATTTATCTCTAAGGCCATTGATGTCACCATGTCATAGATGTATATGGCATAGTATAACAGAAGGATAATTCTCATCATTTTCCCTGAGGTGATAAACACCACCACTGGGAACACATAGTACATATAGGAGCGTAGACAATACAACAACATAACCAACCACTGCAACATCATGACCAATAACTGACAACCAATACAACAAGCACGTATAAACAAATTTGTTTCAAGCAATAAAGAAAGTCAGATCTGTTATTATCTCAACCCTTCGTGCCCCACGTTGGGCGCAAAAATAACTGTCGTAGTTCAGCCCCAACGGGGACCAGACTACGCAGTCTCTCTCTCACTCCCCCCACTCTCCGAGAAAATAGGAGGAGATTTGACAAACAAAAAAAAAACCAAACACGCAGGTTGAGATTAAACAAAAAGTAAATTTAACAGTAATGACAAGAAAACAATAGAGTGATGGAACACAAATACAGTATAATAGCTCACAACAGATCTCCACATCCAGTCTCTTCCAACTAGGAGAGCCTCCCTTCAGCACCCTCCTCACTTATATACTGAGCATGATGTCAGATGGGATGGAATAGCCCTTTGGCTAATTTGGGTAAATTAACCCCAGCTGTTAGCTAATTAGTTAACTATCCCAGCCATAGGGGCTACCAGCTTCAGTTCTCCACCCAGCTCAGGTAAATATTAACTCTATCCTGGCCAGAACCAGGACAAGTAGAAACTCTGAGTTTGCAAGTTTGTGCTCTGTTTGTTACCGAAATCCGGAATAAAACTCCTTAACAGCAATGAGAAATTAAGAAGCAGGCACTTCTTTATTGCAGCGCTGGGCACACGGGGGATCGCTCCACCTAGCGTGCGCACCCCTTTGATCAACAGCATGGGTTAAATACACATTAATTATACATATTCATTAAATTCCAAGAAATAATATGCATAAACATAAATTTTCTGAGAAACCATTACATCATTTCCCCACCCACTCGCACATGCTCAGTCTTTTGAGTTGAGGGTCTTTTGGTGGTCTTGGTGGTCGTCAGAACGCCCCCTCCTCGAATTCGCTGGTCAAACTCCTCCTTGAAATCTCCATAGATGGTCTTGAGAACAGGTCGCGATGCTTCTTGTTTTTCCTGGCTCCAAAGTGATGGCTCAGGGCCTATTTCTGCAGGTGGTGTTTGGGGGTGTTTAGGACTTACCATTGTATTAAAGATATGCTAGGCTATCTTCTAACAAATGCGTATTATAATATCTCTAGGGTCCCACTCCCTTTAGGAACAAACAAATTTTATGAAGATTTAACCTCTGTGACTACAGTTCTACAGTTAGCAAGAATCACCTCATATTGATATTTAATTTTCAACGTTTATGTCATGTAATATGTTTCAAGAGCTTCAGGAAGCCCATGAGAAGGTAGAAGAAGCAGAATTGATTCAGAAGAAGCTTCAAGAAAAGTGCCAAGTACTGGAAAGAAAAAGCTCAGCTGCTGCATCAGAACTGGAGGAGAAGCAGCAGCTAATATACACCATCAAGAAGCTGGAACTTCAGGTGGAGAGCATGCAGGCAGAGGTCAAGCTGGAACAAGCCAAGGCACATGAAGAAAAGGCGAGATATAGTAGCTTGCAGGACACAAATAGCAAACTCCTTCCTGAACTCACCAAGGCAATGAAAGCCATTGATGAAATGAAACTTAAAGAGCTGCACAGAGCAGATAAAGTTGTGGTGGAACAACTGAATGCAAAGGTGGAGTTGGCAGAACAAGCGCCTGCAGCAAAGCAGCTCCAGATAGATGAAATGAAGCAGATAATTGCTAATTATTTGTTATTGCCTGTGCCTTTTGATTTGAAAAACATTTTTTTTTTCGATGATGCTTTCAATTTAATTACTTGGGAAACAAACCCATCAGTTTACTCGGGAATACAGCATAAGACTTTTGGCTATGTACTTAATAGAACTATAGATCAGTGGCTTAAGAAAATTTTATATTTCGTTTTGGAAATTTCAACTTTAGGCTAGAATGATTCAGCATAGAGCGGGGGGTGGGGAGAGGTTGTCTTGTTCCCTTTCTCATTGTCCTGCTTTGGTTTTGGTAATAGATAGTTTTCCCCAGGTCGAGTCTGTTTTGCCTGTGACGGTGGCTTTAAGGATTTCTTGTCGAGGCCGCCGCCAGGCGCGTGCGCCGCCCCGCCCCCCCATCCGGCGGGGCGGGAGCAGCTTACCCAAAAACTGCCATGGTTACAGATACTCCCGTCTGAGTTGACCAGTGGCCTTTAGCAAGAGAAAAGCTGCAACATTTGAATGAGTGAGTTGACGAGCGATTACAACTTGGACATCTAAAGCCAACAGACAGTTCCTAGAATACACCTGTGTTTGTAATACAGACAAATCGGGTAAATGATGACTCTCACGGGATTTAAGGGCAGTAAATTCAGTAATTGAGGATATGGGACCTTTGCAACAGGGGTTACCATCCCCTTCGAGGTACGAACTTTGTATAAGTGAAAAGATGAATCCCTCAATATTGTCTCAGATTCTGCCTATGTGGTCAATGTAGTACAATGCACTGAATGGACAATGTTAAAGGAAATTAATAATCCTTTGTTGTATGACCAGTTTCAAAAAAAAAAAAAGTTGAAGTGAAAATAAGAATCTGGAAACAGGTAATTGGGAAGGACCATTCCCTCTTATGACGTGGGGGAAAGGATATGCTTTTGTCTCTACAGGAGCAGTGAACAAGTGGATCCCTGCACGATGGGTACGACCAGCGCTCCAAGCTGCCTTGCGTTCGTCGGATTGTTAACAAGCTGTGTGGCAGCTCCATGGACATCAGTCACGGAAAGAAGAAATGTGTGGGTAACTATGGCTGGTGCCACAGGGTGGGGCGCCATTTGTCTGTCTGTATCATCTTCAAATAAGCCTTTCAGAACATGCTTGGTCAATCTGCCAGATCAGATAGCGGTAGGAGGGCAACTCTGTGTAAAACAACAGCAGCCGCGAGTGCTGAGTGCTAAATTACAAAAGATGGAACTTTTTGGGATCAGTAAAGATGGACTTCTGCCTATTTTCTTTAACTATTCAGGAGCTAATGTTACTAGAGGGGTAATGATTGTAAATTCTTTAAGACCTATACATCACAATGACACAGTATGGTGTAATCACGCGAGCACATATCAAAATCCAGACAGCATAAAAGACCTAAACGAAGTACACATAGCTTTGAATCTGATTGCCAAGATAATATAGAGTTTTGGAAACCAAGTGAAATTATTGCTGCTTCAATCTTTGCACCTGGTGTGGCAAGTGCCCAGGCGTTAGCTACGCTAAATAAATTGGGCTGTTGGCTTGCTAAGTAAACGCATGCAATTGTATTGGTACTATCAAGACTGCTAACTGATGTAGATACTATACGCTATACTACTTTACAAAACAGAACCGCTGTTAGCCTGCAGAGCACATATTTGACAGGCCTTGTTGCATGTGCTGGCCACACGTGCAGCAACGTCTAGTCAGTACTCTTTCACTGAATCTGCTGAGGGTATAAACAGGGGTGGCTCGGAGCGGAGGAGAGAGGAGGGACCCAGAGCACACTTTATTTACAACAGGGGACGCCCTGAAGGTGCTGCGCCTACCTCCCTTCTTTGCTCTGACCCGGCTGATCATCATCCCCCTGCTCGGCGGTGTCTTTGGCGTAGTCGAGTTGGTAACAGAGTAGATAAGTAGTAGATTTTTTTATTATTAGCACAAAATCATGGTTGTCAGGATTTTGATGAGCTTTGCTGCATGAATCTGTCTGATTATTCGGAATCTATTCACAAAAGTATTCAAAACTTGCAAAAAGGAGTACAAAAGCTGCAACAAAGTGATGATTTTGATATATTCAGAAATCTTTTTGGTGGATTGATATAAGCTTATTACAAATAGCTGTAGGATGCTTATTCATTCTTTTTATATATGTATTTTGATCTGTATTCCGTGTGTGTGTTGAAATATGTGCAGACTTTAATAGAAAAAGCATTGAAAGAAGCATCTTCTCATAAACAAAGAAGAGAGAGATGTGGGTATTTCTTGAGGCAGTACGGTGTCAGTGAAAGCAAACTGACCTTGGGAGAGGGATACAATCATGCTCACTGGAAGAAAGCTGTGGAATGAGAAGGGAAGCTTTAAGATACAAGACATTGTTAGCAGAATTTATGGCTTGTTTCAACAGAGGCTTGCAAAAAAAACCAAACCAAAACAAAACAAAAAAACCCCACAAAAATAATAATAATAAAAACAAAATACAAACAAACAAAAAAAAACTAGTCACTGGCCTTGTAGATAAGAAAGTTACTGGAGTTGTTATGTTTGTAATAGGAGAAGAATGCCGTAGTAGAAAATTACTAGAAGGTAGTGAAACTTAGTTTTGCTTAGCAGTCATGAATATGTATAACATGTGATCAGTAACTTTATTGGCTAAGCTTGTGTGTGGCATAACTGGGTGGTTGCTGTCCTTGGCTAAAATCAGAATTGTGATACTAGGCATCATACTAGGCATAATCATTAACATTCCGTGCTTGGTCACCTGCCTACAAAAGTGATACAGAGAATACTACATCAGGGCACTGTGGGAACAGAGAGTGCAGTACAGCTGTCTGATATTGAAGAATTTGAGCTATGTCCTTGAACACCACTTGCTAAATAACAAAAAACAGCAATTAGAACAAGATAAGTAAATACCAAAGGCAAAAATAGTAAAGACAACTAAAAATCTATAACCAATCCAAATGAAGCTTAAGGCACGTGAACAGTATATTGCTACCAATAGAATTAGATGATTAAGCGTGTGCATTCCGCGTGTAACTGAGAAAAGATATAAAAGACTTAGGCTGATGGACAATAAAGGTCTCTGATACACCATCCACGGAGTCTGTGTCCTTATTGCAACAGGGCACGCACGCCATATGACGTCAGTTCCGACTGCCCATCTCACAGGCTCGGGCTGTAGTGGCAGCCTGTCCAGCATGTCAAGCAGCAAAGCCGAACCAGCCCTTATACTACCCAGGCATTAACCCCGGGGGTATGCTCCGAACCAGGTATGGCAAGTGGATATCACAGAGTATGCGCCATTTGGCTGTCTCAAATACATTCATGTTGCGGTCGACACTTGCTCCCGAGCTCTTTTCGCGTGTCCATTCACGACGTCCACAACACAGAAATCCATCCTACACCGGAACCGGGCTTTTGCCTGCCTAGGGGTACCTCGGGAGATAAAGACCAACAATGGGCCGAATTATCGATCACGGGTATTTCGCCACTTCCTGCAGACATGGGGAGTCCGCCATACGTTTGGCATTCCTCTGAACAGCACCGGGCAAGCGATTGTAGAACGCGCACACAAAACCCTGAAAGCACAGCTAATCTGCTTCAGAGAGGGTGGAGAGAGGGGTTCGCCAGAGGTCTTAGTCGATAAAGCGCTTGCAGTACTGAATCATATATCCTTCGCTAACCCCCAATCCGTTTCCCCTATCCAAAACCATTTTTCCTCGTGTCAGCCGCTGTTTGGGGGCAAGGCACTCCCAAAGGTCTGGTACCACCTGCCAGAAAACCCACGTTGGGAAGGTCCCGCTGATTTGCTAACATGGGGACGAGGGTATAGAATCATAGAATCATAGAATGGTTAGGGTTGGACGGGACCTTCAAAGGTCATCTAGTCCAACCCCCCTGCAAGGAGCAGGGACATCCCTGACTAGGTCAGGTTGCTCAGAGCCTCATCCAGCCTGGCCTTGAACGTTTCCAGAGATGGGGCCTCCACCATCTTTCTGGGCAACCTGTTCCAGTGTTCTATAACCCGCATCGTAAAAAATTTTTTCCTAATTTCTAATCTAAATCTACCCCCCTCTATTTTAAAACCATTACCTCTCGTCCTATTGCAACAGGCCTTAGTGAACAGCCTCTCCCCATCTTTCTTTTAGGCCCCCTTGAGGTACTGGAAGACCACTATCAGGTCTCCCCGGAGCCTCCTCTTCTCCAGGCTGAACAGCCCCAACTCTCTCAGCCTGTCCTCATAGGAGAGGTGCTCCAGCCCTTTTATCATCTTCGTGGCCCTCCTCTGGACCTTCTCCAACTGGTCCATGTCCTTCTTGTGCTGGGGGCTCCAGAACTGGACACAGTACTCCAGGTGGGGTCTCACCAGGGCAGAATAGAGGGGGAGAATCACCTCCCTCGACCTGCTGGCCACGCTTCTCTTGATGCAGCCCAGGATGCGGTTGGCCTTCTGGGCTGCAAGGGCGCATTGCCTGCTCATGTTAAGCTTCTCATCCACCAGCACTCCCAAGTCCTTCTCCTCAGGGCTGCTCTCAATCCATTCCCCGCCCAGCCTGTATTTGTGCCTGGGATTGCCCTGACCCAGGTGCAGGACCTTGCACTTGGCCTGGTTGAACTTCATGAGGTTGGCACGGGCCCACCTCTCCAGCCTGTCAAGATCCCTCTGGATGGCATCCCTCCCTTCCAGCGTGTTGACGGCACCACACAGCTTGGTGTCGTCGGCGAACTTGCTGAGGGTGCACTCTATCCCACTGTCCATGTCGCCGACAAAGATGTTGAACAGGGCCGGGCCCAGCACGGACCCCTGAGGGACGCCACTCGTGACCGGTCTCCACATGGACATTGAGCCGTTGACCACCACTCTCTGAGTGCGGCCATCCAGCCAACTCCTTATCCACCGAGTGGTCCGTCCATCAAAGCCAGGTCTCTCTAGTTTAGGGAGAAGGATGTCGTGTGGGACAGTGTCAAAAGCTTTGCACAAGTCCAGGTAGATGATGTCAGTTGCTCGTCCCTTGTCCACCGATGCCGTCACCCCGTCATAGAAGGCCACCAAATTGGTCAGGCACGATCTGCCCTTGGTGAAGCCATGTTGGCTGTCACCAACCACCTCCTTGCTCTCCATGTGCCTTAGCATGGTTTCCAGGAGAATCTGCTCCATGACCTTGCCAGGCACAGAGGTGAGGCTGACCGGCCTGTAGTTACCTGGGTCTTCCTTATTCCCCTTTTTAAAAATGGGGGTTATGTTCCCCCTCTTCCAGTCATCGGGGACCTCACCAGACTGCCACGACTTCTCAAATATGATGGCCAGTGTCTTGGCAACTTCATCTGCCAGTTCCCTCAGGACCCATGGATGGATCTCATCAGGTCCCATGGACTTGTGCACCTTCAGGTTCCTTAGATGATCCCGAACCTGCTCTTTGAGTACAGTGGGCGGTTCTTCATTCTCGCAGTCCCTGCTTGCACCTTCTACAGCTTGGGCGGTGGGACAGGAACTCTTGTCGGTGAAGACTGAGGCAAAAAAGTCATTGAGAACCTCAGCCTTCTCCATGTCCTGGGTAACCAGGACACCAGTTCCCTTCTTGGGATGCTTGTATCTCCACAGGTGCGGGGACCTGATGGATCCTGGCCCAGTTGGTACAGCCGTGGCTGGAGGATCGGCAGGGTAACCGAGCAGCGTGGCGCTCTCCAGCTCACCCTAGTGGGATTGATCCTGATTATGAGTCTTCCAATGCCAGTGATAATGACTAATTCCTGGGAGCGGTTCACGAACTGCACCGGCTCTACTCAGGTTTGCATAGCGCGTGGCCTGTTGGGCTCTTGGGAATGCCAAGCGCACAGCCCTCGCCATATCTGAACCGGCGACTGCTTTAGCAGCACACGACGAAGGACTGACACAAATGACGTTGGCATTAGATTATGCCCTTGCGAGGCCTGGCATCGGTTGCAGCGACCTAGAGGGAGTCCTAGGTCTCCAGGGTTCCTGCTGTTTGGACTTCAGCAAGAACACCTCCTCGGCCTTGGAGAAGACGCATGCGCATGCTGCCCAGTCAGTATTCAACGTCAAAGCCCTAAAAGGACTGGGGGTAGTTTCCAGACCTGTTCGGTTTACCTAGATGGCTAGGAAATATTGTGTCTATAGGTTGAGGATCCTAGCAGTTGCTTTGATAATGCTTTGTTTGTTTCTGTTATTGTTACGTTTCTTGCATGCTATGATTGAGGGGTCACTAGGCGACTATCCATGAACAACTATGTTATGGCGGCATCCGCCCCAGAGTACCAGCCATTAGACCAGGATGATTTAGCAGAGAGGGGGGGAATTGTGGGGTAACGTTAGCAGGGCTGCATGTATGCAGGAGGGGCGGTCCGTGGCGATTCACACACTGGACGCGGATGAGTCCACAAGTGCAGGGGACAGGTGTGTCCACGTACGTGGTGGGCACGGATAAGTCCATGAGTGCAGGGGGCAGGTGCGTCCACATACGTGGTGGGCACGGATAAGTCCATGAGTGTAGGGGTAGGTGTGTGGCGGGCATAGATGGGTCCATGGGCACAGGGGGGCGGGTGTGTTCGCGTGCGTAGCAGGTGTACGGGCATTTAACCCTGTATTGTGCAGCATTAAATTGAAGGCTTGGCTTGACGGTATCCGTGTGATGCCCTGCTTTCCCCGGGGCGGGGCTCCGGTGCATCCTGGGTTGGTTTGCTGGCAAGAGAGCCAGCACTGAAGGACAGCCTTGTCTGCAGCGACCACGACACGGTGGAGTTCAAGATCCACGGGGCAGCAAGCAAACTACATGGCAAGCTCTTAGCCCTAGACTTCAAGAAGACGGACTTTGGCCTCTTCAGGGACCTGATGGGCCAAGTGCCATGGGAGGCAGCCCTGGAGGGAAGAGGGGCCCAGGAAAGTTGGTCTATATTCAAGGAGCACCTCCTTCAAGCTCAGCAGAGGTGCATCCCGACGAAGAACAAGTCAGGCAAAAAGGCCAGGAGTCCCGCGTGGATGAGCAAGGAGCTCCTGGACCAACTGAAAGTAAAGAAGGAAGCCTATAGAGGGTGGAAACGGAGACAGATAGCCTGGTAGAACTACAAAGAGGCTGTGAGAGTGGCCAGGGGTCAGGTGAGGAAGGCCAAAACCCTGAGGGAATTGAATCTGGCCAGGGATATAAAAAGCAAGAACAAAAGCTTCTATAGGTATGTAGGGGACATAAGAAAGTCCAAGGAGAATGTAGGCCCCCTCCGGAAGGGAACTGGTGTCCTGGTTACCCGGGACTTGGAGAAGGCTGAGGTTCTCAATGACTTTTTTGCCTCAGTCTTCACCGATAAGGGCTCTTGTCGTGCCACCCAAACTGTAGAAGGTGCAAGCAGGGACTGCGAGGATGAAGAACCGCCCACTGTACTCGAAGAGCAGGTTCGGTATCATCTAAGGAACCTGAAGGTGCACAAGTCCATGGGACCTGATGAGATCCATCCGCGGGTCCTGAGGGAACTGGCGGATGAAGTTGCCAAGCCACTGGCCATCATATTTGAGAAGTCGTGGCGGTCTGGTGAGGTCCCTGATGACTGGAAGAGAGGGAACATAACCCCCATTTTTAAAAAGGGGAGTAAGGAAGACCCAGGTAACTACAGGCCGGTCAGCCTCACCTCTGTGCCTGGCAAGGTCATGGAGCAGATTCTCCTGGAAACCATGCTGAGGAACATGGAGAGCAAGGAGGTGGTTGGTGACAGCCAACATGGCTTCACCAAGGGCAGATCGTGCTTGACCAATTTGGTGGCCTTCTATGACGGGGTCACAGCATCGGTGGACAAGGGACAAGCAACGGCTATAATCTACCTGGACTTGTGCAAAGCTTTTGACACTGTCCCACACGACATCCTTCTCTCTAGAGAGACCTGGCTTTGATGGACGGACCACTCAGTGGATAAGGAGTTGGCTGGATGGCTGCTGTTGCCTTTGTTGGCATGGCAACCTGGTTCAGGAACGGCACGGCGACCACCCCCAGGCCGCTCGGTCCATCAGCTCGCAAACACCAATGTGGTGGACGGCAAATGGCATTTATTGGTAGGTAACACGGCCTTATATAGCTTGGGTTTACAACGTCACTTCCGTGTGCTTACATCATAGACTAAACGCTATTGGCTATCCGGAGAGGGGTCCTATCTTCCCGTACAGCGCGATATCTTCCGGCTGCCAGACCCTAGCTGCCTACATTTCCCCCCTCCCTATGCTAATTAAATTGGCTAAAAACATAACAATCTTAAAAAAATAAATATATCGTAATTTTGGATAAAAAACACACTAAGCGTATAACTAAATTAGCTAAAATATTCTGTTCTTGTTCTATGCTTTATAGCAATCTTAAAAAATATATATATCACAAACTTGGATAGAAAACACAGGATACACTAAGCAAGAGATAACTGAGGGGTAACTAAATGTAACGGGGTGCAACTGGGGATAACAAGGGGAAATTTTAAACAAGGACATTCTTAAAACAGTTGTTACCTTAAAAAGATCAATTAATGGCACTTTGTGAGCGGGTATAAAAGCAAAGGCAAATCTAATATTACTAATAAACTAAATTCAAAATACTATGTCATCATCTCGCGACAGCAAGCATAAGACACACTGGGCAGATGGTAACTGGGGAATAACTAGGAGTAACTGAGTAACTGGGGATAACTGGGGTTAATTCTAAACAAACACAAACTTAAAGCAGTTGTCGACGTTCCACTAACATGATGTTAACCGTCTCTAACCGACTCCTGACAAACGACACAAGTCTATTTAATATACAGGGTCCGAAGATCAACGCTATCACGATCGTTGTGATCGGCCCTATCAGGGTAGATATCAGGGTGGTTAACCACGGTGAATGGCTAAACCATGACTCAAACCACCCTTGTTGGGCTTCCCTCTCCTTTTTTCTTTGAGCCAATCTTTCTCTCAGTTTGGCCATCGAGTCTCTGACCACTCCAGTGTGGTCCGCATAAAAGCAACATTCCTCTTTCAAGGCAGCACAGAGGCCTCCTTGTTGCATGAACAGGAGGTCTAATCCCCGTCTGTTTTGCAAAACAACTTCTGAGAGCAAGGAGAGGGATTGTTCCAGGAAACTTATGGATTTTTCAATTTTTTGCAGGTCCTCATCGATGGCGATTTGTAGTTGAGTTAGGCCTCGTTGCTGCATCACCAGGGAGGTCACTCCCGTGGCCGTGCCGGCTACTCCCAAACCGAGCAACATCGCTATCGTTACCGCTGTCAGTACTTCTCTTTTTTGGAGCCTGATGTTAGCTTCTCCCCAATGATAGTACATCTCTTCTTCTGTATGATATAGCACCTTGGGAACAATCAAAACTTGTATACAAAAGTCAGCAGAATCATTAAAAAGTTCAAGGGACACACAGGGGGCTACCCCCAATTGGTGGCAGATCCACATTCCGAACGCAGACAGGATTGCCCATTTATAGGTTCTATTAATTGTAACGGTTTTTGCGCAAACAGCACTAACCCGGTTTGCCAGTGAGATATTACCGAAACACACGCCTTGGCCTCTGACTTGGCTCAGGGTAATTCGTTTTCGTGGTGTGTCCCACCTGCACTGGGTAGGGTTGATATCTGATGAATAGTTAAAGGAAGCATTGAGGGCAACGCCCTCGTAGAAGGGGGGACCCACATCATAGCACAACCAACAAGAACCCGCAAGATTCGGGTTTGACTGACCCAGCGACCAGAAGGTAGCGTTCAACACATCAAGAAACGGCTTGTTGGGCCGGTAGTAGGGGTCTACATCTGATCTGCCCAAGGGAACTGCTGGTCTAGGTGGTAGGGGACTGGCCGGAACGGGGGTGGACATCAGCGAAGTTTCCCTTCTTTGCTGGTTATCATTTTTGATTACAACATTGGGGCCAATTGTCATGCTGCTTCTTACTCCCTGTTTTTTAATAAAAAACAGTCCTCCTCTATCTGCATGGGACTCCCAACATCTAAAGCCCCAGGCTTTGCCGAAAGTCCATCCCAGATCGTTACTGTTAGCCACATCCAATATAAGATATTCACACCACTTCCCTTTTACCTCTCTTCCACGACGGGGACCCAGCTGTGGCCGACTATCGCACCTGACGCATCCACGGGGCCCCCATTGTACCTTTAAATACTTGTCTGGTCCCGCACCTGGCGCCCAATCAGAGGCTATAGTTTCACATCCCCAATAGGAACAATAGTATTGATTAGGGGCGTTGCAATAAGATCTGCCGGGATTAGAGCTGGGGCACATGTAGTACATCATGTATTTTAAACAGGGATCAATGGGGACTAGATCACAGGGGGACACGTTAAAGCTAGGGGGTCCTGAGGTAACGATTCTTTGTAATATCTTCTGATCCTCCCATCTCACTAGCACCCATTCCCATGGTTGATGGTCATATAAGCCACTAGATGACGATACAAGCCCCAAGATTAAAATCACACAAAACCGTCACAGCCTCCACCTGTGGGGGCTATTTCGCCGTTGTTTGGAATCCGCCGATGTGGAACTTCGGGGTGCGGACGAGGTGCTTGCCGACTTGTCGTCCTCTCTTGTCACCGGGGCGTACGGATCACGGGGGTGTTCGATAATCCGATCCTGTGGACAAAAACTCGCAGTTTTCATTAGCTTTATTCTGGAGGTCCGGTTTAATCGACTTAAGCGGACACCATTTGATTCTGCCATCTTTTTTGACAGCAGCATACCCTCGCCCTGTTAGAACTAGACTCCACCCTCGTTCCCATTCTCCCAACTCATTTCTAATTGTAACCAATGGGCCTTCTTCCAGTGCTCGAGTGGCCCAATGTTTCTGGGTGGGGCTATTCACCTCTTCCCCCCTGGGGAATTGGTTTAATGCTAACAAAGCGGTCGCCAGAAGGTGTGTTTGGTCCCCTGAAGGAATGGCGTTGGTAAAACCTTCTGTTTTTGCTAGAACTTCTAATTTAGATTTTAGAGTTTGGTTTGCCCGTTCAACTATGGCTTGTCCCGTGCTGTTGTACGGGATACCATGTATTAGAGTAATACCCCATTTCAAAGCAAATGCTTGGACTGGTTTAGAAACGAAATTCGGACCGTTGTCCGTTTTGATCTGATTAGGGACGCCAAGCCACGCCATGGCTGTCAGCCAATGTTGGATGGTCGCTCTGGAGTCAGTCTTAAGGTGTTGTGTGGCCACGATCATTCCGCTATATGTGTCCACAGTTACCGCCAGCCATGCTCGAGGCTTCAGTAGCTGACACAGCGCAAAGTCCGTTTGCCACACCTCAGAGGCTTTAAGACCTCTGGGGTTGACTCCACTGGACCACAGTGGCGCTTTCTGACAGTGGGGGCACGTAGCTACTACGTGTTTCGCGACCGTGACTGAAATCCCACATATCTTCACTAGCGCTTTAGCTCCAATATGGAGAGACTCGTGTAGCTGATGGGCATCTCCCAGCGTCCACAGCCCCTCCGCAGCAGCGTCTGCCCCGTCGCCACCAGTCCGGAAGAATCCCCTGATTGGACCGTGACCGTTGACGTGGACAACCGACATGGTGCCCCTTCGGGAAGAAAGTGCCTCCTCCAGCATTAATGCTGCTGTGGATGTTGACATGCCAGGCCCCGACATGGCCAAGCAAAGTTTAGCCACGAACATCGAATCGGTCACAACGCCAAGGTGTTCTGTCGGGAACAGTCCGCACGCCAGCACCACCGCCGCTGCCTCCAGCCGCTGGACTGAAAGCGCACAATCGGTCACCCCAATGCAGCGCCATTCTCCCTCCGATTGCCACACTGCTGCTGCGGTTGAGGTCGCCAAGGATGCATCCGTGAAGACCGCCGGTCCCCGCTGGGGCCGGTCCACGATCCTCCGTGGAAGGTCGATGTCGACAACTGCCAGCACTTGAGTCCAAGGGGGCTTCACAGCGCACTGGACCTCTCCTCCAAATCCGACGAGGGCCACGGCCAAATGCTCCAACACTGCCACCGACTGCGCCGGAAGCCGCCTGTGGAAGGGCAAGCATACTCTGGCGGGTTCAATGCCTAGATGTCTCAGGGCGAGCCCTCTGCCTTCCATGATGAGGTTGCCAAGACACTCGACTCCTGGGGAGAATGCACGTGACGGCTTTCCCAGGACTATCCATTGTATTGGCTGCGCTCTTTCAGGGGGACCCTGGGCTAGTGCCCCCACTCCCCCCTTTTCCGTGAAGTGTACACACAGATCAAGCGGTGCACCTGGGTTCCGTCTGGCAAGCGCGCCTGATGATACCTGTTGCTCGATGAAGTCAAGGGAGTTCATCGCTTCCGTCGTCAGAGTTTCTTGCTCCCATGGGTTCCCTCCCTTTAGAAGATCGTACAAGGGGGCCATGGTTTCTGGAGGGATCAAGACGATGCTACAAAGCCATTGCAAGGACCCCACCAGCTGCTGCATGTCATGGAGCGTTTTGATACGCCGATGGATCTTTATTTGGGGAGGGGCCACGCAAGAACCTGTGATTCCCACTCCCAAAAAACTCACACATGGTCCTCCCCTGATTTTTGCGCTCGCAATTTCGAATCCGTTAGTTTTTAAAGTTTCCGAGACCGTTGACACCAGTTGGTCCACTTGACTTCCTGACGGTGCGGCGATCAAGATATCATCCATATATTGAATGATAGTGGCGGTTGGGTCACTGCGCTGAACCGGTGCCAGCGCCCGGTCCACTGTGATCTGGCAGATAGTGGGTGAGTTGATCATTCCTTGAGGCAGCACTTTCCACTGGAAGCGTAGATTGGGGCGTTGGCTGTTCGGGAACATGACAGAAAAAGAAAACCGCTCTTTGTCCTCTTCATGCAGGGGTATCGAAAAGAAACAGTCCTTAATGTCAAGGACAGCGCAAGGTTGTCCTTCCGGTATCATAGAGTTCATAGGCAACAGCGTTTGGACAGGACCCATTGGTTGAATTCTCTTATTTTCTTCACGCAGGTCATGGAGAAGGCGAAACCCCTCGCCAGATCGTTTGGGTATTACAAAAACTGGGGTGTTCCACGGGCTAGTGGAAGGCTCTATGTGACCTCGTTGTAGTTCGCGGTCAAGTAGCTCAAGAAGAGCGTCCATTCGAGGCTTTGATAGGGGCCACTGCTCAACCCACACTGGATCGGACGATTTCCATGTCAGTCTGATTGGTGGGAGTGGGTATGCGGCAGTGGCCCTCATGGTAAATTTGTCACCCTGGCTTTTAATAGAGCTAGAGCGTCCCTTCCCAACAGGGGTGGGACTCCTGACATGACATATGGGAAGAGGGTAATAGTTTTCTCCGGTCCCTTTTCAGTGTGAAGCGTGATTGCTACCAATTGAGCACTCTTCCGGGCTTGGGTTAATCCCCCGACTCCACCCACCATGGGGACGCCTTCCAATTTCCAATGCGGGGGCCAATTCGTCTCAGGGATAACTGTAACATCTGCTCCAGTGTCGATCAAAAAGGGGACACTAATAGTGGTATCACTTAAGGCATTATAGAGGGAACAGATCCCCCACACCACTGGCGGGTTGTCACACTTTACTGCCAGGGCCACCCTGGGGTCCTGCCCCCAAAGGGTGGTCCTTGCTGTTCCTGAGATGGGGGCAGATTCGGCTGGACCGTTGGTTGAGCCATAAAGTTGGTCGCTTCTCGAGGGGGCAGCGGGTTCGGGAGTGTTTTGCCCCATCCGGGGTTGGCACAATTGGGCCGCCTCATGTCCCAAGTGGGAGAGGGCTGTGCGTGGCCCAGGTGCACTCTCCCCCTCCCATTTCCCTGGATTTTAGATCTGCATTCTTTAGCGAAATGCCCTTTCTTTCCACAGGCCCAACACGGTCCTCTGGGTCGATTTTGGCGCGGGGGGGTGCTGTTGGCAGGTTCCCCAACCGAGGGCAGTTTGCTACAACGTGGCCCACCTGGCTGCATTTAAAACATGCCATCACGTTAGCTATTGCGGTGCAGACAGCCACCTGGATCGGGGCTAAATGCTCTTCGTTCGTGACATACTTAATCATGTCCGCGATACTCGACCCCATTGGCAGCGATCGTAGGATTTCTTTGGTCGCTGAATTACACTGCTGACGTAAGCACTCTGCTACAACCGGGCCTTTTGCTTCCGAAGGCAGGGTCGAGGAGTCGATCGCTGTCTGGAGGCGATCCACAAATTGCGCTAAGCTTTCACTTTCTTTTTGCTTTATTGTGGACCAGGGCGACGGCTTGACAATAGCTCTAGAGGCTGTGCGAATAGCTTCTCTGGCCGCACGCGTAGTTGTCATAACTTCATGGGCCCGCAGGCCCTGGGCCTGCGCCTGGGGGGTAATCATTGTCGGGTCTGAACCCATCAGCCGCTGCAGGCTGGAGCCGTGTAGCGGGTGATCCGCCCCGGTTACTTGGGCTAGTTGCTTCGCACAGTTGTCCTCCCATTCTTGTTTAAAAACGATCATCCCTGCCCCGTCAAAGATCAGTCTACAAGTTTGTTTTATATCAAATGGGAGCATGTCATCTCCCCCAAAGACACCGTCTATGAGGGTGGAGACCAGGGCAGAATTGAGCCCTTTGTCCGCAATTGCTTTAACAATCGCTTGTATATCCTTGGGGTTTATTGGCAAGTAGACCCTTTGTCCCCTGTCCGCCACCCGGACCGGGAATGCTAGCGTGGCCGATGGGACCCAATCGGCACAGGCAATATTTATTTTCTTCCAATCCGTGAGAGGAATTTTTTGCCTTCGCGATTCCTTTTTATTTTGGATGTGGGTATTTTTGCTTTTGACTCTATTTACCCTCATGTCCTCCTCCTCTGAGTTTGAATCAGTTGCAAGCCAGTCCTCCGAGCTGCTATCTGATCCAGAGTCGGAACTCGACTGACCGGTTTTTCTCGTTGGGCTCCGGCCCCGCCCACTTCCCTTGCGGGCGGACCGTTCCCTCCCTCTTGGCTCACCCCTCCTTCTGCTCGGCGGGGTGTTTGCCCTATGAGGGCGTGTTTTCAGATGGGCGCTCTGATTGGCTCTCTGCCCCTCGCTCGTGCTCCTCCCCCCTTTCCAGTCGCCCCCACCACTCTTCTCCTTCTCGTTCTCCTCCCCTTCCGGTTCGTGTGCGCTTGTTAGTTCAAGCGCTTCCTCCGTTTTCCCGCCGGGGACGTCTTTGTCCCGCCCTCCCCCCTGGGGTTCGGCGCCATTTTGGGGCACATAAGGCGGCGGTCTTTCCCGGGCTTCGGCGCCCCTGGCTTCCTCAGCTAACCCACTCCAGAAGGACAGTGTGCACTTCTGCCCCTCCGTAAGCGGGTCAGGGTTCGGGGGTTCAGGGGGCGAAGGGCTCAGGGGTAGAGGGGGTGTATTGCCCTCTCGTAAGTCTTTAGACTCCGCGGAATCATCGCCGTTTGGGGGGTGCGGAGTCTGCGTGGCTGCCCCGACTCCCAATTTCGGGGTGACCAACAAACAGTCCCTTGCTGCCCTCCAGGTTTCCTGCTCTTGTAAAGCCTTTTGCAGGGCCTGTACGACTTTCCCCCACGACTTAAGGTTTTTCCCACTACCCAAGGACATAGTCTCCTTGGCTAATGCTTTAGTGCATTTATCCCACACTTCAGGGTGGAGAATATCCACCGGCTGGTCAATGACCCCAATCTGTAAAAGCCTCGCAACTGCGAGAGTAAAATCTTGGGGCTTACAATCAATACCCCACTGCTTATGTAATTGTGATACGACCTTCACAAGGGCTTCCATCCTCCTTGTTGGTCCGGGAGCGTCCTCCCCGCCGGGCTGGTCCTGCCGCTCCGGCCGCCGTTTACCCGTCCAGGCGATTTTCCCGGGTTTCGGCACCACTTGTTGCCTTTGTTGGCGTGGCAACCTGGTTCAGGAACGGCACGGCGACCACCCCCAGGCCGCTCGGTCCATCAGCTCGCAAACACCAATGTGATGGACGGCAAATGGCATTTATTGGTAGGTAACACGGCCTTATATAGCTTGGGTTTACAACGTCACATCCGTGTGCTTACATCATAGACTAAACGCTATTGGCTATCCGGAAAGGGGTCCTATCTTCCCGTACAGCACGATATCTTCCGGCCGCCAGACCCTAGCTGCCTACAGGCCGCACTCAGAGAGTGGTGGTTAACGGCTCAATGTCCATGTGGAGACCGGTCACGAGTGGTGTCCCTCAGGGATCCGTGTTGGGTCCAGCCCTGTTCAACATCTTTGTTGTCCACATGGACAGTGGGATAGAGTGCACCCTCAGCAAGTTCGCCGATGACACCAAGCTGTGTGGTGCCGAAAAAATTTTTTACAGTGAGGGTTGCAGAACACTGGAACAGATTGCCCAGAGAGGTGGTGGATGCCCCATCCCTGGAAACGTTCAAGGCCAGGCTGGATGAGGCTCTGAGCAACCTGATCTAGTTGGAGATGTCCTTGCTCCTTGCAGGGGGATTGGACTAGATGACCTTTGAAGGTCCCTTCCAACTCTAACCATTTTATGATTCTATGGTTCTATGATTGGTGGATCCCCGAGTGTTGACTAACCAGGTGACTTTTGCTAAATGTATATCCCAATGTTTGAAGGTTCCACCAGCCATTGCTCTCAGTGTAGTTTTCAGCAGTCCATTGTACCTTTCAATTTTCCCAGACACTGGTGCATGATAGGGGATGTGATATACCCAGTCAATGCCGTGCCCAGGTGTCTATAAAGTTGTTTCAGAAATGGATCCCATTTTCGGATTCCGTTCTTTCTGGGGTGCCATGTCGTCAGAGAACTTGCTTCTCAAAGCCTAGGATAGTGTTTCGGGCGGTGGCAAGGCGCACAGGATGTGTTTCCAGCAATATGGGTAGTTGCTTCCACCATTGTAAGCACATGGTGCTTGCCTTGGCGGGTTTGTGGGAGTGTGATGTAATCAATCTGCCAGACCTCTTCATATTTATACTTCAGCCATCGTCCTCCATACCACAGAGGCTTTAACCGCTTGGCTTCCTGATTGTTACACATTTCAGATTCATGGATAACCTGTGCAATAGTGTCCATGGTCAAGTCCACGCCTCGATCATGAGCCCATTTGTATGTTGCATCTCTTCCCTGATGGCCTGAGGTGTCATGGGCCCACTGAGCTAAAAATAGTTAACCCTTATGCTGCCAGTCCAGATCCACCTGAGCGACTTCAATTTTAGCAGCTTGATCCACTTTTTGTTTTTTTTGATATTCTTCTGTTGTTCGACTCTTGGGTACGTGGGCATCTACGTAACGTACTTTTACAACCAGGTTCTCTAACCGGGCATCAATATTGTGCCACACTGCAGCAGCCCAGATGGACTTGCCTCTACGCTGAGAGTTGCTCTGTTTCCATTGCTTTAACCACCCCCACACAGTGTTAGCCACCATCCATGAGTCAGTGTAGATACAGAGCACAGGCCATTTTACCCGTTCAGCAATGTTTAAAGCTAACTGGACGGCTTTCACCTCTGATTCAGCTTGACCTCCAGCAGCTTCTGTGACTCATCCTGTAGGACTCCACACAGCAGCTTTCCACTTTTGATGGTTTCCTACAATACGACAAGACCCATCAGTGAACAGGGGATATTGCCTCTCATTATTATACAGTGGGGCCTCTTCAGCACACGTCACCTCTTCCTCTGGCGGCATTCCAAAATCTTTGCTTCCTGGCCAATCTGTAATTACTTCTAAGATCCCTGGGTGATTGGGGTTTCCTATCCGAACTCGCTGTGTGATCAGTGTGACCCATTTACTCCACGTAGCATCGGTTGCAAAATGTGTAGAGGGGACCTTCCCTGTGAACATCCAGCCCAGCACTAACAGTCGGGGTGCCAGGAGGAGCTGTGCTGCTTCCGAAGCAGCTCAAACTCCTTCATATGCTGCCAGGATTTCTTTTTCAGTTGGAGTTTAGCGGGCCTCAGATCCTCTATATCTCCAGCTCCAAAAGCCTAGGGGTCGACCTCAAGTCTCCCCTGATGTTCTCTGCCAGAAAATCCAGGTAGGGCCATTGTCTCCAGCTGCAGTCTAGAGCACAATTTTTACATCTTGTCCTGTGTGGACTGGACCAAGGGCTACTGCATGAACAATGGCTCTTGTTCAAAGGCTTGTCATTGCTCAGGGCTGCATTTAAAATCATTCCTCTTTCGAGTCACTTCATAGAGAGGGCTTACAAACATACTGTAATTTGGAATATGCATTCTCCAGAAACCCACAATGCCAAAGAAAGCCTGTGTTTCCTTTATGTTAGTTGGTGGAGCCATAGCTGTTATTTTTTTGACCACATCCATCTCTAAACTAGAGAGGCATGGGTTCGATGGACGGACCACTCGGTGGATAAGGAGTTGGCTGGATGGCCGCACTCAGAGAGTGGTGGTCAACGGCTCAATGTCCAAGTGGAGACCGGTCACCAGTGGCGTCCCTCAGGGGTCTGTGTTGGGCCCGGCCCTGTTCAACATCTTTGTCGGCGACATGGACAGTGGGATAGAGTGCACCCTCAGCAAGTTCGCCGATGACACCAAGCTGTGTGGTGCCGTCGACTCGCTGGAAGGGAGGGATGCCATCCAGAGGGACCTGGACAGGCTGGAGAGGTGGGCCCGTGCCAACCTCATGAAGTTCAACCAGGCCAAGTGCAAGGTCCTGCATCTGGGTCGTGGCAATCCCAAGCACAAATACAGGCTGGGCGGGGATTGGATCGAGAGCAGCCCTGAGGAGAAAGACCTGGGAGTGTTGGTAGACGAGAGGTTCAACATGAGTGGGCAATGCGCCCTTGCGGCCCAGAAGGCCAACCGCATCCTGGGCTGCATCAAGAGGAGCGTGGCCAGCAGGTCGAGGGAGGTGATTCTGCCCCTCTACTCTGCCCTGGTGAGACCCCACCTGGAGTACTGAGTCCAGTTCTGGAGCCCCCAACATAAGAAGGACATGGACCAGTTGGAGAGGGTCCAGAGGATGGCCACAAAGATGATCAGAGGGCTGGAGCACCTCTCTTATGAGGACAGGCTGAGAGAGTTGGGGCTGTTCAGCCTGGAGAAGAGGAGGCTCCAGGGAGACCTGATAGCGGTCTTCCAATACCTCAAGGGGGCCTACAGGAAAGATGGGGAGAAGCTGTTCAGTAGGGCCTGTTGTGATAGAACAAGGGGTAATGGGTTTAAATTAGAAGGAGGTAGTTTTAGATTAGATATTAGAAAAAAATTTTTTACAATGAGAGTTGTAGAGCACTGGAACAGGTTGCCCAGAGAGGTGGTAGATGCCCCATCCCTGGAATCGTTCAAGGCCAGGCTGGATGAGGCTCTGAGCAACCTGATCTAGTCAGGGATGTCCCTGCTTCTTGCAGGGGGGTTGGACTAGATGACCGTTGAAGGTCCCTTCCAACTCTAACTATTCTATGATTCTATGATTCTAATGTGACGACGTCCATCTTGCCATTTTATTCCTAAAAAATGGATCTCTTGTGCAGGCCCCTTGACTTTGCTTTGTTTTATTGCAAAACCGGCTTTCAGAAGGATTTGGATTATTTTCTCCTTTTTTGAAAAAACTTCTTCTGCTGTGTTGCCCCATACGATGATGTCATCAATGTATTGCAGGTGTTCTGGAGCTCCACCCTTTTCTAATACAGTCTGGATCAGTCCATGGCAAATGATGGGGCTGTGTTTCCACCCCTGAAGCAATCGATTCCAGGTGTACTGGACCCCCCTCCAAGTCAAAGCAAACTGTGTCCTGCATTCTGATGCAAAAGGGATGGAGAAGAACGCATTAGCAATATCAGTGGTGGCATACCACTTGGCTGCCTTTGACTCCAGTTCATACTGAAGTTCTAACATATCCAACACAGCAGCACTCAGTGGTGGCGTAACTTCATTCAGGCCATGATAGTCCACTGTTAGTCTGCACTCTCCACTTTATTTTTGCTCTGGCCATATGGGACTGTTAAAGGCTGAGTGAGTCTTGCTGATCACTCCCTGGCTCTCCAGTTGACGGATCAGCTTGAGGATGGGGAACAGGGAGTCTCAGTGTCGTAGTTCAGCCCCGATCGGACCAGACTACGCAGTCTCTCTCTCACTCCCCCCACACTCCGAGAGAACAGGGAGAGAAAATATAAGGAAAAACGGCTCGAGGTTTGAGATAAGGACAGGGAGAAATCCTTAAAGTTACCGTCACGGGCAAAACAGACTCGACTTGGGGAAAACTATTCATTTATTACTACAAACAGCAGGGTAATGAGACAGGGAACAAGATAACCTCCATCCACCCCTCCCTCTTCCCAAGCTTAACATTATCTCTACTACCTTCCCTCCCCGAGCGGCACAGGGGGGAAGAGGGAATGGGGGTTGCAGTCAGTTCATCATATGTTGTTTTACGCCGCTGCTTCATGGTCAGGGGAAGAACTCCTCACATTCCTCCCCTGCTTCAGCGTGGGGTCCCTCCCACGGGCCACAGTCCTTTGTGGAACTGCTCCGGCGTGGGTCATCTCTTCCACGGGTGCAGTCCCTCTAGAACAGCTGTCCCAGCGGGCCCTCCACGGGCCACAGCTGCCTTCAGGCATCCACCTCCCCCGGTATGGGGTCCTTCACGGGCTCCAAGTGGATCTCTGCTCCTCCGTGGACCTCCATGGGCTGCAGGGGGACAACCTGCTCCACCATGGTCGTCACCACAGGCTGCAGGGGAATCTTGGCCAGGAGCCACATTACTCCTCCCCCTCCTTCTGAACTGACCTTGGCATCTGCAGCCGTTCCTCACAACAGGCTGGCAGATGTCTCTCAGGATCTTTTTTACATCTTATTCACTTCTCATCTCCTTTCCACTTCTTGCAGCTGGGCTGGACCGAGTCGGGCCCAGTCTACTGCCTGGCGAGAGGCCAGAGGGTGAGGCCTGCAAGGCCCATGAGGCCTGCGCCTCCCCCTCTGCCCCCGCTCAGCTCCGTCACATCTTCTCTCCTCTCTCCTCTTTTTTTTCTGTTTTCCCATTCTTAAATACGTTATCGCAGAGGCGTTATCACGAGACATTCTGCTACCAATCGGCTCGGCCTTGGCCAGCAGTGGGTCCGCCCTAGGCCTGGCCAAGTCCCCTGAACAAAGGGGAGCGACTTCTAGCAGTTTCCTACAGAAGCTACCACCTTAGGCCCCCCCTCACTAACAGAACCACGACACTCAGTTGGTGTGATATTGCTGCCAGTGCACTGTGGTGGTAGCAATTGGTACCTTTTGTTCTTCAACCTTCAGCAACCCCACAACAGAAGGGTCCTTCAGGAGACTGGGCAAGGTGGACAGCTGTTTATTTTCCTCTGTCTCCATGGTGGCTACACCAAAAGCCCATCGGTGCCATTTTGGGTCTTTGAAATACCCACTCCTGAGGTAGTCTATACCAAGAATGCATGGAGCATCTGGGTCAGTCACTATGGGGTGCTTTTGCCACTCATTCCCAGTTAGGCTCACTTTGGCCTCCAATACAGTCAGCTGTTGTGATCCTCTTGTCACTCCAGAAATACAAATGGGTTCTGCCCCTTTATAGCTTGATGGCATTAGGGTACACTGTGCACCAGTGTCTACTAGAGCTTTTTACTCTTGTGGGTCTGATGTGCCAGGTCATCAAATCCATACAGTCCAATAAATTGATGTCTCTCTTCTCCACCTGGCTGGAGGCAGGGCCTCTCTAGTCCTGTTTATAATATTTTCTAGTCACTTTCTGTGAACATCATAAGTCCCTTCCATAGGATCAGTGGTGAGATCAGCCCTTCTATGATGTCTGGGGAACTGCCCACTGGAGACTAGAGCAGCAATTTTCCTGGAAGAATCTCTATTTGCAATGGTTTTTCCTCGCAACTCACATACCCATGCCTCTATGTCCAAGGTAGGCTTTCCATCCCACTTCCTCATGTCCTCTCCCTGGTCCTGCAAGGTAAACCACAGGTCATCTTGTCGCATGTACCATCTCCCTTGAGCAGAAGGAGGAGGAGGTCTTCTTCTAATAGCTGAAATATTGGTCCATGCAGGTGGGGAGTAAGACCTGTTGTCTTCGAGTTTCTGAAACCCCTCGGATAGTTTTTCAAACAGTTTTTTAAACAGGCTTTCAGATTTTAGAAGGACATGGACCAGTTGGAGAGGGTCCAGAGGAGGGCCACAAAGACGATCCAAGGGCTGGAGCACCTCTCCTATGAGGACAGGCTGAGAGAGTTGGGGCTGTTCAGCCTGGAGAAGAGGAGGCTCCGGGGAGACCTTATAGCGGTTTTCCAGTACCTCAAGGGGGCCTACAAGAAAGATGGGGAGAAACTCTTCAGTAGGTCCTGTTGTGACAGGACTAGGGGTAATGGTTCTAAACTAGAGAGAGGTAGATTTAGATTAGATATTAGGAAGAATTTTTTTACACTGAGGGTGATGGGACACTGGAACAGGTTGCCCAGAGAGGTGGTGGATGCCCCATCCCTGGAAACGTTCAAGGCCAGGTTGGATGTGCCTGACTACCCTTTCCGAGAAGTAATATTTCCTAATGTCCAGCCTGAATCTCCCCTGGCGCAGCTTGAAACCATTGCCTCTAGTTCTATCACTGTCTACACGAGAGAAAAGGCCGACCCCTAGCTCACTGCAACCTCCCTTCAGGAAGTTATAGAGAGCTATAAGGTCTCCCCTGAGCCTCCTCTTCTCCAGACTGAACAATCCCAAGGCCAGGTTGGATGACGCTCTGAGCAACCTGATCTAGTCGGGGATGTCCCTGCTCCTTGCAGGAGGGTTGGACTAGATGACCTTTGAAGGTCCCTTCCAACCCTAACCATTCTATGATTCTATGATTTCTCAGTCAGTCTTTCCACAGCCAAGACACAGGCCCGTATTGGGGAAGAGAGATGGTCTTCATATTGTCGGAGTTGGTTACCCACTGCACGTACTGGTGGCGTCTCGTCATCTTTCCAATGAGTTGGCATAGGAGGATGGTGCACTCTGTACAAACTTCCACCACATGGGTCAGGAACATTCACTTTCATCTTGATCTATGGATGTCTGTGAGTCTTACAGGTTACAATAAATCCGCTCCCTAATAGCTAATTCCCTCAGAAACTGGATACTTCTCTTCATGGTGGTCCACTTGCTTGGGTGGCATACAATACCTTCCTTGAAGAAATACCTGTCCCTCACGCCTGACAGGAGTCACCTCCAGAGGTTGCGAGTTTCTGACTCTTTTCCAGTTGCCCTGTCAATGGCTGCTTCCCTGGACAAGGATCCCAGCTGCCTGGCTTCCCTACCTTCCAATTCCAGGCTACTGGCCTCGCTGTCCCAGCATCGGAGCAACCAGGTGACAAGTTGCTCACCTTGATTATGACTGAAATCTTTTCACATATCTTGCAGCTCTCTCAGGGATAGGGATCAAGTAACTACCTCTGCTTCTGCCTCTCCCTGTTCTTCTGATGTTACTGGGTCCTCATCGTCTTTCACTATGTGAACTGATTTTTTGGTGTATTTCTTCTGTACAGGGGCAACTGATACTGGCACAGGTTGTTTTTTTGGTTTATCTGCAGTACTGCTTGCCGAGGTTTGAATAGCCACAGTGCCTGAAGAAATTGCAGTTCCCACAGCAGGAATTGGGGTAGCTACGGTGCCTGTCGTAGGGGCTGAAGTGACTGCAGCATCTGCAGCAGGAGTTGGAGTAGACACAGTGTCTCTAGTGGGGGTTGGATTATCTGCAGTGCCTGCTGCCAGGGTTATGGCAGCCACAGTATTCTTAAATAGTTGTTTAAACTTAATCAGTATCGAGATCAAGGTCTGAGATAGCTGCAAGAGACTTGTCAACATGAGCACGGTGGTTGGGATATCTCAAGGGTATTAAAAATTCTCAAAAGCTGTTGAAATTAGCTTGGTGAAGTGGGGGAAGCTGTAAAGAGATGTTCCCCCCGTGGCCTGGCTTCCCGGACCAGAACAACAGGTATAGTTCCAAACAACACCCAAGAGATGGCTCCAGAAATACCCAGGTGGACCTGCCACTGCCTCCTCGCTCTGCACACTGCCCACCATCATTGAATACAAATACGAAACTGGTCCCGTTACCAGTGATCTCGGTGATCTCACTAAACAAATCAGTGCCGCAAAGCACAGCAGAATGATACCTTTGATCCAACAAACAGCAATGATAAACTGTGCATAAACACCGACAAACAGCAAATATGGCAAGTAGGGTGCTATCCAATACAGCTCTAAAAACAACTCTGGGAGCAAATAAAACAACATTGTGACCAGCGATGACCAAACCAACATAATTAATGCTTGTAACAAACCTGTATTCAACACACTGTGTTCAAATCTGTCCTTATCTCAACCCTTTGGGAACTGACGGGGGCTTGAATCTTGGATCCTCAGATTGAAGTTTGAAGATCTCCCAACTGATCTAGTGAGGCCCCTTCATGCACCACATTGGGTGCAAAAAAGACTGTGGTGGTTTAGCCCTCATCACCACACAGTTTCTCGCTCTCCTCCCCCTCCCCAGTGGGATAGGGAACAGAATTAGGAAGAAAGGAAAACTCGTGGGTTGAGATAAAAACAGTTTACTAAAATAGCAAAGGAAAACTACAATAATAACAGAATACAAGAATATTAATATATACAAAATGAACAATGTACGATTTCTCACCACTTGATGTCCGAATGACCGATACAGCCTGTCCCAAGCAGCAATCACGGAAACGAAAACTGAGCAGCAAGCAAAGGAGCAAGAGGGAGCCAGCAAGGTAGAGGGAATGATGCCAGCAAGCGAGAGAGAGGTGGAAGAAGAATAGGATGTCCCCTCCATAGGCAACCCCCACTTATATACTGAGCATGACGTTTATGGCATGGAATACTCTCTTGGGCCAGTTCGGATCAATTATTCTGTCTGTCTTTCTCCCAGCTTCCTGCATCTGCATGTTAACGAGACTTTAATGAGACTTGGAAAGCCAGACAGTGTCCTTGGTCTCATTAACAACAACTCGTATCATCAGAGTGTTTTATCAGCATTCTTCACATACAAAATCCAAAACACACTGGCTACTGAGAGAAGAATTAACTCCATCTCTGCTGAAACCAGGACACCATTCAGCATCAGCTTTGAATTCAGTCTGGGCAGTAGTTACAGTGAGCGACTGCTCTGTGGATTCCCTGCAGCTCTGGTCAAATCTCTGTTCTTTCACAGATGTCCTTCCTCTGCCTGTTCTAATGCTGATGTCCTGTACCGAGGCCAACAAATTCAGAAGCCAAGCTCATGGGAAAAAAACTGTTCCACCAGGCTCTGTGCTCATTTTACCCCACATGACAGGGACACAAGTTCCACACTTCATGCCAAAAGCTCTGGAAGTGGTTTCCCAATGCTTTCTTAATACTTTTCTGTTTGCTACCTCTAGCATTACTAAGATGCCTCAAAGGCCTGATCAAAGTAAAAATTAGAAATGCAAGATTAATTACTTTCTGAATCTTGTCTCCAAGTATAAATAGTAAAGTGCTTGGCAGTGAACAGCAGTTTGACATTTAATTTGCATTACACTGATATGAAAATCTGCCAAAAAAAATGTGCATTTGTTACTATTAAAAAGGTTCTAGCGTTAATTCTGGAAGGTTAGGATATATCCTGTTCACTTTGCTGAAGGCATAGTGAAATTTCCCATATTTGCATATTGAACAGTGATTCTGAGAATTCTGTTGAAAAAATGTTGTTCCTTAGTATTATTACCATCAATTATTCCTATTACTACTGTTAATGCAATATGTTATCATTGATGGCTGATATCATGGGTCTAGTATCCAAGCTCAGAACATCAATATCAAAATTCAGAAGTAGCTAACACACTCCTGGAAATTACCTCAAATTCCCCAGACTCAGCCCTTTGTACACATATCACAGAGGAACTGTGTTGATGGTCTCCAACATGAGATTGACTGGATGTTGTATAACCTTTGCTGGAGAGATGGATAACGAATACCAGCTGGACCATTCAGGTGTCAGTCAGTTCTAGTGGGAGCTTTTCTGGAGAGTCCTGCCTATATCATTACTCCCTTTCTTTCCAGCTTTATGCTGCCAGGCCTTGCTGAAATGTTATTATAGTTTATTTTCTAGAAAATGCTTTAAAAGAACATTTTCTCTGCTAAACAATAAAAGTGAACCAAACTATGCTCTCACAAAGTGATAACACAAAAGCAGCAGCTCATGTGAAGTACCTGTAAGCACAAAAGTTAGAAATCTCACCTTTCTGTTGGCAGGCAGCTACTAAGATCCCAGCCCTGGGGTGGAAAGGGCAGAGAACATTGCCCCACTGCTGTGATAGCAGAGCCAGCTGCTTGCAAGCCTGCCAAGCTCTATGCAAATCATGCAACTGAGGGATTTGGCAGCCCTGCCTTATCTATCTGCATCTCCAGTGCAATATTGAGAGAATGTAGCCAATAACCTTAGGGATGAAGCACTGAGCTGAAAATATAAGGTTTAGGCTTTACCACTTCAAAGGGCTGACAGTTATCCTGTGTGCATCACAAACTATATTTTTGACACTTTGATTTGTTTATATCCCTAGTGGCAGGCAGTTATCGTTCTGACCCTTCCCCTTTGTCACGAGTTGCACAAGATCACCCCACCCAGTGCTCGGAGTAGGTCCCAAGCACAACAGATCCAGACCCTGGCCCTGCAAACTAGCAGAGTGTGTTGGGTCCAGCACCTGAAAGTGGGAGGATGTCTGCTGACGCGGAAGTCACGGACACTGCTCACGACCAATGTGATCAAGCAAATGCCAATTTATTGTTGATACATCCCGGTTAATATAGCCCTTCTAATTCCGTATCATGCGCAAGCTCTCTACTAATTGGTTAACTATATCATGCACACGCTCCTAGCCAAAATATGATTCGTTAAGTCTCTATGTTCACGTGCACGGCTCTCTCCACCTGCACCCTGCTTCATGTTCAGCCCCCAGTCACGTATGCCAGCTGTTTTCCTTCTTCTCAAGGTTGCTTCCTTTACTTTCTCACAGGAAGTTTCATTACTTTCTCACAGGCAGCCTCATTATTTTCTCACAGGTGGCTTCAGTACTTTCTTACAGGCAGCTTCAGTACTTTCTCACAAGCGGCTTCAGTGATGTCCTTGAGGCCTGCTGCTCACAAACATAACAATTCCATTCGGTCTGGATGTTCACTAAGTGCCCCTGGTACTCCAGGTATCCAACAAATCCCTCTTTTTGTTTTTGAACAATCCAGACCCCAGTCATCATATGTTTCATAGCTTTCACAAAGCATTTTAAAATACACCCCAAAATCATTAGTGTCAACAGCAAAGCCATAAATAATACCAGCCCATGTACTATCAAATCTTTTAGCCAACCTGTGACCCCCAATGATTTCAGCCAGTCCGTTAGTCCATTTTCCACTTGTATTGCATGCATGTTCTGATGTAACTCTGCCAACTGATAGTGTATTGATTTAGAGTGATCAGAAGCATTCATGCAACACATACCTTCAGAATCTTCACATCCATGTCCATGCGCTAATAATAAAAAATCAATGGCTGCTAGATTCTGCAAAATAGCATGACGCGTACTATCCATGTCTTCTAATAATCCCGATAACATGCTAGAGGTTAAATTCATTTGCTTTTGTGCCCAACAGGCTAATCTATTTAAGCTAGCTAAAGCTTTTGCAGATGCCGCCCAAGGAACAAATATAGATAATGCTATACGCTCAGCTGTACCCAATAGGGTTAAATTGCCATCACAGTTGGGAGCTAATACTTTTAGTGATCTCCTTGCTCGAGTACGATTTCGCAATACTTTCATAGATGGAGCAAACATTATCAATTTTCCAAAATAACACGGTCCTCCTATAGCCCCTTTTGGCACTCCCGACCAGGCCCGATCCCCACAAATTAAGAAGTATCCCGAGGGTATGGCCTTGGCCGTGTCATTCACCCAAAGAGGCATCTTTAACCCTTTGATTTCTGCTCCCACTGCTCCGTTACAATAATCTCCTGAGCTGCTTTGATAAGTATACACAGGTTTTCCTTGGGCGTCAGTCGTTTTACTGGTCACATCAGTCCATTGGTTCCTGTTCCATACTGTATTCACCCCCTTTCCTGTAAAAAGGGGACCTCCCAGCATAAAACAAGACCCTGAACCATTTAAGGATCCCATTAGATCTAACTCTTGTGGATCCCAAGGCAAACTACGATTTAAATGCCTAATCACCAATGCTGCAGCTATTCCAATTTGATTGCTATTCCCAGAACAACACACCGGTTTCTGTCCAGGGCGGAGGCTGGCGCACTCCATCTTTACGTGGCATGTTTGATTCACCACCGTCTCATTCAAAACAGTGTGATTATTGACCCATCTTTTCCAGTCATCCGGATTCCAATAGGGAGTACCAATCAGACATGTACGAAAAGGGTCAGCAGGAGTAGCCATTGACACACAAAACAATGATTGGTTTGTAATGTTGGCAAATGTCAGCCACACGTTTGGTCTGGGGTCAATACGATGTAAATCCACAGTCTCACTGACACACCCAGTTACCAGCATCAGGAGCACGATGATGATGCATCCTGCTGTCCCAGGTCTTCCTTCCACGGTTTCACCCATCGACTTGGAACCCATCGTGGTCCTTCGTCTGTCAAAACACAAACATAACCTCGACCGGTCATTCTTCTGCCGGACCTCTCCATTCCCCAGTTTTTAAATCCCGGTACTGCACCTTCACCGAACCACTTTTCTGCAGTCCAGATTGCAATGACATATGATGAATTACAATTGGAGGAGATTCACGGTCTCCTGTTAATCTCAGATAATTTAGCACATAAAGCGCTTTTGCAAGCCTTTCAGAGGGTGCCGGCTCTCCCCCTTTTTGTTTTTGCAAAAGCGATTTTAAGGTGGCATGTGCACGCTCTACAATGGCTTGGCCTGTAGGGGAGTGAGGAATACCTGTTACTCTGCAAATACCCCACAGTTGGCAAAAGCGTACAAACGTTTGCGAAACATATGCAGGGCCATTGTCAGTTTTGATTTCTTGAGGAGCTCCTAGTGCGGCAATGGCAGCATGCATATGCTTCAGAACATGTTTGGCTGTTTCCCCTGTTTGAGCAGTGGCCCATATCGCATGCAAGTAAGTGTCAATACTGACATGCACATACTTCTGACGTCCGAATTCTGCAATATGAGTAACATCCATTTGCCATAATTGCAAGGTGCCTAAACCTCGAGGGTTGACCCCAAGGCCTAGACCAACTCCCGATTTTTGACAAGCAGGGCAGGACTGCACTATTCCTTGAGCATCTGAGAATTTTAAATCAAACCGTTTCGCTAGCACTTTAGCAGATTGATGTAAGAAATTATGAGATAAGCGAGCCTGCTCAAACAGGTTAACTGTTTGATTTTTCCATGCAGCAGCAACTAGCTTGTCTACTATGTTGTTTCCTATAGACAAGCCTTGTTTGAACTGATGACTGCGAATGTGTGTTACAAAATAAGGTTCTCTGCATTGATTTTGCAGGCTTCTCTTGCCGGCTTACCTACCCCGCACGCACCGAAGCCCCGCTCCGGGGAAAGCAGGGCATCACACGGATACCGTCAAGCCAAGCCTTCAATTTAATGCTGCGCAACACAGGGTTAAATACCTGTACACCCGCTACGCACGCGAACGCACCCGCCCCCCTGCACCCATGGACCCATCCATGCCCGCCACGCACCTACCCCTACACTCATGGACTTATCCGTGCCTACCACGTACGTGGACGCACCTGCCCCCTGCACTCATGGATTCATCCGCGTCCAGTGCGTGAGTCACCACGAACCGCCCCTCCAGCGTACGTGCAACCCTTCTAACATTACCCCACAATTCCCCCCCTCTATGCTAAATCATTCTAGTCTAATGGCTGGTACCCTGAGGTGGATGCCGCTATAACATAGTTGATCACGAATAGTTTCCTAGTAACCCCTCAATCATAGCATGCAAGAAAGGTAACAATAACAGAAACAAACAAAGCATTATCAAAGCAACTACTAGGATCGTCAAACCTATGGACACAATATTTCTTAGCCATCTAGGTAAACTGAAGAGGTCTGGAAACTACCCCCAGTCCTTTTAGGGCTTTGACGTTGAATACTAACTGGGCAGCATGCGCACGTGTCTTCTCCGAGGCCAAGGAAGCGTTCTTGCTGAAGTCCAAACAGCAGTAGCTTAGGAGACCTAGGACTCCCTCCAAGTCGCTGCAACCGATGCCAGGCCTCGCAAGGGCATAATCTAATGTCAACTTCATTTGTGTCAGTCCTTCGTTGCGTGCTGAGTAAAGTTGATGTAGTTCATGAACCGCCCCCAGAAATTAGTCGTTATCACTGGCACTGGAAGACTCACAATCAGGATCAATCCCACCAGGGTGAGCTGGAGAGTGCCACGCCGCTCGGTTACCCTGCTGATCCTCCAGCCACAGCTGTACCAACCAGGCTGGGATCCATCGGGTCCCCACACCTGTGGAGATACAAGCATACCCTCGTCCCCATGTTAGCAAATCAGCAGGACCTTCCCAACGTGGGTCTTTGTCCTGGTTTTGGCAGGGATGGAGTTAACTTTTCCTCTCAGTAGCTGGTATGTTTTGGATTTTGTGTGTGAAGAATGTTGATAAAACACCCTGATGATACCAGTTGTTGTGAATGAGACTAAGGACACCGTCCTGCTTCCAAGTCTCGCTAATTTACAGATGCAGGAAGCTGGGAGAAAGACAGACAGAATAATTGACCCAAACTGGCCAAAGAGAGTATTCCATGCCATAAACGTCATGCTCATGGGGGCAGGCGAGGGTGGGTATCTGCCTTCACAGAATTACAGAATCACAGAATTATTATCAAGATTGGAAAAGACCTAAAAGATCATCCAGTCCAACCATCACCAATACTTCTCAGCTAAATCATATCCCTCAACACAACATCCAAATGTTTCTTGAACACCCCCATGGTCGGTGACTCCACCACCTCCCTGGGCAGTGCATTCCAGTGCCTGACTACCCTTTCCGAGAAGTAATATTTCCTAATGTCCAGCCTGAATCTCCCCTGGCGCAGCTTGAAACCATTGCCTCTAGTTCTATCACTGTCTACACGAGAGAAACGGCCGACCCCTAGCTCACTGCAACCTCCCTTCAGGAAGTTATAGAGAGCTATAAGGTCTCCCCTGAGCCTCCTCTTCTCCAGACTGAACAATCCCAGCTCCCTCAGCCGCTCCTCATAAGGCCTGTGCTCCAGACCCCTCACCAGCTTCGTAGCCCTCCTCTGAACGCGTTCCAGGGCCTCAATGTCTTTCTTGCAGTGAGGGGCCCAAAACTGAACACAGTACTCGAGGTGCGGCCTCACCAGTGCCGAGTACAGGGGGACAATTACCTCCCTGTTCCTGCTAGTAACACTGTTTTTGATGCAAGCCAGGATGCCGTTGGCCTTCTTGGCCACCCGGGCACACTGTCGGCTCATGCTCAGCCGAGCATCAATCAGTACCCCCAGGTCCGTTTCCTCCACACAGTCCTCCAGCCACTCCGCCCCAAGCCTATAGCGCTGCCTGGGGTTGTTGTGGCCGAAGTGCAGGACTCGGCATTTGGTCTTGTTGAACCTCATCCCATTGGCTTCAGCCCAGCTCTCCAGCCTGTCCAGATCCCTCTGTAGGGCCTCGCTACCCCCAGGCAGATCCACACTCCCAGCCAATTTGGTGTCATCTGCGAACTTACTGAGGGTGCACTCAATGCCCTCATCCAGATCATCAATAAAGATATTGAAGAGGACAGGCCCCAGCACCGACCCCTGGGGAACACCACTTGTGACCGGTAGCCAGCTGGATTTAACTCCATTCACCACCACTCTCTGAGCCCGGCCCTTACCCAGCCAAGAGTGTACCCATCCAAGCCATGGGCTGCCAGCTTCTGCAGGAGAATACCGTGGGAGACAGTGTCAAAGGCTTTGCTGAAGTCTAGGTCGACCACATCAACAGCCTTTCCCTCATCCAGCAGATGGGTCACTTGATCATAAAAGGAGATCAGGTTGGTCAAACAGGACCTGCCCTTCATGAACCCATGCTGGCTAGGCCTGATCCCCCGGCCATCCCGCACATGCCGCATGATCTCCCTCAAGACTATCTGTTCCATAACCTTCCCTGTAACCGAGGTCAGGCTAACAGGCCTGTAGTTCCCCGGATCCTCCTTACAACCTTTCTTGTAAATGGGAGTCACGTTGGCAATCCTCCAGTCTTCCGGGACCTCACCAGTCAACAAGGAGCGCTGATAGATGATGGAAAGCGGCTCGGCTATCACCTCCGCCAGTTCCCTCAGCACTCTTGGGTGGATCTCATCCGGCCCCATGGACTTGTGGCAGTCCAGTTGGAGTAGTAAGTCTCTGACCGTATCTTCCAGAATCACAGGGGGGTTAGCGTGCTCCCCAGCCGAGACTACCAGGTCAGAGAGAGGAGTACCCTGAGGATAACTGGTCTGACCTTTAAAGACAGACGTAACGAAGGCATTCAGAACCTCCGCCTTTTCCTTATCCTCAGTGGTCACATTCCCAGCCTCATCCAGCAAAGAGTGGATATTCTCCTTTGTCCTCCTCTTACTGTTAATGTATTTATAAAAGAGTTTCTTATTCCTTTTCACCCCAGTGGCCAGGTTAAATTCAAGCTGGGCTTTTGCCTTTCTGATTTCAGCTCTACACATCCTAACGACTTCCTTGTATTCATTCTCAGTTGCCCGTCCCTCCTTCCACAGGCGGTAGATTCTCTTTTTCTCCCGGAGCCTCAAGAATAGCTCCCTATTCATCCATGCCGGTCTTCTTCCCCGCCGGCTCATTTTGCGGCTCAGGGGGACTGCCTGCTCCTGCGCCCTTAAGACTCCCTTCTTGAAGAGCAACCAGCTCTCTTGGACCCCTTTGTTCGCTAAGACTGAATGCCAGGGGACTCCCCCTACTAGTCTCTTGAACAATTCAAAGTCCGCCCTCCGGAAGTCCAAGGTAGCAGTTTTACTATTCCCCCTCCAAGCTCCACCATGAATTGAGAAATTTATCATTTCATGGTCACTCTGTCCAAGGCAGCCCCCAACCTCCACATCTCCCACCAGACTTTCCCTGTTTGCGAACAGCAGGTCTAGCGGGGCAGTTCCTCTCGTGGGCTCTCTGACCAACTGCATTAGGAAGGCATCCTCTATGCACTCCAAAAACCTCCTAGACTGCTTCTTCTGTGCTGTGCTGTACTCCCAGCATATGTCAGGGAAGTTGAAGTCCCCCATGAGGACAAGGGCTGACGACCGTGCAGCTCGTGCCAGCTGCTTGTAGAATACCTCATCTGTCTCATCCATCTTTCCTGCTCGTTTTGCTGGCATCGTTCCCTCTACCTTGCTGGCTCCCTTTTGCTCCTTTGCTTGATGCTCGGTTTTGTTTCCGTGATCGCTGCTCGGGACGGGCTGTATCGGTCATTGGGACATCGGGTGGTGAGATAACACATATTGTTCACTTTGTATATTTTTAATATCCTTATATTCTATTATTATTGTAGTTTTCCCTTTTATTTTAGTAAATTGTCTTCATCTCAACCCACGAGTTCTCCTTCCTTCCCAATTCTCTCCCCCATCCCCCTGGGGAGGGGGAGGGTGAGCGAGAAACTGTGTGGTGATTCGGGCTAAACCATCACAGTCTTCTGGCAGGCGGTACCGGATGCCTAGGAGTGCCTTGCCCCCAAACAGCAGCTGACATGAGGAAAAATGATTTTGGATAGGGGAAACGGATTAAGGGTCAGCAAAGGACATATGATTCAGTACCACAAGTACTTCACTGACCAAGACTCCTGGCGAAAACCTCTTTTCCCCCTCTCTCAAGCAGATTAGCTGTGCTTTCAGGGTTTTGTGCGCGTGTTCTACAATCACTTGCTTGGTGCTGTTCAGAGGAATGCCAAACGTATGGCGGACTCCCCACGTCTGCAGGAAGTGGTGAGATACCCGTGACGGCCCACGGTCAGTCTTTATTTTCTGAGGTACCCTAGGCAAATAAAAGCCCAGCTCTGGTGCAGAATGGATTTTGTGTTATGGACGTCGTGAATGGACACACGAAGAGAGCTCGGGAGCAAGTGTCGATCGCAACATGAATGTATTTGAAACAGCCAAATAGCGCATAGTCTGTGATATCTAGTTGTCATACCTGGTTCGGAGCATACCTCCGGGGTTAACGCCTGGGTAGTATAAGGCCTGGTTCGGGTTAGGTGCTTGACATGCTGGACAGGCTGGCACTACAGCCCAACCGTGTGAGACGGGCAGTCGGAACTGATGTCGTATGGCGTGTGCGTTCTGATGTATTATTCTCTGTATCATTTTTTGTAGGCAGGTGACCAAGCACGGAAAGTTAATGATTATACCTAGTATGATGCCTAGTATCACAATTTTTTAGCTAAGGATAGCAACCACCTAGCTATGCCCTACACAAGCTAAAAAGATTACTAATGACACCTTATATATATATATAAAAAACCCCTAAATTTCACTATTTTCTACTAATTTTCTATTACGATATTCTCTATTACTACAAACATAATAACTTCAGTAACTTTCTTATCTACAAAGCCAGTGACTAATTTTTGCAAGCCTCTGTTGAAACAAGCCATAAACTCCATTAACAATGTCTTGTATCTTAAAGTTCCCTTCTCATTCCATGGCTTTCTTCCTGTGAGCATGATTGTATCCCTCTCCCAAGGTCAGTGTGTTTTCACTGACACCGTACTGGCTCAAGAAATACCCACATCTCTCTTCTTTGTTTATGAGAAGAGGCTTGTTTCAACGCTTTATCTGTTAAAGTCTGCACATATTTCAACACACACGGAATACAGATCAAAATATATATATAAAGAGAATGAATAAGCATCCTGCAGCTATTTGTAATAAGCTTATATCAATCCACCAAAAAGATTTCTGAATATATCAAAACCATCACTTTGTTGCTGTTTTTGTACTCCTTTTTGCAAGTTTTGAATACTTTGGGAATAGATTCCGAATAACCAGACAGATTCATGCAGCAAAGCCCATCAAAATCCTGACAACCATGATTTTGTGCTAATAATAAAAAATCTACTACTGATCTATTCTGTTACCAACCCGACTACGCCAAAGACACCACCGAGCAAGAGGATGTTTATCAGCAGGGTCAGAGCAGAGAAGGGAGGCAGGCACAGCACCTTCAGGGCATCCCCTGTTGTTAATAAAGTGTGCTCTGGGTCCATCCTCTCTCCTCCGCTCCGAGCCACCTCTGTTTATACCCTCAGCAGATTCAGTGAAAGAGTACTGACTAGGTGTTGCTGCACGCGTGGCCAGTGCACACAACAAGGCCTGACCAGACGTTGCTGCATGTGTGGCCAGCACATGCAACAAGGTCTGTCAAATATGTGCTCTGCAGGCTAACAGCGGTTCTGTTTTGTAAAATAGTATAGCGTATAGAACCTATATCAATTAACAGTGTTAATAGTACTGATATAATTGCATGTGTTTTCTTAGCAAGCCAAAAGCCCAATTTATTTAGCGTAGCTAATGCCTAGGCACTTGCCGCACCAGGTGCAAAGATTGAAGCAGCAATAATTTCACCTGGTTTCCAAAACTCTATATTATCTTGGCAATCAGATTCAAAACTATGTGTACTTCGTTTAGGTTTTTATGCTGTCTGGATTTTGATATGTGCTCGCGTGATTACACCATGCTGTGTCGTTGCAATGTATAGGTCTTAAAGCATTTACAATCATTACCCCTCTAGTAACATTAGCTCCTGAATAGTTAAAGAAAATAGGCAGAAGTCCATCTTTAGGGATCCCAAAAGGTCCATCTTTGTTATTTAGCACTCAGCACTCGCGGCTGCTGTTGTTTTACACAGAGTTGCCATCCTACCGCTATCTGATCTGGCAGATTGACCAAGCATGTTCTGAAAGGCTTATTTGAAGATGATATAGACAAACAAATGATGTCCTGTCCTGTGGCATTAACCATAATTACCCACACATTTGTTCTTTCCGTAACTGATGTCCATGGAGCTGCCACACAGCTTTTTAACAATCCGATGAACGCAAGGCAGTTTGGAGCGCTGGTCGTACCCATCGTGCAGGGATCCACTTGTTCACTGCTCCTGTAGAGACAAAAGCATATCCTTTCCCCCACGTCATAAGAGGGAATGGTCCTTCCCAATTACCTGTTTCCAGATTCTTATTCTCCCTGTTTCTTTTTTTTTTTTTTTTTTTTTTTTTTTTTTTTGGCTCAGCTTCCTGCACCTGCTCATTAACGAGACTTGGAAAGCCAGACAGTGTCCTTGGTCTCATTAACAACAACCCTTATCATCAGAGCATTTTTATCAACATTCTTCACATACAAAATCCAAAGCTTCTAAGAGGAAAATTAACTTCATCCCTGCTAAAACCAAGACAGTATTCATCCCTTATTTCACACCATTTACTTCATGCTTATACACACACACACACAAACACGCCACCTCTATAACAAGGAAGCTCCAAAGACCGAAGGCTCCTTTTCTGGATCTATGGGACCTGGATCAAAGGGATTTTTCCGGCTCGCTGTTAGTCTTTGTTTCCACGGACGAAGGAGCGGACGGGGTAACGGGTGCTGTTGGATCTCCTTTCTGCGTGTGATTCTTCAAGGCTTCAAACATTACACGCCACACCGGTCATAACTTTTGAACAGCAGGGTCACCCCGTGTTACACAGTCCCACAGTCTAATACCTATGGTGTTCCAGGAGCCCACTGTATAGATATTACAGAGGTTTGCGTTTGATACGTGAGCGGACACCCAAGTCAACAAGCTCTTCAGGTCAGTGTTATTAATAGCACAGTTCTGTTCCTCTAACACTTTTGTTAGACTCATTAAAATTGATTTATGTTCCTTTGAAGCAGTGCTTCTCGTTGTTCTGGTCTGGAGGACCGCGGCTCTATCACCCGCCGCTTTCTCCTTGGTCTCGGGGACCGCGACTCTTTTCCCCACCGGGAAAGCGCTAGGACCCCGCTCTGCGCCCCGCGACTCCTCGGGCGCCACCTCGAAACTGGCTCCCGCCTCACTATCGCCCCTCCGCGAATTTACAAGCGGCGGAGCCGATGGGGCAGAAAGAGAGACAGAGGGCATTTCTGTGTCCTCGTATTTGGGGGGTTGTTCTTTCGGGTCAGGCTCCTCCGGCAAGGAAGGCGTGATACACGGGGGAGTACACCCAAATTCCATCACCCCCCTACCACCATTAGAGGCTCCCGGCCAAACCAGGCAGACCACCGGAGCGCCACCCCCTGTCCTCTCCGCGCCGTCTCGACCCCGTTCGTCCCCCTCCCCTTCCGAGGGCCACCCTTCTTTGATTGCAGTTAAAGCCGCAACCCACACTTCGCGCGCCTTTCGAGCCTTAGCCAGCAGTATTTTCACCGAACCTAATGTCTCCAGCCGCGTCGCCACACCCTTCGTTCCGACCCCCCCTTCTTCCAGTAACTCTTTCCCCGCCGCCTGTAACCGCGCCACGTCCATCACCTCTCCCGGCTTGTTAATCAAGCCCCTTTTCTGCATCCATAGGATGAACTCCGTCAACGGTGCCCTATGCACCGGACAATTCACATCTTTACCCAACGCCTTTAATACCTTCACTGTATCAGAGATGGATGCCATCTTAACAGCAGGCAGGCACGACCGCCGCGCGGCCCCAGCTCAAAACCGTCCGGACCTGTCACACGTCGGGGTCACCACTTGCAGGCTTCTCTTGCCAGCTAACCTACCCCGCACGCACCGGAGCCCCGCTCCAGGGAAAGCAGGGCATCACACGGATACCGTCAAGCCAAGCCTTCAATTTAATGCTGCGCAACACAGGGTTAAATACCCGTACACCCGCTACGCACGCGAACGCACCCGCCCCCCTGCACCCATGGACCCATCCATGCCCGCCACGCACCTACCCCTACACTCATGGACTTATCCGTGCCTACCACGTACGTGGACGCACCTGCCCCCTGCACTCATGGACTTATCCGTGCCCACCACATACATGGACACACCTGACCCCTGCACTCATGGATTCATCCGCGTCCAGTGCGTGAGTCACCACGGACCGCCCCTCCAGTGTACGTGCATCCCTTCTAACGTTACCCCACAGATTTAGCAAAAACAACAGCTGCATCAATAACATGTATAAAGTATTATTTTTTACTGTTTTTATCATGGCACATTCTAAACGCTGTGTCGTGCCCACCACATATAATGAATCTGAAACAACATTTAGAGGCTCATCATGCCACTGTTGAAAAGCCCACACCACTGCTCTCAGTTTGAGCGTCTGCAGTGAGTCCGTGATGTAACCTGCAAGAATTTGATGATTCCATTGGTTGTTACCGTACCAAGCGATGGCAGCTCGTTTAGATTTCCTCCCAGCATCTGTAAATACCATGAGTCCTTCTACTAGTACTTCCGACCTGCGAGGGGCTTCCTCAAAGTCTTGGTTTTGCAACAGTGACAAAAGTTTGGCTGATGGATAATGATTATTTAGAGCACCTGGATAGTCAGCTAAAGCGACTTGAAGCGTCTCTGAAGTTGCTAACAGCCAGTCCAAATAATTTTGAGCTATTGGTACAAACAGCCTTGTAGGTTCTTGAGCTGACCGTTCCAAAATCCTTCTTCTGCCTTTTATAATCATGTTAGCTAACAGCTCGACCCTTGTACAAACTGTGGTTTTGGGTTGGTAAGATAGAAATACCCATTCCAAAATTCTAATGTGCTGTTTGTCTGCTTGCACTATGAGCCCTACTAAATGTTGTCGCTTGGGTGACGAATTAACAATCAAAAACTGTAAAGGTAAATCATTAATTTTTCTTTGTGTAGTAGCTGTTAGAATTTTTTCTACAATCTGGTCTAACACCTGTTCTACTGATAAGCTTCGCCGTTCATTGGGTTTGGTCGTAGTTCCCAGCAGGGGCATTAAAGGAGCTAAATCATCATTAGTGATTCCAGTGATGGATCTTACCCACTGTATGTCTCCCATCAATTTCTGAACATCTGAGAGATTCTTAATGTCTGTATGAATTTGTATTTTCTGCGGTCGCACAGTGCTTCCAGTAATTACCCAGCCTAAATATTGCCATGGGCCTTGACGCTGTACTTTTTCAGGGGCAATTTTTAGTCCTTTTGGCTCTGAAGTTTTTATTAGCTCTTGGAATGTTTTTTCCACATTCATTTTTTCACCTGCTATTAAGATGTCATCCATATAATGATAGATTAACAAAGACTGATGCTCTTGCCGAAATGGCTGCAGAGCCCACGCGACAAAATTCTGACACATTGTGGGGGAATTTTTCATGCCTTGGGGTAGCACCACCCATTGATACCTTTTAGCAGGTTCCTGCTTGTTAACTGCTGGTACTGTGAATGCAAATTTTTCTGCGTCTTCTGTATGTAAAGGAATGGTGAAAAAACAATCTTTTAAATCAATAATAAGTAAATCCCAATTTTCAGGGATCATTACAGGGGAAGGTAATCCCGGCTGTAAAGTTCCCATATCCTGCATGACAGCGTTTACTGCACGTAAATCATGCAGCAGTCGCCATCTACCTGATTTTTTGGGAATAGTAAAAATGGGGGTGTTCCAAGGGCTTATAGAGGGCACAATATGACCTGCTTCCAATTGCTCATGTACTAGGCTCTGTAATATTTGCAGCCTCTCCTGCTTTAGTGGCCACTGGTCTACCCACACTGGGGTCGCCGTAGTCCAGGTGAGTTTTAAAATAGGCTGCTTGACCATGGCCGCCCCTAAAAAGGTTGGGTTACAAGCTGGGCTCTCATTTGGGACAGCACATCTCGACCTACAAGAGCTATAGGCATGTGCATTATATACGGCCTTGTGGTAACTACTATACCATCTTGAAAATTAAACGACACTGTTGATTTACTGATCATTGTGCGTCTGTGCGCCTCCCACCCCTACCACGGTGGTAACTGCCAGTACCAGTGGCCAATTACAGGGCCACTTTGTTGCAGGAATAATGGTAACATCTGCACCCGTGTCAATTAGCATCGACAGCGCCAAGGATTGTCCATTTGGATGTTTAATTGCGACCTTTTCTTCTGGCTTTCCCCTGGCGATATCGATTGCCAATAAGACATTTGGTGCACCGGTGGACCCAAAGCCTCCCCGGCCGCGGACAACTGAGTGTGCCCTAGGAAGACATGCGCAAAAAGGTACCAATTGTGCTATCTTTGATTGTGCTGGTATGGTAAGGGGTGGTGTTAGTGTATACACCATAATCTTTATTGTCCCGCAATAATCTGCATCAATAATTCCAGGCACTATAAATATGCCTTTTCGAGACACTGATGAACGGCCTATAAGTAAGGCACTTAACCCATGCCCTAATGGTCCTTGCTGATCAGAATCAATTAGTTGAACCTCTGAAGTTGTTAACGTCACATCTACTGCTGTTGCCAAGTCCACTCCGGCACTGCCAACTGTGGCAGCCATGCAGCGGTCCAAGCACCCTGTACTTGTGTCGTTGCGCGTGGGTGGAACACACTCCGTGCCCTTTTTCCCGATCACCAACACTCCTTAGTGAAATGACCCAATTTGCCACAACTAAAACACCTTTTGTCCTTTCTCTTTGCCTGCTTTTTTGGTACCAATGGTTTAACCGCTGCACCTACAGCAGCAGCCATGACTGTAGCCTTTTCTTCTTCTAACATTCGCTCAGCAGCTTCCAGCAGTTGCCCTGTACTAGATCCTTTTGGCAGCACACTAAGGGCTCTCTTAGTTTTTTCATTAGCATTATTAAAGGCAAGCATATCTAAAAACTTTGCTTTCATGTCATCATCCAGATCAGGGTGAGCCATAATTGCAGTGTGCAACCGATCAATAAATTTCCCATATGGTTCTGTGGGACCTTGCCTTACTGACGTAAAGGCAGGTCTGGACTTTTCATCGTGCACCCTAGCAAGCGCTCTATAAGCCAAATCTTGGCCCAGTTGTAACACTTCAGTAGCAAATTACGCTTGCCAATCAGATCGTGTGTAGGGTCCCGCTCCCATCAGCATTTGAGTTTGCACCCCGAATAATGGATCACCCTGTTGTCGAGGCGTTGCAGCTGCCCTATCACAAGCAGTCTGCCAATGCTGAAAGAACTGCAGCTGCTGTGACGGTGGCAGAAGCATCTGGACAACCATTCTAATATCATAAGGAGTTAACAACTGTGACGAAAAGATATGCTGCAACACAGACTGAGTATATGATGATTTCAGCCCATACTGAGTAACTGCATTTTTAGCTTCCTTCAATATTTTCCAGTCTAATGCTTGCCACACACTTCTCCCAGTATTATCAGTCACAACTGGAAATGCCATGGGCAAAGGCTCTCCTTTTATCATAGCATCTCGAATCGCCCCTTTCCACCGCGCTGTCGGATTCACATCCCCGGCCCCTCCCGCCAGCATCCCTTGCAAAGGTGCAAAAAGACTGATCTCACCCGATGCTCCATTCGGAACGAATAGGTTGGACGCTGGCAGGTCTCGATGTGGCACAGGCGAAGGAGTTGACAAGTTTCCCAGCGACGCTTCTAGGCGAACCTCTAGGGCTTCCAGCCTTTTTAGCGTCTCTTGCAGCTGTGCATCCTTCAAGCTGGATGAATGTTCATCCCCCTCTTCCACACACCGTGGTGGCGGGGAAGAAAGTGGTAATGAGGGATAAACCGGAGCTGTCGGCGCTGGCGAAAACGCTCGTGACTCTGAGTCTGCACTGGCGCAGTGTGTCAGGGTGCCTGGCGGTGGTACATCTGATGGTGGTGAAAGGCTTTCGGCAGTTTTTCCCTCTGGTGCCCGCATATCTATAGTTATGGGGGCTGTGGCTGCATTTCCTGGAGTCCTTGCTGGGGCTCGAACCCCCCCACCCTCAGCACGAGCCGGGGCGGCGGCAGGGCTCGTTAAACCTGAGAACAGCATGCTAGTAGTGGAGGTGGACCCGCCGGCTGGAGTTAAGGCCGCAAAAGCAGATGCGGCAACTGAACGCTTGGCTTTCATGCTTATCAATGTTTCATTAATTAGCCTCCACACGGTGGAGAATTTGCTCGCCTCCTTTGATCCCTTACTTATTTCATCCCACAGTTCTTTTCCTATCTTTTCCCATGTTGGGGCTTCAAAAGCATCATCAACTGTGGGGATTAATTCCCTTTTCTTTGCCCACTGTAGCAAAGCTTCTAGGACGGCCGAGTCATAACTCAGTCCTCTCATAGAGAGCATATGTTGGAGGAGCTTAACCACTGCTGACTCCTCTTTGGTCAGTGTGGACCCCATCTCCTCCCCGGCCGCTCGCCTGGCCAAGACGAGATTCCCATCGTACCTTTTGTACCTTTTTGCGCTATAGCGACTTCCCGAGTGCCGGGGCAGCACTCGACTTCCACCGGCTTCCGCCCCCTCATTTCTTCTTTCCTTCTTCAGCTCCGTCGGGATGTCCAACACCGGATCTGAGGGTCCCTGTTCGGGCGCCACCTGCTGACGTGGAAGTCATGGACACTGCTCACGACCAATGTGATCAAGCAAATGCCAATTTATTGTTGATACATCCCGGTTAATATAGCCCTTCTAATTCCGTATCATGCGCAAGCTCTCTACTAATTGGTTAACTATATCATGCACACGCTCCTAGCTAAAATATGATTCATTAAGTCTCTTTGTTCACGTGCATGGCTCTCTCCACCTGCACCCTGCTTCATGTTCAGCCCCCAGTCACGTATGCCAGCTGTTTTCCTTCTTCTCAAGGTTGCTTCCTTTACTTTCTCACAGGAAGCTTCATTACTTTTTCACAGGCGGCCTCATTATTTTCTCACAGGTGGCTTCAGTACTTTCTTACAGGCGGCTTCATTACTTTCTCACAAGCGGCTTCAGCGATGTCCTTGAGGCCTGCTGTTCACAAACATAACATTTCCATTCGGTCTGGATTGTTCACTAAGTGCCCCTGGCTCTCCAGGTATCCAACAGATGTCAAGGAAAAAAGTCATCTTCTGATGTCATCCGTAGGGTTGTATTCTGTGTTGTGCATCTTCAGATCTGGGGTTTTGTTGGTGTGTAGTTGTTTAGAGCGTAATCCAGTCATATAGAGCAAAGTCTCAGACCCTACTGCAAGCTAGGCAGAGAGCCGACTACTGTTACCGTTTCCGTTCTTTTATAGCCATAGGTCCTTTAACCACCACCAGGTGGCCTCGATTTTGCTTCTCTTAGAAAGTTCCTTATTTTTCATTCCCAGGGCTTCTGATATTCATCCCCCCCAACAGTTCCCCCTTCTTGTTTTCACAGTACAGAGATATCAAAATACAAGGGAAAATACATGCCATGACCAATAACAGTTCTTTCCAAGAGTAACATAATCCATTCTACAAACATAAAAATTCCAGTCATGCAGCAAACCCATCAAAATCCTAACAACCATAACTTTGTGTTAATAATACTAAGCGTTGCTGCATGCGTGGCCAGCGCATGCAACAAGGCCTGTCAAGTATGTGCTCACCGGCTAACAGCGATCCTGTTTCGTAAAGTAGAGGCCCATTGGAGTATTGCTGGATTTTGATATGTTGGTGCTCGCATGATTACACCACACTGTATCATTGCAATGTATATATGTTACAATCATTACTCCTCTGGTAACATTAGCTCCTGATTAGTTAAAAAAATAGATCTTCCTTCCATAACTGATGTCCATGGAGCTGCCATACAGCTTCTTAAGAATCCGACGAACGCAAGGCAGCTTGGAGCACTGGTCATACCCATCGTGCAGGGATCCACTTGTTCACTGCTCCTGTAGAGACACAAGCATATCCTTTCCCCCATGTCATAAGAGGGAATGGTCCTTCCCAATTACCTGTTTCCAGATTCTTAACCATCACCGGAGCTTGCCCTCAGACGGCCTCATGTACAGTAGATGATCCAAAATGTTTCTGTATTGGGGAAGAACTGTCACTCCATCGATTTAGAAAATTAAGCACATACATTGCTTTTGCTAACTTCTTGTTTACAGACTTCCCTTCCATTCCCCCTTCTTGTTTTAACAGCATATTTTTAAGTGTGCCATGGGCACGTGCAATGATGGCCTGTCCAGTGTGGTTATGCGGGATACCAATAATATGCTTGATGCCCCAAAGAGCAAGGAAGGTTTGGACTGCATGAGAAGCATACGCTGGCCCATTATCTGTTTTGATACGCGTGGGAACCCCCATGAAAGCAAACGGTGACGTCCAGTGTTGGCAAACATCTTGAGCACGTTCTCCTGTACGAGCAGAGGCAAACAATAGGCTGGAATGGGTATCAATGGTTACATGTACATATTTGTGTCGGCCAAAGGACAGAACATGAGTTATATCAGATTGCCATAATTCTTGAGAGCACAAACCGCGCAGATTAACCCCATATAAAGGTGGCATAATTGTGTTCTGGCAACTGCTACAGGAACGCACAATTGCCCGAGCTTGTTCCCGTGTCAACTTAAATTGTCGTTGAAGGGCTGTAGAGTTTTGATGATAAAATTCATGGGACACCTTGGCCTGCATGAGTGTGTTTGGAACGAGGGCCACATAGTGAGAGCATCTGCTCTCGCGTTACCTTCTGTGACAGGTCCTGGAAGCGAAGTGTGAGCTCTCAGATGTACAATAAAGTAAGGATGATCTCGCACATGTAATACTGATAATAGCTGTTGAAACTGATCATACAACAAAGGGTTATCAATTTCCCTTAACATTGCCCGTTCTATGCATAGGTTGCTTAGGCCAATGAATACATATCTGTCCTGTGAATCCCGCCATAGCTTAGTTAAAATGGTCACTAAACTGCCATAGCCAATTCAACTGTTCCATTGTGAGGGGCAAGTACAGCTCTTGTACATCTTGCCCTGTTAATTGGTGAAGCCAGTCCTACTTTTAACCAATTGTGCTAATTGCTCTGCCCAAGTAGTCAGCATCTTTTTGCCTGTATGGGATAAAAAGATCCATTCTATTCGCAGAGGCTGTTGTTCCACTTGCTGGCCTATTAATGCTTTAGGCTGCATCCTTCCTGCAAATACATATACATTAAAGGGCAAATTGGGATCACATCGGTTGGCTTGGGTAACCTGGATTTGTTGCAAAACTGTCTGTAATGCTGCTTGTGCTCTGGAGTTAATCTCCTAGGAGAGGTTAAATCCGGATCCCCCTTAAGCATTTGAAATAGAGGCGAGAGCATCTCTGTAGAAAGGCCTAATACCGGGCGTACCCAGTTGATAGTTCCCAGCAATTTCCACAAATCGTTTAATGTAAACACTGTTTGAGGGATTTTTAACCTTTGCGGTGCAATTGTTCTTTCCATAATTCACCAGCCAAGAGATTGCCAGGGACATACCTTTTGAATTTTCTCTGGAGCAATAACCAATTTAAATCGGGATAATGCATCAGTGATATCATTAAGAACTCTGTCTACCAGAGAATCATCAGGTGTTGCAATTAGGATGTCATCCATATAATGATAAATGAGGCTATTCTTATGCAAGCGCCTTACTGGTGCTATAGCCTGTGCGACTTACCATTGGCAGATGGTTGGACTATTTTTCATACCTTGCGGAAGTACCATCCAATGATACCGCCAACTAGGTTCCCCCATATTGATTGAAGGCACAGAAAATGCGAATCGTGGAGCATCCTCAGGATGCAAAGGTATGGTGAAAAAACAATCTTTCAAATCAATTACGGTAATACTCCAGTGACGAGGTATCATTGAAGGAGATGGTAACCCCTGTTGCAAAGGTCCCATATCCTCAATTACCCTATTTACTGCCCTTAAATCCTGTAAGAGTCACCATTTGCCTGATTTTTTCTGTATTCCAAATACAGGTGTATTCCAGGGACTGTGTGTTAGCCTTATGTGTCCAAGTCGCAATTTCTCATCAACTAATTCATTCAAATGATGCAGCTTTTCTTTTGCCAATGGCCACTGGTCAACCCAGACAGGGGTATCTGTAAGCCATGTCAACTTTTGGGTAAGCTGCTTTTTACCAATGGCCATTACGATAAATTTTGCAACGACATTCCCCACTAAGCAAGGAGATCCCTACCCCATAAGGTAACAGGAATGGGTAGTATCAAAGGCCGCACAGTGCCCACACAATTATCTGGGCCATTAACATGTAGCAACGCCTCACTCTGTCTTGGTGCAGTAACTCCTCCTCCTACTCCCGTTACCATAGTTACTGCCATCCCAGCCCCCTAAGTGGATGGCCAGTCCTGTGTAGCCATTATTGTTATGTCATCTCCAGTGTCAATTAATCCGTCAATCACAATTTGATCACTTCCTCTTGTAACAGTGCATTCCAGCATAGGGCGGCTACTCACTATCTATTGAGTCCAGTATATCTCAGGGCTACCTGTTGATCCAAACACCTGGTTCCCATGCTCTCCCCTAGAAACAGGCATTTCAGTGTTTAGGCTGTCCTTAAAAGGTATTAATTGCACCAATTTAACTCCAGACAGTATGAAACATGGCAGCTGTGGTGTCCATAACATAATTTTTATTTCCCCTGTATAGTCGGAATCAATAACGCCTGGTAATATGAAGAGTCCTTGCACTGTAGTAGACGATCTTCCTAACAAGAGGGCATGACATCCATTCCCTATTGGGCCATATACACCAGTTGGTACAGCTGTAGGTTCAGAGTTTTCTGAATACATGGGTTGGGAGGTGGACGGGTCCAGCCCTGCGCTTCCTGGGGTGCCTGAGTTGAGGGCTGTAACTCGCTGTCCTGGTTTTGGCAGGGATGGAGTTAATTTTTCCTCTCAGTAGCTGGTATGTTTTGGATTTTGTGTGTGAAGAATGTTGATAAACACCCTGATGATACCAGTTGTTGTGAATGAGACCAAGGACACCGTCCTGCTTTCCAAGTCTCACTAACATGCAGATGCAGGAAGCTGGGAGAAAGACAGACAGAATAATTGACCCAAACTGGCCAAGGAGAGTATTCCATGCCATAAACGTCATGCTCAGTATATAAGTGGGGGCAGGCGAGGGTGGGTATCTGCCTTCCTGGCATCCATCTTTCCTGCTCGTTTTGCTGGCATCGTTCCCTCTACCTTGCTGGCTCCCTTTTGCTTCTTTGCTTGCTGCTCGGTTTCGTTTCCGTGATCGCTGCTTGGGACGGGCTGTATCGGTCATTGGGACATTGGGTGGTGAGAAAACACATATTGTTCACTTTGTATATTTTTAATATCCTTATATTCTGTTATTATTGTAGTCTTCCCTTGTTATTTTAGTAAATTGTCTTCATCTCAACCCACAAGTTCTCCTTCCTTCCCAATTCTCTCCCCCATCCCCCTGGGGAGGGGGAGGGTGAGCGAGAAACTGTGTAGTGATTCGGGCTAAACCATCACACTCACTTATGCCCATCCATGCATGTGGTTCCTGAGGAGTGTTCCGAGGAGCATTTGTTGTCTGCGCGTGCCTCCCTGCGGTGCTCAGCTTGTGGTTTCCCTGATTATGGGCAAATTTTGAGTTACGGTATTCCACATAATATCTCCCCTTGTTACATGGAGGGTATATTTTGGGACTTCTAGGGCAGTCCCTTTGCAAATGCCCTGGCTGTCCGCAACCATAACATGTTCGTTTTCTGCCACTGTTCACATAATGTCTCCCTTTCTTATACAGAGGATATATTCTAGGGCAGTCCCTTTGCAAATGACCCGGCTGCCCGCAGCTATAACATGTTCGAGGTCGGGATGCGCCCTGTTGACAAGCAGCAAACGCTTGAGCCATTTGCCATCCATGGGTCCCTACCACATTACACGCTTCTATTGTTTGAGCTATTGAGGCACCAGGATTTGTTGCCAGTAAAGAGGACAATAGCCTTTTACAATTTTGGTTTGCATTAGCAACTGCCAGGTGTTTTAACAATATAGATCGAGCTTCCGAATGATCTACCTGGCGTTCTAAAGCCTCATTCAAACGATCTATGAACTTCATATAGGGCTCTGTAGCCTCTTGTTTTATGGTTGCAAAGGACTTCAACGCAGTACCACTCTCATCAGGGAGGGTTAAAAGGGCCCGTAAAGCAGCATTCTGACTCTGTACTAAAGCTTTACGGATGATTCGCAACTGTGCGTCATGTGGCATGAACGCACCCTCTCCCATTAATACATCAACCCTGATAGCATACAAAGGGTGATTCGGCTGCCGGTTAAAATTCTCAAGCGACACTTATTCACAGTGGTCTCTCCACAATTGTTGCCACAACATTCTTTGGGTGGGGGTAAGGATAATTTGCACCAATGTGCGACAATCATTAGGTAGCATTAGAGTTGTATTAAAGATTGATTCAATTAACCCCCTTGTATATGGCAAATTAAGTCCCTCCTCCTTTACACTACGTCAGATTTCTTTTACTAGCCCGAATTGAAACCCTTCCCACTGAGCAGGGCCATTGGGCTGCAGTATCACAGGCATGGCCAGAGCCTTCAACAATTCTATGTCGCCTTCCATAGCGGCTTGCTTTCGAACATCTTTCCACCGATCGACTGATTCTGTGGTTATCGCCAGAGCTACTAAAGTAGCTGAAGAGCAACCTTTTTGCAAATTATCAGGGTAGAGCAGGATAAAATCCAGCTTCTTTTTCAGGCCTGGATCAAAGGAATTTTCCAACTCCCTATCAGTCTCAAATGGAGGAGCAGATGGAATAACAGGTGCTGTCACAACCCCTTTCTGCACATTATTCTCAGACATTACAGACCATGCCAGTAATAAACTCTGAGCCTTTGACACTATGCTTCCCATTGTTCCCAGTTGCTTACCTCCCTTAGTTGAGGTAATGAATTAGCTGTGCAGGCTTCAAACCTGTAGTTGTTTAGCAACAGAATGGTTCATTTCCACCTGTTCAGGCACCAGATGTCAGTGCATAGTTGTTTAGAGCATAGTCCAGTTACTGGAGCATAGTCCAGTCATGTAGAGCAAAGTCTCAGACCATACTGCAAGCTAGGCAGAGAGCCAACTATTCTTACCATTTCCATTCTTTTATACCCATAGGTCCTCTAACCACCACCAGGTGTCCTCCATTTTGCTTCCCTTAGAAAGTCCCTTACTTTTCAATCCTAGGGCTTCTGATATTCATCGCCCCCAACAGGGTTTGAGGGGACAATATTTGTAATCTGACAATGAAAGATGAACAATAATAATAAACTGCAACTGTAATGGACCATTGTTGCATGGCAGTCTTTCCCTAGGTCTAAATCAATTTTTTTTTTTAACATTTAAGTGAGTCTGCAATGATAAAAATTAGCTCATTAAAAAATGGCTTAAAAATCAGACAGGGAACTGCACAAAACTGTGGCTGCTAGACCCTTTCTCTGCACCATCCCACCAATTAACAGGCAGGGCTGAAGCAAGCTTGTTACAGTTCAATATTAAACAATCAAAGAGAGAGAGAGTCGGGTTGCACTAGGGTGCACTTTGGAAAGAGAGAATGTGAAAAAGAGGTATTCTTTGGCAAATCTCACTTAAATGGGTTTCAATGGAAATTTAAAGAATTCATTCATTGCATGTCAGTATCAGAAATACAATTGCTATATTCAGTTGTACACCTCGCATATTTCTATTTCTAACACTTGATTGTTTCTGAGACAAAGCATTAGTATTTCTTTCATTTCTGTAATAATAAAACATGATATTTATTACTAAGAGGTAGACACTAGAGACAGAAGGTGGGGAGCTTTCATCCAGGGGGACAAGTACTCTGTAAGAGCATTACTTAATGTGGAGGCATGACTCACATGCAATGACATTTTAACAGCTTTCTATGTTTAATTCTTTTCTTTAACCATTAGCCTAACATAGCGGCACTCAGACTGGGGTCTGTGGAGGATGAGTGGTTTGTGGGGCTCTCCCAAGTAGCCTTGGGAATTAAACATTGTGGGAGCTATGTCACATCTGACAGATCTTGGGGAAGGGAACCAAGTACTCAAGAAGGCAATTTTTTTTTCTTTTTGCACAAACGGTCTCCAGAGTAAAAAAACTGGAAAGTCATTGGGTTGGGAAGCATCACAGATGAGGCAGAGTGATATGACTAAAGTCACAGAGAGGGCTGGAAGCCACACAAATTTTATCCACCTGACACTTCAGAGAGAGTTCAAGCAGTCATATCTCATTACACAGGCCATATTTCATCTTGGCTTCACTCCTCCCAGCTCCTGTGAGGTCCTGATGTTCCTGAGGGAGAGTTGCCCTGGGTTTCTTCTCCCCTGTTCCTCAAGAGGTTTTCTTCAGTAGGTGAGAGTAAGCAGGCAATAGAGCACATAGGTCTCAACATCGACACATTAAATCGTTAGGGTCAATAAGGACCTTTAAAGGTCATCCAGTCCAACCCCCTGCAAGGAGCAGGGACATCTTAAACGAGAGCTGGTTGCTCAGAGCCCACTCAAACCTGGCCCTGAGTGTTTCCAGGGGTGAGGCACCTACCACCTACCTCTCTGGGCAACCTGTTCCAGTGCTCTACCACCCTCACTGTAAAAATAGTTTCCTAGTATCTAATCTAACTCTACCTCCCTCTATTTTAAAACCATTATCCCTAGTCCTGTCACAACAGGCCCTACTGAACAGTCTCTCCCCATCTTTCCTGTAGGCCCCCTTGAGGTACTGGAAAGCCACTATAAGGTCTCCTCTTCTCCAGGCTGAACAGCCCCAACTCTCTCAGCCTGTCCTCATAGGAGAGGTGCTCCAGCCCTCTGATCATCTTTGTGGCCCTCCTCTGGACCCTCTCCAACTGGTCCATGTCCTTCTTATGTTGGGGGTGTGGGGTAACGTTAGCAGGGCTGCATGTATGCAGGAGGAGCGGTCCGTGGCGATTCACGCACTGGACACGGATAAGTCCATGAGTGCAGGGAGCAGGTGTGTCCACGTATGTGGTGGGCACGGATAAGTCCATGGGCGCAGGGGCAGGTGCGTGGCGGGTACGGATAGATCCATGGGTGCAGGGGGCGGGTGTGTTCGCGTGCGTAGCGGGTGTACGGGTATTTAACCCTGTGTTGCGCAGCATTAAATTGAAGGCTTAGCTTGACGGTATCCGTGTGATGCCCTGCTTTCCCCAGGGCGGGGCTCCGGTGCATCCTGGGTTGGTTTGCTGGCAAGAGAGCCGGCAACAAACAAAAAAAACCCAAAGTACAACTTTGGTTTAGGAAATCCTATGTTGCTTATGTGCTTGAGTGAAATCTGCAAACAGCATATTTAAAACCCCACAGTTGCTGAAAATTTAACTATTTTCAAGTTTTTAGAATCCAAATTGCTCATGAGCTCATGTTTGCTTAGTGGTTCTGTCAAAATACTTCTTTTGAGTATAAAGTGATGTAAGAAAGAACTGCATTTCTAATTGTTAGAATACTAGCTATCAATGGGCATTATAGAAGAGTAAATAGTCATATGTGATCATGTGTGTTCTTTATGCAAATCATTGGAGTATTTTAACTTGATAACTATAAAAGTTACTAGAAAAAATATTTTTCTTAATTATGCACTGTACTCTGAATAAGGATTACATAGGTGTAAGTACTTTTATTGTGTGTGAATACTATTTTGAATCTTTTCTGTGGGTTTTTCTTTATACAGTTAAGTGATCTGTTCAGAACTGGTTCGGTTTGTCTTTAAAAAGTAATGTAATACAAGAAGTACATTATAACATCTAAGCATGCTGAAAAAAACATTGGACTGGACCTCAATATGTTTTTGTTAGAGGTATATGATAAAGACTTAACTATTATTTTTGTTTTGTTGTGGGGATTTCTCCAAAGTTAATATCCTGGTACCTGGTGCTGGGCTAGGTAGATTGGCGTGGGAAATAGCTATGCTCAGTTATGCTTGCCAAGGAAATGAATGGAGCCTCTTTATGCTCTTTTCTTCTAACTTTGTACTCAACAGGTACATTAGCTTATGTTTTACTTGCTGTTTGAAACTTACAGGTACTAGGGAGGAAAAAGTATAAATGAAGAAAAATTTGAATAAATAAAGCACTCAATAGATTTGAGTCCTAACAGACAACCACTTCTTAGAGTGTTTTGATGAAAAAATGAGTGGGCGTAATTGGAGCAGGAAGCATTGTATTTGAGTCTAATGGGTAAGTCGTTAGGCTTATATAGTAAGCATGGCTTTTAAGTTATGAGACTTGAGAGTTCTGGACTCTGCCACAGACTTCCTGCATAATCTTGAATAGGTCTTATGGGTTTTTTTAAAATGTATTTCTGTAAAATGTACATATATCTCAGGTATCAAATAGGCTTAATTAAGATATGCATGTTACTTAGTTATGGTGATTAGTAACAGAGGAAACCTATCAATGAAAATGTTATATTCCATACTAAAATTTAAGATACTATTTTTACATTAAAAACAACCAACAAAACATGCTAAACTACTTCTTAAGCAAGTCTTATCACTTGAGTAATAGTTAAAATAACATGATAGTTCTATAATTAAGCTGTGGGACTAAATTTGAATGTAGGGCAATAACATAAATTTCACTGTATAGGTTTAATTTAGAGTGACTTTTTTTTAATTTGGTGTTCTGTCACTTGTACTCAAAACTATTGGTCACATAATGAACTTAGAAGGAAGCAGATAGTAAAATTTAATTGTCCTTGTAAGAATGAGGATGGGAAGATTATGGGTGGGCAAGTATGAAATATGTCTTTAAAAACACCTACAATATTGGTTTATACTCTGCTATCATGGCGTTTGAGAGCTCTGTTTGTGGACTGCTATTCCCTTATGCTAGGCATGGGAACAAAAAGATGATCCCAAATCTGTTGTTGCTTACCATTCAAATACAGACCAAAGGGAAGATATTGTTTCTTACAGCTGCTGCATGTCTGCTTAAGACAGTAGTGGTCACTATAATGGAAATAGATATTTGCTATAGATTTATTTACTCTTTCCTTACATAATTTATGAATAATCATCTGGTGATGAAATTGCATGTTACAGTTTACTTGATCTAATGCCTTGCAGCTACTGAAAGGAGGATGTCATGTTTTCTCTTATTCCTAGCTATACAACCCTACTGGCTCTTATATTCTTTAGAACTTCTGAAATTATTCAGAGCAGTATAAAATGATTTAGTCCCCCTAGTTGACATCACTGGTTAGGTGTCATGTTGGTTGAAACAAGAATGTTAACTGCTTTTTGTCTTCCTTACATATGGAGTCTTTGGCCCATATGTGTAATTCTCCTGAAAATTTATACTTAGCTTACTCTAGTACTCCATAATTCTTAGCATCTAATGTTCATGTGGTGTTTCCTATTAGTATAAAGTGTATTAGGCAAAGAGTTATATATGTGTTATATTTGCAAACAGTATTTAATTTTAGACAGCAAAATTGAGTGTTGCTTAGCTGCTGTAACCTTCATCTTTCCTGGGCAAGTTATCAATTACAAGATCTGTTATTAGTATGGAAGACAATACAGATAACTGCTAACTTGACTTTGAATTTCAGTCAGTTCAGTTAAGGTGCAGGCATTCCTTTCTGTCAGATTTAACTTTGGGGTACCTATTAAGAAGATCTTAGGGACTTTTGAGATCTGTCATTTTAGTCTTAAGTGACTGTTCCCAGTTAGCCTTCTGAAATTGACATGTTTGCCTTCCTGGAACTGGAAGAAACAACAATGAACAACATGAGCTGAAGATACCAGTTAAGGAAGAGTATGGTACAAAATAATGATTTTGCAAATAAGTGTTTAGCTACAGTTCCTTTCCTCTTTCCTTCTTAATTTCTCTAGAAAGGGAACAGAGTTGGTGCCTAGGGCTTTCTGTGTTGGAAGAAAAATAACAGCTTTGAATTAAATGCTAGTTTAGTTTATTGGTGGGATGTGTTTTGTGATTTTTTTAAGTTAAATATGAAATAACTTCTTGAAAATTCTTTTTTATTTTACCATTTAAACAGCATGACATGATTCCTAATTAATTTTTATTTTCAGTTGATAGTGACATGAGAGTTTTGCTATTGTATGCTTATAGTTTGGATCTGCATTCTTCCTCAGTACTTTTGCCTTCCTAAAACTAAATCAAGGTCAATCTTGAATTAAAAAAAAAAAAAAAAAAAAAAAAAAAACAACAACTCTTAAATTGAGATCCTTTTGTTATTGTGGATAAAATGTCATAGTTTAGTATGTCGTGAACACAGAACTGCATCAAAGCATAATTATGGTTGCTATGAATATTTGAAATTTATCAACACAGTTTGAAAAACTATATAGGTTAAAGTGCATTATTCCATTAAGGAAGCTCCAATTTGCAAACGAAGGTGTGCATTCCCTTATAGCTCAGAAAATATTTCCTTTCTTATCTGCTCTGGTCTCTTAGTTTCTTTGCCTTACTTTTCTGAAAATTTCATTGTTTTAGAAATGGTCTGAGGATAATACAAATTGACTGTGAGCACACAAAGAATGCTGAAATAGTTAACAAAAAAAACCCAGTTAATCTATCAAATGTTAAGTCAGCCAAAATAGACGTCTTGCTTGAAGGAAATAAGGCCTATGTTGTCAGGGTTATTTCCCTGCTTGTTTTCTTTGACTGATTGTATATATCTAATTGGATATATAAATATCATTATATATGGAGACAGTTGATGAATTTGGTATACTGTTGTTCAATACAGTAATTTTTTGTTTTTACTGACAAAACTAAATACTGTATGGAGATAGTAAAAAATTATTATTTCATAAACTTTACCACAGATGCTTTCTATCCACGAGCCAAGAGTGCATTTCCTATAACCTAGTAAACTGCTTACATTTTGAAAAGTGCTTGTTGAAAACATCTGTCTCATAAAATGCATGTCTTCTGTTATTTCTGAATATGTAGTTATGTGTAATGTAGCTTTAGTAAGTGGGCTTGACTGCAGAATTTCGTGGTCATGCATGGGAGAGAAAATTGGGTTTGATTGTTTTGTTGTGGTTTTGGTGTTTTGTTTTATTTAAAAAAAAAAAAAAAAAAAATTGTTTGCAGGTGTGATGGTTTACCCCAAATCACCACACAGTTTCTCACTCCCCCTCCCCCTCCCCAGGGGGATGGGGGAGAGAATTGAGAAGGAAGGACAACTCGTGGGTTGAGATAAAGACAATTTACTAAAATAACAAGGGAAGACTACAATAATAACAATATAAGGATATTAAAAATATACAAAGTGAACAATACGTGTTTTCTCACCACTCAATGTCCCAATGACCGATACAGCCTGTCCTGAGCAGCGATCACGGAAACAAAACCGAGCAGCAAGCAAAGGAGCAAAAGGGAGCCAGCAAGGTAGGGGGAACGATGCCAGCAAAAACAAGCAGGAAGGATGGATGCCAGGAAGGCAGATACCCACCCTCGCCTGCCCCCACTTATATACTGAGCATGACGTTTATGGCATGGAATACTCTCCTTGGCCAGTTTGGGTCAATTATTCTGTCTGTCTTTCTCCCAGCTTCCTGCATCTGCAAATTAGCAAGACTTGGAAAGCAGGACGGTGTCCTTGGTCTCATTCACAACAACTGGTATCATCAGGGTGTTTATGAACATTCTTCACACACAAAATCCAAAACATACCAGCTACTGAGAGGAAAAATTAACTCCATCCCTGCATAAAACCAGGACAGCAGGACTGAGAAAAGCTTTTTATACTTTAGTCCTATTTTCATCACTTCTTAGAGTAAGCATTCACTTACTTGTGGATTGTCATGATCAACTAAAAAAAATGTTTGCCTAGCATAATTGTAGTACTCCAGATGTTATTAAGTTAAAATGGTATCTAGTGAAAATCTACTGTGCTTTGTGAAAAGTTGAAATGTATTAATCTCTTGAAAATTAAATACATAATTTCATTTTGCATTTGAAAAATGCTTTTGTTTTGCTGTACTTGAAAACACCTGTGATTATGGTTCAGGAAAGGCAGAAGAGTCTAGAATGAGAACAAGTATTCCCAAGGAAATTTAAGACTAGCATGAGACTATTGGGGATTTTTTGTGTTTGTTTTTTTTTTAAAGAAAACAAACAAAGTCAACCCCAAAAGGTTTAGCTTCTCTGGATATACTGAACCACAAATTTAATCCATCCCACAGAAAGAATCAGGTTTGGTAAGTCTCTTAGGAAAGTTCTAGCTTTAGCATTAACTTTATCAATCAAACAGTGGATGTCAGTGAAAGTCTTTTAATGTATCATTTTATATTCAAGACAACTACATTTCTAGATGATATATTAACAATTACTAAACTGAATTGTTCTGACTTCCCTGTTTTGCAGATGCTCTGAAATTAACTCATGTAAGCTTTATCCCTGGATACATCAGTTTAGCAATAATAGAAGATCTGCTGATCAGATACGACCAATTTATTTCCCTGATGTTGACCCTCACAGTCTTCCTTCTGGTTTTAACTTCTCTATGACAGCAGGGGATTTTAAAGAAATTTACTCTGAGTGTAGTGAGTAAATGCAAATACTTAATCTTTTCATGTAATTATCTTTAGTATATTTTTATGAGACAATAAGAAATTATTACAAATAGAGTAGAACTGTATCTGTACTCATTAAGCAAAAAAATACCAGCTATAGCAAGATCTTCTTCTAAAAAAAAAAAACTCCAACATACAGATAATATATTTGCTGTAGCTGGCTACTTGCCTAACAGATCTTTGTTGCGGTAGTCTCTTTCAGAATAAAGATAATATGGCAAAGTTAGGAGAAGACTTACTTGATTTTTTTTTTAAAGTGATATTAAGGAAGTGAACAATGTAATTAATGCATTCTCTTTTTTAGTGGAGGAGGGGGGAAAGTATTTTTTGTTACTGAATATTCTGTTGTAAAAGCAAAGTAAACTTTTTCAATAGCAGTTAATTATAAATGAAAAAAAATATTGTCAGTAGCAGGTATTTCAGGGGCACATTATGAGGTTGATAATTATTAAAGATTGAAACTTCCCATCAGTACAAGTACCTTTACTTTTCCCGGTGATATCAGATTAATCATGCTATCTTTATTGTAGTTATAAAGTAATCTTTGTATGATTAACCTAACATTGAATTAATCTGCAGAAGATGACCTTGTTTAGCACATACCAATTAAACATTTATTCTTTGATCAAAGAATAGTACTTAGCCATTTTTTTGTTTGTTTGTTTTTCTGTTGTTGTTGTTGTTTGTTTGGGTTTTTTTAACTTTTATATGTAGTCTAATATTTAACACTTCAGGTCCTAGCAGAGCAAATAACAAGAAACATGAAGTATGCCTATCTGGAGATCACCCCCCCCCCACCATGGTATTAGATTATCACCAAGGACTTCTGTTTTGGCATTACACATGAAAAATAACTTGCTTTTGATCTGCCCCTTTTTTTGTGCAGCTAAGCTTCCAGATAGTTTCTTGTAGGATACCTTCCTTATATAATCGCTTAATTTTCTGCAGATTCTGTCTTGTTAGGATATCTGATGCTGGTGATATATATATTTTTTTTTTCTTAAATTTACAAAACTTAAACTTTTACAATTTCAGTGATGCATGTTTAGACAAAAACAGACTTGTGCTTTAAAAGGTAGTTCTTGAAAGATCTTGCTTACTAAATATGTTAGTAAAAACAGTTGGAGAAACATTCAGATACTGGATAAAATATTTTCAAGTTAAATGGGTTGTAAAAGTACAGTTTAGTGTTCAGACTTGTATTGTTCTAGATGTTAATGTAGAGTCCCAAAACTGCTGAATATTTTTGCATTTCTATTTTTAAATAACTGTTGTAAAAAAGTTCATAGAAAAGGAGAGTATTAGCACATTTGAGCTTTCATATATTATATAACATATTTTATAATATAAAGCAATTTATATTTTATATAAGATATGCAAATAATTCTTTCATAAAATATATATGCATAATATATATGCATTAATATTTTAGGGTTTTTTCAAAATATAGACCCCACAAACCCAAACTTAAATATCATGTATGTTAAGCAATATTTTGCATTTAGTTTCTGGTACACATGAGAAGTCTTCAACTCTTACTGTTAATTGAAGTAAATCCTGAGTGTACAATAAATCAGTGTTAAATGATAGATTTTTATGGGGGAGAAACACTGAAACTAATATCTGTATAATATGTTCTTTTTGTGCAGATACATGGGACTGTGTAGCAACTTGCTTCTTTATAGATACAGCACATAACATTACTGGTTATGTTGATACAATATGGAAAATACTAAAGCCTGGAGGAATATGGATAAATGTAGGTAAGTGTGACCAGTCTTTTTCTTCCACAAACTCAACTTATGTTTCCTCACATACTAGGCACCTAATACCTGGAAGTGTCTTTGCTGAAAATCATGCACAGCTAGGGCTTTCAAATTATCTCGGACCTGGGAGGTGATTCTCCCCCTCTACTCTGCTCTGGTGAGACCCCACCTGCAGTACTGCATCCAGTTCTGGAGCCCCCAACAGAAGAAGGACATGGACCAGTTGGAGAAGGTCCAGAGGAGGGCCATGAAGATGATCAGAGGGCTGGAGCACCTTTCCTGTGAGCACAGGCTGAGAGAGTTGGGGCTGTTCAGCCTGGAGAAGAGGAGGCTCTGGGGAGACCTTATAGCGGTCTTCCAGTACCTCAAGGGGGCCTACAACAAAGATGGAGAGAGGCTGTGCAGTAGGGCCTGTTGCAATAGGACAAGGGGTAATGGTTTCAAAATAGAGAGAGGTAGATTTAGATTAGATATTAGGAATAAATTTTTTACACTGAGGGTGGTGGAACACTGGAACAGGTTGCCCAGAGAGGTGGTGGAAGCCCCATCCCTGGAAACGTTCAAGGCCAGGTTGGATGAGGCTCTGAGCAACCTGATCTAGTTGGAGATGTCCCTGCTCCTTGCAGGGGGGTTGGACTAGGTGACCTTTGAAGGTCCCTTCCAACCCTAACCATTCTATGACTCCATAATACATCCTTCTTTTTTTTTTTAATCTGTTGTCTAATTTGTACTATGCTTGTAATTAGAATAAGGCATAAGAGCTTTGGCTCAAAATAAGAGAGACTTAAAACTTTTGCCATGGTAAGGGAAAGTCAGACCAAACTTGGGCATTAAACATTTTGTATAGTAGCAATTGGTCAGTCAGTCACTGCACCAGTCCTGGGTAGTTGCAGAATGTTGAACGTAGCTCTTGAATAGTCCACAGCGTGTCCTGCCTCCTATTCTGTAGAGAATGCAGTGATGCTAGACTGAAATTCATCCTAAAAATTATATTTGAGTGATATAAATATGTATATTTGTATTTGAATGTATTTGTGGGCCTGGATATTAGCACTTTCGGTATGTATTTCTGATTTTTAAAAATGTTTTGTTTGTTTGTTTCTTCTTTAAATAACTATTTCTGTTGTGTTTTTTGTACTGTAGGTCCTCTCCTTTACCATTTTGAAAACTTGGCAAATGAGCTTTCTATAGAATTAAGCTATGAGGATATAAAAAATGTTATACTGCAGTATGGGTTCCATATAGAGGTAAAATGATGTTGCAATTTGGAATTAATAGCGTTGGTGTAAACAGTTTTAACTTCTTCATAAAACCTTTACCTTAAATGTACTTCAATTTAATGACTAAACTAAGTTAAATGTTTATAGTTGTGTTGCAACTTTTTAATTTCTTTGTGATTGGTGGTTTTTGTTTGGGTTTGTTTTGGTTTGGTTTGGGGGGTTTTTAACATATGTAGATAGACCATGAAATCTGTTGGTAGAAAGTATATAGCAATTACTTATGGAGAGAAATTTCTACGGTGCCTGTCAAGGCAGTATTTTGAAGACTTCTGGTTTTGTTTTTTTTTTACATTTTCAGGTGGAGAAAGAGTCTGTATCATCAACATATACTGTGAATGAACTCTCCATGATGAAATATTACTATGAATGTGTGTTGTTTGTGGTGAGAAAACCAGAATAGAAGTGAGTTTGGAAAGGTTAATCAGAAAGAAATGCTGACTTGAATGCTGAAATTGAGAACAAAACAAACTGAGCGATATCTGGACAAATCAGTGGTGCCTTCTTACACCTAATAGGATTTAGATAGCATCTATTTTCTTAACATCATCCATATGTGTAGTGTGCCATGTGTATTTGTAATGTATTATTGAAAATGGAGGGGGAAATGTTCACGTACACTATCTTTATGCTTTGGAATGCATAGAAAAGCAACATTTTCATGTGTATAAAATGTAATGTTTCCCCTAACTAGACTAGTTTTTCATAAATGCTGCCTCATTTTTTCAGAAGTGTATAATGATTTTCTCTTTTCTGATATTAGAGATGCATATTGGTATTTAGTGTACTAGCTGTGTCACAGTTCAGAGAAGTATTTCTAAATGTACACTTAAATTATGAAGTCTGAAACATTTAAAAGTTGTAAAATTATTGACTTATAATAACTATCAGAACTGTTACAGCATTTTCTGTGGAACTGGAAGTAGTGTAAATGGGAACAAAGTAGACTATTGTATGAATTCTGATCTTTGAATCTGACTGTACCACTGTTAACCATTTACTCAACAATCTGTAGACAGTTTGAAATAATATGTTAAAGCATAGTATCAAATGAAGAAAAGCAGCATGTCACAGAGGAGCAATAAACTAACCTTAGTTCAAGAATAACACTAATTCTGATGAATCTTACTGTTGAAACTGACATATTGGATGCTTTGCAGACTTAAAATATATTGATCTTTTGAGTCACTTACCTATTGCTTACAGCAAAGCTGCAGAAGCAATATTTTTGTTTGAGAACTTTCTGTTTAATTATCTTTTACTTTGAGTTCTTTTCTTTTTTAAAATTAGTAGCATAACTGAGTTATCCATGCTGTGAAGACATGTAAATAATATGTGCTGTAACCAAACCATCTCCTTATCAGTCTGTATATGCAGGCGAATTGGTGGATAATTTTTTTGTGACTTGAAGGCAGTTTACCCATGCTACCTTAAGATCTACCTCTTGTTTCCTTATACTAACCTCTTGCTTCCTTATCCTAACGTGATTTTTTTTTTTCCTGACAAATGAGGTTTAGGTGGATGTTCAATCTACAAATCCTGGTATTACACAAGAGACACAGATGCCTGCTCCAAGAAAGACCTATTCAAAGCTGAAACACTACCATAATAACAAAAATTTTACAAAGCCAAAGAACCCCAACAAAACTCAAAGAAAAGAAAACCAGAAACAAACAAGAAAACAAAAACCCTTGCATGCCACAACATGCCACAAAAAATAAGACTTTTTTTTTCTTCTCCTCTTTAATTTCCTTATTGTACTATTTACTCTTTCTTTTTTTCCTATGAACTTGGATACTTTGCCTTTATTATAATGGTTTTGTTTTTGTTTTTTTTCTTAGACAAAATGTGGTTGGTGTTTAATTTGAATTTTTTCAAGCTCCTTGAAATAAGGCAAGGTTAGGTAAATGTTGATTATGCAATTGCTGAGTAGTTACATCTGTAACTTACATGTCTCTTAACTAGTCACTCTTAAAATGTGATGTTCTTGTTTTTACAAGTAGACAATTGACCTCTGACATTCTGGTTGAATCTCAATATCCTTTGTTCTCTTGATTTTTCTTCTTTACTACTCCACACTGTCAAAAGTGACATTTCTTTTTTGTATTGCTTTTGAAAAAAATATTTTTTTTAATTTACTTAAGTGTATAGTGACGTGCTTCTATTTTAAATTTATAAAATACCATTTTTTTCTGATGCTTTCCTTTTGAAGTATAAGTTACATTAAGAGTTGGAAGCAGAATAATCTTATGAATTATTTGTATCAGTGTTTTACCTGCAGTCCTATTTATGAGTTCTTAAAAATCATTATTTGTATTTTTATGGACAGGGATAATTATGTATTACTGTGTGTGACTGCATTCTTTTCTTCAATTCTACACACAAGGGGAAAAACTGCATAACTTGTTTAGCAACTGAAGCCAAGATAATTTGAGTCACTTAAACTCTATGTGGTACTGTAATTGTGCAAAACAAAATGCTGCATAATATGCAGAGTAATACTTCTCTATATGGAGTAAGTTTGACAAATGTGAAGTGTCCTGTATTTTTATTTACATGTAGTACATTATAAAATCATTTATTGCTGATGCGGAAGTCACGGACACTGCTGACAACCAATATGATCAAGCAAATGCCAATTTATTGTTGATACATCCCAGTTAATATAGCCCTTCTAATTCCGTATCATGCGCAAGCTCTCTACTAATTGGCTAACTTTATCATGCACGCGCTCTTAGCTAAAATATGATTCGTTAAGTCTCTTTGTTCACACGCACGGTCCTCTCCACCTGCATCCTGCTTCACGTTCTGCTTTCAGTCACATATACCAGCTGTTTTCCTTCTTCTCAAGGTTGCTTCATTACTTTCTCACAGGCGGCCTCCGCGATATCCTTGAAGCCTGCTGCTCACAAACATAACAATTCCATTTGGTCTGGATTGTTCACTAAGTGTCCCTGATTCTCCAGATATCCAACAATTTATGTCGATAATGTGTACAATAGGCTTAGGGTTTTTTGGTGTTGTTTTTTTTTTATATTAAAGTTTGCAGTATGACTTTGACTCATCTTTGGGTTTTTTTTTTAATCATTTACTCAATGGTAAGATTTGGTGGGTTTTTGTGGGGTTTTTTTTTGTTTGTTTTTTGTTGTTGTTGTTTAAGGTGTAAGGTACCTGCCCTCAGGTACAAAGTAGCAGAACAGAGCTGGCACCTCTTTAAGGACATACTTCTTAAAGTACAAGAACTCTCAATTCCAATGTATTGGAAATCAGTCAAGGAAGGCAGGAGTCCAACATGGCTGAGTAAGGACTTTCTGGTCAAACTAAACTGTACGAAGGAAACATGCAGGCAGTGGAGCCAGGGTCATATATCCTGGGAAGAATATAGGGATGCTGCCCTGATATGTAGGGATGGGAACAGGAAAGGTAAGGCACAGTTGGACCTGAGTTGGACAAGGAATGTGAAGAATAATAAGAAGGGCTTCTTACAGGTACATTGGCCAGAAAAAGGAGATTAAAGACAATGTACTCCACACCCCACTTCCCCCCGCCCCCCCGTAAGTAAGGCAGGAGATCTAGTGACATGGAGAAGGTTGAGATAGTAGGTGTTTTTTTTGTTGTGGTGTTTGGTTTGTGGTGTGTGGGTGGAGTTTTTAGTTTGTTTGGGGTTTTTTTACCTCAGTTTTCAATGGTAATCTCTCTTCCCACATCTCTCAACTCCCTGAACCTCAAGGCAGGGACTAGGAGGGGAATGAAGTACCTCCCCCTGTAGGAGAAAATCAGGTTTGAGACCAGCTGAGGAACCTGAACCTACACAAGTACGTGGGACCTGACAAGATCTGTCTCAGGGTTCTGAGGGAATTGGCTGATTTAGTTACTGAGACTTTTGTGGTCCTCAAAAATGTTCTTGTAAATGGGAGATATGAATTTGATGGATGGATTAGTCAAAGGATAAGGAATTGGCTGGATGGCCATGTCCAGAGAGTTGCAGTCAATGGCTCAATGTCCAAGTAGAAACCAATGATGAGTGGTGTCCTTCAAGGGTCTGTACTGGTACCAATACTGTTTAATATCTTCATTAACAATATAGACAGCAAGTTTGTGGATGGCACCAAGCTTGTGCAGTTGATTCACTTGAGGGAAGGGATGCTATCCAGAGGGACCTTGACAAGCTTGAGGAGGAGAATGTTGCACCTCAAAGTTCAACAAGGCCAATTGCAAGGTCCTGCATATGGATTAGGGCAATCCCTAGTATCAGTACAGACTAGGGCATGAGTAGAGTGAGAGCAGCCCTGCAGAGAAAGACTGGGGCATTCTCTTGGATGAAAAATTAATATGAGCTGGCAATGGGCGCTTGCAGCCCAGAAACCCAATCATATCGTGGACTGCATCAAAAGAAGCATAGTCAGCAGGTCAAGGGAGGTGATTCTGCCCCTCTCCTCTGCTCTCGTGAGACCCCACCTGGATTACTGCATCCAGCTCTGGGGTTCCCAGTATAAAACAGACATGGACCTGTTGGAGTGGGTCCAAAGGAGGGCCACAAAAATGATCAGAGGGCTGGAACATCTATGAGGAAAGACTGAGAGAGTTGGGATTGCTCTGCCTGGAGAAGAGAAGGCTCTGGGGACACCTTAAAGGGTTTTAAACTGGAAAAGGGTAGATTTAGATTGGACATAAGGAAGAATTTATTTTTTTTATGATGAGGGTGGTGAGACACTGGAACAGGTTGCCCAGATAAGTTGTGGGTGCATCATCCCTGTAAGTGTTCAAAATCAGGTTGGATGGGGATTTGGAGAACCTGATCTAGTGAAAGGTGTCCTTGCCCATGACAGAGGGGGTGGACTAGATGATCTTTAAAGGTCCCTTCCACCCCAAACCATTTAATGATTCTATGCAATGTGCTGTAGCTACTAGTTGCATGTTGCTTTGGTTAGCCTAGAGGAGACAAAGGTGCCCTGGCAGGTGGGTGAATGGGCCTTCCTCCTGGAGAGGAACTTGCTTACGGCCACTCCCTCCCAGCAGAGTGGACTCTGTGCAGCCACCCCCCTGCCCATGGTGTGAGCCTTCCTGGTTTATGGGAAACCTCTGAGGAAGGAGATTCTTCAGGTGCTGAAATAGGGGTGTTTTTCTCAGTGCAACCTTGACTTTGCCCTCTGCTTCACAATGTGCTCTTGCCAACAGCAGTTTGTGGGGCTCACCTAAAACTCATCCGACCTGTCCCCCGTTACTCACCCGGGATGGGGTGTATAGCACTGGGCTCCATCCCCTCCCCAGCTGACCCAGTGGAGAATAGGGTGCTCATGCACTCTCCCCATATGGCCAGTGGAGTCCGCCTTTCTGTAGGGTGCATGTTATAGAGCTGCTCTTTCCTCTCTTTCATGGCTAAGTGACGTGTGGAATCGTTAATGGGTTATGTGCCCTTCAAGAATCTCTCGTGTGAGCTGCCACTGTTGCTGTCTCGTGCTGCCCTACTTGAGAGATCCCCTTGGAGTGAAGAGATGAGTGTCAGCCCTGTAGTCCCGAAGTGGAAGCTGGAGGAGATTGAGGTGTTGCTGGGCAAGTGGCCTGGACTGGGGGGAAGCAATCTCTGGGGAAAGAAGAGTGACACGGGGGACAGGTGGCGTGGCAGACCCACGGAGTCCCAGGGTGAGCAGATGGCAGAGGGAGGCACTGGTGGCCGGGGCAAAGAGCAGGATGCTGACCAGGTAACAGGGAGGGGGGAGCTAGGATTGGTGCAGTGGAAGGTGCTCCTTCTGTCTTCTCTCTGCTGGGGATATTGCTGAAGCTCCCCAGCTGGTGGCTTCTCCGGAGGGGAGAAGCTATGTTGTAGCTGTGATGGGCCAGGACTGCTTGTGTTTGAGGAGATAAAAATCTTGTCACGGTAACAGATAGGGTTTGTTGTTATTTAGATGTTGCTGTAGGGCTGAGCATACTGCTTAGACTGCCGTTTGAAGGTAGGACTGCCCTGTGGGTGGTAGCGTTAGGGCCCTGGTATCACCTAGGGAATTAGGGAGCAGTGTACCTTTTTCATCGATTTAACAAAAGGTGCACACAGAGTCCTATTCAGTCTTTACTAGACAAAACACAGCATTCAGTGCTCTTCAACCCTTTCTGTGACTCATTATATTAGTAGGTCGTAGGCATCTCTAAAGCTTCTTTTCTTCTGATCCAAAAGAGCTAAAATTTAGCTACTTTTATTTTTCCTATAGAAAAACTTAGATGAGCTCAGTCATGTCCTCATCTAAAAGCATGGTGAAAGAATGAACAGTTTATTTTGATAGCATCTCTGTTGTTTGAGGTTGGAGGTGAGGCTTTATAATATCAGACAACTTTCTTAACGTTTTGTTTGAGATGAGTATTTAGTAGCAATACCCAGACTATCTTTGAGCCAAAAGGTCTAGTGAAGATGCAGGTCAGGGGAAGGGGATCAATGGTTTAATTATCAGGATGTATTGTAATGCTTGGTTGGCTGTTAATGTTTCCAGTTAACATTCTCCCAGGCCTGGAACATATTTTACAAAATAGGTCAGAAAACAAAATAGTTATATTAAGAAAGCTTTAGTTTTGCAAAATTAAAATCTTGGCTTAAATTTCATGCCCATGTAGAAGTTTGATATAGGAAAACTCTCTTCTCTTTACACTTGAATTTTTTAACAAAAAAGTAAAGGATTTGATTGTCCTGGTTAAGCCCACGTCACCATACAGTTTCTCGCTCACCCTCCCCCTACCCAGCAGTATGGAGGAGAGAAATTGGGAAGAAAATAAAACTCGTGGGTTGAGATGAAGACAGTTTACTAGAATAGCAAAGGAAAATTACAATAATAACAGAATATAAGGATATTAAAATATACAAAATGAACAATGTATGATTTCTCACCACCCGATATCCCAATGACCGACAGAGCCCGTCCCGAGCAGCGATCAAGGAAACTACACTGAGCAGCAAGCAAAGGAGCAAAAGCTAGCCAGCAAGGTAGGGTGAACAATGACAGCAAGCAAGCGAGATGGAAAGATGGATGCAAAGGATGCATGCCAAGGATGCCCCCTCCCATGGGAAAGACCCACTTATATACTGAGCATGATGTTTATGGCATGGAATACTCTCTTTGGACAGTTTGGGTCAATTATTCTGTCTGTCTTTCACCCAGGTTCCTGCATCTGCATGTTAACAAGACTTTAACGAGACTTGGAAAGCCAGACAGTGTCCTTGGTCTCATTAACAACAACTCATATCATCAGAGCGTTTTTATCAATATTCTTCACATATGAAATCCAAAACACATCAGCTACTGAGAGGAAAATTAACTCCATCCCTGCTGAAACCATTTCCAGTGAGTTGGAAATGGCAGGAAATCTAATGAGGTCAGATCGACTTTGAACTCTGGTTTTAGTGTCCAGTTTTGGGGAGGAAAAAAAAAATGGTCATTTTGATAATGTAACACTCATCTACAATCTGTAAATGTAATTGTGGCTTCCCTTTCTCAGGCTATTCCTTTTTTTTTTGTGCTTGATGGTAGAATTAAGGCACAAATTAATTGAGGAAAGAATTCTGTATGCATGTCTTCTTTAGGCTAAGCCTTTTAAACACAAGCATATTTTTCAGTTTGAGAGAGAACAGGCTCCTCTACTCAATTTGTCGTTATTTGTCATTTTCTAAAGTTCAAGAGAAAAACTTCATTGCATTACAAATATGTTGCTGAACTCTTAAATTATCCCTAGGGTTATTAGTTAGTCAGAATTATGTAAACTTCAGTTGTGGTAGAGAAGGCAGTAAGCCCCTTGGATTCCAACCCAGTAAAAAGTTGAGAGAGTACTTTCTGAAATAATTCCATAGGAAGTTTTCTGTATTTACTTGTATATTTCCCTATATAAAATATTTTTTTCCCTCTGATGCCCGCATATCTATAGTTATAGGGGCTGTGGCTGCATTTCCTGGAGTCCTTGCTGGGGCTCGATTTCCCCTCACCCTCAGCACGAGCCGGGGCGGCGGCAGGGCTCGTTAAACCTGAGAACAGCATGCTGGTAGCGGAGGTGGACCCGCCGGCTGGAGTTAAGGCCGCAAAAGCAGATGCGGCAACTGAACGCTTGGCTTTCATGCTTATCAATGTTTCATTAATTAGCCTCCACAGGGTGGAGAGTTTACGCGCCTCCTTTGATCCCTTACTTATTTCATCCCACAGCTTTTTTCTTATCTTTCCCATGTCAGGAGTTCAAAAGCATCATCAACTGTGGGGATTAATTCCCTTTTCTTTGCCCACTGTAGCAAAGCTTCTAGGACGGCTGAGTCATAACTCAGTCCTCTCATAGAGAGCATAATAATTCTAGGGCTACCTCCTTTTCCATTACTGCCGGCAGTTTCACAGTTGGCGCTCCCTGATTAAGGCACCCCTTTTACTCCCTGATTAAGTGCTCACAATTGGTGCTCCCTGATTAAGGCACCCCTTTTATTCCCTGATTAAGTATTCACAATTGGTGCTCCCTGATTAAGGCACCCCTTTTATTCCTTGATTAAGTGCTCACAATTGGTGCTCCCTGATTAAGGCACCCCTTTTTCGCAGCTTGTCCTGTAGCCCTGGCAGACGGCGAACCCCTGTTTCAACGGTTCAGGCTCCGTATCGTCGCATCTGAAAGACAAATGCGTAGTCGATCTTGCCCCCCGGTCGCTGCTCCTGGTGCTTCTCTGCCTCCGCCGCTCCGATAGCAGTGTCTTCTAATTGTCCCTGTTCGGGCGCCATTTGCGAGCGACGGAGGAACGTACGACAAAAGACTCAATATGAGTAATAAGCGTAGTTCCATTTATTAGTCCCAGGTGCGCATATTTATATTGCTAAGATAAAATATGCCTACTAGTCATTGCGTGATTGGCTTAAGCTCTAATGGTTACATTTGCATATCCCTCCTACTTGCAGTTAGCTAATCTGGAAAGTCCCGTTAACCTGGAAAGTCCCGTACTTTTCATGTTTTCACTTTCTCAAAGTTGTTTACGATCTTCTTCAAGGTTGCTTCGTTTACTTTCTCACAGGTGGCCTCATTATTTTCTCACAGGTGGCTTCAGTACTTTCTCACAGGTGGCTTCATTACTTTCTCACAAGCGGCTTCAGTGATGTCCTTGAGGCCTGCTGCTCACAAACATAACAATTCCATTCGGTCTGGATTGTTCACTAAGTGTCCCTGATACTCCAGGTATCCAACATTAGTTCAATGGAATATTTGATGCTTTACTATATATTTTTATGTATTAATCTTGAATGTTCACTGTCTTTTGTGCTGTTTGGTTTTGTTCATTTTCACACTGAATCTTTCTGGAGGGTACAAATGAACAGCAATGCTGCTGCTCTGGAGAATTGAATGATATTCAGATTAATCTCATATATAATCTGAGTCTGAATTTAGGAGTATGTATATTTTTGTGATTGTTAGGTTTTAGATTATAATCTCTTTGGAACAACAATGCTGTCATTTAATCTGCCTACAAAGTAGGTAGCACAGTGGTGTTCTGACTTTTAAGTATCTACCTCACAGTTTGAGCAGCAACTACTTATAAAACTAGAAGTGGAATTCCTTTTAAACCTGAGAAGACTCTGTAAGGGTAGCAGATAGGTTATAAACCTCCATTGTTGAGCATCTTCCCTCCTCCCTCCTTTTCTTATCTCCTTTTGTGCTTAAAAGGCCTTTGACTAGATACCCTTAAAGGAACAGACACTCTCTCCTTCCATGTACTCTCACAGTCCTTTGCAATAATATTTTAAAGGAGAAAAGTACATTATTATTTGATTGAGATTTTTTGAATGGTGTTTCGCTTAGCTCACATTTTTCCTTATAAAATGATAAGATCTGACAATATAGAACAGTTGAGTAACCCTTCCCTGCCTACACTTTGTTGTTGTTGTTAAAGCATTTTAAAATTATTTTCTTTTACTGCTGTAATATACATTAATGTTTTGTTGCCTTTTTGCTTGTTTGTGTCTTTTTAAAACAAGAAGAATAATTTTGTCAATATAACTCATTCCTGTGTTGGAGAGCACCATTGCCTATTATTGATTTGTCTGACATTCAGGACTTAGATGGAGAGGCTGCACCAAGAGCTAAAACTTCTTCAAGGACTGATACCACAGAGACTGAAATGGAGTCCTGATCAGTTATTTCATAGTTATACATCTACTTGCAGGAGGGTTATTTCAGTTTGTATTCATGCTTTTCTACTTTAGAGAAAAAAAAGGAAGCTTCTGCCTTCTTGAAGAAACAATGTTAAGCCAGTCTTGCAAATGCAAAACTGAGGTTTTTAAGTTGGTAGAAGAATCACTATTAGGTACTTTTCAGTAAGCTAGTTGGAGAGGTAAATTAATCTGTCCATTGAGTAGGCTATGTTTGTCTAGCAAGAATGCTTGAAAACATGGATACAGGCTAAAAGAAACTACAGAAAATCGGAACTTCTTGATGCAATTATAGGAAACAGCTTGGTATGTTATATATGGAAAAGAAATTAAAAATAATTCTCCTTGTCATGAACAAAAAGTTACAACTGTGAAAGCAAACATGGAAGTGAATGCTTTCATGTATACTTTCAGTGTACATGAAAGTGAAGTTTTTTTTTTATTATATGTGAAATTAAGTGAAATTTTTATAATTTGAATTTATCTTAAAACATAAACACACAGAAACTGTAGTGATTCCTAGTGTATTTTTTCACTTAAATAGCTAAACCAAAAAATAAGAGCCCACTGTAACCCAACACAACATTCCCTTTTCTGTGCAAACCAAAACCAATTGTGACAGGGAGTGGGAAGAAAAAGGAAATCTGTTCTTATGTAAGCTCCCACTGTTGTGAAAGCTGCTTCACATTCTCTTAGTGATCACCCGAAATAGTGGGTGAGTAGCTTTTCGTTTTTTGTTCCATCCTCAAGTTAATGCTATTCTTTTTTTTTTTTTTTTTTTTTCCTTTGTGACATTAACTCTGAATACATTAGTAATGTTGAAATGACAGGCATGTGCAAAGTTGTTGCAAAGTTAATGCCTTATAAGATTACCACATATACATTTTCCATACTTAACTGACAGGTTTAGTTTTTGCAGAGACTGTAGATTTTCTAAAAATTTTTACACAAGTTCGTTAGAGAATTTTTGTTGTGAATTACAAACTTAATGCTTATCTCTTTTTATTTCCAAATTAATACAGTTACAAATGCTTGTCTTCTTTAATAATAGACTGAATGTATAGCTGTATTGTCAGACTGTTAGACTTTGAAAATGAGATTTATCTTTAAGTATAGTGAATGCTTCTGGGTTTTTAAATTATTTTGTTGGGATCATCTCTGAATAAGGCAACTTGTGAATTTATAATAATGTATTAAAGAACAATGAAGTATTGTCTGTGTGTTTTTGAACATTTTGGAGCTATTACTGTTTGAAGTTTCTGCCTCTATTTCTTAAGATTGTTGCTTCTATAACTCACATTTTTTGGCTGCCTTGCTTAAAATAGCTTGTCAACCTCCTTAGTAAGCATTTGGAAACTTTTGTCAGTATTTATCTGTTTCTTGCTGTGTGGGTTTTTTGTGTGGTGATTTTTTTGGTTGGTTGTTTTGGGGTTGATTTTTTGGGGTTTTTTTAGATTGTTTGTGTCAGTGTTCACAGAAGAAGGAAAATGGCTTAGTGACTCAAGTATTTAATGGTGCTTGTTTAGGTAGACTTCTAACTGCTATCAGAAGTCAGATACCTATTTAAAACAACACTTATTTTGCTCATACATTCTATTAATATATTTAATAAGTCCAAATACATCAACTTGTTCTTAGGAGATACTTAGGTTTTTAAAAACCTCCTTTTCTGACAAGAATGCATCCACTATTGCATGTATACTTTAACTAAATTAATGAGGACATATATTTCTCTCTTCTTTTTTTTTTTTTATACCTTCACTAATTTACTAAATTTCCTATATTTGCAGTATTTATTATGTTTCACACCATCCAGTGTTCCCAGGATCTAGTATTGACCAATATTAGCTAGTATCTATGCAGATGCACTTCAGTCATTGTGTGCAAAATCTGTTTTGAGGTTCACATACAGTAGGTACATCCTAGCAGTACGCTGCATTTTTTTGTGTGTTTCAAATGCATTTCTCCTTTCCCTTATATTCATAGGACAGAAGTGATTTTATGATTTTCTTTTTTTTTAAAGTATATGTTTGAGCAAACAAATATAACAAAATAAATAAGCCACTTGTCCTGGTTCTGGCCAGGATAGAGTTAATATTTACCTGAGCTGGGTGGAGAACTGGAGCTGGTAGCCCCTATGGCTGGGATAGTTAACTAATTAGCTAACAGCTGGGGTTAATTTACCCAAATTAGCCAAAGGGCTATTCCATCCCATCTGACATCATGCTCAGTATATCAGTGAGGAGGGTGCTGAAGGGAGTCTCCCTGCTACTTGGAAGAGACTGGATGTGGAGATCTGTTGTGAGCTATTGTACTGTATTTGTGTTCCATCACTGTTTTGTTTTCTTCTGTCATTACTGTTAAATTTACTTTTTGTTCAATCTCAACCCGCGTGTTTGGTTTTTTTTTTCCTGGTTTTCTTTTGTTTGTCAAATCTCCTCCTATTTTCTCGGAGAGTGGGGGGAGTGAGAGAGAGACTGCGTAGTCTGGTCCCCGTTGGGGCTGAACTACAGCCCCGATCAGGACCAGACTACGCAGTCTCTCTCTCGCTCCCCCCACCCTCCGAGAGAATAGGGGGAGATGATATAAGAAAAACGGCTCAAGGTTTGAGATAAGGACAGGGAGAAATCCTTAAAGTTACCGTCACGGGCAAAACAGACTCGACTTGGGGAAAACTATTCATTTATTTCTAAAATTAGCAGGAGAATGAGACAGGGAACAAGATAACCTCCCCCCACCCCTCCCTCTTCCCAAGCTTAACATTATCTCTACTACCTTCCCCTCCCGAGCGGCATGGGGGGGAAAAGGGAATGGGGGTCGCGGTCAGTTCATCACGCGTTGTTTTACGCCGCTGTATCATCGTCGGGGGAAGAACTCCTCGCATTCCTCCTCTGCTCCAGCGTGGGGTCCCTCCCACGGGCCACAGTCCTTGGTGAAACTGTTCCAGTGTGGGTCATCTCTTCCACGGGGTGCAGTCCCTCTAGAACAGCTGTCCCAGCGGGCCCTCCACGGGCCACAGCCTCCTTCAGGCCTCCACCTGCTCTGGCGTGGGGTCCTCCACAGGCTGCAGGTGGATCTCTGCCCCTCCGTGGACCTCCATGGGCTGCAGGGGGACAACCCGCTCCACCATGGTCTTCACCACGAGCTGCAGGGGAATCTTGGCCAGAAGCCGTATTACTCCTCCCCCTCCTTCTTCACTGACCTTGGCGTCTGCAGCTGTTCCTCACAACAGGCTGGCAGACGTCTCTCAGGATCTTTTTTACATCTTATTCACTTCTCATCTCCTCTCCACTTCTTGCAGCCAGGCCGGGCCCAGTCGGGCCCAGTCAGCTGCCTGGCGGGAGGCCAGAGGGTTAGGCCTGCAAGGCCCATGAGGCTCGCGCCTCCCCCTCTCTGCCCCCCGCTCAGTTGCTTCACATCTTCTCCTCTTTTTCCTGTTTTCCCCTTCTTAAATACGTTATCGCAGAGGTGTTATCATGGGACATTCTGCTACCAATTGGCTCGGCCTTGGCCAGCAGTGGGTCCGCCCTAGGCCCGGCCGAGTCCACTGAACAAAGGGGAGCGACTTCTAGCAGTTTCCTACAGAAGCTACCACCTTAGGCCCCCCCTCACTAACAAAACCAGAACACCACTTAAAGGTATTGGAAAGCCTTTTGAAATGAGTTTGAGAGTCAGGATAATAAAAAAGACTGGGCAAGGTAAGGGGGACTGTTGACAGAGTACATAAACTTTCTGTTGGAACTGTCACAAAGCACGATCAAGAAATGTCACTGCTGAAAGTTTGATGTCACTATGGGTTATCAAAACACTAGTCTTGACTTCTTGCTTCATTTTTCTAGAGCTAGAACTCAAGTACTGTACATAAATTATAAGTAAGCTAAAGATGTTTTAATTTGCATGTGCAAATAGGAGAGTTTTGTATTTATTTCATCATATTCTGATTCAAAGTGGCTTGCAAAATATGAGATCGAGAGAGAAAAATAAACCAAAATATTATGATAGCATCTTCAATTAAGTGTAAGGGGAAGGGGGCACTGACAAAGCAAATGAAAAAGGGACACAAGCCCTCAGCCTTTGGAGACAACTCTTGTCAGGTGTTGAAGGAAAGTTATCCTTTCAAGGAGGATGTAATACATCACTCAGGCAAGTGGGTCACCATGGAGAGGGGTGTCCAGTACCTGAGGGAACTGGCCGTGCTGGAGGTGATTTATGATGACCTGGACAACGAGCAGTTATCCAAAGATCCAGACAAAGTCCAGTGCACACGACTCAAGTGTCGGAAGATTGTATGAAGTGCACCATGGTCGTATGCCAACTCATTGGCAGTTATGACCTAGAAAGACAGAGAGGGACAAACAGTGGATGAACTGGCTGACCAACTCCAGCAAAACGAAGAAAGTCTGTCTTCCTCCCTATGGGCCTGCATCTCGGCTTTGGAGAAAGTGTCCTGGGAGTTCCAGCAATTCAAAGAGGATATGTCCTACTGTCACGGCCCACTCGGGACTCATGATGGTTCTTTTAGTGTGATCTCGAAGTGCAAAATTACGGCGAACACGCCAAAGGGGTTGGTTTCAATCAAACAGCACAAACTTTATTATTTTGCCCGTAAAGCGGCATGCGATAGGTGAAAGGGAGTGAAAAGGAAAAGTAAAGATAGGGAAGGGAAAAAAGAAGATAATAGCTACCACCGTGGGTCCAAGGCATCCCTATGGTGCCAGGTCCAGGCAGCGTCCCGCCGGTCCTCACGATCGATGTCGATGTCGATCCTTGGTGGGGAGAGCTCTTCAGGGGTCTCGTTGTTAGGGGTCGACCTTTTATGCCAAGTAGCAAACCTTGTTCCTCCTTACTTCGGGGATCTCCACCTGTTCTCGGCCCTTAGGATAGAAGTGTGTTTTTTGTATATTATAAATAGCAAAGTTCCGTTAAAGGCCACTTTCTCACCGTTGTTTTTGAGACAGCAGTTGTGATTCATCCTCCTCGATAGCAGCTGCACGGTTATCTCTGCCAGTTTTGACAACAGGGATGAGCCATGGCACCTCCGTGCCACTCTGTCCGCTGTTTCAAGGATGTTGTACATTTTGTTGTTAGGCCAGAGTCAGCCTTGTCCATTACAGTTTCGTTCTGTTCCCGGGAGAAAAAAAAACAACTGCATCGCAGGCTGGCTGCTCGCAGCAACTCATGTCAAGTTGTGAGCCTAACTTTTAGGCCAGATCAAGTCCATAGTCCACCTGGAAGTCCTCGATGACAAGGTTGAGACAATACTGATTTTCTGACCGACCCTTACACCTACTCCCCACTTGTACGGACCAATATTTCAGCTATCAGGAGTAACCATTCCCCTGCCCAAGAGAGATAGTACACACAGTGAGGTACCCTGTAGTTTACCTTGTGTGACCAAGGAGAGGACATGAGGAAGCAGGATGGGAAACCTGCTTCAACCCTAGAGAAATGGGTACATGAGTTGTGAAGAAAAACAACTGCAAAGGGGGGGTTCTCCCCAGAAAACTGCTGCTCCAGTCTCCAATAGGCAGAGTAGAAGGGATGGACTTACTTCTGATTCTCTCAAAGAGACTTCTGATGCATATTTACAATAAATGAACAAGGAATACCGTGGCCAGGATTAGAGAGGCCCTGCCTCCAGCGTTGGAAGAAAGGGACAACCGAGTTTATTGGACTGTGTGGATCTGATGGCCTGGCACATCAGACCCACAAGAGTATAAAGCTCTAGTGGACACTGGTGCACAATGTACCTTGATGTCATCAAGATATAATGAGGTAGAAACCATTTGTATTTCCAGAGTGACGGGGGATCCCAACAGCTGTCTGTATTAGAGACTGAAGTGAGCCTAACAGGGAATGAGTGGCAAAAGTACCGCATTCTGACTAGCCTGGATGCTTCATGTATTCTTGGCATAGACTACCTCAGGAGCAGGTATTTCAAGGACTCAAAAGGGTACCAATGGGCTTTCGGTATAGCTGCCGTGGGACAAGGAAGAAATAAAACAGCTGTCTACGTTGCCTGGTCTCTTGGAGGAATCTTCCACGGTGGGGATGCTGAGGGTCGAAGAACAACAGGTACCAATAATACCACCACTAATCCCCATTCATGAGGTGATTTGTCAACTACAGAGCCAGGGAGTGATCAGCAAGACTCGTTAACCCTTTAAGAGTCCCATATGGCCAGTGAGAAAATCTAATGGAGAGTGGAAACTAACAGGGGACTATCGTGGCCTGAATGAAGTTACGCCACCACTGAGTGCTGTCGTGCCAGACATGCTAGATCTTCAATATGAACTGGAGTCAAAAGCAGCCAAGTGGTATGCCACCACTGACATCACCAATGCATTCTTCTCAATCCATTTCGCAGCTGAATGCAGGCCACAGTTTGCTTTCACTTGGAGGGGCATCCAGTACACCTGGAATCGACTGCCCCAGGGGTGGAAACACAGCCCCACCATTTACCATGGGCTGATCCAGACTGCACTGGAAAAGGGTGGAGCTCCAGAACACCTGCAATACATTGATGACATCATCGTATGGGGCAATACAGCATCAGAAGCTTTTCAAAAAGTGGAGAAAATAATTAAAATCCTCATGAAAGCTGAGTGTGCCATAAAATGAAGTAAGGTCAAGGGACCTGCACAAGAGATTGAGTTTTTGGGGATAAAGTGGCAAGATGGACATTGTCACATTCCAGTAGATATAGTCAACAAAATAACAGCTACGGTTGTGCCAACTGACAAAAAGGAAACACAAGCTTTCCTGGGCATTCTGGGTTTCTGGAGAATGCATATTCCAAATTACAGTATGGTTGTAAGCCCTCTGTATAAAGTAACCCCAAAAGAAGAATGATTTCAAATGGGGCCCTGAGCAATGACAAGCCTTTAAGCAAATTAAAAACAGGAGATTTTTTGTGCAGTAGCCCTTGGGCCAGTCCAGATGGGACAAGATGTTAAAAAATGTGCTCTACACTGCAGCCGGGGAGAATGGCCCTACCTGGAGTCTTTGGCAGAGAACACCAGGGGAGACTCGAGGTCGACCCCTAGGCTTTTGAAGTCAGGGATGCAGAGGATCCAAGGCCCACTATACTCCAACTGAAAAAGAAATATTGGCAGCATATGAAGGCGTTTGAGCTGCTTCAGAAGTGGTTGGTATTGAAGCACAGCTCCTCCTGGCACCCCGACTGCCAGTGCTGGGCTGGATGTTCAAAGGGAGGGTCCCCTCTACACATCATGAAACCGATGCTACAGGGAGTAAATGGGTGGCGCTGCTCACACAGCGGGCTCGAATAGGAAACCCCAATCGTTTAGGAATCTTAGAAGTAATCACAGACTGGCCAGAAGGCAAAGATTTTGGAGTGCTACCAGAGGAAGAGGTGATGTGTGATGAAGAGACCCCACCGTATAATGACTTATCAGAAAATGAGAGGCGAAACGCCCTGTTCACCGATGGCTCTTGTCATATTGTACAAAAATATTAGAAGTGGAAAGCTGCTGTGTGGAGTCCTACACGACGAGTTGCATAAACCACTGAAGGCCAAGGTGAATCAAGTCAGTTTGCAGAGGTGAAAGCCATCCAGCTGGCTTTAGACATTACTGAACGGGAAAAATGGCCTGTGCTCTATCTCTACACTGACTCATGGATGGTGGCAAATGCCCTGTGGGGGTGGTTAAAGCAGTGGAAGCAGAGCAACAGGCAGCGTAGAAGCAAACCCATCTGGGCTGCCACACTGTAGCAAGATATTGCTGCCCGGCTAGAGAAGCTGATTGTAAAAGTAATTCACATAGATGCTCTCATACCCAAGAGTCAAGCCACAGAAGAACATCAAAACTACCAGCAGGTGGATCAGGCTGCTAAGATTAAAGTTTCCCAAGTGTACCTAGACTGGTAGACGATCACACCTCAGGCCATCAAGGAAGAGATGCAACATACAAATGGGCTTGTAATCGAGAGGTAGACTTGACCATGGACACTATGGCACAAGTTATCCATGAATGTGAAACATGTGCTGCAATTAAGCAAGTGTCGTAGTTCAGCCCCGATCAGGACCAGACTACGCAGTCTCTCTCTTACTCCCCACCACCCTCCGAGAGAAACAGGGGGAGATGATATAAGAAAAAAGGCTCGAGGTTTGAGATAAGGACAGGGAGAAATCCTTAAAGTTACCGTCACGGGCAAAACAGACTCGACTTGGGGAAAACTATTCATTTATTACTACAAACAGCAGGATAATGAGACAGAAAACAAGATAACCTCCCTCCATCCCTCCCTCTTCCCAAGCTTAACATTATCTCTACTACCTTCCCCTCCCAAGCGGCACAGGGGGGAAGAGGGAATGGGGGTCGCGGTCAGTTCATCACATGCTGTTTCACGCCGCTGCTTCATGGTCGGGGGAAGAACTCCTCACATTCCTCCCCTGCTCCATTGTGGGGTCCCACCCCTATGCCACAGTCCTTCCTGAAACTGCTCCAGCGTGGGTCATCTCTTCCACAGGGTGCAGTCCCTCCAGAACGGCTGTCCCAGTGGGCCCTCCACGGGCCACAGCCACCTTCAGGCATCCACCTCCCCTGGTACGGGGTCCTTCACGGGCTCCAAGTGGATCTCTGCTCCTCCGTGAACCTCCATGGGCTGCAGAGGGACAACCTGCTCCACCATGGTCGTCACCACAGGCTGCAGGGGAATCTTGGCCAGGAGCCGCATTACTCCTCCCCCTCCTTCTGAACTGACCTTGGCGTCTGCAGCCGTTCCTCACAACAGGCTGGCAGATGTCTCTCAGGATCTTTTTACATTATATTCACTTCTCATCTCCTCTCCACTTCTTGCAGCGGGGCCAGACCGAGTCGGGCCCAGTCGGCTGCCTGGCGACAGGCCAGAGGGTGAGGCCTGCAAGGCCCATGAGGCCTGCGCCTCCCCCTCTGCGCCTCTGCCCCCACTCAGCTTCTTCACATCTTCTCTTCTCTCTCTCTTTTTTTTTTTTTTTTCTGTTTTCCCCTTCTTAAATACGTTATCGCAGAGGTGTTATCATGGAACATTCTGCTACCAATTGGCTCGGGCTTGGCCAGCAGCAGGTCCACCCTAGGCCTGTCTGAGTCCACTGAACAAAGGGGAGCGACTTCTAGCAGTTTCCTACAGAAGCTACCACCTTAGGCCCCCCCCTCACTAAACAAAACAACAACAGCAAGCCAAGCAGCTAAAGCCTCTGTGGTATGGAGGACAATGGCTGAAATACAAATATGGAGAGGCCTGGCAGATTGATTACATCACACTCCCACAAACCCACCAAAGGAAGCACCACATGCTTACAATGGTGGAAGCAAGCACTGAGTGGCTAGAGACATATCCCGTACCTCATGCCACCTCCCAAAACACTAGAGAAGCAAGTTCTATGACGACATGGCACCCCAGAAAGAATTGAGTCAGACAATGGGACCCATTTCAGAAACAACCTCATAGACACCTGGGCCAAAGAGCATGGCATTGAGTGGGTATATCACATCCCCTATCATGCACCAGCCTCTGGGGTAAATTGAATGGTACAATGGACTGCTGAAAACTACACTGAAAGCAATGGACAGTGGACCTTCAAATACTGGGATAAACATTTAGCTAAAGCTCCTTGGTTAGTCAACACTTGGGGATCCACCAATCGAGCTTGCCCTGCTCAATCAGATCTTTTACATACTGTAGAAGGGGATAAAGTCCCTGTGGTGCATGTAAGGAATATGATGGGGAAGACAGTCTGGTTTACTCCTCCCCTGGGCAAAGGCAAACCCATCTGTGGGACTGCTTTCGCTCAAGGACCTGGATGTACTTCGTGGGTGATGCGGGAGGATGGGGAAGTCCGATGTGTACCTCAAGGAGATTTGATTCTAGGTGAAAATAGCCAATAATTTGAACTGGATATAATCATGTCTGTAGTTCTTTTATGTTCTATCAGAGGTATTGCAGCAAGAATCACCCTGATCAGTGAAGAACGAGCTTTAATGAAACCGAGCGACGTACAGCACTGATGAAAACAGAACTGGCACCCAACAACTTCCTCGAGATCAACATCTTCAACTCGCAGATCATGGACATTATACACCAACCATGCCAGATACACCAGCTGCGAGCTCCATATGCAGCATGCAACAACCCCACACTACACACCATCTCTCCTGCCCTGAAAGGCTGTTATGACAGATGGAGCCCAAAGTCATGGCCTAAATGAACTCAACAGACTTTGGCTATCCCATAGATTGAGGGAATTATATTTGTACACATATATATAAGCATGACGTAGATGGCATGGAATAAGGGGTGGATATTTTCCTGGTTTCAGCAGGAATGGAGTTTACTTTCCTCTCAGTAGCAGGTGTGTTTTGGATTTTGGATGTGAACAATGTTGATAAAAACACCCTGATGATACGAGTTGTTGTTAATGAGACCAAGGACGCTGTCTGGCTTTCCAAGTCTCGCTAATGTGCAGATGCAGGAAACTGGGAGAAAGACAGACAGAATAATTGACCCAAACTGGCCAAAGAGAGTATTCCATGCCATAAACATCATGCTCAGTATTTAAGTGGGAGTTGACCATGCTGGAGGTGGCATGGATTTTTTTTTCCTATCTCATCTCTCTCTCTTGGTGGCTGGCATCATTGTCTCTCTACTTTGGTGGCTCCCTTTCACTCCTTTGCTTGCTGCTCAGTGTTGTTTCTGTGATCGCTGCTCAGGACAGGCTATGTCGGTCATTGAGACATCGGGTCATGAGAAATCGTGCATTGTTCATTTTGTATATTTTAGTATCCTTATATTCTGTTATTATTGTAGTTTTCCTTTGCTATTTTAGTAAACTGTCTTCATCTCAACCCACGAGTTTTCCTTTCTTCCCAATTCTCTCCCCCGTCCCGCTGGGGAGGGGGAGGGTGAGCGAGAAACTGTGTGATGACTAGGGCTAAACCACAACACTTATCAAAGGCATTACAGTAAGAATCGCCTAGATTAAGAAAGAATGAACTTTGATGAAACAGATCAAAGTTCAGCGATGATGGAACCAGAAATGGCTTTAGGAACCGGCACCCAGTAACTCAAGAACAACATCTTTAACTCACAGACCATGAATACGATAAACCAGTTACACCAGATACACCAACTGAGCAAACACTGTGTCATGCCTCCTCCCCTGAAAGACTGTTATGACAGATGGAGCCCAATGACATGGACTAAATGAACTCAACAGATATTTTGTAGGAATAACCTGTAGACTAAGGGAATGATATTTCTGTGTATGTATATATGTATATCAAAGATGGGGGAAACAAAAGGTTATGATTAATTGGAAGGTGTAGGATCTGGACATGACGTAGATGGTATGGAAAAAGGGATTGAAAATGTCCGGGTTCTGGCTAGGATAGAGTTAATTTTCACCTGAGCTGGGAGAGGAACTGGAGATGGTGGCACCTGTGCCTGGTGGACTCAGCTGGGATAGTTTAGTAATTAGCCAACATCTGGGATAGTGTCATAGTTTAGCCCAGATCCTGACCAGACTACGCAGTCTCTCTCTCACTCCTCCCACCCTCCAAGAGAATAGGGAAAGATAATATAAGAAAAAAAAAAGCTTGAGGTTTGAGATAAGGACAAGGAGAGATCCTTAAAGTTACTGTTACAGGCAAAACAGACTCCACTTGGGGAAAACTATTCCGCATCCTGGGCTGCATAAAGAGAACCATGGCCAGGAGGTCGAGGGAGGTGATTCTCCCCCTCTACTCTGCCCTGGTGAGACCCCACCTGGAGTACTGTGTCCAGTTCTGAAGCCCCCAACACAAGAAGGATATGGACCAGTTGGAGAGGGTCCAGAGGAGGGCCACAAAGATGATCAGAGGGCTGGAGCACCTCTCCTATGAGGACAGGCTGAGAGAATTGGGGCTGTTCAGCCTGGAGAAGAGGAGGCTCTGGGGAGACCTGATAGCGGTCTTCCAGTACCTCAAGGGGGCCTACAAGAAAGATGGGGAGAGACTGCTCAGTAGGGCCTGTTGTGACAGGACTAGGGGTAATGGTTTTAAAATAGAGGGAGATAGATTTAGATTGGATATCAGGAAAAAATTTTTTACAATGAGGTTTGTAGAACACTGGAACAGGTTGCCCAGAGAGGTGGTGGATGCCCCATCCCTGGAAACGTTCAAGGCCAGATTGGATGAGGCTCTGAGCAACCTGATCTAGTGGGGGATGTCCCTGTTCCTTGCAGGGGGGTTGGTCTAGATGACCTTTGAAGGTCCCTTCCAACTCTAACCATTCTATGATTCTATTCATTTATTACTAAAACTAGCAGGAGAATGAGACAGAAAACAAGATAACCTCTCCCCACCCTTCCCTCTTCCCAAGCTTAACATTATCTCTACTACCTTCCCCCTCTGAACGGCACAGGGGAGAAGAGGGAATGGGAGTTATGGTCAGTTCATCACATGCTGTTTTATGCCGATGCTTCATTGTCGGGGGAAGAACTCCTCGCATTCCTCCTCTGCTCCATCGTGGGGTCCCTCCCATGGGCCACAGTCCTTCATGAAACTGCTCCGGCATGGGTCATTTCTTCCACAGGGTGCAGTCCCTCCAGAACAGCTGTCCCAGCATGGGCCCTCCATGGGCCACAGCCTCCTTCAGGCATCCACCTCCCCCGATGTGGGGTCCTTCACGGGCTCCAAGTGGATCTCTGCTCCTCCATGGACCTCCATGGGCTGCAGGGGGACAACCTGCTCCACCATGGTCTTCACCACAGGCTGCAGGGGAATCTTGGCCAGGAGCTGCATTACTCCTCCCCCTCCTTCTGAACTGACCTTGGCATCTGCAGCCATTCCTCTCACAAAAAATTCTTCACAGTCGGATCAGGCAGATGCCTCTCAGGATCTCTTCACATCTCATCTCCTCTCCACTTCTTGCAGCCAGGCTGGGCCAAGTCGGGCCCAGTCAGCCGCCTGGTGGGAGGCCAGAGGGTGAGGCCTGCAAGGCCCACAAGGCTCATGCCTCCCCCTCTCTCTGCCCCCACTCAGCTGCTTCACATCTTCTTTTCCTCTCTTTTTTTTTTTGTTTTTCCTCTTCTTAAATACATTATCGCAGAGGCGTTATCACGGAACATTCTGCTACCAATTGGCTCAGCCTTGGCAGAAAAACCAGAACAGATAGTTTCCCCAAATTAGCCAAAGGGCTCTTCCATCCCATCTGACATCATGCTCAGTATATAAGTGAGGAGGGTGCTGAAGGGAGCCTCCTGCTACATGGAAAAAACTAGGTGTGGAGATGTGTTGTAAGGCATTATACTGTATTTGTATTCCTTCACTGTTTTGTTTTCTTCTGCCATTACTGTAAAATTTACTTTTGTTCAATCTCAACCCATGTGGTTTTTTCCTGGTTTTCTTTTGTTTACCAATTCTCCCCCTAGTCTCTCGGAGGGTGGGGGGAGCGAGAGAGAGAGACTGTGTAGTCTGGTCCCAACAGACTGAACTACGACACTGGCAAACTAAAAAGTTTGTATTTTGGACATTATGATGGTTTTGATGTCCAAAATGTGTATATATATTTTCTTGGAGTCTATACATACAGTATATATATACCCAAAGTGCTCAGCAGAGTCCCTTTAAGTCAAAAAAGTAAGTACTGCAAGTGCCTAATTGTTTTTGTGATAGCAAAGAGTATAAAAAGCAGAATAGGCTCCCTATTTTATTTTGTACACTTTACTGTGAGTTGTGAGAGATTCTCATAGTTGGATTTTGGTGCATTCCTCTTTCCCCATTTTTTATTGTGCAGCTTATGTATGATGTTGTGGTTTTATTTGGGGGGGGGGGGGGGGGGGGGCGGGGGAGCAGGCTAAGGCGGTAGCTTCCATAGGAAACTGCTAGAAGTCGCTCCCCTTTGTTTAATGGACTCCGCCAGGCCTAGGGCAGACCTGCTGCTGGCCAAGGCCAAGCCAATTGGTAGCAGAACGTTCCGTGATAATGCCTCTGCGATAATGTATTTAAGAAGGGGAAAAACAGAAAAAAAAAAAAGAGAGAGAAGAGAAGATGTGAAGAAGGTGAGCGGGGGCAGAGGCGCAGAGGGGGAGGCGCAGGCGTCATGGGTCTTGCAGGCCTCACCCTCTGGCCTCTCGCCAGGTGGCCAGCTGGGCCCAACTCAGCCCAGCCCAGCTGCAAGAAGTGGAGAGGAGATAAGCTGGATTATGTGAAGAGATTCTGAGAGGCATCTGCCAGCCTGTTGTGAAGAACTTTTCTTGTGAGAGAAACGGCTGCAGATGCCAAGGTCAGTGAAGAAGGAGGGGGAGGAGTAATGCAGCGCCTGGCCAAGATTCCCCTGCAGCCTGTGGTGAAGACCATGGTGGAGCAGGTTGTCCCCCTGCAGCCCATGGAGGTCCATGGAGGAGCAGAGATTCACCTGGAGCCTGTGGAGAACCTCACGCCGGAGCAGGTGGAGGCCTGAAGGAGGCTGTGGCCCATGGAGGGCCCATGCTGGGACAGCTGTTCTGGAGGGACTGCACCCCGTGGAAGAGATGACCCACGCCGGAGCAGTTTCAGGAAGGACTGTGGCCCGTGGGAGGGACCCCACGATGGAGCAGGGGAGGAATGTGAGGAGTTCTTCCCCCAGCGATGAAGCAGCAGTGTGAAACGAAGCAGCAGTGTGAAACAATGCGTCATGAACTGACTGCAACCCCCATTCCCTCTTCCCCCCTGTGCTGCTCTGGGGGGGGAAGGTAGTTAAGCTTGGGAAGAGGGAGGGGTGGGAGGTGGTTATCTTGTTCTCTGTCTCATTATCCTGCTGTTCTTAGTAATAAATTAGTATTTTTCCCCAAGTCGAGTCTGTTTTGCCCGTAACGGTAACTTTAAGAATTTCTCCCTGTCCTTATCTCCAACCTCGAGCTGTTTTTCCTTATATTATCTCCCCCTATTCTCTTGGAGGGTGGGGGGAGTTAGAGAGAGACTGCGTAGGCTGGTCCCGATCATGGCTGAACTACGACACTGTTTTACTACAGGTTAGAGTACTGAGATCTGGTTTGTTTTTTGGTTTTTTTTTTTTTTTTTTTAAATGTGCTTTTACAGGACTATTGTAGTCCTATAAATGCAGTGTAGTAATGCTATAAAAGATGTGTGATTTCAGGACAGCTCGTAGTGAGTAATCAGCATGATACCATTTACAAGAGCAGATCCTTGTTATCTGAAGTCTCAAGCAGTCCAGAAAACAATGGTATTTTGTATTTTTATGTCTGGCTTCTGTCTACTATTTACTGCATGCTCCTTATGGAGTGGACTAGTGTTAAGTTTGCAAATAAATGCAATTGCTCGGACAGCCAGTGTGTGGTGGTTTAGCCCTCGTCACCATACAGTTTCTCGCTCAACCTCCCCCTCCCTGGTGAGATGAGGGAGAGAAATTGGGAAGGAAGGAAAACTCGTGGGTTGAGATGAAGACAGTTTTACTAGAATAGCAAAGGAAAATTACAATACTAACAGAATATAAGGATATTAATATATACAAAATGAACAACGTATGATTTCTCACCACCTAATGTCCCAATGACCGATACAGCCTGTCCCGAGCAGAGATCACGGAAACGGAACCGAGCAGCAAGCAAAGGAGCAAAAGCGAGCCAACAAGGTAGAGGGAACAATGCCAGCAAACGAGAGAGAGGTGGAAGAGATGGATGCCAAGGATGCCCCCCCTCCCATGGCCAACCCCCACTTATATACTGAGCATGACATTTATGTCATGGAATACTCTCTTTGGCCAGTTTGGGTCAATTATTCTGTCTGTCTTTCTCCCAGTTTCCTGCATCTGCACATTAGCGAGACTTGGAAAGCAGGACAGTGTCCTTGGTCTCATTAACAACAACTCGTATCATCAGGGTGTTTTTATCAACATTGTTCACATCCAAAATCCAAAACACACCTGCTACTGAGAGGAAAATTAACTCCATCCTTGCCAAAACCAGGACACTGTGAAACCAAACAGCCAAGTGTTGTAGACTTTCCTGCAGAGCAGTCAACAATTAAATCTGAAAGGCATCAACACAGTGTCTACATGAACCATGGATGTGTCTTCCATCTGGCATCTGACCCCCAAATTTTAAAAGACTGGCTAGGCCAATAGTATTCTCCATGCATCAAATGTCTTATGCTGTATTGGGTTTGACCAGCCATGGAAGTGCTCTTCCTTTAAATCTTTTGGACAGATATACTCCACTCAGAGTGTGTGTGCTCAGTATGTTTGACTGACACATACCCTAATCGTGGTCTTCAGATTTTCCTCATGCCTCTACTCAGGGATTGTAAAAGGACGGAGTTCCTTCTTTCTTTGTGAAGCAGTTACTTGGTGTTCCCTGTACATACTTTACTATTTAACCAATAATTTTTAGGTAAATAGTTATAGATTAATTAAAAAAATGAAGAGGTCATGTAGATATTAAAAAAATATAATAATAAAAGACAACACCCCCCCTACCAAAAATCCCCAACTAATCCAAACAATAAACTTACCTCAAGGAAGAAGTTTGTTTTCTTTCCTCTAAAGCTTGAATTATTTGCTTTGGCACATCTTTGAGTGCTAATATTAACATTAAACTCCATGCTGCCAAATCTGCTTTCTGTATAGGACCTGTCGTAGTTTAGCCCTGCTTGGGACCAGACTATGCAGTCCCTCTCTCACTCCTCCCACACTCCAAGAGAATAGGGAGAGATGATATAAGGAAAAAAAGGCTCAAGGTCTGAGAAAAGCACAGGAAGATATTCTTAAAGTTAACATTACAGGCAAAATAGATTTGACTTGGGGAAAACTATTTATTACTAAAACCAGTGCAGGATAATGAGAAAGACAACAAGATAACCTCCCCCCACCCCTCCCTCTTCCCAGGCTTAACATTATCTCTACCTCCTTCCCCACCCGAGCATCACAGGGGGTTATGGTCAGTTCATCGCTTGTCGCTTTATGCTGCTGCTTCCTCCTCGGAGGAAGAACTCCTCACATTCCTCCCCTGCTCCATCGTGAGGTCCCTCCCACGGGTACAGTCCTTCATGAACTTCTCTGTCGTGGGTCATCTCTTCCACGGGGTGCAGTCCCTCCAGAACAGAGGCCCTCCATGGGCCACAGCCTCCTTCAGGCATCCACCTGCCCCAGTGTGGGGTCCTCCATGGGCTGCAGGTGGATCTCTGCTCCTCCATGAACCTCCATGGGCTGCAGCTGGGCTGGGCCAAATCGGGCTCAGACAGCTGCCCGGCAGGAGGCCAGAGGGTGAGGCCTTCAAGGCCCACAAGGCTCACACCTCCCCCTCTCTGCCCCTGCTCCAGCTTCTTCACATCTTCTCTTTTCTTCCCCCCCCCCCCGCAAAATTTCCCAATGACCAATACAGCACGTCCTGAGCAGTGATCACAGAAACGAAACCAAGCAGCAAGCAAAGGAGTGAAAAGGAGCCAGCAAGGTAGAGAGCAATGCTAGCAAGTGAGAGATGAGAGAAGATGGATGCCCCCTCCCATGGGCAACCCCCACTTATATACTGAGCATGATGTTTATGGCATGGAATACTCTCTTTGGACAGTTTGGGTCAATTATTCTGTCTTTCTCCCAGCTTCCCGCATCTGCACATTAGCAAGACTTGGAAAGCCAGACAATGTCCTTGGTCTCATTCACAACAACTCCTATCATCAGAGTGTTTTTATCAACATTGTTCACATCCAAAATCCAAAACACACCGGCTACTGAGAGGAAAATTAACTCCATCCCTTCTGAAACTAGGACACCAGTCTCCCCAGTTGCTGGCACCCAAACATATGAGCCCTGAAGGCCTGCAGCCCCACTCCAATTGCTTATATTCAGCAAATATGAATCTCGCCAGTAACTGGTCTTAGACACTCAGCCTATTCAGTAGCTAACCCTGGATCCCCTGGTCTCCCAGTTGATGCACTCACAGATATACATACATGCTTACACACATGCTCAAAGGTCTCTCCACTAACTTGTCCATAGCCTTACCAGTAGACAGCCCCCAGACCTCACAGTCTTTTCCATACTTGGCTTGGACTCTCTAGTCCCTCCAGTAGCCAACTCTCAGCCCCTCTGGTCTCTCCAGTATCCAGCCCAGACTTTCAGCTCCTTTGATACCTGTCTCTTCACTCTGTTATCCTACTTTGCTGGCTTATCTAGCTTGATATTCTTTAGCAATCACACACTGACATATATACCCCCACAATATGCATGCAGTCCAGTCTTTCCAGTTGCTCATACCACAGACACATGGGGCCCTATGAACCATGGTCCCCACTCTGGTTGTTTGCACTTAGGCTTCCACACATGCACACAGAATAGAGAGTCCATCACCCAAGAAAACAGTTAAAAATGAATTTTCAGAACAGATTGTGGTGATCAGGCTCAGGTCATGGCCAGAAAAGCATACTGAACAGCAACCTGTTTACATGCAACCAGCCCCTTTTATTCCCTCATCCCTCTATTTTTTCATACTTGTTCCTCCCCAAAACACCTTGATCCCTCCTCCTCCCTTTCCCCACCTTTAGATCTTCCCCCAAATATCCCATAATAAGTCCCAAACAATCCCAAAATTCTCTTCTTGGCATCCTATAATAAGTCTTGTACATTCCCACAATCCGCTTTGTATAAGACACAATAAATTCTATTCAGTCTCCAAATCATTTTCCTATCTGTTTCTTAATAAGTCCACTACACCTTTAGGTAGTTGTCCCCTTTAGTCTGTCAGTATGTGAAGTGGCCTGGGAGACAGGTTTGTGTATGTGCACATGTGTCTCTAAGAGCATGACCACAGGAGGAGTTGACTATCAGAGGGACCAGGGGAGTCCTGGCCAGCTGCCAGAGAGACCATAGGGTCTGGGGTATCTAGGGGCCAGACCTGCTGGTGTGTATCTCCCTCTCCCTTTCTCCCTGTCTGCAAATGGGAAGTAGTGAATTAATTCCTTATTTTGCTTTGCTTGCGCATGCAGCTTTTGCTTCACCAATAAACTTCCTTTATCTCAACCCATGAGTTTTCTCACTTTTGCCCTTCCAATTCTCTCCCCCATCCCACTATGGGGGAAGTGAGTGAGCAGCTGCGTGGTGCTTAGCTGCCTACTGGGCACCCACAACACAAGCCAATCTTTGTATTGGTGCAGGCAGCCATAGGAGAGCTTCACTAACCATACAGGCAATGGAACATTTGACTAACACATATACATGCGCATATGTACACACACAGAAGAGAGATGTATTATACTGAATTGAAGACTGACAATGACCAAGGGATTCTAACTGTAAGTTCAGAAATGAAAGTACAAATTGCATTTCTGCACACCACACATCTCCCCAAGTACATAAGAGCTAGGTAGCAGCACAGTTAGAAAGGGCTAAAAAAAAAAAAAAAAAACAAAACCAAAACAACAACAACAAAAAAAAAAAACCCACACAAAACAATGAATAGCATGTACATTAAAGAGAATGAAGTCATATGGTGTAGTTCAGCCCCGATCAGGACCAGACTATGCAGTCTCTCTCTCACTCCCCCCACCCTCTGAGAGAATAGGGAGAGAAAATAAGGAAAAACGGCTCAAGGTTTGAGATAAGGACAGGGAGAGATCCTTAAAGTTACCGTCATGGGCAAAACAGACTCCACTTGGGGAAAACTATTCATTTATTACTACAAACAGCAGGATAATGAGACAGAGAACAATACAACCTCCCTCCACCCCTCCCTCTTCCCAAGCTTAACATTATCTCTACTACCTTCCCCCCCCCGAGCGGCACAGGGGGGAAGAGGGAATGGGGGTTGCAGTCAGTTCATCATACGTTGTTTCACGCTGCTGCTTCATCGCTGGGGGAAGAACTCCTCACATTCCTCCCCTGCTCCATCGTGGGGTCCCTCCCACGGGCCACAGTCCTTTGTGGGACTGCTCCGGCATGGGTCATCTCTTCCACGGGTGCAGTCCCTCTAGAACAGCTGTCCCAGCGGGCCCTCCACGGGCCACAGCAGCCTTCAGGCATCCACCTCCCCCGGTACGGGGTCCTTCATGGGCTCCAAGTGGATCTCTGCTCCTCCGTGGACCTCCATGGGCTGCAGGGGGACAACCTGCTCCACCATGGTCATCACTACAGGCTGCAGGGGAATCTTGGCCAGGAGCCGCATTACTCCTCCCCCTCCTTCTTCACTGACCTTGGCGTCTGCAGCCGTTCCTCACAACGGGCTGGTAGATGTCTCTCAGGATCTTTTTTACATCTTATTCACTTCTCATCTCCTCTCCACTTCTTGCAGCCAGGCTGGACCGAGTCGGGCCCAGTCGGCTGCCTGGCGAGAGGCCAGAGGGTGAGGCCTGCAAGGCCCATGAGGCCTGCGCCTCCCCCTCTGCGCCTCTGCCCCCACTCAGCTTCTTCACATCTTCTCTTCTCTCTTTTTTTTTTTTTTTCTGTTTTCCCATTCTTAAATACGTTATCGCAGAGGTGTTATCACGGAACATTCTGCTACCAATCGGCTCGGGCTTGGCCAGCAGCAGGTCTGCCCTGGGCCCAGCCGAGTCCACTGAACAAAGGGGAGCAACTTCTAGCAGTTTCCTACAGAAGCTACCACCTTAGGCCCCCCCTCACTAACAAAACCAGAACACAAGTGAAAGGGGGAAAAAAAAAAAAAAAAGAAAAAAAATTAAAAAATAAATTAAGACGACTAATTACATCTTCTGCTTTCCACGTAGAGAAGAAAAGTAGAGTATGCCAGGACGAAGTAATTACCCCAATCTCGCCTCAGCAGCTCACTGGAAAAAAATACAAATCTCATACTTACTGATTAGATTTGGATTCCCTTCTCCAGAGTATACTAAGTATCTGGACCCTTACAGGGAGAGAACAGATCTTATATTACCCTAACAATATATTGGAGCCATCATAAGCAGCATTGGGTGATGACTCTAATGGACACAAGGGCTGAGGTCACTTTAATTCACAGAAGCTGTTGTGAGTTAATCCTGACAGACAGCTAAACCCCCCACAGCTGCTCACTCACACCCCCCACAGTTGGATGAAGGAAGAGAATTAGAAGGGTAAATGTGAGAAAACTAGTGGGTTGAGATAAAGAAAGTTTAATAGATAAAGCAAAAGTTGTGCATGCAAGCAAAGCAAAATATGGAATTCATTCCCTACTTCCTAGGCAGATGCTCAGCTATTTGAAGGAAAGCAGGGCTTCATCACAAGTAATGGTTACTTGAGAAGACAAACACCATGACCCCAAATACCCCCTCCTTCTTTCCCCCCCCAACTTCTATTGCTGGGCATGACATCATATGGTATGGAATATCCCTTTGGTCAGTTGGGGTCAGCTGTCCCAGCTGTGTCCCCTCCCAACTTTTTGTGTGCCTCCAGCCTACTTGCTGGTGGGGTGGTGTGAGAAACAGAAAAGGCCTTGATGCTGTGTAAGCACTGTTCAGCAATAGCTAAAACATTAGTGTGTTATCAACACTGTTCAGGTGACAAATCCAAAACACAGCACCATATATGCTATTACAAAGAAAATTAACTCTATCCCAGCCAAACCCAGTGCAATCTCCACCCATTATTCCATACCACTTATGTCATTCTCAGGTCCCACGCTACCCTCATTCACCACCACCACCCCCCCCTTCTGTCATAGTTCACCCCCACTTGAGACTAAGCCCTACACAGTCTCTCACTCACTCTCCCCACCCTCTGAGGGAACAGGGGAGAGATAATATAACAAAAGACTCAAGGTTCAAGATAAGGACAGGGAAAAGAAATTGAACAGTTACTGTTACAGGCAAAACAGATTCAACTTGAGGAAACTAATTCAGTTTATTAACAATAAAATCAAAGTAGGATAATGAAAAACAAAAACAAAAAAAAAACCAGATCTTAAGAACACCTTCCCTCTACACCTCCCCTCTTCCCAGGCTTCCAGACTATCTACACCTCCTTCCCCACTCCCTGAGCAGCACAGGGGTAATAGGGGATGAGGGTTGTGGTCAGTTCATCACACATTGTTTCTGCTGCTCCTTCCTCCTCAGGGGAGGAACTCCTCACATTCTTCCCCTACTCCATCATGGGATCCCACCCACAGACTACAATCCTTCACAAACTGCTCCAGCACAGGATCCTTTTCCACAGGTACAGTCCCTCAGGAACCAGCTGCCCCAGCACAGGCACTCCATGGGCCACAGCCTCCTTCAGGCATCCACCTGCTCCAGCATGAGATTCTCCACAGGCTGCAGGTAGATCTCTGCTCCTCCATGGACCTCCAATGGTCTTCACCACAGGCTGCAGAAGAATCTCTGGTGGAAGCAACATTACTCCTCCCCCTCCTTCTTCACTGATCTTGGCATCCACAGCTGCTTCTCTTACAAGCAATTCTTCCCAATTAGGCTCAGCTCCTCCCCTCAACAGCCACCCAGCAAAAGGTCAATAAAGCACACACCTCTGCTTACATTTCTGTTTTATTTTCCCCTTCTTAAATACATTATCACAGAGGCATTATCACCATCACTGATTGGCTCAACCCCAGCCAGTGATGGGTCTGCCCTGGTGTTATGACCCGGGCCATAGCAGGTTCGTAATTCCCTCGGAATAAATTAAGGTGAAACAACACCAAACAATCAATTTAGCATTTTATATAACATTCAGTGGAATGATTTAACTTTGAAAACTTGGAAAGCATAAAGGAGTTGATATCTGGGGCTCTTATAAGAAGAAGGAAAAGAAGAAAATGGAAAAGAGAAAGACAGGGAAAGAGCACCACCCTTGGATCCAGCGACAACAATGACGGGCGGGTGCGTGGATCCTCTGGTGGGGTGGTGGGAATGCGGATTCTGTTGGCAGGGGTGCGGTGACGGGCAGCCATGATGATCTTGTCCACGATCTGCAAGTTGAAGATGTCGATCTCAAGGAAGTTATTGGGCGCCAGTTGTTAAAGCCAGTTCTAGTTCCATCACTGCTGCACTTTTCTCTGTTTTATCAAAGTTCATTCTGCATTAATCTGAGTGATTCCTACTGTAATACCTTTGATATGGCATATAACAACTATAGAAGTGATGACATATAGTATCACATAGCAATTAACATGATACAAATCAAAATATTGGCTATGTTCACCTAAAATCAAATTGAGCTATATATGGGACTTACCCATTCTCCCACATCATCCACCAAGTACATCCAGGTCCTTGAGAAAAAAGTAATCCCACGGATGGGTTTGCCTTTGCCCAGGGGAGACATAACCCAGACTGTCTTTCCTAACATATTCCTTATATGCACCACAGGGACTTTATCCCCTTCTACAGTATGTAAAAGGTCTGATTGAGCAGGGCAAGCTCGATTGGTGGATCCCCAAGTGTTGACTAACCAGGTGGCTTTAGCTAAATGTTTGTCCCAGTTTTTGAAGGTGCCACCACCCATTGCTCTCAGTGTAGTTTTCAGCAGTCCATTGTACCATTCAATTTACCCCAGAGGCTGGAGCGTAATAGGGGATGTGATATACCCACTCAACACCATGCTCTTTGGCCCAGGTGTCTATGAGGTTGTTTCTGAAATGGGTCCCTTTGTCTGACTCAATTCTTTCTGGAGTGCCATGTCGCCAGAGAACTTGCTTCTCCAGGCCCAGGATAGTGTTCTGGGTGGTGGCATGGGGCATGTGATATATCTCTAGCCATCTGATGGTTGCTTCCACCATTGTAAGCACGTGGCGCTTGCCTTGGTGGGTTTCTGGGAGTGTGATGTAATCAATCTGCCAGGCCTCTCCATATTTATACTGCAGCCATCGTCCTCCATACCACAGAGGCTTTAATCACTTGGCTTGCTTACTTGCAGCACATGTTTCACATTCATGGATAACCTGTGCAATGGTATCCATGGTTAAATCCACCCCTTGATCACGAGCCCATTTGTATGTTGCATCTCTTCCTTGATGGCCCGAGGTGTCATGGGCCCACTGAGCTAAAAAGAGTTCACCCCTGTTTTGCCCACCTAGGTCCACTTGGGAAATTTGAATCTTAGCAGCCTGATCCACTCACTGGTTGTTTTGATGTTCTTCAGTGGCCTGGCTCTTGGGTATGTGAGCATCTACGTGACGTACTTTTACAACCAGATTCTCTAGCCGGGCAGCAATATCTTGCCACAATGCTACAGCCCAGATGGGCTTGCCTCTGCGCTGCCAATTGCTCTGCTTCCATTGCTTTAACCACCCCCACAAAGCGTTTCCCACCATCAGTACAGAGACAGAGCACTAACCATTTTTCTCATTCAGCAATATTTAAAGCCAGATGGATGGCTTTCACCTCTGCAAACTGACTCAATTCACCTTCACTTACAGTGGCTTTTGCGACTTGTCATGTAGGACTCCACACAGCAGCTTTCCACTTTCGATGTTTTCCTACAATATGAGAGGACCCATCAGTGAACAAGGCATATCGATTCTCATTTTCTGGTAGATTAGTATACGGTGGGGCCTCTTCAGCACATGTCACTTTCTCCTCTGATGACATTCCAAAATGTTTGCCTTCCGGCCAGTCCATAGAATCTTAGAATAGAAATAGAATCATTATGGTTGGAGAAGACCTCTAAGATCATGAAGTCCAACTCAATGCAATATCACTATGCCTACTAAACCATGTCCTGAATTGCCATGTCTACAAATTTTTTGAACACCTCTATGGACGGTGACTCCACCACTTCCCTGGGCAGCTTGTTCCAATGCTTGAAAATTCTAAACTTCTAACTCCATGATCACTTATAAGGTTCCTGGGTGACTGGAGTTTCCTATTTGAGCACACAGTGTGATCAGTGTGACCCCCAGCATCATTTGCATAATGTGTGTAGAGGAAACCCTCCCTTTGAACATGCAGCCCAGCACTGGCAGTCAGGGTGCCAGGAGGAGCTGTGTTTCTGTACCAACCACTTCCAAAGCAGCTCAAACTCCTTCATATGCTGCCAGTATCTCTTTTTCAGCTGGAGTATAGCAGGCCTCAGATCCTCTATATCCCCGGCTCCAAAACCCAAGGGGCTGACCTCAGGTTTCCCCTGATATTCTCTGCCAGAGACTCCAGGTAGGGCCATTCACCCCGGCTGCGGTGTAGAGCATCTGGACTGGCCCAAGGGCTACTGCATGAACAATCTCCTGTTTAATTTGTTCAAAGACTTGTCGTTGCTCAGGGCCCCATTTAAAATGATTCTTCTTTCGAGTCACTTCATAGAGAGGGCTTACAATCATACTGTCATTTGGAATATGCATTCTCCAGAAACCCACAACGCCTAAGAAAGCCTGTGTCTCCTTTTTGTTAGTTGGCAGAGACATAGCTGCTGTTTTGTTGATCACATCCAGTGGAATCTGACGACATCCATCTTGCCATTTTATTCCTAAAAGTTTAATCTCTTGTGCAGGCCCCTTGACTTTGCTTTGTTTTATGGCAAAACTGGATTTCAAAAGGATTTGGATTGTTTTCTCCCCTTTTTCAAAAGCTTCTGCTGCTGTGTTACCCGACACGATGATGTCATCTATGTATTGCAGGTGTTCTGGAGCTTCACCCTTTTCCAGTGCAGTCTGGATCAGGCCATGGCAAATGGTGGGGCTGTGTTTCCACCCCCGGGGCAGTCGATTCCAGGTGTACTGGATGCTCCTCCAAGTGCAAACTGTGACCTGCATTCTACTGCCAAAAGGATGGAGAAGAATGCATTGGCCATATCAGTGGTGGCATACCACTTGGCTGCCTTGGACTCCAGTTCATACTGAAGTTCTAACATGTCCAGCACGGCAGCACTCAGTAGTGGCCTAACTTCATTCAGGCCACGATAGTCCACTGTTAGTCTCCACTCTCCACTAGCACCGGTGTCCACTAGAGCCTTATACTCTTGCGGGGCTGATGTGCCAGGCCATCATATCCACGCAGTCCAATAAACCCAGTTGTCCCTCTTCTCCACCTGACTCAAGGCAGAGCCCCTCTAATCCTGGTCACAGTATTCATTGTTCACTTGTGGTAACAGAGAGTGCAGCACAGCTGTCTGATATTGAAGAATTTGAGCTATGTCCTTGAATACCACTTGCTCAATAACAAAAAACAGCAATTAGAACAAGATAAGGAAATACCAAAGGCAAAAATAGTAAAGACAACTAAAAATCTATAACCAGTCCAAATGAAGCTTAAGGCGCGTGAACAGTATATTGCTACCAAACGAATTAGATGATTAAGTGCGTGCAATTCACGTGTAACTGAGAAAAAATATAAAAGACTGATGCTGACTGACAATAAAGGTCTCTGGAACACCATCCATGGAGTCCGTGCCTTTACGGCAACATATGGTGCCCGAACAGGGACCTTAACTCGCGGAAAGAGAGCAACTGGTGGCAGCCCGGGCTGAACAAAAAAGCAGCGGAGACAAGAGCTGCAAGCGGTGGAGGTAAGAGACGCGGTCCCTGAGACCAAGAATAAAGCAGTGGAGTTAAGAGCCGCAGTCCCTGAGACCAGAACAATGAGAAGCACTGCTTCAAAGGAACATAAATCAGTTTTAACGATTCTAACAAAAATGTTAGAGGAACAGAACTGTGCTATTAATAACACTGACCTGAAGAGCTTGTTGATTTGGGTGTCTGCTCACGTATCAGACGCTAACATCTCTAATATATATATACAGTGGGCACCTGGGACAGTGTAAGTGTTGAACTGTGGCACTGTGCAACGTGGGGTGACCCTGCTGCTCAAAAGTTATTACCGGTGTGGCATGTAATGTTTGAAGCCTTAAAGAATCACACGCAGAAGGGGGATCCGACAGCACCTGTTACCCCGTCCGCTCCTCCGTCCGTGGAAACAAAGACTAACAGCGAGCCAGAAAATCCCTTTGATTCAGGTGCCATAGATCTGGAAAAGGAGCCCTCAGTCTTTGGAGCTTCCTTGTTATAGAGGTGGCATGTTTGTGTGTGTGTCCTTCGTGTCGATGGTGTCGTGCTTTTGTGTGTGTGGTTGTATGTCCTTTGTGTCAAGGGTGTCATATTTTTGTTACTGTTCAGTGTTGTTGGTGTGGACGTAAGCTTATTCCAGCTGATCTATATTTGTGCTATTGCTTAGTGTTCGGGTGTATGCGGTGTCGCAGGTCAATCCCGTTAGAACAAGTGATACATCCAGATTGATATTATTACGTACAAGGCGCAGCGTTAAGTTATAAGATCTTTAAGTGGAGACGGACAGGCAGTGCAACCAGAGAAATTAACAGATTACAGTCTGGAGGAAAGTAAAAAATTTCCTAGACAGGTAGAGGCAGTCTGTGTGTGTGTGCATATAAGCATGAAGTAAATGGTATGGAATAAGGGGTGAATACTGTCTTGGTTTTATCAGGGATGGAGTTAATTTTCCTCTCAGAAGCTTTGGGTTTTGTATGTGAAGAATGTTGATAAAAATGCTCTGATGATCAGAGTTGTTGCCAATGAGACCAAGGACACTGTTTGGCTTTCCAAGTCTCGTTAACGTGCAGGTGCAGGAAGCTGGGCCAAAGACAGAGTATTGGTCATTTGGACATCAGGTGGTGAGAAATTGTACATTGTTCATTTTATATATATTAATGTTCTTATATTTTGTTATTCTTGTAGGTTTTCTCTTAGTAAACTGCAGCATAAGGCAACCTGTGATTAGTTGACCGTGGCCCCCATTCCCTCTTCCCGCCTCCCTCACCCTGTCCCGCTCAGGGGGCGGGGAAGGAGGTGGAGATTGTGTTAAGCCCGGGAAGAGGTCGGGGGGGGGGGGGAGGTTGTCTTGTTCCCTTTCTCATTATCCCGCTTTGGTTTTAGTGATGGGTGAGTGGTTTTCCCCAGGTCTGTTTTGCCTGTAGTGGTGGCTTTAAGGATCCCTCCCTGTTCTTGTCTTAAACCTCAGGTTTTTTTTTTTTTTTTTTTCCTTTATCTCTTATGTGCCCAGGGCCGCGGCTGCTGCCAGGCACCCACTCCCCAATCCGGCGGGGCGGGGGCAGCTTACCCAAAAACTGCCATGGTTACAGATACTCCTGTCTGAGTCGACCAGTGGCCTTCAGCAAGAGAAAAGCTGCACCATTTGAATGAGTGAGTTGACGAGCGATTACAACTTGGACACGTACAGCCAACAGATAGTCCCTGGAATGCACCTGTGTTTGTAATACAGAAAAAATTAGGTAAATGGCGACTCTTACAGGATTTAAGGGCAGTAAATTTGGTAACTGAGGATATGGGACCTTTGCAACAGGGGTTACCATCTCCTTCAATGATACCTCGACATTGGAATATTATCATTAATTGATTTAAAAGATTGTTTTTTCACTATACCTTTGCATTCTGAGGATGCTCCATGATTTGCATTTTCTGTGCCTTCAGTCAATATGGGAGAATCCAATCAGCGATATCATTGGACGGTACTTCCGCAAGGTATGAAAAATAGTCCAACCATCTGCCAATGGTATATCACACAGGCCATAACACCAGTAAGGCGCTTGCATAAGAATAGCCTCATTTATCACTATATGGATGATATCTTAATTGCAGCACCTGATGATTCTCTGGTGGACAGAGTTCTTAATGATATCACCAATGCATTATCCCAATTTAAATTGGTTATTGCTCAAGAAAAAATTCAAAAATATGTCCCTAGCAGTATCTCGGCTGGCAAATTATGGAAAGAACAATTAGGCTGCAAAAGTTAAAAATCCCTCAAACAGTGTTTTCCTTAAACAATTTGCAGAAATTGCTGGGAGCTATCAACTGGGTACGCCCGGCTCTAGGCCTCTCGACTGAATTGCTTTCTCCACTATTCCAAATACTTAAAGGAGACTAACTGCAGAAGCACAAATGGCATTACAAACAGTTTTGCTACAGATCTCCATTCATTGGCCTAAGCAACCAATGCTGAAATTTTTAGGAGAATTAATGTTGTATCCAGCAACTCATTTAAGTTGCACTCTGTTCTGGTTTTGTTAGTGAGGGGGGGCCTAAGGTGGTAGCTTCTGTAGGAAACTGCTAGAAGTCGCTCCCCTTTGTTCAGTGGACTCGGCCGGGCCTAGGGCGGACCCGCTGCTGGCCAAGGCCAAGCCAATTGGTAGCAGAATGTCCCGTGATAACGCCTCTGCGATAACGTATTTAAGTAGGGGAAAACAGGAAAAAGAGGAGGAGAAGATGTGAAGAAGCTGAGCGGGGGGCAGAGAGGGGGAGGCGCGAGCCTCATGGGCCTTGCAGGCCTCACCCTCTGGCCTCCCGCCGGGCAGCCGACTGGGCCCAACTCAGCCCGGCCCGGCTGCAAGAAGTGGAGAGGAGATGAGAAGTGAATAAGATGTAAAAAGGATCCTGAGAGACGTCTGCCAGCCTGTTGTGAGGAACGGCTGCAGACGCCAAGGTCAGTGAAGAAGGAGGGGGAGGAGTAATATGGCTCCTGGCCAAGATTCCTCTGCAACTCGTGGTGAAGACCATGGTGGAGCGGGTTGTCCCCCTGCAGCCCATGGAGGTCCACGGAGGGGCAGAGATCCACCTGCAGCCCGTGGAGGACCCCACGCCAGAGCAGGTGGAGGCCTGAAGGAGGCTGTGGCCCGTGGAGGGCCCGCTGGGACAGCTGTTCTAGAGGGACTGCACCCCATGGAAGAGATGACCCATGTCAGAGCAGTTCCACGAAGGACTGTGGCCCGTGGGAGGGACCCCATGCTGGAGCAGGGGAGGAATGCAAGGAGTTCTTCCCCCGACGATGATACAGCAGCGTAAAACAACGCGTGATGAACTGACCGCGACCCCCATTCCCTTTCCCCCCCCCGTGCTGCTCGGGAGGGGAAGGTAGTAGAGATAATGTTAAGCCCGGGAAGAGGGAGGGGTGGGGGGAGGTTATCTTGTTCCCTGTCTCATTCTCCTGCTAATTTTAGAAATAAATGAATAGTTTTCCCCAAGTCGAGTCTGTTTTGCCCGTGACGGTAACTTTAAGGATTTCTCCCCGTCCTTATTTCAAACCTTGAGCCGTTTTTCTTATATCATCTCCTCCTATTCTCTCGGAGGGTGGGGGGAGCGAGAGACAGACTGCGTAGTCTGGTCCTGATCAGGGCTGAACTACGACACACTCCCATAAAAAATGCCTTGACAATATTTACAGATGGATCAGGAAATACGCACAAGACCATGATTGTGTGGAAGAAAAATGGTGAGTGGCATCATGACGTACAATTGGTAGAAGGTTCAACCCAAATTGTAGAACTTGTGGCGGTGGTACGAGCTTTGTATAAGTGGAAAGATGAATCCCTCAATATTGTCTCAGATTCTGCCTATGTGGTCAATGTAATACATTGCACTGAATGGACAATGTTAAAGGAAATTAATAATCCTTTGTTGTATGATCAGTTTCAACAGCTATTGTCGGTAGTACATGTGCGGGATCATCCTTACCTTATTGTACATCTGAGAGCTCACACCCCGCTTCCAAGACTTGACACAGAAGGTAACACGAGAGCAGATGCTCTCACTAATGTGGCACTCGTTCCAAACACACTCATGCAGGCTAAGCTATCCCATGAATTTTATCACCAAAACTCTACAGCCCTTCAACGACAATTTAAGCTGATATGGCAACAAGCTCAGGCAATTGTGCATTCCTGTAGCAGTTGCCAGAACACAATTATGCCACCTTTATATGGGGTTAATCCGCGGGGTTTGTGCTCTCAAGAATTATGGCAATCTGATATAACTCATGTCCCGTCATTGGGCCGACACAAATATGTACATATAACTATTGATACCCATTCCAGCCTATTGTTTGATTCTGTTCATATAGGAGAAAGTGCTCGAGTTGTTTGCCAACATTGGACGTCAGCGTTTGCTTTCATGGGGGTTCCCACGCGTATTAAAACAGATAATGGGCCAGCGTATGCTTCTCGTGCAGTCCAAACCTTCCTTGCTCTTTGGGGCATTGAGCATGTTACTGGTATCCCACATAAGCCCACTGGACAGGCCATCATTGAACGTGCCCATGGTACACTTAAAAATATGCTTTTAAAACAAGAAGGGGGAATGGAAGGGAAATCTGCAAACAAGAAGTTAGCAAAAGCAATGTATGTGCTTAATTTTCTAAATCATTGGAGTGAATGTTCTTCCCCAATACAGAAACATTTTGGATCATCTACTGTACATGAGGCCATCCGAGGACAAGCTCCAGTGATGGTTAAGAATCTGGAAACAGGTAATTGGGAAGGACCATTCCCTCTTATGACGTGGGGGAAAGGATATGCTTGTGTCTCTACAGGAGCAGTAAACAAGTGAATCCCTGCACGATGGGTACGACCAGCGCTCCAAGCCGCCTTACGTTCGTCGGATTTTTAACAAGCTGTGTGGCAGCTCCATGGACATCAGTCACGGAAAGAAGAAATGTGTGGGTAACTATGGCTAATGCCACAGGACAGGACACCATTTGTCTGTCTGTATCATCTGCAAATAAGCCTTTCAGAATATGCTTGGTTGACCTGCCAGATAGCGGTAGGACGGCAACTCTGTGTAAAACAACAGCGGCCACAAGCGCTGAGTGCTGAACTACAAAAGATGGAACTTTTTGGGATCAGTTAAGATGGACTTCTGTCTGGTTTTTTTTAACTATTCAAGAGCTAATGTTACTAGAGGGGTAATGATTGTAAATGCTTTAAGACCTATACATCACAATGACACAGTATGGTATAATCATGCGAGCACTAACATATCAAAATCCAGACAGCATAAAAGACCTAAACGAAGTACACATAGCTTTGAATATGATTGCCAAAATAATACAGAGTTTTAGAAACCAAGTGAAATTATTGCTGCTTCAATCTTTGCACCTGGTGTGGCAAGTGCCCAGGCATTAGCTATGCTAAATAAATTGGGCTGTTGGCTTGCTAAGCAAACAAACGCAACTGCATTGGCACTATTAACACTGCTAACTGATGCAGATTCTATACGCTACGCTACTTTACAAAACAGAACCGCTGTTAGCCTGCAGAGCACATATTTGACAGGCCTTGCTGCATGCGCTGGCCACGCATGCAGCAACGTCTAGTCGGTACTTTTTTACTGAATCTGCTGAGGGTATAAACAGAGGTGGTTTGGAGCAGAGGAAAGGGGAGGGACCCAGAGCACACTTTATTTACAACAGGGGACGCCCTGAAGGTGCTGTGCCTGCCTCCTTTCTCTGCTCTGACCCAGCTGATCATCATCCTCTTGCTCGGTGGTGTCTTTGGCGTAGTCGGGTTGGTAACAGAATAGAGCAGCAACAGATGTTTTATTATTAGCACAAAATCATGGTTGTCAGGATTTTGATGGGCTTTGCTGCATGAATCTGTCTGATCATTCGGAATCTATTCACAAAAGTATTCAAAACTTGCAAAAAGGAGTACAAAAACAGCAACAAAGTGATGATTTTGATATATTCAGAAATCTTTTTGGAGGATTGATTTAAGCCTATTACAAATAGCTGTAGGATGTTTATTCATTCTCTTTATATATGTATTTTGATCTGTATTTCGTGTGTGTGTTGAAATATGTGCAGACTTTAATAGATAAAGCATTGAAACAAGCCTCTTCTCATAAACAAAGAACAGAGAGATGTGGGTATTTCTCGAGCCAGTACGGTGTCAGTGAAAGCAAACTGACCTTGGGGGAGGGATTCAATCATGCTCACAGGAAGAAAGCCATGGAATGAGAAGGGAAGCTTTAAGATACAAGACATTGTTAGTAGAATTTATGGCTTGTTTCAACAGAGGCCTGGAAAAAAAACCAAAAAAACTAGTCACTGGCCTTGTAGATAAGAAAGTCACTGGAGTTGTTATATTTATAATGGTAGAAGAATGCTATAGTAGGAAATTATTAGAAGGTAGTGAAATTTAGTTTTGCGTAAGTAATCATGAATATGTATAACGTGTGGTCAGTAATTTTATTGGCTAAGCTTGTGTGTGGCATAACTGGGTGGTTGCTATCCTTGGCTAAAATCGGAATTGAGATATTAGGTACCTTAGTAAGCATAATCATTAACATTTCGTGTTTGATTCACCTGCCTACAAAAATGATACAGAAAATACTACATCGGATATTGATAGTAGAAAAACAAAAAGGGGGAAATGTGGGAACAGAGAGTGCAGCACGGCTGTCTGATATTGAAGAATTTGAGCTATGTCCTTGAACACCACCTGCTCAATAACAAAAAACAGTAATTAGAATAAGATAAGGAAATACCAAAGGCAAAAGTAGTAAAGACAACTAAAAATCTATAACCAATCCAAATGAAGCTTAAGGCACATGAACAGTATATTGCTACCAAACGAATTAGATGATTAAGTGCGTGCACTTCACGTGTAACTGAGAAAAAATATAAAAGACTTAGGCTGACTGACAGTAAAGGTCTCTGGAACACCATCCATTGTTGACGCGGAAGTCACGGACACTGCTGACAACCAATATGATCAAGCAAATGCCAATTTATTGTTGATACATCCCGGTTAATATAGCCCTTCTAATTCCATATCATGCGCAAGCTCTCTACTAATTGGCTAACTATATCATGCACGCGCTCTTAGCTAAAATATGATTTGTTAAGTCTCTTTGTTCACACGCACAGTTCTCTCCACCTGCACCCTGCTTCACATTCAGCCCCCAGTCACGTATGCCAGCTGTTTTCCTTCTTCTCAAGGTTGCTTCCTTTACTTTCTCACAAGAAGCTTCATTACTTTCTCACAGGTGGCTTCAGTACTTTCTTACAGGCGGCTTCAGTACTTTCTCACAAGCGGCTTCAGCGATGTCCTTGAGGCCTGCTGCTCACAAACATAACAATTCCATTCGGTCTGGATTGTTCACTAAGTGTCCCTGATACTCCAGGTATCCAACAATCCATGGAGTCCGTGCCTTTACTGCAACATTCACTTCTTGTAAATATGAATCAGAAGTCCCTTTGAGAGGATTAGAAGTAAGGTCAAACCTTCTACGCTGTCTGGGGAACTGTCCGCTGGAAACTGGAGCAGCATTTTTCCTTGGAGAACCCCCATTTGTGATTTTTTTTTCCTTGCAGTTCGTGTACTTTTGTCTCTAGGGTCAAGTTGGGGTTTCCATCCCACTTCCTCTTGTCCTCTCCATGGTCACACAAGGTAAACCACAGGGTACCTCACCGCATGTACCGTCTCTCTTAAACAGGGGTAGATTTTCTTCTAATAGCTGAAATACTGGTCCATATAGGTGAGGAGTAGGACATATTCTCTTCGAATTGCTGGAACTCCCAGGACAGTTTCTCCACAGCCGAGCCACAGGCCTGTAGGGAAGAAGAGAGACTTTCTTCATATTACCACAGTTGGCCAGCCATTTCATCCACCATTGGTCCCTCTCCATCTTTCCAGGTCATTATTGTAAATAAGTTGGCATACAATGATGGTGGGTTTTGTACAAACTTTTGCCACATGGGTCGTGTGCACTTGACTTTGTCTGCATCTTTGGATAACTACTCATTGTCTAGGTCATCATAAATCACCTCCAGCACAGCCAATTCCCTCAGGTACTGGATACTCCTCTCCATGGTGGTCCACTTGCCTGGGTGACATATAACTTGTTCCTTGAAAGGATACCTTTCCTTCAGTGCCTGACAGGAGTCGCCTCCAGAGGCTGAGGGCTCGTGTCCCTTTTCCAATTGCTTTGTCAATGCCCCCTTCCATAGAAAGGGATCCCAGTTGCCTAGCTTCTCTACCTTCTAATTCCAGGCTACTGGCCCCATTATCCCAGCATCAGAACAACCAGGTGACAAGGTGCTCGCCTGGATGATGGCTGAAATCCTTTCACATATCTCACAGCTCACTCAGGGATAGGGATCGACTGGTTACTGTCTTGTTTATGAGTTCTTCCTTTTTTTCAGAGGAAGAGGAGGAGCCTCTCGCCAAGTTCTTCCTCAGGGGAAAGTGGAGAATTCTTCAGTTGCCGAGGCAACAGCTTGGGAGTCGGCAAGATCCGCAGCTGCACGGCACAGCGCAGCGCAGCCAGGGGATTCCTGAAGCGGGGGAGCGGAGCGAGGCTCCAGGAGCCCGCAGCTCGCGCGAGAGCAGCTGACGAGATGTGGGCGGAGCCAGGGGGCACCGGCGGCCCGGCCCCTCTCCCCGTATAAAGCAGGCCCTAGGGAGCGCCAGCGATCCGGAGCGTGGCGCGTCAGTAAGGGTGCCACCCCGGGGTACTTGGTGTTTCATGCCTCTCAGGGCAACATGGCCAACACCCGCCTGAGAGCAAAGGCTGCACCTCCAGCCGGGAGGTCTGCACCGGTACCCCCTGCGGCGGTCGATGCCTCCGTGCAGACGGAGCAGCCGAGGGGGGAGGCTGCGGTGCAGAGCTCGGGCTGCAGGCAGTGCCTGGACTCTACTCCCGGGGCAGGGGCAGGGGCAGCGGCAGCCCTGACTGCAGAAGGTGTGCCCAGGAGGAGGAGCTCCTGCGGCAGGTGGCTGAGCTGCAGGAGGCAGTCAGGAGGCTGTGGGACATCAGGGAGGCTGAGAGGGAGCTGGATGCTTGGTTCCAGGCACAGTCTGCATGGGAACCGCAGCACCCAGTGAACCAATCAACCCCCCCCCGCGCTGACACACGACATTAGCAAGCAGGCAGAAGATGCCACTGAATGGAAAGCTGCAAGGACAAGGTGCAGGAGAAGGAAGAAGAAGCAGCTTCCCCAAAACCCTGAGGTGCCCCTGCAGAATCGCTTTGCTGCTCTGCAGACTGAAGAAGTAAGACCTAGCACCTCAGTGCGAGGTAGCCCGACCGGCTCGTGTAATAACTAGCGCTACCAAGAAAAAGAGATGAGTGGTAGTAGTGGGTGACTCCCTCCTGAGAGGTATGGAGGCACCCATCTGCTGCCCCGATGCGCTCTCTCGGGAGGTATGCTGTCTCCCGGGGGCTCGTATCAGGGATGTCGCTGAGAGACTACCTAGCCTCATACAGCCCACAGACTATTATCCACTGCTGGTGTTTCATGTGGGGGCCAGCGACACAGCCAGGAGCAGCCTGAGAAACATCAAAAGGGATTTCAGGGCTCTGGGTTCAACAGTCAAAGATTCTGGGGTGCAGGTGGTATTCTCGTCAATCCTCCCAGTGGAAGGGCAGGGACCTGAAAGGGCCGGACTAATCTGGCAGGTTAACTCGTGGCTCAGGGAGTGGTGCTACAGCCAGGGCTTTGGGTATCTAGATCACGGGGTGTGCTTTGAGAAGCCTGGGCTGCTAGGGGTGGACGGCATGCACCTAACGGAGAGGGGGAAGAGTGTGTTTGGACAAAGACTTGCCAGGCTCGTCCGGAGGGCTTTAAACTAGTGTTGCTGGGGGAGGGGGAGCACAGTTCAGCCCACTGCTGTCATCATGGCGCCAGTGCCAGCACCGAGGGTCCAGAAGCTGAGGAAGGATCTCAGGTATGTGCGAATGAACTTAAACTGCGGTCCAACAGAACCCCTGTCGCTCCAGCCAGCAAGTCGGCTTTGTCGGGGGCCCAGCTGAAGTGCCTCTATACCAATGCACGCAGCATGGGGAATAAACAGGAAGAGCTGGAGATGCGTGCACACGAGCAGGGCTACGACCTCGTTGGCATCACAGAGATGTGGTGGGACGACTCGTATGACTGGAGCGTCAACGTGGAGGGGTATAGGCTTTTTAGAAAGGACAGGAAGGGGAGATGAGGAGGGGGTGTCGCTCTCTATGTCAGCAACCAGCTGGAGTGTGTGGAGCTCTGCCTGGGGATGGAGGAGGAGCTGACAGAGAGCTTATGGGTCAAGATTAGAGGATGGGGACGAACAGGGGACGTTATGGTGGGGGTCTGTTACAGGCCCCCTGGCCAGGAAGACAGAGCAGACGAGGCGCTCTATAGCCAGATAGGAGCAGCCTCACAGTCACAGGCCCTGGTCCTCATGGGGGACTTCAATCAGCCTGACATCTGTTGGAGAGATAACATGGCAGGGCACAGGCAGTCCAGGAGGTTCCTGGGCTGCATTAGGCAAAGTATTGCCAGTAGGTCGAAGGAAGTGATCCTTCCTCTCTACTGAGCACTGGTGAGGCCACATGTGGAGTCCTGTGTCCAGTTCTGGGCTCCCCAGTATGAGAGAGACATGGGCATACTGGAGAGAGTCCAGTGAAGGGCCACAAAGATGATGAAGGGACTGGAGCATCTCTCCTATAAGGAAAGGCTGAGAGAGCTGTGACTGTTCAGCCTAGAGAAAGCTTGGCAGGGATCTCATCAATGTATATAAATATCTACAGTGAGGATGCAAAGAGGACGGAGCCAGGCTCTTTTCAGTGGTGCCCAGTGACAGGACCAGAGGCAATGGGCAGAAACTGAAACACAGGAGGTTCCATGTGAACATCAGGAAACACTTTTTTATTGTAAGGGTGACTGAGCACTGGCACAGGTTTTCAGGGAGGTTGTGGAGTCTCCCTCCTTAGAGATAGTCAAAAGCTGTTTGTACATAGTCCTTGACAATCTGCTCTAGGTGTCCCTACTTGAGTAGAGTGGTGGACAAGATGATCTCCAGAGGTCCCTTCAACTGTTCTGTGATTCTGTGATTCTTTATATATCTTGTATATTATTATATATAATTTATATTATATACATTCCATACTATACCTACCATATATTATAATTATATAATGTATTATATAGTTATATGTTGAATGCAACAGAATATTTCTGCTGGAGTATCCATGTTATCGTTTCAGCTTCTAATGGCTGCTATTTACAGAAGATAAAAGCCTTAATATTCCTATTCATCTGTGACAGTTTTCTGGTTTCTCCTAGTGGCTTAAATTAATTATTTTTCCTCCATGTAGCCCTTATATTGATGGCTAAACAATAGACAGTTGCACCTGCTTACCTATGAAGCGTGGGAAGCTAAAGAGGTCCTTGGTTCCCTTAACAAGAATCCAAAACATGAGTGTTTGTTTCATGCCAGCAGCAGCTGCTGGCATAGGAAATTAACTTTATCCTAGCCAAACATAACCATTATCTAGTGCCAACTGTAAACAATAGGTGTTAGCAGGACTATTCTCACACTGACCTAAAATGCTGCAGTTAGTGGAAAGTGCAACTACTTATTAGAAAATGGATTCTGTCCTAGTCAAAACCAAGACACTTCATTAAATATTTATACTCTTTTATATAATTAAAATTAAATCATATTGATTCCTTTAAACCACTGTTAGACTCTCCTATTTCACAAGTCTTGATATACGCATATGTTTGTTCCACCAGCAATGAAATTAAGATGGTTCCTATTAAGGGATGTTAGGAGTGGCTGCTGCTTCCAGCAGCTCTAGTCCAGGACTTCCTCATACCCGTTCACTGGACACCAGCTTCCTGTGCCCCAGGGACCCAGGGTCTCTGCTCCTTTCCAGTTTGCAGGTTCAACCAGTAGTGAAGCACGTATCCCAGAGACACATACATGTGGGACACACACAGGACACTGTCATGACCAGTTACAGACTGCCACAGGCAAGGCATTGCCTTCAGCAGCACTTGCATATAGGACTCACATAAAATATAAACCTAGGCAGTCACATCCCCTTCCTCCTCTACAGCTGGTAGAGATAGAAATTCACTAGTGAAATCACACACATGACACTCTAGATTCACAAGCACACACACATTCGCAGATCCTTTGGGTACCAGCACAGCCTCTCTGTCCGTCCAATACCCCTGCCTGGATCCCAGGCCCTCTTACCCACTTCACGGGTTCCCTACTTACTGACTAGTCCAGCTTGATGCTCACTAGCAAACATGCATGCACTCACACACTTGTCTCACAGGCACTCCACATTCCCAAGTCCCCATGGGCACACCAGCACGGACCCTCTGCCCGCTTGATACTCGTCCTACTCACAAGCTAGTTTGGCTTGAAGTTTGCTAGCGAATTACACATGCACACCCTCCCCCACCACCACATTTGGGGAAGATACAGATGCTTGGCCCCCTACCCAGCAGCCAGCACTAGGCATATGGGTTTGTGACTCACAGTCCCACTTCAGCGTCTGGCACTGAGCCCCTCACTCACTTCACTCACTGTGATCCCCTCCCAGTAACTGTTTTTTGGGACACAGGCTGTTCCTGTCCCAGTGGCTGGCAGCTGAGACTCTCACCCAATCCAGAAGCTGATGCTGAGACTCCGACTTGCCCCACTAGCTGACACCACAGGCCAGGGTGCCTACACCCCTGGTCTGATTCTGGTAGCTGACCCGAAGTCCACTTACACCAGTCTCCCTCTCTCTCTTCTTGCAAACTAATTGGAAGGTGTTGCACTTATATGTTTTTAACAAGTGAATTCAAAACCCACTAAAACTCTTCATTTGGAAGATTTCTAAACAGATTAGGAAATTCTGCTTCCAAATTTTTCAATTGCATGAATACAAGAGTTTTTACAGGTGACATGCATCATTTTCAGCAACAAAGTCACATAATGATGGAACATTTCCAAAAGCCATTTTCAAAAAGCTTTCTAAAAGCAGTTACTTTCTCACTCCTTGTTAAAATATCACCTTGAAGGACAAGAGATACTGCCTCATTCCACATCTACTATGTCCATTTCAAGGATCAATCATTAAAGTCTGCACATGGCAATGATCTCATTTAGAAGTTACAGAAGATATTTCAGGGTTAACAGAATGCTTTGATATTTTTTCTCATTCTGTACAAGAAGGAAGTATGTTTTTCCTATCCTAAAATCCAAGTGCATATATCATCCTAAATTATTTATAACACTCGACTCCATCATTCCATGTCTCCAAGCTCAAGACTGTTTACAGATTTCCATCTGTTGGATTCATACTTTCACATTAGGAATCTCCCCTTCCCTTGTTGAAGAAGATATTTCAGTTTCTCAATGAAACCTAGGTGGTAACAGGATGCTCTACCCAGGGACTTTCCCTACTATCAGAAAGTTCTCAGAGTGACATGATGTAATGGAAGGGTATTTAGGAGCACGGAAGACTATTCATGTCCAGATGATTTGCTGATCGGGGCAAATCCCAGCAGGCAACCACAGCAGCCCTGTGATATATCTCATCTTCTCATCAGTTTTTCATTAGCATGGACTTCAGTTTGGGAGGGACCTGAAGGAGAATCCTGATTCCTTTCTCCTCTATGCCCTTTTATAGGAGGACAGAGAGGCACAGGATCCATACCTGAACCAAAAGATGTTGGTATTAAAAGTGTTACGTGAAGCTTCTCTGCCCCTCTGTCTGTCTCAGGAAAATAGGGAAAGATGATTATCACACTGCATGTCAATATACTGAACAATAAATCCTGTCTTCATGCAGACAAATCAATGCCTGCCTGCTTGCCTTCCCTCCTGCCTATCTTTCCTACCTGCTTGCCTGCCTCCATCCCTGCCTCCCTCCCTCCCTTCCTTTTTTTAAACAACAAAGACACTATCTGAAATGCTTTGTGGAGACTCTTTAGGGATTTCAGTAGGGAGCTTCATTTCTCTCACTCTCTCCCTCTTCTACTCTTCCTTTTTAATTTATTCCAAATTAAAGTTACATTAGCACTTTTCCCATTGCTTAGATAAAAAATTAAATAGATTTAAATTTGTTCTCAGCACTTCTGTCCAACTGGCTAGAAATTATTTCCGTCTTACTCTGAGCAAGGGATAGAGGAGATTGTGTGTATCCTCCACATGGCTCCCTTCCTGTTTAAGTGTCGACAATGTCTTTTTTTCTTTATTAGTATACCAGACCATCTGTCTCTCAAATAGTTTGGCCTTTTGCATAGCAATTATATATGTATACATCTCAGAAGACCTTGCATCTTGTGGACTGAGTATACAGTTCCTAATGATGAATTATATTTTAAGGCTACAGATTTAGAGTTAGAAGACAGTTATGTGTAATTTGATTTTCTAAACTATATGGTTGTCCTACTCATTTAGCCATCTTTGTTATTCTCTTTCTGATTTTTGGCTTAAACATCTTTGTGTACAAACCTAGTGCTCAGTCTGTTTTGCAACTCATCTTGATAGCACAGAAGACAGAAGATTAGTAATCAGAGCAAATAAAGATAGTTCAAGACAGTTATAAGTGCATACAATAAAAGAATATGTCCACTATCAAACTTTTCCCATTGTTTCTGCATATAAACTAGTCTGGTCTGGACTCCTTTGCTTTCACATGCACAGTAGTGAGTGGAAAAGTAATCAATTCTAACATACACATGAATATAACTTGTGGCTCTAGTAGATGCTGGTTGAAAGCAGGTTCTGTGGGAGAGCATCTAAACCAATAAAATGCTTATGTACTTAAAAAATAATGCTTGTTTTGAGAAATAATGAAAAAAAAAACAACCTAGGCTCATAAAAGAAGATATTTGATGTGCTTGAGAGTCCACAGAATTCTTATATTTGAGGGGAGGAACCCGTTCCTAACAAATAAATACATAGATGCAATTCATGTGGGGTTTTTTCTTATTTTAATCAACATCATAAACAACAGTTGTAGAGAGAGAAAAGTGCTATCAGTTTTGTTTTCCTTTGAGTAAAGGAATCTATCCATTATCATGACATGACACAATTGTAATTAGAATGTATTCTTGAAAACTCTTCTAAAAGCAGGCTTGTCGTGGCATTTATTGTGCTTTTTTCCTCTTAAACAGAGCTGAGCTTTATCGGGCCTCAGGGAAATTTGAACTACTTGATCGTATTTTACCTAAGTTGCGAGCCACTAACCATCGTGTGCTTCTTTTCTGTCAAATGACATCACTCATGACCATTATGGAGGACTATTTTGCATTTCGAAATTTCCTTTACTTACGTCTTGATGGTAAGCTGAATGAAAATAAATAAGGGAGTGTTTTTCCGATTCAGCAATTTGACTATGTAGTAGAAAAACTTCCTCCTCTGTACTATTATGTGTATGGACATTGAATAAAAATATCAAACTTGTGTCCGTCTTTAGCTACAGACAGAGATGTAAAAAGATAAAACAAGCAGAGAGTCAGACCAAGCTGATCAGTAAAAACTGATTGTCAAAGTACAGGAAATTCACCTTGTTGCCAATGTGTACAGTGCTTAGTTGTTACTTAGAGCTTTGTGTCGGCATTTTACCGTAGTTGAATTCTCTGCTTTGTCTCCCTCCCCAATCGACACCATTGTGTTTTGAATGTGATCTTTTAAGAATTTTTGTTCCCTTGATATTAATCTTGATTTTTAAGGCCAATAGTGAAATGTTAATAAATCTATGTTTGTGTTCACATATAGTTTTAAAAATATTTAGATTCTGTAAGTGCTCATAAGGTCTTAATCATAACTGAAGCTCCATTTTGCGTGTGTATATCATCTATTGAAACTTGTCAGCCATAAAATGTTGTCAAATAGATAGTTGCATCTTTTCAAAGTCCCCTTTTGAAATGTCAAGCCTACTTAAAATAAAAGTTTGGGAATCCTTCTGCCAAGTGCTATAGGCTGTTGGCTGAAATATCCATGGTTACCATTTGTGTCTATATTTTAGAAAATATAGCTGAGATGTCAAAGAACAAGTGAGCTAAAATTTCCATTCCACATGTGCCTTAAATAACTAAGATTGCTTTTAAATTATTTCAGTAGAAGATCTTTGTCATAGGGTTTCTTTTTACTTATTTTTAAATTTCTTCTCAGGTACAACAAAATCAGAGGATCGAGCTGCCCTGCTGAAGAAGTTTAATGAACCTGGCTCACAGTACTTCATCTTCTTGCTGAGTACAAGGGCGGGAGGACTGGGCTTGAACCTCCAGGCTGCTGACACTGTTATAATCTTTGATAGCGATTGGAATCCTCATCAGGTTATTTTTATTTAATTATCTTCATGCAATATGGAAATAATTGTTTGCGCTTTTTTAGGCTTTGTGTTTTAATTTGTGAAGATTGACAGTGAAATGAAAGTATATCATGTAATGATACTTTGAGAAGAACTGGTAAGGCAAACTGCTATAAGCAAGTAGTCTTTTGTTTTAAATCGGTAAAGTGATACTGTGCGTATATATGTTTTCTGAGCATCAGGGAATCCTCAAAGTTAGAGTCTTACAGTCTGCATTTTCTGTTTCATGGGTATAACTTTGCTCACACTTTAATCATAAGGCACTAATAAATGGGTCTCCATTTAAAGTTAAAAGCTCATGCAGCAGATGAAATAATTTATAAGATTGCTAATGCATTTAAGATTCCCAGAAATAGTGATTTGCTGTAGATACACAGGTCTATAGCTAGATTATATTATATGTATATCCAGCTATATTGTTGTCTCTGTTCTTGTATCTGGACTAGAGTCTATACTGGGTCTGTCTGGGATGGAGTTAATTTTCTTCATAGCAGCCCATATGGTGCTGTATTTTGGATTTGTGACCAAACCAGTGTTGATAATGCATGCACCAGTGTCTTGACTGTTGCTGAACAGTGCTTGCACAGCCACAAGGCTTTTCATTTTTCCTACTCTGCCCCACCAACGAGTAGACTGGGGGTGGGCAAGAAGCTGGGAGGGAACACAGCCAGGAGAGATGATCCATACAGACCAAAGGGATAGTCCATACCATATGATATCATGCTCAGCAATAAAAGCTCAAGGAAAGGAGGAGGAAGTGGGGACATTTGTCATCATGGCTTTTGTCTTCCCAAGGAACCATTATGCATGCTGAGGTCCTGCTTTCCAGGAAGTGACTGAACATCTGCCTGCCAAAAGGAAATAGTAAATCAATTAATTCACTGTTGAACATCTTTGTCGACAACATGGACAGTGGGATGGAGTGCACCCTCAGCAAGTTCACCGATGACACCAAGCTGTGTGGTGCCGTCGACACGCTGGAGGGGAGGGATGCCATCCAGAGGGACCTTGACAGGCTGGAGACGTGGGCCCGTGCCAACCTCATGAAGTTCAACCAGGCCAAGTGCAAGGTCCTGCATGTGAGTCGAGGCAATCCCAGGCACAAATACAGGCTGGGCAGAGAATGGATTGAGAGCAGCCCTGACGAGAAGGGACTTGGGAGTGCCGAGGGACGAGAAGCTCAACATGAGCCAGCAATGCGTGCTTGCAGCCCAGAAAGCCAACCGCATCCTGGGCTACATCAAAAGAAACGTGGCCAGCAGGTCGAGGGAGGTGATTCTCCCCCTCTACTCTGCCCTGGTGAGACCCCACCTGGAGTACTGTGTCCAGTTCTGGAGCCCCCAACATAAGAAGGACATGGACCAGTTGGAGAAGGTCCAGAGGAGGGCCACAAAGATGATCAGAGGGCTGGAGCACCTCTCCTATAAGGACAGGCTGAGAGAGTTGGAGTTGTTAAGCCTGGAGAAGAGGAGGCTCCGGGGAGACCTTATAGCGGCCTTCCAGTACCTAACGGGGGCTTATAAGAAAGATGGGGAGAAACTCTTCAGCAGGGCCTGTTGTGATAGGACAAGGGGTAATGGTTTTAAGATAGAAGGAGGTAGATTTAGGTTAGACATAAGGAAGACATTTTTTCCAAGGAGGGTGGTGGAACACTGGAACAGGTTGCCCAGAGAGGTGGTAGATGCCCCATCCCTGGAAACATTCAAGGCCAGATTGGACTTGAGCAAGCTGATCTAGCTGAAGATGTCCCTGCTCCTTGCAGGGATGTTGGACTAGGTGACCTTTAAAGGTCCCTTCCAACCCAAATGCTTCCATGATTCTATGGTTCCTTCTTTTGCTTTACTTGCACGCATAGATTTTTCTTCACCTATTAAACAGTCTGTCGCAGTTTAGCCCCGCTCAGGACCAGGCTACACAGTCTCTTTCTCACTCCCCCCACCCTCCAAGGGAATGGGGAGAGATAATATAAGAAAAAAGGCTTGAGGTTTGAGATAAGGACAGGGAGAGATGCTTAAAGTTACCATTACAGGCAAACAGACTCAACTTGGGGAAAACTATTTGTTTATTATTAAAACCAAAGCAGGAGAATGAGAAAGAGAACAAGGTAACTTCCCCCCACCCCTCCCTCTTTCCGGACTTAACATTATCTCTACCTCCTTCCCTCCCCGAGTGGCACAGAGGGGAAGAGGGAATGGGTGCTATGGTCAGTGAATCACTTGCTGCTTTACGCCACTCCTTCCTCATCAGGGGAAGAACTCCTCACATTCCTCCCCTGCTCCATCATGGGGTCCCTCCCACGGGCTAGAGTCCTTCGTGAAACTGCTCCGGCGTGGGTCATCTCTTCCACGGGGTGCAGTCCCTCAGGAACGGCTGCCCCAGCGCGTGCCCTCCATGGGCCACAGCCTCCTTCAGGCATCCGCCTGCCCCGGCGTGGGGTCCTCCACAGGCTGCAGGTGGATCTCTGCTCCTCCATGGGCCTCCATGGGCTGCAGGGGGACAACCTGCCTCATCATGGTCTTCACCATGGGCTGCAGGGGAATCTCTGCCGGGAGCAGCATTACTCCTCCCCCTCCTTCTTCACTGACCTTGGCGTCTGCAACCGTTCCTCTCACAAGGAATTCTTCACAACAGGCAGGCAGACGCCTCTCAAGTTCTCTTCACGTCTCCTCTCCACTTTCTTGCAGCCGGGCTGGGCTGCTAGGCGAGAGTCTAGAGGGTGAGGCCTGCAAGGCCCACAAGGCTCACGCCTCCCCCTCTCTGTCCCTGCTCCAGCTTCTTCACATCTTTTTCTTTTTTTTTTTTTCCTGTTTTTCCCCTTCTTAAATACGTTATCACAGAGGCGTTATCAGGGAACATTCTGCTACCAATTGGCTCAGCCCTGGCCAGCAGCGGGTCCACCCTAGACCTGGTCGAGTCCACTAGACAAAGGGGAAACAACTTCTAGCAGCTTCTTACAGAAGGTGCCATTGTAGCCCCCCTCACTAAATAAAACCAGGACACCGTCTTTATTTTGATCAACCATTCTTCTCACTTTCCTTCTATTTTCTCCCCATCCCGCGGGTGAGGGGAGTGAGCGAGTGGCTGTGCGGGTGCTTGGCTGTTGTCCGGGGTCAACCCACCGCAGTCCTTTTTGGTGCCTCACGTTGTGGTGGATTGACCCTGGCCAGCAGCTAAGCACCCGCACAGTTGCTTGCTTACTAGCCCCTTAGTGGAATGGGGGAGAGAATCAGAAGGCCCAAAGGGTGAAAAGTCCTGGGTTGAGATAAAGACAGTTTAATAAGTGAAGGATATATATAAAAGAGACATTGGAAGAAACAGGCGTGCCCAAGACATGAATACCTGGCTCCAGGACTGATGTCTCTGCCAGAACTTTGTTTTTTATAACCATGGAAGAGTCTTTGAAACGCAAGGTATGCCAGGCCCTGACGGGATCCATCTGACCCGATGGGGGAAATGCATCTTTGCTTGTAAGCTGTCAGGACTGATTGAGAGGGCTTTAAACTAGAATCAGTGGGGGAAGGGGATACCATCAGGAGAGCTTAAAGTAAGCCAAGGGTTGTCATGAAATCGCCTGAGGCTCACAATGCTAATGGGAACATTTACTCTGCTCCAGAGAGCACATGACTTTCTGCCGGGTGGATACCATTGCTCCCTGGTCGAGCTGGCAGAGCTTCAGTGCCCTTCCTGTGCGACCTGCAGTGCCAACTGCTGTGCCACACCCTGTTCGCAGTGCTCCTGGTGGCTATCACTCCCTAAGGGCTTCTTTCATATGTGCGCGAGTGGCCTTGGTCGTTATTGTTCCTGGCCTTCCCCAGGTCTCGTCAGCCACTGTCGCGGGAGCTGTGAACTCCTGGTGGGTCTCTCGGCTCCCCCGAGGTTCTCCTGATTCAGGAAACCCCCTATGTATGCACTAGGATGCTCCGATGTGGATCATGCTGGCACCGGAGCTGCTCGACTGAGTGAACTGATGGTGACTGAATGAGAAAAATTTGTAGACTGTTGTAGTGGGTTCACCCCAGCCAGCAACTAAGAACCTACTAGCCACTCACTCACTTCCCCAGCAGGATGGGGGAGAGAATCAGAAGGCCAAAAGGGAGACATTACTCGTGAGTTTGGTTAAAGACAGTTTAAAAAGTGAAGGGGAAAAAAAAAAGTGATGAATCACCTCCATAGACGTATAGATTACATAGACTGATGCCAAGCCAGTGGCTGAGCAGTAGTTACCTTGGAAAGACTACTTCCCCACATCCTTGTCATTTTTATTGCTGAGCGTGATATTATATGGCATGGAATATCACTTTGGGTCAGCTTTCCTGGCTGTGTTCCCTCCTAACCTCTTGTCAACCCTTAGACTACTTGCTGTAGGGGGGCAGAATGAGAAACAGAGAAGACCTTGATGCTGTGCAAACACTGTTCAGCAACAGACAAAACACTGGTGTGTCATCAACACTGGCTTAGTCACAAATCCAAAAACCAGTACCATATGGGCTGATATGAAGAAAATTAACTCCATCCCAGACAGACCCAGTACTATCTCCATCCCTTATTCCATACCATTTGCATCATGCTCAGGTCCTACATTCTCATCAGGCACCTCCCTCTTCCCAATCCTTTGGCATATATCCCCCATAAAAATTTCCATTCAAAGGTCCATAAAAGTCCAGTAAGTTCATTTAGTCCATGACTTGGGGTCAATCTGTTGCAGTGGTCATTCCAGACAGGAGAGACTGCATGTTGAGTTGCATTGTCAGGTGCTAAAACCAGCTCAGGTTGGATCAGTGCTATATTTGCCCAGTTCCTGACAAGGCTCATCCTCCATTGGTTTGGGTGGTTCATCCTATGGTACTTTTAACATGCAACTATGGCATCATATAACTCAAACTCTTGTCCAAAAAAGATGGATTCATCACCCAGTGTGCAATGGGCCAATAATCACACACTCAGGAGAGACATTGGTCATTTATTTCAGGTTTGCGCAAGCCTGGGTGCTTAGTGGTCACCCACAAATCAAGCACACCAAGCGAGACTCACTGCAGTATATTTATACACAAAACTTTTACATATTCAACTATCCAATACATATGTATGAATAGTCTATTAAATGATTGATTTGTGTCGTAGTTCAGCCCCGATTGGGACCAGGATACGCAGTCTCACTCCCACTCCCCCCACCCTCCGAGAAAATAGGGGGAGATGATATAAGGAAAAACAGCTCGAGGTTTGAGATAAGGACGGGGAGAAAATCCTTAAAGTTACCATTACGGGCAAAACAGACTCGACTTGGGGAAAACTATTCATTTATTTCTAAAACTAGCAGGAGAATGAGACAGAGAACAAGATAACCTCCCCCCACCCCTCCCTCTTCCCAGGCTTAACATTATCTCTACTGCCTTCCCACCCAAGCGGCACAGGGGGGAAGAGGGAATGGGGGTCGCGGTCAGTTCATCACATGTTGTTTCATGCTGCTGCGTCATGGTCGGGGGAAGAACTCCTCGCATTCCTCCCCTGCTCCCTTGTGGGGTCCCTCCCACGGGCCACAGTCCTTCGTGAACTGCTCCGGCGTGGGTCATTTCATCCTCCCTCCATTTCCTGGAGTTGGGCCCAGTCGGCCGCCCGGCGGGAGGCTGGAGGGTGAGGCCTGCAAGGCCCACAAGGCTCGTGCCTCCCCCTCTCTACCCTTGATCAGCGTCTTCACATCTTCTCTCTTTTTTTTTTTTTATTTTCCCCTTCTTAAATACTTTATCACAGAGGCGTTATCATGGAACATTCTGCTACCAACTGGCTCGGCCTTGGCCAGCAGCGGGTTTGCCCTAGGCCCGGCCGAGTCCACTAAACAAAGGGGAGCAACTTCTAGCAGCTACTTGCAGAAGCTGTCACTGTAGCCCCCTCTCACTTAATAAAACCAGAACACAGAGTTAGTCTTCAACAATTACCCTCTTTGAGGCTCATATAAATATATTTTTGTATTAGTCTCATTTTTTAGAAATTCTTAGAAGTTTGCAAGTACATTTGAAAAGACAGTGAAAAATTACATATATACATACAGAGGCTATTACGACTACTATCACTTGCATCAGCATTCTCTTAACGCATTGTTCTGGTTTTGTTAGTGAGGGGGGGCCTAAGGTGGTAGCTTCTGTAGGAAACTGCTAGAAGTCGCTCCCCTTTGTTCAGTGGACTCGGCCGGGCCTAGGGCGGACCTGCTGCTGGCCAAGGCCGAGCCAATTGGTAGCAGAATGTCCCGTGATAACGCCTCTGCGATAACGTATTTAAGTAGGGGAAAACAGGAAAAAGAGGGGGAGAAGATGTGAAGCAGCTGAGCGGGGGGCAGAGAGGGGGAGGCGCGAGCCTCATGGGCCTTGCAGGCCTCACCCTCTGGCCTCCCGCCGGGCAGCCGACTGGGCCCAACTCGGCCCGGCCCGGCTGCAAGAAGTGGAGAGGAGATGAGAAGTGAATAAGATGTAAAAAGGATCCTGAGAGGCGTCTGCCAGCCTGTTGTGAGGAACGGCTGCAGACGCCAAGGTCAGTGAAGAAGGAGGGGGAGGAGTAATATGGCTCCTGGCCAAGATTCCTCTGCAACTCGTGGTGAAGACCATGGTGGAGCGGGTTGTCCCCCTGCAGCCCATGGAGGTCCACGGAGGGGCAGAGATCCACCTGCAGCCCGTGGAGGACCCCACGCCAGAGCAGGTGGAGGCCTGAAGGAGGCTGTGGCCCGTGGAGGGCCCGCTGGGACAGCTGTTCTAGAGGGACTGCACCCCGTGGAAGAGATGACCCACGCCGGAGCAGTTTCACGAAGGACTGTGGCCCGTGGGAGGGTCCCCACGCTTAAGCAGAGGAGGAATGCGAGGAGTTCTTCCCCTGATGATGATACAGCGGCGTAAAACAACGCGTGATGAACTGACCGCGACCCCCATTCCCTTTTCCCCCCCCGTGCCGCTCGGGAGGGGAAGGTAGTAGAGATAATGTTAAGCCCGGGAAGAGGGAGGGGTGGGGGGGAGGTTATCTTGTTCCCTGTCTCATTCTCCTGCTAATTTTAGAAATAAATGAATAGTTTTCCCCAAGTCGAGTCTGTTTTGCCCGTGACGGTAACTTTAAGGATTTCTCCCCGTCCTTATCTCAAACCTTGAGCCGTTTTTCTTATATCATCTCCTCCTATTCTCTCGGAGGGTGGGGGGAGCGAGAGAGAGACTGCGTAGTCTGGTCCCGATCGGGGCTGAACTACGACACGCATGAACTCAGACTAAGGAACCAGGAAGTCAGCCATTTCTGTGTTTCTTCACATCCAAGAGAAGTGTCATCTTTCTGAACCTCATGTAATATTTTGGTTTCTTTCCAAATTTCATTCAGGTCGATAAAACTCCTTCTATTCTGGTCTATGTATACACAGCAGCTAGTATTAATCACTGCGCATACGCCTCCTTGAGAGGCTAGTAACATGTCTAGAGGCTAGAGGGTGGAAGCGGGGACAGGTAGCCTGGGAGGATTACAGAGAGGCTGTGCAAGTGGCCAGGGATCAGGTAAGGCAGGCTAAAGCCCTGACAGAATTAAATCTGGCCAGGGATGTCAAAAACAACAAGAAAGGCTTCTATAGGTATGTTGGGGACAAAAGGAGGTCCAAGGAGAATGTAGGCCCCCTCCGGAAGGAAAAGGGTGACCTGGTTACCTGGGATATGGAGAAGGCTGAGATGCTCAATGACTTTTTTGCCTCAGTCTTCAGTGATAAGGGCTCTTGTCTCACCACCCAAGCTGTGGAAGGCACAAGCAGGGACTGGGAGGATGAAGAACCTCCTACTGTACTGGAAGAGCAGGTTCAGGAACATCTGAGGAACCTGAAGGTGGGACCTGATGAGATGCATCCGCAGGTCCTGAGGGAACTGGTGGATGAAGTTGCCAAGCCACTGGCCATGGTATTTGAGAAATAGTGGCAGTCTGGTGAGGTTCCCGATGACTGGAATAGTGATAACATAACCCCCATTTTTAAAAAGAGAAACAAGGAGGACCCGAGCAACAACAGGCCAGTCAGCCTCAACTCTGTGCCTGGCAAGGTCATGGAGCAGATTCTCCTGGAAACCATGCTAAAGCACATGGAGAGCAAGGAGGTGGTTGGTGACAGCCAACATGGCTTCACCAAGGGCAGATCGTGCTTGACCAATTTGGTGGCCTTCTATGACAGGGTGACAGCATCGGTGGACAAGGGACGAGCAACGGATATCATCTACCTGGACTTGTGCAAGGCATTTTACACTGTCCTGCACGACATCCTTCTCTCTAAACTAGAGAGACATGGGTTTGATGGACGGACCACTCGGTGGATAAGGAGTTGGCTGGATGGCCGCACTCAGAGAGTGGTGGTCAACGGCTCAATGTCGATGTGGAGACCCGTCACGAGTGACGTCCCTCAGGGGTCCGTGCTGGGCCCGGCCCTGTTCAACATCTTTGTCGGCGACATGGACAGTGGGATAGAGTGCACCCTCAGCAAGTTCGCCGATGACACCAAGTTATGTGGTGCCGTCGACACGCTGGAAGGGAGGGATGCCATCCAGAGGGACCTTGACAGGCTGGAGAGGTGGGCCCGTGCCAACCTCATGAAGTTCAACCAGGCCAAGTGCAAGGTCCTGCACCTGGGTCATGGCAATCCCAGGCACAAATACAGGCTGGGTGGAGAATGGATTGAGAGCAGCCCTGAGGAGAAGGACTTGGGAGTGCTGGTGGATGAGAAGCTTAACGTGAGCAGGCAATGCGCCCTTGCGGCCCAGAAGGCCAACCGCATCCTGGGCTGCATCAAGAGGAGCGTGGCCAGCAGGTTGAGGGAGGTGATTCTCCCCCTCTACTCTGCCCTGCAGAGACCCCACCTGGAGTACTGAGTCCAGTTCTGGAGCCCCCAACATGAGAAGGACATGGACCAGTTGGAGAGGGTCCAGAGGAGGGCCACGAAGATGATAAAAGGGCTGGAGCACCTCTCTTATGAGGAGAGGCTGAGAGAGTTGGGGCTGTTAGCCTGGAGAAGAGAAGGCTCCAGGGAGACCTGATAGCGGTCTTCCAGTACCTCAAGGGGGCCTAAAAGAAAGATGGGGAAAGGTTGTTTAGTAGGGCCTGTTGCAATAGGACGAGGGGTAATGCTTTGTCGTAGTTCAGCCCCAATCAGGACCAGACTACACAGTCTCTCTCCCACTCCCCCCACCCTCTGAGAGAACAGGGATAGAAAATATAAGGAAAAACGGCTCGAGGTTTGAGATAAGGACAGGGAGAAAATCCTTAAAGTTACCGTCACGGGCAAAACAGACTCGACTTGGGGAAAACTATTCATTTACTACTCCAAACAGCAGGAGAATGAGACAGAGAACAAGATAACCTCCCCCCACCCCTCCCTCTTCCCGGGCTTAACATTATCTCTACTACCTTCCCCCCCCGAGCGGCACAGGGGGGGAAGAGGGAATGGGGGTTGCAGTCAGTTCATCATGCGTTGTTTCATGCCGCTGCTTCATGGTCGGGGGACGGACTCCTCACATTCCTCCCCTGCTCCGTTGTGGGGTCCCACCCATACGCCACAGTCCTTTGTGAAACTGCTCCGGCGTGGGTCATCTCTTCCATGGAGTTCAGTCCCTCTGAAACAGCTGTCACAGCTGGCCCTCCACGGGCCACAGCCTCCTTCAGGCATCCACCTCCCCCAATGTGGGGTCCTTCACGGGCTCCAAGTGGATCTCTGCTCCTCTGTGGACCTCCATGGGCTGCAGGGGGACAACCTGCTCCACCATGGTCGTCACTACAGGCTGCAGGGGAATCTTGGCCAGGAGCAGCATTACTCCTCCCCCTCACTTCTGAACTGACCTTGGCATCTGCAGCCGTTCCTCACAACAGGCTGGCAGATGTCTCTCAGGATCTTTTTTACATCTTATTCACTTCTCATCTCCTCTCCACTTCTTGCAGCTGCGCTGGGCTGAGTTGGGCCCAGCTGGCCACCTGGCGAGAGGCCAGAGGGTGAGGCCTGCAAGGCCCATGAGGCCCGTGCCTCCCCCTCTCTGCCCCTGCTCAGCTTCTTCACATCTTCTCTCCTTTTTTTTTTCTGTTTTCCCCTTCTTAAATAAGTTATCGCAGAGGCGTTATCACGGAACATTCTGCTACCAATTGGCTCGGGCTTGGCCAGCAGTGGGTCCGCCCTAGGCCTGGCCAAATCCACTGAACAAAGGGGAGCGACTTCTAGCAGTTTCCTACAGAAGCTACCACCTTAGGCCCCCCCCTCACTAAACAAAACCACGACATGGTTTTAAAATAGAGGGGGGTAGATTTAGATTGGAAATTAGGAAAAATTTTTTTACGATGCGAGTTATAGAACACTGGAACAGGTTGCCCAGAAAGGTGGTGGAGGCCCCATCCCTGGAAACGTTCAAGGCCAGGCTGGATGAGGCTCTGAGCAACCTGATCTAGTCGGGGATGTCCCTGCTCCTTGCAGGGGGGTTGGACTAGATGACCTTTGAAGGTCCCCTATAACTCTAACCATTCTATGATTCTATTATTCTATGTCTAAAGCCTTTCTGTTTTGAGTGGTTATTTTGACAATTTCCGAGACCTCTTCTTGTAAAGAGGTAATGGCTTCAGAAGTTTTATTTCCTCTTCGTTCAGCTATTGCCAAAATGTTTACTGTGGCCTTTTCTAGTTCACTTACTCCTAGCCAAGGAATAAACCATCTGGTAAAAGAGTAAAATTTAGTGGGTCTGTCAATTAAAGGGTTATTTCCTTTTTGTCTCCTCATAAATGATGTGTTGTGGTTTTGTTTAGTGAGGGGGGGGCTAAGGTGGTAGCTTCTGTAGGAAACTGCTAGAAGTCGCTCCCCTTTGTTCAGTGGACTCAGCCGGGCCTAGGGCGGACCTGCTGCTGGCCAAGGCCGAGCCAATTGGTAGCAGAATGTCACGTGATAACGCCTGTGCGATAATGTATTTAAGAAGGGGAAAACAGGAAAAAAAGAAAGAGAAAAGAGAAGATGTGAAGAAGCTGAGCAGGGGCAGAGGCGGAGAGCGGGAGGCGCAAGCCTCATGGGCCTTGCAGGCCTTACCCTCTGGCCTCTCGCCAGGCGTCCGACTGGGCCCAGCTCAGCCCAGCCTGGCTGCAGGAAGTGGAGAGGAGAGGAGATGGATGATGTGAAGAGATTCTGAGAGGCATCTGCCAGCCTGTTGTGAAGAATTTTCCCTGTGAGAGGAACGGCTGCAGACGCCAAGGTCAGTGAAGAAGGAGGGGGAGGAGTAATGCTGCTCCTGGCCAAGATTCCCCTGCAGCCTGTGGTGAAGACCATGGTGGAGCAGGTTGACCCCCTGCAGCCCATGGAGGTCCACGGAGGAGCAGAGATCCACTTGGAGCCCGTGAAGGACCCCACATCGGGGGAGGTGGAGGCCTGAAGGAGGCTGTGGCCCGTGGAGGGCCCACTGGGACAGCCGTTTTGGAGAGACTGAACTCCATGGAAGAGATGACCCACGCCAGAGCAGTTTCACAAAGGACTGTGGCGTAAGGGTGGGACCCCACAACGGAGCAGGGGAGGAATGTGAGGAGTTCGTCCCCCGACCATGAAGCAGCGGCGTTAAAACAACACGTGATGAACTGACTGCAACCCCCATTCCCTCTTCCCCCCTGTGCCACTCAGGAGGGGAAGGTAGTAGAGATAATGTTAAGCTTGGGAAGAGGGAGGGGTGGAGGGAGGTTATCTTGTTCTGTCTCATTATCCTGCTGTTTTTAGAAATAAATGAATAGTTTTTCCCAAGTCGAGTCTGTTTTGCCCGTGACGGTAACTTTAAGGATTTTCTCCCTGTCCTTATCTCAAACCTTGAGATGTTTTTCCTTATATCATCTCCCCCTATTCTCTCGGAGGGTGGGGGGAGTGGGAGAGAGACTGTGTAGTCTGGTCCTGATCGGGGCTGAACTACGACATGATTTTAACCATAAGTTCTGATTTCCACTATATAATTCCTTTGTTACTATAATATTAGGGACTACTGCTCCCAGAGTACAGGTGGCTGACCAATTTGGAGGTAGGGCTTTTCGTGCTTTATTTCCACACAGCCAGTACCATCCACTCCCTTTTGAAACATTCCAATAGCCACTCCATGGCTTCCTTCCTGGAAGTTGTAATTGCATCAATGCCCTACAGACATGTTTCCAGGTAACCTGGTTTTGTTGGTAGTCACACATTTAACACCTGAGAGCTTGGAGTCCCACACATCCCAGGCCTGAAGGTCAGTTTAATTTTTCTTTGTGAATCTTGGATTTGCCGATATTTTGTGCCAAGACGTGTTAAAAGGAATAGGCACACCTATAAAAGCTATCTTCTTATTACCATGTTGCAGGAAATGGGTACATACCCAGTTATTTGTTTGATTAGCTATTTTCATAGCTTGTTCTACCAATTATAGATTAAAATTTTAATTCCAGGAATCAGACTGTCTTTCCTGGTTCCCTTTGGTTGTCTGACTCAGACAAACGATAAAAGCCAACCACCATATTTCTCTCATTATGGGGTTTTAGAAAAGTAGTATGCTTATGTAAATACCGTAGAAACAGTACTAATATTATCCCTACAAAACAATACAAGAAAAATTTCTCCCTGTGTACAATCTAAATGTAGATTTGATTCAATATTAGTCCAAGTACAGTTCGTTTATCTCCATATAGTCTTAACTTCAAAGGTTGAACTTACTCAACTTTCCTTGTCACTGGAGGGGCCACTTTTTCTCTGGTGTAGTGGATCCAGGAATCAATTCCCTGAAGTTTCACAGCAGTGTTTGTTGTCAGTAATAGAAGATAAGTTTCCTTCCACTTTTCTGTCAGTGGCTCCTCTTTCCAGGTTTGTAAATACACCTGGTCTCCTGGCTTAAATGAATGTACAGGTGAATCCAAGGGCACAGGAGCTCTCAGTTGGACGTACCTGTGGAGAGAGGTGAGAACTCTTGCCACAGACAAGAGGTAGTCACTCAAAATTTGATTGCCCTTAAGATGCATTTGGGATTCTGTTCTGGTTTTGTTAGTGAGGGGGGGCCTAAGGTGGTAGCTTCTGTAGGAAACTGCTAGAAGTCGCTCCCCTTTGTTCAGTGGACTCGGCCGGGCCTAGGGCGGACCTGCTGCTGGCCAAGGCCGAGCCAATTGGTAGCAGAATGTCCCGTGATAACGCCTCTGCGATAACGTATTTAAGTAGGGGAAAACAGGAAAAAGAGGGGGAGAAGATGTGAAGCAGCTGAGCGGGGGGCAGAGAGGGGGAGGCGCGAGCCTCATGGGCCTTGCAGGCCTCACCCTCTGGCCTCCCGCCGGGCAGCCGACTGGGCCCAACTCGGCCCGGCCCGGCTGCAAGAAGTGGAGAGGAGATGAGAAGTGAATAAGATGTAAAAAGGATCCTGAGAGGCGTCTGCCAGCCTGTTGTGAGGAACGGCTGCAGACGCCAAGGTCAGTGAAGAAGGAGGGGGAGGAGTAATATGGCTCCTGGCCAAGATTCCTCTGCAACTCGTGGTGAAGACCATGGTGGAGCGGGTTGTCCCCCTGCAGCCCATGGAGGTCCACGGAGGGGCAGAGATCCACCTGCAGCCCGTGGAGGACCCCACGCCAGAGCAGGTGGAGGCCTGAAGGAGGCTGTGGCCCGTGGAGGGCCCGCTGGGACAGCTGTTCTAGAGGGACTGCACCCCGTGGAAGAGATGACCCACGCCGGAGCAGTTTCACGAAGGACTGTGGCCCGTGGGAGGGTCCCCACGCTTAAGCAGAGGAGGAATGCGAGGAGTTCTTCCCCTGATGATGATACAGCGGCGTAAAACAACGCGTGATGAACTGACCGCGACCCCCATTCCCTTTTCCCCCCCCGTGCCGCTCGGGAGGGGAAGGTAGTAGAGATAATGTTAAGCCCGGGAAGAGGGAGGGGTGGGGGGGAGGTTATCTTGTTCCCTGTCTCATTCTCCTGCTAATTTTAGAAATAAATGAATAGTTTTCCCCAAGTCGAGTCTGTTTTGCCCGTGACGGTAACTTTAAGGATTTCTCCCCGTCCTTATCTCAAACCTTGAGCCGTTTTTCTTATATCATCTCCTCCTATTCTCTCGGAGGGTGGGGGGAGCGAGAGAGAGACTGCGTAGTCTGGTCCCGATCGGGGCTGAACTACGACACGCATGAACTCAGACTAAGGAACCAGGAAGTCAGCCATTTCTGTGTTTCTTCACATCCAAGAGAAGTGTCATCTTTCTGAACCTCATGTAATATTTTGGTTTCTTTCCAAATTTCATTCAGGTCGATAAAACTCCTTCTATTCTGGTCTATGTATACACAGCAGCTAGTATTAATCACTGCGCATACGCCTCCTTGAGAGGCTAGTAACATGTCTAGAGGCTAGAGGGTGGAAGCGGGGACAGGTAGCCTGGGAGGATTACAGAGAGGCTGTGCAAGTGGCCAGGGATCAGGTAAGGCAGGCTAAAGCCCTGACAGAATTAAATCTGGCCAGGGATGTCAAAAACAACAAGAAAGGCTTCTATAGGTATGTTGGGGACAAAAGGAGGTCCAAGGAGAATGTAGGCCCCCTCCGGAAGGAAAAGGGTGACCTGGTTACCTGGGATATGGAGAAGGCTGAGATGCTCAATGACTTTTTTGCCTCAGTCTTCAGTGATAAGGGCTCTTGTCTCACCACCCAAGCTGTGGAAGGCACAAGCAGGGACTGGGAGGATGAAGAACCTCCTACTGTACTGGAAGAGCAGGTTCAGGAACATCTGAGGAACCTGAAGGTGGGACCTGATGAGATGCATCCGCAGGTCCTGAGGGAACTGGTGGATGAAGTTGCCAAGCCACTGGCCATGGTATTTGAGAAATAGTGGCAGTCTGGTGAGGTTCCCGATGACTGGAATAGTGATAACATAACCCCCATTTTTAAAAAGAGAAACAAGGAGGACCCGAGCAACAACAGGCCAGTCAGCCTCAACTCTGTGCCTGGCAAGGTCATGGAGCAGATTCTCCTGGAAACCATGCTAAAGCACATGGAGAGCAAGGAGGTGGTTGGTGACAGCCAACATGGCTTCACCAAGGGCAGATCGTGCTTGACCAATTTGGTGGCCTTCTATGACAGGGTGACAGCATCGGTGGACAAGGGACGAGCAACGGATATCATCTACCTGGACTTGTGCAAGGCATTTTACACTGTCCTGCACGACATCCTTCTCTCTAAACTAGAGAGACATGGGTTTGATGGACGGACCACTCGGTGGATAAGGAGTTGGCTGGATGGCCGCACTCAGAGAGTGGTGGTCAACGGCTCAATGTCGATGTGGAGACCCGTCACGAGTGACGTCCCTCAGGGGTCCGTGCTGGGCCCGGCCCTGTTCAACATCTTTGTCGGCGACATGGACAGTGGGATAGAGTGCACCCTCAGCAAGTTCGCCGATGACACCAAGTTATGTGGTGCCGTCGACACGCTGGAAGGGAGGGATGCCATCCAGAGGGACCTTGACAGGCTGGAGAGGTGGGCCCGTGCCAACCTCATGAAGTTCAACCAGGCCAAGTGCAAGGTCCTGCACCTGGGTCATGGCAATCCCAGGCACAAATACAGGCTGGGTGGAGAATGGATTGAGAGCAGCCCTGAGGAGAAGGACTTGGGAGTGCTGGTGGATGAGAAGCTTAACGTGAGCAGGCAATGCGCCCTTGCGGCCCAGAAGGCCAACCGCATCCTGGGCTGCATCAAGAGGAGCGTGGCCAGCAGGTTGAGGGAGGTGATTCTCCCCCTCTACTCTGCCCTGCAGAGACCCCACCTGGAGTACTGAGTCCAGTTCTGGAGCCCCCAACATGAGAAGGACATGGACCAGTTGGAGAGGGTCCAGAGGAGGGCCACGAAGATGATAAAAGGGCTGGAGCACCTCTCTTATGAGGAGAGGCTGAGAGAGTTGGGGCTGTTAGCCTGGAGAAGAGAAGGCTCCAGGGAGACCTGATAGCGGTCTTCCAGTACCTCAAGGGGGCCTAAAAGAAAGATGGGGAAAGGTTGTTTAGTAGGGCCTGTTGCAATAGGACGAGGGGTAATGCTTTGTCGTAGTTCAGCCCCAATCAGGACCAGACTACACAGTCTCTCTCCCACTCCCCCCACCCTCTGAGAGAACAGGGATAGAAAATATAAGGAAAAACGGCTCGAGGTTTGAGATAAGGACAGGGAGAAAATCCTTAAAGTTACCGTCACGGGCAAAACAGACTCGACTTGGGGAAAACTATTCATTTACTACTCCAAACAGCAGGAGAATGAGACAGAGAACAAGATAACCTCCCCCCACCCCTCCCTCTTCCCGGGCTTAACATTATCTCTACTACCTTCCCCCCCCGAGCGGCACAGGGGGGGAAGAGGGAATGGGGGTTGCAGTCAGTTCATCATGCGTTGTTTCATGCCGCTGCTTCATGGTCGGGGGACGGACTCCTCACATTCCTCCCCTGCTCCGTTGTGGGGTCCCACCCATACGCCACAGTCCTTTGTGAAACTGCTCCGGCGTGGGTCATCTCTTCCATGGAGTTCAGTCCCTCTGAAACAGCTGTCACAGCTGGCCCTCCACGGGCCACAGCCTCCTTCAGGCATCCACCTCCCCCAATGTGGGGTCCTTCACGGGCTCCAAGTGGATCTCTGCTCCTCTGTGGACCTCCATGGGCTGCAGGGGGACAACCTGCTCCACCATGGTCGTCACTACAGGCTGCAGGGGAATCTTGGCCAGGAGCAGCATTACTCCTCCCCCTCACTTCTGAACTGACCTTGGCATCTGCAGCCGTTCCTCACAACAGGCTGGCAGATGTCTCTCAGGATCTTTTTTACATCTTATTCACTTCTCATCTCCTCTCCACTTCTTGCAGCTGCGCTGGGCTGAGTTGGGCCCAGCTGGCCACCTGGCGAGAGGCCAGAGGGTGAGGCCTGCAAGGCCCATGAGGCCCGTGCCTCCCCCTCTCTGCCCCTGCTCAGCTTCTTCACATCTTCTCTCCTTTTTTTTTTCTGTTTTCCCCTTCTTAAATAAGTTATCGCAGAGGCGTTATCACGGAACATTCTGCTACCAATTGGCTCGGGCTTGGCCAGCAGTGGGTCCGCCCTAGGCCTGGCCAAATCCACTGAACAAAGGGGAGCGACTTCTAGCAGTTTCCTACAGAAGCTACCACCTTAGGCCCCCCCCTCACTAAACAAAACCACGACATGGTTTTAAAATAGAGGGGGGTAGATTTAGATTGGAAATTAGGAAAAATTTTTTTACGATGCGAGTTATAGAACACTGGAACAGGTTGCCCAGAAAGGTGGTGGAGGCCCCATCCCTGGAAACGTTCAAGGCCAGGCTGGATGAGGCTCTGAGCAACCTGATCTAGTCGGGGATGTCCCTGCTCCTTGCAGGGGGGTTGGACTAGATGACCTTTGAAGGTCCCCTATAACTCTAACCATTCTATGATTCTATTATTCTATGTCTAAAGCCTTTCTGTTTTGAGTGGTTATTTTGACAATTTCCGAGACCTCTTCTTGTAAAGAGGTAATGGCTTCAGAAGTTTTATTTCCTCTTCGTTCAGCTATTGCCAAAATGTTTACTGTGGCCTTTTCTAGTTCACTTACTCCTAGCCAAGGAATAAACCATCTGGTAAAAGAGTAAAATTTAGTGGGTCTGTCAATTAAAGGGTTATTTCCTTTTTGTCTCCTCATAAATGATGTGTTGTGGTTTTGTTTAGTGAGGGGGGGGCTAAGGTGGTAGCTTCTGTAGGAAACTGCTAGAAGTCGCTCCCCTTTGTTCAGTGGACTCAGCCGGGCCTAGGGCGGACCTGCTGCTGGCCAAGGCCGAGCCAATTGGTAGCAGAATGTCACGTGATAACGCCTGTGCGATAATGTATTTAAGAAGGGGAAAACAGGAAAAAAAGAAAGAGAAAAGAGAAGATGTGAAGAAGCTGAGCAGGGGCAGAGGCGGAGAGCGGGAGGCGCAAGCCTCATGGGCCTTGCAGGCCTTACCCTCTGGCCTCTCGCCAGGCGTCCGACTGGGCCCAGCTCAGCCCAGCCTGGCTGCAGGAAGTGGAGAGGAGAGGAGATGGATGATGTGAAGAGATTCTGAGAGGCATCTGCCAGCCTGTTGTGAAGAATTTTCCCTGTGAGAGGAACGGCTGCAGACGCCAAGGTCAGTGAAGAAGGAGGGGGAGGAGTAATGCTGCTCCTGGCCAAGATTCCCCTGCAGCCTGTGGTGAAGACCATGGTGGAGCAGGTTGACCCCCTGCAGCCCATGGAGGTCCACGGAGGAGCAGAGATCCACTTGGAGCCCGTGAAGGACCCCACATCGGGGGAGGTGGAGGCCTGAAGGAGGCTGTGGCCCGTGGAGGGCCCACTGGGACAGCCGTTTTGGAGAGACTGAACTCCATGGAAGAGATGACCCACGCCAGAGCAGTTTCACAAAGGACTGTGGCGTAAGGGTGGGACCCCACAACGGAGCAGGGGAGGAATGTGAGGAGTTCGTCCCCCGACCATGAAGCAGCGGCGTTAAAACAACACGTGATGAACTGACTGCAACCCCCATTCCCTCTTCCCCCCTGTGCCACTCAGGAGGGGAAGGTAGTAGAGATAATGTTAAGCTTGGGAAGAGGGAGGGGTGGAGGGAGGTTATCTTGTTCTGTCTCATTATCCTGCTGTTTTTAGAAATAAATGAATAGTTTTTCCCAAGTCGAGTCTGTTTTGCCCGTGACGGTAACTTTAAGGATTTTCTCCCTGTCCTTATCTCAAACCTTGAGATGTTTTTCCTTATATCATCTCCCCCTATTCTCTCGGAGGGTGGGGGGAGTGGGAGAGAGACTGTGTAGTCTGGTCCTGATCGGGGCTGAACTACGACATGATTTTAACCATAAGTTCTGATTTCCACTATATAATTCCTTTGTTACTATAATATTAGGGACTACTGCTCCCAGAGTACAGGTGGCTGACCAATTTGGAGGTAGGGCTTTTCGTGCTTTATTTCCACACAGCCAGTACCATCCACTCCCTTTTGAAACATTCCAATAGCCACTCCATGGCTTCCTTCCTGGAAGTTGTAATTGCATCAATGCCCTACAGACATGTTTCCAGGTAACCTGGTTTTGTTGGTAGTCACACATTTAACACCTGAGAGCTTGGAGTCCCACACATCCCAGGCCTGAAGGTCAGTTTAATTTTTCTTTGTGAATCTTGGATTTGCCGATATTTTGTGCCAAGACGTGTTAAAAGGAATAGGCACACCTATAAAAGCTATCTTCTTATTACCATGTTGCAGGAAATGGGTACATACCCAGTTATTTGTTTGATTAGCTATTTTCATAGCTTGTTCTACCAATTATAGATTAAAATTTTAATTCCAGGAATCAGACTGTCTTTCCTGGTTCCCTTTGGTTGTCTGACTCAGACAAACGATAAAAGCCAACCACCATATTTCTCTCATTATGGGGTTTTAGAAAAGTAGTATGCTTATGTAAATACCGTAGAAACAGTACTAATATTATCCCTACAAAACAATACAAGAAAAATTTCTCCCTGTGTACAATCTAAATGTAGATTTGATTCAATATTAGTCCAAGTACAGTTCGTTTATCTCCATATAGTCTTAACTTCAAAGGTTGAACTTACTCAACTTTCCTTGTCACTGGAGGGGCCACTTTTTCTCTGGTGTAGTGGATCCAGGAATCAATTCCCTGAAGTTTCACAGCAGTGTTTGTTGTCAGTAATAGAAGATAAGTTTCCTTCCACTTTTCTGTCAGTGGCTCCTCTTTCCAGGTTTGTAAATACACCTGGTCTCCTGGCTTAAATGAATGTACAGGTGAATCCAAGGGCACAGGAGCTCTCAGTTGGACGTACCTGTGGAGAGAGGTGAGAACTCTTGCCACAGACAAGAGGTAGTCACTCAAAATTTGATTGCCCTTAAGATGCATTTGGGATTCTGTTCTGGTTTTGTTAGTGAGGGGGGGCCTAAGGTGGTAGCTTCTGTAGGAAACTGCTAGAAGTCGCTCCCCTTTGTTCAGTGGACTCGGCCGGGCCTAGGGCGGACCTGCTGCTGGCCAAGGCCGAGCCAATTGGTAGCAGAATGTCCCGTGATAACGCCTCTGCGATAACGTATTTAAGTAGGGGAAAACAGGAAAAAGAGGGGGAGAAGATGTGAAGCAGCTGAGCGGGGGGCAGAGAGGGGGAGGCGCGAGCCTCATGGGCCTTGCAGGCCTCACCCTCTGGCCTCCCGCCGGGCAGCCGACTGGGCCCAACTCGGCCCGGCCCGGCTGCAAGAAGTGGAGAGGAGATGAGAAGTGAATAAGATGTAAAAAGGATCCTGAGAGGCGTCTGCCAGCCTGTTGTGAGGAACGGCTGCAGACGCCAAGGTCAGTGAAGAAGGAGGGGGAGGAGTAATATGGCTCCTGGCCAAGATTCCTCTGCAACTCGTGGTGAAGACCATGGTGGAGCGGGTTGTCCCCCTGCAGCCCATGGAGGTCCACGGAGGGGCAGAGATCCACCTGCAGCCCGTGGAGGACCCCACGCCAGAGCAGGTGGAGGCCTGAAGGAGGCTGTGGCCCGTGGAGGGCCCGCTGGGACAGCTGTTCTAGAGGGACTGCACCCCGTGGAAGAGATGACCCACGCCGGAGCAGTTTCACGAAGGACTGTGGCCCGTGGGAGGGTCCCCACGCTTAAGCAGAGGAGGAATGCGAGGAGTTCTTCCCCTGATGATGATACAGCGGCGTAAAACAACGCGTGATGAACTGACCGCGACCCCCATTCCCTTTTCCCCCCCCGTGCCGCTCGGGAGGGGAAGGTAGTAGAGATAATGTTAAGCCCGGGAAGAGGGAGGGGTGGGGGGGAGGTTATCTTGTTCCCTGTCTCATTCTCCTGCTAATTTTAGAAATAAATGAATAGTTTTCCCCAAGTCGAGTCTGTTTTTCCCGTGACGGTAACTTTAAGGATTTCTCCCCGTCCTTATCTCAAACCTTGAGCTGTTTTTTCTTATATCATCTCCCCCTATTCTCTTGGAGGGTGGGGGGAGTGAGAGAGAGACTGCGTAGTCTGGTCCCGATCGGGGCTGAACTACGACAGATTCTTTCCGTGTTAAATTTACAGTGTAAGGTTTCCCATATAAAATTTCGGATAGACTAACTCCTCCTCTATACCCTAGGGGTTACACTAATTCTTAATAATGCTAAAGGCAAAATGTCTATCCACTTCATCTGGGTCTCTTGACACAATTTTCCAATTTGTCTCTTTATTGTCCGACTCATCCTTTCTACTTTTCCACTAGATTGCGGCCTCCATGGAGTACGTAAATCCCATCTTGACACTCCTTCAACTGTCTTTGCAGTGAAATGAGGTCCTCTATTAGAAGTGAACCCTTCTGGTACTCCAAATCTTGCTATGATTTCTTATAATAGACTCTTTACCACTTCTTTTGTTTTGTTGGTGAGACATGGGAGAGCTTCAGACCATCCTGAAAAAGTATCAACAATTACCAATAAATACTTATATCCATTACAATTAGGTAATTCGGAAAAATCAATTTGCCAGTATTCCCCAGGCACAATATCTCTCTTTACCTCTCCGGGAGGGGGTCTCCTTTGGATCTTGGGATTATTTTTGACACAAGTTTCACATCACTGCATAATACTTTTAGCTATCAGTACCATATTGCTTCCTACAGCATGCCTCTTTTTTGCTTCAGTTAGATCTTCGTTTCCCATATGTGTACTCTTATGGGTTCGCTCCATTAACTCCTTCATTATTTGCAGAGTTACAACACATTGTCCATTTGGAGTTTCCCACCATCCTTTGGCAGTCTTTGTGCATTTTAATAATTCAGCCAACTTATTTTCTTTTTCTGTATATTTAGGGTCGTCAATATTTAAAATTCTTTCTGGGACTAAGGCTGCTACAGTTGTTGAAAGAGCAATCCTTTTTGCAGCTTCATCTGCCTTTGTTTCCTCTGATTGCATCGGTTTGTTCAGATTGATGTGCCTTGCAGTGTATCACTGCTACTTCTTTAGTTTTATTAATTGTCTCAAGTAATTCCATAATCTCTTTACTGTATTTCATAGGATTCCCTCGTGAAGATAACAATCCTCTTTCTTTCCAAATTGCACCATGAGCATGTATCATTCCAAAAGCATATTTTGAGTCATTATAGACATTAGTCCGCTTTGCTTCTGATAATTCCAAAGCTCATGTTAAAGCAATTAATTCAACTTTCTGAGTGGATGTGTTCACTGGCAGTGATTTTGCCTCTATTTCCTCTTCTAGAGTGATGACAGCATATCCAGCCTTCCGTTCTCCCTTCATTACAAAGCTGCTTCCATCAGTAAACAGCTCCCAGTCAGGATCCTGTAAAGAAGCATCCTTCAGGTCTGAATGCCTGGAGTGTACCTGTACAATGATTTATAAACAATCATGAGTCAATTATTCTTTTTCATGTAAAGGTAATAATGATGCTGGATTCAGGGTACTGGACACTGTTATCACTGTATCCTCTTGCTTGAGCAATACTGCTTGGTACTGTACCATCCTGCTCAGGGATAAACAATGGTGTCCTTTCTGCTCCAGTACTGTTGCAACAGCATGTGGCACATAAACAGTAATTTTCTGTCCCAAGGTCAATTTTCTTGCCTCTTGTATCAACAGTACAGCAGCTGCCACTGCTCTCAGACATCTTGGCCATCCAGAATTTACTTTATCCAATTGTTTTGAAAAGTAAGCTACCAGTCTTCTCCAGTCTCACAGAGTTCGTACAAGCACTCGCAGTGCCTGATGTTTTCTCTCATGTACATAAAGTTCAAAAGGTTTTGTTAAATTTGGGAGACCTAAGGCAGGAGCCCTCATGAGAGCAATTTTTATTTCATCACATAATTTTTGTCATTCTGGAGTCCATTCCAGTAACTCTCCTGGTCCTTTAACAGCTTCATACAAAGGTTTGGCCATTAATCCAAAATTAGGTATCCACAGGTGACACCATCCAGCCATTCCTAGAAATCCTCTGAGTTCTCTCTTTGATTGGAGGGCGGGGGGGCATTATTTGACAGATTGCCTCCTTTCTTTTGATTCCTAGTTTTCTTTGTCCTTGAGATATTTCAAATCCAAGATAAATCACCTTTTTCTGCACAATTTGTGCTTTCTTTTGTGACACACTGTATCCCGCTAACCCCAGAAAGTTCAATAGACTGATAGTTGTCTCTTTGCATTCTTCAATCATGTTTGCCCCCAACAGGATATCATCTACATAGTGTAACAAGGTGGTGGTGGTGGTCTTCTTGCCTTGCCATTGCTCCAGTTCCTTTACCAATACGTTACCAAAGATTGTAGGGCTGTTCTTGAATCCTTGGGGCAGCACCGTCCAGCACAGCTGCATTTTACGTCCTGTTGTAGGGCTTTCCCATTCAAAGGCAAACAGCTTCTGACTCTGTTCTTCCAATGGAATACAAAAGAAGGCATCCTTTAAGTCCAATACTGTAAAACAGACATTCGAATCAACTATTGTTGTTAACAGAGCGTAAGGATTGGGCACCACTGGGTGTATATCAGTCACTATTTGATTAATGGCTCTTAGATCTTGTACTAAACAGTATTCCTGTGAATGTGGCTTTTTAACAGGCAAAATCAGGGTATTATATTCCGACTGACATTCTTGCAACAGTCCACATTTCAGAAAGTTATTAATTATAGGCTCCAGTCCAATGCGAGCCTCTGATTTCATAGGATATTGTTTTCGTCTTACCAGCTTTGCTCCTGGTTTCAATTCCGCTCTCACCGGTTCTGCCGATTTAGCTCTTCCAGGCTTCTCGGCTGCCCAGACAAAAGGAATCACTGCATTCAGAGGAGGCTTTCATTTGTTTTTCCTTATTTCCAGCATCTCTTGTCTCTGATAATTCCTATAACATATATACTTGTGCTTCCCAGGCATTATTTTGTGGAATGTGTACTCGAACTTTGTCCCAATCAAAGGTTATTTGTACTCCCAATTTATTTAATAGATACCTTCCCATCAGAGGTAAGGGACATTCTGGCATATACAAAAAATCATGTGTATGTACTTCATTCCCAATTTCACACTTAATCGGTTGAAAGAAGGGTCTGACCTCTCATTTTCCTGTGGCACCAATCACTGACATAGAGAATTTGCTCATGGGTCCTTGTAACCGATTTGTAGGATTCCTGTGCACAAAGTTCACCCAGCATATGATATTTAAAAGCACAACAGTATTTATTGCTCTGTTATAGCCTTGCATAAGCAGTTACTAGCATAAGCAGTTACAGTTCCTAGCATAAGCAGTTACCAGCGTATTGTTTTCCCTTTATGAACCAGCTTACCAACTCGACTAAGCCAGAGACACCGCCAAGCAGGAGGATGTTTATCAGCGGGGTCAGAGCAGAGAAGGGAGGCAGCCGCAGCACCTTCAGGGCATTCCCTGTTGTTCATAGAGTGTGCTCTGGGTTCTTTCTCTTCTTCTCCACTCCGAGCCACCTCTGTTTATACCCTCAGCAGATTCAGTGGAAGAGTACAGACCAGGTGTTGATGCACGTGTGGCCAATGCATGCAACAAGGCCTGGCAAGTACGTGCCCTGCTGGCTAACAGTGGTTCCCGGATAGCAGCAACATCCTGCTCAATAACAGCCCTCCTAGCTCCCCTCTCCAAGGTCGTGTTCTCACAGCTGTGTGCAACTTGTAATTTCCCACAGTGGCCTTACATGGACCATCACTGAGATTCCTCACACAGTCCTTTACAACTATTTAGCACAGAATATGTTGCCCCTGTATTCAACTGAAAATTTAACTGTCTCATTCCTCAGCTCAACTGAAACCAGGGGTTCAGCTGGGATATCTAATTTATCAGCCCCTGGTCCCCATCAATCCAAGTCTTCTGTACCAATCATAAGTATGTCTGCCTCCGGAACGGGTGCAGATGGGGGTGCCCAATTAACTAATTGTCTCTTTGGGCATTGTCGTAGTTCAGCCCCGTACTCTGGTTTCTCTTCAGATCGTATAAATCTTTCGCCTTTTACTAAAGATTTCCGTGGAGAGGAACAAGTATGAGTGTTGAGTAATTTTTTGAGGCTCCATTTCGCTGGAGCTAGAGGTCTCAATTGGCCATTTAAGTTTAATAGTAAAAGACTGGTTAATGATTACAATGCATCATAAAAGCTTCAGAAGGAAAGGAATGTTTGTGGACCATTTGTTTCGTGGCAGTTTAAGTTATTAGTCTTGAAAATCGATACATTTTTTAAAATGGAAACTTGACCAAAAATCTGTCACAGAATTTGAGACCATTAAAGCAAAAGTTCAAAAAAAAAAGGAGAAGAAGATGTGAAGCAGCTGAGCGGGGGCAGAGAGGGGGAGGCGCAAGCCTTGTGGGCCTTGCAGGCCTCACCCTCTGGCCTCCTGCTGGGCAGACGACTGGGCCCAACTCGGCCCGGCCTGGCTGCAAGAAGTGGAGAGGAGATGAGAAATGAATAAGATGTAAAAAGGATCCTGAGAGGCGTCTGCCAGCCTGTTGTGAGGAATGGCTGCAGACGCCAAGGTCAGTGAAGAAGGAGGGGGAGGAGTAATGTGGCTCTGTAGGCAGCTAGGGTCTGGCGGCCGGAAGATATCGCGCTGTACGGGAAGATAGGACCCCTCTCCGGATAGCCAATAGCATTTAGTCTATGATGTAAGCAGACGGAAGTGACGTTGTAAACCCAAGCTATATAAGGCCGTGTTACCTACCAATAAATGCCATTTGCCGTCCACCACATTGGTGTCTGCGAGCTGATGGACCGAGCGGCCTGGGGGTGGTCGCCGTGCCGTTCCTGAACCAGGTCGCCACGCCAACAAAGGCAACATGTAGTTGTTTTTGATTTGACATCATCTTGTTCCAACAGGACAATCTGATGTTTGAGCATCCTGCTTGGGGATAACCAGTGTCCTCCTTTCTGTTCCAGAACAGAAAGTACCATATGCGGTACATAAACTGTTCTTGGCTGTCCCATTGTCAGCTTACGAGCTTCTTAAATCAGGAGGATAGTTGCTGCTACAGCTCATAGACAACCTGGTCATCCTTGGCTAACATTGTCCAATTGTTTGGAGAAATAACCAACTGGTCTTCTTCATTCTCCATTTTTCTGAGAAAGGATTCTTCTGAGAGCCAAGTGTTGTCTTTCATGAACAAACAGTTCAAAGGGTTTGGTTAAATCAGGCAACCCTAGAGCAGGAGTGGACATCAGAGCTACCTTTACATTCTGGAATGCCTTTCGAGCTTCAGGTTCTCACACAAGGGGTCCCTCCTTCAATTCCTTTAATCCACAGGTGACACCAGCCAGCCATTCCCAGAAATGTTCACAGCTCCTTAGCTCCTTTTGGCTCCGGCATTTGGCAAATTGCCTCTTTTCTCTCATTTCCAAGTTGTCTTTGTCCCTGTGTGATTTCAAATCCCAAATACATGACAGTCTCTTTTCCAATCTGTGCTTTCTTCTTGGAAAATCTGTTCTCATTTTGGCCCAAGAAATTTAGCAGGTTAGTAGTCAAGTTGAAATATTCTTCTCTGGTTTCTGTGGCTATTAAAATGTCATATACATATTGCAACACCAGTCTTTCAGGATAAATTATTTTGCATGTTTCTAATTCCTTAGCCAATTGATTTCCAAAGATCGTTGGGCTATTTTTAAATCCTTGAGGTAGCACTGTCCAGGTGAGCTGAGTCTTCTGCCCAGTTGTGGGATTTTCCCATTCAAAGGCAAAATATGCCTGACTATTTTTGTCAAGGAGAATACAGAAAAAAGGCATCCTATAAGTTCAATACAGTGAACCACTTGTGATTTTCTTTTAAAGCTGTCAACAAGGTATACGGGTTTGGCACTAAGGGGTGAATATCTTGAACTATTAAATTTATTGCTATTAAAATCTTGTACTAATCTATATTCCTCACTTTCTGGCTTTTTCACAGGTAAAATGGGAGTATTGAATACTGATTAGTCAATTTTTTTTTTTTTTTAATTTCAATTATTTTCTCAAGGCCTCTTCTAGCTTCTAATTTTAAGGGTACTGTTTTTGTCTTACCGGTTTGGCGCTTTCCTTTAGAAAAATCTTTACTGGTTCTGCTGCTTTTGAATGTCCGGGAACTTCGCCAGCTCACACCAAAGGGTTACTGCATTGTCCACTTCTTGAGAGATTTCATGTGGCTCTGAAGTTGTCTGTAACATAAAAATTCTTGCCTCTATGGCTTTTGATTAGGGTATATTTAATTGAATTTCACAGTTTTAAAAACTAATTTGTGCTTTCAATTTGCTCAATAAATCTCTCCCCAATAAGGCAACAGGACACTCTGGTATATATAAAAATTGGCCAATTCCCCATTGTTTACCCACCTTAAAGTTAAGGATTGAATGAAAAATTTCTTTTCAGCTTTCCCTGTGGCACCAATTTTGTCTACATGCTATTTACTCAATTTTCTTCTACAAGTACTTAAAACTGAATAGCTCCAGTATCAAAATAGAAAATCCATGGTTTGGGTCCCCAGCTGGATTGTAACCAGGGGTTCTGCTGGGGAATTCTCCCCCAGTCCTCTTTGCACCTCTGACAAAGGCATCTGCTCTGCTGCCAGTTTTTTGTTTCTTTTTCAGAATAAGGACATTCATTTTTCCAATGCCACCATTCTTCACACTTTGCACACTAATTTTCCCAATCTCTCTCCTATTGCAGTTATTTTATCCATTCCTCTACCACACCCCTGATCTCATCCCCGGTTTGTTCCCCTACTGCTTGTCAAAGTGGTGGGGGGGGGGCAAGGCTTGAGCCGCTCCTTGTTCTATCTGGTCTTGTCGGCTTCCAGTTCTCCCTGCAATAGGACTGAAACCCTCATAATTCAACTGTCCCACTCTACAGCTCCCACCAGGGGTTCGGTGTTCTGGCCCCTTTTTCTACTGTTTCATTTGTTAAACCTGCATCAACGCTTACAGACAACACATAAAGATAACACAGAAATTTAACACAGAAATTTAACACATGAATTCTATGTCTTCCTCTTCAGTTCCACATTTTAAACACCACTTTCTATACTACAAGCCAGGATCTTTTCAACCTTTTTCCTTTTTCTTTTTTTTTTTTTTTAATGCCAAAACCATCGGATCCTTGGGGACGTATCTGCAATCTTTCTGCCACTCGGGATGATTTCCCAAAGTAAAGAACAAATCAACATAGGGGACCACATCTCACTTTCCTTCCCTTCTACAAGATAACATCAACTGTAAAATATTGTATCATTTATTTTTTTTTCTAGTCATTGGGTCTCCCCTTATATCCTCCCAAGGTTTAAGAATGCATCCCAGTGGAGACTTCATTAATATTTCCCCTCCCATTGAGGTAGACATAGAAGATATGTGTTTTCCCATATTTTACAAAGGAGTTTTTGGTACCAAAAAGACAATAACACTGTTCTACAGACAAAGTCAATCCCGTCACCAAGAAAAGTTTAAAACCCCAAATGCAATACTGTATATCATTCAAGTCCTGTACACCGCAACACATGCATACAGACTTAAAAAAAACCCAGCATTGAAGCAACAATTACTAGCTTGTAAATCACTTTTAAAACACGCTGGGGCCCCTTTCCAAGCTATGTACAAATCTTACCAATACTTCCCATACTCTTACTCTTAAACAATTTAGACCAAATGCCAAATACCAGATAAATGCAAATGACAATTGTCCCGAATACAAAAACCAAACAAATGCAAATGACAATTGTCCCAAATACACAAATGTCCAACCCAGCAATAGCTTTCACTTATGACTTACGGGCAGACGCCTAGGCTTCCAAACCAAATGGGTACGCTTTAAGCCCCAACCCTGCGAAGCTTTCGCCGCGCCTTACGGGCAGGCTATCCAGACCAGACAGATTTCAAAGAAGAAGTGCCTTACCCTTTTCTCCAGGGAACGTTGCGAGGAGCTTTGTGAGTCGAGAGTGATGGGCCTCCCCGAGAATACCTCGGTGCCGGCTGGAGTTCGATCAACACTCGATCTCGTTCAGTCTCACTTGCAAGGTCCCATCTGGGTCGCCAAAACTGTTACCGAAGTCTGGAATAAAGCTCCTTAACAGCAATGAGAAGTTAAGAAGCAGGCACTTCTTTATTGCAGCGCTGGGCGCACGGGGGATCGCTCCACCTAGCGTGCGCACCTGTTCGATCAACAGCGCAGGTTAAATACACACCTGTTATACATATTCACTAGATTTCCAAGAAATATTATACAGAAACATTAACTTTCTGATAAATCATTATAATATTTCCCCACCCACTTGTGCATGCTCAGTCTTTTGAGTCGAGGGTCTTCTGGTGGTCTTGGTGGTCGTCAGAACGCCCCCTCCTCGAATTTGCTGGTCAAACTCCTCCTTGAAATCTCCATATATGGTCTTGAGAACAGGTCGCGTTGCTCCTTGTTTTTCCTGGCTCCGAAGTGATGGCTCAGGGCCTATTTCTACAGGTGGTGTTTGGGGTGTTTGGGACTTACCATTGTATTAACGATATGCTAGGCTAACTTCTAACAAATGGGTATTATAATATCTCTAAGGTCCCATTCCCTCTAAGGACAAATAGATTTCTTATAAAATTTAACCTATGTGACTACAGTTCTACAGTTAGCAAGAATCACCTCATATTGTTATTTAATTTTCAACATTTATGTCATGTAACAGAGGGTTTGTTCGGGCAAGGCCAGGCCAGTCTGCAGATCCTCTGGTGTTAACCAGCCAAATGGCTTCTGCTAAATATGCATCCCTACTGCTTGAATGTCTCAGCACCCATCGTTCTCTGTAGTGTTTAACAGTTGATGGTATCATTCAGTCTTCTGTGAGGCTTGTACATGAGAGGACATGTCAAGGCTTGCTTTCTTTCACATTCTGCCCTGCCTCACTCTGCTCTCAATGAGAAGACTGGGAATGGGTGGATGTTTTGGGAGGGGACATAGCTGGAATAGCTGACCCAAACTGACCAAAGGACAATTCCATACCATATGACATCATGCTCAGCAATAAAAGCTCGGGGAGAGGACTAGGATGTGGGGAATGTTTGTGGTTATGGCATTTGTAACCAAGTAACCAATCATTTGTAATGAAATAACTGTTAACATGTACTGTGTCCCTGCTTCCCAGGAAGTGGCTACACATTTGTCTGCCAATGGAAAGTAGTGAATTCCTCTTTTTGCTTTGTTTGCATGCATAGCTTTTGCTTTCTATATTAAATGGTCATTACTTCTGTCTTTTTGCCTTCCTTCTATTTTGTCCCCATCCTGTGGGAAAGGGGAGTGATCTCACATAGCAAGTGGTTGTGTGGGTGCTTGGCTGTTGGCCAGGGTCAACCCATCACAGTCTCATAGCTGGACCTTGGACCTATATCATAGCCTTGTCTCCTCTGTTTTGGACATAAACTGTAGGGTTTAAGTAACAGGGGGCTGCAGTGGTGACCTATGTGGGAGGAGGCCTTGAACTGCCACGTGTCGGTTGTTTATATTCTTTGGGTTTTTTTTTAACATCCAAATCAGTGATGAGAAGTTTGTATTAATTGGCAATAACTTAAGTAAAAATTCCCTGAGTTGAGACTGTTTTGCCTGTGACACCTGCCATGTCTCTTGTTCCTCCTGACTGGGCTCCCTGGATAGACTCTGGCCCTGTTTTATTTCCTTGCCTTATCTGGGACTATTAATATAACCTGTTATCACTGCCCCTGTTCTGTCCACCCTTTTCTGTGACCTGATTGTTGAGGGCTCTGCCTTTGCTGTGGTCACTCTCAGCTCCTGGCTTGTCTTCTCTCACAGAGGAGCCCTGCTCTTGCTGCTCCCTGACATCCAGTCTCTTCAACTTTACTCCAGTCTTTAACACTTTCAAGGTCTACTTTGTCTACATTACAAACAACAGCTCTAGGACTGTATTTGGTGTAAGCTTGCCATGAACGTAGAGTTCTGAGAATGTCTCCTATAGTACACTCACTTTTTCTGTCTGTCTATTTGTGCTGTTTGTTTGAGAACTAGATGAACTAACAGTTACGGTATAAACATTCATGGCAGGTGCAGGGTAGTCAAAAGAATTCAGGTATCCATTTGGGCTGGATTCTGGGATAGAGGCCATAAAAAAGGGGTGATATTGAAATACTAAAAGTTAAAGTTAAACTTACTAGACTTATGGAAATTGGAGAACTAAGGTTTTAAACAATGTGCCTTTGTCTGATATGCAGGAAGTACCTGTCTAAAAGCAGAAGCATAAAATGATGAAATTCTAGATCCATCAGCAACCTATGAAGAACCGCTTAGGTTTGCCAAACTACTGAAGAAACTAGGGGAAATTCCAGCAGGGGGAACCACAACCACCGACTCACGAACTCTTTACCCAAATCACACCATCTAGTCAAAAGAAGTAGGCAGAGTAACAGGAACAGTGGAGGGGGAGGTGCTGATCTCCTCTCTCTGGTGACCAGCGATAGGACACGAGGAAATTGTATGAAGCTGCGTAAGGGGAAGTTCAAATTGGACCTTAGGAAAAGGTTCTTCACTGAGAGGGTGTTCGATCACTGAAACAGGCTCCTCAGGGAAGTGGTCACAGCACCAAGTCTGTCTGAATCCAAGAAGCATCTGGATGACACTCTTAGTCATGTGGTTTAGTTTTAGGTAGTCCTGTGAGGAGCAGGGAGTTGGACTTGATGATCCTTATGGGTCCCTTCCAACTCAAGATATTCCATGATTCTTTGATTTTGTCTATTATACGCTGTGTGGTCACCTGTATTAGTATCCCATGTGTGTGTATGTGCCTCTCCGCAATACACGCTCAGCCTCACTACTGGGCAAACCTATAAATGTGGATGGCAGCAGTCGCATCTTAGAGTGGGTCTTAGAGTACACCCAACTGGACTTCAGTGGCCAGGAAGGAGGAATTCACAAGTCCCGGAGTCCTCTAGTTTTGAGAGCTCCCATAATATCCTTAACAGTGAGGATATATACTGAGAAAAAAAATGGTTCATGGAACTTAGAAATCTTCAGTTTAAGAAATATTCTAGATGTAAAAATTTTATATTGATTGTGTATTTAGAATGTTAGAAGTTTGGGTTTCTACAGGAAGTAACAGCAATATTACATGTAGGTATTACATAATTGTAGTCTCTTTACATTACCACATCTTAGTGCATCTCAGTCCTGGAAAGCATGATCTGATTCTTTGTAATTAAGAAAATAAACTAATTTATAGATGAGGTGATTGCCTACATAACTAATTGCATTCACTCCCACTAAAACATATGGACAGAAACATTTCCTAAAAAAAAATAAAAAGGAACAAAAACATTTGTTTTATTGATTAATCACTCAAATTCTAGTTAGGGACTGGAATCATGCTTCCATTTCAAGATATCTTTTAATAGATGTCACTTGTCTTGTATCTCTGAGGATATTCCTATGGAATTCAGACAAGCTCTTATATTACCTGTTTAGAGCAGAGCACCTTGTGCCTCTTTACAAGAGGCACTCTTGTCACGATAATAAAAAGAATTTTTGTGGAATTCATAACACAAGGCTGTGTTTATTGAGATAAATTATCCCTTTATTAGGAAAGCACCAATACAACATTCTTCAAAATTACTGTAATTTTATTTGCCTCAGGCTTATGACTTACAACCAAAGACATTGTGCAAAGAAAGCAAAGATTAAGTACACTTTAGGGAAAAGGTGAGAATTCACACTGGTAACATAGAAGATCAGTTTGATGAAAGAAGCCATTCATTACACTATTTATATTGCAATATTCTAAAACATTTTTCAACTCATTGTTTTTAATCAAGAGGAGAAAAGTTTAGCAAAGTTTATAGTACACATAAATTTGCTACAATTCAAAAAAGCATTTTTCTGAAGATCATCAAGCATAAAGTGAAAAAATGTATACAGGACAAAGTGAGGCAAAGGCTAACTACTGTACATTTATAAGCTATTAAACAAAGTTGCATATATGCACCACAGTGTAAAAAAGCAATAGAGCAGAAAACTGTCTGATGAAAAATAAAATAACCAGTGGCTTTTTATGGCTTCTCCTGGTTATCAATGCTACAAAAGACATTTTTTGTCTTTCTGATGACACTGAAAACATCAAATGATAAAACCAGGCACGATGAAACCAAGGAAATCCAACCCAGAGAAATATACTATCGATGCACATTTTTTCATCAAATCTTTTTTGTTGTTTTGGAGATTTAAAAACAAATCTTTGAGGCCCATTCAGTCACAGTATGTTACTTTTTTCCTTTTTTACACTATGACATCATACGTTTGTCAGGCTAGAGCTAGTTTATAGAGGATGAGAAATACAACTCAATGTCTGTTTGACGAAATGAATTCAGTGGTTGTAAAATGAGAGAAAGGAAGGGGATGGGATCAATTCTACCAAAGAAATAAACTCTGTGAATTACTCATCATCACTTCTGCTTGCTTCTGACTGATCCTAGAGGTAAGAGACACAAGAAAAGTCAGAAATTCTTTGCCAATTATACTGTGGATTTTGTTAAAGAAAAAAAGAAAAATTACAGTTAAATTGACAAATCAAGATAGCCATAACAAAAGTAATATGTTATTTACTATTTTCCTTTCATGACATTTCATTCCAATTAAATTCCTGTGGGCCTCTTTAGAGAAGAAAAGACACAGAATCAGGAAACACTAGCTCCTTTCTGTCTACCTAGATAAAATGTCCAGAAAGGTTTGTCTTAATTTGTTGCATTAATAGAAACATCTATGAGAAATTAAAACTAAAGTGTTTCTAGGGTGAGAATGAAAGCAAACAAACCATGAGTTTTAAAGTTTTTAAGAAAGAAACATCTTCAAAAAATAAGTGCCAAAAGTGTCAGATTTTTTGTCTTCCAGCACCGAGACCAGAACCCACAAGCAAACTCTAACACAGTTTGAACCTGCTCCCCCATCCTCCCAAGATGACGACACAGATTTAAAACAATGCTTAATGTTTCTAAGCATGAAGAGGTGAAAATTCTGAGTGCAAACAGGACAGGGTATAGATGAAATCACTGCAACCATTTCCAAAATTTCAGTGAACAAAACTTATATTTTCATCTTGATCCTCATCACTGTCATTGTCACTCACAACAGGCTTGGCTTTTACTTGACTTTGTCTCTTCTTGCATTTGCCTTTGTCCTGTCTTTTTTCATCCTTTATGTTCAGCTTGATTTTGACTTTCACAGGTTTTGCTGTAAAAAGTGGAATGTGAATGTAACATCTGCCTTTATTTATTGTATACCATTTTCGTACTAAATAACTTTAAAATAACTTTTAAAGAGTCTGTCTTCATGTAACTTCTCCCCTTGTAGCCTGAAAAAAAAAAATCCTCTTTCTGTTCTTTCTCTGAATTGTGGAATTAAGTATAGATATTTGTTTTTACTTGTGTTCTTGATAGTTGCAATGCTAATTTGCATTAAACTATCAAGAAAATCCAAGAGTTGATCAGGTGCATCCTTCTTTCACTTTTAGAATGCATGGCACTTACAGATAGCATTTAGTGTTGCAACTACACTCAGGGAATCTTGTAAAAGAAGATGCATGTTAAGAAATAAAGTAGTTTTTGTTGTCTGCAAATAGAAAAATGTCTATCCTCAATAGGAACAGACAATCTTGTTTGGTTTTGTTTAACTACACAAACTCCTAAAATTCAAATTGGAAATAAAAGACATACATTTTTACCAACGGAGGTAATAAATTATATCAGAATAATTTAAGAAGAAATGTGAGCATCACTTCTTAAAAGAGATGCTCCAACTTAACCTGCAGCATGCCCTAGATCCCAGATGAATTTTTGGCCCAGCCTGGGCCCATCTCACAGCAGATTAGCTGAGCCTCTTAAATTATGAATGTCATCTCCTGCTTGCCAAACAATCTGAGTTCCATTTTCCCTCTGTCTCACTGAAGTAACATTTTCTCGTTCTTAATCATATATGTTGCATAATATCAGAAAGGTTGCTAACCTATGGATGAAGGAAGTAATGAGTTCTAGGCACTTATATTTACAAGCAACATGATCGGGAAAAGAAGGATCCATATATACTCATGGTCAGTCAGATAAGGATAAGTCAGATCTGTTTCCATCTGAGTAGTGCTTAAAAGCACCTACTGTGAAAACTTGAAGTCTTCAGCACAATTCTAAGAAATATAGCCAGAACAGAGTAGCCAAGAGACTTAAACTGAATGGAAGAAGCCAAAACAGCAAACTTTATAACTACTTCCAACAGTGGAAAATGAAAGTCTATAACCAGTCTCAGAACACAAATGGAAAAATCAATTCTCCCCTCTTCCCTAAATGTATTTCCTCCTCAGCATTCAGCAGGAAACTTACATTCTGACTCTGACTCCTCTTCATCATCATCATCATCATCATCATCATCATCATCATCATCATCATCATCATCATTGCTTTCATCCTCACTCTCTTCTTTGGCAATCTTCTGTCGTGCACTTTTGAATACAGACTGAAGAACAATGGAATACTCATAGATCTACAGTATGAAAGTAAACCTATTTCAGAACTGCAAGCCAAGCATCATAAAAATCTCACTTTTTTCTTTTCCTATACAAACTCACAGAATGTAGCCTTTTTATTACAAGTAACAATGCTTAATTCATGAATTTTACAAAAAAAAATGCCAATATTGAATTGTCATGCTCTAAATGAAGAACTCACTCAGTCAACAGTGAGCCACAAAAATATGACTATGTATCACATTTAAAACATTCAATTAGAGAAAGAGTCCATCCTGGAATACAATTGTTTTTCTTTCATTATTATTTTATTACCACTAGAACTATGATATATTTTAATTAGAACATAACAATATTGAGAAATTGTTGTTCCAAAATCCAAAGTGGATAAAAACCAAAATAATTTATCCCAAGCTTTAGGATTCCTTTAAGACTCCTTCCTTTAAGATCCAAAAATATTGAAAATCAATGCTTATCCAAAACTCTATTAATATTTTGAAGTCTGCTAAGTATTTTTGGTACTATCAGCTTTTATATTAACCTCATTGGAAGAACATCTATGAATGAGAGAACTACATCTGGCTTGTAACCAGATTAATTTAACAGAAATAAAAATTAAAAATAATAAGGAGACACTATAATCATCTTAACAAAATGAGCTTGTGTATACTGCTCTGTAAAACTTTGGAAGCAATGCATTGGTTAAATTGAACCCACCATATAAGATCTATCTCACCCTGAAAGCACCTTTTAAGCCTCCAGTCCAGCTGGAAATGCTTTCATAAAAATAAAAAAAGAGGAGCATGCATCATACTAATAAAACAAATATGAAGTATCTCGCTTAAATTTTACTTTATTGTGTACTTAAATATCTCTTTCTGAATTAAACCTATGAGTTTTTATTTTTTAATGTAAGTAGTGCACACATAAATATTACATTTTAATGATATAAGTATGTGTCAGAGCAAAAGTGGATCCAAACTATAACACAGAATAAAATAAAACCTAAAAAATTTTAGAACTACTGCAGGAATGTCCCGAGGTTTCACGAAAATCAAAATTAATGGTACAGGGAATGTCTCAGACAGAAATTTAAAAAATTATAGGTACAAGTTATTTGGACTTCATGCTTTAAAAAGTAATACTAAATTTGGTGGATAACATTAGTATGTTGGAATGGAAAATATTTCTGCATCATTCTGTGATAGAAATTTGATTATTTCCAAAGAACAGAAATATCTACTGAACATTTCTACCATTTCAGTATCATTACTAATAATCTTACCAAGAGAATAGCAACCAAACTTTTCCAACAAGAATAATTATCTATATTGATTTCTCATATGACCATTGATTTTTCCTTGCATATTTTTACCTTCCTGATCAACTTCCAATTTCAAGCTTCTCAGTCATGTTTTTTATATCAGCTTCCCTTCTTATTTTTGCCATTTACTTTCATTAGCAGTAAAATAGCTATAAACATCTATATCACTAAGCAAAATCATAGCTTTTGAACAATGAGTAAAATTTTCTCCTACACTTCCAATCATTATTTTTTTTTTCTTGAATAATTGAGCTGATTTTGATTTTTTCATTTAATTGAATGTTGTAAAGATATAAAAAATTTGTACAACAGACAACATATTATTCTGCTTGTACACAACAAAAATAATCAAGTAATGATCATTTGTACTAAGCAATCCCTCATTTTTAATTGAATGTTAAATTTCTTTGTTATTTGTCAAGATAACATGATATAAAATTCCTCTGTATAGCAAAGGTTCATTGTCCTGGTTTCATGTGGGATGGAGCTAATTTTCTCCTCAGTAGCTGCTGTGTTTTGGATTTAGTATGGGATTTCGTATGTGAGGAATGTTGATAAACACACTGATGTTATGAGTTGTTACTGAAGAGACCAAGGACACTTTACACCTTCCCAGGTTTTGCTAATGTGCAGGTGCAGGAAGCTGGGAGGGATATAGCCAGAACTGTTGACCCAAACTGGCCAAAGAGAGTATTCCATGCCATAAATGTCACGTTCACTATATAAGTGGGGGTGGGCTGATGAGATGGCTCACTTTTCTCTCCCTGTTCAGAATCATTCTGGGGTTGCTTTCATACCGTGATTGCTGCTCGGGTCATTGGGTCGTCTCAACCCACAAGTTTTCCTTCCTTCCCGATTCTCTGCCCCATCCCCTCGGGAGGAGGAGTGAGTAGCTGTGTGGCACTCTACTGCTGACTGGGGTCATCTACAGTGTTTAGACGCTTACAGAATGCATTAATATCGGTGGCATGTAACATTGAGTTTATAACATTTTTACTGAAGTCTCCCATGACATTTTTTTAATTGTGTGTTGCATCTGCTAGAATGTGTATGTAAAATTGTGTCAGAGTCTCTAACACAGGTAGTATCATATCATTCTACATATGTTGCCATATAAATACAAATTTCCACATATGTTACCATTCCCTATCTTCTTTCCTACTGACAACTCAATCTTTTGACAAAAATTTAAACATTCCAATTTTCCCACCAACTTTCAGGATCAAGTAGGCTGAATTTGTTTTCATAATGAACAATTCTAATTCTGTTTGTTTGCCCGGGTTCCTAAGACTGGTGTACAGGAAAGTAAAGAGTTTATTCTCTTCATGTCCTGCAGTGCTTAGATGTATTTTATTCCAATGATCTCAATTTGATTCAACACTTATTTTTCCCCTGTCATAGTTCAGCCCTGATCGGGACCAGACTACACAGTCTCTCTCTTACTCCCCTCACCCTATGAGAGAATAGGGGGAGATGATATAAGGAAAAACAGCTCAAGGTTTGAGATAAGGACAGGGAGAAATCCTTAAAGTTACTGTTACGGGCAAAACAGACTAGACTTGGGGAAAACTATTCATTTATTTTTAAAACTAGCAGGAGAATGAGACAGAGAACAAGATAACCTCCCCCCCACCCCTCCCTCTTCCCAGGCTTAACATTATCTCTACTACCTCCCCCCCCGAGCGGCACAGGGGAGAAGAGGGAATGGGGGCCGCGGTCAGTTCAACACGTGCTGTTTTACGCCGCTGCTTCATGGTCAGGGGAAGAACTCCTCACATTCCTCCTCTGCTCCTTCGTGGGGTCCCTCCCACGGGCCACAGTCCTTCCTGAAACTGCTCCGGTGTGGGTCATCTCTTCCACGGGGTGCAGACCCTCCAGAACAGCTGCCCCAGCATGGGCCCTCCATGGGCCACAGCCTCCTTCAGGCCTCCACCTGCTCTGGCGTGGGGTCCTCCACAGGCTCCAGGTGAATCTCTGCTCCTCTGTGAACCTCCATGGGCTGCAGGGGGACAACCTGCTCCACCATGGTCATCACCACAGGCTGCAGGGGAATCTTGGCCAGGAGCAGCATTACTCCTCCCCCTCACTTCTGAACTGACCTTGGCATCTGCAGCCGTTCCTCACAACAGGCTGGCAAACGCCTCTCAGGATCCTTTTTACATCTTATTCACTTCTCATCTCCTCTCCACTTCTTGCAGCCAGGCTGGGCCGAGTTGGGCCCAGTCGGCTGCCTGGCGACAGGCCAGAGGGTGAGGCCTGCAAGGCCCATGAGGCCCGTGCCTCCCCCTCTCTGCCCCTGCTCAGCTTCTTCACATCTTCTCTCCTTTTTTTTTTTTTCTGTTTTCCCCTTCTTAAATATGTTATCACAGAGGCGTTATCACAGAACATTCTGCTACCAATTGGCTCGGCCTTGGCCAGCAGCAGGTCTGCCCTAGGCCTGGCCGAGTCCACTGAACAAAGGGGAGTGACTTCTCATAGTTTCCTACAGAAGCTACCACCTTAGGCCCCCCCTCACTAAACAAAACCAGAACATCCCCCTTTTCACATAATCCTGTTTGTTTAATGCCTTCTTGACTAGCCTAGTGTGTCTGTCTTGTCCAAGATTTAGATCTTATCCTTTCATAACTATATCTCAGAGAATCTACAGCATATATTTCAACTTTCTCATCTGTCTTCTAGGTTTCTGTACTTTCTTTTGTATTGCTGTTTACCTCTTCTGTTGTGAATTCACAGAACTGAGTGCATCCTTGTGTGTAAACCAGGCAAAATCCTTAACTGTATATCTCTACAAGATAAGAGATTTGGATATATTATTTATTAATGAGACTACATTATTCTGGTCTCTCAAAATGGATATTGTTCTTTCAACAAGAAAAAAATGTCAACAATGTCCAGAGAATATGAACTATATACACAAAGATCTAGTGTCAGACAAACTTTAAACTTAATCTTCCATTAGTAGAGCTGAAAATTTCACCACTAAATACTTAAGAACTGTCCCTAAGCTGGATCATTCTCTCAGTTACTTGTATTATTCACTTTGGTGAGCTCAAACCAACATATGGCTCTTCAGGGCACAGCCATTTAGCATAGATTCAAATAATCTGAAAACTGTCCTTAAGTGTATCAGAACAAACTGATCTCAGGGTTATGGAATCAAAACTAAATTCACTGAATGTTTGAATTCTTGTTGTGACCAAAGGATTCTGGATGCTTCAAAGAATCTGGGCATTTTTATTCATTAAAAGCACTAATAAGATTAAAAATAGAGGTTTTATATACAGAATTGTCATAATTAAACAAGCACTGAAAACATTGAGTAGGGAAGACACATGTTTAACACAAAGTGGTTCAATCAGACCTGTGATCCCTCCAAATTGAATGTCTGAGCATTGTGACACAGCAACATGACATCTTTCTCCAGATCACTGAGGTTCCGGTATTTATGGTTACGAATTCTTTCCTGTTGCGTTTGTTAAGAAGACGGGGAGAAGGAAGGATGGCAGCAGTAGGGAGAGAAAAAGAAAAATAATGGACAGGACAATCAATTAATATTGCTTTTCAATACATTAAAACCTTCTATTTAAACATTTTACCTAAGTGGAATGACAAATATCCAATTAAAAAAAAAACAAACAAAATTTAAACCTGTGTGAGAGGAATATGCTGACAAAATGCATCATGGCCAAAGGCAGATGAAAAATTGTGCAATCATTGTGTGAACTGGAAGGATCAAAAGCAGCAGAAGTTGTAAAGTTGTATTGTTGTGGATAAGAAAGGAGTTCAATTACAAGTTTCTTCTCAGTACAGAAACAAAAAGAGGTACAGTTTGACTGAAGGTAAAAGAGATAGCTATGAACACCTCATGGCCTCTAAGGTACAAGAAGTTGACTAATACTCACCTATCCAACTGTGCCTGTTCCAAAATGTGATGCTAGTTGAAAGATGATTATATTCCTCCCAACAACATAAAATTTTTGCAAGCACTACACTTATTTAAGTTTTGTGTACAGATGCAGGATTTGATCCTTTACAAAAAACATTAATGTATCATCTCTGAAAGTATGATTTATGTCATCTTATGTTTTGCTTTGACTTAGGTGTTAGTAGTAAAGTACTGCAATATACATTAAGCAAAATTCATAACAAGGAATATATGAAAATTTAAAATCTAAGCAAAAACACATAGGCAAATTTAATATACACATGATCATAATATTTATGATGACTTAATGTTCATGATTTTATATATTGAAAAGGAATAAAGAAATGTCCACATCCCAAAACAGTTCTCACCTTTATTTTTTTGAAGTCCACTGGTTTGCTAATTAATTCATAATACTCTGGTAATTCTTTTCTAGATGGGAGTTGAATGAAGACTTCACTTAGCTGTTGTCCTGAACTGTTGAGAAAAACAAGCACACAATGCAAAGAATTCATAGAATCATAGAATGGTTAGGGTTGGAAGGGACCTTCAAAGGTCATCTAGTCCAACACCCTGCAAGGAGCAGGGACATCCCTGACTAGATCAGGATGCTCAGAGCCTCATCCAGCCTGGCCTTGAACGTTTCCAGGGATGGGGCATCCACCACCTCTCTGGGGAACCTGTTCCAGTGTTCTACAACCCTCAGTGTAAAATTTTTTTTCCTAATGTCTAATCTAAATCTACCTCCTTCTATTTTGAAACCATTACCCCTAGACCTGTCACATCAGGCCCTACTGAACAGCCTCTCCCCATCTTTCTTGTAGGCCCCCTTGAGGTACTGGAAGGCTGCTATAAGGTCTCCCCGGAGCCTCCTCTTCTCCAGGCTGAACAGCCCCAACTCTCTCAGCCTGTCCTCATAAGAGAGGTGCTCCAGTCCTCTGATCATCTTCGTGGCCCTCCTCTGGACTTGTTTCAACAGGTCTACATCCTTCTTATGTTGGGGGCTCCAGAAATGGACACAGTACTCCAGGTGGGGTCTCTGCAGGGCAGAGTAGAGGGGCAGAATCACCTCCCTTGACCTGCTGGCCACACTCCTCTTGATGCAGCCCAGGATGCGGTTGGCCTTCTGGGCCGCAAGGGCGCATTGCCGGCTCATGTTGAGCTTCTCATCCACCAGCACTCCCAAGTCCTTCTCCTCAGGGCTGCTCTCAATCCATTCTCCACCCAGCCTGTATTTGTGCCTGGGATTGTCACGACCCAGGTGCAGGACCTTGCACTTGGCCTGGTTGAACTTCATGAGGTTGGCACGGGCCGGCCTACCTCTCCAGCCTGTCAAGGTCCCTCTGGATGGCATTCCTCCCCTACAGCTTGTCAACAGCACCACGCAGCTTGGTGTCATCAGTGAACTTGCTGAGGGTGCACTCTATCCCACTGTCCATGTCGCCGACAAAGATGTTAAACAGGGCTGAGCCCAACACGAACCCCCGAGGAACATCACTCGTGGCTGGTCTCCACTTGGACATCAAGCCGTTGACCACCACTCTCTGAGTGCGGCCATCCAGCCAACTCCTTATCCACCGACTGGTCCATCCATCAAACCCATGCCTCTCCAGTTTAGAGAAAAGGATGTCGTGTGGGACAGTGTCAAATGCCTTGCACAAGTCCAGGTAGATGATGTCCGTTGCTCGTCCCTTGTCCACCAATGCTGTCACCCCGTCATAGAAGGTCACCAAATTGGTCAGGCATGACCTGCCCTTGGTGAAGCCATGTTGGCTGTCACCAACCACCTCCTTGCTCTCCATGTGCCTTAGCATGGTTTCCAGGAGGATCTGCTCCATGACCTTGCCAGGCACAGAGGTGAGGCTGACCGGCCTGTAGTTGCTCGGGTCCTCCTTGTTTCTCTTTTTAAAAATGGGGGTTATGTTCCCTCTCTTCCAGTCATCAGGGACCTCACCAGACCGCCACGACTTCTCAAATACAATGGCTAGTGGCTTGGCAACTTCATCTGCCAGTTCCCTCAGGATCCGCGGATGGATCTCATCAGGTCCCATGGACTTGTGCACCTTCAGGTTCCTCAGATCTTCCCGAACCTTAGACTGAGGCAAAAAAAAGTCATTGAGCACCTCAGCCTTCTCCATGTCCCAGGTAACCAGGACCCCTTTTCCTATTACAACAGGACCTGCTAAAGAGTTTCTCCTTGTCTTTCCTGTAGGCCCCCTTTAGGTACTGGAATGTTGGATACCTGGAGTATCAGGGACACTTAGTGAACAATCCAGACCGAATGGAATTGTTATGTTTGTGAGCAGCAGGCCTCAAGGACGTCACTGAAGCCGCTTGTGAGAAAGTAATGAAGCCGCCTGTAAGAAAGTACTGAAGCCACCTGTGAGAAAATAATGAGGCCGCCTGTGAGAAAGTAAACGAAGCAACCTTGAAGAAGATCGTAAACAACTTTGAGAAAGTGAAAACATGAAAAGTACGGGACTTTCCAGGTTAACGGGACTTTCCAGATTAGCTAACTGCAAGTAGGAGGGATATGCAAATGTCACCATTAGAGCTTAAGCCAATCACACAATGACTAGTAGGCATATTTTATCTTAGCAATATAAATATGCGCACCCGGGACTAATAAATCGAACTACGCTTATTACTCATATTGAGTCTTTGTCGTACATTCCTCTGTCGCTCTCACTGGAAGATTGCTAAAAGGTCTCCCTGGAGCTTTCTCTTGTCCAGGCTCAACAGCCCCAACTCTCTCAGCCTGTCCTCATAGGAGATGTGCTCCAGTCCTCTGATCATCTTCCTGGCCCTCCTCTGCACCTGCTCCAACCGAATTACTACAACTTTCTTTGAAAATAAATTGTATGCAATCAAATTATTAAAAATCTAGCTATTTTTTTCTTGTCAAGGATTAGTAACAAACTTTTTTCTGAATTGATCTTATTGATTTGATATGAATAATTAATCTACAGTTTAACGCACAACTTCCATGTTCTTCTCATCATCATCATATGTGCAGATCATAAAGGAGGAGGATCAGGATTTGAATCTGAATTCTCTTGTGCTTTGTCTAGGGTAATTCTATTATTTTTAAAATTTATTTTATTATTCTTAACTATTCTCTGTCTTGTCACCTTAAATTTATCTTCCTCTTGGTCTTTTTTATAGCTATTTTTATAGCTCTGGTTCATAATGATCTATTTGTCCATACTGGGTGCTGTTATATCAGATGCTGATTGAAATCAGATCAACTATATTTTACAATAAACGCCACTATTAACTTTCATCAATGAATGTTAGGTTTCTGGGAAGATAATTGTAACTGCACTTTGTACCTCTTTAATCATCCAGAAAGAATGGATTTTTTAAATTGCTTGGATACCCTAAGATACACTTTGCCTATGATTTGCAACTGTTTATATTCTCTGAGATTTCCAGATTTTTCCCTTCTCCATTCCTTATTAATAGTTACTTTAATGTTTCTGAATAAAAGTTCTTTTTATCCTTTAATTTGTGGCTTCCTCGGTCATAGCTGACTATGAGTTATTTGGAGAGGGAAGATCTGTTGATGGCCCTTATGGCCTCAAGCATATATATATTGATGTATATATTGCCATTTATCTGACAGTCATGGTAGCAAAATAAAACAGCTTCTGAGAAGAATTATAGCCTGTTTACATAGACAGCATTCACCAGTGTTTCTCAGCCCATATTTCAGAGACAGAAATATCACTGCTTAATTCTATCACTACTCCAAAGGGGCCCTGTTTTCTCATTTCCACCTTTGAATGGTAATTTGTAGGAGTTGAGCAATGTAGAGCCTGCTGCTATTTCTTGAGCCCCTCACCTGAGCTTCTCTCTTAGAGCTGTCCTCCACAATACAGCATTCTGTTGAAACTGCAGGTATCTTATCAGACACACTGGAACTAATGTTGAATCAAAGGTTAATTTAGGTAATTCCGTCATGATGAAGGAGAACAAGATGTATGGGACAGCTATGTCCTTTATGAATGTCATCATCTATGCCTTCTCAATAGGGATCTCTTAATGTGTAAAATAGTCTCAGGATTTGGGTAGATACTATTTTGCCTATGGACCTAGTAGGTCAATGAACAATTAGGAATAAGCAGTTTTCTTCTTTTACATGGAGATGTTATTTAACTGATCCAAGATTTCTTAATGTTCTTGGTTTAGTTCTAGGACATTTCTTCTTATAGACATTGTATGAGAGAGAAGGACAATAATTCAAATATTGCAAGCACAGCTTCCTATTCAATGTGGTCCAATCAATATCCCGTGGCATAAATCTTGTGTATATTTCCATTCAGTTTACAGCAAACACAATCCTAGCAGTCAAATGCCTGTTAGGTTATGGCAGGTGCAGGAATATACTTTTAGCAGCTACTGCTGCAGAGTGAGAAGAGAAGACTGGCTATGTATAGCCACCAGGGAAGGGAAAGTGTTCTGAGTGTAGATCCAATCCTTGTAACTCTTGAGGCTAGATCACTCTGTTCTGTACCACACATGAGAAAATCAGTTAAACTCCAGAAAGTTTACTAGCAACTCACCAAACAGAACTGATTGACTTCGGAAGCATCTGGATATTGTAATAAGAGAAAAATAATAAAATAAACAGATAATCCTCTCAGCAATTATTTGTGAAATTGTCATGCTGCTCTGTCTCTCGTCCTCTTCTAGTACTGATTCACACAGAAGAGATCAATTTACTACTTCTATACTTCATGAGTCACAGGGAGAGAGGTTTGTACTGTGGATTTAAAGGCTCCAATCCTATCATCAGTGATCTATTGAGTGTCAGAACCAGGATAGTGAGTGACAATGTGATTCCACATGACAAGATTTGTTTTTGTTTCAGTTTGCATTTTCAAAGAGAAATGGGAAATTGCAAACAAAAGCTACATTTACATTACTTTCTTTAATAACCAAAAGTGTAGAACATTCACAGCTGCAAATGTCATCTATGAAATTTGTTCCTGAACATATAAAACAATAAGTACGTTGAAAACAGACCTCTGGTGTTCAAATGGTATCTTAAAGTTTAAGTCTCTATTTGTCATTCATAAAATTAAAATAATGCTATGGTGTTGTGAAACTCAATTTTATGTTTGCAAAGCATTTAGATAATATATACTGATGAACACCATAAAGAAGCCCATAAGAAAATTCATAATTCTGTCTTCTAATAGCATTTGAATAATGGACACAACAAGTAAGTCACGAAACCATGTATTCAGGAATGAAGATAAAGCAAAATAACAAATAGCTCTTCATTAAGTGATCATTGTCCATCTTGTGCATGATATGTGGCAAAGATCCTGTGGAAAAAAATCAAATTAAATTAGTACTCTGTCATAGCATGACAGGCTGTACTTATCTTCTGCCTGCTTGACTTCACATATTTAATAATGTTCTTTTAATAATTCTGTTTTACAACATATATCATGCAGATGTAAGCTAATTCTTTAAAAGGCACAACAAGTTACTTGCAAAATCAGCACACAATTAGCAGATGACTTGTGGAGTCATCCAATATTGTGACAAAACTGTGTCTTCAGAAGCCAAATGTTATTTTGAAGACATCCTCACTCTGTACTTGCTCACAAATTACAAGAAAACATTTTCTCATTAAAACAAAAGTTGGTAAAAAACAAATTAATTTTTAAAAAAGAAAGTAGTAAAGCTAGAATTTCAGCAGCTAATACTATACTTTAATGGGAACAAACACAAATTTACAATTGTACCCTTATAATAGATATGAAATATAGTCTTCAAAGTGCTTAAAAAAAAAAAACAAAAAACCTCCCAAAAACCCACAAAGAGCATGTCACCTGATTTGTCACGTAAATCATAAAACCAGATGTACTGCCCTTTAATTTCATAGAATCATAGAATCATAGAATGGTTAGGGTTGGAAGGGACCTTCAAAGGTCATCTAGTCCAACCCCCCTGCAAGGAGCAGGGACATTTTCAACTAGATCAGGTTGCTCAGAGCCCTGTCCAGCCTGGCCTTGAATGTTTCCAGGGATGGGGCATCCACCACCTCTCTGGGCAACCTGGTCCAGTGTTCTACAACCCTCAGTGTAAAAAAAAAATTTCCTGATGTCTAATCTGAATCTACCTCCCTCTATTTTAAAACCGTTACCCCTAGTCCTGTCATAACAGGCCCTGCTGAACAGCCTCTCCCCATCTTTCTTATAAGCCCCCTTGAGGTACTGGAAGACTGCTATAAGGTCTCCCCAGAGCCTCCTCTTCTCCAGGCTGAACAGCCCCAACTCTCTCAGCCTGTCCTCATAAGAGAGGTGCTCCAGCCCTCTGATCATCTTTGTGGCCCTCCTCTGGACTTGTTTCAACAGGTCTACATCCTTCTTATGTTGGGGGCTCCAGAGCTGGACACAGTACTCCAGGTGGGGTCTCACCAGGGCAGAGTAGAGGGGCAGAATCACCTCCCTCGACCTGCTGGCCACACCCCTTTTGATGCAGCCCAGGATGTGGTTGGCTTTCTGGGCTGCAAGCACGCATTGTGTAATTTTGTGTATTCAGCTAAGTAACAACTTATTCTGTTGTACCATTTTCCCAGAAACTCCTATTACAGAAACATTACCTCCTGTTCCCTTTGTGTATATGTTTCCATATTGCATGTTTGAAAAGACAATATTTATGTAATAAAAAATTACTGTTATGGGCATGGTGGAAGAAAATTATTAATCCTGAATGCTATTCTCTGATTTTTAATATTTTCATTTTTATAATTACAAAATAATAAACTCTATAGCCACCATATAAAAAAGCATGAGCAGCAATCATTTATGTTTGCCTAGCAACTAGCAGGCTACATGTTGAAGACCAAGAGTGACCAGAATAAATTAACGGAATTGACCATGACAGAAAGAAGAGTGATGGTTCACTACTATTGTATAAGTTCATTCTTTTATTCCCATGTGTGTTCACATGTGAATATTTGCATATTATATAGTTTAAAATTCCTTAAGGAATACAACTCCTTTTTGTCAAAACTCTTTCCCCTTCCAGTATTTGACATTAATAAAACCAGGAAGGAAAGATAACAATGAAGCTGAAATTGCAAGATGTTCACATTTCTTTGGCAAATTTCACACTTCTCAACAAACACTCTTCCATTTACATGGGTTGAGTGAAGAGTCCTGCATGCTTGCTCTAGTCAGAGTTCTCACACCTAGCACTAGTGTGCTAATTACAACTACCATTCAAGTTCAAATCACAGTGAAGTTGTTCTAAAAAAACCCCAAATAAATACAAAAAACTCACCTTCATGGTAATGTTGTTATTTTGTATTTATAGCCTTCCAGCAGCAATCAAGACAGGTGGAGAGACTATTCATTTTGTTAATTTTTTTTCCCTTTTCAAGATTATTTGACTTCACTAGTAGATGGCAGACATTTCCCTATTATGTAAATCGGAATAGAAATAGCAATTCCTATTTTTTATGTATGGCTACATAGGTCATAGTCTTGATAAAGGTATCAATCACAACTATTTATTTTGTATGCTTGAACACTTCGGAGTATTGATTGGTATAATTAATTACTATTAACATTACTGATAATGTGCTGGTTTTATGTGTGTATTGGGGGGGGGGCTACAGTGGCAGCTTCTGCGAGAAGCTTCTAGAAGTTTCCCCTTTATTTGGTGGACCCAGTCAGCTCTAAGACAGACCTGCCACTGTACAGGATCAAGCTAATTGGTGATAGTGATAATGCCTCTGTGATAATATATTTAAGAAGGGGAAAATTTTTAAAAAGTGAAGAAGCAGAAGCGCAGGCAGAGAGGAGGAGGCATGAGCCTTGTGGGCCTGGTGGCCCTCACCCTCTGGCCTCCCGCTGGGCAGCTGTCTGGGCCCAACTCAACTCAACTCGGCCCGGCTCAGCCCAGTTGAGAGAAGAGAAGAGAAGAGAGGACAGGATATGTGAAGAGAATATGAGAGGCATCTGCCTAAGCCTGATTGTGAAGAATTTCTTGTGAGAGGAACAGCTCCAGACAGCAAAGTCAGTGAAGAAGGAGGGGGAGGAGTAATGTTGCTCCTGATAAGATTCCCCTGCAGCCTGTGGTGATGACCATGGTGAAGCAGGCTGTCCCTCTGCAGCCCATGGAGGTCCACAGAGGAGCAGAGATCCACCTGCAGCCTGTGGAGGATCCCATGCCAGGGCAGGTGGATGCCTGAAGGAGGCTGTGGCCCATGGAGAGCTCGCGCTAGGGCAGCCTGTTCCTGAGGGACTGCACCCCATGGAAAAAAATGACCCATGTTGGAGCAGTTTCACAAAGGACTGTAGCCCGTGGGAGGGACCACACACTGGAGCAGGGGAGGAATGTGAGGAGTTCTTCCCCCGAGGAGGAAGGAGCTGCGTAAAGCAACTCCCATTCCCTATTCCCCCCTGTGCCACTTGGGGAGAGGGGGAAGGAGGTAGAGATAATGTCAAATGAATTTAAGCCCAGGAAGAGGGGAGGAGTGGGGTGAAGTTGTTTTTTTTTCTCTCTCTCTCATTATCCTGACTTGGTTTTATTATTAATAAATTGAAACAGTTTTCCCCAAGTCGAGTCTGTTTTGCTCATAACGGTAACTGTAAGGCTCTGCACTCACTACTTTCTCTAGGTCTAATGAGCTGAGTAGAGAGTAGGTGGATCACAGAAGCACACCACTTCATACAACAGAGCTGTTATGGTTGTAGAGATCTGGTAGGAGCCAACTGTTGCTATCTAAGTAAAGTTAATGCAAAGTAACAGGTGCACCAAAATGTCACCAAGGCATTAAAGAAAAAACTACTGCAAGGGAGAAGAGTACAATGAAGTTGTAGGGAAGATGGAGGAATATTGGATTAAATGATTTTTTTTTGCATTTAAAAATCAGGAAAGGGTAAAACTAGCTTCTGAGGATTCTAAACTAATAGTTTATCTTACTTTGAAATTTAAAAATAACGGAAAGCACTCACAGGTGGAAGAAGATGGTTTTGGAGTCTAAGGCAGCATTCATGCCCATGGTTCAAACAGAGCAGCTAGGGCTCAGCTTAATCTCATTTGGTATATAAATTCCTAGTTCAGTAAAAACATGTTTTTATTTCCAGTAAAATTGTTCCTAATTTCAAAAGGGTAAAATAATTGCCCTGGTCATATAGAGAAACTTTGGTGTCTAAAAACATAAGAAAAGAATTACAAATTAATCTCTATACCAGCCTTCTATGTGGAGATTCTCAATTTCAGAGGGAATGAAAGACAGAAAGGTTAAAAATGAGGATCAGAACTGGAAAAAAAAAAAAGACAGAAATGCTGGACGTATTAATTTCAATCATCTTTCCCCTTGAAGGGGAAATTCAAATTGTAACTGCTCAGCAATGGTAATTCGTGACAAAGGAATAATCTGGCATGGAGGGCAAGAAGGCCTAACTGCAGAACAGGTTAAACAGTCTGATGAGATAAGAAATACTGCAGAATTGTCTTGTAACAATTGTGGAATGCAAGTGCTAGGGGCCACTTTTGGTAAACACAACTGGGCTAGGGGATGAACCAAACACCAGGCTAAGGTGCCTGATGCCACCTGATACTGCCATGACTGGCACAGGTGTAAGTGTATATAAGGAATTGGCTCATGCTGTATCTTTGCAGACTCCTTGTAGAACCTCTTATTGTGGTTGGACTCTGTCCAATGCATTGCTCATTAAATCTTTTTATATATAAGCACAAATGTGTGTTTAATTCACCTCAAGGGGTACAATAAAAATTCCCTAACACCCTAAACAATTGTCTTATATCACAAATACAGACCAAGGTTTAACACCTACAAGGGCACCTTTTCTGACTTGCAGATATTAGTTCCTTAAGTGTAGAAATAATTGCAACAAAATCCAAACCCAAAACACTTTAGACACTGTAGATGGGGTCTGTAAAGATGATGCTTATATCTAAAAATGTGAGTCATCCCCAAGTTTTTCCCCACTTGTGATTTTAATTCCAAATTACAAAGATGGCAAATGTGTTCTCTGACACAAATACAGTACGTTTATAGATACCAAAAGATTAATGAAATAATACTCATAATTTGGTGTTAGAAATTCATACTAGAGACAACAGTAAGAACGGTGTACTGAAAAAAAAGCACAGCTATCAGAGGGGCTAATAAGTACAATTTCCTAATGTTTTCCTTTTTTTGTAACTTTGGGAAATTAATTACCTAGACAAGAGTTTTGTTTGTTTGTTTTTAATGCCAGATATCTGCTTCAGGGTGATTTATTTTGAAAGACTTTATTCAAATAATTAAACTTCAAAAAATAAAAGCTAGCAGACATCTCCTATGAAGTTAAAAATTCTATTCTTACAACTGTTCTAGTGCTTCTGTACTTTGAACAGTGATGCAACATTAATTCGCGAAGTGAGCTGCTCCGGTGCCAGCACGGTCCGCAGCAGTGTGGCAGATTTTGGTGTACAGGGGGGTTTCCTGAGGAAGGGAAACACCAAGGCAGCCGAGAGACTTGCCAGGAGCCGGCAACTCTCCAGAGAGATGCTGACAAGGCCTGGGCGTTACCAGAGCAACCATGGCCACCCCTACATCTATAAAAAGCAGCCTAGGGAGTGCTCGTGACTAGGGCGTGGCGCGGCAGTTTGTGCTGAAGGGCATGCGGGAAGAGCGTTGTCACCCTACCAGCTCCAAAGGTCAGTTCAATTGGTGGTCATCACCCTCCCAGAAGGAGCTTAACTCCTCCCAGCAGAAAACTATGTCCTTTGCACTCACCAGAACTGATGTGGCAAACCAGACAGATCTCCCATGAAAACATGCAGCCATCCAGATCTCTAGGCTGCAGGGTGTGCCAGAGCCTTTCACTAGTACCTGATGACAGCTGTGTGAGGTGTGACAAAGTAGATGATCTGCTCAGCTTGGCGGCAGAGCTTAGAGAGGAAGTGGACAGGTTAAGGAGCATCACGGAGTCTGAGAAAGAGAGAGACTGGTGGAACCATGCTCTGCTCTTCCTGAGACAGAAACAGGAATATCCACCAGAAAAAAAACACAAGATCAAGGGGATCCCATATCCTTCCCTCCACCAGGCAGTAACTTAAAGGAAAGGAGCAAATGGAGGCAAGTCTATGCTTGGGGTGGCAGGCAAACCCCATCCTTGCCTACCTCACCTTCCCAGGTGCCTCTGTACAACAGGTATGAGGCTCTGGATGTGGAAGGTCAGTAAGTTGATGGTGTAGATTATGGTCCATCTACACCAAAGGTGTTGCCAAGGTCAGAAAGGCCTACCCCTGGTATCACAGCTACCTCCACAAGGAAGAATAGACGGGTTACAGTTGTATGTGACTCCCTTCTGAGGGGAACAGAGGGTCTAACATGCCGGACAGACCCTCCTCTTTGGGAAGTCTGCTGCCTCCCTGGGGCCTGGGTTAAGGACATCACTAGGGAACTTCCTAGCCTGATACGCCCTCGGACTATTACGCATTACTGCTCTTCCATGTAGGTGGCGATGAAGTCTGAGGGCAATCAAAAGATACTTCAGGGCCTTGGGATTAATAGAATCATTAAGGTTGGAAAAGACCTCTAAGACCATCAAGTCCAGCTGTCAATGCAACACCATAATGTCTACTAAACCATGTCCTGAAGTGCCACTTCTACACATCTTTTAAATACCTCCAGAGATGGTGACTCCACCACTTCCCTGGGCAGCCTGTTCCAATGCTTGATAACCCTTTCAGTGGATAAATTTTTCCTTTCCTTTATTCTCTTAAACTTTTTTTAATCTCAACCGATGAGTTTTGCCTTCTTTTCTTTTCCTAATTCACCTCCTTGTCCCACTGGAGGGTGGGGGGAGTGAGAGAGAGACTGCGTAGTTTGGTCCTGAGCAGGGCTAAACTGCGACACAACATATCAGGAGACCAGCTTGGCTAAACAGAGGACTCACAGCTGAGCTCCAATGCATAAAGGACACAAGCAGAAGCTAGAAGCGAGGACAGACTTCAAAGGTTGACTTTTGAAACATTGCCCAAGCATGCAGAGGTGGTAATAGAAAAGTCAAAATTAATCTAGAGTTGATGCTTGCAAGGGGTACCAAGGACAACAAAAAGAGCTTCTTGCTGCTACATTAGTAGTAAAAGACTGAACAACGAAAATATAAGACCATTGCTCAGTGGAATGGATAAAGAAAATATTGAGTACCTTAGTCTTATATTTGTCTCAGCTTTCACCAACAAGGTCTCCTAGGCCTTTGCGCTTAGATAAAGGATTCAAGGGAGAGAATCAGGGATTACTTGTGAGAACTTGACCCGTACAAGTCTGTGGGACCAGATGGGATACACCTGAAGATGCTGAAGAGCTGACTGATGTCACTGTGAGGACTCTCTCTATCATCTTTGAAAAGTCATGGAGACTGGGAGAGGACCCTGACAACTGGAGAAAGATCACAGAAACATAGAATCATCACAATTGGAAAAGACCTCCAAGATCATCAAGTCCAACCATCAACCCAACACCACCATGCCTACTAAACCATGTCCTGAAGTGCCATGTCATAGAATCATAGAATAGTTAGAGTTGGAAGGGACCTTCAACGGTCATCTAGTCCAACCCCCCTGCAAGAAGCAGGGACATCCCTGACTAGATCAGGTTGCTCAGAGCCTCATCCAGCCTGGCCTTGAACGATTCCAGGGATGGGGCATCCACGACCTCTCTGGGCAACCTGTTCCAGTGCTCTACAACTCTCATTGTAAAAAATTTTTTTCTAATATCTAATCTAAACCTACCTCCTTCTAATTTAAACCCATTACCCCTTGTTCTATCACAACAGGCCCTACTGAACAGCTTCTCCCCATCTTTCGTGTAGGCCCCCTTGAGGTATTGGAAGACCGCTATCAGGTCTCCCCGGAGCCTCCTCTTCTCCAGGCTGAACAGCCCCAACTCTCTCAGCCTGTCCTCATAGGAGAGGTGCTCCAGCCCTCTGATCACCAAATTACCACACAGTTTCTCGCTCCCCCTCCCCAGGCGGATGGGGGAGAGAACTGGGAAGGAAGGAGAACTCGTGGGTTGAGATGAAGACAGTTTACTAGAATAGCAAAGAAAAAGTACAATAATAACACAATATAAGGATACTAAAATATACAAAAGGAACAATGTATGTTTTCTCACCACCCGATGTCCCAATGACCGATACAGCCCGTCCCGAGCAGCGATCACGGAAACAAAACCAAGCGGCAAGCAAAGGAGCAAAAGGAAGCCAGCAAGGTAGAGGGAATGATGCCAGCAAAAACAAGCAGGAAGGCAGATACCCACCCTGGCCAGCCCCCACTTATATACTGATGTTGTAGTTCAGCCTCAATCTGCACCAGACTACGCAGTCTCTCTCTCACTCCCCCCACCCTCCAAGAGAATAGGGGGAGATGATATAAGAAAAAAGGCTCGAGGTTTGAGATTAGTACAGGGAGAAAATCCTTAAAGTTACCATTATGGGCAAAACAGACTCCACTTGGGGAAAACTATTCATTTATTACTAAAAACAGCAGGATAACGAGACAAAGAACAAGATAACCTCCCTCTTCCCAAGCTTAACATTATCTCTACTACCTTCCACTCCCCGAGCGGCACAGGGGGGAAGAGGGAATGGGGGTTGCGGTCAGTTCATCACGCAATGTTTTACGCCGCTGCTTCATGGTCGGGGGAAAAACTCCTCACATTCCTCCCCTGCTCCATTGTGGAGTCCCACCCATACACCACAGTCCTTCGTCAAACAGCTCTGGTGTGGGTCATCTCTTCCACAGGGTGCAGTCCCTCCAGAACAGCTGCCCCAGCGGGCCCTCCATGGGCCACAGCCTCCTTCAGGCATCCACCTCCCCCGGTGTGGGATCCTTCACAGGCTCCAGGTGAATCTCTGCCCCTCTGTGGACCTCTGTCATAGTTCAGCCCCGATCGGGACCAGACTACGCAGTCTCTCTCTCACTCCCTCCACCCTCTGACAGAATAGGAGGAGATGATATAAGAAAAACAGCTCAAGGTTTGAGATAAGGACGGGGAGAAAACCTTAAAGTTATCGTCACGGGCAAAACAGACTCGACTTGGGGAAAACTATTCATTTATTTCTAAAATTAGCAGGAGAATGAGACAGGGAACAAGATAACCTCCCCCCACACCTCCCTCCTCCCGGGCTTAACATTATCTCTACTACCTCCCCTCCTGAGTGGCACCGGGGGGGGGGGGGTGGAGCAGGAAGGGAATGGGGGTTGCGGTCAGTTCAACACGTCTTGTTTTACGCCGCTGTATCATCATCGGGGGAAGAACTCCTCACATTCCTCCTCTGCTCCATGGTGGAGTCCCACCCATACAACCACAGTCCTTCGTGGAACTGCTCTGGTGTGGGTCATCTCTTCCACGGGGTGCAGTCCCTCTAGAACAGCTGCCCCAGCGGGCCCTCCACAGGCCACAGCCTCCTTCAGGCCTCCACCTGCTCCAGCATGGGGTCCTCCACGGGCTGCAGGTGGATCTCTGCCCCTCCGTGGACCTCCATGGGCTGCAGGGGGACAACCTGCTCCACCATGGTCTTCACCACGAGTTGCAGAGGAATCTTGGCCAGGAGCTGCATTACTCCTCCCCCTCCTTCTTCACTGACCTTGGCATCTGCAGGCATTCCTCACAACAGGCTGGCAGATGCCTCTCAGGATCCTTTTTACATCTTATTCACTTCTCATCTCCTCTCCACTTCTTGCAGCCGGGCTGGGCCAAGTTGGGCCCAGTCGGCTGCCCAGCAGGAGGCCAGAGGGTGAGGCCTGCAAGGCCCATGAGGCTCGCACCTCCCCCTCTCTGCCTCCTGCTCAGCTGCTTCACATCTCTTCTCTTTTTTTTTTTCCTGTTTTCCCCTACTTAAATACGTTATCGCAGAGGCGTTATCACGGGACATTCTGCTAACAATTGGCTCGACATTGGCCAGCAGTGGGTCCGCCCTAGGCCCGGCCGAGTCCACTGAACAAAGGGGAGCAACTTCTAGCAGTTTCCTACAGAAGCTACCACCTTACGCCCCCCCCCTCAACAAAACCAGAACAACCTCCATGGGCTGCAGGGGGACAACCTGCTTCACCGTGGTTATCACCACAGGCCACAGGGGAATCTTGGCCAGGAGCTGCATTACTCCTCCCCCTCCTTCTGAACTGACCTTGGCATCTGCAGCTGTTCCTCTCACAAGAAAAGTTCTTCACAACAGGCTGGCAGACACCTCTCAGGATCCTTTTTACATCTTATTCACTTCTCATCTCCTCTCCACTTCTTGCAGTCGGGCCAGGCCTAGTTGGGCCCAGTCAGCCACCTGGCGAGAGGCCAGAAGGTGAGGCCTGCAAGGCCCATGAGGCCCGTGCCTCCCCCCTCTGCGCCTCTGCCCCCACTCAGCTTCTTCACATCTTCTCTCTTTTTTTTCCTCTTTTCCCCTACTTAAATATGTTATCGCAGAGGCATTATCACAGAACATTCTGCTACCAATTGGCCGGGCCTTGGCCAGCAGTGGGTCTGCCCTAGGCCCGGCCGAGTCCAATGAACAAAGGGAAGCGACTTCTAGCAGTTTCCTACAGAAGCTACCACCTTAGCCCCCCCCCCCCCCCCCCCCCCACTAAACAAAAGCACAACAACTGAGCATAACTTTTATGGCATGGAATACTCTCTTTGGCCAGTTTGGGTCAATTATTCTGTCTTTCTCCCAGCTTCCTGCATCTGCAAATTAGCGAGACTTGGAAAGCAGGACGGTGTCCTTGGTCTCATTCACAACAACTCTTATCATCAACATTCTTCGCACACAAAATCCAGAACACACCAGCTACTGAGAGGAAAATTAACTCTATCCCTGCCAAAACCAGGACACAGAGGGACCCAGACAGGCTGGAGGAATAGGCCAACAGAAACCTTATGAAATTCAGCAAGGACAAGTGCCAAGTCCTGCACCTGGGAAGGAAGAACACCTTATAATGATGCAGGCTGGGGAGCAGCTCTGCTGAAAAGGATCTGGAGGTCTTGGTAGACAAGAAGCTGAACATGAGCAAGCAGCATGTCCTGGCAGCAAAGGTGGCTGACAGTATCCTGGGCTAGATTAAGAGGAGCATAGTCAGTAGATTGAAGGAAGGGATCATCCCCCTCTAATCAGCACTCTTTGGACCACATCCAGAAGACTGCTTTAGGATTTGGGTCTCCTAAGAAAAGGAAAAATTTTGATTAACTGAGGTGAGTTCAACAGAGGGCCACAGAGATGGTCACGGGGCTGGAGCACATACCCTGTGAAGAGAAGCTGAGGGAACTGGGCTTGTTCAGCCTGGAGAGGAGAAGGCTTCAGGAGACCTGATAGTAGTTTCCCAATATATATGAAGAATTTTGTAGCAAAATGGAGCCAGGCTCTTCACCATCTCATCATAAACACTGAAGTACTCCCCCATTCAGTAAGTTAGTGAGTTACCTAGTTTTGCAAAACAATTGAGAGAAACTCAGCTGGCAGCTATAAATTGCTCTGCAAAGACTACTAAGCTTATACTTATTGGAATGTTTCATTAAAATCTCTATTTATTTCAGAATGTGAAATGGGAAGAAAAGGAAGCATGCTAGTTACTAAATATCCCTGCATATAATAGGGAAATCCAAGGAGGAAGCTCTCATTTGTTCTGAGGACAGGACAGAGAAACAGCAATATGATTTCTGTACTAAAACATACACCCAGCTAAGCTAGCTTTTACTACCTTGGGTAAAGTCCTTTAATGGGGATTTAATTGTCCTCACTGAGCAGAGGATGCAAAATGCCTAAATATCCTACGTTTTAGGCGCTTTAACCACTGACCTATGATACATAGGAGGAAAGTAAAAGTGACTTAAGCCTTCTATGTTTAAAATTACAAGTAGGAGCTCTGACCAGAAGTGCTTGCCTTCTGGAAGAGCTCCAAGGCTAGAGACCCTAAATGGAAAGAGAAAATTTCTTGCAGCTCTGATTGGAATGCATGAATTTAAAACACTACACTCTTCCCAGCTTTTCTGATGGTTAAAAGCCACAGCAAACTGCATGTTGATGATCTTTTAGGCAGCTCCTGCTCATCATGCTCATTTTTTGTAACCCATTTTGAAGCCATAAGCTTTTCAACACACTCTAAAAAGAACTTACAGATCACAGAATGATCTGGAGTCCACTTCTACAGTTATGTGCCTAAAAAATAAGGTATCATAACTCTAAAGCCCTTATCACATATTGCCCAAGGTATCCTTGTACAAACACAGACCAAACTGTAACTGCAAAAAGGAAAAACATACATCCTGCCATTTGAAGCCACACACTCTGGAAAACTTGTTTATATTGAGGAAAGTAAATTAGGTACTCAGTTCAGAAACCAAATAGATTACACTAGTACAGCTCCTCTGGTGTGAAAATGTTTTCTTTTTCAATGAATTTTATATTCATTTTATTTACACGTGCTCCTTGTTCAACTGAAGTAAATAAATGTATGACAAAATACTAATGTTTACACAGGTAGGTTGCACCAATTTAAGTAAATCAGAAACTTGAGATCAAACAGTCCAAGTTCCCCACGTAGCTGAAGCCTGATACAAAGTTACTACTACATGATAGCTGAAGATAAGCCATTTCTCAAGCTCTTTCTCAATAAAAAAAAAAAATTATTTTCAGTTGGAAAATCAACAAAACAAAAAACTCACAACTTCAGTTTGGATTAGTAGTTAGCTATATTTTTTACCTGAGGTTCAGTTGTCTAACATGTAAAAAATATATATATATCCGTGTCATAGTTCAGCCCCAATTGGAACCAGACTACACAGTCTCTCTCTAACTCCCTCCAGTGGGACAGAAGGGAGAATTAATAAACAAACAAACAAAAAAACCCAGCAAAAACACAATAGTTGAGATTGAACAAAAAGTAAATTTAACAGTAATGACAGAAAAAAACAAAACAGTGATGGAACACAAATACAGTACAATAGCTCACAACAAACCCCAACACCTAGTTTCTTCCAAGCAACAACAGACTCCCCTCCCCACCCTCCTCACTTATATACTGAGCATGATGCCACATGGGATGGAATAGCCCTTTGGCTAATTTGGGTAAATTAACCCCAGCTGTTAGCTAATTAGTTAACTATCCCAGCCATAGGGGCTACCAGCTCCAGTTCTCCACCCAGCTCAGGTAAATATTAACTCTATCCTAGCCAGAACCAGGACATTAGCCACCCCTTATTCCATACCATCTACATCTTGCCTAGATCCTACACTTTCCGATTAGTCATCAACTTTTTCTTCCTTTGATGTACTTTTATGCATACACATAGATGTAACTCCCTTAGTCCGTGGCCCATCCCTTCAAAAGGTCTGTTGAGTTTATCCAGTCCATAACTTTGGGCTCCATTTGTCATAACAGTCTCTCAACATAAGACAGACAACGCAGTATTTCCTCAGGTAGTCTATCTGGTGCGAGTGATTTAGCAAGTCCATAGTCTGCAGAATGAAGATCTGCTGGTAGGTGCTAGTAGCAAGAGCCAGTTCTGGTTGCATCACTGCTGCAATTTTTCCTGTTTTCTTAAAGTTCATTCTTTGTTGGTATAGATGATTTTACTATAATACTTTTGATACAACATAAGTCTCTCAGGGCATGGGGCAGGAGGAAGCAAGGAGAGACATATAACAGCTAGATAATGACATACAGTACTATATAGTAACCGACATCAAGCACTTCAAATTATTGGCTCTTTTCACCTAAAATTAGATCTCCTTGAGGTACACATCGGACTTTCCCATCCTCCTGCATCACCCACCAAGTACAGCCAGGTCCTTGAGCAAAAGCAATCCCATGCATGGGTTTGCCTTTGCCCAGGGGAGAAATAACCCAGACTGTCTTCCCCAACATATTCCTTACATGCACCACAGGGACTTTATCCCCTTCTACAGTATGTAGAAGTTCAGACTGGGCAGGGACCCCCGAGTGTTGACTAGCCAAGTGGCTTTTGCTAAATGTTTGTCCCAATTTTTGAAGGTTCCACCACCCATTGCTTTCAGTGTAGTTTTCAGCAGCCCATTGTACCGTTCAATCTTTCCAGAGGCTGGTGCATGATAGGGGATGTGATATACCCACTCAGTGCCATGCTCTTTGGCCCAGGTGTCTATGAGGTTGTTTCAGAAATGCATCCCGTTGTCTGAATCAACTCTTTATGGAGTGCCATGTCACCATAAGACTTGTTTCTCAAGGCCCAGGATGGTGTTTTGGGCAGTGGCATGAGGTACAGGATATGTTTCCAGCCATCCAGTGGTTGCTTCCACCATTGTAAGCACATGGCGCTTGCCTTGGTGAGTTTGTGGGAGTGTAATGTAACCAATTTGCCAGGCCTCTCCATATTTATACTTCAGCCATCGTCCTCCATACCACAGAGGCTTTAATCACTTGGCTTGCTTACTTGCAGTGCATGTTTCACATTCATGGACAACCTCTGCAATAGTGTCCATGGTTAAATCCACCCCTCGATCACGAGCCCATTTGTATGTTGCATCTCTTCCTTGATGGCCTGAGGTGTCATGGGCTAAAAATAGTTCACCCCTATGTTGCTAGTCTATGTCCACTTGAGCCATGTCAGTCTTAGCAGCCTGATCCACCCACTGATTGTTCTGATGTTCTTCAGTGGCCTGACTCTTGGGTACGAGGGTATTTACATGACGTACTTTTACAAGCAGATTCTCTAGCCAGGCAGCAATATCCTGCCACAACGGGGCATCCTAGATGGGCTTGCCTCTGCGCTGCCAGTTGCTCTGCTTCCATTGCTTTAACCACCCCCACAGAGCATTTGCCACCATCCATGAGTAGGTGTAGAGATAGAGCACAGGCCATTTTTCCCTTTCAGCAATGTCTAAAGCCAGCTCCGCAAACTGACTCGATTCACCTTGGCCATCAGCAGCTTCTGCCACTCGTTGTGTAGGACTCCACACAGCAGCTTTCCACTTCCGATGTTTTCCTACAATACGACAGGACCCATCAGTAAATAGGGCATACTGCTTCTCATTTTCTGGGAGGTTGTTATATGGTGGGGCCTCTTCAGCATGCATCACCTCTTCCTCTGGTGGCTTTCCAAAATCTTTGCCTTCTGGCCAGTCTGTGATTACTTCTAATATGCCTGGGCGATCGGGGTTTCCTATTCGGGCCCGCTGTGTGAGCACTGCAACCCACTTGCTCCGTGTAGCATCTGTTGCATGATGCGCAGAGGGGACCCTTCCTTTGAACATCCAGCCCAGCAGTGGCCAAGAGTGCCAAGAGGAGCTGTGCTTCAGTACCAATCACTTCTCAAGCAGCTCGAACTCCTTCGTATGCTGACAATATCTCTTTTTCAGTTGGAGTATAGCAGGCCTCAGATCCTTTATATCCCCGGCTCCAAAACCCAAGGGGTCGACCACGGGTTTCCCCTGGTGCTTTCTGCCAGAGACTCCAGGTAGGGCCATTCTCCCCAGCTGCGGTGTAGAGCACGTTTCTTACCTCTTGCCCTGTCTGGACTGGCCCAAGAGCCACCGCGTGAACAATCTCCTGTTTAATTTGTTCAAAAGCCTGCTGTTGTTCAGGGCCCCATTTAAAATCATTCTTCTTTCGGGTGACTTTATACAGAGGGCTTACAATCATACTATAATTTGGGATATGCATCCTCCAGAAACCCACAATGCCCAGGAAAGCTTGTGTTTCCTTTTTGTCAGTCGGTGCAGCCATAGCTGTTATTTTGTTGACTATATCTATTGGAATCTGACGACGCCCATCTTGCCATTTTATCCCCAAAAACTGTATCTCTCTTGCAGGTCCTTTCACCTTACATCATATGGCAAACCCAGCTTTCAGGAGGATTTTAATTATTTTCTCCCCTTTTTGAAAAGCTTCTGCTGCTGTGTTGCCCCATACGATGATGTCATCAATGTACTGCAGGTGCTCTGGAGCGCCACCCTTTTCCAGTGCAGTCTGGATCAGCCCATGGCAAATGGTGGGGCTGTGTTTCCACCCCTGGGGCAGTCGATTCCAGGTGTACTGGACCCCCCTCCAAGTGAAAGCAAACTGTGGCCTGCATTCTGCTGCCACAGGGATGGAGAAAAACGCATTGGCAATATCAATGGTGGCATACCACTTGGCTGCCTTGGATTCCAGTTCATACTGAAGTTCTAACATGTCCGGCACGGCAGCACTCATTGGTGGCATAACTTCATTCAAGCCACGATAGTCCACTGTTAACCTCCACTCTCCACTTGATTTTCTCACTGGCCATATAGGACTGTTAAAAGGTGAGCAGGACTTGCTGATCACTCCCTGGCTCTCCAACTGATGAATCAGCTTATGGATGGAGATCAGGGAGTCTCAGTTGGTGTGATATTGTTGCCGGTGCACAGTTGTAGCAATTGGCACCTGTTGTTCTTCAACTTTCAGCAACCCCACAACAGAAGGATCCTCTGACAGACCAGGCAAGGTGGACAACTATGTAATTTCCTCCATCTCCAAAGCACCTACGCCAAAAGCCCACCGATACCCTTTTGGGTCCTTGAAATATCCCCTTCTGAGGTAATCTATACCAAGAAGGCATGGAGCATCTGGGCCAGTCACTATGGGGTGCTTTTGCCACTCATTCCCTGTCAGGCTCACTTCAGCCTCCAATACAGACAGCTGTTGGGATCCTCCTGTCACTCCAGAAATACAAATGGGTTCTGCCCCATTATATCTTGATGGCATCAAGGTACATTGTGCACCAGCATCCACTAGAGCTTTATACTCTTGTGGGTCTGACGTGCCAGGCCATCGGATCCACACAGTCCAATAAACTCTGTTGTCCCTTTCCTCCACCTGGCTGGAAGCAGGGCCTCTCTAATCCTGGCCACAGTATTCATTGTTCATTTCTTTTAAACAGGCATGAGAGGTCCCTTCAAGAGGGTCAGAACTAAAGCTATTTCTTCTACTCTGCCTATTGGAGACTGGTGCAACAATTTTCCGGGGAGAACTTCTATTTGCAATGGTTTTTCCACGCAACTCACGTACCCGTGCCTCTAGGGCAGAAGTAGGCTTCCCATCCCACTCCCTCATGTCCTGTCCTTGGTCACGCAAGGTAAACCACAGGGTACCTCACCACATGTACAGTCTCTCTTGAGCAGGGAAACGTTCACTCCTAATAGCTGAAATATTGGCTCGTACCAGTGGGGAATGGGACATATCTGCTTTGAATTGCTGGAACTCCTGGGATAGTTTCTCCACAGCCGAGACACAGGCCCATAGGGAGGAAGACAAGCTTTCCTCGTACTGCCGGAGTCGGCCAGCCAGTTCATCCACTGTTTCTTCCTCTCCATCTTTCCAGGTCATAACTGCCAATGAGTTGGCATATGATGATGGTGCACTTCGAACAAACTTCCGCCACATTTGTCATCTGCACCTAACTTCATCTGGATCCTTAGGTAACTGATCATTGTCCAGGTCATCGTAAATAGTCTCCAGCACAGCTAATTCCCTCAGGTACTGGATACCCTTCTCCATGGTAGCCCACTTGCCTGGGTGACACATTACATCCTCCTTAAAAGGATACCTCTCCTTCACACCTGACAGGAGTCGCCTCCAGAGACTGAGGGCTTGTGTCGCCGAGGCAACAGCTTCAGAGTCAGCACGATCCGCAGCAGCGCGGCGCAGCGCAGCCAGGGGATTCCTGAAGCAGGGAAGCACAGGGGGGAGCGGAGCGAGGCGCCAGGAGCCCGCAGCTCGCGCAGAGCGGCTGACAAGACGTAGGCGGAGCCAGGGGGCACCGGCGGTCCTGCCCCTCTCCCCGTTTAAAGCAGGCCCTAGGGAGCGCCAGCAACCTAGAGCGCGGCGCGTCACTTTGGGCAGGAAGGGCGCGTCAGCGAGGGCGCTGCTCCGGGGCACTTGGTGATTCACGCCTCTCAGGGCAACATGGCCAACACCCGCCTGAGAACAAAGGCTGCACCTCCAGCCGGGAGGTCTGCACCGGCACCCCCTGCGGCGGTCGATGCCTCCGTGCTGACGGAGCAGCCGAGGGGGGAGGCTGCGGTGCAGACCTCAGGTTGTAGGCAGTGCCTGAACCCTACTCCCGGGGCAGGGGCAGGGGCAGGCGCAGGCGCAGGCGGCAGCCCTGACTGCAGAAGGTGTGCCCAGGAGGAGGAGCTCCTGGGGCAGGTGGCTGAGCTGCAGGAGGTGGTCAGGAGGCTGTGGGACATCAGGGAGGCTGAGAGGGAGCTGGATGCTTGGTTCCAGGCACAGTCTGCACGGGAACCGCAGCACCCAGTGAACCAATCAAACCCCCCCCCCCCCCCGCACTGACACACGACATTAGCAAGCAGGCAGAAGATGCCACTGAATGGAAAGCTGCAAGGACAAGGCGCAGGAGGAAGAAGAAGCAGCTTCCTCAGAACCCCGAGGTGACCCTGCAGAACTGCTTTGCTGTTCTGCAGACTGAAGAAGTAAGACCCAGCACCTTGGGGGAGGCACGGGAGCCGTGCGAGGTAGCCTGACCGGCTCGTGTAATAACTAGCGCTACCAAGAAAAAGAGATGAGTGGTAGTAGTGGGTGACTCCCTCCTGACAGGTACGGAGGCACCCATCTGCTGCCCCGATGCGCTCTCTCGGGAGGTATGCTGTCTCCCGGGGGCTCGTATTAGGGATGTCACTGAGAGACTACCTAGCCTCATACAGCCCACAGACTATTATCCACTGCTGGTGTTTCATGTGGGGGCCAGCGACGCAGCTGGAAGCAGCCTGAGAAACATCAAAAGGGATTTCAGGGCTCTGGGTTCAACAGTCAAAGACTCTGGGGTGCAGGTGGTATTCTCATCAATCCTCCCAGTGGAAGGGCAGGGACCTGAAAGGGCCAGACTAATCTGGCAGGTTAACTCGTGGCTCAGGGAGTGGTGCTACAGCCAGGGCTTTGGGTATCTAGATCATGGGGCGGAGCAGCCCGGGCTGCTAGGGGCGGATGGCATGCACCTAACGGAGAGGGGGAAGAGTGTGTTTGGACAAAGACTTGCCAGGCTCGTCCGGAGGGCTTTAAACTAGTGTTGCTGGGGGAGGGGGAGCACAGTTCAGCCCACTGCTGTCAGCATGGCGCCAGTGCCAGCACCGAGGGTCCAGAAGCTGAGGAAGAATCTCAGATATGTGCGAATTAACTTAAACTGCGGTCCAATAGAACCCCTGTCGCTCCAGCCAGCAAGTCGGCTTTGTCGGGGGCCCAGCTGAAGTGCCTCTATACCAATGCACGCAGCATGGGGAATAAACAGGAAGAGCTGGAGATGCTTGCACACGAGCAGGGCTATGACCTCGTTGGCATCACGGAGACGTGGTGGGATGACACATACAACTGGAGTGTCAACGTGGAGGGGTATAGGCTTTTTAGAAAAGACAGGAGGGGGTGTCGCTCTCTATGTCAGCAACTGGCTGGAGTGTGTGGAGCTCCGCCTGGGGATGGAGGAGGAGCTGACAGAGAGCTTATGGGTCAAGATTAGAGGATGGGGACGGACAGGGGACGTTACGGTGGGGGTCTGTTACAGGCCACCTGGCCAGGAAAACAGAGCGGATGAGGCCCTCTACAGGCAGATAGGAGCAGCCTCACGGTCACAAGCCCTGGTCCTCATGGGGGACTTGAACCAACCTGACATCTGTTGGAGAGACAACACGGCAGGGCACAGGCAGTCCAGGAGGTTCCTGGAATGCGTGGAGGACAACTTCCTCCTGCAGGCGATAGAGGAGCCGACAAGGAGGGGTGCCATGCTCGACCTTGTGCTCACCAACAGGGAGGGACTGGTGGGGGATGTGAAACTGAAGGACAGCCTTGGCTGCAGCGACCATGACATAGTGGAGTTCAAGATCCACGGGGCAGCAAGGAAACTACATGGCAAGCTCTCTGCCCCAGACTGCAAGAGGGCAGACTTCAGCCTCTTCAGGGACCTGATGGGCCAAGTGCCATGGGAGGCGGCACTGGAGGGAAGAGGGGCCCAGGAAAGTTGGTCCATATTCAAGGACCACCTCCTCCAAGCTCAACAGAGATGCATCCCGATGAAGAACAAGTCAGGCAAAAAGGCCAGGAGGCCGGCGTGGATGAGCAAGGAGGTCCTAGACCAACTGAAAGTTAAAAAGGGAGCCTATAGAGGGTGGAAACGGAGACAGGTAGCCTGGGAGGTCTACAAAGAGGCTGTGCGAGTGGCCAGGGATCAGGTAAGAAAGGCCAAAGCCCTGACAGAACTGAATCTGGCCAGGGATATAAAATGCAACAAGAAGAGCTTTTATAGGTACGTAGGGGATAAAAAGAAGTCCAGGGAAAATGTAGGCCCCCTCCAGAAGGGAACTGGTGTCCTGGTTACCCAGGACATGGAGGAGGCTGAGGTACTCAATGACTTGATTGCCTCAGTCTTCACCGACAAGAGTTCTTGTCCCACCACCCAAGCTGTAGAAGGTGCAAGCAGGGACTGTGAGGATGAAGAACCACCCACTGTACTCGAAGAGCAGGTTCGGGATCATCTGAGGAACCTAAAGGTTCACAAGTCCATGGGACCTGATGAGATCCATCCATGGGTCCTGAGGGAACTGGCAGATGAAGTTGCCAAGCCACTGGCCATCATATTTGAGAAGTCGTGGCAGTCTGGTGAGGTCCCCGATGACTGGAAGAGAGGGAACATAACCCCCATTTTTAAAAAGGGGAATAAAGAGGACCCAGGGAACTACAGGCCGGTCAGCCTCAACTCTGTGCCTGGCAAGGTCATGGAGCAGATTCTCCTGGAAACCATGCTAAGGCACATGGAGAACAAGGAGGTGGTTGGTGACAGCCAACATGGCTTCACCAAGGGCAGATCGTGCCTGACCAATTTGGTGGCCTTCTATGACGGGGTGACAGCATCAGTGGACAAGGGACAAGCAACGGATATCATCTACCTGGACTTGTGCAAAGCTTTTGACACTGTCCCGCATGACATCCTTCTCTCTAAACTAGAGAGACATGGGTTTGATGGACGGACCAGTCGGTGGATAAGGAGTTGGCTGGATGGCTGCACTCAGAGAGCGGTGCTTAATGGCTCAATGTCCATGTGGAGACCCGTCACCAGTGGCGTCCCTCAGGGGTCCATGTTGGGCCTGGCCCTGTTCAACATCTTTGTCAGTGACACGGACAGTGGGATAGAGTGCACCCTCAGCAAGTTTGCCAATGACACCAAGCTGTGAGGTGCCGTCGACACGCTGGAAGGGAGGGATGCCATCCAGAGGGACCTTGACAGGCTGGAGAGGTGGGCCTGTGCCAACCTCATGAAGTTCAACCAGGCCAAGTGCAAGGTCCTGCACCTGGGTCATGGCAATCCCCAGGCACAAACAATGGCTGGGCGGGGAATGGATTGAGAGCAGCCCTGAGGAGAAGGACTTGGGAGTGCTGGTGGATGAGAAGCTCAACATGAGCAGGCAATGCGCCCTTGCGGCCCAGAAGGCCAACCGCATCCTGGGCTGCATCAAAAGCAATGTGGCCAGCAGGTCAAGGGAGTTGATTCTGCCCCTCTACTCTGCCCTGGTGAGACCCCACCTGGAGTACTGTGTCCAGTTCTGGAGCCCCCAACATAAGAAGGACATGGACCAGTTGGAAAGGGTCCAGAGGAGGGCCACGAAGATGATAAAAGGGCTGGAGCACCTCTCCTATAAGGACAGGCTGAGAGAGTTGGGGCTGTTCAGCCTGGAGAAGAGGAGGCTCTGGGGAAACCTTACAACAGTCTTCCAGTACCTCAAGGGGGCCTACAAGAAAGATGGGGAGAGACTCTTCAGCGTGGCCTGTTGCAATAGGATGAGGGGTAATGGTTTTAAAATAGTGGGGGGTAGATTTAGATTGGGTATTAGGAAAAGTTTTTTTTGTTTTTTTTTTTTTACAATGTGAGTTATAGAACACTGGAACAGGTTGCCCAGAGAGGTGGTGGAAGCCCCATCCCTGGAAACGTTCAAGGCCAGGCTGGATGAGGCTCTGAGCAACCTGATCTAGTTGGGGATGTCCCTGCTCCTTGCAGGGTGGTTGGACTAGATGACCTTTGAAGGTCCCTTCCAACCCTAACCATTCTATGATTTTCCAACTGCTTTGTCAGTACTTGCTTCTCTAGAAATGGATCCCAGTTGCCTAGCTTCTCTGCCTTCTAATTCCAAGCTATTGGCCCCATTATCCCAGCACCACAGCAGCCAGCTGACAATGTGCTCCCCAGGATGACGGCTAAAGTCTTTTCCCATGTCTCGCAGCTCGCTCAGGGATAGAAATCGGGTGCTCACTGTCTCCTTTAGGAGTTCTTCCTCTGAGGAAGAGCCTGCCTGCCGAGTTCTTCCTGGGCATGAAGCAAATAAACCTTCCTCTTCTTCCTCCTGCTCCGTCCTAGAAGGGGCTTCTTCATCCCTCACTAAACGAGCTGACTTCCGCTTCCAAGTCTTCTTGTATACAGGGGCAACTGATACTAGCACGGGTTCACCCTCTGATTCAGCTGCAATGCCTGTTGCTGGGGTTTGAGTCCCTACATTGCAGGTCAGTTTGTTCTCCCTCATACCATGCCACGTATTACTATCTTGCCTTAGGGTAAATGTCAGGAGGAGATTCCCAAAAAGTGGTTTTGCAGCCCTAGACAACACTTGGCACACATTCAAGATACATAACAACAACATCAGAGTGGCTTGAATATCCCCCAGATCTTCAAAGTTCAAGAAGTGGTTTAACTACCCTGGAAGTGAAAGAATTCAGAAAGCTGTCCGCATAGGAATACCAATTTATCTCTAAGGCCATTGATATTACCATGTCATAGATGGATATGGCATAATATAACAGAAGGATAATTCTCATCATTTTCCCTGAGGTGATAAACACCACCACTGGGAACACATAGGAGCATAGACAATACAACATAACCAACCACTGCAACATCATGACTAATAATTAACAACCAATACAATAAGCATGCATAAACAAATTTATTTCAAGAAAAAAAACAACAGATCTGTCTTTTTTTTTATCTCAGCCCTTCATGCCCCACGTTGTGCGCCAAAATAACTGTCATAGTTCAGCCCTGACGGGGACCAGACTACGCAGTCTCTCTCTCTCTCCCCCTCCCTCCCTCCCTCCCCCTCACTCCCTCTCCCCACCCTCCAGTGGGACAGAAGGGAGAATTGGTAAACAAACAAACAAAAAAACCCCAGCAAAAACACAATAGTTGAGATTGAACAAAAAGTAAATTTAACAGCAATAACAGAAGAAAACAGTGATGGAATACAAATACAGTATAATAGCTCATAACAAACCCCAACACCTAGTTTCTTCCAAGCAGCAACAGACTTCCTTCAGCACCCTCCTCACTTATATACTGAGCATGATGTCAGATGGGATGGAATAGCCCTTTGGCTAATTTGGGTAAATTAACCCCAGCTGTTACCTAATTAGTTAATTATCCCAGCTGGGTGCCCCAGCCATAGGGGCTACCAGCTCCAGTTCTCCACCCAGCTCAGGTGAATATTAACTCTATCCTTGCCAGAACCAGGACAATACATTGAAAATTGGGTTTTAAGAACAAAAAAGCTTCAGTCTCATTTATTAACAACCTACTAGTGCTCAGTATTTTTACCGTTTTTCTTTTGAAAAGTCGAGTGTTCATCAGGTGATCTCTAAATATTTTGGGAGTATTCTTAAGTGTCATGGTGAGAACTTGTATTGACAAAACTATATCCATGTATTTAAAATTATTTATATAATTATTAAGACAGAATATTCCATTAAGCTAAAGAAAACCCCTTCCCAAACCTGCAGTACTGAAATATATCTACTGGACAGGACAGTAGCATTTCTAAGCAGAGATGATATGCCCATCTTTTAAATTACATTTTGACAAGTTTCAATCAACCAGATCCTTTTAAAAGCCCTCTATGTAGAGGAAGACTTACAAGATCAGGCCCTAAATGGAATTATTTTATTTGTAAATAAATAAATAGCTACAATTGAAATACACAGTATTAAGTTTCCAGAAATTATTTGTCAAAACCAAAAAAGGCTGAGCTCACCTGTCTTTGTAGTTTATCACAGTATCGATAATGACATTCATCTGTTTTGTCAATTTAGATGGATTGGGTGACAACTTCTCTGCAGGAGGCCTGCCTTTTCTTTTCTTTGCTTTCTCCCCATCCTCTTTCCCAGAATCCTTAACCAAATTTCTTTGTCTCTTCTGTTTTTTAAGCTGAATTTCCTCTTCCATTTCTTCCAAATTGCCGTCTTCAATTGCCTGACAACCATGGATTCCAAAAAACCCGTAAGAGAAATATATAAAGACAATTAACAACTATTTTAAAAAATCCAAGAAAAATACAACACAACAAGATATAGATAATTTAACATTAATTGCTCGATCTATGTATAAAAAAAATTCAAAAGGAAATTCAGTTACTGACAAAAAATAAGACACTAAAATTAAATTAGTTATATAAAGAACCCCACCACCTAAATACATATTCATCTGATCCTGAATTTCATATATATGAGGGCTTGCATTATTTTGATCACTTTAGTAGCAGTCCTAGAGAATGTAGTTCAAGAGAAAGACTCTGATGTGCATGTTTACAGACAGGATAGTCCACACCATGCTCAGCTTCCAGTGAAAGAGATTGCAGTTTTTTAATATCTTTTTTTTTACATACAGATACACACACTTTATGTAGTAACATACTAGACTCAGCTTCTCTTTCAAATAATTTAAGTGACCTAACAGTTAAAACCATATCTAAAATGTTTCATTTTCATTTAGAATAACAATCAATAAAGAGGCAGAAGCACTGACAATAGTGTTTTACAGTAAAGAGCACTTATAGAATGAAAAGAAAAATCACACATATAGCCACAAAAAATTAACAGTTTAAATTACCCACAAATGTGTGCTTTTAACCAGAGCCAGCAGTACCAAGTAGAGAGATAAAAGCTCTATGAAAACAAACCAGGCATAAAGGGAACCTGTTCACACACTAACAGATCCAGGTGAAAAAACAAGAAGCTGAACTTTTTTCTTTGGGGGGGAAAAAATCCCATAAACAGATAAAAAAATATATTGAGCCATAAGAGAACTGAAACTAAAAGGAAAACGAAATTAAAAATCTTAAAAGTAGGCTTTCTGATTAATGCTTTCTGGAACATAACTGATGTTGATATTTGTCCCCCTTGCCTCTCAATATTGCCTTGAATACCTGAAAATACTAATCAATCATTTATCATAGCTGAAAGAGCTATAATCATAAAGCAATTACCTTCATTTTTCTTCAGAACCAAACATGACTAATATTTATGATGGTATGAGAATAACAATCAATATATAAAGAGTGATTACAGGCCAGACAATTTATTTCATTTGCGTACAATGTCTCTTGAAAAACATTTTATGAACAAAACCTGGTTCACTGTACAAAACAACCTGTCATGTTAAAACCACTAGTGGGATTTCAAAATCTATTTCCTATTCATTCTCTAATGTGCAAATTTATAGAACAAACATGAACACAGAATCCTGAGGGACAGCCTGAAACAAGGCCTTAATAATCAAAAGACAATTTCCACCATGCTTTCAAGCATTCAGATAGCCACTATGAAGAAGGCTTGAGATCTGATGAGTTAGGAAGAATAAGTAAGGAAAAAACTGCACAAAAACTCATTAATATTCATTTGGTTAAATCAGGACACCCACCATACACCACTGCAGCTAGCAAAGAATAAGAAAAGGAAATTTCTTCACAAATTTTAGAAGCTAAAAATAATAAATACAGTGTGCAAGACTGTCAACAGTTAATGTCATTGCTCTCCTTAAGCATTTAGTTGCATATCGAAATAAGAGAACACCAGTTTTGATGTCTTATACACCTACACATTCCTGTCATGTAGTTCTACTGAACCTTCAAGACTATAGTGAAAAAGATTATTTACCTTACCACTATCAGCAGGCTGGCTATTGGAAATCACAGTTAGTGGGGATGAAATTAACAGACCAGCAAAGCAGTGAGATGCTAGTCTCCTCATCAGCTGATCAGGGGAAAAAAAGAAAGCTGGGGAAAGGCTATGTTTTCAGATACAAGTAATTTTATTTTAGTGAAAATTTAATACTGAAAGGATTGTAGATACTCAAATCTGCAGTTTCATTCTACCTACTACAAGGCCCAAGGCCTTCTTCCTTCAGCTTGCTTTAATATTGACAACTATTTATCATATTTTTTTCTTATTATTCTAGGCACTCAGATTCTAGATTTTTAGCTAGGCAGTTACCAATTCTTGTTTGCATTTTAATTGTAAGAGCAAAATTTGTCAATTTCATGTATGATTTTAAAACTAAAATAGATTGTATGCAATAAATAGTTTTAAAATGTAAACAATACTAACACACTGGTGTTTTGACAACTGCTAAGCAGTGCTCACACAGAATCAAGACTGTCCCTCCAACACACCCACCCCACCCAAAGGCTAGTAGGCATGAGATTGGAAGAGGACATAGCCAGGACAGCTGACCCAAACTGACCAAAGGGATGTTCCATACCATATGATGTCATGCTTAGCAATAAAAGCTAAGAAGGAGGATGAGCGGGGGGGCATTTGTTTTAAATGTGTTTATCTTCTTAAGCAGCTACTATGTGTACTGAGGCCCTACTTCCCAGGAAGTGACTGGACATGGCCTGCTGATGGAAAGTAGAGGAGAAATATTTTTGTTTTTCTTTGCTTATGTATGCCGCCTTTGCTTTTCTTTATTAAACCACCTTTATTTCAACCCATGAGTTTTTAATCTTATTTTCTCCTACTGTCTCCCTCAGGAGGAGGAATGAGAGAGTAGCTTGGTGGGCACCTGGCAGTCAGCCAAGGTTAACCCACCACAATCATAGAATCATAGAATAGTTTGGGTTGGAAGGGATCTTTAAAGGTCATCTAGTCCAACCTCTCCTGCAAGGAGCAGGGACATCACTAATTATCTTACTCAGTATTTTCACTGAAGGTATACAAAATATAATTGAACAGAAAAATCAACTTCCCAATTTCTTAAAAAGAAATAAATCTAACAATTCACAGTATCCTAAAGTCTGAAATTTTCCTGGGGCAAAGACACACTATTTATAGAACTACTTCCTGCTATGATGAATAGCAGATTCCCCAGCAACTTCTTCTAGCAAGCTAGGGTAGCAGTAAGAGGTAAACCATTGCTGTCTGGGACACAAGACCTACACTGTTAGCCTGTAACCATAAGCTTAATGGAAATATTTTTTTTTTTTTAAACCAACAGGATCCTGAGTTTCAAGCAAAAAAAAATATCCTAAGAAAGGAGATGTGATATATTAGAATAGGATCATAGAATCATTTAGGTTGGAAAAGACCCTTAAGATCATCAAGTCCAACCGTTAACCTAGCACTGCCAAGTCCACTACTAAACCATGTCCCGAAGCATCATATCTACATAACTTTGAAATACCTCCAGGGATCTTTCCATACTAAAAGAAATTTCTTCAGTAGTCATTAAATCTATTGTAATGAAAGCAGTTAAAACTGTGAAATAACAAAGCTAATACATTTTTAATAGAATCATAGAATCGTTTAGGTTGGAAAAGACCTTTAAGATTATGAAGTCCAACCGTTAACCTATGTTGTGGTTTTGTTTAGTGAGGGGGGGCCTAAGGTGGTAGCTTCTGTAGGAAACTGCTACAGAATCCCTGCCAAAACCAGGACAACCTAACACTTGGCAGTGTTCCACTAAAGTGGAAGTGGCAGTCCACCACTAAACCATGTCCCGAAGCATCACATCTACATGTCTTTTAAATACCTCCAGGGATGGAGACTCAACCACTTCCCTGGGCAGCCTGTTACAATGCTTGATAACCCTTTTGGTGAAAAAAAATTTCCTAATATCCAATCTAAACCTCCCCTGCCACAACTTGAGGCCATTTCCTCTCCTTCTATCACTTGCTACTTGGGAGAAGTGACCGACATCCATTGCGCTACAACCTCCTTTCAGGTAGTTGTAGAGAGCGATAAGGTCTCCCCTCAGCCTCCTCTTCTCCAGACTAAACAACCTCAGTTCTCTCAACTGCTCCTCATAAGATTTGTTCTCCAGACTCTTCACCAGCTTCATTACCCTTCTTTGGACACGCTCCAGCACTTCAATGCCTTTGTTGTAGTGAGGGGCCCAAAACTGAACACAGTATTCGAGGTGTGGCCTCACCAGTGCAGAGTCAAAGGGGTGATCACTTCCCCCAGTGTCTTGCTGACACTATTTCTTATACAAGCCAGGATGCTGTTATTCACCTGGGCACACTGCCAGCTCATATTCAGCTGACTGTCAACCAACACTCCCAGGTACATTTCCACTGGGCAGCTTTCCAGCCACTCTTCCCCAAGCCTATTGCATTGCATGGGGTTGTTATGATCCAAGTGCGGGATCCAGCACTTCGCCTTGTTGAATCTCATAAAATGCACCTCGGCCCATCGATTCAGCCTGTCCAGATCCCTCTGTAGTGCCTTCCTACCCTCAAGCAGATTGACAATTTGGTGTCATCTGCAAACTTACTGAGGGAGCACTCAATCCCCTCATCCAGATCATTGATAAAGATATTGAACAGAACTGTCCCCAATACTGAGCCCTGGGGAATACCACTTGTGACTGGCTGCCAACTGGATTTAACTCCATTCACCACAACTCTTTGGGCTCAACAATCCAGCCAGTTTTTTACCCAGTGAAGAGTATGCCCGTCCAAGCCCTGAGCAGCCAGTTTCTCCAGGAGAATGTTGTGGGAAACGGCGTCAAAGGCTTTACTCTAGTCTAGGCAGACAACATACGAAGCCTTTCTCTCATCCACTAAGCAAGTCACCTTGTCATAGAAGATCAGGTTAGTCAAGCAGGACCTGCCTTTCATAAACCCATGCTGACTGGTTGTCCTGTACGTGCCGCATGATGGCACTCAAGATGATCTGCTCCATAACCTTCCCCTGCACTGAGGTCAGACTGACAGGCTTGTAGTTCCCCGGATCCTCCTTCTAGTCCTTCGTGTAGATGGATGTCACATTTGCTAACCTCCAGCCAACTGGGACCTCCCTGGTAAGCCAGGACTGCTGATAAATTATTGTCAAGCACGGGATTCTAGTGAAGAGCATTCTACTTTGAAACTCCCAGATCATCCTAGTTTCTATTTTAATTTTATTTTATGCACAATCAAAATTGAGTGCACAAACAGAAAAGCCAGACATTTAAGGATTACACATTCTAGTATATTTAGAAAATAAATGTGATAATAGTCAGAATGCTGTTTCATGGAGTATACTCAAATTAGATGCTCAATATACACACCAGTAATACAATGACAATTGTGGTAGTTCAGCGCCAATCGGGACGAGACTACACAGTCTTTCTCTCACTCCCTCCACCCTCCAAGAGAATAGGAGGAGATGATATAAGAAAAAAGGCTCGAGGACTGAGATAAGGATGGGGAGAAATCCTTAAAGTTACCGTCACGGGCAAAACAGACTCGACTTGGGGAAAACTATTCATTTATTTCTAAAACTAGCAGGATAATGGGACAGGGAACAAGATAACCTCCCCTCACCCCTCCCTCTTCCTGGGCTTAACATTATCTCTACTACCTTCCCCCCCCGAGCAGCACAGGGGGGAAGAGGGAAGGGGGGTCGCGGTCAGTTCATCACACGTTGTTTCATGCCGCTGCTTTGTTGTCAGGGAAAGAACTCCTCACATTCCTCCCCTGCTCCAACGTGAGGTCCCACCCACAGGCCACAGTCCTTCATGAAACTGCTCCGGCGTGGGTCATCTCTTCCACGGGGTGCAGTCCCTCCAGAACGGCTGCCCCAGCAGGCCCTCCACAGGCCACAGCCTCCTTCAGGCATCGGCCTGCCCTGGCGTGGGGTCCTCCACGGGCTGCAGGTGGATCTCTGCTCCTCCATGGACCTCCATGGGCTGCAGGGGGACAACCTGCTCCACCATGGTCATCACCACAGGCCGCAGGGGAATCTTGTCCAGGAGCAGCATTACTCCTCCCCCTCCTTCTTCACTGACCTTGGCATCTGCAGCCGTTCCTCACAACAGTCTGGCAGATGCCTCTCAGGATCTTTTTACATCTCATTCACATGTCATCTTCTCTCCACTCCTTGCAGCCAGGCTGGGCCGAGTTGGGCCCAGTCGGCTGCCCAGCGGGAGGCCAGAGGGTGAGGTGTGCAAGGCCCATAAGGCTCACGCCTCCCCCTCTCTGCCTCCCGCTCAGCTGCTTCACATCTTCTCTTCTTCTTTTTTTTTCTGTTTTCCCCTTCTTAAATACATTATCACAGAGGCGTTATCACGGGACATTCTGCTACCAATTGGCTCGGCCTTGGCCAGCAGCAGGTCCGCCCTAGGCCCGGCCGAGTCCACTAAACAAAGGGGAGCGACTTCTAGCAGTTTCCTACAGAAGCTACCACCTTAGGCCCTCCCTCACTAAACAAAACCAGAACAACAATATATACAGATTGCAATATATATACCCTGCCAGTGAGAAGGCTGGAGGTACACGTGAAGCTGGGAGTGGGGTATAGCCAGGACAGCTGACCCACACTGGCCAAAGGGATATTCCATACCACATGACGTCATGCTCAGCATATAAACTGGAGAGACGACAATTACTGCTCGGGGACTGGCTGGAAGTCAGTTGACAGGTGGTCAGCAGTTACATCACTTGTTTTTCTTGGGCTTTGTTTCTCTCGGGCTTTGTTTCTCTCTCTCTTTGTTGTTTTCCTTTTCATTATAATTTTTTTTTATTTTTAAAATTATTATTATTATTACTTTATTGAAATCATTAAACTGTTCTTACCTCAACCCACGAGTTTTCTTACTTTTATCCTTCCGATTCTCTCCCTTATTCCATCTTGGCGGGGGAGAGAGTGACCAAGTGGCTGTTAGTTGCTGACTGGGCATAAACCACAACAGATATTAAAATAATTTCTCTCCTTTTGAGCTATAAACAGATAAGGGAAAATTTCTCATTTTTTACAGTTGAATAAAATTTTTGAAACACGAAAACACCATTTTTTTCTGCACATTATGGGACAGCCATATAGGACAGTGGTGTAAAGAGTTAACTGGAATTCAGTTTTGTGACAAAGTAATCTCAATTCATGGCAATAAAGTCATCATATGCGACATCATGTTCTTTCTTTTTTGTGTTCATAGAATCATAGACTCATAGAATGATTTGGATTGGAAGGGACCTTAAATGTCATCTAGTTCCAACCCCTCTGCCATGAGCAGGGACACCTTCCACTAGAACAGGTCGCTCAAAGCCCTGTCCAACCTGGCCTTAAACACTTCCAGTGATGGGGCATCTGCAACTTCTCTGGGCAACCTGTTCCAGTGCCTCATCACTCTCACAGTAAAGAATTTCTTCCTTATATCTAATCTAAATCTACCCTCTTTCAGTTTAAAGCCATTACCCCTTGTTCTATCACTACAGGCCCTTGTCAAAAGTCCCTCTCCAGCTTTCCTGTAAGCTGCCTTTAGGTACTGGAAGGCCACTCTAAGGTCTCCCTGGAGCCTCCTCTTCTCCAGGCTGAACAGCCCCAACTCTCTCAGCCTGTCCTCATAAGAGAGGTGCTCCAGCCCTCTGATCATCTTTGTGGTCCTCCTCTGGACCTTCTCCAACTGGTCCATGTCCTTCTTATGTTGGGGGCTCCAGAACTGGACACAGGACTCCAGGTGGGGTCTCACCAGGGCAGAGTAGAGGGGGAGAATCACCTCCCTTGACCTGCTGGCCACACTCCTCTTGATGCAGCCCAGGATACAGTTAGCTTTCTGTGCTGCAAGCGCGCATTGCTGTCTCATGTTGAGCTTCTCATCAACCAGCACACTCAAGTCCTTCTCTTCAGGGCTGCTCTCAATCCATTCCCTGTCCAGCCATTGTTTGTGCCTGGGATTGCCATGACCCATGTGCATGATCTTGCACTTGAACTTCATGAGGTTTTCACGGGCCCACCCCTCCATCCTGTCAAGGTCCCTCTGGATGGCATCCCTTCCCTCCAGTGTGTCGACCACACCACACAGTTTGGTGTCGCCGGCGAACTTGCTGAGGGTGCACTCTATCCCACTGTCCATGTCACCGACAAAGATGTTGAACAGGGCTGGTCTCAATACTGACCCCTGAGGAACGCCACTCGTCACTGGCCTCCACTTGAACACTGAGCCATTGACCACCACTCTCTGAGTGCGGCCATCCAGCCAACTCCTTATCCACTGAGTGGTCTATCCATCAAACCGATGTCTCTCTAGTTTAGAGAGAAGGATGTCGTGTGGAACAGTGTCAAATGCCTTGCACAACTCCAGGTAGATGACATCAGTTGCTCTTCCCTTATCCACCAATGCTGTAACCCCATCATAGAAGGCCACCAAATTAGTGTCGTAGTTCAGCCCCGATCGGGACCAGACTACGCAGTCTCTCTCTCGCTCCCCCCACCCTCCGAGAGAATAGGAGGAGATGATATAAGAAAAACGGCTCAAGGTTTGAGATAAGGACAGGGAGAATTTCCTAAAGATACCGTTACGGGCAAAACAGACTCGACTTGGGAAAAAACACTCCTTTATTTCTAAAACTAGCAGAAGAATGAGACAGGGAACAAGACAACCTCCCCCCACCCCTCCCTCTTCCTGGGCTTAACATTATCTCTACTACCTCCCCTCCCGAGCGGCACGGGCGGGGGAGGAAAAGGGAATGGGAGTCGCGGTCAGTTCATCACACGTTGTTTTACGCTGCTGTATCATCGTCGGGGGAAGAACTCCTCACATTCCTCCTCTGCTCCAGCGTGGGGTCCCTCCCACGGGCCACAGTCCTTCGTGAAACTGCTCCGGCGTGGGTCATCTCTTCCACGGGGTGCAGTCCCTCTAGAACAGCTGTCCCAGCGGGCCCTCCATGGGCCACAGCCTCCTTCAGGCCTCCACCTGCTCTGGCGTGGGGTCCTCCATGGGCTGCAGGTGGATCTCTGCCCCTCCATGGACCTCCATGGGCTGCAGGGGGACAACCTGCTCCACCATGGTCTTCACCACGGGCTGCAGGGGAATCTTGGCCAGGAGCCGCATTACTCCTCCCACTCCTCCTTCACTGACCTTGGCGTCTGCAGCCGTTCCTCACAACAGGCAGGCAGACGCCTCTCAGGATCCTTTTTACATCTTATTCACTTCAACTGCTCATCTCCTCTCCACTTCTTGCAGCCAGTCCGGGCCGAGTTGGGCCCAGTCTGCTGCCCAGTGGGAGGCCAGAGGGTGAGGCCTGCAAGGCCCACAAGGCTCGCGCCTCCCCCTCTCTGCCCCCTGCTCAGCTGCTTCACATCTCTCCCTTTTTTTCTGTTTTCCCCTTCTTAAATATGTTATCACAGAGGCGTTATCACGGGACATTCTGCTACCAATTGGCTTGGCCTTGGCCAGCAGCGGGTCCGCCCTAGGCCCGGCCAAGTCCACTAAACAAAGGGGAGCGACTTCTAGCAGTTTCCTACAGAAGCTACCACCTTAGGCCCCCCCTCACTAACAAAACCAGAACAATTAGTCAGGCACATTTTGCCCTTAGTGAAGCCATGCCATCACCTCCTTATATTCCATGTGCCTTAGCATGGTTTCCAGGAGGATCTGCTCCATGACCTTGCTGGGCACAGAGGTGAGGCTGACCGGCCTGTAGTTCCCCAGGTCTTCCTTATTTCCCTTTTTAAAAATAGGGGTTATCTTTCCCCTTTTCCAGTCAGTGAGAACTTCACCAGACTGCCATGACATAAGATATTATCTTATGTTCTTTCTTATGTGTGCTGGTTTTGACTGGGATAGAGTTAATTTTCTCCATAGTATCTTGTATGGGACTATGTTTTGGATTTGTGCTGAAAACAGTGTTGGTAATATGGGAGTGGTTTTGTTATTATTGAACAGTGCTTACACAGAGTCAAGGCCTTTTCTGCTTCTCACAATGCCCTGCCAACTAGTAGGCTGGGGGTGCACAAGAAGTTGCACTCATTATATGTATTCGGAGATAACTGAAACAGATGTCCAGTACACTAATCCTTAACTTCTCAGAAATATTGTAATCCAAAATTATCGAGTTTAGACTCTACATTTGGGCAAGTCTTCTATATTATTGGAAAGATTTTTTTTTCTTCTTTTAAAAATAAAATCCCACTCCTAGAGTACAGAAAACAGAGCATTCCATTCACTGAGTAGATTACTTCAAGATGACTCAAGAATCTGAAGGCCTTCTAGTTATGCCTAGGGATGAGTTTAATAATTTTTGAGAAGCTCAGTTTTAAACTTAACTGGTTTTCCATGTTTGCTAGGTTAATATTTCTTTTTTTGTTGTTGTATATTAGGACACTAACAGTCCCAGAAATTACTCCTCTAGACAAGGCAAAATTCTTCTATATTTGCAGAGTGAGTAAGTACTTTGGCCAAAATATATAACAAGTTGATTGGAAAAATATAGGTAACGTTTCATCCATATTGCAAGTGCAAATCCAACAGAGGAAGCTTATTAATTACTAACCACTATTAAAAAGTCTGATATGTGACGAAGTGTCATGGCCTACTGTATCATAAGCTCCATCATTTTAACTATCAAGTCTCTTATCAGTCTCAGAGAAAGGAAGGATCCAGTGGGCACCCAATATAAAAATGATTGTTTCTTCCCCTTCAGAATCCAAACTGCTTCTAGGAACCTGAAAAATTTAACGCAGCCTTTCTTTTTTTTCTGTATTTATGTGAAATTTATAACGATTATTTAAGTTTCATTTCTAGTAGGTCATGAGAATTTTGACTTTTAGCATAAGATATCTCAGAAATCCTATTTGCAGGGTCTTTAACTGTTTAATGCAAAAATTGACACCTCAAAAGAATAAAAATATTACAATTCAAGTAAGAAAATCAATTTTAGTTCATGATTGCTGAGATACAGCAACTCAGTATGTGAGATTAGCTATTTCATAGTATCATAGAATAGTTTGGGTTGGAAGGGACCTTTAAAGGCCATCTATTCCAACCCCCCTGCAAGGAGCAGGGACATCCCCAACTAGACCAGGTTGCTCAGAGCCTCATCCAGCCTGGCCTTGAATGTTTCCAGGGATGGGGCCTCCACCACCTCTCTGGGCAACCTGTTCCAGTGTTCCACTACCTTAACTGTAAATTTTTTTTTCCTGATGTCTAGTCTGAATCTACCTCTCTCTATTTTAAAACCATTACCCCTCGTCCTTTCACAACAGGCCCTGCTAAAGACTTTCTCCCCATCTTTCCTATAAGCCTCCTTTAGGTAGGCTTCTTCTCTGGAAGAATTTCAAACAAAACAAAATTTATTTTAATCTAATGCTCTCAACAAGTTTACTTATAGTTGGCCAAAATAGAAGAGGATTTTTATGTCAAACATTTTTTCTAATTTTTCCTATAGGGGAATATACTTACAGTTCCAATAGAAAACATGCTAACACTTCTTATGGTATTTTACAAGTAAAAATCTTAGGACAAAGTGAAAGATAAAAGAATTCTATGAAAATATATCACGATGTCTTGCTGATAGATATTTTTCTGAAATAGCTGTTCAGGTTTCCTGACTTCAGGTTTTCACCATACAAAAACAGTTTCTGAGACATTTAAAATCATTTTACTGAGAATATTTTTCAAATATATAAGAAATCTTGACAGGCTGGAGAGGTGGGCCCGTGCCAACCTCATGAAGTTCAACCAGGCCAAGTGCAAGGTCCTGCACCTGGGTCATGGCAATCCCAGGCACAAATACAGGCTGGGCAGGAAATGGATTGAGAGCAGCCCTGAGGAGAAGGACTTGGGAGTGCTGGTGGATGAGAAGCTTAACATGAGCCAGCAATGCACCCTTGTGGCCCAGAAGGTCAACCGCATCCTGGGCTGCATCAAAAGCAATGTGGCCAGCAGGTCGAGAGAGGTGGTTCTCCCCCTCTACTCTGCCCTGCAGAGACCCCACCTGGAGTACTGTGTCCATTTCTGGAGTCCCCAACATAAGAAGGACGTGGACCAGTTGGAGAAGGTCCAGAGGAGGGCCACGAAGATGATAAAAGGGCTGGAGCACCTCTCCTGTGAGGACAGGCTGAGAGAGTTGGGGCTGTTCAGCCTGGAGAAGAGGAGGCTCCGGGGAGACCTTATAGCAGTCTTCCAGTACCTCAAGGGGGCCTACAGGAAAGATGGGGAGAAACTCTTCAGCAGGGCCTGTTGTGACAGGACTAGGGGTAATGGTTTCAAAATAGAGGGAGATAGATTTAGATTAGACATTAGAATAAATTTTTTTACACTGAGGGTTGTAGAACACTGGAAACGTTCAAGGCCAGGCTGGATGAGGCTCTGAGCAACCTGATCTAGTTGGGCATGTCCTTGCTCCTTGCAGGGGGGTTGGACTAGATGACCTTTGAAGGTCCCTTCCAACCCTAACCAGTGTATGATTCTATAAAACTATTTTGTGAGACCCCAATAATCCTACTCTCTTTCCTGCCTCTAGATTTTCCATGAGAAAAGTACTCAGAATATGGAACAGTTTTGGGTTTTTCTTTGCTTTACAATTAACCCCTTCCTCACATAAAACAGAACAAAATGAAGTATTGGCTAGATGCACTTTATTTCCCAGTCAGACATCAAAAAGCCCATTTCATCTTAACTGCCTTATCAGTTTTAAAAAGTAATCTTAAAGGCCTAATTTCCTCATTTTGAGTGGATCAAGGAAAGACTGAATGACGAGTTTTACTATACAACATATTTGCTTTTGCCAGTATACATAAAGCAAGAAAAAAAAATAAATTTTATGTCATGATATTTTCCAACACTTGGAATTCAAAGTATTTTATTACATTCCAACACTATTATAGTCCAATACTTCTTTATATTCCAACACTTGGAAATCAAAATAGTCATGAGGATGTTAAAAATATCCATCCCATACTTTGTATCTATGTATGTGAATATTGGCTTTCTTCTAATTTAAATAAGAAAAATAAATATGGACTTAATGCCTTAATTTCACTTGAATTTTTTAGATGAGCAAAAGCAAGTAGTCTACAATAGCTTGGTTTTGAATGTCTGTGTGAGATAAATCTGACACTGCTCATCTCAGGTTTCAGACTTGTTCCACTTGGCAACATGCAAATCTACTTTGAATTAAATCTGCACATCTACAGAACAGAACTTTTTTCATGTCACCAAGTAAGCAACTAGGTTGAAGGAGAAACTGAATCCAGAAGCAAAATATTTCAGTTGTCTTAAGAGATTTAGCTTCACAGTAAGGGTTTGGAGGATGACTTAAAGAGCATCAGAACTAGCTTAGCCAGGTAAGAGCTGTCTTGATACCTCTGCCTGAGTTAAAACTATTAGAATCAAGATCAGGTCAGGATAAGTATCTCAGATATCACAGAATACATCTAACAGCAATCCTGGTCAATTTAGCCTCTGAGCACCAGCTCAGATACAATAATTTGCAACTATTGCAAGAAAATAAATTGATTCTTGAAAAGCCCTGAACAATGGAGTCCTTAACAGAACACTTATGACCCTTTAAGAAATAATCTGATTGCTGATCTATCATTTTGCTGCCCTGTGAGGAGCACTGTTGTGGGAGAAACATGCCAGAGGATACAATAATTCCACAAATTAAATGATGTCTGGGATCAGAAGGCAGGGTCCTACTTACCTGTTTATAGAAAATGCAATTGCCATACCAATAGTTAGGGCACAGCACCCTGCGACATCAGCTAGTGATCAAAGTTTATTCTTCTGTTATAAGTTCCCAGGGAGTCTGAAGAGTGATATTCAATTACAGTTTGCCTAGGGTAGTTGCAGGCCTCCAAAGAAATTTCACTACATATTGCATGTGTTCATCCTCTTTAAAAATAATTTTTATTTTTGGTCTGCTACTTCAAACTCAGAACTCACGTCTTCTGATAAGGAGAAAGATGACATATTTTTGTCTGTATATGCACATGCACAAATGCCTTAAGGTCTTTTTTTTTCTTTGGGGATCTGCAATGGTGCACAAGCTCATGAACGTGAGCATAGGCACCAAGTACTACCCAGCACTCAGAAATCCAGGAAGAGAAAATTGGCATTAGATGTTTTTGTTTCCTTGTATATTTTTCCCCTTCAGAGGCAACAAGAAGGAATAAAGCCTATAAGACCCTTACTGGACTATTTAACATTGAGGTGTCTGTGTTATGGCCAGGTATATTGGGAGCCTTTAGGAAGACATTGTATTTGAGGAGCTAGTGATCTTGAGCAAGCCATGTCTGCTCTATTGGGTCTTGCATTTAAGGCTTGAAAAGCCAATAGATTAGCACGAGTAGCCACTGTAGGGGAATCTGCTGGAGTGCCTTGTGCCAGCCTGTGTTGCGGATGTTATGACAGAGATAACTCTGTCGTAGTTCAGCCCCGATCAGGACCAGACTATGCAGTCTCTCTCTCACTCCCCCCACCCTCCAAGAGAATAGGGGGAGATAATATAAGGAAAAAAAGGCTCAAGGTTTGAGATAAGGACAGGGAGAAATCCTTAAAGTTACCGTTATGGGCAAAACAGACTCGACTTGGGGAAAACTATTCATTTATTACTACAAACAGCAGGATAATGAAACAGAGAACAAGATAACCTCCCTCCATCCCTCCCTCTTCCCAAGCTTAACATTATCTCTACTACCTTCCCCTCCAACGAGCAGCACAGGGGGGAAGAGGGAATGGGGGTTGCAGTCAGTTCATCACGCGTTGTTTTACACCGCTGCTTCATGGTTGGGGGAAGAACTCCTCACATTCCTCCCATGCTCTGTTGTGGGGTCCCACCCATACGCCACAGGCCTTCGTGAAACTGCTCTGGTGTGGGTCATATCTTCCACGGGGTGCAGTCCCTCCAGAACGGCTGCCCCAGCGGGCCCTCCGTGGGCCACAGCCTCCTTCAGGCCTCCACCTCCCCCGATGTGGGGTCCTTCACGGGCTCCAAGTGGATCTCTGCTCCTCCGTGGACCTCCATGGGCTGCAGGGGGACAACCTGCTCCACCATGGTCGTCACCACAGGCTGCAGGGGAATCTTGGCCAGGAGTCGCATTACTCCTCCCCCTCCTTCTGAACTGACCTTGGCGTCTGCAGCCGTTCCTCACAACAGGCTGGTAGATGTCTCTCAGGATCTTTTTTTACATCTTATTCACTTCTCATCTCCTTTTCACTTCTTGCAGCCAGGCTGGACCGAGTCGGGCCCGGTCGGCTGCCTGGTGAGAGGCCAGAGGGTGAGGCCTGCAAGGCCCATGAGGCCTGCGCCCCCCCCTCTGTGCCTCTGCCCCTGCTCAGCTTCTTCACATCTTCTCTTCTTCCGTTTTTTTTTTTTTTCTGTTTTCCCCTTCTTAAATACGTTATCGCAGAGGCGTTATCACAGAACATTCTGCTACCAATCAGCTCGGCCTTGGCCAGCAGCAGGTCTGCCCTAGGCCTGGCCGAGTCCACTGAACAAAGGGGAGCGACTTCTAGCAGTTTCCTACAGAAGCTACCACCTTAGGCCCCCCTTCACTAAACAAAACCACAACACATTCCAATCTGTCAGGATAAGATCTAGGGTTTTGGTTTTTACACAAGATAAAAGGCACCATGGTACAGGAGAGACTTCTCCATGAACACAGGATCTGTGCAGTGTGCCGTGGGAAAATCCATCTGGGGTCCATCTGATGCTGCATGAAAGTGAGGTTCCCAGCATCTGAAGGGTCATAAGATTAATTTGCTATGTATATTTCTGTTTTTATTCTATCTTATCAAAATAGCTATTTTATTATGCTATTTGTTGTCAGGCCTTTCTTACTCAGATCCAGAAAGAACCCTGTGCCTTTTCTCTCCTCCTGTCCTTGCCTCCCCCACCCCTGCCCCACCTGGTGCAGAACACAGGGGTCCAGCTCAGAAGGAGCAGGTAGCTGATCTGCAGTCAGAATTCTGACTGCTGACTCAGGCAAAACTCCTCAGAAATTAAAGTAAAATTCAACTGAATCTCTCAAAGACAAATGCAGATAAGGAGATAGTTGGATAATGATATTATCAAACCAATATATTAATCAGAAACCTAATGTTTCCTTCTGAAAAGCCTCATGCAAGTATAGCTTAAAGGTAGCAGCAGCCGGAGAAAGAAAAAAAACTGTCTGTCGTAGTTCAGCCCCGATCAGGACCAGACTACGCAGTCTCTCTCTCACTACCCCCACCCTCCGAGAGAATAGGAGGAGATGATATAAGGAAAAACGGCTCAAGGTTTGAGATAAGGACAGGGAGAGATCCTTAAAGTTACCGTTACGGGCAAAACAGACTCCACTTGGGGAAAACTATTTGTTTATTATTAAAACCAAATCAGGATAATGAGACAGAGAATAAGATAACCTCCCCCCACCCCTCCCTCTTCCTGGGCTTAACTTTACCTCCTTCTCCCCCGAGCAGCACAGGGGGAAATAGGGAATGGGTGTTATGGTCAGTTCATCGCATGTCGCTTTATGCTGCTCCTTCCTCCTCGGGGGAAGAACTCCTCAGATTCGTCCCCTACAGTCCTTCATTAACTGCTCCAGCACGGGGACATTTTCCACAGGGTGCAGTCCCTCAGGAACGGCTGCCCCAGCATGGGCCCTCCATGGGTCACAGCCACCTTCAGGCATCCACCTGCCCTGGTGTGCGGTCCTCCATGGGCTGCAGGTGGATCTCTGTTCCTCCATGGGCCTCCATGGGCTGCAGGGGGACGGCCTGCTTCACCATGGTCTTCACCATGGGCTGCAGGGGAATCTCTGCCGGGAGCAGCATTACCAACACACTGGAGATATAGCGCTGCTGCTAGTGACCAACAGGTCTATTTCTTCTACAGTGTTCCAAAAGAGGAGTGGACAGCAGCATAATAAAACATGTGGAGTAGTAAAGGGAAAACTTATGAAATAAAGTTTCATTCTTAATTTAGAATGTATTGAATCTTGTGGGTACTTTTTAAAAAGCCTTAGACGTTTAAGTAGTTTATTGTGTCCATTTTAACAAAACATTATTTGATTTAAAATTTCTCTACAATGTGTATGATATTGTTACATTGCAAGTTGGAGTGGCAAAACCTCAGGGTAAAGCTGCTTATTAACTCCCTCTGATAATTTTAACACATTTAAAGATTCCCTTGAAAATCTTGTACATGATTGTCATCTCTTTTTCTATGATCTCCAAGGTATGTCATTTAAAAAAAAAACAACAGGAAAATTTAAATTACTAAAAGAAAAGTCAAGTGAGGGGTAAAAATGCAGAAAACAGAACTCCTTACTTTCCCTGAAAAATAAATCTCATGACAACACTCAGGAAAGTTTCACTTTATTCAAGTTTTCATTGTTCACCTAATGGAGAGGACTTTTTACAGTGAGGCTGCATGACCAGTGCTACACTATAAATCTAATTCTCAGAATACAAGCATTCAAAAATATTAGTAGCTCTTATATCAGCATTTGCTATAACACTCTGAAGTATAGAGTTGCCACCTGAAAATGCAATTGAAAATATGTGCACAATACAGTTAGAATTTACTGCTATGTAGTATGGAAACCTCTGATCTAGCTTTAAACTGGCTAATTTGAGTACACAGTTAACAGTTTAACAGCGGAGGAGGAAGGAACTTGCAGTTTTCCTCAACAAGGTAACAAGCCATGTTGAAAAGGAGTAACAGCACATACTGTATCTTGACATTAGCAAAGCCTCTGACCTTGTTTCATACAGCATTCTGGAAGAAGCTGCTAGAAGGTTTCCCCTTTGTCCGGTGAACTCGGACGAGTCTAGGGTGGACCTGCTGCTGGCCAGGACCAAGCTAATTGGTGAAAATGATGCCTCTCTGATAACATATTTAAGAAGGGTGAAAAAAAAAATTTAAAAGGAGTGAAGAAGCAGAAGCAAAGTGCAGAGAGGGGGAGGCACAAGCCTTGTGGGCCTTGTGGCCCTCACCCTCTGGCCTCCCACCAGGCAGATGTCTCAGCCTGGATGGCCTGGCCTGGCCGAGAGAAGTGAAGAGAGGAGATGTGAAGAAAACATGAGAGGCATCTGCCTGAGCCTGATTGTGAAGAATTTCTTGAGAAGAACAACTGTGGATGCCAAGGTCAGTGAAGAAGGATGAGGAGGAGTAATGCGGCTCCTGGCCAAGATTCCCCTGCAGCATGGAGGACCATGGAGGAGCAGAGATCCACACTACAGCCCATGGAGAACCCCATGCCTTAGTGGGTGGATATTCCCTGAAGGAAGCTGCATTCCATGGAAAGGAGCCCACAGAGGAGCAGGTTTTCTGGCAGGAGCTGCGGCCCATGGATAGCACACATGCTGGAGCAGTCTGTTCCTGAAGGATTGCAGCCTGTGGGAGAGACCCACATTGAAGCAGTTTGTGAAGGACTGTCTCCCATGGGAGGGACCACACGCTGGAGCAGGGGAAAAGCATGAGGAGGAAGGAGCAGCAGAGACAAAGCATTATGAACTGACCACAACCTCCATTCCCCATCCCCCTGTGCTGCTCGGAGTGGGGGGAGGAGATAGAAGAGTCAGGAACGAAGGAGTAAAGTTGAGCCTGGGAAGAAGGGAGGGATGGGGAGGAGATGTGTTTTTACTTTTGTAAAAAGTTTCTCACCATGCTCTCTATTATTAATTGGCAAGAAATTAAATTAATTTTCCCCAAGTCGAGTCTGTTTTGCCTGTGACAGTAATTGGTAAGTGATCTCCCTGTCCTTATCTCGATCCACAAGCTTTTCTATATTATTTTCTCCCCATGTCCTGTTGAGGAGGGGGAGTGAGAGAGAGGCTAGGTGGGCATTTGGCAGGCAACCAAGTCAGCACACCATGTGTGTACAAAAAAAGGATATGGAAAAATTGGACAGGGAGTAGTTTCACAGAAAGTGATTGAGGGTTTATACTGGATCACAAGTTGAACACAAATCAGTGTCTGTACTGCTGAGAAAATAGAAAAACACTATACCATGATGTATTAACACCCTAATAGTTATGTGAAAGAACTCTTCCCCTTTATTCAGGGAAGGCTGTACTTAGATTATTGGTGTCTAGCTTTGAATGAAACTTAAAGTTGTTAATCACTTGGAGAGAGTTTAAGGAAGCTGAATGAAAATTGTCAGAGGTCTAGAAAACAGGGTCTATGGGAAAATATAAAATTAACAGGGGTTGTTAATGCAAAGAAAAAAAAGACTAAGAAGGGGTATGATAAGTCTTTTAAGACATAAAAAAATGTTGGGAAAAAAAAAAAGACGTGAACAATCTTCTTCATGATGACAGTGAACAGAACAAGAAGTAACACGCTTAAAAACCAGCAAAGAAATTCAGATAAGGTATTAGGGAAAACTAAATCACAGCAATAGCTTCCCTTAGGGAGTTCTAACATTTCCATCAGTGGAATCCTTTAGGCAAACATCTGTAAGGAATGACATAGGAATAGCTGATCTTGCCTTGAGGTAGAAAGATGACCTCTTGAAGGCTATTATTTTTTTTTACAGAAAAGGACTTAACATTGAGTAAAAAAACAACCTGAGAAGTAAAGTATGAAAGTCCAAGATAGGCTTTTGCCATAGCCAGAGTATTTCAGTACTGAAGCTAACTAGTTTAAAATGAGCTTGAGCAGATCTACCCGATCTACACTATATTTTGGTGTTTTTTTCCCTAGCTTTTATGGTCCTAGCTGCACTGTGTATTAGTGTCAACCACATAAGCATGTGATTGTTCTACCATGGTAGAATACTGGCTATAAAATCACAGAGACTAGTTCTGTACAGGAAAAATCTTACTAATATGCTTTAGAAATCATAACTGATTTAAAAATTATGAAATTTCCTGGTTTTGATGAGACTTTCTAGAGATCAAACCTCATTTCTTTACCACTCCTGATATTAACATTCTGAAAAGCCATATATATTAGTGTTCATTATCTAATGCTTTTTGTAAGCTTTTTTAAGCATTTTCATTATCTCTGCTTTGTTTAAGCAGAGGAATGACAAGAAATCTTCAAGGGCAACAAAAATCGTAGAATCATTGAGAGTAAGTTTAGATTCTTTACTTTCAGGCATGGAAATCCTGCAGCATGGTCTTCATAGAGTTTTTTGATCTCAGTGGGATCAAGAAACACAGAGGCACATGGAAATGAAAAAGCTTAAGAGAGAGGAGACTTGCTTGAAAGTTTCCAAACCTTTAAAATGGATCAGTTTGGGTTTTTTCTTATACACCTGCAGCACAGAAAGTTGGAATACACACTGAGCATAGATTTCCCATACTTTAAATTGAAAAGTCTCTTAATGATGACAATTTTCTTAGTGTGTCGAAAAGCATAAGTGAAATATGCCAATATCTATGGCCACAGAATAGTTGCAATAGAAAACAACTGTAATCATTATTCTGCATCTAGCAATGAGTTAAGCTTCAGCAACACAGCTTGAAATCTAAGTTATGTCTTGAGTATAGTTGTAAAAACTGAATAATAAGAATACATGGACCTTAGATATTACAGTGTTTTCACTTGTGCAACTTTGCAGTCTTCAGTGAGAACATTCCAACCCCCTCCAAATAGCAACTGTCAGAAAGAAAAAAGCAGTACCTACCCGTAGCCACTGTTTCTCTGTAAGAGCATCACTATAATCCACATCCCTGCGCTGACGGGGCCCTCTTCCAAATATTTTCTCTTCCTCTTCCTCACATGTGAGCCTTTCAACTTCAGCATCATCCTTAATAATCCAAGATGGCAATTCATCCTCCTCCATCAAGCGAGGCTTGCGCTTGGGGTTTCTGGCATCTTCCCTACGACGATCCATATCCATGCACTGCAATGGCAGTTGGGAAAAGATACAACAATTCAAAGGGTCTTGATTAAATAAACCATGGGAATACATGGATATTTACTTATGTGTCATGGTTTTGTTAGTGAGGGGGGGGCCTAAGGTGGTAGCTTCTGTAGGAAACTGCTAGAAGTCGCTCCCCTTTGTTCAGTGGACTCGGCCGGGCCTAGGGCGGACCTGCTGCTGGCCAAGGCCGAGCCAATTGGTAGCAGAATGTTCCGTGATAACGCCTCTGCGATAACGTATTTAAGAAGGGGAAAACAGAAAAAAAAGAGAGAGGAGAGAAGATGTGAAGAAGCTGAGCGGGGGCAGAGGCGCAGAGGGGGAGGCGCAGGCCTCATGGGCCTTGCAGGCCTCACCCTCTGGCCTCTCGCCAGGCAGCCGACTGGGCCCGACTCGGTCCAGCCCAGCTGCAAGAAGTGGAGAGAAGATGAGAAGTGAATAAGATGTAAAAAGGATCCTGAGAGACATCTACCAGCCTGTTGTGAGGAACAGCTGCAGACGCCAAGGTCAGTTCAGAAGTGAGGGGGAGGAGTAATGCGGCTCCTGGCCAAGATTCCCCTGCAGCCTGTGGTGACGACCATGGTGGAGCAGGTTGTCCCCCTGCAGCCCATGGAGGTCCACGGAGGAGCAGAGATCCACTTGGAGCCCATGAAGGACCCCGTACCGGGGGAGGTGGATGCCTGAAGGCAGCTGTGGCCCATGGAGGGCCCGCTGGGACAGCTGTTCTAGAGGGACTGCACCCGTGGAAGAGATGACCCACACCGGAGCAGTTCCACGAAGGACTGTGGCCCGTGGGAGGGACCCCACGATGGAGCAGGGGAGGAATGTGAGGAGTTCTTCCCCCGACCATGAAGCAGTGGCATGAAACAACGTATGATGAACTGACTGCAACCCCCATTCCCTCTTCCCCCCTGTGCCGCTCGGGGGGGGAAGGTAGTAGAGATAATGTTAAGCTTGGGAAGAGGGAGGGGTGGGGGGAGGTTATCTTGTTCTCTGTCTCATTATCCTGCTGTTTGTAGTAATAAATGAATAGTTTTCCCCAAGTTGAGTCTGTTTTGGCCGTGACGGTAACTTTAAGGATTTCTCCCTGTCCTTATCTCAAACCTCGAGCCGTTTTTCTTATATTTTCTCTCCCTGTTTTCTCGGAAGGTGGGGGGAGTGAGAGAGAGACTGCGTAGTCTGGTCCGATCGGGGCTGAACTACGACATTATGGTTGAAACTTAAACCAGCTCCTCTGGTGGCATTTCCCTCCTCCACCCCTTATAAAACGCCACTATAAAAAGGAATATCCCAACATGAAAGTTGATCTTCAATCAAATTCATTATTACAAAGTGAAGAATATTATAGTCTGGATGGGTGGACAACAAGATGTGTAAAAAAACCTGTCTGGACAATCAGGCACAGAGAATAGTTGTTAATGAGTCGTACTCTACCTGGAGACCAGTCAGAAGTGTAGTACCACAGGGGTATATCCTGAGCCCTGTCCTATTTAGGCTCTTTATAAATGATATGGAAAAGGTGACAGTGCTTGCTCATAAAGTTTGCAGATGACACCAAATGGGGGCGAGGGGGGAGTGCAAGCTGATGTGCTTGAGGGCTTGTTAGATTACATCTAGAATACTGTATCCAGATTCAGGTTCCCAAAAAAAAGAAAAACTTTGATGAACTGGAGAGTTCAACAGAGGGCCACTGTCGTAGTTCAGCCCCGATCAGGACCAGACTATGCAGTCTCTCTCTCACTCCCCCCACCCTCCAAGAGAATGGGGGGAGATGATATAAGAAAAACGGCTCGAGGTTTGAGATAAGGACAGGGAGAAATCCTTAAAGTTACCGTCACGGGCAAAACAGACTCGACTTGGGAAAAACTATTCATTTATTTCTAAAACTAGCAGGAGAATGAGACAGGGAACAAAATAACCTCCCCCCACCCCTCCCTCTTCCCAAGCTTAACATTATCTCTACTACCTTCCCCTCCTGAGCGGCACGGGGGGAAGAGGGAATGTGGGTCGCGGTCAGTTCATCACGCATTGTTTCATGGCACTGCTTCATTGTCGGGGGAAGAACTCCTCACATTCCTCCCCTGCTCTGTTGTGGGGTCCCTCCCATGGGCCACAGTCCTTTGTGAAACTGCTCCGGCATGGGTCATCTCTTCCACGGGGTGCAGTCCCTCCAGAACGGCTGCCCCAGCGGGCCCTCCACAGGCCACAGCCTCCTTCAGGCATCAGCCTGCCCTGACATGGGGTCCTCCACGGGCTGCAGGTGGATCTCTGCTTCTCCATGGACCTCCATGGGCTGCAGGGGGACAACCTGCTCCACCATGGTCATCACCACAGGCCGCAGGGGAATCTTGGCCAGGAGCTGCATTACTCCTCCCCCTCCTTCTTCACTGATCTTGGTGTCTGCAGCCTTTCCTCTCAGAAGAAAAATTCTTCACAACAGGCTGGCAGACGCCTCTCAGGATCCTTTTTACATCTCATTCACATCTCATATCTCATCTCCTCTCCACTTCTTGCAGCCAGGCCGGGCCGAGTTGGGCCCAGTCAGCTGCCCAGCGGGAGGCCAGAGGGTGAGGCCTGCAAGGCCCACAAGGCTTGCGCCTCCCCTTCTCTGCCCCCACTCAGCTTCTTCACATCTTCTCTCTTTTTTTTTTCTGTTTTCCCCTTCTTAAATACGTTATCACAGAGGCGTTATCACGGAACATTCTGTTACCAGTTGGCTGGGCCTTGGCCAGCAGCGGGTCTGCCCTAGGCCCAGCCGAGTCCACTGAACAAAGGGGAGCGACTTCTAGCAGTTTCCTACAGAAGCTACCACCTTAGGCCCCCCCCCTCACTAAACAAAACCAGAACAGCTAGTAACTGCTTATGCTAGGAACTGTAACTGCTTATGCAAGGCTATAATAGAGCAATAAATACTGTTGTGCTTTTAAATATCATGTGTTGGGTGAACTTTGTGCATAGGAATCCTACGAACCGGTTACAATATGTGAGCAAAGAATGCATGCTTTGGTAAATGTAGAGCCTAAAACATTCAATTTTAAAAAACACGCAATATTACTGACCTTTGAAAAGTTATCTTATTCTTTCTGAATTGCGTCTATAACTGTCCTTATATAAAAACCCATTTATCTTAAACCCACTGATTTTAGCTCCAATGCCATGTATGGGGTCTGACTGGGATGGAGTTTGTTTTCTTCATAGCTACCCACATGGTGCTATGTTTTGGATTTGTGACCAAAACAGTGTTAACACACCAGTGTTTGTACTGTATTAATGTTTGTACTGCACCAATGTTTGTACTGCGTCTAGGCTTTGTCTGTTTCTCAGTCTGCTCCCCACAGTGCTAGGCTGCAAGATGCTGGGAAGGGACACAGCCACGACAGCTGACCTGACCAGACCAGAGATATTCTGGTTAATATTCAAGGATCACCTCCTCCAAGCTCAGGAGTGATGCATTCCAACAAAGAGGAAGTCAGGCAAAAATGCTAGGAGGCCTGCATGGATGAACAAGTAGACCTGGACCAACTGAAAATCAAGAAGGAAGCCTACAGAGGGTGGAAGCAAGGACAGGTAGCCTGGGAGGAATACAGAGAAATTGTCTGAGTGGCCGGGGATCAGGTAAGGCAGGCTAAAGCCCTGACAGAATTAAATCTGGACAGGGATGTCAAGGGCAAGCAGAAAAGCTTCTTTAGGTACGTCAGGGATAAAAGGAAGATCAGGGAGATTGTGGGTCCTCTCCGGAAGGATATGGGAGACCTGTATACCTAGGACATAGAGAAGGCTAAGGTACTCAACGACTTTTTTGCCTCAGTCTTCACCGATAAGGGCTCTAGCCACATCGCCCAAGTTGCAGAAGGCAAAAGCAGGGACTGGGAGAATGAAGAACTGCCCACCATAGCAGAAGAGCAGATTCGGGAACATTGAAGGAACCTGAAGGTACACAAGTCCACGGGACCTGATGAGATTCCTGAGGGAACTGGCAGATGAAGTTGCCAAGCCACTGTCCATCACGTTTGAGAAGTCGTGGCAGTCTGGTGAGGTGTCCACTGACTGCAAAAGGGGAAACACGACCCCCATTTGTACAAAGGGAAACAAGGAAGACCCGGGGAACTACAGGCCGGTCAGTCTCACCTCTGTGCCTGGCAAGGTCATGGAGCAGATTCTCATGGAAACCATGCTAAGGCACATGGAAAATAAGGAGTAAATTGATGACAGTCAACATGGCTTCACTAAGGGCAGATCATGCCTGACCAATTTGGTGGTCTTCTACGATGGGGTAGATGGACTAATGTTCCTAAGATTAAACAACTAAGTGGGAATGCCACACAGGAACACGTCCCGAAGCTGTTGATCCCTGGGTGTCAGGGTGTATGGGAGAATTTGGGCAGGTGCCTCGGGCCATTATCACCTTTATTAGCCTGGTATTTTACATTTGTACAGACATGTAATACCGTTTGTCCTGGTTTCGGCTGGGATGGAGCTAATTTTCTTCTCAGTAGCTGCTGTGTTTTGGATTTAGTATGAGAATTGGTATGTGAAGAACGTTGATAATACACTGATGTTGTTACTTGTTGCTAAAGAGACCAAGGACTTTTCTCAGCTTCCCAGGTTTTGCTAATGTGCAGGTGCAAGAAACTAGAAGGAGTACAGTTGACACAAACTGGCCAAAGGAAGTATTCCATACCATATATGTCATGCTCAGTATATAAGTGGGAGTTGGTTGGTGAGCTGTCTCATTTTTTTTCCTCTTGCTCTTCGGAATCGTTCTGGGATTGTTTTTAGTTTTTTTGTTCTGTGATTGCTGCTCAGGATGGTCTGTATTGGTCATCAGGTTGTTGTGTGGTGAGAAATTGTGCATTATTCATTTTGTATATTTTATTATTCCTATTATTATTATTATCGTTATCATATTATATATATTATTATTTCTTCCTTTGTTATCTTAGTAAACTGTCTTTTTTTCAACCCACAAGTTTTCTTTTCTTCCTGATTCTCTCCCCCATCCCCTGGGGATGGGGAAGGTGAGCGAGCAGCTGTGTGGTACTAGACTGTTGACTGAGGTTAAAGCATGACACCATTGAATTGGTACAGCATTTGAAAGAGTGGAGCCTTACCTGCCCTAATGAAAAACAGTGAATTCTAATGTTGTGTTGAGGTCTGGCCCATTCTTATCTATCCACTGTTCAGCACCCTCAATAGAGCAAGAGGGCCTCTTATTGTGAGGCACACAAATGAACACTGAGAGGGTTGGTCCCTCTGAGGTCACATGAACAGACACTGTGGCTGAACTAACCCTCAACTTTCATAGTTGCTCCTGTAGTCAAGAAGACACAATTGAAGCAGAGGTTGACTCAGTTAGAGAGGAGAAAGCTCCTCCTAAGAGGGAGCAGGAGGAAGAATCAGAAAAGGCAGCCTGTTCTGCAGCAGGACACCCACAAGAACAGGAGAGGGAAGAGATAGAAATCATAAAAGAGGCAGAAAGTACCTGGTCTCTATCCCTGAGTGAGCTGTGAGGTACGTGGAAAGATTATAGAGGTCAGCAAGGTGAGTGAATTGCTAACTGATTGCTCCAGTGCTGGGATAGTGGGGCCAACGGTCTGGAACTAGACAATAAGGAAGACCAACAACTGACATCCCTCACTAGGGACCACAAAATCAACAAAGGGATCAGAAGAGGGACAGCCATCTTCAGGCTCTGGAGGCAGCCCCTATCAAGCATGAAGACAAGGTATACACCTGTGTGAGGGATTTCAGTGATGGTCCGTGTAGGGCCACTGTGGGAAATTACAAGCTTAAGAGTGCGGGTTGTGGAGTACCACAGTGTCCCAACTACGGACCACGTGGTGGTATGTGTGAGGGATCTCAGTGATGGTTTGTGTAGGGCCACTGTGAGGAATCACAAGCTGCACACAGCTGTGAGAACGCGACCTTGGAGAGGGGAGCTAGGAGGGTTGTTATTGAGCAGTATGTTGCTGCTATCCAGGAACCGCTGTTAGCCAGCAGGGCACGTACTTGGCAGGCCTTGCTGCATGCGCTGGCCACGCGTGCATCAACACCTGGTCAGTACTCTTCCACTGAATCTGCTGAGGGCATAAACAGAGGCAGCTCGGAGCAGAAGGAGAGAGAAAGGACTCAGAGCACACTGTATGAACAACAGGGGATGCCCTGAAGGTGCTGCGGCTGCCTCCCTTCTCTGCTCTGACCCCGCTGATCGTCATCCTCCTGCTCGACGGTGTCTTTGGCTTAGTTGGGTTGGTAAGACTCTCACAAAGGGAAAACAATACACTGGTAACTGCTTATGCTAGGAACTGTAACTGCTTATGCTAGTAACTGCCTATGCAAGGCTATAATAGAGCAATAAATACTGTTGTGCTTTTAAATATCATATGCTGGGTGATCTTTGTGCATAGGAATCCTACGAACCAGCTACAACACCTCAAGGAAGATCTTGTAAACTACTGAGGCAAGTGGACTATCGCACAGGAAGATATCCATTATTTGAGGGAATGAGTGGTGGTGGTGGTGTACAGTGACCTGGACAACAACCAGGCCTCCAAAGATCCAGATGATGTCTAGTGCACGTGGGATATGTGGCAGAAGTTTGTACAGAATACACCAACGTCCTATGACAACACTCTGATGATAATGGACTGGGCAGACATTGAGACACCAACTGTGGATAGACTGGCCTGCCAGCTCTGGCATTTCAAAGAGAATCTCTCTTTCCCCTCCTCCTCTACACAATAGGCCTGTATGTCAGCTGTGGAAAGGCTGTCCCACCAGTTCCAGCGACTCGAAGAAAATATGGACAATATATTTCCTTCCTTGCCCCTACAGGCCAGTGTCTCAACTATCAGGAGTGCCATATGGAGTCAGTCTTTCTCTGCTCAAAAGAAAGGGACCTGTGGGCGCACGCCACGTGCCACTCTGTGGTTCTGTCTGTGAGACTATGGGAAGGACATGAGGAAGTGGGAAGGTGTACCTACCTTAGACCTGGAATTGCAGGGAAAAATAGCAGCTAAAGAGTCCATCCAGGAAGATTACTGCTCCAGTTGCTGTTGAGCAGTTCCCCAGATGCACTAGAAGGGCTGAGGATGCCTCTCTTCCTTCTGACACTGAGTCAATGAACATATGTCTGTGTGGCTTCAAACGCCACTCCTGGTACCATGATATAGGGACTTCTGATTTGCAATTACAGGAGTCTAGTAATGAATACTCTGAAAAGGAATAGGGGCACCCTGCCTCCAGCCAGGCAGAGGAAAGGGACAACTGGATTTACTGGTCTGTATGGATTCAATGGCCTGACTCATTGGACCCATGGGAGTATGAGGCTTTGGTGGACACCAGTGCATAGTGTACCGTAATGTCATGAGGGTACAAGGGAGTGGAACACATCTGGATTTCTGGAGTGATAGGAGGATCCCAACTGTTGCCTGTGTTGGAGACCAAGGTGAGCCTAACGGGACAAGTTGCAGAAGCATCCTATTGTGACTTGTCCAGAGGGCCTGTGTATCCTTGACATAGACTACCTCAGAAGAGGGTACTTCAAGGACCCAAAAGGATGCTAGTGGGCATTTGGTATAGCTACTGTGGACAGACAGAGGATGAAACAACTGTCTACCTTGCCCAACCTCTCAAAGGATTTTTCTGCTATGGAGTTGCTGCAGGTTAAAGAAAAACAGATGTCAGTTGCTACCATGACAGTGCGCTGGCAACAATATCGCACAAACTGAGACTCCCTGGTTCCTATCTGTGAGCTGATTCATCAATTGGAGAGCCAAGGAGTGATTAGCAAGACTCACTCAGCCTTTAATAGTCCCACATGGCCAGTGCAAAAGTCTGATGGAGGGCAGAGGCTAACAGTGGACTACTGTGGCCTGAAGGAAGTCACACCACTTCTGAGTGCTGCTGTACCAGACATGCTAGAGCTCCAATATGAACTGGAGTCAAAGACAGTCAGCTAGTATGCCACTGTCCTGATTTCGGCTAGGATGGAGTTAATTTTCCTCTCAGTAGCTGATGTGCTTTGGATTTCCTATGTGAAGAATGTTGATAAACACACTGATGATATGAGTTGTTGCTGAAGAGACCAAGGTCACTCACTGTCTGGCTTCCCAGGTTTCGCTAATGTGCAGGTGCAGGAAGCTGGGATGGGCTATATCGGTCATGGAGTCGGCAGGTGGTGAGAAATTGTGCATCATTCGTTGCTGTTTGTTTGTTTGTTTGTTTTTAAATTATTATTTTTTTCTATTAGTATTATCATTATCTTTTATATATATATATAATTATATTTTCTTTTGCTATCCTAGCAAACTGCTTTTATCTCAATCCATGAGTTTACTTTTCTTCCCGATTCTCTCCCTCGTCCCCTGGGGAGGGGAAGGGTGACTGAGCAGCTATGTGGTACTCGATTGCTGACTGTAGCTAAACCACAACAGTTCTTTTGTCACCACACGTGGGGCTCGAAGGGTTGAAGTAATGACAGATCTGACTAGAGTGTATTAAAGTTGTTACAAGTGCTCATTATTTTTATTTAAGAGTCCCTGGTCACCATGTTGTATTATTTGTTCACATGGTTGTGTTATGTAAATCCTCAGTTGCATCACATATTTTCTGTGGTGCTGTTTATCACTTCTCAGAAATGGATGAGAATTCTCATTTTGTTGTACTGGGCACTACTGGCTTATGATATGATGACATCACTGCTCATGAAATCAGTCTGGTCCTTGTTTTCGCCATTGCTGGCATCTCCATATCTCGGGCGCCATTTCGCAAGATTTATTAATAATCGCACTTTTACTTTTTCTCCTTGGAGAACCAATCTATGGGGAAGTCAGAGGAGGATACTTTCCCTTACTCTTTGTCCTGGTTTTGGCAGGGATGGAGTTAATTTTTCCTCTCAGCAGCTGGTATGTTTTGGATTTTGTGTGTGAAGAATGTTCATAAACACCCTGATGATACCAGTTGTTGTGAATGAGACCAAGGACACCGTCCTGCTTTCCAAGTCTCGCTAATTTGCAGATGCAGGAAGCTGGGAGAAAGACAGACAGCATAATTGACCCAAACTGGCCAAAGAGAGTATTCCATGCCATAAACGTCATGCTCAGTATATAAGTGGGGGCAGGCGAGGGTGGGTATCTGCCTTCCTGGCATCCATCCTTCCTGCTTGTTTTTGCTGGCATCGTTCCCCCTACCTTGCTGGCTCCCTTTTGCTCCTTTGCTTGCTGCTCGGTTTTGTTTCCGTGATCGCTGCTCGGGACAGGCTGTATCGGTCATTGGGACATCGGGTGGTGAGAAAACACATATTGTTCACTTTGTATATTTTTAATATCCTTATATTCTGTTATTATTGTAGTTTTCCCTTTTTATTTTAGTAAATTGTCTTCATCTCAACCCACGAGTTCTCCTTCCTTCCCAATTCTCTCCCCCATCCCCCTGGGGAGGGGGAGAGTGAGCGAGAAACTGTGTGGTGATTTGGGCTAAACCATCACAGTCATTTTGGCGCCCAACGTGGGGCCAGGAAGGGTTGAGGTAAGGACAGATCTGACTAGAGTGTGTTAAAGTTGTTACAAGTGCTCATTATTTTATTTGAGTCCCTGGTCACAATGTTGTACTACGTGTTCACATGGTTGTGTTATGTCTCTCCTAAGTTGCATCACATATTTCCTTTGATGCTGTTTATCACTTCTCGGAAATGGATGAGAATTCTCATTTTGATTTACTAGGCACTACTGGCTTATGATACAGTATCATCACTGGTAATGAAATTAATCTGGTCCTTGTTTTCAGCATTGCTGGCAACTCCGTACTTTGGATGCCATTCGTTAAGAATTATTAATAATCACACATTTTTCTTTTTCTCCCCGGAGAACCAATCTATGGGGAAGTCAGAGGAGGGTACCTTCCCCTACTCCTTTACCTTCCCTTTTTCTTTTGAGCGAGTCACATCAGCTCTCGAGAATTTTGAATATCCTTGGGATGTGCAAGCCAGCATACTCCTATTGCTCTGTATCCTAAATGGGTTTCAGATGTTGTTTAGGATTAAACAATTATTTACAAAATTCACCCGGAGATCTACCTTGAGGTTGGAGGGGCAGGGGTGGCATGGTATGTGGGAGAAGACAGGCAGGTACCTAGAGAACTTCTCACCTCCAATGGTCTGGAACTTCACTCCAGAACAACTACAGAATCCAGATGAAGTGATCGAATATTTGAAAGAAAAATGCCATAGCTATTCTAAAGAGGCAAAGCTTACCGCTTTGTGCTGGGCACTGGCTAGTATCTACCAAACACTGCTTAACGTGCAGCACCCTCAGGAAGAAGGGAGAAAAAATCAACCGACCGATACCATGGCTACTCCAGCCCCAGCTACCAGCCCTGCGGCTACTCCAGCCCCAGCTACTGGCCCTGCGGCTACTCCAGCCCCGGCTACCGACCCTGCGGCTACTCCAGCCCCGGCTACCGGCACTGCAGCTGCTCCAGCCCCAGCTACCGGCCCTGTGGCTACTCCAGCCCCAATGACAGGCACTGCGGCTACTCCAACTCTAGCTACTGGCACTGCAGCCGAATCAGAGAACCAACCTGTGTCAGTATCAGTCGCCCCTGTACAGAAGAAGAAATCTTGGAAGCGAAAGTCAGCTCGTTTAGTAAGGGATGAGGGAAAACCAGGACCATCACGAACAGAGGAAGAAGAAGAGGAACTCATGAGAGAGGAACTCATGAGAGAGGAACTCATAAATGAGACTGAAACCACCCGATCCTTATCCCTGAATGAGTTGCGAGACATACGAAAAGATTTTGGCCGCCGTCCAGGCGAGCACTTCCTCACCTGGTTGCTTCAATGCTGGGATAATGGGGCCAGTAGCCTGGAATTAGAAGGTAAGGAAGCTAAACAGCTGGGATCCCTTTCTAGGGAAGCAGGCATTGACAAAGTGATTGGAAGAGGTGCACAAGCTCTCAGCCTCTGGAGGGGACTCCTGTCAAGTATGAAGGAAAGATATCCCTTCAAAGAAAATGTTACCTATCACCCAGGCAAGTGGACCACCATGGAGAGAGGTATCCAATACCTAAGGGAATTAGCCATGCTGGAAGTCATTTATAGTGACCTAGACAGTGAGGAGACACCCCAAGATCCAGATGAAGTCCGGTGCACACGGCTCATGTGGCGGAAGTTTCTACGGAGTGTACCATCATCGTATGCCAATTCATTGGCAATTATGCTCTGGAAAGAGGGAGAGGGACCAACAATAGATGAATTGGCTACTCAGCTCCGGCAATATGAAGACACTCTCTCTTCTTCCCTCGTCTCAGCTGTGGAGAAACTGTCTCGGGAGGTCCAGCAGTTAAAAGAGGATAGGTCCTACTCCCCACCCACACAGAGCAGTATTTCAGCTATTAGGAGTAAACGTTTCCCTGCTCAAGAGAGACGGTACACACGGCGAGGTATCCTGTGGTTTACCTTGCGTGACCAAGGAGAGGACATGAGAAAGTGGGATGGGAAACCTACCTCAGACCTAGAGGCACGGGTACGTGAGCTGCAGGGAAAAACATTTACAAATAGAGGTTCTCCCTGGAAAACTGCTGCTCCGGTCTCCAGTGGACAGTTCCCCAGACGGAATAGAAGGGCTGATCTCACCTCTGATCCTATGGAAGGGAATTCTGATTCATATTCACAGGAAGTGAGCGATGAATATTATGAACAGGATTAGAGGGGCCCTGCCTCCAGCCAGGCGGAGGAGAGGGACAACAGAGTTTATTGGACTGTATGGATTAAATGGCCTGGCACATCAGACCCATGAGAGTATAAGGCTCTAGTAGACACTGGTGCACAGTGTACCCTAATGCCATCAAGCTATAAAGGGGCAGAACCCATCTGTATTTCTGGAGTGACAGGAGGATCCCAAGAACTGACTGTATTGGAGGCTGAAGTAAGTTTGACTGGAAATGAGTGGCAAAAGCACCCCATAGTGACTGGCCCAGATGCTCCATGCATTCTTGGTATAGATTACCTCAGGAGTGGGTATTTCAAAGACCCAAGAGGGTACCGGTGGGCTTTTGGTATAGCCACTGTGGAGACGGAGGAGAATAAACAGCTGGCCACCTTGCCCAAGCTCTCAAAGGACCCTTCTGTTGTGGGATTACTGAAGGTTGAAGAACAACAGGTACCAATTGCTACCACCACGGTGCACCGGCGGCAATACCGCACCAACCGAGACTCCACAATCCCCATCCTCAAGCTGATTCGTCGACTGGAGAGCCAGGGAGTGATCAGCAAGTCCCGCTCACCCTTTAACAGTCCCATATGGCCAGTGCGAAAATCTAACGGAGAATGGAGACTAACAGTGGACTATCGTGGCCTGAATGAGGTAACACCACCACTGAGTGCTGCCGTGCTGGACATGTTAGAACTTCAATATGAACTGGAGTCAAAAGCAGCCAAGTGGTATGCCAACATCGATATTGCCAATGCGTTCTTCTCCATCCCTTTGGCACCAGAATGCAGGCCACAGTTTGCTTTCACTTGGAGGGGTGTCCAGTACACCTGGAATCGACTGCCCCAGGGGTGGAAACACAGCCCCACCATTTGCCATGGACTGATCCAGACTGTACTAGAAAAGGGTGGAGCTCCAGAGCACCTGCAATACATTGATGACATCATCGTATGGGGCAACACAGCAGCAGAAGTTTTTCAAAAAGGAGAGAAAATAATCCAAATCCTTCTGAAAGCTGGTTTTGCCATAAAACAAAGCAAAGTCAAGGGGCCTGCACAAGAGATCCAGTTTTTAGGAGTAAAATGGCAAGATGGACGTCGACACATTCCAATGGATGTGGTCAACAAAATAACAGCTATGGCTCCACCAACTAACAAAAAGGAAACACAGGCTTTCTTGGGCGTTGTGGGTTTCTGGAGAATGCATATTCCAAATTACAGTATGATTGTAAGCCCTCTCTATGAAGTGACTCGAAAGAGGAACGATTTAAATGGGGCCCTGAACAACGACAAGCCTTTGAACAAATTAAACAGGAGATTGTTCATGCAGTAGCCCTTGGGCCAGTCCGAACAGGGCAAGATGTTAAAAACATCCTCTACACCGCAGCCGGGGAGAATGGCCCTACCTGGAGTCTTTGGCAGAGAACACCAGGGGAGACTCGAGGTCGACCCCTAGGCTTTTGGAGCCGGGGATATAGAGGATCTGAGGCCTGCTATACTCCAACTGAAAAAGAGATACTGGCAGCATACAAAGGAGTTCAAGCTGCTTCAGAAGTGATTGGTACTGAAGCACAGCTCCTCCTGGCACCCCGACTGCCAGTGCTGGGCTGGATGTTCAAAGGGAAGGTCCCCTCTACACATCATGCAACTGATGCCACATGGAGTAAATGGGTTGCACTGATCACACAGCGAGCCCGAATAGGAAACCCCAATCGCCCAGGAATCTTAGAAGTGATCACAGATTGGCCAGAAGGCAAAGATTTTGGAATGCCGCCAGAGGAAGAGGTGACACGTGCTGAAGAAGCCCCACCATATAATAATTTACCAGAAGATGAGAAGAGATATGCCCTGTTCACTGATGGGTCCTGTCGTATTGTAGGAAAACATAGAAAGTGGAAAGCTGCTGTGTGGAGTCCTACATGACGAGTTGCAGAAGCTACTGATGGCCAAGGTGAATCGAGTCAGTTTGCAGAGGTGAAGGCCATCCAGTTGGCTTTGGACATCGCTGAACAGGAAAAATGGCCAAAACTCTATCTCTACACTGACTCATGGATGGTGGCAAATGCTCTGTGGGGGTGGTTAAAGCAATGGAAGCAGAGCAACTGGCAGCGCAGAGGCAAGCCCATCTGGGCTGCCGCACTGTGGCAAGATATTGCTGCCCGGTTAGAGAATCTCGTTGTAAAAGTACGTCACATAGATGCCCACGTACCCAAGAGTCGAGCCACAGAAGAACACCAAAATAACCAAAGGGTGGATCAGGCTGCTAAGATTAAAGTTTCCCAAGTGGACCTAGACTGGCAACACAGAAGTGAACTATTTTTAGCTCGGTGGGCTCATGACACCTCGGGCCATCAAGGAAGAGATGCAACATACAAATGGGCTCGTGATCGAGGGGTGGACTTGACCATGGATACCATTGCACAGGTTATCCATGAATGTGAAACATGTGCTGCAATTAAGCAGGCCAAGCGGTTAAAGCCTCTTTGGTATGGGGAACGATGGCTGAAGTATAAGTATGGAGAGGCCTGGCAAATTGATTACATCACACTCCCACAAACCCGTCAAGGTAAGCGCCATGTGCTTACAATGGTGGAAGCCACCACTGGGTGGCTAGAGACTTATCCCGTACCCCATGCCACTGCCCGAAACACCATCTTGGGCCTTGAGAAGCAAGTTCTCTGGCGACATGATACTCCAGAAAGAATTGAGTCAGACAACGGGACTCATTTCCGAAACAATCTCATAGATACCTGGGCCAAAGAGCACGGCATTGAGTGGGTATATCACATCCCCTATCACGCACCAGCCTCTGGAAAGATTGAACGGTACAATGGACTGCTAAAAACTGCACTGAGAGCAATGGGTGGTGGGACCTTCAGAAATTGGGATACACATTTAGCAAAAGCTACCTGGTTAGTTAACACTCGGGGATCCACCAATCGAGCTGGCCCTGCCCAGTCAGAACTGTTACATATTGCAGATGGTGATAATGTCCCTGTAGTGCATCTAAGGAACACGTTAGGAAAGACGGTCTGGGTTATTCCTCCCCTGGGCAAAGGCAAACCCACCCGTGGGATTGCTTTTGCTCAAGGACCTGGATGTACTTGGTGGGTGATGCGGGAGGATGGAGAAGTCCGATGTGTACCTCAAGGAGATCTGATTTTAGGTGAGAACAGCCAATAATTTGAACTGTATATAATCATTTCCATAGTTCTTATATGTCATATCAAAGGTATTGCAGCAAGAACACCCTGATCAGTGAAGAATGAGCTTCAATAAAACCAAGAGAGATGCAACAATGATGGAACAGGAACTGGCGCCCAACAATTTCCTCAAGATCAACATCTTCAACTTGCAGACCATGGACATGATACACCAGCCACGCCAGATGTACCAACTGCGAGTTCCAGATGCAGCATGCAACAGCCCCATACTACATACCATCTCTCTTGTCCTGAAAGACTGTATGACATATGGAACCCAAAGTCATGGACTAAATGAACTCAACAGACTTTGGAGGGATAGCGCATAGATTGAAGGAGTTACATCTATGTGTGTGTATATATATATATATATATATATATGTATACGCATGACGTAGATGGTATGGAATAAGGGGTGGATACTGTCCTGGTTTTGGCAGGGATGGAGTTAATTTTTCCCCTCAGTAGCTGGTGTGTTTTGGATTTTGTGTGTGAAGAATGTTGATAAACACCCTGATGATACCAGTTGTTGTGAATGAGACCAAGGACACCGTCCTGCTTTCCAAGTCTCGCTAATTTGCAGATGCAGGAAGCTGGGAGAAAGACAGACAGCATAATTGACCCAAACTGGCCAAAGAGAGTATTCCATGCCATAAACGTCATGCTCAGTATATAAGTGGGGGCAGGCGAGGGTGGGTATCTGCCTTCCTGGCATCCATCCTTCCTGCTTGTTTTTGCTGGCATCGTTCCCTCTACCTTGCTGGCTCCCTTTTGCTCCTTTGCTTGCTGCTCGGTTTTGTTTCCGTGATCGCTGCTCGGGACGGGCTGTATCGGTCATTGGGACATCGGATGGTGAGAAAACACATATTGTTCACTTTGTATATTTTTAATATCCTTATATTCTGTTATTATTGTAGTTTTCCCTTTTATTTTAGTAAATTGTCTTCATCTCAACCCACGAGTTCTCCTTCCTTCCCAATTCTCTCCCCCATCCCCCTGGGGAGGGGGAGAGTGAGCGAGAAACTGTGTGGTGATTTGGGCTAAACCATCACACTCTTTTACCTTCTCTTTTTCCTTCAAGCTAGTCACATCAGCTCTCGAGAATTTTGAATATCCTAGGGATGTGCAAGCCAGCATACTCCTATTGCTATGTGTTCTGAATGTGTTTCAGGTTTTGTTTAGAATTAAACAACTATTTTAAAATATCACCCAGAGATCTGCCTCGAGGTTGGAGAGGCAGGGGTGGCATGGCATGTGGGAGAATATGGGCAGATACCTAGAGAGCTTCTCACCTCCAATGGTCTGGAACTTCACTCCCGAACAACTACAGAATCCAGATGAAGTGATCAGATATTTGAAAGGAAAATGCCATGGCTATTCTAAAGAGGCACAGCTTATCGCTTTGTGTTGGGCACTGGCTAGTATCTACCAAACACTGCTCAGCATTATGCAGCACCCTCAGGAAGAAGGGAGGGAAAATCAACCAACAAATACTGCGGCTACTCCAGCTCCTACCACAGACACTGCAGCTACTCCAGCCCCAGTGACAGGCACTGTGGCTACTCCAATCCCACCGACGGGCACTGCAGCTGAATCAGAGAACCAACCCATGTTGGTATCGATCACCTCTATAGATAAGCGAAAGAATCTTGGAAGCGAAAGTCAGCTCGTTTAGTAAGGGATGAGGGAAAACCAGGACCATCATGAACAGAGGAGGAATAAGAGGAAGAACTCATAAACAAGACTGAAACCATCAGATCCCTATCCCTGAATGAGTTGCGAGATATACGAAAAGATTTCAGGCGTCATCCAGGCAAGCACCTTGTCACCTGGCTGCTTCGATGCTGGGATAATGGGGCCAATAGCCTGGAATTAGAAGGTAAGGAAGCTAAACAGCTGAGATCTCTTTCTAGGGAAGCAGGCATTGACAAAGTGATTGGAAGAGGTGCACAAGCTCTCAGCCTCTGGAGGGGACTCCTGTCAAGTATGAAGGAAAGATATCCCTTCAAAGAAAATGTTACCTATCACCCAGGCAAGTGGACCACCATGGAGAGAGGTATCCAATACCTAAGGGAATTAGCCATGCTGGAAGTCATTTATAGTGACCTAGACAGTGAGGAGTCACTCAAAGATCCAGATGAAGTCCAGTGAACACGGCTCATGTGGTGGAAGTTTATATGGAGCGTACCATCATCATATGCCAATTCATTGGCAGTACTGAATTGGAAAGATGGAGAAGGACCAACAATGGATGAATTGGCTAGTCAGCTCCAGCAATACGAAGAAACTCTCTCTTCCTCCCTTGTCTTGGCTGTGGAGAAACTATCTTGGGAGTTCCAGTGATTCCTACTCCCCACCCATACAGACCAGTATTTCAGCTACTAGGAGTAAACATTTCCCTGCTCATAGAGACGGTACACGCTGCGAGGTGACCTGTGGTTTACCTTGCATGACCAAGGAGAGGACATGAGGAAGTGGGATGGAAAGCCTACCTTGGCCCTAGAGGCACGTGTACATGAGTTGCGAGGAAAAACAGTCGCAAAGGGAGGTTCTCTCAGGAAAATTGCTGCTCCAGTCTCCAGTGGGCAGTTCCACAGACGGAATAGAAGGGCTGATCTCACCTCTGATCCTATGGAAGGGAATTCTGATTCATATTCACAGAAAGTGAGCAGCAAATATTATAAACAGGACTTGAGGGGCCCTGCCTCCAGCCAGGCGGAGGAGAGGGACAACAGAGTTTACTGGACTGTATGGATTCAGTGGCCTGGCACGTCAGACCCACGAGAGTAAAAGGCTCTAGTAGACACCGGTGCACAGTGTACCCTAATGCCATCAAGCTATAAAGGGGAAGAACCCATTTGTCTTTCTGGAGTGACAGGAGGATCCCAATAGCTGACTGTATTGGAGGCCAAAGTGACCCTAACTGGGAATGAGTGGCAAAAACACCCCATAGTGACTGGCCCAGATGCTCCTTGCATTCTTGATATAGACTACCTCTGGAGAGGTTATTTCAAAGACCCAAAAGGGTACTGGTGGGCTTTTGGTATAGCTGCCAGAGACCCTTCCATTGTGGGCATGCTGAGGGTCAAAGAACAACAGGTACCAATCGGTACCACCATTATGCACCGGTGGCAATATCACACCGAGACACCCTGATCCCCATTCATAAGCTGATTCATCAATTGGAAAGCCAAGGAGTGATTAGCAAGACTCACTCACCCTTTAACAGTCCCATATGGCCAGTGCAAAAATCCAGTGGAGAGTGGAGACTAACAGTGGACTATCGTGCCCTGAATGAGGTTTCACCACCACTGAGTGCTGCCGTGCTGGACATGCTAGAACTTCAGTATGAACTGGAGTCAAAGGCAGCCAAGTGGTATGCCACCACTGATATCGCCAATGCGTTCTTCTCCATCCCTTTGGCACCAGAATGCAGGCCACAGTTTGCTTTCACGTGGAGGGCTTTCCAATACTCCTGGAATTGACTGTCCCAGGGGTGGAAGCACAGCCCTACCATTTGCCATGGACTGATCCAGACTGCACGGGCACAGGGAGAAGCCCCTGAACACCGGCAATATAGTGATGATATCATTGTGTGGGGCAACAGAGAGGAAGAAGTGTTTGGGAAAGAGAAAAGAATAATCCAGATCCTTCTGAAAGCCGGTTTTGCCATAAAACAAAGCATGATCAAAGAACCTGCACGAGAGATCCATTTTTGGGGAATAAAATGGCAACATGGACATAGTCACATCCCAATAGATGTGATCAATAAGATAATAGCCATGACCCCACCAGCTAACAAAAAAGCAACACATGCTTTTCTAGGCACTATGGGATTATGGAGAATGCATATTCTGGCTTACAGTCAGCTTGTACATCCTGTCTATTGAGTGACTCAAAAGAAGAACTGGTTTGAGTGGGGCCCTGAGCAGCAGCATGCCTTCCAACAGATCCAACAGGAGATAATTTGTGAGGTAGCCCTTGAGTCAGTCCAGACAGGACCAGATGTGAGAAATGTGCACTAGACTGCAGCCAGGGAGCACGGCCTCACCTAGAGCCTCTGGCAGAAAGTACCTGGAGAAGAGACTCAAGGTCAACCTATAGTGCTTTGGAGCTGGAGATATAGATGATCCAAGGCCTGCTACACCCCAACTGAAAAAGATATATTAACAACATATGAAGGGGTTTGAGCTTCTTCAGAAATAGTTGGTACAGAAGCACAGCTCCTTTTGGCACCACGATTGCCTGTGCTGTACTGGCACATGAGTTATCAGAAGATGAAAGGCATTATGCTTTGTTTACTGATGGATCCTGTCGTGTGGTAGGAAACCATCAGAAGTGGAAAGCTGCTGTGTGGAGTCCCACATGACAAGTCACAGAAGCCACTGAAGGCCAAGGTGAATCAAGTCAGTTTGCAGAGGTGAAAGCCATCCAGCTGGCTTTAGATATTGCTGAACGAGAAAAGTGACCAGTACTTTATCTCTGTACTGACTCCTGGATGGTGGCAAATGCCCTGTAGGGGTAGCTACAGCAACAGAAATGGACCAGCTGCAGAGGTAAACCCATCTGGGCTGCTGCACTGTGGCAAGACATCACTGTTCAGCTAGAAAACACTGCTATAAAGGTACGTCATGTAGATACTCACATGTTGAAGAGCTGCACAAACAAAGAACATTCAAACAAATAGCAGGTAGACCACGCTGCCAGAACTGAAGTGACTCAGGTGGACCTGGACTGGGAGTGTAAGGGTGAGATATTTGTACCTCAATGGGCCCATCGGGACATCTAGGGAGAGATACAACATACAGATGGGCTTGTGATTGAGGGGTGGACCTGACCATGGAGGCCATCATGCAAGTCACCCATGAATGTGAGACATGCATCATAATCAAGCAAGCCAAGTGAGTAAAGCCTCTCTGGTACAGTGGATGGTGGCTGCGATATCAATATGGGGAAGCCTGGCAGATCAATTATATCACACTGCCATGAACTCACTGAGACAAATGTCACATGCTTATAATGGTGGAGGTGACCACTGGATGGTTGGAAACTTATCCTGTAATGCATACCACCACCCGAAACACCATCTTGGACCTTGAAAAGCAAATTCTGTGGTGGCATGGCACCTGAGAAAGAACTACCTCAGACAACAGGACTAATTTCCAAAATAACTGCATAAGCATCTGGGCCAAGAAACATAGCACTAGTTGAGCGGACCACATTTCCTATCACACACTAGCCTGCAGAAAGATTGAACGATACAATGGACTGTTAAAGACTTATACTGATAGTGATGGGCACTGGGACATACAAGCACTGGGGATACAAATTTAGCAGAAGGCACTTGGCTGGTTAACACCAGAGGATCAGATGACTGAACTGGCCCTGCCCAAACAAAACCCCTATGTGCTGTAGGAGGAGATAAGATGCCTGTAGTGTGCGTAGGGAACTGGCTGAGAAAGACAGCATGGGTTGCTTCTTCATCAGGAAAAGGCAAACTTGTTAGTGGGTTTGCTTTTTTTCAAGGACCTGGGTATACTTGGTGGGTAATATGGGAGGATGCAGAAATCCGGCATGTACCTCAAAGAGGTTTAACCTTGGGGGAAAATAACCCATGATTTGAGTTGATTATAGAAAGTACTACAGCAGGAATCACCTGAACCAACCTGAGCCTTGCAAGAAGCTGTGCAAGTGCAGCAGTCACCCAACCTGAGTTGGCTTTGTGTCCTGGTTCTGGCTAGGATAGAGTTAATATTCACCTGAGCTGGGAGGAGAACTGGAGCTGGTGGCCCCTATGGCTGGGGCACACAGCTGGAATAGGTTACTAATTAGCTAACAGCTGGGGTAAGTTTACCCAAATTAGCCAAAGGGCTTTTCCATCCCATGGGACATCATGCTCAGTATATAAGTGAGGAGGGTGCTGAGGAGAGTCTACTGCCATGTGGGAAGAACCTGGGTGTTGAGATTTGTTGTAAGCCATTTTACTGTTTTTGTATTCCATCACTGTTTTGTTTTCTTCTGTTATCTCTCTTAAATTTTTTTCTTTGATCTCAACCAATGTGTTTTTTCCTGCCTTTTGTTTACCAATTCTCCCTTCTGTCCCACTGGAGGGTGGGGGGAGTAAGAGAGAGACTGTGTAGTCTGGTCCTGATTGGGGCTGAACTATGACACTTTGGTGCCCAATGACTCTCCTTTCCTGAGCAACCACCATAACAGATGGAGCTCAAATAACAGACTAAATAAAAATTTTATGAAAATGTTATGGCCATTTAATGGGGATGGCTCATAGACTAAGGGAATGCTATCTGTGTATATATCAAAAGATGGGAAAGGGAGAGGTAGTTAATGAGGATGTATTGGACAGTGTAAGACCTAAGTATGAGGCAAGTGGTATGGAATAAGGGGTGGAGATTGAACTGAATCTGGCTGGGATGGAGTTAATGTTCTTCACAGCAGTCTGTATGGTGCTATATTTTGGATTTGTGACCAAAACAGTGTTGATAACAAACCAATAGCTTAACTATTGCTGAACAATGCTTACACAGTGTCAAGGATTTCTCTGTTTCTCACTCTGCCCCTCCCAGTGGGTAGGCTGGGGCTGGAAAAGAAGTTGGGAGGGGACACAACCAGGACAGCTGGCCCAAACTGACCAAAAGGATATTCCATACCATATAATGTCATGTTCAGCAATAAAAACAGAGGTGAGGGGCAGGGGGTTGGGGAGGTAGTCATTGCTCGAGATACTAAGCTGGATAATCCTCACAGAATGGACATGTGGCTTAAAAAGATTCCTGCAAAGAAACTGCAGATTGAAGATAATATGAGCACAAGCAAACTACACAAAAATGTCAGAGTTGAGACTCCTAGTAGGAATACTCTGTCAGACATCTACAAACATCTACAATTTTTTCAGTGATGTTTCAAGTCATGTGATACTCCCATATGCTATTGTGGAAACACTTGTGCTTCCTGCCACGGTAAAAATGGCTGAAATATTACACAGAAAACAATATGGCAACAAACTAAAATGCATGCCTTTGTCAGCAAATGCCATTGGAAGATGCATAGAAAACATTTCTGAAGATTTGAAGAAACAAGTATTAGAACAAATTACACAGCGTAGAAAGTTTGCTCTACATTTGGATGAAAAACCAGATGTTTCTAACGTGTCTCAGCTTAAGGTATTTGCTAGATTCTGTCTCAAGAATAAAATACATAAAGAACTATTTTTTGTGAGCCACTAATTGAAAAATGCACCAGAGAAGATATATTCCCAACAGTAAATGACTTCTTTAATAAAAAAAAAAAAAATTGTACAAGTGTAACTTTGACTGGTTTAAAAAAAAGATTCCGGGGTAAGGTTACAGAGGTAGCACCACATGTGGAACTCATTCACTGCATCATTCATAGGCAAGCTATTGCAGCAAAGATGTTTGAGCCAGATGTGCAAAAAGTGCTACACGATGCCATCAATGTGGTTAAGTTTATAGAAACAAGACCTGTAAACAGTAGAACCTTTACAACACTTTGTAATGAGATGGGGAGTGACCATGGAAATCTTTTGTTCCACACAGAGGTTCGCTGGTTATCTTGTGGCAAAGTGTTTAAAAGAGTTGTCAAACTTAAAGATGAGTTATGCATTTTTCTTTCACAAAAAGACATATGTTCCAAGTTTGCTGACCTTTTCTGTGATGACAAGTGGCTGCCAGTAGTATGCTACCTAGCACTTATTTTTTAAAAAACAAACACACTTAATATATCCCTTCAAGGTGAAGGTAACGTTTTAAGAAGGCATGAGAAAGTAACTGCTTTTCAAAATAAACTCATGCTACAGAGAGAGCATTTTGAAAATGACTTTTTGGAAATGTTTCCATCATTATGTAACTTTGTTGCTGAAAATGATGCAAGTGTGTCACCTGTAAAAACTCTCATATCCATACACTTTAAAAACTTGGAAGCGGAATTTCCTAACCTGTTTAGAAATCTTCTAAATGAAGAATTTCAGTAGGTTTTGAACCTATTTTTTAAAAACATAAAAATGCAACACCTTCCGATTAGTTTGCAAGAATAACTGATTGACATCATAGAAGATGGATATTTACTAGCCATATTTCAAGAAGAACCTTTGCATAACTAGTGGATGGGAGTGATAAATGAGTATCATGCTTTAATAAGCACAGTCAATGATGCACTTCTTCCATTTAGAACTACTTATCTTTGCATCTTTCTCTCTAAATAGTCTTCAATTAAACAATGAGTTTCAATCCATGCTTTAGTTCTTTCTTTTTTGATCTTTAGCACTAAAATGCTGTTTCAGGCAGCAAATCTATTTCTACAGCACAGTGAACTCTGGATGTTTCATTTTCAGCCCTGATGTGTGACACAACAGCATTCACATCAGTCACTGTGTATCTATCTTCCACATTCAGCTAGTGAGGTTGGATATAGCAACAGCCAGAAATTCCACACAGTGTGCAGAAGCGAGTATCTTTGATGGAGGCCAGGAAGGAGACATTTGGCTGCAATTATTCCTTTGAATTATGGATCATATTATCATCTCTTGATTTCTGGCCTGCCAATTTCCTTATATCTGAATTATATTGAGAGAAATTTTAAAATCATAGAGATCCCTGCAAGCATTCACGTACAGTGCATCAAGTCTTTAATGCTGTCTGAGAAAAACTTAACTCCTTAAATAAAACTTAGCACCTAAAGGACTAGACTGACACTTCAACATAATACAATGCCACATAAGGGCACATGGCCTTTGTCAACTGTCCACCTGAAGTTTTTTAAATTGCATAGCTGTACAAAGACTGTGTTTTATAGAATGAGATGGTGTGAGAATGTAATATCTGGGGTTCCTATTAACGATTGACTCCATGGATACTTCCTGATATACTTGCATGTTTATGCATATGTGAGAGTACCTGCATTGCTTCACTTTAGAGAACAATCTGCTCTCACCAGTGCAAAAAGATACGGGATGGTAGTTTCCCTTCAACATTTATTTAAGTGTGCTCCTGTGGCTATATCAATATAAGGGACTGATTTTGATAGGTCCTCCAGCAATCCTCACATTGGATACTTGCTGAAAGGCCAATTACCTACACTAATGTTTTAGAAATTATTCCATCAATACTAACAAGAGAAGTACTAATACAGATAGATTGCTGGCATTTGAACCACTGTCATCTAGGTGCGCTTCGAGAACTGTTCAAAAGTTTTGGTAGCAGAGGCACAGCTAACTGAGCCCTTGACATAATTCTCAGCAAACTCAACTAATTTCTAAAGGAAAATGGCACCATCAATCTCCTATCTTACTATTTTGTTAAATGCCTGTACTTGTCCTAGCTAATACTATAACATGTGAGTACAAGAAGCAAGGAGTCATTAAAAAAATGCTGTAGGATTAGCATGACAAGTAGTGATCATCAGTTTTGCACTGTCTAAATCCATCAAACCACCTATAAATCCTCCTCTGGATGGACAGTTTTCCACTGCACTGCTCAACAGGGATTTCTGCATTTTGATTGTCATGTGAGGATACTGTTCTCGGTTTAGCTTCTTTCCTTTTCTCAGATGAACAATGTGAGTAAATGAAGCCTTTCCCTCCCACAATAATAATCCAACATTTGAACCACAGAAGGATAACACCTTTAGCAAAGCCAAAGTGTTAAAAAAGCTAGAGAACATATACCACTTATCATCATAATGTCCTTACCATGAAGAGGTCAAACTCCTCTTCACATCGAGCAATCATCTGATTCAGAGTCTCATCATCAGGAACTTCATCTTCTTCCTATTTAAAAAGAAAAAGGCACTAAAAAAATAGAAAGCAATATCCACAGTGAGGCAACGATTTGCACTGAGCCACTGTTGCACTGATATCTCTCAAAAGGAGTGTGAAATGCTCAAATGAAAATTAAAAATTTGAAAGTGCCTAGCTGCTCATTGATTCAGAAGTAACACAAAATAGACTTTATAAAAGAGACAATTAAGACTTCTAATCGCTTTCATATATTGAGAATGAGGAAGTGAGCAAACATGCAACCAGGAAATTTTGGTTCATGGTTTTTTCAGAGTCACTAGCACAGTTAGTTGTCAGCTTCAGTTAAAACACACTCATTTCCCCTCTGCTGCGCTACAGCACTCCCTCAGTAATACCATTCTACACTATAAGATCTTTACTGTCAAAGCAGAAGGAAGGAAAGTAATCCTGAAAAAAAAAAATCCTAGAAACAAAGTCTGCCCAATCCATATTTCTGTAGATCACTGTCCACTCACAAAGTGAGATATTGTCATAGTTCAGCCCTGATTGGGACCAAGCTATGCAGTTTCTCACTCACTCCCCTCACCCTCCAAGGGAACAGGGAGAGATAATATAACAAAAAGGCTCAAGGTTTGAGATAAGGACAGGGAGAGATCCTTGAAGTTACCATTACAGGCAAAACAGACTCGACTTGGGGAAAAATATTCAATTATTATTTTTAATAAAATTAAAGCAGGATAATGAGAAAGAGAACAAAGCAACTTCCCCTCCCTCTTCCCAGGTTTAATTAATTTTCAGTTATCTCTACCTCCTTCCCCATGTCCCTGAGCGGCACAGAGACGGGAAACAGGAAATGGGGGTTATGGTCAGTTCATCACATGTCACTTTCCTCCACTCCTTCCTCCTCGTTGGGGGAAGAACTCCTCACATTCCTCCTTGCTCCAGTGTGGAGTCCCTCCCATGGGCTACAGTCCTTCATTAACTGCTCTGGTGCGGGTCATTTTTCCACAGGGTGCATTCCCTCAGGAACCTACTGCCCCAGTGCGGGCCCTCCATGGGTCACAGTCTCCTTTGGGCATCTGCCTGCCCTGGCATGGGGTCCTCCACGGGCTGCAGGTGGATCTCTGCTCCTCCGTGGACCTCCATGGGCTGCAGGGGGACAGCCTGCTTCACCATGGTCATCACCACGGGCTGCAGGGGAATCTCTGCTGGGAGCAGCATTACTCCTCCCCCTCCTTCTTCACTGACCTTGGCGTCTGCAGCCATTCCTCTCACAAGAAATTCTTCACAATCGGCTCAGGCAGATGCCTCTCAGGTTCTCTTCACATCTCCTCTCTTCACTTCTTGTGACTGGGCTGGGCCAAGTTGGGCTCAGACAGCTATCCGGCAGGAGGCTATAGGGTGAGGGCCAAAAGGCCCAGAAGGCTCACGCTTCCCCCTCTCTGCCCCACACTTCTGCTTCTTCACTTGTTCTCTGGGTTTTTTTTTTTAATTATTTCTCCCCTTCTTAAATATGTTATCACAGAGGCGTTATCATTGAACATTCCATCACCATTTGACTCGACCCTGGCCAGTGGCAGGTCTGCCCTAGACCTGACCGAGTCCACTGGACAAAGGGGAAACTTCTATCAGCTTCTTGCAGAAGCTGCCACTGTAGCCTCCCCACTAAAGAAAACCAACATAGACGTGAATCATAGAATATCTCAAGTTGTAACGGACCCATAAGGATCATCAAGTCCAACTCCCTGCTCCTCACAGGACTTCCTAAAACTAAACCACATGACTAAGAGTGTCGTCCAGATGCTCCTTGAACTTGGACAGACTTGGTGCTGTGACCACTTCCCTGAGGAGCCTGTTCCAGTGACCGATCACCCTCTCAGTGAAGAACCTTTTCCTAAGGTCCAATCTGAACTTCCCCTGACGCAGCTTCCTTCGATTTCCTCATGTCCTATCACTGGTCACCAGAGAGAGATCAGCACCTCCCCCTCTACTGCTCAGCTTGAAGAAAGTTGTAGACTGCAATGAGGTCATTCCTCAGTCTTCTCTTCTCTAAGCTGAACAAACCAAGTTACCTCAGCCCCTCCTTGTAAGTCTTGGCCTTGAGACCTTTCACCATCTTGGTCACCTTCCTCTGGACACACTCTAATGTTTGATGACATTCTTATATTGAGGCGCCCAAAACCTGGCAGCCAATTGTTCACCCAATGTATTATGGACTTGTCTAGCTGTATGCTGGACATTTTGTCCAGAAGGATACTGTCAGAAACAGTATCAAAAGCTTTGCTAAAATCCAAAAAACCCACATGTACTGACTTCCCTTGGTCAACTAGATGGGTGACCATGTCATAAAAGGAAATTAAGTTAGTTAAGCAGGACAGCCTTGAGGAGAAGGACTTGGGTCTTCTAGTGGATGAGAAGCTCAACATGAGCCAGCAATGCGTGCTTGCAGCCCAGAAAGCCAACCGCATCCTGGGCTGCATCAAAAGGAGTGTGGCCAGCAGGTCAAGGGAGGTGATTGTGCCCCTCTACTCTGCCCTGGTGAGACCCCACCTGGAGTACTGTATCCAGTTTTGGAGCCCCCAACATAAGAAAGACATGGACCTGTTGGAGAGCCTCCAGAGGAGGGCCACAAAGATGATAAGAGGGATGGAACACCTCTCCTATGAGGACAGGCTGAGAGAGTTGGGGCTGTTGAGCCTGGAGAAGAGGAGGCTCCGGGGAGACCTTATAGCAGTCTTCCAGTACCTCAAGGGGGCTAATAAGAAAGATGGGGTAAAACTTTTTAGCAGAGTCTGTTCTGATAGGACAAGGGGTAATGATTTTAAAATAGAGGTAGGTAGATTCAGACTTGATATTAGGAAAAAATTTTTTACACTGAGGGTTGTAGAACACTGGAACAGGTTGCCCAGAGAGGTGGTGGATGCCCCATCCCTGGAAACGTTCAAGGCCAGGTTGGATGAGGCTCTGAGCAACCTGATCTAGTTGGAGATGTCCCTGCTTCTTGCAGGGGGTTTGGACTAGATGACCTTTAAAGGTCCCTTCCAACCTTAACTATTCTATGATTCTATGACTTTTCCCTCGTGAACTCGTGTTGGCTATGACCAATGACTGCCTTGTCTCTCAAGTGGTTTTCAATAACTCCCAGAATAACCTTCTCCATAATTTTACCAGGCACTGAAGTGAGACTGACAGGCCTGTAATTGCCAGGGTCATCCTTCTTATCCTTCTTGAAAATTCAGACAACATTTGCCAACTTTCAGTTGACTGGGACCTCTCCAGACTCCCAAGACCATTGAAATATAGTGGAGAGAGGTCTTGTGATAACATTAGCTAGCTCCTTCAATACCCTAAGATGAATCCCATCGAGTCCCATAGACTTATGTGCATCCAGCTAGAGCAGCAAGTCTCAAACAAGTTCAGGGTCGACTAGGGGTTAATCATTCCCTTAGTCATGATCTTCCAACACAGGGCTCCAGGGGTCCCAGGGTTCATCATTAGTGTTGAAGACAGAGGCAACAAAGGCATTAAACATCTCCATTATGTCTATGTCCCTATTCATGAGGTGACTGACCCTGTCAAGCAATGCACCAATGTTATCTCTGTTTCTCCTTTTGCTATTAACATATTTTAAAAAGCCCTTTTTGTTGTCCTTCACAGTGCTGGCCAGCTTGAACTCTAATAGAGCTTTGGCCATGTGAATTTTCTCCCTGTAGTGGTGAACAACATCTCTGTAGTCCTCCTGTGTTGCCTGTCCTAGCTTCTAATGTCCATACACTTTCCTTTTCTGCCTAAGTTAAAGAAGAACTTAGGCTCAATGTCCATGTGGAGACCGGTCATGAGTGGTGTCCCTCAGGGGTCCGTGTTGGGCCTGGCCCTGTTTAACATCTTTGTCAGCGACGTGGACAGTGGGATAGAGTGCACCCTCAGCAAGTTCGCTGATGACACCAAGTTGTGTGGTGCCGTCGACACGCAGGAAGGGAGGGATGCCATCCAGAGGGACCTTGACAGGCTGGAGAGGTGGGCCCGTGCCAACCTCATGAAGTTCAACCAGGCCAAGTGCAAGGTCCTGCACCTGGGTCATGGCAATCCCAGGCACAAATACAGGCTGGGCGGGGAATGGATTGAGAGCAGCCCTGAGGAGAAGGACTTGGGAGTGCTGGTGGACGAGAAGCTCAACATGAGCAGGCAATGCACCCTTGCAGCTGAGAAGGCCAACCACATCCTGGGCTGCATCAAGAGGAGCATGGCCAGCAGGTCGAGGGAGGTGATTCTCCCCCTCTACTCTGCCCTGGTGAGACCCCACCTGGAGTCCTGTGTCCAGTTCTGGAGCCCCCAACATAAGAAGGACATGGACCAGCTGGAGAGGGTCCAGAGGAGGGCCACGAAGATGATCAGAGGGCTGGAGCACCTCTCCTATAAGGACAGGCTGAGAGAGTTGGGGCTGTTCAGCCTGGAGAAGAGGAGGCTCTGGGGAAACCTTATAGCAGTCTTCCAGTACCTCAAGGGGGCCTACAGGAAAGATGGGGAGAAACTCTTTAGTAAGGCCTGTTGTGATAGGATGAGGGGTAATGGTTTTAAGATAGAGGGAGGTAGATTTAGACTGGATATTAGGAAAAAATTTTTTACACTGAGGGTTGTAGAACACTGAAACAGGTTGCCCAGAGAGGTGGTGGATGCCCCATCCCTGGAAACGTTCAAGGCCAGGCTGGATGAGGCTCTGAGCAACCTGATCTAGTTGGGGATGTCCCTGCTCCTTGCAGGGTGGTTGGACTAGATGACCTTTGAAGGTCCCTTCCAACCCTAACCATTCTATGATTCTATGATTCTGTAAGATCCCTGCTCAGCCAAGTCGACCTTCTACCCCACTTGCTTGACTTCTGACACTTTGGAATTGCCTTCTCCTGTACTCTTAAGAGATGACTCTTAAAAAGTGACCAGCATTCATGGACCCCAATACCTTCAAAAGCAGATTCCCAGGGGACCTTACTAACTAGCTCCTTCAGTAGGTCCAAGTCTACTCTCCCCATATGCAGGGTCAAAGTTTTGCTGGCAGTTTTTCTCCTATTGCCAGCAATTTGAAACTCATATACTTAGTGGTCACTGTGACCAAGACAACCACCAATCACCATTTCACCCACGAGTCCCTTTCTGTTTACAAACAACAAATCTAGGAGGGCACCTTTCCTAGTTGGCTCCCTTAGTACCTGCACCAAGTTATCTTCAACATGCTTCAGGAATTTCCTGGACCTGTCCGTGTCTGCTGTATGATATTCCCAATTGATGTCTGGGAAGTTAAAATCACCCATAAGGACAAGGGCAGCTGATCTAGAGATATCCCTTAATTCCTTGTAGAATAATTCATCAATGTCATCATCCTGTCTGGGTGGTCAATAGTAGGCTCCCACAACAACATACAATTTATTTGTTTTCCTCTTAATCCTTACCCAGAGGCTCTCAACCGTGTCATTGCCAACTGCAAGCACCATAAAATCCAAGCCTTCCCATACATACAGTGCCACCCCCCAGCCTCATCTGCCCTGCCTATCCCTCCTGAAGAGCCTATAACCATCCATCATGGCACATCAGTCACAGGACTCATCCCACTAAGTTTCACTTATGGCAATGATATCATAGCTCTGGGACTGATCCAAAGCTTCTAGCTCCTATTCTATATTCCTTACATTGCATGCATTAGTATAGAGACATTTCAAATGTGCTCCAGTGGGTGCTGCTCAGCACATCGTGGAGCAGACTGACGGACCTCGCTAGCACGCTCACTGTCCCTCAAACATTGGCGTGCCATCCCATGGCTTATCACTAGCGAGCCTGGTCTTATCCCTTTCCCACTTCAAATCTAGTTTAAAGCTCTTTCAATGAGCCCTTTTAACCCCTGCATAAAGATCTTTTTCCCCCTTTGAGAAAGGTGTACCCCATCTGTCGCCAGCAGGCCTGGTGTCGTGTAGACTGAACCATGATCAAAACACCCAAAATTCTGCCAGTGACACCAGTCACAGAGCCATGTATTCATCTACTGGGTCTTCCTGTTTCTTCCAACAGTATTCCTTGTAATTGGAAGGATAGAGGAAAACACTACTTGTGTTCCTGATGCTATAACCAGTTATCCCAAGGCCCTGAAGTCTCTTTTGATCATCCTTGGACTACTTATTGCAACTTCGTCGCTGCTTACATGAAAATAGCAATAATGGATAATAATCCAAGGGCCGTATCAGGCTAGGAGGTTTTCTTGTAACATCTTTAACCCGGGCCCCAGGGAGGGAGCAGACTTCCTGTCCTGGTTTCAGCAGGGATGGAGTTAATTTTCCTCTCAGTATCCAATGTGTTTTGCATTACATATGTGAAGAATGTTGATAAAAACACTCTGATGATACGAGTTGTTGTTAATGAGACCAAGGACACTGTCTGGCTTTCCAAGTCTCATTAAAGCCTCCTTAATGTGCAGATGCAGGAAGCTGGGAAAAAGACAGACAGAATAATTGATCCAAACTGGCCAAAGGGAGTATTCCATGCCATAAACGTCATGCTCAGTATATAAGTGGAGGTTGCCCATAGTGGGGGCATCCATCCTTGGCATGCATCCTTGGCATCCATTTCTCCATCTCGTCTCTTTCTCTTGCTTGCTGGCATCGTTCCCTCTACCTTGTTGGCTCCCTCTTCCCCCTTTGCTTGCTGCTTGGTTTTTGTTTCCATGATCGCTGCTCGGGACAGGCTGTATCAGTCATTCAGACATCGGGTGGTGAGAAATCGTACATTGTTCATTTTGTATATATTAATATCCTTATATTTTGTTATTATTGTAGTTTTCCTTTGCTATTTTAGTAAATTGTCTTTATCTCAACTCATGAGTTTTCCTTTCTTCCCAATTTCTTCCCCCATCCCACTTGGTAGGGGGAGGATGAGTGAAAAACTGTGTGGTGACTCGAGCTAAACCACCACACTTCCCTAAGAAGTGAATCTGGTGAAGATCTGTCTTTTTGTCAAAAAGTTATTTCATAAATGTTGAAGAGCTATGGTGCCTATTTTTAACATGATCAGGCTCCATAATGCTCAGTTCCTCTCTCCAAATACAGTAACTATTTTGAAAGTACATGGCATTTTAAATTCCATAACAGGATAGATAAATCAAAGCTACAAACTTTAGTTTGAGTCCCACATAAAAACCTTAAAACATTTACTGAATCTGTGTTACGGTATATTGTAAACCTACAGTTAAGGGTTTTACATGACAATAAATATTTCGTACTCACTAAAATGAAGGTGGAGTAGAATGCAATATAGTACCTCAAAATTAACTTTCTATAGTCATTGATTTTCAAAATAATTAAAAGAAGCCTGCATCTATATCTATACATCCCATTTTCCCTCCATTGGTAAGATTTCTACACCTCAGGAAAAAAATATGATTACCCCTTCACCTTTCACTAAATACTCATGTAATTTGTAATTCAAACATGAAATAAGTAAAGCAGTTGAAAAAGTGATAGTGTTCTAACACAGTGTTCTGGTGGCATAAGCTCTGGAACTGTTGGTTCCCCTCTCCACCAATATTTCATACATTCAATTCACTGGCAGAATTTTGGGCTTTTGATCATGGGTCAGTCTATACGACACCAGGCCTGCTGGCGACAGATGGGGTACATCTGTCTCAAAGGGGGAAAAGGATCTTTGCACAAGAGTTAGCAGGGCTCATTGAAAGAGCTTTAAACTAGATTTGAAGTGGGAAAGGGATAAAACCAGATTCACTAGAGATAAGCCTGGGGGCATCACACCAGTGTGTGAGGGACAGTGTGCTAGCGAGGTCCTTCGGTTTGCCATCTCAGTGGAGGTAGGGGATGGAGAGCCATCTGGCAGCAAAGACGCAAGGGCTATTCATATCTTAGAAACCACGGAAGCACCTGAGAATGGTCACACAGGAATTAGGGCTTCTCCCCTCAAAAAGGTGGCAGGATCAATGGCCCAACTGAAGTGCATCTACACCAATGCACACAGCAAGGGCAACAGATAGGAGGAGCTGGAAGCCATTGTGCAGCAGGAAAACCATGATATAGTTGCCATCACGGAAACATGGTGGGATGACTCGCACAACTAGAGTGCTGCAATGGATGTCTATAAACTCTTCAGAAGGGATAGGCAAGGAAGGAGAGGTGGTGGGGTAGCCCTGTATGTTAGGGAGGGTTTTGACTGTCTAGAGCTTAATGAAGGTGACAATAGGGTCGAGTGTTTATGGATAAGAATCAGGGGGAAGGCCAACAAGGCAGATATCATGATGAGAGTCTGTTATAGACCGCTCAATCAGAATGAAGAGGCAGATGAAATATTCTATAAGCAGCTGGGAGAAGTCTCACAATCGCTAGCCCTTGTTCTCGTGGGGGATTTCAACTTACCGGACATCTGCTGGAAATAAAACACAGCAGAGAGGAAACAGTCTAGGAGGTTCCTGGAGTATGTGGAAGCTAACTTCCAGACACAGCTGATGAGTGAGCCAACTAGGGGAAGGCACTCCGCTCGAACTGTTGTTTGTGAACAGAGAAGGACTTGTGGGCAATGTGATGGTTGGAGGCTGTCTTGGGCACAGCGATCATGAAATGATAGAGCTTTCGATTCTTGGAGTAGTAAGGAGAGGGGTCAGCAGAACTGCCACCTTGGACTTACAGGGGGCAGACCTTGGCCTGTTTAGGGGCCTGGTTGGCAGAGTCCTTTGGGAGGCAGTCCTGAAGGGCACAGGAGTCCAGAAAGGCTGGACATTCTTCAAGAAGGAAATCTTAAAGGTGCAGGAGCAGGTCGGCCCTGTCTGCTGAAAAAAAGATCCTGTGGGGAAGAAGACCAGCCTGGCTGAACAGAGAGCTTTGGCTGGAACTCAGGAAAAAAAAAAAAAAAGAGAGAGTTTATGACCTTTGGAAGAAGGGGCAGGCAACTCAGGAGGACTACAGGGATGTCGTGAGGTTATGCAGGAAGAAAATTAGAAGGGCCAAAGCCCAACTAGAACTTAATCTGGCTACTGCAGTAAAAGACAATAAAAAATGTTTCTATAAATACATTAACTACAGAAGGAGGGCTAAGAAGAATCTCCATCCTTTCTTGGATGTGAGGGGAAACATAGTGACAAAGGATGAGGAAAAGGCTGAAATACTTAGTGCCTTCTTTGCCTCAGTCTTTAACAGTAAGTCCAGTTGTTCTCGGGGTACCCAGCCCCATGAGCTGGAAGACAGGGATGGGGAGCAGAATGAAGCCCCCATAATCCAAAGGGAAATGGTTAGTGACCTGCTACACCACTTAGACACACACAAGTCTGTGGGGCTGGATGAGATCCACCCAAGGGTACTGAGAGAGCTGGCGAAAGCCAGTGGCTTTCCAGTGGCTTGGTGAGCACTGTTTTCCAGTGGCTTTATCAGCAGTCCTGGCTAACCAGGGAGGTCTCAGTTGACTGGAGGACAGCAAATGTGATGCCCGTCTACAAGAAGGACCAGAAGGAGGATCCGGGGAACTACAAGCCTGTCAGTCTGACCTCAGTGCCAGGGAAGGTTATGGAGCAGATCATCTTGAGTGCCATCACGCGGCACGTACAGGACAACCAGTCAGCATGGGTTTATGAAAGGCAGGTCCTGCTTGACTAACCTGATCTCCCTCTATGACAGGGTGACCTGCTTAGTGGATGAGAGAAAGGCTTCGTATGTTGTCTGCCTAGACTAGAGTAAAGCCTTTGACGCCGTTTCCCACAACATTCTCCTGGAGAAACTGGCTGCTCAGGGCTTGGACGGGCATACTCTTCACTGGGTAAAAAACTGGCTGGATGGTTGAGCCCAAAGAGTTGTGGTGAATGGAGTTAAATCCAGTTGGCAGCCGGTCAGAAGCGGTGTTCCCCAGGGCTCAGTATTGGGGACAGTTCTGTTCAATATCTTTATCAATGATCTGGATGAGGGGATTGAGTGCTCCCTCAGTAAGTTTGCAGACGACACCAAATTGGGTGGGAGTGTTGATCTGCTTGAGGGTAGGAAGGCACTACAGAGGGATCTGGACATGCTGGATTCATGGGCCGAGGTGCATTTTATGAGATTCAACAAGGCTAATTGCCAGGTCCTGCACCTGGGTCATAACAACCCCATGCAATGCAATAGGCTTGGGGAAGAGTGGCTGGAAAGCTGCCTGGCAGAAAAGAACCTGGGAGTGTTGGTCGACAGTCCGTTGAATATGAGCCGGCAGTGTGCCCAGGTGGTGAAGGGTCTAGAGAACAAGTCTTATGAGGAGCAGTTGAGGGAACTGAGGTTGTTTAGTCTGGAGAAGAGGAGGCTGAGGGGAGACCTTATCGCTCTCTACAACTACCTGAAAGGAGGTTGTAGCACAATGGATGTCGGTCACTTCTCCCAAGTAGCAAGTGATAGAAGGAGAGGAAATGGCCTCAAGTTGCAGCAGGGGAGGTTTTGATTGGATATTAGGAAAAGTTTCTTCACCAAAAGGGTTATCAAGCACTGGAACAGGCTGCCCAGGGAAGTGGTTGAGTCTCCATCCCTGGAGGTATTTAAAAGACATGTAGATGTGATGCTTCGGGACATGGTTTAGTGGTGGACTGCCACTTCCACTTTAGTGGAACACTGCCAAGTGTTAGGTTGTCCTGGTTTTGGCAGGGATTCTGTAGCAGTTTCCTACAGAATCTACCACCTTAGGCCCCCCCTCACTAAACAAAACCACAACATAGGTTAACGGTTGGACTTCATAATCTTAAAGGTCTTTTCCAACCTAAACGATTCTATGATTCTATAAAAAATGTATTAGCTTTGTTATTTCACAGTTTTAACTGCTTTCATTACAATAGATTTAATGACTACTGAAGGAATTTCTTTTAGTATGGAAAGATCCTGGCAGATATTCACAAAGGTTTTGCTTAAATTTTATTTAAAATAGTTAAGAGAAGTATTTTGAAAGCCTAAAATATTTACAGATGACAAAACCTTTCAATAACCTAAGACAACTCATTAAGCCACAGAAATTATATCAGGATCTGACAGCTATTCTGTTTAAGCTGAGAGGTGTGTTATGCATGCAAAAATACTGTTATCTTAATTAAAATAGTTGATTGTTTTGTTGAATTGTTTGGAGGTGATATGAAAGTTAGACTCCTTTAAGGAGCCACAGAATAGTTGAGGTTGGAAGGGACCTCTGAAGATTGTCCAGTCCAACACTCCCACACCCCCTCCCCAAACAGGGTCAACTAGAGAAGGTTCCTCAGGGCCATGGTCAGTTGCGTTTTTAATATCTCCAAGGATGGAGACTCCACAACCTCTCTGGGCAACCTGTTCTAGTGTTTGACCACCCTCACTGTAAAAAAAAAAGAGGGTTTTTTTTCTTATATTTAAATGGAATTTCCTGTATTTTAGTTTGTGCCCATTGCCTGTTGTCCTGTCACTGAGAAGAGTCTGGCTTCATTTTCTTTACTTCCTCCCATCAGTATTTAGACACATTGATAAGATCCCCTCCGAGCCTTCTCTTCTCCAGTCTAAACAATCCCAGCTTTCTCAGCCTCTTCCTTATGTCAGATGCTCCAATCCCTTAAATATCTTAGTGGTCCTTTATTGGACTCACTCTAGTATGTCCATTACTTTCTTGTATTTGGGAGCCCAGAACTGGACACAGTACTCCAGATGTGGTCCCATCAGTGCTGAGTAGATATTTGGTATAGACTCAGTTGACTCTGATGCCTCCCTCGACAGAGCTTGTTCCTCCTCAATTGTTCCCAGGGCACTATACCTCTTCTGTAATTGCAGATCTGCAGGCAGAGAAGGAGTCTTCCTTCTGTTGCCAGAAGTTGCAAGCTTCAGGTCTTCCCTGACATGGGAGTCTCCATCTACTGGTCTTAGGATCACATGATAATTTGGATTGGAAGGGTCCTCAGTAGGTCATCTAGTCCAACCTCCTCCTCAAAGCATGGTCAGCTACAAGATTGGACTGAATTGCTCAGGGCTTTATGCTCCTCTGAGCACAGCCTCTAAATGTACCTCCTTTGCATCATTTGCAGGCTTTTGCCTCTGTGGGGTCTCTGAAGACCATCTCCTGCCCATCCTCCTCCACGCTACACAGCTGTATTGGGAGCCTTGCAGAAGACATTGTATTCGAGGAGTTAGGAATCTTGAACAGGCTGTCTGCTCTATTGGGGCTCGTACTTAGGGCTTGAGAAGCCCGTATGTTATTAATATAATCTGTAACTTACAATATGTCTTTGGTAAAGGTAAACTGTATGTGGATCAAGGGGCGGAATGTAGAGATCCTGACCGAGAAACCGTTGCACATTTAGGAGTTAGTGATCCACATAACAGTTAATGGGAGTAGGCCCAGGCCTGTGCTGCGCTGCACGTACAACTTCGCTTTCAGGCCTGTGTTCTGCTGTACAAATTCCTTGGCCACAAGATAAACTCAAACAGCTCATTGTAATAGAGGAGCCTGCAGGCAGCTCCCACTTCGTACTGTTGACTACGCCTACGGTGCAGCAACAAGTTCTTGTGAGAATATCCTTTAGGAATAGAGTTGTTTTCTTGTAAGGAAAATATATAATAGCTTGCAATCTCAAGCAGTCTCAAGCTGTACTCAAACTGCACTCTCTTGCCTACCAGTTATATAGCTGCTTACCAAGCACCAACTGAAACATCTTCTCTTTGATTGTTTTAAACTGCCTTACCTCATTTTCTTCCTCATGTTCTAATATAGCCTGTAGAAAAGCCCTCCGCTCGTGGCTTGAAGATTTCTGATCAAACATTCCAGCCTGAATAACTTTTTGATCTACATTCAGTTTATACTTTGCAGCAGCGAGTATCTTCTCCTCCACACTGTTCACAGTGCACAGTCGCAGGACTCGAACCTCATTCTGCTGACCAATTCGATGAGCTCGGTCTTGGGCCTGCAAGTCCTATTAGGCAAAGAATATGGAATGATGCATAACGTAACTGTGCTACACAAATCACTCCCTGCTTAAAGCACACTGTAATGCTGGGTTTTATTAGCATAACAAAAATAAGTGCTCAAGCTACAGCCCACCAAAATTCATCTAGCTCATTCCTGATTATCCTTCTTCTTGGGAGTTCATAGACTCAGGCAGGCAAACTGGAGGGAAAAAAAAAATATGTGCATGCTCTGTACAATGTGAATGCAGTAAGTCTAACACTTACTTGAATATCTTAAATGCATTAGTAATTTTATGTATTAGGCCTGGCTAGAATGGAGTTAACTTTCTTCATACCAGCCTGTTGGGGGCTTGCCCGGGATCGTGCTGTGATATGGATTTGTCACCAAAAGAGCATTGATAACTCTGCAATGTTTTGGCTATTGCTGAACAGTGCTTGCACAGCATCAAGGCCGCCTCTGTTTCTCACTCTGCCCCCCCAGGGAGTAGGCTGAGGGTGGGCAAGGAGTTGGGAGGGGACATAGCCAAGACAGCTATGTCAAAGGGATATTCCATGCCATATAACGTCATGTTCAGCAATAAAAACTGGGCAGTGTGTGTGTTTGGGAGGGGGATGGGTGTGTATATGTGTGTTGGCTTCCAAGGTAGGATAGGATAGGATAGGATAGGATAGGATAGGATAGGATAGGATAGGACAGAACAGAACAGAACAGAACAGTTCAGTTGGAAGGGACCTTGGTCCAACTGCCTGACCACTTCAGGGTTGACCAAAAGTTAAAACATATTATTAAGGGCATTGTCCAAATGCCTCTTAAAACTGACAGGCAGGCTTGGGGCATCAACCACCTCTCTAGGAAGCCATTCCCATGTGTCCTGTCACTGGATACCAGGGAGAAGAGATCAGCACCTCCCTCTCCAATTCCCCTCCTCAGGAAGCTGTAGAGAGCAATGAGGTCGCCCCTCAGCCTCCTTCTCTCCAAACTAGACAAACCTAGAGTCCCTAGCCATTCCTCATAGGACATGCCTTCCAGCCCTGTCACCAGCTTTGTTGCCCTCCTCTGGACACATTTGAGTACCTTCACATCCTTCTTAAATTGTGGGGCCCAGAACTGCACACAGTACTCAAGGTGAGGTCGCACCAATGGCAAATACAGCAGGATAATAACTTTTGACTGACTGGTTATGCTGTGTTTAATGCACCCCAGGATGCGGTTTGCCCACTTGACTGCCAGGGCACACTGCTGACTCCTATTGAGCCTGCTGTCAACCAGCACCCCCAGATCCCTTTCTGCAAGGGCTGCTCTCCAGCCACTCCTCTCCCAGTCTATACTTGTGCCCAGCATTACTCTGTCTCAGGTGCAGAATTCAGCATTTGTTCTTGTTAAATTCCATGCCATTGATGATTGCCCCATTGCCCCATGCTCCAGTCTATCCAGATCCCTCTGCAAGGCCTCTTGTCCCTCAAGAGAGTCAACAGCACCTCCCAGTTTGGTATTGTCAGCAAACTTGCTAATGGTGCATTCAACTCCTGCTCACTGTTCCCGTAGTCGTGGTCCTCCGACTCAGAGGACCGGGCAGCCTGAGATCTATCACTGATATTAAAGACTGAGGCAAAAAAAAAGCATTAAATGCCTCTGCTTTTTCTTCATCCCTATTTGTCGGGTGACCATCTTCATCAAGTATCCAATGTTTTCCTTGGACCTCCTCTTATGATTAACATACATAAAAAAGCCTTTCTTGTTGTCTGACACAACACCGGCCAGTTTTAACTCTAGTTGAGCTTTAGCCTTTCATGTCTTCTCCCTGCATATGTGAACCACGGATCTGTAATCTTCCTGCGAAGCCTGATCTCGCTTCCAGAGATCATACAATTTCTTTTTCCTCCTGAGTTCCAAGAGGAGTTCCCTGTTCAGCCAAGCTGGTCTTCTGCCCTGCTTGCTTGACTTGCGACACCATGGGATTGCCTGCTCCTGTGCTTTTTAAAGGTGGTTCTTAAAAACCGACCAGCACTCGTGGATCCCTAAGCCCTCAAAAGCAGATTCCCAGGGGATACTGCTAACTAGCTCCCTGAGTAGCTTAAAGTTTTCTCTCTTGAAATGCAGGGTAGCAACTCTGCTGACCTTTTTCCTCATTACACCAAAAATTTTAAACTCAACCATTTCATGATCGCTGTGTCCAAGACAGCCACCTACCATCACATCTCCCACGAGTCCATCTCTAGTCACAAACAGCAAGCCTAGGAGGGCATCTTTCCTAGTTGGCTCACTGAATACTTGTGACAAGAAATTTTCTTCCACAAACTTCAGGAATTTCCCAGGCTTGCTTGTCGCAGCAGTATGATACTCCCAGTTGATGTCTGGGAAGTTGAAATCTCCCATAAGGACAAGGTCTACCGATCTAGAGATTTCTCCTAATTGCCTGTAGAATAACTCATCAGTGCTATCATCCTGGCTGGGCGATCAATAGTAGACACCCACAACGACATCTGCTTTGTTTTCCATCCCCCTAATCCTCACCCAGAGGCTCTCAACCACTTCATCCCTAACTGTAAAGGCTCTACAGTCAAACCTCTCCCTTACATATAGTGCAACTCCTCCACTTTGCCTGCCCTGCCTGTCCCTCCTGAACAGCCTGTAGCCCTCCATCCCAGCACTCCAGGCATGGGACTCATTCCACCGAGTCTCACTAATATCAATAGCATCATGACTCTGGGAACGGATCAACACTACCAGTTCATCCTGTTTGTTTCTCATACTAGGTGCATTGGTGTACAGGCATTTCAGATGTGCTCCTAAGCCCTCAGTGCTCTCTGGAGCAGAGTAAATGTTCCCATTAGCATTGTCAGCCTCAGGCAATTTCATGACAACCCTTGGCTTACTTTAAGCTCTCCTGATGGTATCCCCTTCCCCCACTGATTCTAGTTTAAAGCCCTCTCAATCAGTCCTGACAGCTTATAAGCAAAGATGCATTTCCCCCATCGGGTCAGATGGATCCCGTCAGGGCCTGGCATACCTTGCGTTTCAAAGACTCTTCCATGGTTATAAAAAACAAAGTTCTGGCAGAGACATCAGTCCTGGAGCCAGGTATTCATGTCTTGGGCACACCTGTTTCTTCCAATGTCTCTTTTATATATATCCTTCACTTATTAAACTGTCTTTATCTCAACCCAGGACTTTTCACCCTTTGGGCCTTCTGATTCTCTCCCCCATTCCACTAAGGGGCTAGTAAGCAAGCAACTGTGCGGGTGCTTAGCTGCTGGCCAGAGTCAATCCACCACAATGTGAGGCACCAAAAAGGACTGCGGTGGGTTGACCCCAGACAACAGCCAAGCACCCGCACAGCCACTCGCTCACTCCCCTCACCCGCGGGATGGGGAGAAAATAGAAGGAAAGTGAGAAGAATGGTTGATCAAAATAAAGACGGTGTCCTGGTTTTATTTAGTGAGGGGGGCTACAATGGCACCTTCTGTAAGAAGCTGCTAGAAGTTGTTTCCCCTTTGTCTAGTGGACTCGACCAGGTCTAGGGTGGACCCGCTGCTGGCCAGGGCTGAGCCAATTGGTAGCAGAATGTTCCCTGATAACGCCTCTGTGATAACGTATTTAAGAAGGGGAAAAACAGGAAAAAAAAAAAAAGAAAAAGATGTGAAGAAGCTGGAGCAGGGACAGAGAGTGGGAGGCGTGAGCCTTGTGGGCCTTGCAGGCCTCACCCTCTAGACTCTCGCCTAGCAGCCCAGCCCGGCTGCAAGAAAGTGGAGAGGAGACGTGAAGAGAACTTGAGAGGCATCTGCCTGCCTGTTGTGAAGAATTCCTTGTGAGAGGAACGGTTGCAGACGCCAAGGTCAGTGAAGAAGGAGGGGGAGGAGTAATGCTGCTCCCGGCAGAGATTCCCCTGCAGCCCATGGTGAAGACCATGATGAGGCAGGTTGTCCCCCTGCAGCCCATGGAGGCCCATGGAGGAGCAGAGATCCACCTGCAGCCTGTGGAGGACCCCACGCCGGGGCAGGCGGATGCCTGAAGGAGGCTGTGGCCCATGGAGGGCACGCGCTGGGGCAGCCGTTCCTGAGGGACTGCACCCCGTGGAAGAAATGACCCACGTCGGAGCAGTTTCACGAAGGACTCTAGCCCGTGGGAGGGACCCCATGATGGAGCAGGGGAGGAATGGGAGGAGTTCTTCCCCTGATGAGGAAGGAGTGGCGTAAAGCAGCAAGTGATTCACTGACCATAGCACCCATTCCCTCTTCCCCTCTGTGCCACTCGGGGAGGGAAGGAGGTAGAGATAATGTTAAGTCCGGAAAGAGGGAGGGGTGGGGGGAAGTTACCTTGTTCTCTTTCTCATTCTCCTGCTTTGGTTTTAATAATAAACAAATAGTTTTCCCCAAGTTGAGTCTGTTTGCCTGTAATGGTAACTTTAAGCATCTCTCCCTGTCCTTATCTCAAACCTCAAGCCTTTTTTCTTATATTATCTCTCCCCATTCCCTTGGAGGGTGGGGGGAGTGAGAAAGAGACTGTGTAGCCTGGTCCTGAGCGGGGCTAAACTGCGACAGACTGTTTAATAGGTGAAGAAAAATCTATGCGTGCAAGTAAAGCAAAAGAAGGAACCATAGAATCATGGAAGCATTTGGGTTGGAAGGGACCTTTAAAGGTCACCTAGTCCAACATCCCTGCAAGGAGCAGGGACATCTTCAGCTAGATCAGCTTGCTCAAGTCCAATCTGGCCTTGAATGTTTCCAGGGATGGGGCATCTACCACCTCTCTGGGCAACCTGTTCCAGTGTTCCACCACCCTCCTTGGAAAAAATGTCTTCCTTATGTCTAACCTAAATCTACCTCCTTCTATCTTAAAACCATTACCCCTTGTCCTATCACAACAGGCCCTGCTGAAGAGTTTCTCCCCATCTTTCTTATAAGCCCCCGTTAGGTACTGGAAGGCCGCTATAAGGTCTCCCCGGAGCCTCCTCTTCTCCAGGCTTAACAACTCCAACTCTCTCAGCCTGTCCTTATAGGAGAGGTGCTCCAGCCCTCTGATCATCTTTGTGGCCCTCCTCTGGACCTTCTCCAACTGGTCCATGTCCTTCTTATGTTGGGGGCTCCAGAACTGGACACAGTACTCCAGGTGGGGTCTCACCAGGGCAGAGTAGAGGGGGAGAATCACCTCCCTCGACCTGCTGGCCACGTTTCTTTTGATGTAGCCCAGGATGCGGTTGGCTTTCTGGGCTGCAAGCACGCATTGCTGGCTCATGTTGAGCTTCTCGTCCCTCGGCACTCCCAAGTCCCTTCTCGTCAGGGCTGCTCTCAATCCATTCTCTGCCCAGCCTGTATTTGTGCCTGGGATTGCCTCGACTCACATGCAGGACCTTGCACTTGGCCTGGTTGAACTTCATGAGGTTGGCACGGGCCCACGTCTCCAGCCTGTCAAGGTCCCTCTGGATGGCATCCCTCCCCTCCAGCGTGTCGACGGCACCACACAGCTTGGTGTCATCGGTGAACTTGCTGAGGGTGCACTCCATCCCACTGTCCATGTTGTCGACAAAGATGTTCAACAGTGAATTAATTGATTTACTATTTCCTTTTGGCAGGCAGATGTTCAGTCACTTCCTGGAAAGCAGGACCTCAGCATGCATAATGGTTCCTTGGGAAGACAAAAGCCATGATGACAAATGTCCCCACTTCCTCCTCCTTTCCTTGAGCTTTTATTGCTGAGCATGATATCATATGGTATGGACTATCCCTTTGGTCTGTATGGATCATCTCTCCTGGCTGTGTTCCCTCCCAGCTTCTTGCCCACCCCCAGTCTACTCGTTGGTGGGGCAGAGTAGGAAAAATGAAAAGCCTTGTGGCTGTGCAAGCACTGTTCAGCAACAGTCAAGACACTGGTGCATGCATTATCAACACTGGTTTGGTCACAAATCCAAAATACAGCACCATATGGGCTGCTATGAAGAAAATTAACTCCATCCCAGACAGACCCAGTATAGACTCTAGTCCAGATACAAGAACAGAGACAACAATATAGCTGGATATACATATAATATAATCTAGCTATAGACCTGTGTATCTACAGCAAATCACTATTTCTGGGAATCTTAAATGCATTAGCAATCTTATAAATTATTTCATCTGCTGCATGAGCTTTTAACTTTAAATGGAGACCCATTTATTAGTGCCTTATGATTAAAGTGTGAGCAAAGTTATACCCATGAAACAGAAAATGCAGACTGTAAGACTCTAACTTTGAGGATTCCCTGATGCTCAGAAAACATATATACGCACAGTATCACTTTACCGATTTAAAACAAAAGACTACTTGCTTATAGCAGTTTGCCTTACCAGTTCTTCTCAAAGTATCATTACATGATATACTTTCATTTCACTGTCAATCTTCACAAATTAAAACACAAAGCCTAAAAAAGCGCAAACAATTATTTCCATATTGCATGAAGATAATTAAATAAAAATAACCTGATGAGGATTCCAATCGCTATCAAAGATTATAACAGTGTCAGCAGCCTGGAGGTTCAAGCCCAGTCCTCCCGCCCTTGTACTCAGCAAGAAGATGAAGTACTGTGAGCCAGGTTCATTAAACTTCTTCAGCAGGGCAGCTCGATCCTCTGATTTTGTTGTACCTGAGAAGAAATTTAAAAATAAGTAAAAAGAAACCCTATGACAAAGATCTTCTACTGAAATAATTTAAAAGCAATCTTAGTTATTTAAGGCACATGTGGAATGGAAATTTTAGCTCACTTGTTCTTTGACATCTCAGCTATATTTTCTAAAATATAGACACAAATGGTAACCATGGATATTTCAGCCAACAGCCTATAGCACTTGGCAGAAGGATTCCCAAACTTTTATTTTAAGTAGGCTTGACATTTCAAAAGGGGACTTTGAAAAGATGCAACTATCTATTTGACAACATTTTATGGCTGACAAGTTTCAATAGATGATATACACACGCAAAATGGAGCTTCAGTTATGATTAAGACCTTATGAGCACTTACAGAATCTAAATATTTTTAAAACTATATGTGAACACAAACATAGATTTATTAACATTTCACTATTGGCCTTAAAAATCAAGATTAATATCAAGGGAACAAAAATTCTTAAAAGATCACATTCAAAACACAATGGTGTCGATTGGGGAGGGAGACAAAGCAGAGAATTCAACTACGGTAAAATGCCGACACAAAGCTCTAAGTAACAACTAAGCACTGTACACATTGGCAACAAGGTGAATTTCCTGTACTTTGACAATCAGTTTTTACTGATCAGCTTGGTCTGACTCTCTGCTTGTTTTATCTTTTTACATCTCTGTCTGTAGCTAAAGACGGACACAAGTTTGATATTTTTATTCAATGTCCATACACATAATAGTACAGAGGAGGAAGTTTTTCTACTACATAGTCAAATTGCTGAATCGGAAAAACACTCCCTTATTTATTTTCATTCAGCTTACCATCAAGACGTAAGTAAAGGAAATTTCGAAATGCAAAATAGTCCTCCATAATGGTCATGAGTGATGTCATTTGACAGAAAAGAAGCACACGATGGTTAGTGGCTCGCAACTTAGGTAAAATACGATCAAGTAGTTCAAATTTCCCTGAGGCCCGATAAAGCTCAGCTCTGTTTAAGAGGAAAAAAGCACAATAAATGCCACGACAAGCCTGCTTTTAGAAGAGTTTTCAAGAATACATTCTAATTACAATTGTGTCATGTCATGATAATGGATAGATTCCTTTACTCAAAGGAAAACAAAACTGATAGCACTTTTCTCTCTCTACAACTGTTGTTTATGATGTTGATTAAAATAAGAAAAAACCCCACATGAATTGCATCTATGTATTTATTTGTTAGGAACGGGTTCCTCCCCTCAAATATAAGAATTCTGTGGACTCTCAAGCACATCAAATATCTTCTTTTATGAGCCTAGGTTGTTTTTTTTTTCATTATTTCTCAAAACAAGCATTATTTTTTAAGTACATAAGCATTTTATTGGTTTAGATGCTCTCCCACAGAACCTGCTTTCAACCAGCATCTACTAGAGCCACAAGTTATATTCATGTGTATGTTAGAATTGATTACTTTTCCACTCACTACTGTGCATGTGAAAGCAAAGGAGTCCAGACCAGACTAGTTTATATGCAGAAACAATGGGAAAAGTTTGATAGTGGACATATTCTTTTATTGTATGCACTTATAACTGTCTTGAACTATCTTTATTTGCTCTGATTACTAATCTTCTGTCTTCTGTGCTATCAAGATGAGTTGCAAAACAGACTGAGCACTAGGTTTGTACACAAAGATGTTTAAGCCAAAAATCAGAAAGAGAATAACAAAGATGGCTAAATGAGTAGGACAACCATATAGTTTAGAAAATCAAATTACACATAACTGTCTTCTAACTCTAAATCTGTAGCCTTAAAATATAATTCATCATTAGGAACTGTATACTCAGTCCACAAGATGCAAGGTCTTCTGAGATGTATACATATATAATTGCTATGCAAAAGGCCAAACTATTTGAGAGACAGATGGTCTGGTATACTAATAAAGAAAAAAAGACATTGTCGACACTTAAACAGGAAGGGAGCCATGTGGAGGATACACACAATCTCCTCTATCCCTTGCTCAGAGTAAGACGGAAATAATTTCTAGCCAGTTGGACAGAAGTGCTGAGAACAAATTTAAATCTATTTAATTTTTTATCTAAGCAATGGGAAAAGTGCTAATGTAACTTTAATTTGGAATAAATTAAAAAGGAAGAGTAGAAGAGGGAGAGAGTGAGAGAAATGAAGCTCCCTACTGAAATCCCTAAAGAGTCTCCACAAAGCATTTCAGATAGTGTCTTTGTTGTTTAAAAAAAGGAAGGGAGGGAGGGAGGCAGGGATGGAGGCAGGCAAGCAGGTAGGAAAGATAGGCAGGAGGGAAGGCAAGCAGGCAGGCATTGATTTGTCTGCATGAAGACAGGATTTATTGTTCAGTATATTGACATGCAGTGTGATAATCATCTTTCCCTATTTTCCTGAGACAGACAGAGGGGCAGAGAAGCTTCACGTAACACTTTTAATACCAACATCTTTTGGTTCAGGTATGGATCCTGTGCCTCTCTGTCCTCCTATAAAAGGGCATAGAGGAGAAAGGAATCAGGATTCTCCTTCAGGTCCCTCCCAAACTGAAGTCCATGCTAATGAAAAACTGATGAGAAGATGAGATATATCACAGGGCTGCTGTGGTTGCCTGCTGGGATTTGCCCCGATCAGCAAATCATCTGGACATGAATAGTCTTCCGTGCTCCTAAATACCCTTCCATTACATCATGTCACTCTGAGAACTTTCTGATAGTAGGGAAAGTCCCTGGGTAGAGCATCCTGTTACCACCTAGGTTTCATTGAGAAACTGAAATATCTTCTTCAACAAGGGAAGGGGAGATTCCTAATGTGAAAGTATGAATCCAACAGATGGAAATCTGTAAACAGTCTTGAGCTTGGAGACATGGAATGATGGAGTCGAGTGTTATAAATAATTTAGGATGATATATGCACTTGGATTTTAGGATAGGAAAAACATACTTCCTTCTTGTACAGAATGAGAAAAAATATCAAAGCATTCTGTTAACCCTGAAATATCTTCTGTAACTTCTAAATGAGATCATTGCCATGTGCAGACTTTAATGATTGATCCTTGAAATGGACATAGTAGATGTGGAATGAGGCAGTATCTCTTGTCCTTCCACTGAGTGTCACTAAGAACAGTCTTGCTCCATCTTCTTTACTCCTCTCATGAGGTAGTTAGACACTCTGATAAGATCTCCCCCATAGTCATCTCTTCTCCAAGCTAAATAGTCACAGCTCTAAGCTTCTCCTCATATGACAGATGCTCTTGTGGAAGCAAAATAGTTAATGCCTCATAGGCCTTTACAGGCCTCACTAGTTAAGAAACATTTGCAGCTAATGGTCTCACAAGTCAGCAAGATTTCATTAACAAGGGAGCGAATTATTCGGAAAAGGACATACTGTCTAGACTCTCCTTATCTGAAGAATTCCAATAGCTGTTGTTATTTACCATGTCCTGCTTATCTGACATAGTTTTGGTGAAGAACCTGGTTGTATAACCTAAAAGGTATATAAACTCTATAACTGCCCCATTTGCACAGGGTTCATATCAGGAGAGTCTCTCACTTCTGCTCTGTGTTCTCTCCTATAGCTATAATAATAAACTGCTTCTGTTATGACCTGATCTAAATAGTAATTAGGGTTATTCCATGACACTCCAATCCCTTAGTCATCTTTGTGGCCCTTTGCTGAACTCACTCCAGTATCCCCATGTCTGTCTTGTACTGAGGAGTCCAGAACTGGATACAGTACTTGAGATGTGGCCTTAGCAGCGCTGAGTAGAGAGGAAGGATCTCCCCCCTCGACCTGCTGGCAATGCTCTTCCTAATGCAGCCCAGGATGCTGTTGACCTTCTTTGCCATGAGAGTCCATTGGTGGCTCATGATCAGATTTTTGTCCACCAGGACCCTCAGGTCCTTTTCTGCAGAGCTGCTTTCCATCTGGTCAGCCCCCAGCCTGTACTGGTGTATGGGTTTATTCCATACCAGGTGCAGGACATGGCATTTCCCTTTGCTGAACTGCCTATTTTTCCATCCTGTTGAGGTCCCTCTGAATGTCAGCACAACCACCTGGTGTATCAGTCACTCTTCCCAATTCTCTATCATCTGCAGACTTGCTGAGCGTGCACTCTGTCCCAAGATCCAGGTCAGAAAATAAGAGGTTAAACAATATGGGCCCCAGTATTGACCCCTGGGGAACACCACTAGTGACTGGCTTCCAGTTGGCCTTCATGCCTTTTGCTGTTGATATACCTGCAGAAGCCTTTCTTGTTGCCCCTCCTATCCCTCTCCAGATTCAAATCTATATAGGCTTTGGCTTTCCTAATCACATCCCTGTATGCTCAGACAGTGTCTCTGTATTCCTCCTGGGTCACTTGTCCCTGCTTCCACCTCCTGTATGCTACCTTTTTATGTCTGAATTTACTCAGGAGCTCCTTGTGCATCCATACTTCCTGCTACTTGTGCTTGACTTGCTGCATGTTGGGATGGACCATTCTTGAGCTGGGAGAAAGTGATCCCTGAATATCAACTGGCTCTCCTGGACCTCCTCTGCTTTCTAGGACTGTCTCCCATGGGATTCTTCCAAGTAGATCCCTGAAAAAGCCAAAGTCTGCTTTCCTGAAGTCTAGGGTTATGATCCTGCTATTTGCCTTGTTTCCTCCTCTCAGGATCCTGAACTCCACCATCTCATGGCCACTACAGTCAAGACTGTCCCAATCAGTCCTTCTTTGTTCGTAGGTATTCAGATACAGTAGAATGCCTCCCCTCATTGGCTCCTTGATCACTTGTGTCAGGAATTGATCACCAAAACACTCCATAAACCTCCTGGATTGTTTATGCCCTACTGTCTTGTCCTTCCAGCAGATATCGGGGTGGTTAAAGTTCCCCATGACAACCAGGGTCTGCAAATATGAAGCTTCTTTCAGTTGTCTGAAGGTGGCCTCATCTACTTCTTCCTGATCAGGTGGTCAATAGCAGATGCCCACCACAATGTCACATACATCAGTCTGCCCTCTAATTCTAACCCATAAGCTCCTGACTGGCACATCATCTATCCCTAGGCAGAGCTCCATGCATTCCAGCTGCTGTCTCTCATAAAGGACAGTTCTCCCTCCTTGCCTTCCCAGCCTGTCCTTCCTAAAGAGCTCATATCCATCCATGGCAGCACTCCAGTCATGTGAGCTATCCCAGCACATCTCCATTATCCCAATGAGATCATAGCCTTGCAACTGCACACAGACCTCTTATTCTTCCTGTTTGTTCCCCATGCTGCACACATTAGTGTACAGGCACTTCAGAGGTATGCAGTCATGCTAATTTCCCAGGAAAAGAGTGAGAGCTTCCCCCACAATACTGTCCTCCTGGCACTTCCTTATTTGTGTGCATACGCTTAGGATGGGCTCCCTTGTGTCCTGTTTTGTTCATTTTGAGGCCTCTCCTGTCCACATCACCTTGCACCCTCTGCTTAACAAGCCAGTCCACCACTTTTTCACTTGACTGTGAGTTGTCCTCTCACTCCTCTGTCATTCCTAGTTTAAAGCTCTCCTCATCAGGTTGGCCAGCCTGTTGGCAAAGATGTTTTTGCCCTACTTGGTCAGGTGGATCCTGTCTTTCCCTATCAGCCCTTTATCCTCAGAGGGTCCTGTGGTCATTAAAGTCAAATCTCTATCAGCAACACCAGCTATGCTGACAGTTGTTGATCCCCAGGATCCATCCACTCCTCCCTAAAGCCCTTCCCCTTCATCAATAAGATCAAGTAGAAAACCATCTAGGCCCCCATACCTTTGACCCTCATCCCCAGATTCATGTAGTCACTCTTGATATACTCAAGATTTCCCCTGGCAGTATCATCAGTGCACATGTGGAAGAGTAGCAGAGGGAAATAGTCTGAGGGTCAGACAAGCATCAACAGTCTCTCAGTTCCAGATCCGAGCCCCTGGCAAGCAGTAAACCTCCCTAGAGAGTAGATGGGGGCTTCTGTCTCCTGCAGGAGGGAGTCATGCACTACTATCACTCGCTGCTTCCTCCTGATGATATTGCATGGTTCAGTCTCAGCTGGCTCCAATGTTTCCTCAGACAGAGCTTCCAGTTCCTCATCTGCTACCAGGGCACTGCACCTATTCTGTAGTTGCAGATCTGCAAGTGGAGCAGGAGCCTTCCTCCTGGTGCCAGAAGTCACAAGCTTCTAGCCTTTGCCATCATGGGATTCTCCGTTTGCCACCCCAATGAGTACAGACTCTGGTTGCTCTTTCTGTGCAGGTGGGGGTTCAGGCTCTTGTTTCTGCAGGGTGTTGGAGAAGATCCTTTCCATCTCTTTCTTCATCATCCTTATTGCTGTGCATTGATATTGACATACTGGAGCAAGTCCAGAGGTGGGCCACCAAGATGCTCAGGGGACTGGAGCACATGACATAGAAGAAAAGATTGAGAGACCTGGATTTATTCAGTCTAGATAAGAGAAGGCTCAGAGAAACCTTATTGCTTGTCTACAACTGCCTAATGGGAGGATACAGTGAAGATTCTTCTTGGAGTTGCACAGTAATAGGATAAGAGGCAATGGATGCAAGCTGGAATATGGGAAATTCTGATAAGATATTAGGAAAAATATTTTTTACCGTGAGGGTGGTCAAATACTAGAACTGCTTGCTCAGTGAGGCTGTATAATCTGCATCCTTGGAGGTGTTCAAGACTTGACTGGACAAGTCCTTGAGCAATCTGACCTGCTTTGTGTAGGGATTAGACCAGGTGACCTCCGGAGTTCACTTCCAACGTAAATTATTCTAAGATTCTAACCTTTTTTAACATGGTCTTTATCAAAAACATATGCGTCAAGAGAACCTGTAAGCAAATGAGCCAGGACTTGCTGCCAAGAGATCTTTAAAGTCTAATAGTTCTTTATGGAAAACTTTAAGGTTATGTCAGCCTTTGAACGATTAAGAACTGGGTACAAGTATCACTGAAGTATCAGTTTAAGCATTTTATGTAAATATAATGTGTTGCTGGACAGTGGGATAGAGTGCACCCTCAGCAAGTTCACTGATGACACCAAGCTGTGTGGTGCAGTCGACATGCTGGAGGGGAGGGATGCCATCCAGAGGGACCTTGACAGGCTGGAGAGGTGGGCCCGTGCCAACCTCATGAAGTTCAACCAGGCCAAATGCAAGGTCCTGCACCTGGGTCGTGGCAATCCCAGGCACAAATACAGGCTGGGCAGAGAATGGATTGAGAGCAGCCCTGAGGAGAAGGACTTGGGAGTGCTGGTGGATGAGAAGCTCAACATGAGCCCAGAAAGCTGGGCTTCATATCCTGAGCTGCATCAAGAGGACCGTGGCCAGAAGGTTGAAGGAGGTGATTCTGCCACTCTACTCTGCTCTAGTGAGACCCCACTTGGAGTACTGCATCCAGTTCCGGAGCCCCCAACATAAGGACGTGGATAAGTTGGAAAGAGTCCAGAGGAGGGCCACAAAGATGATCAGAGGACTGGAGCACCTCTCCTATGAGGGCAGGCTGAGAGAGTTGGGGCTGTTCAGCCTGGAGAAGAGGAGGCTCTGGGGAGACCTGATAGCAGTCTTCCAGTACCTCAAGGGGGCCTACAGGAAAGATGGGGAGAAACTCTTCAGCAGGGCCTGTTGCAATCGGACAAGGGGTAATGGTTTTAAGATAGAAGGAGGTAGATTTAGGTTAGGAAAGACATTTTTTCCAAGGAGGGTGGTAGAACACTGGAACAGTCCAGAGAGGTGGTGGATGCCCCATCCCTGGAAACATTCAAGGCCAGATTGGACTTGAGCAAGCTGATCTAGTTGAAGATGTCCCTGCTCCTTGCAGGGATGTTGGACTAGATGACCTTTAAAGGTCCCTTCCAGCCCTAATGATTCTATGATTCTATGATCTAGCACTTTGTCCAATCGCATCTTTAAAACCTCCAGTGACAGGAACTCTACCACATCCCTGGAGAGGTTGTTCCAGTGAATGATTTTTCTTACTGTAAAAAAATTGATTTCTTATGTCGAGATGAAATCTCTCCCAGTGCAACTTGTACCCATTGCCCCTTGTCTTCTCCATGTGACATTATGTCTCATGCCATTGCAGTTGGGCAAAGGTGTCAATCTTGTCCCTAATTTAGCAAGGACTAGCATACAGTTATCAATAAATAAACAAGAATCCTGCATGTGATCACCATAATTCTTCCTTATCTGACTGGAAAGAAAAAAGACTCTTGTTACAACAGGAATAAAAGCTTTCTGAAGAACCATCAATCATTTCTACCATGTTCAGTCATTGCCCAAGGACTGGAAGACTTGTGAAAGAAAGGATCTTGGTATGATGTTAATGAAAATAATGGAAATTCATCTTCAAAATTCTCCTAACCATTCTCTGCTTTAGCTGAATGCTTATTTTCAAAGCACAAGACTACTTTAAATCAAATAAAAACTTTCTTGCTTTGACATTAGTCACTCAGCAGGGCTTCAGCATCAGTCAAGGACAAGACTGGAGTCCAGAAGATTCTAATTACCATTCAGCTATAAAAGCAATTTTAAACTGCCATTTTGGAGAGGAAACATCCCTTGAAGTAAGAAGCAGTCCCTTAGGCTGGGGAACTATGGGAAGAGTTTTAAGCTGGTTGGGTTCCTTCTAAAGCATGCTATTTCTATAGCTGATTAGATTTATCTTGGAAACTGATTAGTTTTTGAGAACATATAGCTCTTGGAAAAAAAATATGATACAATAGTTTCAGCATATATGAAGCTAAAGATTTACCCATTGATAACACCATTTGAGTAGCCTAAATGTTCAGCGAAGGATTCCTGCAGAATTATAAGCAATAAACAGAATATTAGAAACAGTCTATACAGTGGCCAAAATTACACATTCCTATATCAAGAAATTATATGAATGGGGTTTGATTTCCATTACACTCATACCCTTGGAATTTGACTTGTGGCACAAGTCCTCTAATATTTTCCTGCTATTGCTTTATTTAAAATGCATGGCTTATAGGAATAATTTCCTTCTCTATGCTTTTTATCATATTACAAATACAGTAGAACCTAATTAACTTGCACTGATTACTGGGAGACTCATTTACAAAATACTGAATTTCATAAGTTAGTAAGCAAGTGAGCAAACAATAAAAATCCCAATAATACACTACAGGAGACATTTGTTCATTTCTTTGTATGTTGTAGCTACATTTTAGTTAGTTTTAGCTCAGTAATGAGAAATACTACACAGTAAACTTTGCTAAAAAAAAAGGAGGAGTATGGAGGGGGAGCAATTTTGATACATATTCTAAAGGATTAGCAATCTTCTAGATAACAAGGTTCTACTATATTTTCTACTATATGGCATTTTAAACTGATATCTCTATTTTAAAATTTAGTTTTATTTTAAACACAGGTAGTAGCAAGTTGATATGGAATATCTTAAACTCAGAAAACTATATTTTTTAAAGATAGTGCCTCAAAAAGAACATATGCTGTAAAAGTGAATTTAAGACTACAGATAAAAATCTGGTGACTGCTCCATTTCTTCACTTATACAGAGCAATGGAATGAGTGTTTCTCAAATGTGTTCTTTCCAGCACAAGTGTTGTTGCCAAATATGTTGTCTCCTACACTAGCAGTTTTTGAATATGTTAGCCACCTGAATAAAAAAGGCCCTCAAAATCAAACATGACAGACTTACCTCAATATGTTGAAACATATACGGGTGATTGCATATCTTTCTCAATTGCATTATTGTGTTCATAAGAGTTTTTGCCCCACCTTTTCCCTAGGGAAGCAAACAACACAAATCAGATTATGAAACCCATTTCCTAGCTTGTTAATGAAACTTTTGAAAATCAATTTCAAAAGGAGACATAAAAATACTTCTACCCCAAAGCAGAACACCATATCACCATGAAATAAAAATATTTGAAGCTGTGAAATAAGGTGCAGTTATTTGGCTACTCAGATTAAAATATCATGAGGATGATCCAAAAAGACAAGATCAAAGACTTCAAGTAACCTGGAAAGTGTACTACATCTCATATCTGTCTATAGCAGTCACAATAAGCACTTAGTGCTTATTTCTACTGCTTATTTATCAAACCATGTAAATTGTAAACAGTAAAATATTATCAGCTGTTCCACTAAGCTGAGATGGTTACAATGTAATTATCACTGATTAATACATTTGGTAACACCATATTAAGAGTAACACTTCTCACTTTAAGGTCCCATTTTGATTTGCTATAACTTTGTGAAACTGTTCCCAGAGTTGGTACAATTTCCAAACTCACTATGTCACTCAGGTGAAATAATTTTAAAATACCTCAGCCAAAACAATTCAGACACTTTCAAGAGTGAGATTAGGAAAAATTACATTATGTGATCATTTTATATTCGGGTAAATTCATCTGTGGAAGTGTTCTGGTTTTGTTAGTGAGGGGGGGCCTAAGGTGGTAGCTTCTGTAGGAAACTGCTAGAAGTCGCTCCCCTTTGTTCAGTGGACTCAGCCGGGCCTAGGGCGGACCCGCTGCTGGCCAAGGCCAAGCCAATTAGTAGCAGAATGTCCCGTGATAACGCCTCTGCAATAACGTATTTAAGTAGGGGAAAACAAGAAAAAGAGGAGGAGAAGATGTGAAGCAGCTGAGTGGGGGGCAGAGAGGGGGAGGCACGAGCCTCATGGGCCTTGCAGGCCTCACCCTCTGGCCTCCCGCCGGGCAGCCGACTGGGCCCAACTCGGCCCGGCCTGGCTGCAAGAAGTGGAGAGGAGATGAGAAGTGAATAAGATGTAAAAAGGATCCTGAGAGACGTCTGCCAGCCTGTTGTGAGGAACGGCTGCAGACGCCAAGGTCAGTGAAGAAGGAGGGGGAGGAGTAATATGGCTCCTGGACAAGATTCCTCTGCAACTCGTGGTGAAGACCATGGTGGAGCGGGTTGTCCCCCTGCAGCCCATGGAGGTCCACGGAGGGGCAGAGATTCACCTGCAGCCCGTGGAGGACCCCACGCCAGAGCAGGTGGAGGCCTGAAGGAGGCTGTGGCCTGTGGAGGGCCCACTGGGACAGCTGTTCTGGAGGGACTGCACCCCGTGGAAGAGATGACCCACGCCGGAGCAGTTTCACGAAGGACTGTGGCCCGTGGGAGGGACCCCACGCTGGAGCAGAGGAGGAATGCGAGGAGTTCTTCCCCTGACGATGATACAGCGGCGTAAAACAACGCGTGATGAACTGACCGCGACCCCCATTCCCTTTCCCCCCTCCTGTGCCGCTCGGGAGGGGAAGGTAGTAGAGATAATGTTAAGCCCGGGAAGAGGGAGGGGTGGGGGGAGGTTATCTTGTTCCCTGTCTCATTCTCCTGCTAATTTTAGAAATAAATGAATAGTTTTCCCCAAGTCGAGTCTGTTTTGCCTGTGACGGTAACTTTAAGGATTTCTCCCCGTCCTTATCTCAAACCTTGAGCTGTTTTTTCTTATATCATCTCCTCCTATTCTCTCGGAGGGTGGGGGGAGCGAGAGACAGACTGCGTAGTCTGGTCCTGATCAGGGCTGAACTACGACAGGAAGGGAACTGACATTTGATTGAGGATAGTCCACGTGTCAAAGTCTACTGTTGATCCCTTGAAAGTCTATCTCAATTTGCTCCAAACTGCAGTTTGCATTTGTTTATTAAATGTTTACTAGAGCTTTGCATCCTAATGAATTCTCTCTAGTTTGAGCAGATTACAGGCCAGAGCTACAAAACAACAGAGTTTTCCCTAAAACCATAGTTATTGGATCTTCAAAGCCAAGAGTTCTCAATGATCACCACCTCCTTCTGCTGGCACCAGGAAGCATGAATAAGATGATCCGATTAATTACTTACAGAAAATAAAAAAGTTGGAGGATGGGGAAAAATTGGACCTATGAGTATGAGTGAATTGAGATTGCAATGTTCTGGCCAAAAAGACTAGAGAGCTAGAGGACAGCAGAGGCAATTAGAACTGCTTAAGGCAAAGAGCTGGGCAGGGAAACAAGGAAGAAAAAGCAGAGAGAAGACTCTGAACTAGTGAACAACAGAAATCAGACAGAGAGGTAAGCAGAAGGCTGGGAAGTAAAATGAAATTGAAGGGGTGGGGGGAAGTTAGAACAAGGAACAGGATGTAAGATAGGCAACATTGACATGGACATAAACCTGCTGAGTTGGACTGGGAACAGGAAATGAGGGCATAGAGATATCTAACCTCTATTTAATTGAGTAAGGTGACTGTACACAAATCTTCAGTTAGAGGAAGGACAATAGGAATGGCTGTGCCAGGAAACTGGGCCTAGTTAGGCACAGAGAACTGAACTAGCAGAAGACATTGGGATGAGGAAGAAAATAGACTGGACATGGACCAGTCAAAGGGGTTATGGTAAAAGGCATCACAGTCAGGCCAGGAATAGGGGGAGATGAACAGGAGGGACAACATCCATTCAAGTGCTCTCTCTCCAGATCTTAGAGCAAATTGAAGACTCCTCAGTCTCACTGCTCTTCTGTCATCAAATATATATTAAACCCTCAACCACATCAAATGTCACGTAGTAAAAGGCAACTACTATCAGTTATTCAAGTAACTGAAACCTCTTGCATAGGTCTCTGTAGTGCTTCTAAACTTCCAATAGTTCTGATGACCTCCTTTGGATGTAAATGTGTCAAATGACATTTTCTAAGGCTTAAAAAATAGTAGTTGAAAAATTACATTAAAATACAACACAAGAAAGTAAATCAATGTTTGCAAAGTACTCAGAACCTATATAGAGATGATTGTCATAGAAGAACCTATGAGGAAAGGACTAACTTTGGTTTTAGAGCAGGGTTTGAACACTCAACAGTAAATAACACATCAGACCACATCAAATATGTGCCTAACTATTCTATGATTTTATGAAATAGAGATTAACAGAAAATAAAATATTGAACAAAAATATCATCCATTGTGACAATGAAATTGGCAGGAGGCAGGTGGAAAAACAGTATGCAATCATATTGTATCATGAAAACACATATAATGGGGCCAATATATGGGACTGGCACACACACAAGCTGTTACATACCAGTTGCTCAGAATCACAGAATGGTTGAGGTTGGAAGGGACCTCAGGAGATCATCTGATCCAACCCCCCTGCTCAAGCAAGGCTACCTAGAGCAGGTTGTCAAGGACTATGTACAAACAACTTTTGAATATCTCCAAGGAGGGTGACTCTCTGGGCAACCTGTTCCAGTGCTCAGTCACTCTCACAGTAAAGAAGTGTTTCCTGATGTTCACACAGAATCTCCTGTGGCACCACTGAAAAGAGTCTGGCTCCATTGTCTTTCCACTCTCCCTTCAGGTATTTATCTATATTGATAAGATCCCTCCTGAGTCTTCTCTTCTCCAGGCTGAACAGCCCCAGCTCTCTCAGCCTTTCCTCATAGGAGAGATGCTCCAGTCTCTTCATCATCTTTGTGACCCTTCACTGGACTCTCTCCAGTAGCTCTCTCTCTTGTACTGGGAAGTCCAAACTGGACACAGCACTCCAGATGTGGCCTCATCAGTGCTGAAGAGAGAGAAAGGATCACCTCCCTTGACCTGCTGGCAACACTTCTATTAATGCATCACAGGATACCATTGGGCCCTCTTTGCTGCAAGGGCACATTGCTGGCTCGTGTTTGTTGCTCTGTGTTTAGTGCCTACATGATCTTACTCTGAGGAATCTCACAGTAAATCCAACCTACTTCACATCTATTGGAATGTAAAATATGTATTTACAGACAAGCTGATGCATGGCTACCTGTCTTCTCTACAATAACATGACCATGTGCCAAAGTCCTAAGATAGAAAAGTAGACATTTATTTTGGTATATTCTAATGTATGACTACATGATTTTGAATTTTATTTTTCTTTTAACACCTTTTTGCATGAACAGATGTTATTTGTACGTATGAACAGAGGCACTCATACCCTAGCTGGCCAAAACAAGATTTGTGCTTAATAATGGCTCTGAGAGAAAAGATGAACACCCGGTAGTAGTCAGTGCTGCCACAATCCCAATTAGTCAGATTTTTTAATTGGATTAAACTCAGCATATTTTTACCTTATGAATGGAGAGCACAAACTGCTGCCTTTTAAAATACAAACGTGTCTAATTGAGATTTATTTCTTCAAAGATGTCTGTGGTAAGAACATACTTATTAATTTTTTTTTAAAAAAGAAGTCATATAGTTAACACATGATCATGATCTATTGTTCCATAAGTGCTCTAGTTTCCCCTTTGTACCTTCTTGTCTTTCTCAGAACCATCTGTGAGAAGGATTCCCTTGGCTTGCATGTGGCAGTACAGAATCTTCTGAAGAGCTGACATGTCACATTTGATTACATATTCAACCTAGTGTAAAAACACAATGAACAAATACAGTGTCAAGTTTTATCAAGATATAATTTCAGTATGATTTTAATTCCAAGTTCTTGCCCTCCTAAACAAATAAAACAAAAACTATGTTTCTTTGATCCTCATCATAATAGCACCTTTAAACAAGTTGCAATCCACTTGCAACATAATAATGACTATTTGAAAAGATTTATGATTACTACAAGACACACAGATTCTAAGGGCATGACTGTAGATTCCGTGCTGTTTTACCAAACATATAAAAAAGGAATTATTATTTCCTGTTTCTCTCATAATTTTAACCAATTGTCAAAAGACTGAATGGTTAATAACTGTTCTGGTTTTGTTTAGTGAGGGGGGGCCTAAGGTGGTAGCTTCTGTAGGAAACTGCTAGAAGTTGCTCCCCTTTGTTCACTGGACTTGGCCGAGCCTAGGGTGGACCCGTGATAACACCTCTGTGATAACGTATTTAAGAAGGGGAAAACAGGAAAGAGAAGGAGACATGTGAAGCAGCTGAGCAGGGGGCAGAGAGGGGGAGGCGCGAGCCTCATGGGCCTTGCAGGCCTCACCCTCTGGCCTCCCACCGGGCAGCAGACTGGGCCCAACTCGGCCCAGCCTGGCTGCAAGAAGTGGAGAGGAGATGAGAAGTGAATAAGATGTAAAAAGGATCCTGAGAGGCGTCTACCAGCCTGTTGTGAGGAACGGCTGCAGACACCAAGGTCAGTGAAGAAGGAGTGGGAGGAGTAACGCGGCTCCTGGCCAAGATTCCCCTGCAGCCCGTGGTGAAGACCATGGTGGAGTGGGTTGTCCCCCTGCAGCCCATGGAGGTCCACGGAGGGGCAGAGATTCACCTGCAGCCCGTGGAGGACCCCACGCCAGAGCAGGTGGAGGCCTGAAGGAGGCTGTGGCCCATGGAGGGCCCACTGGGGCAGCTGTTCTAGAGGGACTGCACCCCATGCAAGAGATGACCCACGCTGGAGCAGTTTGACGAAGGACTGTGGCCCGTGGGAGGGACCCCACGCTGGAGCAGAGGAGGAATGCGAGGAGTTCTTCCCCCGATGATGAAACAGCGGCGTAAAACAACGTGTGATGAACTGACCGCGACCCCCATTCCCTCTCCCCCCTGTGCCACTCGGGTGGGAAGGCAGTAGAGATAATGTTAAGCCCGGGAAGAGGGAGGGGTGGGGGGAGGTTATCTTGTTCCCTGTCTCATTCTCCTGCTAGTTTTAGAAATAAATGCGTGTTTTTCCCCAAGTCAAGTCTGTTTTGCCCATAACGGTAACTTTAAGGATTTCTCCCTGTCCTTATCTCAAACCTCAAGCCATTTTTCTTATATCATCTCTCCCTATTCTCTCGGAGGGTGGGGGGAGCAAGAGAGAGACTGCGTAGTCTGGTCCCGATCGGGGCTGAACTACGACAATAACCTGTGAAATTTATATCTGCAAAGCATCAATCACAACTGACACAACCTGGCACAAAATGAATAGCATCACTTCCAGGCCTAAGCAGCATTCTGCTTACCAATGTGGGGATTGAAACATGCTATTTTGTTTCTCAATATCTACTAAAACCAAGAACTAATAAAGTAGAGTATGAACACCAAATTCATTTTGACTTATTTTTAAATATGATTAAAATAAGTTAGCTTCAGCATGTTTTTTTCTGCACACCATCCTTAAGTCCAGGAACACAAGAAAAGTTTTCATGTACCAATTTAACACACATTTTTTCGACTGCCAGGCTTGTATACTTCACTGTCTTTAATAACTAGTCTAAAATGAAAATAGTCCCATAATGAAGCCAGAATAATGGTGACAAATAATGCAAGAAGTGAATAAAAGAAAAAAGAGCAAGATGCTTAATGTTTCATAAATAAACTTGTGGAGGTTAACAGTTATATTTAACACTTTATAGGCCTTTGGAGGCCTCACTAGTTAAGAAAAACATGTCAACATGACCTAACAGTCTAGCTGAGTCAGCACAATTCAATTTACAAAGGAGTGAATTATTTGTAAAAAAGAGGTACTGTCTAGAGCTTCCTTATCTGACTGTTTGGAACCTCCCTATATGAAATAATCCGCATGTTACCACGCTCTGTTGCAATTTGCTGTAGTCCTGTTTCTCTGACATGGTTTGATGAAGAATGAGTTGTATATCCAAAAGGTATATAAACTCTGTAACTGCACCATTTGGGCAGAGTTCATATCAGCAGTCTCACACTGCTGCTTTGTGTTCTTTTCTATAGCTGTAGTAATAAACTGCTTCCAACCTCATCTGAATTGTAATTTCAGTTATTCTGCAACAAACTACATAAAGAGCAACTTTGCTAACAATTTCATTAATCTAATAAGGAAAGCTTTCAACTAGGTACATTAGGGAAGGATTGTCATTACCTGAAGAAAAGTGAAGGCATGGGGGGGTGCGAAGAAGTGTCTGGGAGACAGCATGACTTGGGATGTTCTTGTGCTTCCCCTATGAAAGTAGCACAATTGGGGGCCCATCTCAAGTGCTTGTACACAAATGCATGCAGCATGGGCAACAAACAGGAGGAATTCTAAGTCCATGCACATTTGCAAAACTCTGATCTCATTTGGATTACAGAGATGTGGGAGATAGCTCATATGATTGAAGTGCTGCCATGGATGGGTACAGGCTCTTCAGGAAAGGCAGACTGGGAAGGTGAGGACAAGGGATTGTGCCCTATGCACAGGAGGGGCTCAAATACACAGAGCTTTGCCTTGGAGCAGATGACATGCCAGTTGAGAGCTTATGAGTCCATCAGAGGACAAACCAGTGCAGGTGCTATTGTGGTAGGCATCTGTTACAGGCTTTCTGATCAACAAAAGGAAGCACATTAATTCTTCTTTAAACAGCTCATGGGGGACATGCTCTGCTGGACCTGATTGTCATACAGAAAGAACTGCTTCAAGATGAGAAAGCTGAGGGCTGCACTGATCACAGTGACCATGAGATGATTGAGTTTAAGATCCTGAGAGAAGTGAGCAAGACAAATAGAATCACAGCCCTGCACTTCAGGAGAGCAATTTTCAGCTTGTTGAGGTATCTCCTTGGCAGGATCTCATGGGAGACTGCTCTGAAGGGCAATGGGGCCAAGGAGAAGTGGATAATCTTCAAGGACAGCCTCCTCAGAGCAGAAGTTGTTTCTTATGACATGGAAGAAGTCAAGCAAGCCTGGCAGAAGGCCAGCATGGATGAACAGGGAACACATGACTGAGCTCAAATGCAAAAAGGAAGCACACACAAGGTGGAGACAGACATGGGCTACCTGAAAGGAATATAGAGACATTGCTCAGGCGTGAAGTTAGGAAAGCCTAAGCTCAGCTCAAGTTGGAACTAGAGAAGGATATGAAGGACAACAAGAAGGGCTTCTATAGGTACACTGTCAGTAAAAGGAAGGCTAAGGAAAACAGAGGCCCACTGCTCAATAGGGCAAGGGACCTAGTGCCAAAGAACACAGCAATGACTGATGTAGTCAGTGCCTTTTTTTTTGCTTCAGTTTTCACTGGTAAGGCTTGTCCTCAGGTCTCTCAGGTCCCTGAGCCTAGTGGCAGGGTCCGGGGGAGTGAAGCATTACTCATAGTAGAGGAAAATACGGTTAGAGACCATTTAAACCAGTTTGACATATACAAGTCCACAGGACCAGATGAGATTAATCTAAGGCAGCAAAAGGAGTTGGCTGATGTCATTGTGAGGTCACTCTATCATCTTTGAAAAGTCATGTTGAACAGAGGTTCTGAATGTCTGGTAAAAGCAAATGTCACACCCATTTTCAAGATGGACAAGAAGGGGAACCCAGGGAACTACAGGCCAGTCAACTTCACTATCTCTGGGAAGCTTATGAAACAAATCCTTCTCAAAGACATTTCCAAGTATATGAAAGACAAGAAGGTGACTGGCAATAGCCAGTATAGATTTATCAAGGGGAAGTCATGCCTGACTGATTGACCTCTATGATGAGATGACTGGCTGTGTAGACAAGGGAGAGCAGTAGATCTTGTTTACCTTGATTTTAGTAAGGCCTTTGACATCGTCTTCCATAGTATTCTTATAACCAAACTAGTGAGATATGGACTGGATAAGTGGACAATAAATTGGGTGGAAATTTGGCTGGATTACCAGGCTCAAAGGGTACAAATTCAGCAGTACTACTCAGTAGTAGTCCAACTTGCAACCAGTTATCAGTGGTGTCCCTTAAGGGTCAATACTTGGCCAATACTGTTTAATGCATTTATGAATTACCTGGATGATGGGACAGAGTGCACTCTCAGCAAGTTTGTGGATGACACCAAATTGGAGAGGGAGGGGAGTGCTCAATATGCTGTAGGTCAGAGGGACCTGGACTGGCTGGAAAAATGGACTGACAGGAACTTCATGAAGTTCAACAAAGGGAAATGTTGAGACCTGCACTGGGGATGGAATAATGTCAGTATACTCTGGGAGCCAACTAGCTAGGAAGCAGCTTTGCAGAAAAGGACCTTGGAATCCTGGTGGACAAAAAGTTGAACATGAGCCAGCAATGTGCCCTTGCAGCAAAGAAGACCAACAGCATCCTGGGCTTTATTAGGAAAAGTGCAGTCACCAGGTCAAGGAAAGTAATCCTTTCTGTCCCTCAATAAGTTTGCAGATGACACCAAATTGCGTGGGAGTGTCCATCTGCTCGAGGGTAGGAAGGCTCTGAAGAGGGATCTCGACAGGCTGGACTGATGGGCCAAGGTGAACTGTATGAGGTTCAACAAGGCCAAGTGCCAGGTCCTGCACTTGGGTCACAACAACCCCATGCAACCCTACAGGCTTGGGGAAGAGTGGCTGGAAAGCTGCCCGGTGGAAAGGGACCTGGGGGTGCTGGTAGACAGCTGGCTGAACATGAGCCAGCAGTGTGCCCAGGTGGCCAAGAAGGCCAACAGCATCCTGGCTTGTATCAGGAACAGTGTGGCCAGCAGGAGTAGGGAAGTGATTGTGCCCCTGTACTCAGCACTGGTGAGGCCGTACCTTGAATACTGTGTTCACTTTTGGGCCCCTCAGTACAAGAAAGACATTGAGTTTCTGGAGCATGTCCAGAGAAGGGCAACGAAGCTGGTGAAGGGTCTAGAGCACAAGTCTTATGAGGAGTGGCTGAGGGAACTGGGATTGTTTAGTCTGGAAAAGAGGAGGCTGAGGGGAGACCTTATCGCGCTCTACAACTACCTGAAAGGAGGTTGTAGGGAGGCGGGTATTGGTCTCTTCTCCCAAGTAACTTGTGATAGGATGAGAGGAAACGGCCTCCAGTTGAGGCAGGGGATGTCTAGGCTGGATATTAGGAAACACTTCTTCACTGAAAGAGTGGTCAGGCACTGGACCAGGCTGCCTAGGGAAGTGGTGGAGTTACCATCCCTGGAGGTGTTCAAAGAATGTGTAGACATGGCACTTCAGGACATGGTTTAGTAGGCATGGTGGTGTTAGGTTGATGGTTGGACTTGATGATCTTGGAGATCTTTTCCAACCTTAAGATTCTGATTCCTCTCTATCGAGCACTGGTGAGGCCACATCTGGAGTGCTGTGCCCAGCTTTTGTCTCCCCACTACACAACAGACATGGACATACTGGAGCAAGCCCAGCAGAGGGTCACTGAAACGGAGAGAGGGATGGAACACATGACATATGAGGAGACTTCGTGGGAGCTGGACTTGATCAGCCTGGAGAAGAGAAGTCTCAGGAAACCTTATTGCTTTCTTTAACTACCTAATGGGCCAGTCTCTGCTTGGAAACATTCAGCACAAGGACAAGTGGCAATGGTCACAAATTGGAAAGTGAGAAATTCTGATTAGATATAAAGAAAAAATTTCCCCATGAGGGTAGTCAAACACTAGAACAGGAACCCAGAGAGGTTATGGAATCTTCATCCTTGGAGATATTCAAAACTCAGCTAGACAAGGTCCTGAGTGACCTGCTCTGAGCAGGAGGTTGTATTAGAGACCTCCAGAGGTCCTTTTCAACCTATATGATTTTATGACTAAAAAATCAATAGGTTATTTTCATCTCAGAAGGACAGGAGGATGAGCTCAATATAAATACAACCTCACAATTCACATGCAAAAATAACTTGATTTTTGTTATGGTTTTAACCCATCAGGTTTAAGTATCAAATGTCCCCCCCAACCTGCCTTCAATTTTCATTTTGATTATGTTTTCGTGGGTTTGCGGGGGAAGGGCGAAAGGGGATGAGGGTCAAAATCACAAAGGAAGGCAGGTGTGTGGGTAGAATAAGACGTCTGGAAATTAAAATAGTGATCTTTCAAATTAGTGTTGAATTTTACATTCTGAGATGCACAAACTGGTTAAGACACATATACAAGACAAACAAAATACTTCACACAACTCAAGAGTCCTGGAAAGGTAACTAAAATTCTGCTAACTTTACGAATGTCACACAGTCCTTTAGGAGTTTCAGTGAAACAATTCATTGAGTAAAGTTTCTTCACAGTGCATGAGAGAGTGGCACAATCTGACCTTCAGGGTATGACTGACTTTCATTAATGCCTTGAAACCAAATACTATGGTGTCCTGGTTTTATTTTGTGAGGGGGAGCTACGGTGGTAGCTTCTGTAGGAAGCTGCAAGAAGTTGTTTCCCCTTTGTTCAGTGGACTCGGCCGGGCCTAGGGCGGACCTGCTGCTGGCCAGGGCCAAGCCAATTGGTAGCAGAATGTTTCCTGATAACATCTCTGCGATAATGTATTTAAGAAGGAGAAAACAAAAAAAAAAAAAAAAAAAAAGATGTGAAGAAGCTGGAGTGGGGGCAGAGAGGGGGAGGTGCGAGCCTTGCGGGCCTTGCGGGCCTCACCCTCTGGCCTCCCAACTGGGCAGCAGACTGGGCCCAACTCGGCCCAGTCCGGCTGTAAGAAAGTGGAGAGGAGATGAGATGTAAAAAGATTCTGAGAGGCTTCTGCCTGCTGATTGTGAAGAATTTCTTGTGAGGGGAATGGCTGCAGACGCCAAAGTCAGTGAAGAAGGAGTGGTAGGAGTAATGCTGCTCCTGGCCAGAATTCCCCTGCAGCCTGTGGTGATGACCATGGTGGAGCAGGCTGTCCCCCTGCAGCCCATGGAGGCCCATGGAGGAGCAGAGATCCACCTACAGCCTGTGGAGGACCCCACACCAAGGCAGGCAGATGCCTGAAGGAGGCTGTGGCCCGTGGAGGGCACACGCTGGGGCAGCCTGTTCCTGAGGGACTGCACTCCATGGAAAAAATAACCCATGCCGGAGCAGTTCACGAAGGACTGTAGCCCGTGGGAGGGACCCCATGATGGAGCAGGGGAGGAATGTGAGGAGTTCTTCCCCAGACGAGGAAGGAGCAGCATAAAGTGACATGTGATGAACTGACCATAACCCCCAATCCCTCTTTCCCCCTGTGCTGCTCCGGGGAGAAGGAGGTAGAGATAAAATTAAGCCCAGAAAGAGAGAGGGGTAGAGGGGAGTTATCTTGTTATCTTTTTCATTATCCTGGTTTGTTTTTAATAATAAATAGTTTTCCCTGAGTCAATTCTGTTTTGCCCGTAATGGTAACTTTAAGGATTTCTCCCTGTCCTTATCTCAAACCTCAAGCCTTTTTCCTTGTATTATCTCTCCCTATTCTCTCGGAGGGTAGGGGGAGTGAGAGACTGCGTAGTCTGATCCCAAGCGGGTCTAAACTACAACATATGGAAACAAACTGTATGTCTTGTATAAACCTTAGGTGGCTATATACAGAATTAAAGCTGTAGGATTGAGGATTAAGACTGAGAATGCAGAAATCAGGATCCCTCAGTGTCTACTGTTTCTTCTTTGCAGAGTTAAAAACACAAACCACAACAACGGACACTTAATAAGTTCTCTTATCTAGGATGCATCTCAAAAAACAATATTATATAGTGCTCAAAAAAAAAGTATAGAATCCCTTTCTATTGCAAACCTTTTCTGGCAGTTGAGACTCAACCTCTTTTTTCAGTCTCCTTAGCAAAAAGGGCCGGAGCACTTTGTGGAGACGACGGATGATCAGAATAGTTTCTTCCTCATTTAAGTCCACCTACAAAAATGTATAAATATCACAACAAGGCAACTCAGTGTGTTATGTAGTGTCTTTGTGATTAGGTAAAATATTATTTCTCATTATAAGTTTGCAGTAATTACTTGTTATGTTACAACTAAATTGACTCAGAGTCCAGAAAGAGACACTTTAATGAAGACTTTTAAAGCTGTAATAAAGGTGACTTTAAGTATGCTAATTCTTTGAGCACAAAGGGGATTTCAAAGACTATTCCTATAACATGGCCTCCATTTTGTTTCCATCCTAATGGTTTGTTTCTAACAAACTTTAAACAAACTGTTGAGGTACCCTTTCTCCAGTCATGGCAAATGGAGCATTGAACCACTGTTCAAAGGTGCTGCAGCTCTTGAAAATGGTAGGAAGGAGGAAGTTGAGAAGAGCCCAGAGTTCAGGCAATTTGTTCTGAAGTGGAGTCCCGGTCAACAGTATCCTCCTAGGGGCCACATAATGAGTATTCAAGACCTGAGTCAGTTTGCAGTGATGGTTCTTCATTCGATGGCCTTCATCTACTATCATGTATTTCCATCGAATCTGCAAGAAGAAGAAAAGCTGGTAAAGAAAAAGCAGGTCAGATATCATCAGAATTAGAACCTACCTCCCAGTAGGTTTAAAACAGGAACAAATGATGATGTCCCTGCTCCTTGCAGGGGGGTTGGACTAGATGACCTTTAAAGGTCCCTTCCAACCCAAACTATTCTATGATTCTATGATAAATCAAAACTGAAACATCAGCCATTCTTGTTGAATGATTGGAAACCCAAATCTGACATTATCCAAGCATTAGTGGCCTCCCAAGCAACAAGAGGAGAAAAAAATACTAGGTAGGCTACATCTGTAAATAAGCTTGCATCAGCAAACAGCTGAATCTCCTCATTTCTTTGGACGAGTTCAGGAGACTGGCACCATAAGGTGAGAATTTGTCTTACTGGGGAAGAAAAAGAACACAAGAAATCCAAATGAAACTGTCAGAAAGAAGAAACTAGACAGGATGCAAAGGCATTTTCAGACAAAATAACTGTATTATCTAAAAAGACAGTAACCCTGAACTTTGCTTTACTTCAGTTAATCCCTTTCTTCTAACCCCAAACTGAAGCAACATAATTAAGGACATCTCAGTCAAGTCACTGCATCTTCTGAAATAAAATTTTAATGCAGTCAGAGCAGATGTTGAAAGAAAACTGCCATGTTTTTTATTACTTCCTGTGCTAAGACATGGATAGCTAACGTATACCCCATAGGATGAGTTTGATGGGACACTGCTTGAACATTAGCACACCAGTGATTCAGGCAGTTCTTTAGTTCAATCCTTTCAGACGCTTCATGTCAGCTGTTTAGGGTTTTTTGTTGTTGTTTTTGCTTTTTAAAAAGCAAATACTGCCTCACAACCTACTTTGTTACAGATGTGAAGCTTTTGGTGCCTCTTGCTTCTTTATATCCTTGCTGAGGCCCTCAGTGATCAGAAAGAAGTGGACCAGAAAACCAGTAGACAAGCATGTGTCACATAACCAAAAACATAACCACTCTCCTCAACAGATGTTGGGCATATATCCAAATCCTAGGCCATATGACGAGAGACTTCATGTAAGTCAGGTCACATGCAAATATATAACAGGAAAAAAAGGAAGATAATAGGATCATAAGGTTTCACAGTATGGCAAAGCATACCTACCTGGTCAGGTTTGTGTGTATTTTATAAAATACTCTTAAACTACCATACAGTTTTCAAAAAAATTCATTACATCTGAGGCACCAATATCCACAGATCTTTTTGTGAGCTTTTAAAAACTGAGTCTTATGTAATAAAGCACCTGGATCAAATTCATTATATAGGTGGTCACTTGGGAAAAACACGCCATGCAGATGGAGAGGTTGTAAAAAATGCAAGTCTCAGCTCAGAAACAGAACTAGAAAAATAGAGTCAGGATGATAGATTAGGATAAATGCTATCAGGCAGTGGAAAGAAAAATCACAGTTTTCTAAAGACAGGTGGGTCTACAGTATTGACAAAATTCCAGGGCAATAATATAATAATCCAGGAAAATCCTGCTGTTTTCAGGAGGGAGAGATCCAATTGCCAACAGGGGAATGAAAAGGTAGATTAAATGGTTATTTTTTAGCAAGACAAAACAGCAATCCAGGACTATCAATTAAAACCAGGTGTTTTGTGCTAGGCACCAAAAAAGATGAAGTCTTTAAGGGTTAGCTGTTAAGAGATGAGAGACATTCCTTACCTTAGCAAGAATATGCTTGTCCTTTATTATATACTCATAAGTAGTTAAAAGAACATTAAATTTTCCACTTCGAAGCTGAGGAACAAGTGAGCGACGCATGGCAGGTGTCCCCTAAAAGAGAGACAAAGGATGAAGAAAACTGATATACCTGTATTTCTATGCAGTACAGTCATGAATTAGCAGCGAAAGAGACAATATATGACCTTGTAATCCTGCACAATCATACCAAATATATTGATATATTCCATACTCCTTCAAGAGTAATTTCCCTGACCACTTGCTGGACTGTACAACTCTGTTTATATGGGAATGGAAGCATGTAGCCAACAGTCTAGTCTCCTTACTAATTGCTTGACTTTATAGGAACTGCAGTAGCCAAACAACAAAATATCCAGCTGTATACAAAATCTGCAATATTTACATTTGTATTGCTCTCAGTAAATCCTCGCAATATGATATTTAACAATTTTATTCTGCATTTCACTAAGTGAAAGCAATTACAGTTAATTACAGTAATCTTGAGATTATTAACTCTCACTGCTATAGTACTGTTGTGGTTTTGTTTAGTGAGGGGGGGCCTAAGGTGGTAGCTTCTGTAGGAAACTGCTAGAAGTCACTCCCCTTTGTTCAGTGGACTCGGCCGGGCCTAGGGCGGACCTGCTGCTGGCCAAGGCCAAGCTGATTGGTAGCAGAATGTTCCATGATAACGCCTCTGCGATAACGTATTTAAGAAGGGGAAAACAGAAAAAAAAAAGAGAGAAGAGAAGATGTGAAGAAGCTGAGCGGGGGCAGAGGCGCAGAGGGAGAGGCACAGGCCTCATGGGCCTTGCAGGCCTCACCCTCTGGCTTCCCGCCGGGCAGCCGACTGGGCCCGACTCAGTCCGGCCTGGCTGCAAGAAGTGGAGAGGAGATGAGAAGTGAATAAGATGTAAAAAGGATCCTGAGAGACAAGACATCTGCCAGCCTGTTGTGAGGAACAGCTGCAGATGCCAAGGTCAGTTCAGAAGGAGGGGGAGGAGTAATGCTGCTCCTGGCCAAGATTCCCCTGCAGCCTGTGGTGACGACCATGGTGGAGCAGGTTGTCCCCCTGCAGCCCATGGAGGTCCATGGAGGAGCAGAGATCCACCTGTAGTCCATGAAGGACCCCGTACCAGGGGAGGTGGATGCCTGAAGGCAGCTGTGGCCCATGGAGGGCCCGCTGGGACAGCCGTTCTGGAGAGACTGCACCCCGTGGAAGAGATGACTTCAGGAAGGACTGTGGCGTAGGGGTGGGACCCCAGGAAGGAGCAGAGGAGGAATGTGAGGAGTTCTTCCCCTGACCATGAAGCAGCGGCGTAAACTGACCGCAACCCCCATTCCCTGTTCCCTCCTGTGCCGCTCGGGGGGGGAAGGTAGTAGAGATAATGTTAAGCTTGGGAAGAGGGAGGGGTGGGGAGAGGTTATCTTGTTCTCTGTCTCATTATCCTGCTGTTTGTAGTAATAAATGAATAGTTTTCCCCAAGTCGAGTCTGTTTTGCCCGTGACGATAACTTTAAGGATCTCTCCCTGTCCTTATCTCAAACCTCAAGCTGTTTTTCTTATATCATCTCTCCCTGTTTTCTCAGAGGGTGGGGGGAGTGAGAGAGAGACTGCGTAGTCTGGTCCCGATCGGGGCTGAACTACAAAAAGTACATAATTGTGCTGGTTTGGCTGGGATAGAGTTAATTTTCTTCATAGTAGCTGGTATGGGACTATGTTTTGGATTTGTGCTGAAAACAGTGTTGGTAATATAGGAGTGATTTTGTTATTACTTAACAGTGCTTACACAGAGTCAAGGCCTTTTCTGCTCCTCACATCAACCCACTAGTGAGTAGGTTGGGGGTGCACAAGAAGTTGGGAGGGGACACAGCTGGGACAGCTGATCCCAACTGACCAAAGGGATATTCCACACTATATGATGTCATGCTCAGCATTTAAAGCTAGGGGAAGAAGAAGGAAGGAGGGACGTTTGGAGCGATGGCCTTTTGTCTTCCCAAGTAACCATTACAAGTGATGAGGCCCTGCTTTCCTGGAGATGGCTAAACACCTGCTTGCCAATGGGAAGTGGTGAATGAATTCCTTGTTTTACTTTGCTTGCGTATGTGGCTTCTGCTTTTCCTATTAAACTGTCTTTATCTCAACCCATGAGTTTTCTCACTTTTACCCTTCTGATTGTCTCCCCCATCCCACCGGGGGGGAGTGTGTGGTGCTTAGATGCTAGCTGGGGTTAAACCACAACAATAATGTACATAACAAAACTTTACAAACAAACACAGTTTACAAATGAATGTAGGGGCTGAGGAAAAAACATGTTTTATTCTTTCACCTTTATATTCATATAAAGAAATATATCAAACCTTGTAAGATATTTTCACCACAGAAGGAGCCCATTTGTCAAATTCGTATGTCCAGTTGGATAAAGTTCTAAATACAAGATTAATAGGTAAAAATAACATATTTCATTATTTGCTTAAAAAAAAATAAAATTCATAATTATGCCATCTGTTTCCCACTGAATGCTGGATTTTCAACATACTTCTTACATCCCCTATAGTGAACAGTATATTGTATCAGGATATATGTATCTTTATTTGAGAGGGGAGGAAATAGAAATAAAGTGGGGAAAAGGTCTCTTGCCCTTATATTCAGGGGTCCCTTTCAGATGAATTCAGCAATGTATTTGAAGTATATCTTTGCATTTGGACAGATATTAAGGGGAAGATATACCTGCAAAGAAAGACTTATCCATCATTGTAAGCTAATCACCTCTCATAAATTGAGCCTGCAACTTTTCAGATAGAGCCATATGAAGTCTACAGTAAAAAACATCTGTATTCAGCTGTAATAATATACTATTGCCACTAGTCAGATTCGATTTTGCACTATGTGGTTTCAGCTTTATGACCACAATAAAAAGTCTTTAAAAGGGGTAAAAGTGTGTTTGCCAGTATGATATGGGAACAGAAGATAATCTTTTTGTTTGTGAAATCATTGGACATGCCAAAGCAGCACCAACCAGGTCTAATGGGCATCTTAGGAGTGGGGGAGAAGGAAAAAGAGTTTTAAAATAACTAAAGAAACTCAAGTTTCAGCTTCTCTCTTCCAGAAACTTTAAAAGGTTCCTAGAATGGGGAAAAGTACAGGCATGTAATATTAAAAAAAAAGTATTATTCCTCTCTCATGGCTAATGTGAGGAATAAGTAACAGTGAAGTAGAACATACTACTAGTAGGACTACATTTGACACTGTCCCACACAATATTCTTGTCTCTAAACTGGAGAGACATTGATTTAATGCATGGACCACTCGGTGGATAACGAATTGGCTGGATGGCCGCACTCAGAGAGTGGTGGTTAACGGCTCAATGTCCAAGGGGAGACTGGTGACGAGTGGTGTCCCTCAGGGCCCGGCCCTGTTTAACATCTTTGTCGGCGACATGGACAGTGGGATAGAGTGCACCCTCAGCAAGTTTGCCAACAATACCAAGCTGTGTGGTGCAGTTGACACGCTGGAAGGGAGGGATGCCATCCAGAGGGACCTTGACAGGCTGGAGAGGTGGGCCCGTGCCAACCTCATGAAGTTCAACCAGGCCAAGTGCAAGGTCCTGCACCTGGGTCATGGCAATCCCAGGCACAAATACAGGCTGGGCAGAGAATGGATTGAGAGCAGCCCTGACGAGAAGGACTTGGGAGTCATGGTGGACGAGAAGCTCAACATGAGCCAGCAATGTGTGCTTGCAGCCCAGAAGGCCAACCGTATCCTGGGCTGCATCAAAAGAAGCGTGGCCAGCAGGTTGAGGGAGATGATTCTCCCCCTCTACTCTGCTCTCATGAGACCCCACCTGGAGTCCTGTGTCCATTTCTGGAGCCCCCAACATAAGAAGGACACGGACCAGTTGGAGAAGGTCCAGAGGAGGGTCACAAAGATGATCAGAGGACTGGAGCACCTCTCCTATGAGGACAGGCTGAGAGAGTTGGGGCTGTTCAGCCTGGAGAAGAGGAGGCTCCAGGGAGACCTTATAGCGGTCTTCCAGTACCTCACGGGGACCTACAGGAAAGACAGGGGAAAACTCTTCAGCAGGGCCTGTTGTGACAGACTAGGGGTAATGGTTTTAAAACAGAGGGAGGTAGATTCAGATTAGATATTGATAGAGTGGCTCCAAGCTAATGAATAATTTGTTCCAATTGTAACCATTATGTCCTGCATAGCAATGTAATCCTTATGTGAAAATGTAAACTAACCTTGAGAGAAAGAACAGCAGAGTCGTAAAATTTAACATAACAAAGTACTTTGAGCAGACACTAGCTGAAACCAAGATAAGGGGGGCTTAAGGAATTTGCAAGCACAGCTAGGAGCCAAAACAAGACCCTATATGGAAAAGAGACTCAGAGTTCAACTAGCAAACACAGTGAGGAGGAGTATTTACTTCATCCCTGGACCACCAGAGGACTCGCAAAGACCACCAGAAAGAACCTCTGTGCATGCAAAGATGAACATTTGCACCTACTAATGATTTCTTGGAAATCTGTTGAATAGGCATGATTTTGCAACATATTTTCTCTGTGATTTTGCCTGTTTGTTGGAGCACTCGTGGTGGAGCGATCCCCAGTGCTGCCCAGCGCTGCTAATAAAGAATACTTGCTTAACAGTCATATTGGATTCTGACTGTTGAGTGAGCTTTTTTTGGTTTCAAGATTAGGAAAAAAAATTTTTACAATGAGGGTGGTGGAACACTGGAACAGGTTGCCCAGAGAGGTGGTGGATGTCCCATCCCTGGAAACATTCAAGGCCAGGTTGGCTGGGGCTCTGAGCAACCTGATCTAGTTGGGGATGTCCCTGCTCCTTGCAGTGGGGCTGGACTAGATGGCCTTTAAAGGTCCCTTCTAACCCAAACTATACTATGATTCTATATAGCATGGCAGCAGAGTGAACAGCAAAATTAATGAAACAAAGTGCTTTCCTCAGTCATCTGGTTACCTTTCCGATGCTAGATAATCAGTTAGGAAGAAATAATCACAGGCTAAATTCAGAGTAGACACTCAGTGCATTTCCAGGATGTGCCTCAACTTGTCATTGTGTGAAAAAAGTACATGTTGCTATGAAACCAAACTACAATACACAGAATAATAGCAGAATGAGTTTACTTACGAAAGGGGAACAATGATGAGATAGGGGCCATTGAGTCTTTTGTGTTCCATCAGATAAGTGATGAGTGCAATAGTCTGTATGGTTTTTCCTAGTCCCATTTCATCAGCTAAAATTCCATTCAGATTGTTATTATAGAGTGAAACCATCCATTCCAGGCCCTGGAGCTGAAATGAATAATCATTTCAATTATTTAAAATCCACAGAGGTAGGTAGTACTGATATTACAGAAGTGTGGTTCATTCTTCTCTTAGTACTTCTGTTTTTCCTTCCACAGTACTATGTGCATGCAGTTCCCAATATGTCTTGGAAAAGATTATATGACTTACATCTATATGAAAGTCATCACTGTTATTTAGGGCCAGTATGGCCCATGCTACAAAGTCATATTTTATACATACTGAAGTTTTTTTGTACTATAGGCAAACTAACACTGCTGCCCATACTTCAGGTTTCTTAATTTAGACACCATAAGATTTAAAACCTTTGGAGTAAAATTTCATGTCAGATCTCTGTCTCAACCAAAACTTTCTCAAAACCGAACATATCAAGTCTCATGCACTAGCCATAAGACTCACATTTGGTTCCACTTCACACCCCCTGACTGTATCACTAGCATCTTGAAACTCTTGTAGTACACACCCATTTAGCGTTTGCTGTCTGCAACTCCATGTGTCATAAGAGATCCACTGACCGACTATGTCTGACATGTAGAATCCCAGAGCTGGGAAGAAGCCACAACAATGCAGTAAGCAGTATCTACCGAGCTGGGCTAGCTAGAATGCACCCTCACTCTATCGCATCCTAGCATGGTGACTCTTTCTTGTCACACAGCCTTCTATACATGTACATATCACATTATCCCATAAAGTGGACACATTCCCACTTCCGTGATCCAGATGTTTGATGAGTCTCATGCATGAGGAGAGAAGTAAATTAACAAGTCTGAGAAAGTTCAGCTAAGAAGTATGGGGAAAACATTGTATGTCAGAAGTAATCCGTTGTATCCATGAAAATTTATACAAAATAATATAGCAAATCTATCCACTTCACACATATGCTGATTGATTTCTATTTAGGTACTAAATTATCTGAAGACTGTTTTTACTGAACTCAGGGCAACAACAGTCAAGCAGAACTTTTTCTGCAATTGTCTCCCACTTAAAAGTGGATGCAGAACTGATAATAGAGAAACTCTTTCCTGTGTCATCAATCACTCCTTCACTGACATGTACTGATGTGCAGAAGGAAGAGGCAGTCTAACTAAAATCAAGAATGAAGAACATGTGAAAAATGAAAAAAAAGAAGGAAAGTGGGGTAGGAAAAATGGATAAGATCTAGAGGAAATTGAAGGGCATAAGATTCAAAGGGAGAGTGATAGGACAAGAACTAAAACCTCAACATACCTGCTGTAAAGCTATCTGGAAAAGTGTGCACCTTATCTGTAACACTAACAATCTATATATAAAACAAATATTGTATAGAACAATTTTATTGATTCAATCACTGGACTGAGGTGCTAAAAGCTCAAATTGTGAAATTTTTAAATATTAAAAGAACAAAAAGATTATTTAAAAAATAAAATTAAAATAATGATAAAAAAATCCAAATATTGGGTTGATGGGAAGGAAAGCAAAATCAAAACATTTGGTCTGCAATGAAAAGAGATGTTTACGGGTAAATATAGAAAGCTGATCTTATTATTCAAGAAGTATGTGTGAAATTTGATCTGGGATAGAAGACTACATTCCCTTTCTCTCTTTTCTCTTGATGATCATAAATCTCTAACCTAATAGATATGCTGTGTTTCTGCACGCATCTTCAAAAAGTTTATAATTTTAAGTACTGTAATGAAATATCTAGGATAAGGAAAGTTTTAAACATTTTAACATGCTTTACTCAATGAAAAGTATATTATATAAGAACCTGGCCATTATTATGTAATTGTCAGCTGTAGAGCAGGGTATTATTTTGAATAAAAGGGTTTGGAACTACTTCAGCTAACTCCAAGTATATTTCTTACCTGATAATGTTTTAGTGTACCATTAATAAGAAGAGAAGACTGCTTCTCCACCTTCTCTATGATTGCATGAGCAACAGTGTAGTAGGACTGAGATCCTCTAGCACTATATTGCATACTGTATTCATCATCCACATCTCGTTTGGCTGTCCTGGAAAGCAGACAAAGAAAAAAGGTAAATTCCCACAAATTCCCCTTTTCAATACAATTCACTTATTTATACAACTGGTAAAGAGGCAGTCAAAATCCTCAACTGTGGGAAGTTCACCCTTAGAAGAATGCATGTTACTTTTTAAGTAGTACACAAGTACTATCAAGCAGTCATATCACTTCTGCAAATGCATGTCACAGGCGCTACAATAAGCAGTCACTCACGGTAATATAGAGCAAGTTAATTTTGAGAGCCCTGATAAGAAATCACCATTCAGGGGCAGAAGGAGGGGAAGAGAGTAAAAGAAAAAAAAAAGAAAAAAAAAGGCAGAATCCAGAACTCACTCAATGATTTGTTTAGCATCATTCTCAGAAACTTCCTCACTGTTAGGATCCAGAAGTATCCTCTCATCTGCTTCTAACCTACTTGATTCTTCTTCATCATCCTAGAGAAGATGGAAAAAAGATAGGAAAATGCTGGACTCTCCAATGCTACTCAGTCATAACTTCAGGTAACACTCACATATTTATTAACAGTGTTCATTGAACAATGCTTTATACTGACAAGAACCTGAACCAAAAAGTTCATTACTGTGAACATTACACATTGGCATTACTCAGGGATTGGTACTGGGAGTGACATTATTCAGGGGTCAGTATTGGGACCAACACTGCTTAACATCTTTGTTGGCAACATGGACAGTGGGACAGTTGGCAACATGGACAGAGTGCTGACCGAACGTTCTCTCTAGGAAGGTGTGCTTTCTGCTGGGGGCTCGTATCAAGGATGTTACTAAGAGAGTACCAAACCTCATAAGGCCCACAGACTACTATCCGCTGATGGTGTTTCATGTGGGTGCCAGCGACACAGCCGGGAACAGCCTGAGAAGCATCAAGAGGGACTTCGGGGCCCTGGGAGCAACAGTTAAGGACTCTCGGGCACAGGTGGTCTTCTCATCAATCCTCCAGGTCAAAGGGAAGGGGCCTGAAAGGGCTAGATGTATCTGGCAGGTCAACTCATGGCTTAAGGAGTGGTGCCACAGCCAGGGCTTTGGCTTCTTAGACCACGGGACTTGCTTTGAGAAACCTGGTCTACTAGGGGCGGATGGGGTATACCTAACTGAGAAGGGGAAAAGCGTCTTCAGCCAAAGGCTTGCCAGGCTCATCAACAGGGCTTTAGTGTTGCTGGGGGAGGGGGAGCACAATCCGGCCCACCACTGTCAGCATGGCGTCAGTGCCAGCACCAAGTGCCCAGAACCTGGGGAAGGATTGCAGGTAAGTGTGAGAGAACCTAAACTGTGGTCCAATAGAACCCCTGTCGCTCCAGCCAGCAAGTCGGCTTTGTCGGGGGCCCAGCTGAAGTGTTTGTATACCAATGCACGCAGCATGGGAAATAAACAGGAAGAGCTGGAGATGTGTGCACACGAGCAGGGCTACGACCTTGTTGGCGTCACAGAGACATGGTGGGATGACTTGTACAACTGGAGCATTGGCATGGAGGGGTATAGGCTTTTTAGAAAGGACAGGAAGGGGAGACGAGGAGGGGGTGTCGCTCTCTATGTCAGCAACCAGCTGGACTGCATGGAGCTCTGCCTGGGGATGGAGGAGGAGCCAACAGAGAGCTTGTGAGTCAGGATTAGAGGAAGGGCAGGAACAGGGGACATTACAGTGGGGATCTGCTACAGGCCCACCTGGCCAGGAAGGCCAAGCAGATGAGACCCTCTACAGGCAGACAGGAGCAGCCTCACAGTTAAAAGCCCTGGTCATCCTGGGGGAACTTGAACCACCCCAACATCTGTTGGAGAGACAACACGGCAGGGCACAGGCAGTCCAGGAGGTTCCTGGAATGCGTGGAGGACAACTTCCTCCTGCAGGCGATAGAGGAGCCGACAAGGAGGGGTGCCATGCTGGACCTTGTTCTCACCAACAGGGAAGGGCTGGTGGGGAATGTGGAACTCAAGGGCAGCCTTGGCTGCAGTGACCATGAGATAGTGGAGTTCAAGATCCTTGGAGCAGGGAGGAGGGTGCACAGCAAGCTCTCTGCCCTGGACTTCAGGAGGGCAGACTTTGGCCTCCTCAGGGATCTGCTGGGCAAAGTGCCATGGGATAAAGTCCTAGAGGGAAGAGGGGCCCAGGCAAGTTGATTGATATTCAAAGAGCACCTCCCCCAAGCTCAGCAGCGGTGCATCCCAATTAAGAGCAAGTCGGACAAAAAGGCCAGGAGGCCTGCGTGGATGAGCAAGGAGCTCCTGGACCAACTGAAAATAAAGAAGGAACCCCATAGAGGGTGGAAGCAAGGACGGGTAGCATGGGAGGATTACAGAGAGGCTGTGCGAGTGGCCAGGGATCAGGTGAGGCAGGCTGAAGACCTGACGGAACTGAATCTGGCCAGGGACATCAAGAGCAACAAGAAAGGCTTCTATAGGTATGTAGGGGACAAAAGGAGGTCCAGGGAGAATGTAGGCCCCCTCTGGAAGGAAACAGATGACCTGGTTACCTGGGACATGGACAAGGCTGAGGTGCCTAATGACTTTTTTGCCTTAGTCTTCACAAATAAGGGCTCTTGTCATGCCAGCCAAGTTGTGGAAGGCACAAGCAGGGACTGGGAGAATGAAGAACTGCCCACTGTACTCGAAGAGCAGGTTTGGGAACATCTGAGGAACCTGAACGTGCACAAGTCCATGGGACCTGATGAGATCCATCCATGGGTCCTGAGGGAACTGGCAGATGAAGGTGCCAAGCCGCTGGCCACTGTATTTGAGAAGTCGTGGCGGTCTGGTGAGGTCCCCGATGACTGGAAGAGAGGGAACATAACCCCCATTTTTAAAAAGGGGAACAAGGAAGACCCGAGCAACTACAGGCCGGTCAGCCTCACCTCTGTGCCTGGCAAGGTCATGGAGCAGATTCTCCTGGAAACCATGCTAAGGAACATGGAGAGCAAGGAGGTGGTTGGTGACAGCCAACATGGCTTCACCAAGGGCAGATCGTGCCTGACCAATTTGGTGGCCTTCTATGATGGGGTGACAGCATCAGTGAACAAGGGATGAGCGACGGACATCATCTACCTGGACTTGTGCAAAGCTTTTGACACTGTCCCGCACGACATCCTTCTCTCTAAACTAGAGAGACATGGGTTTGATGGAGGGACCACTTGGTGGATAAGGAGTTGGCTGGATGGCCACACTCAGAGAGTGGTGGTCAATGGCTCAATGTCCAAGTGGAGACCAGTGACGAGTGGCATTCCCCAGGGGTCCGTGTTGGGCTTGGCCCTGTTCAACATTTTTGTCGGCGACATGGACAGTGGGGGATAGAGTGCACCCTCAGAAAGTTCGCCAACGACACCAAGCTGTGTGGTGCCATCAACAGGCTGGAGGGGAGGGATGCCATCCAGAGGGACCTTGACAGGCTGGAGAGGTAGGCCAGCCTGTGCCAACCTCATGAAGTTCAACCAGGCCAAGTGCAAGGTCCTGCACCTGGGTCATGGCAATCCCAGGCACAAATACAGGCTGGGCAGAGAATGGATTGAGAGCAGCCCTGAGGAGAGGGACTTGGAGATACTCATGGATGAAAAGCTGGATATGAGCCAACAATGTGCGCTTGCAGCCCAGAAGGCCAACCGCAAGGGCTTATGAGAAAGATGGAGAGAAACTCTTTAGCAGGACCTGTTGTGATAGGACAAGGGGTAATGGGTTTAAACTAAAAGAGGGTAGATTCTGACTAGATATAAGGAAGAAATTTTTTGCAGTGAAGGTGGTGAAACACAGCAACAGGTTGCCCAGAGAGGTGGTGGATGCCCCATCCCTGGAAACATTCAAGGTCAGTTTAGACGGGGCTCTGAGCAACCTGATCTAGCTGGAGATGTCCCTGCTCCTTGCAGGGGGGTTGAACTAGATGACCTGTAAAGGTCCCTTCCAATACAAACTATTCTATGATTCTATGGAAAGACATGCTATGCAATGAGCATCACTCCTAAAAGTATGTATTTTGCTGTTTGTATTACATTTAAAACAATTAGACACTTGCTACTGCTTTTCTTCAAGCCTATGAAGAAAGGAACATACAGGAACATAATGTGAGTTTTGCTCTACTGCACTACTAAAAATTAAATTTGAAGAAATCATACCTACCTCCTCCTCATATTCAGAGCCACTTTCATCTTCACTGTCTGACCTGGGAGCAACTTCATAGCTGTACAGAGAAGAGAAAAGAATATGAATTAGAAATACAAAGGGGAGAATTGAATAGATTCAATACATTTCCTACTCAACTTACAAGTAATAAATTGAGAGGCAAATGGAATAGATAAAAAAAAGACAGTTTCATAAAAAATAACAATACAGTTGACACCTCCTCAATAATAAAAATACCCCATTGATTTGCTAGCTACTTACCCAGGGTTCATTTCCAACCAAGCATCTAGCTGACTTGCTTTTGGTGCTTCTGGTCCAAGAAGAACTTTGCCTGTTTCAGTGTGAGTCACTTTGACTTGAAGGTCACTCATCTGACTGCTCTCATCTATAGGCTAAAAATTCAGATGAAATTTCATAAGGTAACTGGTCTTCCTCTGTTCGCCACAGTTAATGAAGGGAGCTAACAGCAACTGCGAAGTTATGACTCTGAATAAGTTAATGTGTTGCTGAAGCCTCAGCTTCCCATACTGCTACCAAGTCAACAGTAAGTCACAATATTTCTGTGTGTAACATATCTCTACATTTAATATCCACACATGCATCACAGTATTCCAAGTAAATGAAGGAGAACAGTGTGGAATATAAGTAACTTGAACTCTCTGAAAGAAGAGAGAAAGTATATTATGCTTACAGTCCTTTCACTCTTGCTGCTTATACTGATGGAGATCTGTAAGGAGCAAAAACATTGAGCTTTCAGCCTTTTTCTTTCTTTATGGATGAAGAAATGGAGCTATAAGATCTTAATTGACTTTTAAAGTAAAGAAGGCCTAGTTAAAGATTCACTGTCCTGAATCCCTTTCACTTACTCTGGTGCTCTAAAAAAAGAAAAACAGAACAAAAGTATGTCCCTGATACTTCTTTGGCCTGCTCAAACCACAGAATTTCTACTTTACAAACTATTTTGTCTAAATATCTTCTTTTTAATAATAATTAGCATAATAAAGAACCATTTCCCAAAATATATAAACACAAATCTGGAAAAAAAAATTTGAACAGGTATAAAGATGACTTACAGTGAGTGTATAACTTACCCCTCCTTCTATAAATGATTATGTTACAGCAGTATATGTACATTTTCCTGGTGCAACTGTATATATACTAAAGGATGTGGCTGTACTTTTTTAACTATACCAGCAAAGGTATTACTTTCATATGTAGATAAGACTAAGTAATAAGCAGAATTTTCAAGTTGTGTTTACACATAAATGAGTAAAAAAGAGCATAACAGTATAGCTCTTAATGAGGCAGCATATGTCCTCCAATTCTACTGAAAAAAAAAAAAAAAAAGGAAAGAAAAAGAGAGCTAATTGTTCAAAGAACAACATGGGAAAACTTTTCATTTTGAGTTGCTTCTGAGGGACAAAGTACCTTCAGGTATCTTGAGAAGCCTTTGTGACAGTATATGTCACCCTGTGCCAGAAAGGGAATTGATGTGCAATGTCAATATTTTATTTTCTAGTAATGACGTTATACAATCTGCTGTGCTTACAAGTGCATTTTGAAAAATAAATAATATACTATACATGGATTTTTAAAAATAAATGGTTTTCTTCATATAAGTGTCTACCAAAGCTGATTTTTCAGCATACTCAGCGATAGATTCAATGTACCTTTGTTGTAGACTTCAACTCTTTGAAGAGAAACAAGTTAGCACCAATGTTAATCCATATTGGTTTTCTCCTCGTTATAAAAAAAAAAAAGCTATGACAATGATCTATGACTTATCCAAATTCCTTCACTCTGTGTACTGTAACACAGAGCTCCCAGCTTGTGCCCAGGCAATCCACTGACCCATAGCCATGCTAGTTGAAGCAGAAGGTCAAATCTGAAGTTATAAGGATTACACAGTAAGGTTTGCTCAGTCATGCCTAAGGGCGAGTCAGGCAGGAGCTGTGAGCAATGAAGAGGAGTAAATGAGCTTGATTGGTAGTCAATATGAAAGGCTTCTGAATCAACTGAACCCTTTCCTGTGCCAGCTCAGGGACAGCAATACCTATGATGGGCATGGGATGAGAATGCATGATCATGCAATTCTCCTTCCACACATGACAAGTACAGTCTCCTTCTTTGGACAACTTCTAGTACCTAGAGAGAGCTAGGAAGAGCTGGTAGCTCTTGATGCTGCTGCTGTGGGTGGGATTTCCAAAGTAATGCCTATCTGGAACCTCTCTTTTCTTCCCAGGAGGAGAAGCCATACACCACTCCCATTACTCAGACCAAGATTAAGAGTCATCTTTTATTCTCTGATTGTATTGCCCCAAACAGAGCTTTTAAGAACTCCTTTTTGTTAACACATGTAAATCTAACAAGACTCCATAAGAATCAATATAAGTTTTTCATATAAATATGGAGTCTACACATAGCAACAGAGAGAGAGAGAGAAGTAGAAGAAGAAAGGAAAGCAAGAAAGCAGGTCCAAACCCAAAACCAGAGACCTTGACTCCACACTCCACAAAAATAAGGACAGATATAATTCAATTTACTCATATGAGAAAGTGAAGCTCTGTCTCACACATACTCCCTCATAGTCTTTCTTTCTCTTTTCCTGATGCTCTCAGACTTCTGTCTTTCGTCAGTCATCCTTACTGTAAATTGCTTTAAATTGTAATCGGATACTCTTCCAGAGAGGGGCTTTTGTCGAAGGAATTCCTGGGGATATAGCCTCTATTTAATGAAATTGAGAGTTGCTAAATTAACAAAGGACAAACTGAAAACATGATTCTTTGTTCATAGTAGAAACTATTTTTAAGGAACAAATTAGAGTACTGAAGGAGTTAGCAGGACCCGATCTCAAAAAATTGTGAAGATCATACTGGCTGCTATTGAAAGACATTTAAAGGACAACGCAAACATCAGGCACAGTCAACATGGGTTCACAAAGAGAAAGTCCTGTCTAACTAATTTAATATCCTTCTGTAATAAGGTCACTTGCCTAGTGGATGAAGGGAAGGTGGTGGATGTATTTTTTCTGGATTTTAGTAAGGCTTTTGATACCATCCCTCACAGCATCCTTCTGGACAAGTTATCCAACTGTGAGATGAGCAAGTACACGGTGCGCTGAGTGGAGAACTGGCTGAACGGTAGGACTCAAAGGGTTGTGGTGAATAGGGCTCAATTCTAGGGCTGATACTGTTCAATATTTTCATCAATGATCTGGATGCAGGAGTTGAATGCACCCTTAGTAAGTTTGCTGATGATACTAAACTGGGAGGTGTTATTGACTCTCTTGAGGGACAAGAGATCTTGCTGGAAGGCATGTCCTATGAGGAATGGCTAAGGACTCTAGGTTTGTCTAGTTTGGAGAGAAGGAGGCTGAGGGGTGACCTCATTGCTCTCTACAGCTTCCTGAGGAGGGGAAGTTGAGAGGGAGGTGCTGACCTCTTCTCCCTTGTATCCAGTGACAGGATGCGTGGGAATGGTTCAAAGCTGCGTCAGGGGAAGTTCAGACTAGACATTAGGAAAAATTTCTTTACCAAGAGGGTGGACAAACACTGGAACAGGCTTCCTAGAAAGGTGGTTGATGTCCCATGCCTGTCAATGTTTAAGAGGCATTTGGACAATGCCCTTGATAACATGCTTTAATTTTTGGTCAGCCCTGAAGTGGTCAGGCAGTTGGACTAGATGATCATTGTAGGTCCCTTCCAACTGAATTATTCTATTCTATTCTATTCTATTCTATTCTATTCTATTCTATTCTATTCTATTCTATTCTATTCTATTCTAAAATATGTATGCTTGTACATTCGTGTTACTGTATTTTCTTTTCTTTCAACTAAGACTGAATTGATGAATATTGTGATTTCTCTGCATGTCTCATGGAGACCTTAGCATGCACACTTGCTACCCTCAACCTTAGAGATTCCAAATGTGTAGGCACCCGTTGAACTAATTTCCCCAAATCAGTTTCATTTTTGCACTCTCTCTGAGTGTATACATGGCTCTTAGTCACATGCAAAAGCCCTACAGAGTACTATCTGAACAAAGAGGTCAAATATCTGGCATACACTTTAATCTTTTACCACCACTGTAAGTTATAACAAACTCTGGGAAAACTAAACAAACCAATCAACCCCACAAATTAAAAACGCTTGTAAAATTCATACCTCTCCATCAGGACCAAGACCAGATCCCATTCCTTCTGCATTTTCTTCTGTCTTCTACAACAAATAGAGGCAAAACTTATAGTCAAGCTATGAGCATAAAAACATTTTATATGATTAAAGCATTCTAGAGCATGAACAGTTTATCACTTTGCATTTTCATAGCCTAGGATTAATCCAAACAAAGATACTGATGGATGTAGGGGGGAATATATATACAGGTACTACTGCACTAACAGCACTTAGCAGTATTAATGTGAAATCTACAACCCTCTTAGTTGCCTTGGTAGATCTGTGCCTGGTACATGGCTAGTCTACTGGATTTCTGGTCCAGGAGAAGCTACTTTGAAGGCACAGGCCATTTTCTCTGTTAAAAATATATTCTTAACAAAATGTACAGCTGTCTTGGAGATGGATAGAGGGGAATAAGGAATATTTTTTGTCAATCATTTAAAAATTGTCATTTTATTATATATTGGCATTTATTACCACATGTAAAGCATTGCTTTTAAGCAATGCTTATATTAACATTTTTAATGGTATATATTTTTGGTGTCCAAACTATACAAAGTTAAATTGTCAGGACTATTAGCTATAGCAGTCTGTTTATATACAAGGACATGAAACTTCTAAGACTCTTTTTCTTATAGCTGATAGTAAGGTCATTCACATCATGAAAACTAGAGATGGAAATGGGCTATTAAGACCATCTTAGCAATCCTCTGGGACAGGAAAGGAATTTAGGGGTCACAAAAATGACAAATTATTCCCTAACTCTCACTCTTTTTTTTTTTCATAAATTTCCTCAGTTACCAACTAGTCTCTCTAAAATGGATAAAAATATTTAATAATATACAAAGTAAATTTTCAAAAGGCTTAAATTAAACAGTTACAATATAGACAAAGAACAATACTACTTGTAGACTATCCATTTATACAAAATACATCTATTAAAGTTCCCTTTCTCTGGCTATTTTTAAGGGCCCTACAAACCAAATATGGAACTGAGAGGTCTAAATAAGCAGTTCTATATGTTACAATTGAATATACTAGCCTTTTCTGATATACTGTAGTTTGAACTCTCATAACTTATTCCTAATTTGCATGGTTGGTCCATTTTTGCCTATAGGAAGTTTATCAGTAATTCAAATGTTTACAACCCACAAGTTTCTAATCCTATGTTCTTTCCATCTTTGGAAATGTTAGTGTGACAAAAAATGCAGCATTTCCTACAACAGACTTCAGAAAAATATGAATTAATTCAATGTTAAGAATTTGGCAATACAGATTTCAGACACTCTGATCTCTGTAAGACAACTGGAAATCACTGCATTTAGCAATGTTAAAATGGGTTTTGAGGGGGAAGTGGAATAAAAATGTTAGTTTTAGCTACTTACCTTCTTTCTTCTCCTCCTCTTTTTCTTCTCTTTGGCTGCTTGTGCCTGTTTGTGTTCCCATACCAGATTGGTCAAATTAGCCACATACTCATCTGTCTGCTGCAATAAATAGGCTAGGCGTCTATCTTTCTTTTGGTCAATCAACTTACGGTAGCCTTCTTCATCTTCAGCCTAGCAATACAGGACAAACATCATCCATGAGAGAAATGTTCCTAAGAACAACCTATAGTTGCAGTCTCAATGATGATGTGTTACTTTAAATATCGCCTACTCTTGCAGGGGGGGCATTCTACAACAGGACTGAGAACAGAAAAAAATTATACAACAGCACATCAGACAAGTTACAATGCTGGAAAACTGAGAGAACTGATAAGACTCCTACAGAGAAGATTTTTCAAAAGCACGAAGTACAGTTATCCCCCACTCTCATAGAAAGATAATGGAACCCAGATGCCTAACTCTTATTTGGGCCTTTACCCAGGATAAATAATAATGTTTATTTGTCAGATGTTACCAAGAAATTTTCCTTAGGGCAGATTATGCATCATCTATCTACTCTGGTGGTGTTTCATCTTCCTGTGGAAAATCTGATGCTAGCCACTGTTAGAAACAGGATATCAGAGCAGATCAGCCACATCTCTGAGTCAGTTCAGCAACTCCCACATCCCTACAGCACTGCATAAGTATGTTGCTAGGGTATAGCAGGAAATATTACTTGTATATGCCATAAATATATAAAGACATCTTTATGCATATTAGGAAATAAAAGACAAGCATCACAGACCCCACTGCAGATCTTGGCCAAAATAAATCAGTGAATAAATTAATAATTGAAGAAGTTGTCCTGGTTCTGGCTAAGATAGAGTTATTATTCACCTGAGCCGTGTGGAGAACTGGAGCTGGTAGCCCCTATGGCTGGGATAGTTAACTAATTAGCTAACAGAGGGACCTTGACAGGCTGGAGAGGTGGGCCCGTGCCAACCTCATGAAGTTCAACCAGGCCAAGTGCAAGGTCCTGCACCTGGGTCATGGCAATCCCAGGCACAAATACAGGCTGGGCGGGGAATGGATTGAGAGCAGCCCTGAGGAGAAGGACTTGGGAGTGCTGGTGGATGAGAAGCTTAACATGAGCAGGCAATGCACCCTTGCGGCCCAGAAGGCCAACCGCATCCTGGGCTGCATCAAGAGAAGCGTGGCCAGCAGGTCGAGGGAGGTGATTCTCCCCCTCTACTCTGCCCTGGTGAGACCCCACCTGGAGTACTGCGTCCAGCTCTGGAGCCCCCAACACAAGAAGGACATGGACCAGTTGGAGAAGGTCCAGAGGAGGGCCACGAAGATGATAAAAGGGCTGGAGCACCTCTCTTATGAGGACAGGCTGAGAGAGTTGGGGCTGTTCAGCCTGGAGAAGAGGCTCCGGGGAGACCTGATAGCGGTCTTCCAGTACCTCAAGGGGGCCTACAAGAAAGATGGGGAAAGGCTGTTTAGTAGGGCCTGTTGCGATAGGACGAGAGGTAATGGTTTTAAAATAGAGGGGGGTAGATTTAGATTAGAAATAAGGAAAAAATTTTTTACGATGCGGGTTATAGAACACTGGAACAGGTTGCCCAGAAAGGTGGTGGAGGCCCCATCTCTGGAAGCGTTCAAGGCCAGGCTGGATGAGGCTCTGAGCAACCTGACCTAGTCAGGGATGTCCCTGCTCCTTGCAGGGGGGTTGGACTAGATGACCTTTGAAGGTCCCTTCCAACCCTAACCATTCTATGATTCTATGATTCTATGATTCTAATTTACCCAAATTAGCCAAAGGGCTATTCCATCCCATCTGACATCATGCTCAGTATATAAGTGAGGAGGGTGGTAAGAGGAGCCTCCCTGCTACTTGGAAGAAACTTGGTGTTGGTATTTGTTGTAAGGCATTATACTGTATTTGTGTTCCATCACTGTTTTGTTTTCTTCTGTCATTACTGTTAAATTTACTTTTTGTTTAATCTCAACCCATGTGTTTTTTGTTGCTTTTTTTTTTTCCTGGTTTCCTTTGTTTACCAATTTTCCCCTATTCTCTCAGAGGGTGGGGGGAGTGGGAGAGAGACTGCGTAGTCTGGTCCCGATTGGGGCTGAACTATGACAATATAGGAAATATAAGACAAGCATCACAGACCCCACTGCAGATCTTGGCTAAGATAAATCAGTAAATAAATTAATAATTGAAGAACTATACAGGGCCTTATAAAACCAACAAAAATAAGAAATATTTTTGAAGATCATTATTTTCAATAATAATAGCACAGTTCGGAGATACGAACAAACTCCTACCTTTCTGGAGACATACCAGAACTGCAGTAACCCGGAAAGAACTTGCAAGGCAAAATTTATTTTCAGCATCCAAGATAACAGATCTACAGTGCTCAAAAAGTAAGCTTCTATGACTATTATAATTAAATATAGTATTATTACAACCTAGCCAAGGTATTTCCTCTATACATACTATCTTTTTATTGCATGCAATATATAAATGTTAAGGAACTTCCCTGGGATACAATCACCATTGCTAATCCTAGCTATCTAAGGACAATCTGTGTAAGGAATTGTTGTGATTTTGTTTAGGGGGGGGGGGGGGCGCTAAGGTGGTAGCTTCTATAGGAAACTGCTAGAAGTCGCTCCCCTTTGTTCAGTGGACTCGGCCAGGCCTAGGGTGGACACACTGCTGGCCAAGGCCGAGCCTACTGGTAGCAGAATGTTCCGTGACAACGCCTCTGTGATAACGTATTTAAGAAGGGGAAAACAGAAAAAAAAAAGAGAGAGGAGAGAAGATGTGAAGAAGCTGAGCGGGGGCAGAGGCGCAGAGGGGGAGGCGCAGGCCTCATGGGCCTTGCAGGCCTCACTCTCTGGCCTCTCGCCAGGCAGCCGCCTGGGCCCGACTCGGCCTGGCTGCAAGAAGTGGAGAGGAGATGAGATGCATGATGTGAAGAGATGTAGTAGAGATACAGGGATGTCCCTGCTCCTTGCAGGGGGGTTGGACTAGATGACCGTTGAAGGTCCCTTCCAACTCTAACTATTCTATGATTCTATGATTCTATGATCTCTCCCTGTTCTCTCAGAGGGTGGGGGGAGTGAGAGAGAGAGACTGCGTAGTCTGGTCCCAATCGGGGCTGAACTACAACAGGAATTTAACACTTTTATCTAAGATGCTTTGGTTAAAAAGTATGCATCATACTTATAAATATGGCCTATTTTCCTAGGCTAGCCCAAGTGTCTGAGAGGAGTTGAAGTCTTTAGAAATTTCTAGTATATAGAAGATTAACTGGCTACACTGAACTAAAGATCTGTAGAGACTGTAAGAACATATCACAGTTTGACTAAATTTAAACAGGGGAAATAATTCTACTAACATAACATGCATAATTAGTGTCATTTTGTTTTGCTTTTCTATGAAAATTTAATTAAGCTTTTAGAGAACAGGGTAAGTGCTTCTGACTGCAAAATCTAGTTGAAGATGCCTACTGGGTGCTGTGTGTCTGATAGCAGATCTAAATCAGAGGCTTTAGGTAGGAGGTTTTAGGAGGAAGCACTGGATAATAATGTTTTGTGACTTTTCTGGACATATTAATCCATCTCATATTTATTAGCTGTGTACTTCTTTACCATATATCATATATATTTTGGAGTGACATAAGCTCATTCACCTCAGAATATAAAAATATTTTTAAAACAATGAGACTTATAAAGTCATCCTAGTTTTATCTGATAATTAACATTGTAACAGCTTGAACAGCTATACTGTTGGCAATTGTCTCTAATTATTGATAGTATAAAGAAGCTCTATAATGTAGATTGGTATGTAACCTTGAGAAAAGCCATAGGGCCTAAACATTTGTTCTCTTCTGCAAGCCCTTCTGTTACATTTCCTATGCACTTTTAATCCTCATTGAATATTTAAAACCAAACTGTTCAGTCCTTATGCTTGGTGGGCACTTATTTTGGACAAGGATTGAAGTTTTATTTTACATCACCTTAAATACTTGGATTTTTATTAGTACTGTGTTTCAATGAAAATGTGCCAATTCCCATTAACTTGTGTTGTTGTTACATTGCGTCTTTCAATTGCTGACTGAGAACCTATATTTTCCCAGTCACCTACTGTCTTGTAGGTTTCAACAATTTAAAAAAAAAGTATTGGAGTTAACCAGTGTCTGGTAGAAGTTTTTCAGATTAAAATTAATCTAACTCTGGTTGCTAACACACTTGTACATAAAAACTACTCTGTCTACATTTTAAGTTATAAGACAGATATTTTAAATCTTGAAATTTATGTAGTCTACTGATCAATTCCATAGCATTCTGAAGAGACATGGTTATATACAAAGCCATTATATCCTGTTTTTTAAAAAAAGATGCAACTGGTATTGTTCAGGTGCAAAGAAAGGAGAGAATAAGAAATAGCAGCAGCAACAGGAACTATATAGTTCATTACCATTATTTTACAGGAAAAAAAAACTGCATATATTTACTCCTATTGGATATGTATGTGTGCAAAAACAAAGTTTGAGTAATACCTTAAAAAGCTAATTATAAGTAGTTTTCAAAACTATAATAGCTAGAAAGAATACACAGTACTTGTATAGTAAATAACTTGAATGTCTCTGCAATGTTATAAGAATGTTGACATAATAAAGAGATTAAGTGATGCTATGCAAAAGTGGCTGTGATATGTATGAATGACAAGTTTTTAAGCTTGTAGAAAAGACAATTATATATTATCAGAAATCTTAAGAAAAAAGTAGCTGTAGCTCAAAGTGAACACTGTCAAATTCACTACCATCATTAGAAATACAAGAGACTCTTCTGCAGTAATTTTAGGTTTATATTTTTAAAACTTCTTTAATTAAAGAGATTTTATTCTGAAAAGAGCACCTGAGGGTGTACATCAGACTGTATGTAATTTTAGTCAAAGTTGTCATATTCCTTCCCCCATTCCTTACCATTAGTCTTCTCATTCTTTCTTTCTCAATTCTCTCAGTTTCCTTTTTCTGCTCACGTTCTGTGTTGGCATGCCAAGTTGCCATAGCTTTAGAAATTTTCTGTATTTTCCCAGACACTGACCAGTGGTATTCTTTAAAATCTTTAGCATGCTGCAATATGCTGTTCAGATATTCCTAGAGAAAGAAAACAATTCAGAAATTTGACAGCACAAGATTTGAGATCAGGAATACAAGAGTTGTAATTTTAGAGTTTTATGCTTACTTATTGCATAAACTTTTTTTCTTGTGCCTCAGTCTCCAGAGGTGAATAAAATATAAAATGACGATAACTGGTAGACCATAACAAGATGCAACAATAAACTGAATGGCATTTCCATGTCTAGGATAACAGTTAATAGGAGTTAAAATACCTGGTGTTTCTGTCTATGTTTCCTCTCTTGTTCTATCTTCTGCTGTTTCTCAAGCTTTTCTGTCATACGTGCCTCTCTCAGAGTCTGGCGCTTGCTTCTCTTGTAGGCTTTGGAGTTTAGTGCTGTCTCTAGTGTTGTGTCACGACGCATGCAGGCTACTACCTCTTGTCTTAGCTACCAGTGAGAAAAAAGAGTTAAAAAATCCCCCATTTTTCACACACACAAGAAAAACTTTAATTAGGAATACAGTAAAGTAAAATTTCAGTGGTGCAGGAGATCACCCAGCTTCCTTTCCTCTTTCCATTACAGTTCTGCAACTCCTCAGTTGTAGCAGAAAGGTCTGTCTCCCTAAATAAGTCTTCAGTCTCCGTAGGATGACGAAGTCAAACAATGTAGGTACTTCACTTTTTTCCCTCCTACCTACTGAAAATGACTGTATGCTTGTATGAAAGGCACTAGTCAAGATGATACATCACCCAAGTAAAGCATGAAAGAAGAGATATTACATGCTTTTCCAGAATTGGTGATGAACAGAGGTGACAGCTGTTCGTGTTGTCAGTTGTATAGGAAACAGAATAGGGAGTAGGAAATGGGGAAGGCTTAGAATAATACAGACACAGTCCCAGCAATGCAAGCAGGGAAAGCCTGCCACTTTTCAACTAACCTCTGACAAAGCCTCACTATAAAGGAATTGCAAGGGCAGTGGGAAGGAAGATGTAAATAATGTAGTACAAATACTGCCAAAGATTTCTTCGAGGAAGTATTTTTGCTTGGCCTGACAAATCACATCTCTGCTGCTTCCAGGCAAGCCAATGACAAGGGGTCCAGAATGGTCTGGCATTGTGACTCCCTTTCTGAAAGTCAGATGCTGTTAAATATATTCAAGATCTAACTTGTATCTTAGACATGCTTTTGTTAGGCTTAATTTTCACAGTGTGTGTGTCACAGTAGGAATGCTGAAAACAGATTACAGAGAAATGCTACACACAACAATAAGAGCATTCAGCTCTCACCAATAAAAGACCCATGACAATTATAAAGAGTGTCATGAAAATTACATCTATTATGAGTTGTGTTGAAAATGGGCTTGTAGTTTGTACATCTCTTGTGGCTCTGTGTCACTGCTATTATTTTCATGGAAAACTACCACAATTCTAGGATTACAACTTATACTGGAGGATGGAGTAGGAGGGAGAGAGAACACATGTACATATTCAGTAATAAAACAAAATAAATACTAAGTAAGTTAGATATTTATGTGAAATTCTTCTTATCAGTCAAGTATGCTCTTGTACAAAATCTCCTGTTTAAGGTCAGTGCTGCTGTAAAATCTTTTGACACATGCCACAACATCCCATTTGACTGTGAGCACTACAAGAACTTCCCTGCAGCAAAAGGCATTACCTGGCGCTGGAAATTCAGTAACCTAAGTGCCTTCAACTCCACAGTAGCTTTGTTTCGCAGATCGGGAGGCAAAGAGCCAGGTAAATTCTCCAGTTCTTGGATTCTGTGAGCAATTCGAGCCTGAAGCCTAAATAAATATAAGATTGGAAAAGATACTGGGAAAAATCTGTCAGTAGTTATCAACAGTATATAGTAAAATTTAGCAATTTACCTCAGATACTTAGTTAGCTTTTACTACCTGTTTCTGATCTAACAAGTGTTTGTATAGATGGAGAAGAATAAGGTTTAATTTTCCATTTACAGAATAAATTGCCAAATAATGAAAACTCTCCTCTGTCCCTCTTCCCCTCTTTTAGTACGGACAGAAAGTATATGTGTGTATAGCAACTTCGAAATTTTATTTTACTCATGCTTCCTAGCATTCTATCTGCAGGTCTGTTTGGTGGGTGCTATTTTATGCCTTTAACACATGGTGTTGCCAGAATAGTTATCATATGCAAATAGACTTTTCTTACATGACATATTCATAATATTAATATTCATAATTCTACTTTCTTGCTTTATTGTGACAACTTAAAGTTGTCACATTTTCAATAAAATTATATTGCTTATATAACTATTGACTACAAACTGGATTCCATTTCACTCTTTCTTCATGGAATTCTTAATTCATTTACAAATCCAAAAGAGACAGACAATAATACACAAGCCAGAAAAAAACTTACTTGGTTCTATTTTTCACATTCAAAATCAAGATCACAGAGTTAACATTTATATAATCTTTAAGAGGTTTTTTTATTTACAAGTAAATATTTATTTGCAAACTCTAAATTTGGCCAAGGCAGCAAAATGACAGACCACAACATTTTAAGTGGTCTAAAAGTTGCATTTAAGTTCAAAGGAATCAGAAATAAAAGCGCACACTATTTTCTATATACTTTTTAAAAAACACACCTCACACCGCCCTCCCCCCCTGCCCAATTAAAATCCCCCAAAGCACAGGAATGGAAACATATCTAATCTCTACATCACATATCCATTTTTCACTCTCCTAATATATAAAACATCAGATCACATGAGGAAGAGGTGTTTGGTGCATATTTACATTTTATCCTGATGAGGTTTTCAGCACTAGCCTGCAGGCAGAAAGAAAACATCTTCTAGTGTTGCTTCTCTGCACATTAAGATAATTCTTATACTTGCCCTGCCCTTTCCCCACACCACTACACCAGTAGCACAGTGCCACAGGCAGGCTCATACACTCAGTGTTCCAGATACACAGCTGGAAGGGAGATCACAGAGCAAGTTCGTGTCTGAACACAAGTTCATATCTGCACATGCATATACACACTCTTCTGTGGGTAGTCTGTTTATAAGGACTAAATGACTGAACCTACTCATTTCTACAGAGAAGTTCACAGTTAAAGTTACTTATCCCCTATCCACTATAGTAGAATAAACATAAGAAATCCATTATCATCATAACCATATAATTTATAAATTCTGATAAAAAGTTTGCTAACAGGTCAAAATATTAATATTTCACAATAACTACATGCATACTGAGCCATGTGCAATCAAGAAAAGAAAGTATAATTATTTTTTTAAAGCTGCAGACAAGTACCCACTCTGTAACAGTACTCCAACCCAAAACTTGAGAATAATATATTTTGAATCTTCTTAGGTACTAACAAAGAAAAATTATTTAATATATTATTCCATTTTTTCTATCTGAGTTTTTCTCCAGCATTCTACGTTTCCTCATACAACTTGCTATCTACCCTTCAATTTAATAGTTTTTAATAAAGTTTCTGCATTTTATCCTGTTTTCATTTTAAGAGCTTGTTGATATTACAGACCTTAAGTATATTAAAATAAAATGCTATCCATTTTTCTAATCTCAAAAATAAATTCTATTTCACAAAATCACATAATCATTTAGATTGGAAAAGACCTCTTGAAATCAGCTAGTCCAACCACTCTGCTCAAGCAGGGTTACCTAGAGCAAGTTCCCCAGGACTGTGTCCGGTCATGTTTTAAATATCTCCAAGGATGGAGACTCCACAACCTCTCTGGGAAACTCAGTCCAGTGTTTGACGACCCTCACAGTAAAAAAGTATGTATGGGGGTTTCAGACGGAATTTCATGTGTTTTAATTTGTGCCCATTATCTCTTGTCCTGTCACTGAACACTAATGAAAAGAGTCTAGCTCCCTCTTCTACTCCCTCCTATCAAATATTTAAATACATTGATAGACCCAGGCAACTACAGGCCGGTCAGCCTCACCTCTGTGCCTGGCAAGGTCATGGAGCAGATTCTCCTGGAAACCATGCTAAGGCACATGGAGAGCAAGGAGGTAGTTGGTGACAGCCAACAGGACTTCACTAAGGGCAGATCGTGCCTGACCAATTTGGTGGCCTTTTATGACAGGGTGACAGCATCGGTGGACAAGGTATGAGCAACGGATATCATCTACCTGGACTTGTGCAAAGCTTTTGACACTGTCCCGCATGACATCCTTCTCTCTAAACTGGAGAGACATGGGCTTGATGGACGGACCACTCAGTGGATAAGGAGTTGGCTGGATGGCCGCACTCAGAGAGTGGTGGTCAACGGCTCAATGTCCATGTGGAGACCGGTCACGAGTGGCGTCCCTCAGGGGTCCGTGCTGGGCCCGGCCCTGGTTCAACATCTTTGCCGGCGACATGGACAGTGGGATAGAGTGCACCCTCAGCAAGTTCGCTGATGACACCAAGCTGTGTGCTGCTGTTGACACGCTGGAAGGGAGGGATGCCATCCAGAGGGACCTTGACAGGCTGGAGAGGTGGGCCTGTGCCAACCTCATGAAGTTCAACCAGGCCAAGTGCAAGGTCCTGCACCTGGGTATGGGCAATCTCAGGCACAAATATAGGCTGGGCAGAGAATGGATCAAGACCAGCCCCGAGGAGAAGGACTTGGGAGTCATGGTGGACGAGAAGCTCAATATGAGCAGGCAATGCGCCCTTGCAGCCCAGAAGGCCAACTACATCCTGGACTGCATCAAGAGAAGCGTGGCTAGCAGGTCGAGGGAGGTGATTCTCCCCCTCTACTCTGCCCTGGTGAGACCCCACCTGGAGTACTGAGTCCAGTTCTGGAGCCCCCAACACAAGAACAACATGGACCAGTTGGAGAAGGTCCAGAGGAGGGCCATGAAGATGATCAGAGGGCTGGAGCACCTCTCCTATGAGGACAGGCTGAGAGAGTTGGGGCTGTTCAGCCTGGAGAAGAGGAGGCTCCGGGGAGACCTTATAGTGGTCTTCCAGTACCTCAAGGGGGCCTACAAGAAAGATGGGGAGAGGCTGTTCACTAGGGCCTGTTGCGATAGGATGAGGGGTAATGGTTTTAAAATAGAGGGGGGTAGATTTAGATTAGAAATTAGGAAAATTTTTTTTTTACGATGCAAGTTGTAGAACACTGGAACAGGTTCCCCAGAGAGGTGGTCGACGCCCCATCCCTGGAAACATTCAAGGCCAGGCTGGATGAGGCTCTGAGCAACCTGATCTAGTTGGGGATGTCCCTGCTCCTTGCAGGGTGGTTGGACTAGATGACCTTTGAAGGTCCCTTCCAACCCTAACCATTCTATGATTCTGTGATTCTATGATAAGACCCCCCCCCTGAGCCTTTTCCAGGCTGAAGAGTCCAAGCTCTCTCAGCCTCTCCTCATATGAAAGGTGCTCCAGTCCCTCAGTCATCTTGCCTGACCAAGCTAGTGACCTTCTATGATGGAGTGACAATATCAGTGGACAAGGGAAGATCTACACATGTCATCCATCTGGACTTCTGTAAAGCCTTTGACATGGTCCCTCACAACATCCTTCTCTCTAAACTGGAGAGATATGGATTTGATGGATGTACTATTTGGTGGATAAGGAATTGGCTGGATGGTCGCATCCAGAGAGTAATGGTCAACAGCTCGATGTCCGGATGGAGATCAGTGAGAAGTGGTGTCCCTCAGGGGTCTGTATTGGGACCAGTACTGCTTAATATCTTCATCAATGACATAGACAGTGGGATCAAGTGCACCCTCAGCAAGTTTGCAGATGACACCAGAGTGGTGCAGTTGATACAACTAAGGGACGGGATGCCATTCAGAGGGACCTTAAAAGGCTTGAGGTGGGCCAATGCAAACCTCATGAAGTTCAACCAGGCCAAGTGCAAGGTCCTGCACATGGGTCAGGGCAATTCCCAGTATCAGTACACACTAAGGGATGAAGGGATTGAGTACAGCCCTGAGGAGGATGACTTGGGAGTGCTGGTGGATGAAAAGCTGGACATGAGCCAACAATGCACGCTTGCAGCCCAGAAAGCCAACCACATCCTGGGCTGCATTAAAAGACGCGTGGCCAGCAGGTCAAGGGAAGTGATTCTGCCCTTCTACTCTGCTCTGGTGAGACCTCACCTGGAGTACTGCCTCCAGCTCTGGAGCCCCCAACATGGACCTGGACATGGACCTGGAGCTCCCAACATAAGAAGGACACGGACCTGTTGGAGCAGGTCCAGAGGAGGGCCACAAAAATGATCAGAGGGCTGGAGAACCTCTCCTATGAGGACAGGCTGAGAGAGTTGGGGCTGTTCAGCCTGGAGAAGAGGAGGCTCCGGGGAGACCTTATAGCAGTCTTCCAGTACCTCAAGGGGGCCTATAGGAAAGATGGGGAGAAACTCTTCAGTAAGGCCTGTTGTGATAGGTAATGGTTTCAAAATAGAGGGAGGTAGATTCAGAATGGATATAAGGAAGAAATTTTTTACAATGAGGGTGGTAAAACACTGGAACAGGTTGCCCAGAGAGGTGGTGGAAGCCCCATCCCTGGAAACATTCAAGGCCAGGCTGGATGAGGCTCTGAGCAACGTGATCTAGTCGGGGATGTCCCTGCTCCTTGCAGGGGGGTTGGACCTTTAAAGGTCCCTTCTAACCCAAACTATTCTATGATTCTGTTCTGCAGTCTTTGTGGCCTTTGCTGGAATTGCTCCAGTAAGTCCATATCTTTCTTGTACTGGGGAGCCCAGAACTGGACACAGTACTTGAGATGTGGCCTCACCAGTGCTGAGTAGAGGGAAGGATCTCCTCCTTTGACCTGCTGGCACTATTCTTCCTAATGCAGTCCAGGATGCTGTTGGCTGCCTTTGCCATGAGGGTGCATTGGTGGCTCATGTTCAGTTTGTTTTCCACCAGTACCCCCAGGTCCTTCTCTGCATAACTTTTTTTCCAGCTGGGTGGCCCCCAGTGTGTAGTGGTGTATGGGGTTGTTCCTCCTCTCCTCTTGTTGAACTGCATGATATTCCTCTCTGCCCATTTCTCCAGCCTGTCCAGGTCCCTTTGGATGGCAGCACAACTCTCTGGCGTATCAGACACTCCTCCCAGTTTTTGGGTCATCTGAAAACTCTGCCCCACTGTACAAGTCATTAATGAAGGTGTTAAAAAGGATTTGCCCTAGTATTTACCCCTGGGATACACTGCGATTTACTGGCTTCCAACTAAACATCATGCCACTGATCACCACCATCTGGGCCTGGTTGTTCAGCCAGTTTTCTGTCCACCTAATTGTCTGCTCATCCAGCCCATACTTCATTATCTTCCCTATGAGGATGTTATAGGAGAGAGTGTTAAAAGCCTTCCTGTTGATATCCACTGCTCTCCCTTCATCTACCAGGCCAGTCATTTCATCATAGAAGGTTATCAAGTTGGTTAAGCATGACCTCCCCTTGGTGAATCCATGCTGACTACTCCCAAACAACTTCTTGTCCTTAATGTGCCTGGAAATGATTCCCAGGATTTGCTGCTCCATCACCTTCCTAGGAACTGAGGTGAGGCTTACTGGCATGTAGTTCCCTAAGTCCTCTTTCTTGCCCTTCTTGAAGATAGGAGTGACATTTGCTTTCCTCCAGTCCTCAAGTACTTCTCCCAATCACCATGACCTTTCAAAGATTATTGAGAGTGGCCTTGCAATGACATTAGTCTGCTCCCTCAGCACTCATGGGTGCATTTTTAAAATAACATATACCTTAGATTTTCTATTAATCAGTGACTCATTTCAGCAATTAAATTTTTTATTATTTCAAAGAAGTCATTAAACAGGGATTCTCAATCAAATTCCACAGAAATATAATGGCAATAGGATCTTTACCTAAATAAGAAGTGATGATGACTCAGGTTCCCATCTAATGGTGATTTGCTGCCCAAAGGGACTATGCTTCCTCCTTTGTTTTCCTTCCAGCCCATACACTTCTCTGCTTTCAATTGTCCTTTGTGGTCATGTGACTCCACAGTGAAGTGTATAGGGTAGAACACTATTCACTATTTTGTATGGGTATCTTTCTGCCAGTTTTGCTCCCTGAACTGGATCACCATTAGAGAAGTGCCAATGGGGAAGGGTCAGCAGGAGGGAGAAGGAAAAACGGGAGACAGGACTACCTCTTTTGGCAACAGCTAACAATTAGACTGCCTTAGTTGTACTGTCAAATCACACCAGAAGAACATGCTGCTTTTTTAGTTATGGTGCCCTGCAGAAGTAGAATATGTCAATGCTTCTGCCCTGCTATTCCATCTGTTTTGGGGGTACCAAAGCTTTCTAATGTAAAGCTTCAATAGTCTTGTAAAAAAATTTTTAAAAATAATTACATCTTCTCTACCCTTACTTAATGAAGATGTTCCAAGAATCAAATATTATGCTGGCTTTCCCAACTCTCTGAGGTAGAGATCCCATGATAAATATATCATTATGCAATGAAATAATATAATTACTTAACATAAGGAAACTCAGTTGTTTTTTTTTTAACTTAATCGAGCACATTATACATAAAAAAAGTTTTAGTTTAAAAATGAAGTGGATTAAAAAAATAGAAGTTTCATCACAAGACATCATACTGACATCTATGTTATTCATAATCATCAAGGTTGGAACATTATGTCAAAAAACACAGTTGTCTGCTTCTTGAGGTACATCTTTGTAAACAATGGCAGTTCTAATTTTTCTTTTCAATGGCTGCTAAGGATGGAGTCCTTAAGTTCTATTCCTTGACCACTACAATGTCTTAGCCTTAGAGAACACCTGGGGGCAATGTTAGATTGTACTCCATGAAACGTTGTACTGGGTCTGGCTGGGATGGAGTTAACTTTCTTCATAGCAGCCCATATGGTGCTGTGTTTTGAATTTGCGGCTAAAACATTGTTGTTAACACATCAGTGTTTTGGCTGTTGCTGAACAGTACTAGCACAGTGTCAAGGTCTTTTATTTTTCCCACTCTGTGTTCCCCAGAGATTAGATTGGGGTTGCACAAGAAGTTGGGAGGGGACACATCTGGGACAGTTGATGCAAAACTGACCAAAGAGATATTCCATGGCATATAACATCATGCTCAACAATAAAATTGAGGGATTGGGATGGTTTGGGAAGGTAGTCATTGCTCAGGGACTGTCTGAATATCAGTTTATTTGTGGGAGGTGGCAAGTGATTGTCTTTGCATCACTTTGTTGTTTCTTTCTTTCTTCTTCCTCTTTCCTTCACTGATTAAACTATCTTTATCTCAACCCATGAGTTTTTTCTCTTTTGCTCTTCCTATTCTCTCCCATCCCTCTTGGTGGGGAGTGGGAGTGAACAAGCAACTGGGTTGTTTAGCTACCAATCAGGAGTAACCCACAACAAATGTCTATCAGAAACCTAAGAACTTCCTAGTCCTTCCTGAATTTTCCTAGATTACCCATGCTTTATGTATATCAGTCAGCCTCCAGTCTACTTATTCCAGCACAGACGCAGGACTTCACACTTGCCTTTTTTGAACTCCATGAGGTTCCTGTCAGCCCATTTCTCCAGCCTGTTGAGGTCCCTCTGAATAGTAGTCCTGCCTCCAAGTGTATTAAGTGTATTGACCATTCTTCCCAAATTGGTATTGTCAGAAAAATTGCTGAGAGTGTGCTCTGTCCGATCATCCAGATCTTTATTAAAAATGTTAAACAATATCACACACAGTATTGATCCCCGAGGGATGTCACTAGCAGTTGCATACCAGTTAGGCTTTGTACCAGCAATCACAACCCTCTGAGCACAACGGTCCAGTCAATTTTCCGCCCACCTTATCGTCCACTTATCCAGTCCATATATGACCACTTAAGTTATAAGGATACTATGTCAGATTGTGTCAAAAGCATTACTAAAGTCAAGATAAATTAATTCCACTGCTCTCCCCTTGACCATATAGCCAGTCAAACTGGTTTAAGTGGTCTCTAACCGTATTTTCCTCTACTATGAGTAATGCTTCACTCCCCCGGACCCTGCCACTAGGCTCAGGGACCTGAGAGACCTGAGGACAAGCCTTACCAGTGAAAACTGAAGCAAAAAAAAAAAGGCACTGACTACATCAGTCATTGCTGTGTTCTTTGGCACTAGGTCCCTTGCCCTATTGAGCAGTGGGCCTCTGTTTTCCTTAGCCTTCCTTTTACTGACAGTGTACCTATAGAAGCCCTTCTTGTTGTCCTTCATATCCTTCTCTAGTTCCAACTTGAGCTGAGCTTAGGCTTTCCTAACTTCACGCCTGAGCAATGTCTCTATATTCCTTTCAGGTAGCCCATGTCTGTCTCCACCTTGTGTGTGCTTCCTTTTTGCATTTGAGCTCAGTCATGTGTTCCCTGTTCATCCATGCTGGCCTTCTGCCAGGCTTGCTTGACTTCTTCCATGTCATAAGAAACAACTTCTGCTCTGAGGAGGCTGTCCTTGAAGATTATCCACTTCTCCTTGGCCCCATTGCCCTTCAGAGCAGTCTCCCATGAGATCCAGCCATATTGCCCTTTAAAAAGATCTCAGCGTGGTTGAAGTCTCCCATAAGTACTGAGGTCTGTGATCAAAAAGGATTCCTCCAGCTGTCTAAATGAAACCCTCAACCCTCCATCCTCACTTTCCCAGCTTGACCTTCTTCACAGAATAGTTAAGGTTGCAAGGGACCTCTTGAGATGATCTAGCCCTTCTGCTCAAAGACAGGTCACCCTGAAGGGGTTGCTTAGGAATTTGCCCAGTTAGATTTTTAATATTTCCAAGGATGGAGACTCCAAAACCTCTATGGGCAACTTGTCCCATAATTCGCATCATTAATGAAGATATTGTATTTGCCAAATAACTGACCACTAAGGAACACCACTAGTGACTGACCTCCTACTGGACTTTGTGCTACAGATTACCACCACTTGAGCGCAGCAATTCAGTCAGTTTTCAGTCCTCCTCACTGTCTGCTTATCCAGTACATGCTTCATCAGTTTGTCTATGAGAATATTATGGGAGATAGTATCAAAAGCCTTGATAAAGTCAAGGTAAACAACATGCATTGCTTTCCTTTCATCTATCAAGCCAGTCATCTCATCATAGAAGGCTATCAAGTTGGTTATGTGTGATTTCCCCTTCATAAATCCATGCTGACTACTCCCAATCACTGCCTTGTCCTTCATGTGCCTGGAAATGGTTCCCAGAATTAGTTGCTGCATCACCTTCCCAGGGATTGAGATGAAGCTGACCGGCCTGTAGTTCCTCAGATCCTCCTTCTTGTCCTTCTTGAAAATAGGAGTGACATTTGCTTTCCTCCAGTCCTCCATCATCATGACCTTTCAAAGATAATTGAGAGTGGACTCTCAATGACATCAGCCAGTTCCCTCAGCACTCATGAGTGCATCCCCATCAGGCCCCCATATGTCCACTTTGTTTCAGTGTTCCCTAACTTGATCCTCCTCTACTAAGGGTAAGTCTTCCTTACTCCAGATTTTCCCAGTGGTCTCAGAGCCTTGGGATTCCTCAAAGCAAATCTTCCATGTTAAAAACTAAGATGAAGGCACTGAATACCTCAGCCTTTTCTATAACCTTTATCAGCAGGTTCCCTGCCCCATCCAGTAGCAGGCCTACATTTTCTCCTAATCTTCCTTTTGCTGTTGATATACATGTAGAAGCCTTTCTTTTTGTCCTTCAGATCCTTCTCCAGATTCAACTCCGGGTGGGGTTTTGCTTTTCTGCTGTTTTCTTAAAGAGCTTTATGTATTCACTGCAACACTCAAATCACATGAACTATCTCAGCACATGTCAGTAAACACAATGAGGTCAGATCTTTGTGACTGTGTGTCCTGGTTTCATCTGGGATGGAGTTAATTTTCTTCCCAGTAGTTGCTGTGGTTTGGATTTAATATGGGATTTGGTATGTGAAGAATGCTGATAATACACTGATGTTATTAGTTGTTGCTAAATACCAAGGACTTTTTCAGCTTCCCAGGTTTTGCTAATGTGAAGGTGCGAGAAGGTGGGTGGATTATAGCCAGTAAAGTTGACCCTGCTGCTGGCATGAGACAAACACTCATGTTTTGGATTCTTTTTAAGGGAACCAAGGACCTCTTTAGCTTCCCATGCTTCATAGGTAAGCAGGTACACTCAGATTGGGAGGAGTGGAGATAGGGTAGCCAACAACAATTGGCCAACAGAATTATTCCATACCATGAACGTCATGCTCTGTATATAAGCTCCCAGGGTCCTGCTCGCCCTCAGCGTCTCTTCCCGCTGCCTTATTCCCCTTGTGACCGGTGGTTCTCGGCGTCCGCGGCGTCGCGTCTTCCGGAGTTGCTGCGCTCGCAGTGGTCGCCACCTGGCGTTCACTGCTGGGAGTTCGCATTCCGCGACTACTATTGGGGCTAAGAATAATTCTGTATATTTCTGTGTACATATATCATTATTAGTGTTAGTATTAGTTTTAGTTCTATTGTTATATTAAACCTGAGATTTTTTTCCATCTCAACCCACGAGCTTTCCTTTCCTTTCCTTTCCTTTCCCAATTCCTCTCCCCAGGTGGAGAAGGAATTGGATGAGAGTGCAACTGTCCATATTGTGCCACCAATATAAGCGCTAAACAACCACACCTTTCTTCCTGATTCTCTTCCTCATCCCCCTGGGCAGGGGGAGGGTGAGCAAGTGGCTGTGTGGTACTTGATTGCTGATTGGGGTTAAATCATGACACTGTGCATGGAGTTCTAATTCTTTATGTTTATTTTCCATGCTGCGTGTGTTTGCGTACAGTCATTTAAAATGGGCCACTAGCTATGGTAGTGGGAAGCAGAAGTGTGAAGGCCTCCACATCATGCTGTCCCTGTGGGCACTTCTTTGCTGTTCCAAATACCTCCACTTTTCTTTGAAGAGTCTCTGTGAAGATCCCGTCCATTTCCTGCTCATCCTCCCCGATGCTACACAGTCTGCTCCCCTCCTCGCATAGCTCCTTCATCTGGTGGCTCAGTGCCTCAAACATAGCATATCTCTCACAAGTGAGGCCACCATTGCCCCAGCCCCAGGGAGAGATCCCAGGCACTCCCTGCAGCCCCAGACCTGGACAGTTGCATCCTTCCTCCAGGGCTTTGTGTCTGGGTCAAGCTCCTTGACATGCCAGGGGTAGTTGCTGCAGCAAGTGCTGGAGACCAAGCCCTGTGGCATGTCGCTACCATTGTTGTGCAGCCTCAAGCAGTCCCACACTTTATTGAGCAGAGTTTCTGGCCCCTTTCTGACACAAATTGCCCTCTAAGTACCAATATCCCTGTTAGTTGGTCCTCTTTGTTGCACTCCTCTGTTGAGAATTACTCTCTAGAGGGTACAGAGACTTCTGCCCATTCGTTAAGTTTGTCTCTTTTCTCTAACACATCTCCTCAAACCTGTCTCAGCTAACTGCTTGTGCTAGTTCTCTCTCCGCTCTTGTCCTCTATGCATATATACCCTCCATATCCAAGTTATGTCAGTTTTTAGTCCCATTCTCCTCTGCATTTAGAGGTATAGGACTTGAGGGAGCCTTCAGATTCCCCTGCTGCCACAGCTAGTCACACCATAGAACTTCCTTGCATGTGATGCTCAAACTCCACTTAAACTAGAGGCTATGCTTACTGAAAAGCTGTTTCAGAACCCTGTACCTCAAATAGTTAGAAATAATCTTCTATTTCCCAGACTAAATTTATTTCTGGTCTATTTATTGCCATCTGTTCTTGTACAAACTGTCTGTTACATTAACTAGTTCTTTCCTGAACTGATGCTTTCTTCTTTAATGTAAATATACATATAATAAGGAAAGTAGCAGTTTTTCATCTCCTAAAAGTTGAGAAGTACTCATTGGTATAGCCTCTTCTACTACCTACAGGGAAGTTACAGACAAGACAGTGCCAAACTTCTCAGAGGTGTACACTGCAAGGACAAGATACAGCAGGTGCAAAAAAGGGAAATTCTGATTGGACATAAGGAAAAAAAAATTACAATGAGAGTTGTGCAGCACTGGAACAGAGGCCCAGAGAGGTTGTGGGATCTCCATCTTTGGACACTTTCAAAATTTGCCTGGACAAAACTCTGAGCAACCTGATCTAACTTTGAAGTTAGCCCTGCTTTGAGTAGGAAGGTTGGACTAGATGCTCTACAGGTCTCTTGCAATCTGAATGATTATATAAAGCAATTATGGTTTTTTGAGCCTTTGCTTGGTTAGGCTATATAAACTTTTTTTTTTTTTTGTCGCTAAGCCAGAACATCCTTTCTCTGCATCATCTAATGTAACTCTTCTTGTATTTGTTCTGGTTTCAACTAACTAATCTGAGTGCCTAGAATAGCACATAGTAGGTCCTCTTAGTGATGTGAATAATCATATTAATAGTTTTTACTCTCTGGTTACAAATTAGTTTATGCAATACCAGCCAAATGATTGCTGGCTCAGGTTAATGCTATGATCCCTCATTCAGAGCAACAGTGAAACTGTATTATGGTGCATCCTACATGTTTTCTGAAAAAGCTGTTAGATTATGACTGTACTCCTTCCTGAGATACTTGATATCCTATAAAAGTTCATGCCACTTACCCTCCCTCCTTTATCTGAAAAGGTAGAACACATTCGCAAAACAAATTTTCATTTAATCTGTTTTCAGTGAGATGACCATCTTTTGTCTACTTTCCCCCTATACCCTCATTGTTTTAGTAACAAGAGGAGGCATTATCATTTCAAATCAAGAAAATATACTATGTGGAGTCTGCTTACTTTAGATATAAGTCAGCCTTTCTCCTTCCCCAGTCCTCATGGGGAACTGTATTATAGTCTCAGTAAGGGGAAGGAACAGTATCTTTCTAACCACAGAAAATAATAAAAATTTAGATCCTCTGTGTGTTACTAGGAATATTACTGGGTATTCATCATCTTTTAAATAAGGTACTTAGGAGTCTAACTCAACATTTATGGACAATACTACCTGGTATCCTATTTTTCATCTTCACTTTCTATTTCTTTCCTATTTTTCATCTTCACTTTCACCTCCTTAATACTCTCACTATTCTTTGGTAGTCCAGCCAACCCATTTATCATTATACAAAATTTGTTTTTGCTTGGGCCACTCATTCTTCGGTCTTTTCATTGCCATTTGTTTTCTTCTAATTTCCTTTTGTTTATGGTTCTGAATACTTTCTGTACTAAAATAGTTTCCATGTGGATTCCAAGGATTTTAATTTCATAGCTATTATTATTTGCAGCTTTCCAAATAACACACTAATCCAGACAAGTACTTGAGTTCATTGTAAAGTTAAACTGGTTTGCAATGATACTAACAATATGCTTTGCTAATTCAGAACTTGGGCTGAAATTAAATCATGCTTTACAGTTTGATGTCTCTGTACTCATTTTTGACATGGTCCCTCTATAGAAACTCAATTTAAACTACGATCACTACAATACAGGGGATTATTACAAGAGTGCCCACTGAGAAAGTAAAAAATAAGCATATGCATTTAAATCTTGTTATTCAGCTTTTACCTATATTCACGTTCCTGGAGTATTTCAATTGGATCCAATCCTTGTGGTTTCTGGATAGGGCTGATATGATTCTGTTTTTGCTGCAGCTGCAGAATAGGTGAAGGCTGTCCAGGTGTGGGCTGTGGCACAGAGGGCCCAGGCATAGCTGCAGAAGGTTGGGAAGCAGCAGGGGCAGGAGAAGGCCTCCCACTAGGAGGTGGTACAGAGAGCTTTTGTGGTGTATTGTGAACACTCATATCTGGGGCTTGCCCTAGAACATAAGAAACATGATAACATGAAATATGTAATGCAGTAAAAAATCCAAGATGATTTTTTTAGGTCAAAACATGAAGCTAAGACAAACATTCAAACTTATCAGGAAAAATACTAGGTTTCCCTCCCTACAGAGAAACAAATTCAAATGGGCATTGCAGAACATGATCCAAAAATAATAAAAGTGCATGTCAATTTATGAACAACATCTCTTTTTTTTTTAATTCACACTGTTTTTTAAACAAATCTAGCATTAGTAAGAGCCCTCTACAACTAGTTTCATATAAGTGCAGGACCAAATTTTACCTCTTTATATGTTCATTGTCCTTATACTGCTTGCAAGGATGAATCCACAGTCATAATCTGACTAGAAGCATGAGTAGGCCTGCTTTTACAACTCTCTGTGAGAACCAGTAAGGCATATTAAAATTTCAGCAACAGTACTTAAATATACCTGGCAAATATAAATAGCATCCATTTTGCCCCCAACTCCCAATTAATTATATTCATGTATATGAAATATCTGATTACTCCTTTATGTTATAGCATTCTAACTATTTTGAAAATTAACTAACTCATCAGTTAACATTAATACAGCACCTGCCAATGACAGCACAGGTTTCAGTAATCTAACAAGTCAGGAGTCACTAATGCACACAGATGTGAGATAGTCACTGAGAACAGGCATCTGCAACAATAAAGATATCACTTGATTGTTTGAGGAAATGTAATAATTTATTGCTAAAAGATACAGCTACACAATATGTCTGTAGTCTTGTAAACAATTTCACTTCAGATCCAGCATCCTGACCATCTGACATTCAACCATCTGCATCAATCTCTGGAAAAGGAACAAGCGTATATATTTAATTCTGATTGTAGAGGGTGCTTCATGTTCAGGTGTGGGAACAGAGAGTGCAGCACAGCTGTCTGATATTGAAGAATTTGTGCTATGTCCTTGAACACCACTTGCTCAATAACAAAAAACAGTAATTAGAACAAGATAAGGAAATACCAAAGGCAAAAATAGTAAAGACAACTAAAAATCTATAACCAGTCCAAATGAAGCTTAAGGCGCGTGAACAGTATATTGCTACCAATCGAATTAGATGATTAAGTGCGTGCACTTCACGTGTAACTGAGAAAAAATATAAAAGACTGATGCTGACTGACAATAAAGGTCTCCGGAACACCATCCACGGAGTCCGTGCCTTTACGGCAACATATGGTGCCCGAACAGGGACCTTAACTCGCGGAAAGAGAGCAACTGGTGGCAGCCCCTGGCTGAACGAAAAAGCAGCGGAGAATAGAGACGCGGTCCCTGAGACCAAGAATAAAGCAGCGGAGGTAAGAGACGTGGTCCACGAGACCAAGGAAAAAGCGGCGGGTAAAGAGCCGCGGTCCCCGAGACCAAGGATAAAGCGGCGGGTGATAGCGCCGTGGTCCCCGAGACCAGAACAATGAGAAGCACTGCTTCAAAGGAACATAAATAAATTTTAACGATTCTAACAAAAATGTTAGAGGAACAGAACTGTGCTATTAATAACACTGACCTGAAGAGCTTGTTGATTTGGGTGTCCGCTCACGTATCAGACGCTAACATCTCTAATATATATATATATATGGTGGGCACCTGGGACAGTGTAAGTGTTGAACTATGGGACTGTGCAATGCGGGGTGACCCTGCTGCTCAAAAGTTATTACTGGCGTGGTGTGTAATGTTTGAAGCCTTAAAGAATCATGCGCAGAAGGGGGATCCGACAGCACCCGTTACCCCGTCCGCTCCTCCGTCCATGGAAACAAAGACTAACAGGGAGCCGGAAAATCCCTTTGATCCAGGTCCCATAGATCTGGAAAAGGAGCCCTCAGTCTTTGGAGCTTCCTCGTTATAGAGGTGGCGTGTTTGTGTGTGTGTCCTTCGTGTCGACGGTGTCATATTTTTGTTACTGTTCAGTGTTGTTGGTGTGGACGTAAGCTTATTCCAGCTGATTTATATTTGTGCTACAGCTGAGTGTTCAGGTGTGTGTGGTGTCGCAGGTCGACCCTGTTAGAACGAGTGATACATCCAGGTTCATATTGTTGCGTGCAAGGCGCAGCGTTAAGTTATAAGATCTTTAAGTGAAAACGGACAGGCAGTGCAAACAGAGAAATTAACAGATTACAGTCCGGAGGAAAGTAAAAAAATTTTCTAGACAGGTATAAGTAATCTGTGTGTGTGTACGTATAAGCATGAAGTAAATGGTATGGAATAAGGGGTGAATACTGTCTTGGTTTTATCAGGGATGGAGTTAATTTTCCTCTCAGAAGCTTTGGATTTTGTATGTGAAGAATGTTGATAAAAATGCTCTGATGATAAGAGTTGTTGTTAATGAGACCAAGGACACTGTCTGGCTTTCCAAGTCTCATTAACGTGCAGGTGCAGGGAGCTGGGCCAAAGGCAGACAGAGTATTGTTCATTTAGACATCAGGTGGTGAGAAACTGTACATTGTTCATTTTATATATATTAATGTTCTTATATTTTGTTATTACTGTAGGTTTTTCTCTTAGTAAACTGCAGCGTAAAGTGACGTGTGATTGGCTGACCGTGGCCCCCATTCCCTCTTCCCGCCCCCACTGCCCTGTTCTGCTGAGGGGGCGGGGGAAGGAGGTGGAGATGGTGTTAAGCCCGGGAAGAGGGAGGGATGGGGAGGAGGTTTTCTTGTTCCCTTTCTCATTATCCTGCTTTGGTTTTAGTAATAAATGAATAAGTTTCCCCAGGTCGAGTTTGCTTTGCCTGTAATGGCAGCTTTAAGAATCTCTCCCTGTTCTTGTCTCAAACCTCAGGTTTTTTGTTTCTTGTTTTTGTTTTTGTTTTTGTCTTCTGTGCCCGGGGCCGAGGCCGCCGCCAGGCACCCACCCCCTAATCTGGCAGGGCGAGGGCAGCTTACCCAAAAACTGACATGGTTAACAGATACTCCTGTCTGAGTCGACCAGTGGCCTTTAGCAAGAGAAAAGCTGCAACATTTGAATGAGTTAGTTGACGAGCGATTACAACTTGGACACATACAGCCAACAGACAGTCTCTGGAATACACCTGTGTTTGTAATACAGAAAAAATTAGGTAAATGGCGACTCTTACAGGATTTAAGGGCAGTAAATTTGGTAATTGAGGATATGGGACCTTTGCAACAGGGGTTACCATCTCCTTCAATGATACCTCGTCACTGGAGTATTACCATAACTGATTTGAAAGATTGTTTTTTCACCATACCTTTGCATCCTGAGGATGCTCCACGATTCGCGTTTTCTGTGCTTTCAATCAATATGGGAGAATCCAATCAGCGATATCACTGGACGGTACTTCCGCAAGGTATGAAAAATAGTCCAACCATCTGCCAATGGTACGTCACACAAGCCTTGACACCAGTAAGGCACTTGCATAAGAATAGCCTCATTTATCATTATATGGATGACATCTTAATTGCAGCACCTGATGATTCTCTGGTGGACAGAGTTCTTAATGATATCACCAATGCATTATCCCGATTTAAATTGGTTATTGGTCAAGAAAAAATTCAAAAAGTATGTCCCTAGCAGTATCTCGGCTGGCAAATTATGGAAAGAACAATTAGGCTGCAAAAGTTAAAAATCCCTCAAACAGTGTTTTCCTTAAACAATTTGCAGAAATTGCTGGGAGCTATCAACTGGGTACGCCCAGTATTAGGCCTCTCGACTGAATTGCTTTCTCCACTATTCCAAATACTTAAAGGAGACTCAGATTTAACCTCCCCTAGGAGACTGACTCCAGAAGCACAAACGGCATTACAAACAGTTTTGCTACAGATCTCCATTCATTGTCCTAAGCAACCAATGCTGAAATTTTTAGGAGAATTAACGTTGTATCCAGCAACTCATTTAAGTTACATACCCATAAAAAAAACGCCTTAACAATATTTACAGATGGATCAGGAAAAACGCACAAATCCGTGATTGTGTGGAAGAAAAATGGTGAGTGGCATCATGACGTACAATTGGTAGAAGTTTCAACTCAAATTGTAGAACTTGTGGTGGTGGTACGAGCTCTGTATAAGTGGAAAGATGAATCCCTCAATATTGTCTCAGATTCTGCCTATGTGGTCAATGTAGTACAACACGCGGAATGGGCAATGTTAAAGGAAATTAATAATCCTTTGTTGTATGATCAGTTTCAACAGCTATTGTCAGTATTACATGTGCGAGATCATCCTTACTTTATTGTACATCTGAGAGCTCACACCCCACTTCCAAGACTTGTCACAGAAGGTAACACGAGAGCAGATGCTCTCACTAATGCAGCCCTCGTTCCAAACACACTCATGCAAGCTAAGCTATCCCATGAATTTTATCACCAAAACTCTACAGCCCTTCAACGACAATTTAAGCTGATATGGCAACAAGCTCAGGCAATTGTGCATTCCTGTAGCAGTTGCCAGAACACAATTATGCCACCTTTATATGGGGTTAATCCGCGGGGTTTGTGCTCTCAAGAATTATGGCAATCTGATATAACTCATGTCCCGTCATTGGGCCGACACAAATATGTACATATAACTATTGATACCCATTCCAGCTTATTGTTTGCCTCTGCTCATACAGGAGAATGTGCTCGAGATGTTTGCCAACATTGGACGTCAGCGTTTGCTTTCATGGGGGTTCCCATGCGTATAAAAACAGATAACGGGCCAGCGTATGCTTCTCGTGCAGTCCAAACCTTCCTTGCTCTTTGGGGCATCGAGCACGTTACTGGTATCCCACATAACCCCACTGGACAGGCAATCATTGAACGTGCCCATGGCACACTTAAAAATATGCTTTTAAAACAAGAAGGGGGAATGGAAGGGAAATTTGCAAACGAAAAGTTAGCGAAAGAAATGCATGTGCTCAATTTTCTAAATCACTGGAGTGACAATTCTTCCCCAATACAGAAACATTTTGGATCATCTACTGTACATGAGGCCATCTGAGGGCAAGCTCCAGTGATGGTTAAGAATCTGGAAACAGGTAATTGGGAAGGACCATTCCCTCTTATGACGTGGGGGAAAGGATATGCTTGTGTCTCTACAGGAGCAGTGAACAAGTGGATCCCTGCACGATGGGTACGACCAGCGCTCCAAGCTGCCTTGCGTTCATCGGATTGTTAACAAGCTGTGTGGCAGCTCCATGGACATCAGTCACGGAAAGAAGAAATGTGTGGGTAACTATGGCTAATGCCACGGGACAGGACACCATTTGTCTGTCTGTATCATCTGCAAATAAGCCTTTCAGAATATGCTTGGTTGACCTGCCAGATAGCGGTAGGACGGCAACTCTGTGTAAAACAACAGCAGCCGTGAATGCTGAGTGCTGAACTACAAGGGATGGAACTTTTTTTGATCAGTAAAGATGGACTTCTGTCTTTTTTTTTTTTTTTTAACTATTCAGGAGCTAATGTTACTAGAGGGGTAATGATTGTAAATGCTTTAAGACCTATACATCGCAATGACACAGCATGGTGTAATCACGCAAGCACTAACATATCAAAATCCAGACAGCATAAAAGACCTAAGCGAAGAACACATAGCTTTGAACCTGATTGCCAAGATAATAGAGTTTTGAAAACCAGGTGAAATTATTGCTGCTTCTATCTTTGCACGTGGTGTGGCAAGTGCCCAGGCATTAGCCATAAATTGGGCTGTTGGCTTGCTAAGCAAACAAATGCAACTGCATTGGTACTATCAACGCTGTTAACTGATGCAGATTCTATACGCTACGCTACTTTACAAAACAGAACCGCTGTTAGCCTGCAGAGCACATATTTGACAGGCCTTGCTACACGTGCTGGCCACACGTGCAGCAACGTCTAGTCAGTACTTTTTTACTGAATCTGCTGAGGGTATAAACAGAGGTGGTTTGGAGCGGAGGAAAGGGGAGGGACCCAGAGCACACTTTATTTACAACAGGGGACGCCCTGAAGGTGCTGTGCCTGCCTTCTTTCTCTGCTCTGACCTGGCTGATCATCATCCTCTTGCTCGGTGGTGTCTTTGGTGTAGTCGGGTTGGTAACAGAATAGAGCAGCAACAGATTTTTTATTATTAACACAAAATCATAGTTGTCAGGATTTTGATGGGCTTTGCTGCATGAATCTGTCTGATCATTCGGAATCTATTCACAAAAGTATTCAAAACTTGCAAAAAGGAGTACAAAAACAGCAACAAAGTGATGATTTTGATATATTCAGAAATCTTTTTGGAGGATTGATTTAAGCCTATTACAAATAGCTGTAGGATGTTTATTCATTCTCTTTATATATGTATTTTGATCTGTATTTCGTGTGTGTTGAAATGTGTACTGACTTTAATAGATAAAGCATTGAAACAAGCCTCTTCTTGTAAATAAAGAAAGGAGGAGATGTGGGTATTTCTCGAGCCAGTACGGTGTCAGTGAAAGCAAACTGACCTTGGGGGAGGGATTCAATCATGCTCACAGGAAGAAAGCCATGGAATGAGAAGGGAAGCTTTAAGATACAAGACATTGTTAGTAGAATTTATGGCTTGTTTCAACAGAGGCCTGGAAAAAAAAAAAAAAAAAAAATAAAAAATTAATCACTGGCCTTGTAGATAAGAAAGTCACTGGAGTTGTTATATTTATAATGGTAGAAGAATGCTATAGTAGGAAATTATTAGATGGTAGTGAAATTTAGTTTTTCTTAAGTAATCATGTATATGTATAATGTGTGGTCAGTAATTATATTGAGTAAGCTTGTGTGTGGCATAACTGGGTGGTTGCTATCCTTGGCTAAAATCGGAATTGAGATATTAGGTACCTTAGTAAGCATAATCATTAACATTTCGTGTTTGATTCACCTGCCTACAAAAATGATACAGAAAATACTACATCGGATATTGATAGTAGAAAAACAAAAAGGGGGAAATGTGGGAACAGAGAGTGCAGCACGGCTGTCTGATATTGAAGAATTTGTGCTATGTCCTTGAACACCACTTGCTCAATAACAAAAAACAGTAATTAGAACAAGATAAGGAAATACCAAAGGCAAAAATAGTAAAGACAACTAAAAATCTATAACCAATCCAAATGAAGCTTAAGGCACGTGAACAGTATATTGCTACCAATCGAATTAGATGATTAAGTGCGTGCAATTCACGTGTAACTGAGAAAAAATATAAAAGACTTAGGCTGACTGACAATAAAGGTCTCTGGAACACCATCCACTGAGTCCGTGTTTTTACTGCAACATTCAGGCTGCCTAACAGCTGCAATAATTTCATTTGGTCAACTCATTCACCTTTGAATAAGTGGTAAAACACTCCTTGATATTTAAGTGCTAGGCAAAGTAAAGATCACACCATTTCTTCTTTATGCCTTTTTATTTACCAATTCTTTTTCCTGCCTCTTTTCCCCAATCTCTACCCACATGGTTTAACTTTAACTGTATACATGATATAAAATTACTGTCGTACTCCCTTTTACCTTCTGTCCAAGGTTTAGGGGTCATGGCAGCTATATGTCCAGGTACTCCTGGAGCTGGTCCTGGGCCAGCTGTAGGACCACTCATTGTATGTGACCCAATACCTATAATGTAACAGAGGAAAGAAAATTAGTAAAATATAAAACATTACTACACATTAAAAAATCCCTCTGCATTCCAATATGCTAGTCTATTTATGCAAAGAAGCTTTGTGCATTAAATACAGATTTAAGTGGATTCCACTGTGCAAAAAATTAATGTAATGAGGTATATTATAATCACATCTTTTAAAATACTTGATGACAAAATCACATGCATTGAAATTAAGTGACCAGAGTTATTCAAATTATTTTTAATAAGAAAACGGGATCATCTTTACCCTCAGCTTCTAAAGCTAAATAAGTTTACAGAAATCATTAACTCTTTAAAATAATCAGCATATTTTTAATCTGTTCTTGAAGGTAATTTTGTGCCCAAAATAATTTGTATGGTGTATATTATGATATCATGAACACAGGATTATTATTTCAAGTGAGTAATAAACAGCAGGAGGAGATTAATTGTTTAAAAATAAAGATCACATAGCCTTGGTTAAAAAATGTAAAAATGGAAAAGACAAAAAAATAATACGTAAAGGATATTTTAAATTGCCTTTAAGTAAACTGGTTTAGTTTTGGTTTTTTTTTTTCCCATGGGAAAAGGTCCTAAAAGGTCTGAAGTTGAAAGTAATGAAGACTCAAAAAATACGCACATAATACTGATATTAAGATATCACAGTGGAATCCATATAATATCCACATGGCTAGATAAACCATTTCTTTATTTTCTTGATGTTGTGGAGGAGGGAAAAAGTGAAAGACAATCATTGCCGGCTCATTGCCCCACAATCATCATACAAATTAATTAAATTACAAACAAAACCAAACTTCAACAACAGAAAATTCCCCTCCTTTCCCTCCCTCCCCATTAAATTGATCTTAGGATTGGACTTGTTCAGAAAACATAACAGGTGCAAGTTGTTTTAAGTAACACAGCTGTTTAAGACCAAAATAAGGTTGCATTATAACATCTATTATTATTATGAGAAACTCCTTTCCCTATGTTATACACCTGACAGCATACTGCATACAGTTTCAATTTTCATGATATGCATAATCAGTCAGCTTCTAGATTTTATACATATTTTTCTGCATGGCAACAGGGGAGTGAAAACACATTCTAAGAAGAGCAGTAAAATGTAATTGGTAAATTGTGACAAACATTTTAAAAAGTGGCAGGCATAATCAAGACAGTATATAAATTACTTTTATTTCTATTTTTTAAAAAAGTATCCTATTAATAATGTGCTTTATGCACTTACTCCAACTTAAAACCATAGGTCATTGTTCATATAGATGTCTGCAAATGGTTCCAAATTATATGTCTGCACATCAACAATTTCTGTTATTTTCCACAGGTAGAACTTACAGAAGTATCTTGCCAATGACATGGTGCCTACATTCACTTACCTGATTGTCTGCTATAGGCAGCAGGAATCTGTTGCTGCTGAATGCCAGGCAGGGTCCTCTTTCCTTGAACAGCAAGTTGGAGGGTTTCTGGTAAAGACTGACCTCTAGCTAACATTTTGTATGCTAGAATCTGAGCTCGGAGCTGATGTAGCTGTACAGGACTGAAAGGGGAAGGACCTCTGTTGGGTTGACTCATAACTTGTGGGTCTCCTGGTATCACGGGTCCTGGATGACTTGGAGTCATCAGGGGTGGAGTTGAACCTCGGCCAGACATTGGACTAGGCGCATGTTCTGGTGCTCCCAGTGGAGATGGGTGTGGAGACATATAGCCTGGAGTAGATAACACGTTCAAAAACTTCCAGGTTAATCAAGTCTAAACTCCACTGAAGTTTCTTTACCTTAAACAGTATCTGAAGTATAAAAAATTCTCTCTCACATCAGTAGAGCTGTAATATTTTTGACAAGAACAGAAGTATGATCTGAAATTTACTGAGAAAGCAAGAAGGCTACAAGAGCTATTATTCAAAAGGAATAATTAACTCCCCTCACATATTTTTATATAGTTCCTCAAGCTTATGTGGATTAAAGCTTTTAGTCTGAGAAACAACATTCACTACCTTTTACCATCCAGGTGCTGGAAAACCCAGAGTATCAATTTTGAACACAAAATCTATCTTCTGAAGAAGCTGTCAAACATTAAATCCTATAAAAGATCTAACAGGCTATACTGGGTTTACATGGCACGATTTTGGTAGTGGGGAGGGGGGGCTGCAGGAGTGCCCTCTGTGAGAAGAGACATAGGGCTGCCTTCATGTTGGACAGAGCCAGTTGTAGCTGGCTCCAGAACAGATCCACTGCTGGCCAAAGCTGAGCCAATCAGCAAAGCTGGTGGTGTCTCTGTGATAACATATTTAAGAAAGGGTAAAAATTGCTGCACAACAGCTGGGAGAGAGAGGAGTGAGAATATGTGAGAGAAACAACTATGCAGACACCAAGGTCAGTGAAGAAAAAGGAGGTGCTCCAGGCGCCTGTAAGGGTCAGTCAGAAAATCAGTATTGTCTCAACCTTGTCATCGAGGACTTCCAGGTGGACTATGGATTTGATGTGGCCTAAAAGTTAGGCTCACAACTTGACATGAGTTGCTGTGAGCAGCCTGCCTGAGATGCAGTTGTTTTTTTTTTCTCCCAGGAACAGAACGGAACTGTTATGGACAAGGCCGACTCTGGCCTAACAGCAAAATGTACAACATCCTTGAAACGGCGGACAGAGTGGCACGGAGGTGCCATGGCTCATCCCTGTTGTCAAAACTGGCAGAGATAACTGTGCAGCTGCTATCGAGGAGGATGAATCACAACTGCTGTCTCAAAAACAATGGTGAGAAAGTGCCCTTTAACGGAACTTTGCTAATTATAATGTACAAAAAACACACTTCTGTCCTAAGGGCCGAGAACAGGCGGAGATCCCCGAAGTAAGGAGGAGCAAGGTTTGCCACTTGACATAAAAGGTCGACCCCTAACAACGAGACCCCCGAAGAGCTCTCCCCACCGAGGATCGACATCGACATCGATCGTGAGGACCGGCGGGACGCTGCCTGGACCTGGGACCATAGGGACGCCTTGGACCCACGGTGGTAGCTATTATCTTCTTTTTTCCCTTCCCTATCTTTACTTTTCCTTTTCACTCCCTTTCACCTATCGCACGCCGCTTTACGGGCGAAATAATAAAGTTTGTGCTGTTTGATTGAAACCAACCCCTTTGACGTGTTCGCCGTAGTTTTGCACTTCGAGATCGCATTAAAAGAACTATCATGAGTCCCGAGTGGGCCGTGACATTTTTTAAATTGGCGTAATCGGCAGGATCCTGAAAGACAGAGAGGTGCAGGTTGTGTGTGGTCTGTAACAGGGGAAGGACGGTTCGGTCCAGCCGCACCTAGCCCTACATCCATTCAGATGAGAGGTGTCTAGAAAGCAAGGGGGCTGATCCAAATTTCCCACACACCTCACACACCTAATGGACTTGAACTGAGGTTTGGGCTCTGTCTGACAGGAGTTAATAATCAGATCTCTTAGTGCAAAAGGGGGATCTGTCCTCATATGTATGAGGCTGACTACTCAGGGAAGTGAAGGGCGACTGCAGAGAGTCTGCATTTGTGGAAACTTAAGTTTGGCCTCCCTGTAGTAGATTTTGGTCCCTTCAACCACTCGGGGAAGAGAAGGACTGCGTGTGTGGAAACTAAGTTTAGCCTCTCTGAAGTGGGTTTGGTCCCTTCGTAATAAGAATGGCAGAAAAAGTTGATGATCGGTACTCTTTGTTAGTGAGAAATAGAGACTCACTTTATGAGTTCTTGGCACAGCACAGTGCCCGGCCGTCCACACCTGGGCAAGATTGGGCTCGGGATAATTGGACAAATTTGCAGAGCGTAGTAGATCAAATGACTTCCTTGCAGAAGGAGGCGAGGGTAAAATCTGGCAGAGGCAAAGCCATAGTTTGTGCTGTTCTGGGTGCCAGTCTGGCAGCAGCAGTAGAGGACCGCCTTAAGCGGCGAGAGCAGGAGCAACAGATTATTGAGTCGCTCCAGCGTTTGGTGGAGGCCCTTCAGGGGACAGTATCCACCCTTGAAAAACAGCTGGAGGGAGAAAAGGAGCAAAACCTTTTGCTAAAATCTATCTTGAGGGAGGAATATCCAAAGAATTCAGAATTGGACAGTGAGACAGATCTGAAGCTTGAGGAGAGAGGTATTCGACAGATAAGTCCAATATACCCTCAGAAAAAATTGGAGGAAGTGAGGGATCGCTCTGGCGACCACCCTCGGGCGAGACCTTTGGTTAAAACAGAATTCTTTTATTTGAATGATGAGGATAGCGACCCACAGATAACAACTAAGGAGTCGCCGTATACCGCTACTGAGCTTGCCAAACTGAAGCGGGAGTACGGGTGTCTTGCCAAAGAATCTGAGATGGAGTATGTGTGGCGTGTATCTCTAACCGGGGGAGATCAAATCCAGCTGAGTGAAAAGGAGGCTGAGGGATATTGGGGTCCTGGAGTCTTTTTGACCACAGGAGATAATTGTGCCCCATGGTCCTTAACTCAGCGAGCTGCCTATTGGGCTGGGGGGTTAAACCCTTTGGAGAGAGGGGATCCTCTTGCAATCACTGGCACGGTTGATCAGCTGGTGGAAAGCGTCCAAAAAGCTGCTTGTTTGCAAATAATGCAAGAAAGAAAGTTAACTCCTAGATGTGAATCTCCAATGATGTTGCCGGTGGACCCTGAGAGCATGACTCCCTTGATAAGGGGACTTCCAGAGTCACTTAAACCTTTGGGGATTCAACTTCGAAAGACCATTGAGACACTCGGTCCCTTAGAAAGATTGGAGGGCTTTATGAGAGGCTGTGGAAATACAACCAATAGCCCCGTGAATGTGTCTCCCTCTGATCTCAGTCCATCTCGACCCTCGTCAGGTGATAAAGCAAAGGTGTGGACTTGGGGGGAGGTAGCACAGGAGCTGATAAATTATGGGAGAAAATATGGTCCAGTAAGACTCCCAGAGGACAGACCAAAAGGAATCCGTCAGATAGAAATCAGGGACTCGCCCCCCCATGTCAGTCAACCCAGCCCTCGTTTTAAAACAGCGGGGGGAGCACAGCCCATGACCCGACAACAGTGGTGGCTTTTGGGAATTAAAAAGGGTGTTCCAAGAGATGTAATGGATGGTTTACCCATTGAAAAGCTGAGCAAGGTGGTATCAAAATGGTGTAACCCGAAACAATACCCACCCAAAGGGAAAGAAATCTCACCCATCACACCCACAGCCCCACCTTTGGAAGACACAGGCAACAGAAATAGTGAGGTTTTTCCCCAGACGCAGGAAAACTAGAACCTCCTTTCCCCATCAGTGAGCGAGGGAATGGAGGATGGATTTATATCCGGCAGCTCACCAAGACTAGCAAGGGAGATTTGCTAATTACGGCTATTGTGGGTCCAAAATGTGGACTGGTGACCTTTTTGATTGATACCGGTGCCCAAGTCTCCGCTCTGACTAAAGAAGATGCACAAAGGTGTGGTGTCTCTCCCTCGAGAAGATGTTTTTGTGTCCTGAATGCTTTAGGGTCAACAGAAGCCATGAGTGTTGCTCAGGTAAAGCTAACGTTGCCGGGAGAGGAAAACACAGTCACTGTTACAATGGTGATCGGGAATATTCCTACTAATTTATTAGGAATGGATGTCCTTAAAGGGAAAGGTTGGAAAGACCCAGAAGGGTTGTGGTGGACCTTTGGGACCCTGCAATTAAATATTAGGTTACTCCAAACTGCACCCTCTCTGCCGTTTAGCAAAGTAACTAATGTCAAACAATACCCCCTTCCCCTGGGAGCAAAAGAAAGTATCAGACCTGTTTTGCAGGAACTGCGGAAGCAAGGGGTTGTGATAAATACACATTCTCCTTTTAACTCTCCGGTGTGGCCAGTGCGAAAACCTAATGGAAAGTGGCGACTCACAGTGGATTTTAGGAGATTGAACGCCAACACCGAACCTTTGACTGCCGCAGTGCCCAATTTGGCGGAATTGGTAACAATAATGCAGGAGAAAGCTCACCCAATTATGGCAACTATAGATGTTAAAGACGTTTTTTATGGTACCCTTGCAACCAGAGGACAGAGACCGTTTTGCCTTTACGTGGGAAGGGCAACAATATACTTTCACCCGGCTACCCCAGGGGTATAAGCACTCTCCTACATTGGCTCATCATGCTCTAGCCCAAGAATTGGAAAAAATACCAAAACCTGAAGCTGTAGATGTTTACCAATATATTGATGACATCCTTGTGGGGGGGGGGGAAGAAATAAAGGAGGTGGAAACAACCCACCAGAATATAATTTCTCACTTGGAGAATTTGGGTTTGCAAATTCCTCCCGAAAAGGTCCAAAAGCCATGACAAGAAGTAAAGTTTTTGGGAATTTGGTGGAAAGGGGGAAGGACATATATCCCACTGGACACCCTCACTTCTTTAGATCAGATTAAAATGCCTGAGTCAAAAAAGGATTTACAACATGCTTTAGGACTATTGGTGTTCTGGAGAAAACATATTCCGGACTTCTCCATTATTGCTAGACCTCTTTATGATTTGCTGAGGAAAGGGGTCAAATGGGAATGGACCCCATCTCAGGAAGAAGCTATGCAATTGTTAATTTTTGAAGCAACGGCTCACCAGGCTCTCGGCCCTATCCACCCTACAGACCCTTTTCAGGTGGAATGGGGATTTGCCTTATCAGGATTATCAGTACATATATGGCAACAGGGCCCTGAGGGTCCAACTCGGCCTGTGGGATTTTATTCTCGCAGCTTTAAAGATGCCGAGAGGAGATACACTGCTTGGGAGAAAGGGTTGTTTGTGGTTAGCCTGGCTCTTATAGAAGTAGAGAAAATTGCACAGCAACAACCAATTGTACTGAGAGGCCCGTTTAAAGTGATAAAGGCAGTTACCAGCAGGACCCCTCCCCCTGATGGGGTGGCCCAGAAAGCCTCAGTACGAAAATGGTATGCCCAGATTGAACACTACTGTAACATTTTCTTAGTCACCAAAGGAGCTTTAAAACACCTGGCTATACAAGAAACAGAAAGCTCGGATGGCAGCCAAGATAAACCTGCCTCTGTCATCCAAGCGGCTTCTCCTTTCTCCCCCAACCAAGCAGTGAGTGCCTGGTTTACCGATGCTTCTGCAAAGAGAGAAGGGAAAGTATGGAAATATCGAGCAGTAGCTCTCCACACCTCCTCTGATGAACAAATTATTACAGAGGGAGTGGGCAGCGCCCAAGTAGGAGAGTTAATTGCAGTGTGGAGTGTTTTCCAGCGTGAAGCCCAAGCTACTTCTCCTGTCCACATTTATACCGATTCCTACGCTGTGTTTAAGGGTTGTACTGAATGGCTGCCTTTTTGGGAGCAAAATGAATGGGAGGTTAACAGAATCCCAGTGTGGCAAAAGGAAAAATGGCAAGATATCTTAAACATTGCTAAACAGGGGAACTTTGCTGTGGGATGGGTAGCTTCTCATCAGGCAGATGGGGGCTCAGCGGGTGAATGGAATAACGGAGCGGATGAGTTAGCAAGGCTAGCCCCTGTACAAAAGGACCAAGTCACAGAAGATTGGGAACACCTGCTAGAATGGTTGCATGTAAAGATGTAAAGCGTAAACACACAGGAGCTAACGATCTGTATCGTGAAGCCCTTGCTCGAGGCTGGCCTGTCACCAGAGCAACATGCGAAACTTGCATATCTGCCTGTGAGCAATGTCGTAGGCGACTGGAAAGACACCCTTTAGAAGATGATCCCCTGCATCTAAGAGAGGGTAAAGGTTTGTGGGATGCGTGGCAGGCAGATTATATTGGACCCTTTAAGAAATCAGGAGGGAAACATTTTGTGTTGGTGGGAGTGAAAATAACATCAGGACTAGTCCAAGCAGAAGCCTTTAACAGGGCTACGGGAGAAAGCACTGTGAAAGCATTGTGACAATGGTTTGGAACTTTTCCAAAACCACAAGAAATACAGTCTGATAATGGTTCCCACTTCACTGCCAGAATAGTACAGGATTGGGCACGAAGTGAAGGGATTAAATGGATTTTTCACACTCCTTATTACCCACAAGCTAATGGTATTGTAGAAAGAACCAATGGTTTGCTAAAACGACTTTTGAAACCACAGGAAGGCAATTGGGATTCTCACCTGTGGGAAGCTGTCAAAGGTGTAAATGACAGATGGGGGGTAAATGGATGCCCTAAAATCACTGCCTTCTGTCCAAAAGCCCCTACTTTAATCCCCTCTTTAAAAGGACCGAATGACTCTAAAAATCCAGCTCACTTCCCAGGACAACCTGTTTTAGTGGAGCTTCCCACTGTGGGAACAGTACCATCGGTCCTAAAAACCCCACTAATTGCATATGCGTGGGTAGCCTCTGATGCCCTGGGAAAGGAACATCAGATAAATACCCGTTGGATAGTTCCATCATTTTAACTGTGCCTCAAGGAGGCAAGCTCTGTTATTTTATCTTGCAGAAGAACTCTGAGGGACAACAGAGAGTGGGAAAAGCTGCACATGGATGATAATTTGGAAGCATAAATTCTAAAAATGACCAATTTTTTAATTGGACTTGTGATTGGGCTTACAATATTTTTCTGCATCTCACCACTAACCTGTAATCAAAAGAACACCAAATGGCCATGGTCTCACGCCTACCTTAGGTTTACAGGAAGCATGGGACCACCTTTTAAACGGTTGGACTTAAACTTGGCCACTGTGGTTAAGCATGAAATGGAAATGTACTCAGAGCATGAGTGGGGCTGGGACAGAGACAGCAGGGCTCCCCTCTTGATGGGAACAATTGGAGAAAAAAATCAAATAGGTTGCCAAATGGTCAATGGATCTATCCATGAAAAAGCCACCCAAATTATTGTAAGAAGAACTAATGAATCTGTACTCACAGAGTCTCTGTGCCCTTGAAAAGGAAAAATTGGAATGCTGGAGTAATTTTACACTAACCCAACCTGTCTTTGTAATCTGTCTCTGGAATAACCAGAAAGGTGACGTTTGCACTCATATTTAAATTTAAAATGGCCATTATTGAGCCAACAACAACTACTACTCCCAGCCCCAACATGACAACAAACACAGCACCACTTACCACTGAACCAGTTATTGTACTGAACCCGAAAATTTTCGAGATTGGACCATATGTAATCAGAAATATGGGCCAGCAACAGATGTTATTCAATCCATCATGGTCCCTCAAACAAGTTGAATTGTCAATGCAAAATAATGCTTCAGAAATTCAGCCAGCTTGCTCACCTTTCCTAAAAACCTCTTACGAGGGATGGACAACCTGGCTGCAAAAACGGACCCCTTCCGAGAAATGAATAAAGAGAGACCTAACTGGTGTTTTGGGAACAGGATTGGGAGTTCTAAATAGTATTGATTCAGAGGTATTGATGAACAAATTGGCTACCACAACTAGTGACCTGACTAAATTGCAACGTCCTTTACGATCTTCCCTATTGGCTTTGGGAACTAATCAATGGATGTTATCGAATATATTACCAAAATGGGAGAAGGTGAATGAAAAAGACCGTGAATTGGTTATAGATGCACTCAGTGTAGTCCAAAACAACCTCTCCCTGGCTCTCAGTTGTATCCAAGCTGAATTGTGGATGCAATCAGTAGCCGCATCAATTATAAGAGAAGGTGAAGAAGGCACTTTCCCCACTGAAATTCGGAAAATAGTTTGGGACAGTGCCACTGACTTTGAAAGGAAATTCAAGTCCTGGTGGTATCCGGTTAATTTTACCTATAACCCCATCAACAGCGTGGCCACAGCTTTTGTGTTAACCATACACAATGCTTCGGTAGATACAATATACCCAATCATTGCACTAGGACTGAACCACAACAGAACTGTACTCTATCCTCTAGAGCACAGAGTATGGGCCCGGAAAAACAGGGATAAATGGCAAAGTATTGATGTTGATGCATGTATTGTGCGGGAACAACAAGAATTCATTTGTGAAAGCAATACCATCAGAGCCCAAGACATTTGTCTTGACACTGAACAAAACATTTGCCATTTCGAGATTTGTCCTGACAAAAACCCTGAGACAATACTTGTATATATTGGCAAAGGTTGTGCCTGCTTACGGACTGTTTGCGATTCCATAGCTGTAGGTGATGTAGTTGTAGATATTAGGAACCACTCAAATTTTTGTGTTTGTAATTTTATTAAAATCACTGGATGTGACTTTTCTTACTTAGCACCGGTGACCTCTCACAAACTCTTGCAATCTAATTACACACTGATTCATTAACTGCTACCTGCACCAGTTGGAATGAATCTCACTTTGGTAAAAAAATTATTACAACACCAGGATTTGATCAAGATCCTGGGAAAGATCAGGGAAAATGGACAAAAAAAACCTTAGTAACGGTTCATCATGATGTGGACGAAATACACTGTGTTTTGGAAAGGGTATAAAAAGATGCAGAATATAGATGGTGGGACACAGTTTTTGGGTGGTCACCTACTGCTACAGGCATCTTGAACAAATTGTGTCACCCCATTGTTGTTCTCTTAATACTGGTCTTAATAAGTTTTGTATTATCAGCAATACTGTATGTCAAAATTTGGAAAATGATGAATCAGTTGACACATTTGACTTCTGTACTTAATGCACACAGTCTGCTAAATGTGTGCTGCTAAAACTATGACACCAACCTACATAGATATTCCAAAATCTGCTAGTGCGAGGCAGATTGCCTAGAGAAAAATGATATAGAATTAGAAGATTTTTAGTGTATGTTAGAGAAACAGCTTAACTTTTTGCAAACTGTATGGTAATTATGCTGCTGTTACTTTTCTCTTTCTCTTTCTCTCTTCTTTCCTGTCTCCCTTTGAGGGTTATGCTACCACCATGTGGTCCTGACGACAATGTTGAGCCACGGGGTGGTGTAAGGGTCGATCAGAAAATCAGTATTGTCTCAACCTTGTCATCGAGGACTTCCAGGTGGACTATGGATTTGATGTGGCCTAAAAGTTAGGCTCACAACTTGACATGAGTTGCTGTGAGCAGCCTGCCTGAGATGCAGTTGTTTTTTTTTTCTCCCAGGAACAGAACGGAACTGTTATGGACAAGGCCGACTCTGGCCTAACAGCAAAATGTACAACATCCTTGAAACAACGGACAGAGTGGCACGGAGGTGCCATGGCTCATCCCTGTTGTCAAAACTGGCAGAGATAACCGTGCAGCTGCTATCGAGGAGGATGAATCACAACTGCTGTCTCAAAAACAATGGTGAGAAAGTGCCCTTTAACGGAACTTTGCTAATTATAATGTACAAAAAACACACTTCTGTCCTAAGGGCCGAGAACAGGCGGAGATCCCCGAAGTAAGGAGGAGCAAGGTTTGCCACTTGACATAAAAGGTCGACCCCTAACAACGAGACCCCCGAAGAGCTCTCCCCACCGAGGATCGACATCGACATCGATCGTGAGGACCGGCGGGACGCTGCCTGGACCTGGGACCATAGGGACGCCTTGGACCCACGGTGGTAGCTATTATCTTCTTTTTTCCCTTCCCTATCTTTACTTTTCCTTTTCACTCCCTTTCACCTATCGCACGCCGCTTTACGGGCGAAATAATAAAGTTTGTGCTGTTTGATTGAAACCAACCCCTTTGGCGTGTTCGCCGTAATTTTGCACTTCGAGATCGCATTAAAAGAACTATCATGAGTCCCGAGTGGGCCGTGACAGCGCCGGAGCAAAGATTCCCCTGCAGCCCGTGGTGAAAACCATGGTGAAGCAGGTTGTCCCCATGCAGCCCATGGAGGACCATGATGAAGCAGATATTCACCCTGCAGTCCATGGAGGACCCCACGCTGGAGCAGGTGGATGTGCCCTGAAGGAAGCTGTGACCCTGTGGAGAGCATGTGCTGAAGCAGGCTCCTGGCAGGAACTGTTGCCATGCGGAGAGGAGTCTATGCAGGAGTAGGTTTTCTGGCAGGACCTGTGACCCCATGGGGGATCCATGCTGGAGAAGTCTGTTCCTTAAGGACTGCACCCCACCCCATGGAAAGGATCCATGCTGGAGCAGTTCATGAAGAACTGCAGCCTGCGGGAAGGACCTATGTTGGAGAAGTTCATGAAGAACTGTCTCCTGTGGGAGGTATTCCATGCCGGAGCAGGGGAAGAGCATGAGAAGGAAGGAGTGGCAGAGAAAAAGCTTTATGAACTGACTGCAACTCCCATCCCCATCCCCCCTGTTCCACTCGGTAGTGGAGGAGGAGGTAGAAGAGCTAGGAGTGAAATTGAGCCTGGGAAGAAGAAGGGAGGGGTGGGGGGAAGGTTTTTTAACTTTGTTTTTGCTTCTCACTATCTTACTCTGTTACAATGATTTGGCAATACATTAAATTAATCTTCCCCAAGTTGAGTCTGGTTTGCCCTTGATGGTAATTGGTGAGTGATCTCCCTTTCCTCATCTTGATCCACGAGTTTTTTTCATCTTATTTTCCCCCCATCTTGCTGAAGAGGGGGAATGAGAGAGCAGCTGAGTGGGCACATGGAGGTCAGCCAAGGTTGACCCACCGCATGGGGTGAGCACAACTCTGAAGGGAACAGAACTCATCTTATTACAATCATTGCTTTTTGGAGCTTTTATTTTCATAATACATCCATGAAAATAGATGGCATGGGTATGCTTTTTTAAGTGAGATATTAAAGACTCCAAAGCATATGCAAGACAAAAAAAAATCTTAAGACTTATCCTTTAGGTGATGCGCTACAGTTAGATTTTAAAGATGTCTACTAGCTGTGAAAGAGAGATTTGCAGAAGAAAAATAACATTTGTATCTGTACTGGGTCTGTCTGAGATGGAGTTAATTTTCTTCATAGCAGCCTATATGGTGCTGTGTTTTGGATTTGTGACTAAACCACTGTTGATAACATAACAATGTTTTGGCTATTGCTGAACAGTGCTTGCACTGCGTCATGTCCTCTGTTTCTCACACCACCAGAAATAGGCCTGGGGTGCACAAGAAGTTTGGAGGGGACACAGCCAGGATAGCTGAGCTGAACTGGCCAAAGGGATATTCCATGCCATATAACATCATGGTCAGCAATAAAAAATGATGGGGAAGTCTTTCCAAAGTAGCCATTGCTCAGACACTGGCAGGGCATCAGTCTGCTTGTGGGAGGTGGCGAGTGATTGTCCTTGCATCACTTGGTGGTTTGGTTTTTTTTCTTTCCTTCACTTATTAAACTGTCTTTATTTCAACCCACAAGTAATTTCTTCCTTTTGGCCTTCTGATTCTCTCCCCCATACTGCTAGGGGAGCAGGTGGAGTGAGGAAGCTGCTAGTGGGTGCTTAGTTGCTGGCTGGGGTCAACCCACAACAGTATTAATTGGATGAGCATTACAAAACAACAAATCTCCTAGCTCCCTTTCCCAGTCTTTGACCAAGTTATAGGTCCCAGAACTCAAAAGTTCATGCAGACTTCCCTGAGTTCTGTGGAATCAAATCTACTCCCATGATTCCTTGGCTGATCTGACATTCTGGACTGAAACTATGCCAACTTTATCTATACCTAGTCTTGGTCACAGCAACAAGCAATTTTACTCCTTTCCTTATTTCACTGTTCTTCCAGTAAGGGCAGCATAGGGGAACTCTACAAATTTTGACTGGTGAGATGCCAGTAGCTGTAAATTCAGAATTCATGTATGAATTCTGAATAAATTCATGAAAGGTGGGGCTCTGAGGATACTAATGTCCTACAGTAAAGTATGCATTAAAAATAACTGAGAGAAAGGATAAAGAAAAAAGAACAGAAGATTTAGGGTTGGTTGTCTTTTGTTTTGTTTTTCAAAAACAGGAAAAGGAAATGGAAAGACAGGACAGAAAAAGAAGTTTTAGTTGGAAAAAGATCAGATAAGTCAGAAAGACAGAATTCAGTTTTATAACTAAAGAGCAAAAAGACAAGAAAAGAAGATTCTGTTGAAAATAAGAAAAAATAAGGAACCTAAGGGAAAGATAGAAAAAAAAGTTGAGGAAAGAATGAAAAGGGAGAATAACAGACATAAAGGGTAAAAAGCTAAAATTACTGAGGTTATTCAACAGAAAGATTAATATCAAAATTGCTTATATATATTCATAAATATACTGCTGATGATAAAAGCCATGACAAATAATCATGCAGCTCATATAGTTTATTCCATTTATTAATCTCTGTCCACCAAATGTGTCAGGACTTAGACTACTAACTACTCTCAAAAAGAAGTTATTTCTTTATTAAGAAAAGGGGGGGCTAAAATCCCACTTACTGAAGACATTGATTTAAATTAATACATTATGGTATTAAAAAAAGCATATAATTGCTCTATTGTCTTATGCTTTTAAATTTTAGTTTCTTATTTAGTGTATTTTTCCATTATTGTTACATTTCCAAACTTCACAATTTCCTTTAAATAGCAGTTACTTTTAATTAAGCTGTTTTCAAAACTGTCTGCCAAAGAAAGACGACTTTGTCTTCTCGCCACAACATTATATTTTTCAAAGTTATTTAGTCCTAAATCAGTGATGGGTTTTGAGATGTTGGATATTAAATCTGCGTTATAAAAAAGTGAAGTCAAAAAGGTGAAATGAGACATACAGTTCTTGTTTTTAACCTTGACAATTCAAGCCTTAAGTGTATGATATTGCTATGGAGAGAGGAATTTCTAGAAATTAATTTTTTTGAGGTTTCTACATATTTAATAATTACATTTCCTCTCTCCCTCAAAGTCATATGCATTGGGAATCTTGGCAATAAGGAAAATAAGTTTTACAAAAGTAAAGATTAAAATAAAACACCAACTAATTATTTCAGGTAAAACTTCCAAACTTCTCATTATTAGCTATAAAATGTGACATTCACAGACCCTAAAATTTTGTGATGCCATATAGAGGTTTTCTACTTTAAGTGCAAAACCTTTTAAAAGAGTCAAGACACACTGGCCAACCTAGAGCATAATCCTTGGCTTCAGAAGAGCAGACTTTGGCATCTTTAGGGAGCTGCTTGAAAGAATCTCAGGGTATACAGCACTAGAAAGAAGAGGGATGCAAGAGAACTGGTTGATATTTAAGAATCACATCATTCAAGCTCGAGAATGACATGCAGGAAGTCAAGTAAAGGTAATAAGAGGCCTGCATTGATGGACAAGGAACTCCTGACTAAAATCAAAGAAAAAAACGAAGTGCAAAGGAGATGGAAACAGGGACAGGTGACCCAGGAGGAGTATAGAGATGCTGTAGAAGTATGCAGGGATGGGGTTAGGAAAGCCAAAGCTCATCTGGAGTTCAAACTGGAAAGGGATGTAAAGGGCAAGAATGACTTTTACAAGTATACTTGTAGGAAAAGGAAGAAAAAAAAAATGTGGGCTCACTGCTGAAATGAGGCTGGGAATCTGGTGACAAAGGACATAGAAAAGGCCAAGTGCCTTTTTTGCCTTGGTCTTTACTGGTAAGACTAGCCTTCAGGAATCCTAGTCCTCTGAGACTAGAGGGAAAGTCTAGAGAAAGGAAGACTTACCCTCAGTAGAGGAGGATCAACTTAGGGAAACATTTAAACTATCTGAATGTACGCAAGACCATGGGACCTGATGGGATGCACCCATGAGTGCTGAGGGAACTGGCCAATATCATTGCGAGGACATTCTTGATTATTTTTGAAAGGTCATGATGATTGGGAGAGGTTCCCAAGGACTGGAAGAAAGCAAATGTCACTCCTATTTTCAAGAAGGCTAAGAAGGAGGATCCATGCCAGTCAGTCTCACATCTGTCCCTGGGAAGATGATGGAGCAAATAATCCTGGAAGTCATTTCCAAACATATGAAAGATGAGAAGGTGATTGGGAGTAGTCAGGATGGATTTATGAAGGGGAAATCAAGCTTAACCAACTTAATAACCTTCTATGATGAGATGCCTCACTTGGTGGACTAGGGGAGAGCAGTGCATGTGTTTACCTTGACTTTAGCAAGGCCTTGGCACAGTCTCCCATAGCATCCTTATAACCAAATTGGTGAGATGTGAGATATGAGATATACTGCAGCCAGTACTGTTTAACATCTTTATTAATGACCTGAATGATGAGACAGAGTGCACTCGCAGCAAGTCTGCAGATAATAAAGAATTGGGAAGGAGTAGCTGATACACCAGATGGTTGTGCTGCCATTCAGAGGGATTTCAGCAGGATGGAGAAATAGGCCCCCCCCTACTAAACAAAACCACGACATTCCACCACTTCTAGATTTTCCTCAGATGTCTTTGATTTTAGTCCTGACATAAACCCATTCTGCTTAGTTTAATCTGGGAAAAGTAAGATGACCGTAGCACAGAGCGATTGCAACAAGAGTTCTGTGTGCTGACAGAGGACAATCAGATAACTGTTAATTCTGGAAAATATACAGGGGAGAAGACATCAAATATGAGGAAAAAAAATAGCCTTGATATAGCAAGTAAATTCCCAGATTTCATGTGAATTTTCTACCACTTGCATCTGGGCCTAATGTAAACCATATATCTATGCAATGCTCTGCATTACAAAAGTATTAATTCATTGCTATTTAAAACACAGAGCTACAAAGACAACTTAAATCAGAGATGCATATAGTACCCTAATAACAAAGACTTTAATGCTATAATTCTAATGGTTGCCAATATTCTGAATGGAAACAATCAGTTTGGGTTTTTTTTCTTATATTAATTTTAAATAATTTGACAAAAGACAATATGTTAAACAACATTAGTGTCCTGTTAAAAAATAAAAAATAGAATAATAGAATCATCTGAGTTGGACCTCTAGAGGTCATGTATTCTAACCTTTTGCTCAAAACAGGGCTAACTTCAAAGTTAGACCAGGCTGCTCAAGAGTCTTACCCAGGCAAATTTTGAAAGTCTCCAAGCCCTCTCTGGGCCTCTGTTCCAGTGTTGCACAACTCTCACTGTGATTTTTTTTTTTTCCTTATGCACAATTAGAATATCTCTTGCTAGGCAGTAGGCACCTCTGAATAGTCTGGCTCCATCTTCTCTCTGATCCCTAGTAGAAGAGGCTGTTTCTGTGAGTCATTCTCAAATTTTAGCAAGTTAAAAGGCTTTCTTAACTACATATATAATTAGCAACCATTTTTTTCAAACTTTGATACAACTCGATCTACACAAGTATGTCATAGCATCATGTGTTATATAAGGTAAGCATATTATTTTCAGTCTTCACAGGGGAACAAATCCTAACAAATCTAACACTTCTCAAGAAGCAAGTAGGGGGGAAGGGAGGAGTGTATATAATTTCTTTGCCTTAATTGCTTCTGCTTTCATTTTATTTAGAAGATGCAAATAGAACTTTTTTTCATTTGGACTAATTCTTTCAAAGTTGAGAAAATGAGAGCTGAAAGTTGAGGAAAACTTGTACTCCTTTCCACTCTACGAATAAACAGCAGATGCCATTATTAATTCTAAGCCACAATATCATAATGGACAGCACTAGATGCACAGTCAAGATTCCACCATTCCAAGCAGTGGAATATTCAACAGTGCTTAAGTCAACTAAGGTCTTAACTACCACTAAATATTAAGATGACTTAAATGAGGAAAATGTATGTGGACCATATACATTAAAATTTCAACTGCTGTCAGCTTTGATACAACTGATGGCAGGGGTTGGGGATGGGTTTTTTATTGAAACGATGAATGCAAACAAGTTTTGGGAGGAGGAGATATAGACTAGAATTGAAGAAATTTAGTTCAATGGCTCATTTATGTTGACTAGTACTTTTTTCATTAATTAAATGTAGTCTCAGAAGGAGGAACAGAATAGGTGTTCACAATACACAGTGAGAACACATAACATCTTAGAAGAAATATACAGTGAGAAATATATTCAGACAGGACTGAAGCTACAAGATTTATTTCAGGTAAGCAAAATATAAAATTTTCCTCATTGGTAATATGGCCAGTGCTAATATAATCTCTTGAAACTGTCAAACAAGAGAAAGATATGAAGGCCTCAAGCATGCAATTCATTCAAAATTAGGACTGGAGAAATATACTGTTGAGAGGTAGTCTTCCACTGGCAGACAGATGGATAAGGTGACCAAATAGATTTTTCTCATCTTTAAATGGCTGAAAGGATCAGAAAAGAAAGTGCAGCTAAGTTTAAGAATAGTAGGGACAGTAAATACCAATATTCTCTGTGAAGAAGCAGTAACTTTGTGAACTCTATGTTAACCTAAATTTGTGTAGCTTTATTGTAAAAAGCTCAGCAAATACTGTTTCATGATTAAAAATGTATAGAGATTAAGACCCAGAGCCTTAAAAATTCTGCAGTGTTTATCTTTGCATTTCAACTGTGAACAGAGTACTTTAAACACTGTAATTGGAGTGGGTTTCACTGTTGTATCACAATAATTGCACTTATTTAGTTCCAAATTCCATGAAAAAACAGTGTTTTTTAGTTTGTTTCAGTTCATTGGTATCTTTCTATGATCTTGATCAGCATATATAATCAACTTGTTCCTTTTGTTATTTACTGCTACACCACTGTTATCTGAAAATTCTACCAGCAATGAGTTTATGACATATATATTCAAATTCCCACAAGACCAACTAGAAATGTCCCCAACTCATTGATGATTCACTATTTAGTTATTTTTATAAGCTATCACTTAACAAGTTTTAGTCTGTTTAATGAGTTATATTCATTTCGCTTAGTGCTACTTTTCTTCTAAATTTTAGAACGCTATGCAGAAGCAAGCCAAGCACTATACATGTCTATTATATAGATAGTCATCACTGTTATTACTGCTTATTAGTTTTATTGTAGCACAGAGAAGTCCCATGCATGAGCCATGACCCACAATGCTAAGTATTGTACTGCATTATTAGCACATTATGTTTAAATTGAACGAGTTTTCATTTTCAGAGTAAACATTCTATTAATTTAAGGAAACACATTTGTTACAAGCAAAACTGTCTCTGAATGCATACTCGGGTCAAATTTTGCTCTCAGATGAGCATGCTTAAATACCACTGAAATCAGCAGAAAAACACTTTAATTTGATGGAGAATTTGTACCTTCAAAAGTCAGTTCTATTTCACTTAATTGGTAGTGGAAGATGTAACTGAAAAACAGTACTTTCCAATGCTCAAGATACAGAAACAAGTATTGGCCAGGATCCCAGTCAGCCCACTCAGAGTCACTGTCGTAGCTTAGCCCCGATGGAGACCAGACTATGCAGTCTCTCTCTCACTCTCGCCAACCCTCCAAGGGAATAGGGAGAGATAAAATAAGAAAAAAAAGGCTCAAGGTTTGAGATAAGAACAGCCCCATCCCTGGAAACGTTCAAGGGCAGGTTGGATGAGGCTCTGGGCAACCTGATCTAGTTGGGGATGTCCCTGCTCCTTGCATGGGGGTTGGACTAGATGACTGTTGGATACCTGGAGTATCAGGGGCACTTAGTGAACAATCCAGACTGAATGGAATTGTTATGTTTGTGAGCAGCAGGCCTCAAGGACATCGCTGAAGCCGCTTGTGAGAAAGTAATGAATCATAGAATCATAGAATGGTTAGGGTTGGAAGGGACCTTCAAAGGTCATCTAGTCCAACCCCCTGCAAGGAGCAGGGACATCCCTGACTAGGTCAGGTTGCTCAGAGCCTCATCCAGCCTGGCCTTGAACGTTTCCAGAGATGGGGCCTCCACCACCTTTCTGGGCAACCTGTTCCAGTGTTCTATAACTCGCATCGTAAAAAATTTTTTCCTAATATCTAATCTAAATCTACCCCCCTCTATTTTAAAACCATTACCTCTCGTCCTATCGCAACAGGCCCTAGTGAACAGCCTCTCCCCATCTTTCTTGTAGGCCCCCTTGAGGTACTGGAAGACTGCTATCAGGTCTCCCCGGAGCCTCCTCTTCTCCAGGAGCTGCCTGTGAGAAAGTACTGAAGCCACCTGTGAGAAAGTAAACGAAGCAACCTTGAGAAGAAGGAAAACAGCTGGCATACGTGACTGGGGGCTGAACGTGAAGCAGGGTGCAGGTGGAGAGAACTGTGCGCGTGAACAAAGAGACTTAACGAATCATATTTTAGCTAAGAGCGCGTGCATGGTATAGTTAGCCAATTAGTAGAGAGCTTGCGCATGATACGGAATTAGAAGGGCTATATTAACCGGGATGTATCAACAATAAATTGGCATTTGCTTGATCATATTGGTCGCCAGCAGTGTCCGTGACTTCCGCGTCAGCAGATGACCTTTGAAGGTCCCTTCCAACTCTAACCATTCTATGATTCTACCTTCCTCCCCCAAGGAGCACAGGGGGGAAGAGGGAATGGGGGTTTATGGTCAGTTCATCACTTGTCACTTTATGCCGCTCCTTCCTCCTCAGGGGAAGAACTCCTCACATTCCTCCCCTGCTCCATCATGGGGTCCCACCCACGGGCTGCAGTCCTCTGTGAAACTGCTCCAGCATGGGTCATCTCTTCCACGGGGTGCAGTCCCTCCAGAACACCTGCCCCAGCGGGCCCTCCATGGGCCACAGCCTCCTTCAGGCATCCACCTGCCCCAGCGTGGGGTCCTCCATGGGCTTCAGGTGGATCTATGGACCTCCATGGGCTGCAGGGGGACAACCTGCTCCACCATGGTCGTCACCACAGGCTGCAGGGGAATCTTGGCCAGGAGCCATATTACTCCTCCCCCTCCTTCTTCACTGACCTTGGCGTCTGCAGCCGTTCCTCACAACAGGCTGGCAGACGTCTCTCAGGATCCTTTTTACATCTTATTCACTTCTCATCTCCTCTCCACTTCTTGCAGCCGGGCTGGGATGAGTCGGGCCCAGTCGGCTGCCTGGCGAGAGGCCAGAGGGTGAGGCCTGCAAGGCCCATGAGGCTTGCGCCTCCCCCTCTCTGCCCCCGCTCAGCTAATTCACATCTTCTCTCTTCTCTTTTTTTTTCTGTTTTCCCCTTCTTAAATATGTTATCACAGAGGCATTATCAGGGAACATTCTGCTACCAATTGGTTCGGTCCTGGCCAGCAGCAGGTCCACCCTAGGCCTGGCCGAGTCCATAGACAAAGGGGGAACTACTTCTACAAGCTTCTTACAGAAGCTGACACCGTGGCCCCCCTCTCACTAAATAAAACTAGAACAGTCACACAGTGGTTCAAGCAAAGACATTCTGCTAATCTATACTCATTTTCTCTTCCCATTATTTGTCTTAACCAATATAACAAACACAAAAACACATCAAAAAAAGTTACCATCTCTTAATAGATTTGTACAGGAACGGGTAAAATACAGCTCCTAATTCTGGTCAGAGTCTTTAGGCATTACTGTAATACAACTAGTTATGCAACATACAGAACCTTATCTGCTAAACTAATTAATGAAAGTAGGTATTGTCAGATAAATCTTCAATATATTGAGTTGCTTACAGAATATGTTTCCTTTTACCTTGTGAACTAAAGGACACAAAGAAGATTATGATGAAATTAGCTTCTATTTTTTTTCTGTTGTTGGGCACAATTTTTTGGCAAAACCTACCAACAGTACTTGACCAAACATGGCAGATATTAAATAATGCCACTCCAGGCTGGTTTGAATTACCTCTTGTGATTCCTTCATCATAGGATTCAAATTGAACAAACTCTTTAATGCACTTATGTTTACAATACCGACATAAAAAAGAAGAAAATTGTTTTAAAAACAGGAACTGAAATCTATAATAGACTTTAGTAATTTGCTGAAGATCATAGAAAGTTACCCAGGTCACAGATTATAACCTTACCCAAGCCCTTACATTAACCCTTTTTTTCAGTACATGGTTGATAAATACTCCAAAAAGCAAGCTAATTAAGTTATTCCTCTATTCCACTCAATATCACAATTTATCTTTTCCAAACAGAGCACAGAGGAAATATAAGAAACTTGTTCCAAGGAACTTGTGACTTCCTGTAGCACAAAAGGGCCCCAAAAATAATATTGCATGCATAATATGCATAAACCTTGATTATGTTGGTCCATTGGACTCTGAGGTGGGCCCATTCCAGGATGAGGAGGTCGCATACTCTTCATTGAGCTACAATTAACATCTTCAACCATTCCTTTTTCATCCAAGCCATCAGTAGGCTGTAAAAAAAATATATCTACTAAAAAAAAAAAATCAAAGGGACAAAATAAAAATTTACACAAGTATATAAAGAAGCATATAAACTTCTCATACTACCCATTATAAGTAAATACAATGGGACTCTTAATCCCTGGAATCAGATTTTTGGAAAGCAGAGAACATGAGAACATTTATCCCCCTTCCTGCTGCTTCCTTTTCTTTTTCTGATTCCTTATGAGTTGTTTGGACAATGTCAAGTACTACAAACTGGAGGAAAATTGTCCAAACAGAAACAAATGAACTGTATTGACTTCATATAACAAAGCAGTGCAATGCAGACCAACTTATAACAGCACAGCCTGTAGCTTAGGCCAAATTATTCACCCAACCTTTTTCCTTTCAGTTGCTACTATACCGGAATGTCCCAAATGCTGTTTCCCTTCAAATACAAAGATTCCATTAAAGGAATACATTTCTTATTGATATATTTTTACTTCAAGTAAAAATTCTGCTTGTAACATCATACAAATTTTTCTACAGACAGCAATCATTTATGGTATACGTGGTGTATCGGGTTTAAGTGGCGAGGCTTTGGTAGCAGGAGGGGGCAGGACTGCAGGGATGACCCTATGTGAGAAGAGGGAGAAGAGGTAAAGGGCTGCCTTGTGCCTGACACAGCCAGTTCCAGCTGTCCATGTCCAGGACATCATGCTTTATTTTTTTGTCTTTGTTTCTCACTATCCAAATCTATTTTGATAAATAAATAAATAAATTGTAGAACCATAGAATAGTTTGGGTTGGAAGGGACCTTTAAAGGCCATCTAGTCCAACTCCCCTGCAAGGGGCAGGGACATCTTCAACTACATCAGGTTGCTCAGAGCCTCACCCAATCTGGCCTTGAATGTTTCCAGGGATGGGGCATCCACCACCTCTCTGGGCAACCTGTTCCAGTGTTCCACCACTCTCACTGTAAAAAATGTCTTTCTTATATCTGGTCTAAATCTACCTCCCTCTATTTTAAAACCATTACCCCTTGTTCTAATTTTCCCCAAGTCAAGTATGTTTTGTCTGTGACAGTAATTGGTAAGCTATCTCCCTGTCTTTATCTCACCTCACAAGCTTTTTCATCCTATTTTCTCCCTCTGTCCTTGTTGAGGAGGGGGAGTGAGTGAGCAGCTGGGTGGGCATTTGGCTGCTGGCCAAGGCTAACCCACCACACATGGTTATAAATAAAAACAAAACAAAAAAAACCCAAGGGGTTATGCTTCTGGTTATGAGCAAATAGGAAGAGAGATCACAGAGTGCACAGTTCTATTTCTGTCCCTCGAGTAAGATCTATGGAAAATACCATTGTTCTGGTTAATAAATATATATAGTTAAAAAATACATGGCCCAGTTGATGCATAAGAACAGCTATACCACTTCAGACCAAGGACACCTTTCCCTTTCTTCTGTCTCCAGAAGGGACCAGAGGTGAATACCCAGGAAGAATAAGATCAGGGCAAACATATAGCAATGGTTCCCTCTTCTGTCCTCCCAGCTTCTAAATATTTTGAGTTCAGGAGATCTCCTGATGCTATTGACATCCTGATGCTGCTGACAATGTGATTGATGGACTAAAGTTTATTCCAAAAATTAGTGAGAAAAAGTTAGTTTATTCTTTCTGGTCTAACTATATTCTATAAATCAACAGTAAATTTTCCTATGTACAGATTTTCTGGTTATTTGAATATATAGTATTTAATTTTCACATAACTGTTGTTAAGTATGGGAACTATATGATTTATTAATGCCAACTTAATATTAAATTATGCTATTAAAAGCAAATCTCTGTAAACACAAAGGAGCACAGGCACAATGGCAGGTGGAGGAACTCAAATAACCTCATCAGAGAGAGAGAGACCCTGCCTCAGCTCCTCCCAGGGCTGTTCCAAGGAGAGCCTCAGCTCCAGTGTGAAATCCACCCAATGAATCAATGAGAGCAGCCCTCCCAAGCACCTATAGACTGAGGGGGGGTTACTGCTTACTAGAAGTATGGAACTCATTATGGGATGTCAGGAAGAACATTTTGGAATCGTGCAAAACTTAGGGAAGGAATCAAAGGCAGGGAAAGGGGGGGATCTAGGTGATTTTGGGAGGAATAAGCATGGGAAAATAGAGGTATAAGGGAATAAAAAGGGTTGGTCGCATGTAAACAGGTCTGGTGAGTGCATTTGTCTGACCATGACCTGCATTTGATCAGCACAGTCTGTCCTGTGTTGTCATTAAACTCATCCCCTGGGTGAGGGGGCTCTCAACTCTGTGTGCATGTGTGTGTGTATGGAGGTCTAAGCGCCAGCAACTGGAGTGGGGAATCACAAGTCATACGGGTCCATGTGTCTGTGGTACCAGCAACTGGAGAGACTGGAGTGCATTTCTATTGTGTGGGATGTATGTCAGTGTGTGATTGCTAACATACATTAAGCCAAACTAGCCAGCAAGTAGGATAAGAGGTTTGGGAGCCAGGGTATAAGCTTGGGCCAGATATTGGAGAGACCAGAGAGTCTGAGAGTTGGCTACTAGAAGAACCAGGTCCAAGCCAACTACTGGAGAAATGATGAGTTATAGGGGTCAGCTACTGATAAGGACATAGGTCTGGACCAGTTACCAAAGAGATCTATTTGCATGTCTGTGTGTTTGTGAGGCAACTGAGAAACCAGGGGATCCAGGGACCAGCTACTGAATAGACTGAGTGTCTATGGCCAGTTATATATGGCCTTGTCTATGGCAAGGATCTATAGCGTCTGTGTCATGTGCAAGGAGCGGGGGGGTGGCAAGGCAAGTACCAGGAACTGGAATAAAGCTGTAGGTCTTGAGGGCTTGCATGCCAAGGTGCAACTGGAAGACCAGGGGATCCAGGGGCCAACTAATGGGTCGACTGAGCGTCTGAGCTCAGCTCCTGGAAGGATGCATATCATATATATTTTCCACTGATAGGCTTTCATCCTGATCAGCTAGAGAGCAGAACAAGATGAGGCTGTTGGTGCTGGTTGTGCTTGCAAGTGCAATGTTTTCTGTTGGTGTTGTATGCATATGTGTATTGTGTGCGTATGTGCCTACTAGGAACACACGCTCACTGTCATGACTAGCTAGACCTGGAGACACAAAGCACTGGCAGCCTTGCTCCTATCCTGTTATAAGATTTAGCAACCCCTTATATCAAGCAATTTCTTCATATACTTTGCATACTTTGGATTCTTTCAAATTTTGTATGCATTATATTATTCTCTGTAAGTTAGTCAAGTATCCAATACAGAATGAAGGTAGTTTACTGGTTAGCTTGTCAATTTTAGAAGTGAGAATCATATCCCATTATATATATATGCACACATATGCCCATCCTACAACTATCTGCATGAATCAGAGCATATTTTATCTACTTTAGTCATGTACACACACAAACGCACTACAATAAATGAACTGGCAGCCTGGAAAAGAACAAGGCTGTTTAAGCCAACAGTGCCACTAAAACAAATACTTGTGTAGTTACAGTCTTAGCCTCATTTGCAAAATCAGTAGAGAGAAGAGGAAGTAATTTTATTCTAGCTATACTGATTGGTCACCTTTAGATCAACTATCTGGACTCTACGGTCATGGTAAATTTCAAAAGAAGCTTTGAAGTATCTCAAAGGCATCACTTGTACTCTGGTAGACAGAACTTCTCCAAGATGCTACTAAAATCTCTATGAAAGCTCTGTGGTATGTATTTGTTTCCATTGCTGACATAGCATACAGCTCCTGATGAATGCATAAGGTGAAGTCAGATATAGAAGTTACACTCACTGTATTGAGTATTCAACTGTTCTACTGCAGAATTCCAGGTGCTTCCTTTCTTGTGCAGTTCAGAAATTTCTCAAGAGAGAGACAATTGAAGAATGTAAACCCACATTGCCTAGTGAGTTTTTGGTATTCACCAGAATGCTGGCATCTTGGACAGTCACTGACCCCACAAACAAGGAAATGGCAATTGCAAATGTCTAACACCATAGAATCATAGAATCATTTAGGTTGGAAAAGATCCTTAAGATCATCAAGTCCAACCATAAACCTAACACTGCCAAGTCCAACACTAAACCATAACACTAAGTGCTACGTCTACATGTCTTTTAAATACCTCCAGGGATAAATACCACTTCCCTGGGCAGCCTGTTCCAGTGCTTGATAACCCTTTCGGTGAAGAAATTTTTCCTAATATCCAGTCTAAACCTCCCCTGATGCAACTTGAGGCTAACAACTAAACTAACTTGATGCTTAAAGATTCACGTGGATAAAATTCAAGTATTGAAAATACCAGGCTCTCAAAGATGATGATTTCAGCAGCTCAATACAACTTGGGACCGTGGCTTCCCTCCAACTTAGATGTTTTTGCATTATCAAAAGTTTTAATGATGTGTTTTTTCATACTGTAGATGACAACCAGTGTCATGTCCTTATTGAATGACATGACAATCATTGTTTTAATAACTAAGATTGAGCCATATGTAAAAAAGGCAAGTTGAAGAAGTTGTAATTTCAGAAAGAGTTCAAAAATGTTTTAAAAATAAATAAGTAAATGGTTCATTTTTATTTAAATTTGAAAATTTCTCTATATGCTTATAGCAATAGGAACAATTCCAAGTGACACCAATGATAATCACCAATGGTTTTGAAATGATATCTTGCTTCTGTAAGCAGTTATTGCATATTTATAAAGGTAAAACACCTGTAAAAGTGAAGTTACCATAAATTTACTTCATAATTAAATAAAAGATGAGAATTAGCAAGAGAAGGTCTTAAAAAAGAAAATTTCAGACATATTTCCTTATAGCAAAGGAAATTGATTGTGTAAGCACACATGTAAATTTAAGCATGACAAGTGCTCAAGTCAGATTATTCACATGCTTTAAATTAAATAGTTTTAAATTCCTTAATGAGATGGAGCCTAAGTAAATTAATTTGAAATTAATTTTTAAATCAACATTGAAGATGAAATAAATATTTAAGTCTTTTATGAGATGATAATAATAAAAATAAATGTTCATGAAAAAAAAGTCATCCCAGAAAAATATAATATGGAAAAAGAATAGTTCCAAGCAGATGTTGAAAAAGAACCTTACAAGATCTAACATATATGTTTAACTACAAAAAATGACTACTAGAATGGTCTTGTAGCACTTCAATTTTATTCTCTTGCAAGGCCTATCCTATTGAAATGTGCAGTTTACAAGTTAAGATTTGCATAATTGCTAGCATTGTAGTTCAAATTGCTCTATTAAAAACAAACAAGTTATATTTGATCTGTTATATACACCATCTTTAGTAATAAAGATGTAATCAAAGTGTAGCTGCAGTTCTGCAGGTGATTTATGAAGTGCAATAGTTGGTTTTGCAGGTCTAAATGTAGTTAAAGTATCCTTTCTAACCAATGGAGAGAAGTCTAGGAAAAAAATCTCATTTGTTAAAAAAAAAAATTACCTTATGTCGCTGGTTCATGCCCTCCTGCAGGTAATCAGTAGACTCCATTGTCGGCATAGGATGTGGGATATTGGCCAATCCAGGACTCGGCCCCATCATGCTGTGTACTGAGCCAGGAGATGGCCCTGGTCCTGGGCTAGGTCCTAGAATTGGTCCAGGTGAAGGACCTGGCCCTGGGGAAGGACCAGGATGAGGCATTGTGCCAGGGTCCACTGGTGTAGACATCTATTTTCTGTCTCCTTCTCCTTTTCAATTAACAGAATAGCTCTAATGAAAAAACAAACAAACAAAAAAACAAAATTTCCAGGTGTCATTGTTGGGGATTAAAATAAATTTACTAAAAGAATGTTAGAAATAATTGTGTGATTACTTAGAGGTAAGCTAAATTGGAATCAAGTGTGTATTTTCTTAAAGTTAGGTTGAATTGTAGCTTGCTTATAGCTTAGCATGAGTGGGCGTTGTACAGCTTAGCATGAGTAGGCCTTGTTTAAAACTTGGCATAAGTGAACTTTAAATGAACTCTGTTTGTTAGCAGAGGAGGTAATAAAGGAGTACGGGACATCCTACTCTACAAGATAAGGGGAATCAAATCCGTAACTTAAAGGAAAAGAAGACCTTCAAAACAGGCAGCAGATAATGAACAAGACCTTGGTAACTTTTACCAAGGGGCCCTAGGGTTCAAGCCAGAAGATAAGGAAACTAATGACCAGTTGCAAACTTTGAAGATAAGGAGATGGCCTGCCTAGAGACAGGGAGGGGACCCCATGAGGAGCAAGAAGCCCCCAGCCTCTGAAATCCTATTGGACTAACTATTGTGAGGACAGAGTGTGAAGAGTGCATGAGGGGTGAGAACACAGATTGTGAAAGGGTAAAATTGCCCAGGGGTTTCTTTGTTCTGGGTCCCTCACAGGAGGGGTCCAGCTCGAGCTGAAATAAACTGACTCTGTGACAGAACCTAGGGTCCGAACTCTTCATTACAGTCAGGGCTAAGTCTGGATCCAGCCACACCTAGGCTCCTTCCTGGGAAGGAGTTTAGAAAGCAAGGGGGTTCAGTCTGAATCCCATGACTTGGCACAATGGTCTTCCTGGACTCTCCTTTAACAGTCATTAGGGTCAATGGAATATAGCCAGGAAAAAAAAAACCTATACTGGAGACCATTTGGATGGTGAGAAACAAAGACAAAAAAAATTAAACCAGCACCTTTTCCCATCCCTCCTTTTCCCAGGCTCAACTTCACTCCCAAATTCTCTACCCCGAGCTCTCCATGGGATGCAGTGTGGATATCTGCTCCATCGTGGTGACACAGGACATGGAAAAGGCTGAGGTAGTGAATGCCTTCTACGGCTCAGTCTTTACTAGCAAGACCAGCCTTCAGGAATTCCAGGTCCCAGAGACCACAGGGAAAGGCTGGAGGAAGGAAGAGGATCAGGTCAGGAATCCTTAAGCAAAGTGGATGTACACAAGCCCATGGGCCCTGATGGGATGCACCCACAAGTGCTGAGGGAGCTGGCTGATGTCATCATGAGGCCACTTCCAATAATCTTTGGACAATCAAGGTGAATAGGAGAGGTACCTAAGGACTGGAGGAAAGTAAATGTCATCACTCATATCTTCAAGAAGGAGGACCCAGAGAACTACAGGCCAGTCAGCCTCACCTCTGATCCCTGGGAAAGTGATGCAGCAACTAATTCTGGGAAATATTTCCAGGCACAAGAAAGTTCCTTTCCAGACAAGAAAGTGATCCAGAGTAGACAGCGTGAATTCACCAAGGGGAGGTGAAATGACTATGATGAAATGACTGGCTTAGTAGATGAGAGGAGAGCAGTGGATATGCTCTATGTACACTTCAGTAAGGTTTTTGATGCTGTCTCCCATAAAATCCTCATGGAGAAGCTGATGAAGTATTGGTTGGATGAGCAGACAGTGAGGTGGACTGAAAATTAGCTGAAGGAATGGGCCCAGAGGGTGGTGATCAGTGGCATGAAGACTAGTTGGAGGCCAGTGACTAGCAGTGTACCCCAGGGGTCAATACTGGGTCTGATTCTGTTTAACATCTTCATTAATGATCTGGATGATGGGCTATTAAATTAGCTAGCAAATTCCAATCAAATCTGCCATTATCTCAAATCCCTCGAGCCCCATGTTGGGCACCAAAAAAATTGTCATGGTGTAACCTCAGTAGGCAGCTAAGCACCACACAACTGCTTGCTCACTTCCCCCACAGTGAAATGGTGGAGAGAATTGGAAAAGTACGAAAACTCATAGGTTGAGATAAAGGCAACTTAATAGGTAAAGCAAAAGCTGCACATATAAGAAAAGTTAATAAAGAACTTATTCACTATGTTCCATCAGGAGACAGATGTTTAGCAATTTCCAGGAAAGCAGGGCTCCATCACACATAAGAGTTACTTGGGAAGACAAATGCCATGCCCTGGTTCCAGTTAGAATAGAGTTAATTTTCACCTGAGCTGGGAGAGGAACTGGAGCAGGTGGCATCTGTGGCTGGGGGACACAGCTGGGACAGTTTCCCCAAATTAGCCAAAGGGCTCTTCAATACCAAGTGACATCATGCTCAGTATATGAAGTGGGGATGGGGAAGAAGGGGTGGCTTTTGCTACTTGGGAAGGAGCTGGTTGTCAGGATCTACTGTGAGCTATTGTACTGTAAATTATGTGCTTAAATATATTCTCTAATTGCTTTTTGTTTTCTCTCTGTTTTCTTTTCCTCTGTTGTTCTCTTAAACTATTTTTATCTCAACCAGGGAGTTATGCCTTCTTTTCTTTCTGGATTCTCCTCCCCATCCTACTTGGGGGGGGCAGGCAGTGAGTAAGCAGCTGTGTGGTATTTTAGCTCCTGAGTGGGGCTAAACCATGGCAGTTCTTTTGGTGCCCAATGTGGGGCAAAGAAGGGTTGAGATAACAACAGATCTGACCAGAGTGGCTTGAAACAAGATTTGTTATATATGCTTATTATATTGGTTACTAGTTGTGGGTCACAGTGTTGCTGTGGTTGGTCATGTTGTGTTATGCACACTCTTACAAATACTATGTATTTCCTGTGGTGCTGTTTATCAACTTGGGGAAAATGATAAGAATTATCATGTTGTTGTACTGTGCAATAGTGACTTATTATATGATAACATCAATGGCCTTGAAGTTCAGTTGGTATCTGTATGTGGATGATTTCCCCTACTCTTTCACCTCCAGGCTAGTTAAAATAATTTTCGAGAACTTTGAATATCCAGGGGATATTCAAGCCAGCATGATGTTACTGCTATATCTCTTAAAACTTTTCCCATGTTTTGTTTAGAGTTACAAAAACACTTATTAGGAATACCACTCAGATATCTGCCCCAAGACTGGATGGTCATGTGGGGCATGGTATGTGGGAGAGAACATAGGCAGGTATCTAGAGAACTTCTCACCTCCTATGGCTTGGAATTTTAGTCCTGAACAACTGAAGTGCCCTGATGAAGTGACAGAATATTTGAAGGAAAAATGTTGTGGCTACTCTAAAGAAGCACAACTTACTGTGCTGTGCTGGGCCCTGGCCAGTATCTACCAAACACTGCTCAATGTTATGCAGTACCCTCAAGAGAAAGAAAAGGAAAATATACTGACAGGCACTACTATGGCTACTCAAAGCCCAGCAACAGGCACTGCAGCCGAGTCAGAGAGTGAACCTATGCTGGTATCAGTTGCCCCTGTACACAAGAAGAAAACTTGGAAGTGAAAGTGAGCTTGTTTAGTAAGGGTTGAAGAAGCTTCTCCTAAGAGGGAGAAGGAGGAAGCAGCATAATGCCCTGTCAGCCAGGAGGCAGACTACTCTGAAGCAGGGCCATCATGAAAACACGAAGAGGAAGAATTAACTGCTTCCCTCCAAGGAAGAACTCGGCAGGAGGGCCTCTCCTCTTCCTTAAAGAAAGAACTCCTAAATGAGACTGTAACCACCCAATCTCTATTCCTGAGGGAGCTGTGAGACATGGGAAAAGATTTCAGCTGTAGTCCAGGTGAACACCTTGTCATATGGCTGCTCTGGTGCTGGGATAATGGGGCCAGTAGCCTGGAATTAGAGGGCAGAGAATCTAGGCAGCTGGGATCCATTTCTAGAGAAGAGGGCATTGACAAAGCAATTGGAAAAGGGACACAAACCCTCAGCCTCTGGAGGTGACTCCTGTCAGGTGTGAAGGAAAGGTATACCTTGAAAGAACATGTTGAATATGTCACCCAGGCAAGTGGGCCACCATGGAGAGGGGCATCCAGTACCTGAGGGAATTAGCTGTGCTGGAGGTGATTTTATGATGACCTGAACAATGAGCAGTTATCAAAGGATCCAGATGAAGACAAGTACACACAACAAATGGGGCAGAAGTTTGTATGGAGTGCACTATTGTCATATGTCAACTCATTGGCAGTTATGACCTGGAAAGATGGAGAAGGACAAACAGTGGATGAACTGGCTGGCCGACTCCGGCAGTATGAGGAAAGCCTGTCTTCCTCCCTACGGGCCTGTGTCTCGGCTGTGGAGAAACTGTCCCAGGAGTTCCAGCAATTCAAAGCAGATATGTCCCATTCCCCACCGGTACGGTCCAATATTTCAGATATTAGGAGTAAATGTTTCCCTGCTCAAGAAACAATACACGCAGTGAGGTACCCTGTGGTTTACCTTGCGTGACTAAGGAGAGGACGGACATGAGGGAGTGGGATGGGAAACCTACCTCAGCCCTAGAGGCATGGGTACGTGAGCTGCTGGGACAAACAATTGCAAATTGGGGTTCTCCCCAGAAAATGGCTGCACCAGTCTCCAGACTCGGGGTAATCCAGACTTCATCATGTCGATGGCATCCGTCAAGGAAATGGTGAAGGTTCTGAAGGTACTGGCTACGGAGGTGGACGAGAAGGTCTCCTCTAACGGTACGGAGGATCTCATCCAATGGATGATACGTAAGGGGATGATTCAACAGCCTTTGCAGGTGATGGATCTGGAAAAGGTAGTAGCGGCAGGGGAGGAGCCGTTAGCTTCTGCTGCTGCGGGGAACAGAACTGCCCTGTCCTTTATTCCCGAATAGGGGGCGGCCAAGAGGTGCCTTGAGAAGGTTCGCGATATTTGGGGTGTCTGGCAAGCCGTGGCCTCAGTGGTTTGCGGGGATCCACGGAGTGAAAGGCGACCCGACTCGGGTTCCGACGGTCGGGCTAGTAGTGACACATGGAGTGATAGTGAGGCGGAAGCTAGTTTCGAGGTGGCGCCCGAGGAGCTGCGGGATGTGGAGCGAGGTCCTAGCGCCTTCCCGGTGGGGAGGGGGGATCCAGCTTGTGGGCCGGACGCCGCGGCTGATTCGTTCTTCGGGGGGGAGCCCTGTTTTCCGGTGACGCCTGCCTGGGCGGGGCCTCTGCCCTCTGCGCCACCAGCCTACGAGGGCTCGCCCGCAGACGCGAGCATGCCCTCGGCCCGGCCGGAGAACGTTTCCCTACCCCCATCGGTGGGTCCGCAATCATCGTTGGGATCGGGGGAGGACTTAGTGCGCCGTTTGCTCTTGGAAGTCCGTCGTTTGGCAGTTAATTCGGGGAGGCTGGCCCAGGAGCTGGTGAGGCGGTCATCCCCGCCGGCCCCGGCCGAGGGTCCGCCCCTCCCCTCGGGTCCGGACGAGTCCTCGCTGGGCCCTGACCCCGCCGCCCACTGGCGGTTTGTTATTAAGAACTGCACCCTCCAAGGGGTAGCTCATGTGACTTCGATTTTGCCGGATGTCCCCCAGGAGGGAGACCTGATGGCCTTCCCGGTGGTGAGGGGTCCCAGTGGGGCTAGGTGGGAGCCCATGGACTGGAAGATTGTTAAGGAAATCCATAACACGGTAGCCACCTCAGGGTTAAGCAGCCCTGCCTGTGAGGCTTTGTTGGATATACTTGAGCCCAGTGCCTTCACACCTTATGATTGGCGTAATCTGTGCAAGGCTATTCTTACACCCGCACAGCTGGTGGCTTTTGAAAGCAAGTGGGAGGGTTTCGCGGTGGATGCCGCCATTGGCTTCACTACCGCCGCAAATCACCCATGTTTTGGGGTGGGGGCAGACGAGTCGCGTGGTGTTGGGGCCCTTGTCGATCCTCGCCGCCAATGCACCTGGGACCCTGCCATCCTCCAACAGGTTGGCCTCCTAGCCAGGAACGCATTGAAGGCGGTTGCTTGGATGGACACGAAGAGCCCGCCATACACCTTGATTAAACAGAAGGCCAACAAACCTTACCTGGATTTCTTAGATCGCCTTAACAAGAGCCTTGAGGTGTCCGGCCTGCCCAGTACCACTAAAGGTCCTTTGGGGAAAGACCTCGCCTTTTTGAATGCAAATGATGTCTGTAAAAAGGCAATCCAGGGATTGCCGGCAGGTTCTGGGTTGGGCCAGATGATTGAAGCATGCATTAGAGCTGAGAGAGCGAGGGATGCGGAACCATTAGTGTTTGCAGTCGCCTCGGCGGTGAAACAAGTGGTCACTCCGCCGGGTGGGGCCTCCGGACAAGGGCGATGCTTTCAATGTGGGGGTATAGGCCACATGAAGAGGGACTGCCCCTCTGGGAAACTGGTGGGAGCTAGTGAAAAGGCTCAGGCCTCAAAGGCGTGCTTTAAATGTGGAAGGAAAGGACATTACTCGCGCGAATGCTGGTCGGGAAACAGGGTTCGGAGCGCCCGTCCGAGCGTGACGACACAAATGCGGGCAGCACTCCCTCTGCAGAGGCCTCTGGCTATGGCCGGGGCGCCTTGGCCAGGGCCTGACCAGGAACGCGATTAAGAACTGACAAGCCCCTTTTTCTCCGGGGCCTGACTTGGACCTCAGTTGTGGGCTTGCCACAGGGGGGAGGACCGGGGTTAGTCTGCAGGGGTTTTGAGGCCGAGGACTGGGGAGTACATGTGTGGCCGTCATATCAGGATGCAGCATCGGTGACAGAGGTCGTGGTGACACCACTGACGGAGACCCCTGTATAGATCCCGCAGGATCTGCCCCTTGCCATGGCCATGTGGGATCTAAGTTTGAGACCGCGTACGAGCGTGACACTTTCCAAGGGTTGGGACGAAATTCATGTCATCTGCCTTATCGATTCAGGCGCGGATGTTTGTGTTTAGTAGAGAGATCTGGCCCCCTGGTTGGAGGGCAGTTACCTGCCCGCTGGGCATCTCCGGTGTGGGAGGTCATAGCAGCGCCCAATGCAGTGTGGATCTAGTAATGATTAAGGTTGAAGGGGAGGAAGGGGAAGCGCAAGTAAGACCCTATGTGCTTGCCGGACTCCCTCTCAGCCTGCTAGGCAGAGACGCTTTGGCGCAGCTGCAGGCCCGGATCCTCGTAGGGCCGGATTTTTGACAGGGGACACTGAGGCCCGGTGAAGCTTTCCTGGAAGTCTGACTGGCCTTTGTGGGTCAGTCAGTGACCCCTATCGCAGGAAAAACTGTCCCATCTTCGCACACTGGTGCAGCAGGAAGTGGCCGCTGGCCATCTAGTACCGACCACTAGTCCATGGAACTCTCTGGTATTCGTAATACAAAAGAAATCTGGGAAATGGCGGTTCATACATGACCTGCGAATTGTCAGTGACTCCATGCATGATATAGGTCCTCTGCAACCAGGTTTACCCATCCCTTCCATGCTTCCCCGTGATTGGCAGTTGTTAATTGTGGTTTTAAAGGATTGTTTCTTTACTATACCCCTTGATCCCGACGATTGCCCGAGATTTGCCCTTACAGTCCCCTCTCTGAATAACAGTGAGCCGGCTAGGAGATACCACTGGACGGTGCTTCCCCAGGGGATGAAGAATTCCCCCATCATATGTCAGTGGTATGTGGCGGCTGCTCTGCAGCCATTCTGCCAAGAGCATCCCAAATACCTTGTGCACCATTACATGGATGACATCCTGGTTGCAGGATGCCCCTTAGGCCCAAGTGTTGCCCTTAAGTTAGCAAGCCGATTGTCACATGTTGGGTTACAAATAGCCCCAGAGAAAGTGTGGGGAGTCTGCCATACATTCGGCATTCCTCTGAACAGCACCAGGCAGGTGGTTGTAGAACGTGCACACGGAACCCTGAAAGCACAGCTAACACGCCTAAGAGAGGGAGGAGAGAGGGGTTCGCCAGAGATCTTAGTCGATAAAGCGCTTGTGACCCCCAATCAGGCAACAAATAGCCTTAGTTCTGACCCTCTCAAAGGGACCTCTGATGCATATTTACAAGAAATGAACAATGAATACTGTGGCCAGGATTAGAAAGGCCCTGCCTCCAGCCAGGCAGAGGAGAGGGACAATAGAGTTGATTTGACTATGCGGATCCAATGGCCTGGCATGTCAGACCGACAAGACTATAAAGCTCTAGTGGACACTGGTGCACAATGTACCCTAATGCCATCAAGCTGTAATGGGGCAGAACTCATTTGTATTTCTGGAGTGACAGGAGGATCCCAACAGCTCGCTGTATTGGAGGCTGAAGTGAGTTTGACTGGGAATGAGTAGCAAAAGCACCCCATAGTGACCGGCCCAGATGCTCCATGCTTTCTTGGTATAGATTATCTCAGGAGTGGGTATTTCAAGGACCCAAAAGGGCTTTTGGTATAGGTGCTTTGGAGACGGAGGAAATTACACAGTTGTCCACCTTGCCTGGTCTGTCAGAGGATCCTTCCATTGTGGGGTTGCTGAGGGTTGAAGAAAAACTGTGCACTGGCTGCAATATCGCACCAATTGAGACTCCTTGATCCCCATCCATAATGTGATTCGTCAACTGGAGAGTCAGGGAGTGGTCAGAAAGACTCACTCACCCTTTAACAGTCCCATATGGCCAGTGAGAAAATCAAGTGGAGAGTGGAGGTTAACAGTGGACTATCATGGCCTGAATAAGGTTACGCCACCACTGAGTGCTGCCATGCCAGACATGCTAGAACTTCAGTATGAATTGGAGTCAAAGGCAGCCAAGTGGTATGCCACCACTGATATTGCCAATGCATTTTTTTCAATCCCGCTGGCAGCAGAATGCAGGCCACAGTTTGCTTTCACTTGGAGGGGGGTCCAGTACACCTGGAATCGACTGCCCCAGGGGTGGAAACACAGCCCCACCATCTGCCATGGACTGATCCAGACTGCACTGGAAAAGGGTGGAGCTCCAGAACACCTGCAATACATGGATGACATCATCATATGGGGCAACACAGCAGCAGAAGTTTTTGAAAAAGGGGAGAAAATAATCCAAATCCTCCTGAAAGCCGGTTTTGCCATAAAACAAAGCAAAGTCAAGGGGCCTGTACAAGAGATCGAGTTTTTAGGGATGAAGTGGCAAGATGGATGCCGTCAGATTCCACTGGATGTGATCAACAAAACAGCAGCTATGTCTCCATCAACTAACCAAAAGGAAGCACAAGCTATCTTGGGCATTGTGGGTTTCTGGAGAATGCATATCCAGAATTACCATATGGTTGTAAGCCATCTCTATGAAGTGACTCGAAAGATAAATTATTTTCAAATGGGATCCTGAGCAACAAGCCTTTGAACAAATTAAACAGGAGACTGTTCATGCAGTAGCCCTTGGGCCAGTCCGGACAGGACAAGATGTTAAAAACATGCTCTATACAGCAGCTGGGGAGAATGGCCCTACCTGGAGTCTCTGGCAGAAAGCACTAGGGGAAACTTGAGGTTGACACCTAGGCTTTTGAAGTCAGAGGATCTGAGAGCTGCTACACTCCAACCGCAAAAGAGATATTGGCAGCATATGAAAGAGTTTGAGCTGCTCCAGAAGTGACTGGTACAGAAGCACAGCTCCTCCTGGCACCGCGACTGCCAGTGCTGGGCTGGATGTTCAAAGGGAAGGTCCCCTCTACACATCATGCAACTGATGCTACGTGGAGAAAAGTGGGTCACACTGATCACAAAGCAAGCTTGAATAAGAAACCCCGATCGCCCAGGTATCTTGGAAGTAATCACAGATTGGCGAGAAGGCAAAGATTTTGGAATGCCACCAGAGGAAGAGGTGACACGTGCTGAAGAGGCCCCACTATATAATAATCTACTAGAAAATGAGAAGCAGTATGCCCTGTTCACTGATGGATCCTGTCGTATTGTAGGAAAACATCAAAAGTGGAAAGCTGCTGTGTGGAGTCCTACAAGAAGAGTTGCAGAAGCCACTGAAGGCCAAGGTGAATCAAGTCAGTTTGCAGAGGTGAGGGCCATCCAGCTGGCTTTGGACATCGCTGAACGGGAAAAATGGCCTGTGCTCTATCTCTACACCTACTCATGGATGGTGGCAAACGCTCTGTGGGGGTGGTTAAAGCAATGGAAACAGAGCAACTGGCAGTGCAGAGGCAAGCCCATCTAGGATGCCCCATTGTGGCAGGATATTGCTGCCTGGCTAGAGAAGCTGGTTGTAAAAGTACATCATGTAAATACCCTCATACCCAAGAGTCAGGCCACTAAAGAACATCAGAACAATCAGTGGGTGGATCAGGCTGCTAAGACTGACACGGCTCAAGTGGACATAGACTAGCAACATAGGGGTGAACTATTTTTAGCCCATGACACCTCAGGCCATCAAGGAAGAGATGCAACATACAAATGGACTCATGATCGAGGGGTGGACTTGACCATGGACACTATTACACAGGTTATCCATGACTGTGAGACATGCACTGCAAGTAAGTAAGCCAAGCGGTTAAAGCCTCTGTGGTATGGAGGACGATGGCTGAAGTATAAATATGGAGAGGCCTGGCAAATTGGTTACATTATACTCCCAAAACCTCGCCAAGGCAAGCGCCATGTGCTTACAATGGTGGAAGCAACCAGTGGGTGCCTAAAGATATATCCTATACCCCATGCCACCACCTAGAACACTACTGTCGTAGTTCAGCCCAGATTGGGACCAGACTACGCAGTCTCTCTCTCACTCCCCCCACCTTCCGAGAGAACAGGGAGAGATAATATAAGGAAAAACGGCTCAAGATTTGAGATAAGGACGGGGAGAAATCCTTAAAGTTACCGTCACGGGCAAAACAGACTCGACTTGGGGAAAACTATTCATTTATTACTACAAACAGCAGGATAATGAGACAGAGAACAAGATAACCTCCCTCCACCCCTCCCTCTTCCCAAGCTTAACATTATCTCTACTACCTCCCCCCCCACCCCGAGTGGCACAGGGGGGAAGAGGGAATGGGGGTCGCGGTCAGTTCATCACACGTTGTTTCATGCTGCTGCTTCATGGTCGGGGGAAGAACTCCTCACATTCCTCCCCTGCTCTGTTGTGGGGTCCCACCCATATGCCACAGTCCTTTGTGAAACTGCTCTGGCGTGAGTCATCTCTTCCACAGGGTGCAGTCCCTCCAGAACAGCTGCCCCAGAGGGCCCTCCAAAGGCCACAGCCGCCTTCAGGCATCCACCTCCCCCGATGTGGGGTCCTCCAAGGGCTGCAGGTGGATCTCTGCTCCTCTGTGGACCTCCATGGGCTGCAGGGGGACAACCTGCTCCACCATGGTCATCACCACAGGCTGCAGAGGAATCTTGGCCAGGAGCCATATTACTCCTCCCCCTCCTTCTTCACTGACCCTGGTGTCTGCAGCCGTTCCTCACAACAGGCTGGCAGACGCCTCTCAGGATCCTTTTTACATCTTATTCACTTCTCATCTCCTCTCCACTTCTTGCAGCCAGGCCGGACCGAGTCGGGCCCAGTCAGCTGCCTGGCAAGAGGCCAGAGGGTGAGGCCTGCAAGGCCCATGAGGCCTCCACCTCCCCCTCTCCGCCTCTGCCCCGGCTCAGCTTCTTCATATCTTCTCTCTTTTTATTTCTGTTTTCCCCTACTTAAATACGTTATCACAGAGGTGTTATCACGGAACATTCTGCTACCAATTGGCTTGTCCTTGGCCAGCAGCAGGTCCACCCTAGGCCCGGCTGAGTCCACTGAACAAAGGGGAGCGACTTCTAGCAGTTTCCTACAGAAGCTACCGCCTTAGGCCCCCCCTCACTAAACAAAACCACAACAACTATCCTGGGCCTTGAGAAGCAAGTTATTTGGTGACCTGACATCCCAGAAATAATAGCCAGAAAATGAGACCCATTTCTGAAACAACCGCATAGACACCTGGGCCAAAGAGCATGGCATTGAGCGGGTATATCACATCCCCTATCATGCACCAGCCTCTGAAAAAATTGAAAGGTACAATGGGCTGCTGAAAACTACACTGAGAGCAATGGGTGGTGGAACCTTCAGAAATTGGGATACACATTTAGGAAAAGCAACCTGGTTAGTCAATACTCAGGGATCTACCAATTGAGCTAGCCCTGCCCAATCTGAACTTATACATACTGTAGAAGCAGAAAAAGTCCCTGTGGTGCACGTAAGGAATATGTTGGGGAAAACAGTCTGGGTTATTCCTCCCCTGGGCAAAGGCAAACCCATACATGGGATTGCTTTTGCCTGGGGACCTGGATGTACTTAGTGGGTGATGCAGGAGCATGGGGAAGTCTGATGTGTACCTCAGGGAGATCTGATTTTAGGTGAAAATAGGCAATATTTTGAACTGTATGATGTTAATTGCTGTATAATACTGTATGTCATTACCTCTATATTTGTTATATGTCATATCAAAGTATTATAGTAATAATCACCCAGATCAATGAAGACTGAACTTTGATAAAACCAAGCAAAACGCAGCAGTGATGGAACCAGAACTGGCTTTAGCACCTGGCACCCAGCAATGCAAGATTGACATCTTCAGCCTGCAGACCATGTACATGATAAACCAGTCGCACCAGATAAACCACCTGAGCAAACACTGCATAGAATAAGGGGTGGATAATGTCCTGGTTCTGGCAAGGATAGAGTTAACATTCACCTGAGCTGGGAGGAGAACTGGAGCTGGTGGCCCCTATGGCTGGGGCACCCAGCTGGGATAGTTTACTAATTAGCCAACAGCTGGGGTAAGTTTACCCAAATTAGCTAAAAGACTATTCCATCCCATGTGATATCATGCTGAGTATGTAAAGTGGGGATGGTGCTAAGGAGCAAGCTTTTCTTTGTGTCATGATCTGCTGTGAGCTGTTGTCCCGTAAATTATGTACTTAAGTACATTGTGTTATTGTTTTTCTAACTGGATGTGGAGTATTTTAGCTGCTGAGTAGGGCTAAACCACAACACGCCCTCACTCTGACTGTCCCCCCTTCCTCCCCGCAGCTTTTATTGCTAAGCATTATGTCATATGGTATGGAATATGGTCAGTTGGTGTCAACTGTCCCAGCATATCCCCTCCCAACTTCTTATGCACCCCCAGCCTACTTGCTGACAGCGCAGTATGAGAAGCAGAAATGGCTTTGACTCTGTAAGCACTGCTCAGCAATAACTGAAACATCCCTGTATTAACAATACTGTTTTCAGAACAAATCCAAAACAATAGCATCATACAAGCTACTCTAAAGAAAACTAACTCTATCCCAGTCACAACCACTATCCTCAGAGTGTAACCTCTACAAGTTTACAGATGAAGCAAAATTGGGTGTTGCAGTCAACTAGGCTAATAGCATCTTGGGCTGCATTAGGCAAAGCATTGCCAGCAGGTCAAGGGAGATGATCCTTCCCCTCTATTTAGCACTGCTGAGGCCACATCTGGAGTCCCGTGTCCAGTTCTAGGCTCCCCAGTACAAAAGAGATACGGGCATACTGGAGAGAGTTCAGTGAAGGGCTACAAAGATGATGAAGGGACTGAAGCATCTCTCATACAAGGAAAGGCTGAGAGAGCTGTGACTGTTCAGCCTGGAGAAGAGAAGGCTCAGGGGGAATCTTATTAATGTGTATAAATACCTGAAGGGAGGGTGTAAAAAATATGGAGCCAGGCTCTTTTCAGTGGTGCCCAGTGACAAAACAAGATGCAATAAGGCAGAAGCTGAAACACAGGAGATCTTGTGTGAACATCAGGAAATGCTTTCACTATAAGGGTGACCGAGGACTGGAACAGGTTGCCCAGAGAGGTTGTGGAGTTTCCCTCCTTAGAGATAGTCAAAAGCTGTCTGGACATAGTCCTTGACAACCGGCTCTAGATGCCCTGCTTGCTGGAAAGACATGAGTTTGATGGATGGACCACTCAGTGGATAAGGAATTGGCTGGATGGCTGCACTCAGAGAGGGGTGGTCAATGGCTCAATGTCCAAGTGGAGACCGGTCATGAGTGGCGTCCCTCAGGGGTCCGTGTTGGGCCCGGCCCTGTTCAACATCTTTGTCGGCGACATGGACAGTGGGATAGAGTGCACCCTCAGCAAGTTCGCCGAGGACACCAAGCTGTGTGGTGCCGTCAACACGCTAGAGGGGAGGGATGCCATCCAGAGGGACCTGGACAGGCTGGAGAGGTGGGCCTGTGCCAACCTCATGAAGTTCAACCAGGCCAAGTGCAAGGTCCTGCACCTGGGTCATGGCAATCCCAGGCACAAATACAGGCTGGGCAGAGAATGGATTGAGACCAGCCCTTGAGGAAAAGGACTTGGGAGTGATGGCGGATGAGAAGCTGAACATGAGCAGGCAATGCACCCTTGCAGCCCAGAAGGCCAACCACATCCTGGGCTGCATCAAGAGGAGTGTGGCCAGCAGGTCGAGGGAGGTGATTCTGCCTCTTTAGTCTGCTCTGGTGAGACCCCACCTGGAGTCCTGTGTCCAGTTCTGGAGCCCCCAACATAAGAAGGACATAGACCAACTGGAGAAGGTCCAGAGGAGGGCCACGAAGATGATAAAAGGGCTGGAGCACCTCTTCTATGAGGCCAGGCTGAGAGAGTTGGGGCTGTTCAGTCTGGAGAAGAGGAGGCTCCGGGGAGACCTGACAGCGGTCTTCCAGTACCACAAGGGGGCCTACAAGAAAGATGGGGAGAGGCTGTTCAGCAGGGCCTGTTGTGACAGGACGAGGGGTAATGGTTTTAAAATAGAGGGAGGTAGATTCAGATTAGATATTAGGAAAAAATTTCTTACAATGAGGGTTGTAGAACACTGGAACAGGTTGCCCAGAAAGGTGGTGGAGGCCCCATCCCTGGAAACGTTCAAGGCCAGGCTGGATGAGGCTCTGAGGAACCTGATCTAGTTGGAGATGTCCCTGCTCCTTGCAGGAGGGTTGGACTAGATGACCTTTGAAGGTCCCTTCCAACCCTAACCATTCTATCATTCTATGATCAGATGACCTATGGAGGACCTTTCCAACCTCATCCATTCTGTGTAATCACTAGCAAACTTCAAGCTGGACTAGTTGGCAAGTAGTGCCGGGGTTGGGGGACTTACCCCAGCCTGGACCTAAGAGACAGATAAGAGTCCATGCTGATATGCCCAGGAGGACTTGCAAATGTAGAGCACCTGTGGGATCAGTGTGTGAGTGCATGCATGTTTGCTAGCAAACATCAAGCTGGACTAGCTGGTGAGTAGGGGGACCTATGAAGCAGGTAAGAGGGCCTGGGATCCAGACATGGGTATTGGGTGGGCAGAGGGTCCACACTGGTACTCGAGGGATCTCCAAATGTACGCGTGCTTGTCAATCTAGAGCGTGTTGTGTGTGAGTCTTTACTGGTGACCTCCTATCTTTATCAGCCCAAGAGGAGGAAGGGGACTTGGTTGTCTATGTTTATGTGGGCCCTGTATGTAGGTACTGTTGAAGGCAGCGCCTTGTCCATGGCAGAGTCTGTGTGATTGGCCATGTCAGTGTCCTGTATCTGTGTGTGTTTTTCTAGGATACTGTCACAGTCCACTTGGGACTCGTGATAGTTCTTTTAGTGCAATTTCAAAGTGCAAAATTATGGTGAACAGGCCAAAGGGGTTGGTTTCAATTAAACAGCACAAACTTTATTTTGTCCATAAAGCGGCATGTGATAGGTGAAAGAGAGGGAAAAGGAAAAGTAAAGACAGGGAAAAAAGAAGATAATAGCTACCACCACAGGTCCAAGGCATCCCTATGGTCCCAGGTCCAGGCAGCGTCCCGCCGGTCCTCACGATCGATGTCAATCCTTGGTGGGGAAAGCTCTTCAGGGTCTCATTGTTAGGGGTCGACCTTTTATGCCAAGTAGCAAACCTTGCTACTCCTTTACTTCGGGGTTCTCCGCCTGCTCTCGGCCCTTAGGATAGAAGTGTGTTTTTTGTACATTATAATTAGCAAAGTTCCGTTAAAGGGCACTTTCTCACCATTGTTTTTGAGACAGCAGTTGTGATTCATCCTCCTCGATAGCAGCTGCACGGTTATCTCTGCCAGTCTTGACAACAGGGATGAGCCGTGGCACCTCCGCAGCACTCTGTCCGCCGTCTCAAGGACGTTGTACATTTTGCTGTTAGGCCAGAGTCAGCCTTGTCCATAACAATTCCATTCCCAAGAAAAACAACTGTGTCTCAGGCAGGCTGCTTGCAGCAACTCATGTCAAGTTGTGAGCCTAACTTTTAGGCCACATCAAATCCATAGTCCACCTGGAAGTCCTCGATGACAAGGTGTCGTAGTTCAGCCCCGATCAGGACCAGACTACACAGTCTGTCTCTCGCTCCCCCCACCCTCTGAAAGAATAGGAGGAGATGATATAAGAAAAAAACAGCTCAAGGTTTGAGATAAGGACGGGGAGAAATCCTTAAAGTTACCGTCACGGGCAAAACAGACTCGACTTGGGGAAAACTATTCATTTATTTCTAAAATTAGCAGGAGAATGAGACAGGGAACAAGATAACCTCCCCCCACCCCTCCCTCTTCCCAAGCTTAACATTATCTCTACTACCTTCCCCTCCCGAGCGGCACGGGGGGGGGGAAAAGGGAATGGGGGTTGCGGTCAGTTCATCACGCGTTGTTTTACGCCGCTGTATCATCGTCAGGGGAAGAACTCCTCGCATTCCTCCTCTGCTCCAGCGTGGGGTCCCTCCCACGGGCCACAGTCCTTCGTGAAACTGCTCCGGCGTGGGTTATCTCTTCCACGGGGTGCAGTCCCTCTAGAACAGCTGTCCCAGCAGGCCCTCCACGGGCCACAGCCTCCTTCAGGCATCCACCTGCTCTGGCGTGGGGTCCTCCACGGGCTGCAGGTGAATCTCTGCTCCTCCGTGGACCTCCATGGGCTGCAGGGGGACAACCCGCTCCACCATGGTCTTCACCACGAGTTGCAGGGGAATCTTGGCCAGGAGCCGCATTACTCCTCCCCCTCCTTCTTCACTGACCTTGGCGTCTGCAGCCGTTCCTCACAACAGGCTGGCAGACGCCTCTCAGGATCCTTTTTACATCTTATTCACTTCTCATCTCCTCTCCACTTCTTGCAGCCAGGCTGGGCCGAGTTGGGCCCAGTTGGCTGCCCGGTGGGAGGCCAGAGGGTGAGGCCTGCAAGGCCCATGAGGCTCGCGCCTCCCCCTCTCTGCCCCCCGCTCAGCTGCTTCACATCTTCTCCTCCTTTTTTTCCTGTTTTCCCCTACTTAAATACGTTATCGCAGAGGCATTATCATGGGACATTCTGCTACCAATTGGCTTGGCCTTGGCCAGCAGCAGGTCCACCCTAGGCCCGGCCGAGTCCACTGAACAAAGGGGAGCGACTTCTAGCAGTTTCCTACAGAAGCTACCGCCTTAGGCCCCCCCTCACTAACAAAACCAGAACACAAGGTTGAGACAATACTGATTTTCTGAGCAACCCTTACAGATATATACTCAGCTTTGCTACTGGTTGAACCTGCAAACAGGAAAGTGGTGGCCTCAGCCTGGGCAGAGATCCAGGGTCCCTGGGCTGGGCTCCAGCAGCTGGGCAGGAGGGAGACCTGAGCTGGAGTGGCAGGAGGTAGCCCTGCTCCTAACATCACTTAACACAATGTACCCTCCCAGGATTCCCACCAAAACAAAGCAGAGGCCCACTGAGAAGACTTAATGGAGTAGGATGGTCATTACTGTTGGCTGTTTCATTTGCTTGTAAACAAGGAATGTCAGGTTTACAGAACTGCAAACCTTGTTCCCGTCACAAGTAAAATAGCATTTACCAAACAGACCCAATACTTCAAGCAAGCAAAACGCAATTGCATCAAGACCTTATTTAGATATTCCCCCCCTTACCTACATGTTCTATCAGGACCTAAAATGTTTACTAGGTTCTGTTTATAACCTCCCTTTTGTTACGTTTTATTAGTTACATCTCTATTCTGATTCAAGTAAACAAATTAGAAAAAGGGTTGAATTAAATTAAAATTAACTACCTTGGGAACTCATTTCTTTGCAGGGTAAGGCATGCTGATACCTATGATACTTTTCTGTTTGAAAAAAAAAAATCACAACAGAACACCACAGGGGCTAATTAGCACCCCACAATTCCACAGCATCACCAACAAAAGGAATCACATTTTAAAATCATCAAAAATTTATATATCATGTCAAAGCTTCTTAGAAGGGGCCTAGCAATTCAGCTGTATGACATATGAGACAGAGCAAAAGGAAGTTTTATAAGACAAAAATCACTATGTTGAAATATATAGCAACTGGTAGATATTCAAGGATCACCTCCTCTGAACTCGAGTGGTCCATCATGATGAACAGGTAAACATGCAAAGGCAGCCAAATGTACTGCCTGCATGGATGTACAAGGAGCTCCTGACTAAACTCAAACATAAAAAGGAAGCATATGGGAGGTGGAATCAGGGTCAGATGACTCAGGAGGAATAGAGACAACTGTGTGAGCATGCAGGCACTGGGTTGGGAAAGCCAAAGCTTAGCCAGAATTGAATCTGTCAAGGAACATGAAGGGCAGCAAGAAGGGCTTCTACAGCTATAACAGCAGCAAAAGGAAAGCTAAGGAAAATGTGGCCAAGGGGGCTGGTGAAAGGGGACATGAAAAAGGCTGCGGTGCTCATCGCTGCCTTCACCTCAGCCTTTGCTGTTAAGACCAGTCTTTAAGAATCCTAGGCCCCTGAGACCAGGGGGAAACTCTAGAGCAAGGAGGATCAAGTTAGGGAAACATATGAAAAATTAGACATAGACAAGTCCATGAGCCCTGACAGGAATACACCCACAAGTACTGAGGGACTTGGTTGATGTCATTGCAACACCACACTCTATTATCTTTGAAAGGTCAGGGAAAATATTGATAGAAATCAAAATATGATAGTCAAATGTTTAAAAAAACCTTTTATTTTTATTGCATTATACTTATTATTATGGGATAAGTGACCATGGAAAGGTATCCTTATTATAAAACTGCTCTCAAAGTCAAGTAAAAGAAGCAAATAGACTAAGCCTGTCTAATAGCCAGTTGCCACTAAAGGGGGTGTTACTACCTCCTCCCTTGTGCTGGCAGACATCTGACCCTATAGCAAGTCAGTTCAGGAATCCAAATCAGCAGAAAACTACTTTTTGTGGGGTTAGTTTTCTGCTAGTTTAGCTTCTCAGATAATGAAATTGGTATAAGGTAAGGAAGGCCAAAGCCCTGGCAGAACTGAATCTGGCCAGGGATATAAAATGCAACAAGAAGAGCTTTTATAGGTACGTAGGGGACAAAAGAAAGTCCAGGGAAAATGTAGGCCCCCTCCGGAAGGGAACTGGTGTCCTGGTTACCCAGGACATGGAGAAGGCTGAGGTTCTCAATGACTTTTTTGCCTCAGTCTTCACCGACAAGAGTTCCTGTCCCACCGCCCAAGCTGTAGAAGGTGCAAGCAGGGACTGCGAGAATGAAGAACTGCCCATTGTACTCGAAGAGCAGGTTCGGGATCATCTGAGGAACCTGAAAGTGCACAAGTCCATGGGTGCTGATGAGATCCATCCGCGGGTCCTGAGGGAACTGGCGGATGAAGTTGCCAAGCCACTGGCTATCGTATTTGAGAAGTCGTGGCAGTCTGGTGAGGTCCCCGATGACTGGAAGAGAGGGAACATAACCCCAGTTTTTAAAAAAAGGGAATAAGGAAGACCCGGGTAACTACAGGCCGGTCAGCCTCACCTCTGTGCCTGGCAAGGTCATGGAGCAGATTCTCCTGGAAACCATGCTAAGGCACATGGAGAGCAAGGAGGTGGTTGGTGACAGCCAACAGGGCTTCACCAAGGGCAGATCGTGCCTGACCAATTTGGTGGCCTTCTATGAGGGGGTGACAGCATCGGTGGACAAGGGATGAGCAATGGATATCATCTACCTGGACTTGTGCAAAGCTTTTGACACTGTCCCGCATGACATCCTTCTCTCTAAACTAGAGAGACATGGGTTTGATGGACGGACCACTCGGTGGATAAGGAGTTGGCTGGATGGCCGCACTCAGAGAGTGGTGGTCAACGGCTCAATGTCCATGTGGAGACCGGTCACGAGTGGCGTCCCTCAGGGGTCCGTGCTGGGCCCAGCCCTGATCAACATCTTTGTCAGCGACATGGACAGTGGGATAGAGTGCACCCTCAGCAAGTTCGCCGACGACACCAAGTTGTGTGGTGCCGTCGACACGCTGGAAGGGAGGGATGCCATCCAGAGGGACCTGGACAGGCTGGAGAGGTGGGCCCGTGCCATCCTCATGAAGTTCAACCAGGCCAAGTGCAAGGTCCTGCACCTGGGTCAGGGCAATCCCAGGCACAAATACAGGCTGGGCGGAGAATGGATTGAGAGCAGCCCTGAGGAGAAGGACTTGGGTGTGCTGGTGGATGAGAAGCTTAACATGAGCAGGCAATGCGCCCTTGCGGCCCAGAAGGCCAACCACATCCTGGGCTGCATCAAGACAAGCGTGGCCAGCAGGTCGAGGGAGGTGATTCTCCCCCTCTACTCTGCCCTGGTGAGACCCCACCTGGAGTACTGTGTCCAGTTCTGGAGCCCCCAACACAAGAAGGACATGGACCAGTTGGAGAAGGTCCAGAGGAGGGCCACGAAGATGATAAAAGGGCTGGAGCACCTCTCTTATGAGGCCAGGCTGAGAGAGTTGGGGCTGTTCAGCCTGGAGAAGAGGAGGCTCCGGGGAGACCTGATAGCAGTCTTCCAGTACCTCAAGGGGGCCTAAAAGAAAGATGGGGAAAGGCTGTTTAGTAGGGCCTGTTGCAATAGGACGAGAGGTAATGGTTTTAAAATAGAGGGGGGTAGATTTAGATTAGATATTAGGAAAAAATTTTTTACGATGCGAGTTATAGAACACTGGAACAGGTTGCCCAGAAAGGTGGTGGAGGCCCCATCTCTGGAAACGTTCAAGGCCAGGCTGGATGAGGCTCTGAGCAACCTGATCTAGTCAGGGATGTCCCTGCTCCTTGCAGGGGGGTTGGACTAGATGACCTTTGAAGGTCCCTTCCAACCCTAACCATTCTATCATTCTATGATTCTATGAAATTACTGTGTTATCAGACACATGGAACTGGTGTCACTAGGAGGGAGGGAGAGAGAAATACCAAGAAACAGGACTGATCTTGTTAGCAGCAACTGACCCATAGTTTTATAAAAGGATGGCATCTGTATTACAATACACTGATTTTAGTAGACTAGAAATTCCAACTGTTAGATGTTGATAATAGTTTTCAGAAAGCTAGAAAAGCAGACCAGTTCTAATTTATAGTCTGCCTCAATTTTTGTTTAGTACAAGTAACTAAAAGAAAAGTAGTCGGTTCTCTAGCAAGTTGAAGGCCTATAATTAATTGTCTAGGCTCTTAGTATTGTATAAGCCACTTAAGCTGTGTTCTCATGGCTTGCGACACTCTGCGAACCCCTTAAGTGTTCAACACAGTTGTGTTCACTCCAAAACAGTCTTATTGTTCGTGTTTCACTTGATGTTATGATTGCATAGACCTAATCAAATATGTCCTTAAGTAAATATTTAAATATAAAAAAGTGTCACATAACAGTCTTAATTTTTATATTTATTTTCTTGTATTATCCTGAATTTTGTAAATAAGAATCACAGGTCGGAAGGGACCTCAGGAGGTCATCTGGTCTAGATGACAGGACTGGATCCAGTATTGATCCCTGGGGTACACATGCACACCAGATTTGGGGAAGATGCAGACACTCATGCCCTCCCCAGCACTCACACACACAGATGTAGATCTCACCAGTAGCTGGCCCTTAGTCCTTGCAGCACACATATACACAGGACAGAGAGTGAGATTACGCAGTGAGATAGTTCAGAAAGGATTTAATAAGTAGATAGAAGAAGACAGAACTGACTGCAGTGATCAGACACAGGGCTCAGCCAGACAAGCATACTGACTGGCCCTGTTTTACACTCAACAGGCTCCTTTTATACCCCCTTCTGCCTACCCCCCTCTTTTTGTTCCTCCCTGCTCCCCCTTCCCCCGCACATTCTTTCATGGGTTTGTATAGCTTTATCAATTCCTGCACCTCTTCTGCTTTGGTGTCCAGGATCCTCCTCCTACTCCTCCCCTTTACAATCTTATCAGTTGCAAAATCCAGGTTGATCTTCCTGGAAGTATCACCTGTAGTTTCTTCTTGATATCCCATCAATTAGGGTGACTGGCAAGGTTTGGTTTCCTGTCATTGTCTCCATGTCTGCTTTGTCAGGTCTGTGTCTTTGTACATTTTGTTTCTGGTTTCCCCTTTTTTCCCCTTAGTTTCCCAGTTGACAAGGTCCTCAATCAGATAACCTTGCTAGAATAAACATTCTCACAGTCTCACATACTCTCACCAATTTGTATGCCTGACCAGATTTGGTTCTCATTACTGCCTCCCTTATCATTTGTCAGTCAGGTTTGTTTCCCACTATGTTCTTGCTTATGGCTTCCTCCTTTTCTTATTATCCCTTGTTGAAAAATGTCCTTGACCAGATACCCTTAAAGGAGCAAACACTCTCCTTCCACACTTTTATTTGTCTATTCCATACTTGACTTGTGCTAGCCAGGATGTCAATTACAATGTGGATTTATACCAGTTGTTTAGAAACTGGGTTCAGACCACTTATATCAGAAAATAAGTGGAGTCAGTTATTGCCAACTATGGATTGTAGTGGATCCAAATATTGAAGGTGGAATGCTTGTTCTTCTGCTCTAAGTTCTATGAAGACAGAGGATGGGCCAGGGAGACCTGCTAGGTCTTAGAATGGACTGGAAGAAAGCAAATGTCACTCCCATCTTAAGAAGGGCAAGGAGGAGGATCTGGGAAACTACAGCCTGGACAGCCTCACCTCAATCCCTGAGAACAGTAATGGAACACCTAATCCTAGTATTTCCAAGCATACGAAGGACAAAAAGGCAATCAGGAGTACTCAGCATGGATTAATGGAGGTGAAATCATGCTTAATTTACCTAATAGCCTTCTACGATGAGATGACTGGCATAGGGAATGAAGAGAAAGCAGAGGATGGTTTTTGTCTGGACTTCATCAAAGCTTTTGACCGTCTTCCATACCATCCTCACAAACCAACCAATGAAGCCTAGACACTGAGGTGGACTGAAAACTCTCTGAACTGCTAGGCTCAGAGCATTGTGATCAGCAGTACAAAGTCCAGTTGGAGGCCAGTCAATATTGGTGTACTCCAGAGGTCAATAGTGGGTCCAGTCCTGTTCAACATTTCCATTAATGATCTGGATGATGGGATACCCTCAGCAAGTTTGCTGATGATACAAAACTGGAAGAAGTGACTGATACACCAGAGTTGTGCCACCGTTCAGAGGGACCTGGGCAGGCTGGAGAAATGGGCAGACAGGAACCTCATGCAGTTCAACAAGGGGAAGGACAAAGTCCTGCCCCTGAGGAGGAATAACACCATGCACAAGTATAGGCTTGGGGCTGACTAGCTGCAAAACAGCTTTGCAGAGGAAGACCTGGGAGTTCTGGTGGACATCAAGTTGAGTGAGAGTCCACAATGTGCCCTTGTGGCAAAGGCGGCCAACAGCACCCCGAATTACATTAGGGAGAGCATCACCAGCAGCTGAAGGGAAGTGATCCTTCCACTCTATGGAGCACTGGTGTCCTGGTTTCAGTAGGGAAGGAGTTAATTTTCTTCTCAGTACCTGATGTATTTTGGATTTCATATATGAAGAATGTTGATAAATACACTGATGTTATGAATTGTTGCTAATGAGACCTGCCGGCTTCTCTTGCTGGCTCACCTACCCCGCACTCACCGGAGCCCCGCTCCGGGGAAAGCAGGGCATCACACGGATACCATCAAGCCAAGCCTTCAATTTAATGCTGCGCAACACAGGGTTAAATACCCGTACACCCTCTACGCACGCGAACGCACCCGCCCCCTGCGCCCATGAATCTATCCGCGCCTAGCGCGCGAATCACCGCAGACTGCCCCTCCTGCATACATGCAGCCCTGCTAACGTTACCCCACAAGACCAAAGATGTTGTCCAGCTTTCCAGGTCCCAGTAATGTGCAGGTGCAGGAAACTGAGAGGAATATAGCCAGTACAGTTGACCCAAACTGGCCAAAGAGAGTAATCCATGCCATAAACATCACGCTCAGTATATAAGTGAGGGTTGCCCGGTGGGAAAGTACCTTGCTCTCTTCCTCTCACTCCCTTGCTTGCTGCTCGGGACATGGGGCATGAAGGAGCCTCATTAGATTAGTCAGGAGATCATCAGACTTAAATCTGAGGATCCAAGGTTCGAGCCTCTGGTCAGGCTCAAAAGGATGAGATAAGAACAGGTTGGAACACAGCGTGTTGAAACCAGATTTGTTACAAACATTCAGTATGCCAGTTTGGTCATCGCTGGCCACAATGTTCTTTTATTTGCTCTCAGAGTTGTTTTTAGAGCTGTATTGGGCAGCACCCTACTTGCCATATATGCTGTTCGTCGGTGTTTACACACAGCTTACTGATTCTTGGATTAAAGGTATCACTCTTCTGTGCGATGTGGCACTGGTTGGTTTGGTGAGACCACGGGTAACGGGACCAGTTTTGTACTTGTATTCAGTGGCAGCAGGCAGCGTGCAGAGCAAAGAAGCAGCAGCGAGGTATTTCGGGAGCCATCTCATGGGTGTTGTTTGGAATTATACCTCTTGTTTTGCCAGGCCGCGAGGAGAACAGCTGTTTACAACTTCCCCCACTTTGGCAAGCTAATTTCAACAGCTTTTGAGAATTTCAGAATCACAGAATGGTTAGGGTTGGAAGGGACCTTCAAAGGTCATCTAGTCCAACCCCCCTGCAAGGAGCAGGGACATCCCTGACTAGGTCAGGTTGCTCAGAGCCTCATCCAGCCTGGCCTCGAATGTTTCCAGGGATGGGGCATCCACCACCTCTCTGGGCAACCTGTTCCAGTGTTCTACAACCCTCAGTGTAAAAATTTTTTTCCTAATATCTAATCTAAATCTACCTCCCTCTATTTTAAAACCATTACCCCTTGTCCTATCACAACAGGCCCTGCTGAACAATCTCTCCCCATCTTTCCTGTAGGCCCCCTTGAGGTATTGGAAGACCGCTATCAGGTCTCCCCGGAGCCTCCTCTTCTCCAGGCTGAACAGCCCCAACTCTCTCAGCCTGTCCTCATAGGAGAGGTGCTCCAGCCCTCTGATCATCTTTGTGGCCCTCCTCTGGACCTTCTCCAGTTGGTCTATGTCCTTCTTATGTTGGGGGCTCCAGAACTGGACACAGTACTCCAGGTGGGGTCTCACCAGGGCAGAGTAGAGGGGCAGAATCACCTCCCTCGACATGCTGGCCACGCTCCTCTTGATGCAGCCCAGGATGTGGTTGGCCTTCTGGGCTGCAAGGGTGCATTGCCTGCTCATGTTGAGCTTCTCATCCACCAGCACTCCCAAGTCCTTCTCCTCAGTCCATTCTCTGCCCAGCCTGTATTTGTGCCTGGGATTGCCATGACCCAGGTGCAGGACCTTGGTTGAACTTCATGAGGTTGGCACGGGCCCACCTCTCCAGCCTGTCAAGGTCCCTCTGGATGGCATCCCTCCCTTTCAGTGTGTCAATGGCACCACACAGCTTGGTGTCATCAGCGAACTTGCTGAGGGTGCACTCTATCCCACTGTCCATGTCACCAACAAAGATGTTGAACAGGGCCGGGCCCAACACGGACCCCTGAGGGACGCCACTCGTGACCGGTCTCCACATGGACATTGAGCCGTTGACCACCACTCTCTGAGTGCAGCCATCCAGCCAACTCCTTATCCACTGAGTGGTCCGTCCATCAAGCCCATGTCTCTCCAGTTTAGAGAGAAGGATGTAATGCGGGACAGTGTCAAAAGCTTTGCACAAGTCCAGGTAGATGATATCAGTTGCTCATCCCTTGCCCACCAATGCTGTCACCCCATCATAGAAGGCCACCAAATTGGTCAGGCACGATCTGCCCTTGGTGAAGCCCTGTTGGCTGTCACCAACCACCTCCTTGCTCTCCATGTGCCTTAGCATGGTTTCCAGGAGAATCTGCTCCATGACCTTGCCAGGCACAGAGGTGAGGCTGACCGGCCTGTAGTTGCCCGGGTCTTCCTTATTCCCCTTTTTAAAAATTGGGGTTATGTTACCCCTCTTCCAGTCATCGGGGACCTCACCAGACCGCCACGACTTCTCAAATACGATAGCCAGTGGCTTGGCACCTTCATCCGCCAGTTCCCTCAGGACCTGCGAATGGATCTCGTCAGGTCCCATGGACTTGTGCACCTTCACGTTCCTTTTGAATACCCTTGGGATACTCCAACCACTGTGTTCATGTTGGCAGGTCTCTTGCAGCAATCTCAGAGCTTGATTAAGTTTAAACAACTACTTAAGAATACTGTGACTGCCGTAACCCTGGCAGCAGGCACTGCGGATACCCCAGTTCCCACTACAGACACTGTGGCTACTCCAACTCCTGCAGTCACTTCAGCCCCTATGGTAGGCACTGCAGCTACCCCAATCCCCACTACTGGCACTGTGATTGCTTCAACCCCCACAACAGGCACTTTGGCTACTCAAACCTCAGCAAGCAGCACCACAGCTAAACCAAAAAACTAACCAGTGCCAGTGTTAGTTACCCCTGTACATAAGAAATACACCAAAAAAAAAAAAAAAATTCAGTTTGCATAGTGAAAGATGATGATGAACCAGGGACATCACAAGAACAGGGAGAGGCAGAAGCAGAGGTAGTCACCCGATCCCTATCCCTGAGTGAGCTGCGAGATATGTGAAAGGATTTCAGCTATAATCAAGGTGAGCAAGTTGTCACCCAGTTGCTCCGATGCTGGGACAGCAGGGCCAGTAACCTGGAATTAGAAGGTAGGGAAGCCAGGCAGCTGGGATCCCTGTCTAGGGAAGCAGCCATTGACAGGGCAATTGAAATTGAGACAGAAGCTTGCAACCTCTGGAGGCGACTCCTGTCAGGTGTGAGGGACAGGTATTTCTTCAAGGAAGATACTATATGTCACCCAAGCAAGTGGACCACCACGGAGAGAGGTATCCAGCTCCTGAGGGAATTAGCTGTTCGGGAGGTCATTTATCGTAACCTGGATGACCTGCGGACATCCATACATCAAGATGAAATTGAACATTCCCGATCCACATGGTGAAAGTTTGTACAGAGTGCACCATCATCGTATGCCAACTCACTGGCAGCACTGAGTTGAAAAGATGATGAGACACCACCAGTACGTGCAGTGGCTAAGCAACTCTGACAATACGAAAACAATCTCTCTTCCCTGCTGCGGGCCTGTGTCTCAGCTGCAGAAAGACTGACTGAAAGATCCGAAAGCCTGTTCGAAGAAACTATCCCAGGAGTTTCAGAAACGCAAAAACAATAGGTCTTACTCCCCACCTGCACAGACCAGTTTCTCAGCTATTAGAAGACGATGACCTCCCCCTGCTCAAGAAAGACAGTGCACACAATGAGGAATCCTGTGGTTTACCTTGCGTGACCAAGGAGAGGACATGAGGAAGGGGGATGGAAAACCTATCTTGGCCCTAGAGGCACATGTACGTGAGTAACAAGGGAAAACAATTACAAAGGGAGGTTCTCCCAGGAAAATTGCTGTTTCAGTCTCCAGTGGGCCGTTCCCCAGACAGAATAGAAGGGCTGATCTCACCTCTGATCCTATGGAAGGGAATTCTGATTCATATTCACAAGAAGTGACTAGGAAATATTATAAACAGGACTAGAGGGGCCCTGCCTCCAGCCAGGTGGAGGAGAGGGACATCCGAGTTTATTGGACTGTATGGATTCAATGGCCTGGCACATCAGTGTTGGATATCTGGAGAATCAAGGACACTTAGTGAACAATCCAGACCGAATGGAGTTATGTTTGTAAGCAGCAGGCTTCAAGGACATTGTGGAGGCCGTCTGTCAGAAAGTCATGAAGCAACCCTGAAAGGAGGAGGAAAGGCTGGTGTACGTGACTGAAAGCAGAACACAGGTGGAGAGGATCCTGCGTGTGAACAAAGAGACTTAATGAATCATATTTTAGCTAAGAGTGCGTGCATGATGTAGTTAACCAATTAGCAGAGAGCTTGCGCATGATACGGATTTAGAAGGGCTGTATTAACTGGGATGTATCAACAATAAATTGGCATTTGCTTGATCACATTGGTCATCAGCAGTGTCCGTGACTTCCACGTCAACACATCAGACCCACAAAATTATAAGGCTCTAATAGACACTGGTGCACAGTGTACCCTAATACCATCAAGCTATAAAGGGACAGAACCCATCTGTATTTCTGGAGTGACAGGAGGATCTCAACAGCTGACTGTATTGGAGGCTGAAGTAAGTTTGACTGGGAATGAGTGGCAAAAGCACCTCATAGTGACTGGCCCAGATGCTCCATGCATTCTTGGTATAGATTACCTCAGAATGGGGGTATTTCAAGGACCCAAAAGGGCACCGGTGGGCTTTTGGTATATCCACCGTGGAGACAGAGAAAAATGAACAGCTGTCCACCTTGGCTGGTGTCTCAGAGGATCCTTCCATTGTAGGGATGCTGAGGGTCAAAGAACAACAGGTACCAATCGCTACCACCACTGTCCACCGATGGCAATATCACACCAAGCGAGCCTCCCTGATCCCCATCCACAAGCTGATTCATCTACTGGCGAACCAGGGAGTGATCAGCAAGACTTACTCACTCTTTAACAGTCCCAGATGGCCAGTGAGAAAAATCTAATGGAGACTAACAGTGGATATCATGGTCTGAATGAAGTGACGCCACCGCTAATTGCTGCTATGACAGACATGCTAGAAATTCAATATGAACTGGAGTCAAAGGCAGCCAAGTGGTATGCCACCACTGATATCACCAATGTGTTCTTCTCCATCCCTTTGGCACCAGAATGCAGGCCACAGTTTGCTTTCACTTGGAGGGGGATCCAGTACACCTGGAATCGACTGCCCCGGGGGTGGAAACACAGTCCCACCATTTGCCATGGCCTGATCCAGACTGCACTGGAAAAGGGTGGAGCTCCAGAACACCTGCAATACATGGATGACATCATCATATGGGACAACACAGCAGCAGAAGCTTTTGAAAAAGGGGAGAAAATAATCCAAATCTTTCTGAAAGCTGGTTTTGCCATAAAACAAAGCAAAGTCAAGAGGCCTGCACAAGAGATGCAGTTTCTAGGAGTAAAATGGCAAGATGGACATCATCAGATTCCAATGGATGTGGTCAACAAAACAACAACTCTATCTTCACCAACTAACAAAAAGGAAACACAAGCCTTCTTCGGCATTGTGGGTTTCTGGAGGATACATATTCCAAATGACAGTATGGTTGTAAGCCCTCTCTATGAAGTGACTCGAAAGAAGAATGATTTTAAATGGGGCCCTGAACAATGACCAGCCTTTGAACAAATTAAACAGGAGATTGTTCATGCAGTAGCCCTTGGGCCAGTCCAAACAGGACAAGATGTTAAAAACTTCCTCCACACCACAGCTGGGGAGAATGGCCCTACCTGGAGTCTCTGGCAGAAAGCACCAGGGGAGACTCAAGGTCATCCCCTAGGCTTTTGTATCCTTCCACTCTATTCAGCACTGTTGTCCTGGTTTTGGCAGAGATATTGCCAGAATAATTGACCCAAACTGACCAAAAAGAGTATTCCATGCCATAAACATCATGCTCAGTACGTAAGTGGAGGTTGGCTGAGGAGGAGTGGGAGGAGGGTACCCTTGCTCTCTCCTTCTCACTCCCTCTACCTTGCTGGCTCCCTTTCGTTCCTTTGCTTGCTGCTCGGTTTCGTTTCCATAAATGCTGCTCAGGACAGGCTATGTCGGTCATTAGGACATCACGTGTTGAGAAATCATGCATTATTCATTTTGTATATTTTAGTATCCTTATATTCTGTTATTACTGTAGTTTTCCTTTGCTATTCTAGTAAACTGTCTTTATCTCAACCCACAAGTTTTCCTTCCTTCCCATTTCTCTCCCCCATCCCACTAGGGATGGGGAGGGTGAGCGAGAAACTGTGTGGTGACTAGAGCTAAACCACAACAACTGGTGAAACCCCAACTGGAGTACCGTTTCCAGTTCTGGGCTCCCCAGTACAAGAGTCCAGTTAAGGGCCTGTCATAGTTCAGCCCTGATCAGGACCAGACTACGCAGTCTCTCTCTCTCTCTCACTCCCCCCACCCTCCAAGAGAATAGGAGGAGATGATATAAGAAAAACGGCTCAAGGTTTGAGATAAGGACGGGGAGAGATCCTTAAAGTTACCATCACGGGCAAAACAGACTCGACTTGGGGAAAAGTATTCATTTATTTCTAAAACTAGCAGGAGAATGAGACAGGGAACAAGATAACCTCCCTCCACCCCTCCCTCTTCCCAAGCTTAACATTATCTCTACTACCTTCCCCCCCTCCACCCCGAGTGGCACAGGGGGGAAGAGGGAATGGGGGTTGCAGTCAGTTCATCACGCATTGTTTTACGCCGCTGCTTCATGGTCGGGGGAAGAACTCCTCACATTCCTCCCCTGCTCCTTCATGGGGTCCCTCCCACGGGCCACAGTCCTTCCTGAAACTGCTCATCTCTTCCACGGGGTGCAGTCCCTTCAGAACAGCTGCCCCAGCATGGGGCCTCCTCGGGCCACAGCCTCCTTCAGGCATCCACCTCCCCCGGTACGGGGTCCTTCACGGACTCCAAGTGGATCTCTGCTCCTCCGTGGACCTCCATGGGCTGTAGGGGGACAACCTGCTCCACCATGGTCGTCACCACAGGCTGCAGGGGAATCTTGGCCAGGAGCCGCATTACTCCTCCTCCTCCTTCTGAACTGACCTTGGCATCTGCAGCCGTTCCTCTCACAAGAAAAGTTCTTCACAACAGGCTGGCAGACACCTCTCAGAATCTCTTCACATCATGCATCTCATCTCCCCTCTACTTCTTGCAGCCAGGCCGGGACAAGTTGGGCCCAGTCGGCTGCCTGGCAAGAGGCCAGAGGGTGAGGCCTGCAAGGCCCACGGCTCCCCCTCTACGCCTCTGCCCCCCCTCAGCTTCTTCACTTTTGTTTTGTTTTGGTTTGTTTGTTTTTGTTTGTTTGGTGGGTTTTTTTGTTTTCCCTTTCTTAAATATGTTATCACAGAGGCATTATCACGGAACATTCTGCTACCAGTTGGCTCGGCCTTGGCCAGCAGCAGGTCCACCCTAGGCCCGGCCGAGTCCACTGAACAAAGGGGAGCAACTTCTAGCAGTTTCCTACAGAAGCTGCCACCTTAGGCCCCCCCTCACTAAACAAAACCACAACAGGGCCACAGAGATGATTATGGGATTGGAGCATCTCTCATGCAAAGAGAGTCTAAACAGTCCCAGTTCTCTTAGGTTCAAGAAGAAGAAGCTGAGGGGAAATTGTATCAATGTGTCTAAATACGTGATGGGGGCATAAAGGAAATGGAGCCAGTCTCTTCTCAGTGATACCCAAGTGAAAGGACAAGAAACAGTAGACACCATTTAAGATACACAAAATTTCACTTATATATAAGGAAAAAAAATAATAATACTGTGAAGATGGTCAAAGACTGGACCAGGTTGTCCAGAAAGGTTGTGGAGTCTCCCTCCTTGAAGATATTAGAAACCCAACCTGACACGCCCCCGAACAACCTGCTCTAGTTGGCCCTTCTTTGAGCAGTGGGGGTGGACTAAGCAATCACCAGAGGTCCCTTCCAACCTCAGCAGTTCTATGATTATTGATCAGGCAACAAAGCACCACAAATTTACAACCAGCAGGACACCCCAAAAGTTACAGAAATGGCAAACTACTTTGGCAGAAGACAGTTGCACTGACTCTAGCAACACATAGAGCAGTAAGTATTTCCAATTCCTGTTTGTTTTCTCCTCCAAGATAACTTTTTGTCTTTTTCTAGCTTGAATCAACCCAAAATGAGTCTCAGTCACAGGGTGTTTTTGATCAGATCCCCTGCCTTATCAAGATATTGGCAAATAAGTTAACTGCACCATTTATATCTGATGAAAAGGCAATGTAGACCTAAGCTTAATCTGCATGGTGATAGCATGTTACTGTGCAGATCACATTCCCTTATCTTTAAATCTGCAGAAAAATAATTACAGTCCACCTCCTCCCTCCAAATGAGGTCATGATCCATAGGTGCTTTTGAAAAAAAATAATACATTATGAGATCACAATACACTGTTACTAGGAACAGGAAAGCTTGGGGCCACCTTTCTTACATCATGAAAAATACGAAATGACGCTATGAATGTTTCATTATATTTGCTTGATTTACTAACTATAACCAAAACTAATATTCTGGAAGTTTAAGAACCAATAATAGGAAGACAGCTCACTATAATTAGAACAAGTAACTTACAAGTCAGTGTTATGCCTTTTAGATCCCCATAAAATACCATTAGTTAGATAACATTTATCAGAACCTAACTATTGCCATTCCAGGGACAAGAATGATTCAATGAATACAAAGTGTATATGAAACAATATAAAATCAGTAAAAATGAAAGGTATCTTCAGCTGACATGAACTAGCGTTATTCAATTTATATAACAGGAGCTAAACTCGTAAAAGTTCACTCTTGGAAGGCAACTTGCAGTTTTGCATGCAAACCATAGAATCAGAAATACATCACCTCAGTTCTTTATCCAGATGCTCAGGACAGTGACAAACAAGCTCCATACACTGCCTCAGCTTTTTCTCCAGCCCTCTGTCAGAGATCACCATCCTCACCCACAGTAGAGTGAGTAGAATGGGTTGTGTACCTGCATCACAGACATTTCAGTGTGGAGTTTAAATAACATAAGGTTCTTTTACAAAAAGAGATGGTTTACTTTTGGATAGTTCTAGTAGTCCCCACCTCCACCTCTTTCCCAATCCTCTTGTAGAAGCTCATCTCTACTGTCCACTTCTTTTGGTTTCCCATGAAGCAGCTTCTGAAGCACTGTAAATTACAGCTTAAGTTATTAAATAAAACAAAAATCAGCACCAAGAAAAGAGCAGCTAACAGCTAGAGGCTGTATCTACCACAGTCATCCCAAGGGAAGTCATCAGGAGTCAGTGCCCATAGAAGATGAGCATAAGCAACGTTATCAAATTTTTCACTGAAGAAGTTGAGGCACGCCTATGTGATCCCTTCTTACAGGTTTGCTACAGAAGGCAATAACCTTCAGGAAAAGAATGAAGTAGGTAGTTTGAGTTAAGAGTATAAGGAACTACTACTTCACCACGTATCAATATTCACAACACTCTGCCAGCGCCTAAAAATCAAGTCTATGCTTGGAGTAGCACACATGCAGATTTTACTCTACTTTTAGGGGACAAAAGACTCACTTATGACTTTGTTGACTGGTTAGGGATCAAGGGGAAGCAGAGATAAAGAGATTCTGATAAGAAAAGTGATAATTGTGGGGGTTTTTTTCTGACAATTAAAAACTTTTTCAATCTCAATTATCCTATATATCTGCAAACTATCCAAGTCGTGCAAATAAGGCATAAGCTTCTACTTGCTTCCATTTTCATGGCAAATTATCTTTATGTTGTAATTTTCCATTTATTACTCTCACTAGAGGATCAATCTGAAATGAAACACTGAAATGAAGGAGCACAGAAGACGCAGAGGTCAAGGACACTATATATATGGAAATCAATTGCAGTAGGAAACAAAAAATATGATGAGTATTGCAATGATTTGTAAAAATGGTCTCATTTGCTGCTAAATTAAAATTCCTTTTTAGAAAGAAGGGCCTTCATTTGTATAACAATATACTGATTCACACAAAAAAAAAAAGTTGTCAGCTTTGACATGCAACTCTCATAATACTGAAGGAAGAAAATTTGGGTGTAACATTTATTGCCTCGATCTCAGAGGTTGTGGTTAGATGTAACACCAAAGAAAGATCTAAATATACAGGAAAGGTGGTAAATGGTACGATGCTGTAGATGACATGGGTTCCACATCATTTAAACAGAAAACAAACACAAGATTTAGCTTGCTGCAGTTAATTTTTTTTTTTTTAAATCCATATATCTTTGACTCTTCAGACCTGTCTAAAGCATTCAGCAAAGACCTCCTCAGAAAGAATGGAGTTCATCTAATATTTGGAAATGTTGGACATAAAAAAAAAAAATTTTGAACATCAAATACCAAAATAAACAGTAAATATAAAGGAAAAAAAAAAAAAAACCAAAATCAACTCTAAAGTAACCTATTTAGTCATACTGAGGTTACAGCACAGTATTTATTCAATAATATTTACACTCACTTAAAAAATAATTTTTAAAATCTGATTCTTTAGAATATCTTTTTTAAAAATCTGATTCCAATTATAGGTTAAAAAAATTACTTTTTTCCATTGTGTAGATTTTGTTTCTCCTTAATCATAAATTTTGTTTGGGCATGAAGAGACAAATTTATAAACTCCATTCTTACTCTAGCAAATATAAAGGGCTTCCTTAAATGTGGTCAGGGGAAGCACCACTTGTTTTATCTACATACAAACTTAATATGAATAATATTAAAATAAAATAATAATAATAAAAAAACCAAACACACAAAAGAAATTCAATCACTCCCTTCCCCGTACGTACAAAGAGACTGGATCGTTAGAGATCGCAAGTTTCCCACTCTGATTGTCTTCATTAAGCAATAAGCTTTTTCTTTTAAAACCCCAACATGAACTTTCCGGAATTGCCAGGGAATGTACAGGCCTCAACTTTATAACTGTAACACACCCCAGCACCTCCATCCACAAACACACAAGTGACATACAAGCACATATAGCAGACCTATATTTCCTTCCTAGGAAATTTTGGCCCAAATCAAGATGATCTCAAAATCGATTTTGAAAGAGTCAGTCCTGCTTTCTTCTCTCACTCTATGAAGCAACAGCTGCACTTCTTTTCCTGGTGGGTTACCTTGATGAAGTGACACCGAAAAGCAAGATCTAAGCATGCACAATTTGGTCTAAGAGCCAGATGCATGTTTCATAGCAAAGCTAGGCCTCTCTCTCCTCCTGTCATCGTGTCACACCAATCAAACACATCCATAAATGTGTAAGTCTTTATTTGGCTGCTGTGACTTCCCAATTCTCTGCTACTGAACACATACGCAGTGGAAAGACAGAGAAAAAAACACACATACACCTCCCCCTGCACACAAACAAACAAGAAATCCAAAATATCACCCCCAGCTACCACAAAACACTGCCTTTCTCTCTCTAGAGATAGAGACACACTGTAACTGCTCTCCTCCAGGTTTACTCAGCACCCGAAAACAAACTGTAACACTCCCCAAAAGCCCCATTTTCTCCTTGCCTCCTCTTAACCACTGAGAGGGGAAGGGGGGAAATAAAAAAAAAAAAAAAAAACCATAACAAAACCCCACCATCCTCTTTTTTTTGTTCGTTTTTGGTTAAAGAACAAGACCCCTCTCCCAGCAGGAATATGAGAATCACATCTTTACAAAGAACTTGCATCTATGTTAACAAAAGTATGTATATACTCCCCCCCAAAAACAAGCAGATTTTCCAAACAGAACGGAAATAACATGCAAATTGCATGGAAGACAATAATAAATTTGTAAGCGCATGTTGTTTTATGCCACTCTTTGTTCTTCAGACTACTGCAAGCCGCGGGGGGGGGGGGGGGGCGGGGGCAGACGGGACACGCGATACTTGCTTTTTTCCCCCCAGGAAAAAAAGGGAATGAGAGAAGCTATTTTAGGAAGTTAATCACAACATTTTTATAGCAGGAGTGACTTGACTGTGCAATTAAAACCAGAGATTGAAAGATACTAAAATGAAAGGCAACAGAAGCTGCAGCCTTGGTTAGTGAATCCCCTGCCCCTTAAACGTTCTCCTGTGTGTTCATATGTTTTGGGTAGTCGGACAAGGAGATTATCCAGCTCACGGCCTCCTTGGCATTGCTAGTTAATGCTGCTGCTCTAACAAGTAACACCACTCCTCATACATAGTTCTTTTCACTCCACTTCTCTTTCCTCAGCCACATCTACTTAATTCTTTGCAATAGAAGACAACAATGCCACTACAAAACACTCAAAGTGGAGTATTTGTTCTCCCCTTCCCCAAGGCAGAAGACAATGAATTTCAAAGTGCAACATTCAGCTGCATGCAATAAATCTAACCCTTCTACTCAAAAGACTGGAAGATTATAATCTCCCTCCCAACACACTGTTTAGAACCACTAAAATAAAGATTAATCAATTAATGCAGGGGAAAAAAAAAAAAAAAAAAAAAAAAAAAAAAAAAGACAAGACCAACTCCCAGCCCCATCATAGCTGCTTGAGCTGCTCCTGAAGAGGCTGTTGTTTCTGGGATCTATTTCTACTGCTTTGCCCGGAGCCTTTTAAATGCTTGCTTCAGACGCAATATCAAGGGATTACAAAAACAGACGATTATTCTTATCTTAATTTTTCAGACATCTTCTTTAAAAGTTACATATACACACAGATAGATAAATTGATAGAGACACATATACACTATTCTCTGCTTCCTCCTTCTCTCTGTTGGTGCAGCTGACTCACAAATCAGAAAGAAGGCTGGTGGGATTTTTATGCTTATTAGAAATCTATGTTATTTTGATCCAGCATTTCTGGAATAATATTTTTTTTTCTCTTCACTCACTGAAAAATATAAATATTTTTTGAGAAACAGAATTTGTAGATGGCAGAAAGGAATGGAAGGCAGGCACAAAATAATCCTTGAAGCCAGCAGGCATATTTTTTAAGGAGTGAAAGCAAGCATGATGCATGTTTACATAATTAATAATAATTACTTTTTAAAAATATAATGGAAAATGTTAATAGTACACATGTGAAGGGGAGCATGAAATCGTAAGTGACAGTTACCTTCCTTTGGAAGAACGTTATATTGAACAGCTTCCCCCTCTATGAATCACTCGGAGCACAAAAACAGAAAGGGATGAGATTATGACTTCATTGATGACAACTATTCTCCTCCTGCCTCGTCCCACCGCTTCTCCAATCCGACACCATCGCTCAAGAAAAATGTTCTCCCATTGGTTCACCTCAAGGAGAGCACCCGCCTCCTGTTCAGAAAGAGCGATCCAACTGAGATTCATTAACTGTTGCTTGGCTTGGAACGGAGGAGGTGGGGCTGTATTAGGAAGAGCATTGCCAGCAGACCGAGAGAGGTGATCATTCCCCTCTACTCAGCACTGGTGTGGCTAAGTCCTTCTCCTCAGGGCTGCTCTTAATCCCTTTATCCCTCAGCCTGTACTGATACCAGGGGTTGCCCTGACCCAGGTGCAGGACCTTGCACTTGACCTTGTTGAACCTCATGAGGTTCACATGGGCCTGCTTCTTAAGCTTGTCCAGGTCCCTCTGAATGGCATCCTGTCCCTCAGGTGTGTCAAACACACCACTCAGCTTGGTGAATTTTCAAATATCATGGGGAGTGGCTTGGCAACTACATCAGCCAATTCCCTCAGGAATCTTGTTGGGTCCCATAGACTTATGTATATTCAGGTTCCTCAGGTGGTCTCGAACCTGATCTTCTCTTACAGACTTTGCTTCCCTAGTCCCTGCCTTGAGGTCCATCCACTCGACAGGTATGGGAAGAGAGGTTGCCAGTGAAGACTGAGGCAAAAAAGTTGTTGAATATCTCAGTCTTCTCCTCATCTGTTGTTACCAGTTTGCCAGTCATGTTCATCAGGGAGAGTACACTTTCTTTGACCTTCCTTTTCTGACTGACGTACCTATAGAAGGCTGTCGTTGTTCAGCCCCGATCGGGACCAGACTACGCAGTCTCTCTCTCACTCCCCCCACCCTCTGAGAGAACAGGGAGAGATAATATAAGGAAAAATGGCTCAAGGTTTGAGATAAGGACAGGGAGAAATCCTTAAAGTTACCGTCACGGGCAAAACAGACTTGACTTGGGGAAAACTATTCATTTATTACTACAAACAGCAGGAGAATGAGACAGAGAACAAGATAACCTCCCCCCACCCCTCCCTCTTCCCAAGCTTAACATTATCTCTACTACCTTCCCCTCCCAAGCGGCACAGGGGGGAAGAGGGAATGGGGGTTGCGGTCAGTTCATCACACGTTGTTCTATGCTGCTGCTTCACGGTTGGGGGAAGAACTCCTCACATTCCTCCCCTGCTCTGTTGTGGGGTCCCACCCATACACCACAGTCCTTTGTGGAACTGCTCCGGCATGGGTCATCTCTTCCACAGAGTGCGGTCTCTCCAGAACAGCTGTCCCAGCGGGCCCTCCACGGGCCACAGCCGCCTTCAGGCATCCACCTCCCCTGGTACGGGGTCCTTCACAGGCTCCAAGTGGATCTCTGCTCCTCCGTGGACCTCCATGGGCTGCAGGGGGACAACCTGCTCCACCATGGTCGTCACCACAGGCTGCAGGGGAATCTTGGCAAGGAGCCGCATTACTCCTCCCCCTCCTTCTGAACTGACCTTGGCGTCTGCAGCCGTTCCTCACAACAGGCTGGCAGATGTCTCTCAGGATCTTTTTTACATCTTATTCACTTCTCATCTCCTCTCCACTTCTTGCAGCCGGGCCGAACCAAGTCAGGCCCAGTCGGCTGCCTGGCAAGAGGCCAGAGGGTGAGGCCTGCAAGGCCCATGAGGCCTGCACCTCCCCCTCTGCGCCTCTGCCCCCGCTCAGCTTCTTCACATCTTCTCTTCTCTCTTTTTTTTTCTGTTTTCCCCTTCTTAAATACGTTATCGCAGAGGCGTTATCACGGAACATTCTGCTACCAATCGGCTCGGCCTTGGCCAGCAGCAGGTCCACCCTAGGCCCGTCCGAGTCCACTGAACAAAGGGGAGCGACTTCTAGCAGTTTCCTGCAGAAGCTATCACCTTAGGCCCCCCCTCACTAAACAAAACCACAACAAAGGCTTTATTATTCTTTGTGGCCCTTGCCAAATTCTGCTCCAGCTGTGCCTTGGCCTTCCTGACCCCATCTCTACACAACCAGGCAATGTCCCTATACTCTTCCCAGGATATCTGTCCCTGCTTCCACTGCCTGTGCATTTCCTTCTTGCTTTGACCAGCAGGTCTTGACTCAGCCATGCTAGTCTCTTGCCGTCCTTTACTGATTTCTTATACCTGGGAATTGAGAGCTCTTGTGCTCTATGGAAAGCATCCTTAAAGATCTGCCAGCTCTGTTCTGCTCCCTTGTCCCTGAGGGCAGTTTCCCAAGGGGTCCCATTGACTAATTCCTTGAACAGCTGGAAGTTTGCTTTCCTAAAATTCAGGGTCCTGACTTTACTCTTCGCCTGTCCCATATCCCTCAGGACTGCAAACTCCATCAGTGCATGATCACTGCAGCCCAGGCTGCCTCCAATCTCAAATATCCCTGATTAACTCACTTGCATTGGTGACCATCAGGTCCAGTAATGCATCCCCTCTGGTAGGGCTGTCTATCACGTGGCTTAAGAAGTTATCTTCAATGCACTCCAGGAGTCTCCTGGATTGCCTACAGCTTGCCATGCTACTTTTCCAGCAGATGTTGGGGTGGTTGAAGTCCCCCAGCAGGACAAGAGCCTGCGAGTGCGATGCCTCCTGTAGCTGGAGTAAGAAGGCTTCGTCAATAGGCTCCCCTTGATTGGGCAGCCTGTAGTAAACACCGACCACAAGGTTCCCTTTCTTGCCTCAGTCTCTAACTCTTACCCATAAGCTTTCAACCTGCTCGTGGCTATTCTTCAGAGAGAGCTCTTCACAATCTATCCTTTTGCTGACATAGAGGGCAACATCTCTGCCTCTCCTTCCTCACCTGTCCCTTCTGAACAGTTTGTAGCCATCGATAGCCACGCTCCAGTCACGGGATTTGTCCCATCAAGTTTCAGTAGTGGCAACTAGGTCATAGCTTTCTAGCAGCACAGTGGCTTCCAACTCCTCCTGTTTGTTGCCCATGCAGCATGTACTGGTGTAGAGGCACTTCAGCTGAGCTGTTGGAAGTGTCACTTTTTTAGAGGAACACACCTTAATTATTTTGAGGTATTTCACCAGTGTTCCCTCGTTGGCTCCTATTACCTCAGGAGCCCCCGGCTCATCTCCGTAAGACTTCAGATGTGCTCCAGTGTACCCAGCAAGTCTCACAGAAACAGGCTGAGGGCCCTCGCTAGCACCTTGTCCCTCAAACCTTGGCATGTCATCCCACGGTTTGTCACAGGCGAGCCCGATAATATCCCGCTCTCCCTTCAAGTCTAGTTTAAAGCTCTGTCAATCAGCCCCGATAGCTTGTGAGCAAAGACCCTCTTCCTCCTTTGAGAAAGGTGAATCTCATCCAATGCCAGCAGGCCTGGTGTTGTGTAGACCATCCCATTATCAAAAAACTCAAAATTCTGGCAGTGACAGCAGCCATGTAGTAACCATAGAATGGTTTGGGTTGGAAGGGACCTTCAACGGTCATCTAGTCCAACCCCCCTGCAAGGAGCAGGGACATCCCTGACTAGATCAGGATGCTCAGAGCCTCATCCAACCTGGCCTTGAACGTTTCCAGGGATGGGGCATCCACCACCTCTCTGGGCAACCGGTTCCAGTGCTCTACAACCCTCAGTGTAAAAAAATTTTTCCTAATATCTAATCTAAATCTACCTCCCTCTATTTTAAAACCATTACTCCTTGTCCTGTCACAACAGGCCCTACTGAACAGCCTCTCTCCATCTTTCTTGTAGGCCCCCTTGAGGTACTGGAAGACTGCTATAAGGTCTCCCCGGAGCCTCCTCTTCTCCAGGCTGAACAGCCCCAACTCTCTCAGCCTGTCCTCATAGGAGAGGTGCTCCAGCCCTCTGATCATCTTTGTGGCCCTCCTCTGGACCCTCTCCAACTGGTCCATGTCCTTCTTGTGTTGGGGGCTCTCCTTCTTATGTTGGGGGCTCAATGTTGGATCAGTATCCACATTCTGCAAAAGAAATCGAATTCACTATTTTCTGTAAATCAAATGTTGTGGAACATATTTATGGGTATGAGTAGAGCGTTCTAAAATTAACACTGTAGCTCCTGGCCCTTGGGCTAGGATCTCGGCAGGGACCAATTGTAGTGATTCTAACAAGGAGACCATTTTACACTGAGGAGTTAGTGATCCACATAACTGAGTGGGTAGGCCCAGGCCTGTGCTGTGCTGCTCTATGCTGCATGAACAGCACGGCCTTCAGGCCTATGTTTTGCTGCACAAATTCCTTGGCTGCAGGGCAAACTTAACCAGCTCATTGTAGTAGAGGACCCTGCAGTCAGCTCACACCTATTACTGGTGATTGAACCACCTGTGTGGCCTTGCCTTTATCTAAAAGTGCAGCAAGAAGTTCTCATGTGAAGATCCTTTAGGAATATAATTGTTTTGACGTGCGGAAAACAGACTCCACAATCTGTAAGACTGTAAAGTAGGTATGTTTATTCGGCGCCGGGCAGCACGGGGGGGGGGGGGGGGGTGTGTGTGTCGTAGTTCAGCCCCGATCGGGACCAGACTACGCAATCTCTCTCTCACTCCCCCCACCCTCCGAGGGAATAGGAGGAGATAATATAAGGAAAAACGGCTCGAGGTTTGACATAAGGACAGGGAGAAATCCTTAAAGTTACCATTATGGGCAAAACAGACTCAACTTGGGGAAAACTATTCATTTATTACTACAAACAGCAGGATAATGAGACAGAGAACAAGATAACCTCCCCCCACCCCTCCCTCTTCCCGGGCTTAATATTATCTCTACTACCTTCCCCCCACGAGCGGCACAGGGGGGAAGAGGGAATGGGGGTTGCGGTCAGTTCATCACGTGTTGTTTTACGCCACTGCTTCATGGTCAGGGGAAGAACTCCTCACATTCTTCCCCTGCTCTGTTGTGGGGTCCCTCCCACGGGCCACAGTCCTTCGTGGAACTGCTCCGGCGTGGGTCATCCCTTCCACGGAGTGCAGTCCCTCCAGAACGGCTGTCCCAGCGGGCCCTCCATGGGCCACAGCCGCCTTCAGGCATCCACCTCCCCTGGTACGGGGTCCTTCACGGGCTCCAAGTGGATCTCTGCTCCTCCGTGGACCTCCATGGGCTGCAGGGGGACAACCTGCTCCACCATGGTCGTCACCACAGGCTGCAGGGGAATCTTGGCCAGGAGCCACATTACTCCTCCCCCTCCTTCTGAACTGACCTTGGCATCTGCAGCTGTTCCTCTCACAAGAAAAGTTCTTCACAACAGGCTGGCAGACACCTCTCAGGATCCTTTTTACATCTTATTCACTTCTCATCTCCTCTCCACTTCTTGCAGCCAGGCCGGGCCAGGTTGGGCCCAGTCGGCTGCCTGGCGAGAGGCCAGAGGGTGAGGCCTGCAAGGCCCATGAGGCCTGCGGCTCCCCCTCTGCGCCTCTGCCCCTGCTCAGCTTCTTCACATCTTCTCTTCTCTCTTTTTTTTTCTGTTTTCCCCTTCTTAAATACATTATTGCAGAGGCATTATCAGGGAACATTCTGCTACCAATCGGCTCGGCCTTGGCCAGCAGCAGGTCCGCCCTAGGCCCGGCCGAGTCCACTGAACAAAGGGGAGCAACTTCTAGCAGTTTCCTACAGAAGCTATCACCTTAGGCCCCCCTTCACTAAACAAAACCACAACAGGGGGGTAGTCCCGCCAAAACCGTGCGCACCTGACGCGGCAACTCACTTTGAATTTATACAACCAAGTGTTACATATACATGAAGTTTCAAAAAAACACGCCTATACATATGCATGAGCTATCCCCGCTTCATATTAAAATTAGTTCCAAGCGGTCATTTGGTCGGTTTTAGCTGGTTCTTGAAGGAGGCCCCTCGGTTCTTATCAGGAACTGTCCTTGTGAGGAATGCAACACTTCCCGCCCCCTCAGGTAGTTTTTACAATAGCTAGTTAGTAAAGCATAAAGCATAAAGCATCATATGTATTAGTATGCACAGCAATAATCAATAAATGCCATATCTATTAAAGTTTCTTTAACCCCTTCTTTCAGTTTTCTTCTAAGAAAATTATATAATAGCTCGAATGACCAAAAAGGAGGAACCCCTCTCCACTGTCAGGATCTGCTCTGTGCAGCGCGCCATGTAAAAATCTATCCAGGCTCCGTCCGATGCTGCACGAACAAGAGGTGCCCAGCATCTGAGGTGACATAAGATTTACTTGCTATCCATATTCCTCTTCTTATTCTATCTTATTAAAACAATTATCTTAGTAAGCCATTTGTTGTTGGGCCTTTCTTATTGAGATGCAGAAAGAACCCTGCACTGTCTCTCTCTCACCTCATCCCTTCCCCACTGGGACAGAATACATAGAGCAGTAGGAGGTGCTCTCTGTCAGAGAAGGTACAGATCTGAAGGGACTGTGGCCTGTGGAGGGCCCACACCAGAGCAGAAGAAATGAGTAAGAGGGAAGAAGCAGTGGAAAACAGTGAGAAACAAGGGAACAACTGAAGGTGTTGTCTGAAAAAGACGGATTCGTTGCCTGGTGTGCAGTAAGCCAATAATCACACACTCAGGAGAGACAAGGTGTGATGGTTTACCCTGAATTACCACACAATTTCTCGCTCACTCTCCCCCTCCCCAGGGAGGTGGGGGAGAGAATTGGGAAGGAAGGAGAACTCATGGGTTGAGATAAAGACAGTTTACTAAAATAACAAGGGAAAACTACAATAATAACGGAATATAAGGATATTAAAAATATACAAAGTGAACAATATATGTTTTCTCACCACCCAATGTCCCAATGACCAATACAGCCCGTCCCGAGCAGCGATCACGGAAACAAAACCGAGCAGCAAGCAAAGGAGCAAAAGGGAGCCAGCAAGGTAGAGGGAACGATGCCAGCAAAACGAGGAGGAAAGATGGGTGCCAGGAAGGCAGATACCCGCCCTGGCCTGCCCCCACTTATATACTGAGCATGACGTTTATGGCATGGAATACTCTCTTTGGCCAGTTTGGGTCAATTATTCTGCCTGTCTTTCGCCCAGCTTCCTGCATCTGCAAATTAGCGAGACTTGGAAAGCAGGAGTCGTAGTTCAGCCCTGATCGGGACCAGACTACGCAGTCTCTCTCTCGCTCCCCCCACCCTCCAAGAGAATAGGAGGAGATGATATAAGGAAAATGGCTCGAGGTTTGAGATAAGGACGGGGAGAAATCCTTAAAGTTACCGTTACGGGCAAAACAGACTCAACTTGGGGAAAACTATTCATTTATTTCTAAAATTAGCAGGAGAATGAGACAGGGAACAAGATAACCTCCCCCCACCCCTCCCTCTTCCCGGGCTTAACATTATCTCTACTACCTTCCCCTCCCGAGCGGCATGGGGGGGGAAAAAGGGAATGGGGGTCGCAGTCAGTTCATCACGCGTTGTTTTATGTCGCTGTGTCATCGTCAGGGGAAGAACTCCTCGCATTCCTCCTCTGCTCCAGCGTGGGGTCCCTCCCACGGGCCATAGTCCTTCGTGGAACTGCTCCGGCGTGGGTCATCTCTTCCACGGGTGCAGTCCCTCTAGAACAGCTGTCCCAGCGGGCCCTCCACGGGCCACAGCCTCCTTCAGGCATCCACCTGCTCCAGAGTGGGGTCCTCCACAGGCTGCAGGTGGATCTCTGCCCCTCCGTGGACCTCCATGGGCTGCAGGGGGACAACCCGCTCCACCATGGTCTTCACCACGAGTTGCAGGGGAATCTTGGCCAGGAGCCGCATTACTCCTCCCCCTCCTTCTTCACTGACCTTGGTGTCTGCAGCCGTTCCTTACAACAGTCTGGCAGACGCCTCTCAGGATCCTTTTCACATCTTGTTCACTTCTCATCTCCTCTCCACTTCTTGCAGCCAGGCTGGGCCAAGTTGGGCCCAGTCGGCTGCCTGGCGACAGGCCAGAGGGTGAGGCCTGCAAGGCCCACGAGGCTCGCGCCTCCCCCTCTCTGCCTCCTGCTCAGCTTCTTCACATCTCTCCTCCCTTTTTTTCCTGTTTTCCCCTACTTAAATACGTTATCGCAGAGGCGTTATCACGGGACATTCTGCTACCAATTGGCTCGGCCTTGGCCAGCAGCGGGTCCGCCCTAGGCCCGGCCGAGTCCACTGAACAAAGGGGAGCGACTTCTAGCAGTTTCCTACAGAAGCTACCACCTTAGGCCCCCCCCTCACTAACAAAACCAGAACAGCAGAACAGTGTCCTTGGTCTCATTCACAACAACTGGTATCATCAGGGTGTTTATCAACATTCTTCACACATTAAATCCAAAACATACCAGCTACTGAGAGGAAAAATTAACTCCATCCCTGCCAAAACCAGGACACAAGGCAAGTTAGAGAAAAACTCAGGTGAAGTCAGAGTATGAGTAGAGCCTGTGCTTTAATTCAGGGACTATAGACCATGGTCATGAAAGGCATGAGCCTTGCTCATGAATTGGAAGCTAATTCTGATTCCCCCATTTCTGTTCCTGCAATCCCTCAAAAAAAAAAAGGGATGTACTTCATAGCTTTTAAAGCATTCAAAGGGCAATCTTAGGAATTATTGCAGACTGTCTTAATTGCAAAAAAAAACCAATTTCAGATGAGAAATGCAGCATAGTTTCATAGCCTCCTGAACAATTCTGGTATTTTTCTTTTGTAGGACTGTGTGAGGGATTTCAGTAATGGTCCATGTAGGGCCACTATGGGAGATTACAAGCTGCACACAGCTGTGAGAATGCGACCTCGGAGAGGGGAGAATTAGGAGGGTTGTTATTGAGCAGTATGTTGCTGCTATCCGGGAACCGCTGTTAGCCAGCAGAGCACGTACTTGGCAGGCCTTGCTGCATGCGCTGGCCACACGTGCATCAACACCTGGTCAGTACTCTTCCACCGAATTTGCCGAGGGTGTAAACAAAGGCGGCTCGGAGCAGAGAGAGAGAGAGAGAAAGGACCCAGAGCATCCTCCTGCTCGGCGGTGTCTCCGGCTTAGTCGGGGTGGTAAGACTCTCACAAAGGGAAAACAATATGCTGGTAACTGCTTATGCTAGGAACTGTAACTGCTTATGCTGGTAACTGCTTATGCAAGGCTATAATAGAGCAATAAATACTGTTGTGCTTTTAAATATCATATGCTGGGTGAACTTTGTGCATAGGAATCCTACGAACCAGCTACAAGGACACAAAGCTGGAATCCTGTTAAGCATCACTGAGTGGATGCAAGAGAGAACAAGTGTGCAACAGATAGTCTTCCTACTTTTTCAGTCCTCCCTAAATTGGGTTTGAGAGTGCTGTTAAGGATGTTAAAAAAAGCACCAAATCCAGTAGACAGACCAATGCATTTTTCCTTCCTGGCCACTGAAGGCCAGCCTGGTGTACTCTAAGACTTGAGAGGTCTCTCTGTCCCAGTCTGATAGATGTGGCTGCTGTTTCTGTTTGTAGGTCTAGCCAGTAGTAAGGCTGAGCATATATTCCAGAGAGGCACATACACAAACATGTGATACTAACACAGGTGGCCACACAGTATAATAGACAGAGCAGTGCCTTTAGCAGCACTCATGTATAACACTACCAGAACTCACATAAAATATTAAGTACAGAGCACCAAATCTCATTCCTCCTCTCTGGCTGATCAGGATTGAAATTCACTAGTGAAAACACACACATCCTCACTCTTTAGATTCACAAGTACACATACATTCATGGATACCATGAATATTAGCATGGGCTATTGTTGTCCCAAAATCAGGGGTTCTTTTACCCAATGTGCAAAAGCCAATCAACACAATGAGTCGAGATATTTGTATTTATTTTGATTCTGCAGAAGTGGGTGCTAGGCATCTAACACAGCCAGCACACCTCTCAGAAATACAAAGGGTCTTTTATACAAAATAATAACAAGGGGGAAATCACAATGCAATAACTGATTGGTTACCCATACTCTTCCCACTACCCATGATTACATATGTTCATTTTTTAAACATTTAGAGAGGTCCTCTTCATTAGCGTACTCATTATCCATAAGAGGGTGTCATTTTTAGCATTAAAATCACCTAAGGGTATTTCAGGACACGAATTTTGGTTAGGGTCCAGTGTGGGTTTATATAACAAACCACAGATCACCTACACACAATATACACTCGGCAGGTCACATGTCGCTTTATGCTGCAGTTTACTAAGAGGAAACCTACAATAATAACAAAATATAAGAACCTTAATATATATAAAATGAACAATGTACAATTTCTCACCACCCAATGTCCAAATGACCAATACTCTGTCTGTCTTTGGCCCAGCTTCCTGCACCTGCATATTAATGAGACTTGGAAAGCCAGACAGTGTCCTTGGTCTCATTAACAACAACTCTGATCATCAGAGCGTTTTTATCAGCATTCTTCACATACAAAACCTAAAGCTACTGAGAGGAAAATTAACTCCATCCCTGCTAAAACCAAGACAGTATTCACCCCTTATTCCATACCATTTACTTCATGCTTATACGCACACACACAGACTGCCTATATCTGTCCAGGAAACTTTTAATTTCCTCCGGACTATAATCCGTTAATTCGTCTGTTTGCATTGCCTATCCGTTTCCACTTAAAGATCTTATAACTTAACACTGCACCTTGCACGGCAACAATACCAACCTGGATGTATCACTTGTTCTAACGGGGTCGACCTGCGACATTGCACACACCAGAACTCTAAGCTATAGCACAAATATAAATCAGCTGGAATAAACTTACGTCCACACCAACAATACTGAACAGTAACAAAAATATGACACTGTTGACACAAAGGACACACATACAAACACACCACCTCTATAACGAGGAAGCTCCAAAGACTGAGGGCTCCTTTTCCAGATCTATGGGACCTGGATCAAAGGGATTTTCTGGCTCCCTGTTAGTCTTTGTTTCCACAGGCGGAGGAGTGGACTGGGTAACGGGTGCTGTCGGATCCCCTTTCTGTGTGTGATTCTTTAAGGCTTCAAACATTACACGCCACGCCGGTAATAACTTATGAACAGCAGGGTCACCCCACGTTGCACAGTCCCATAGTCTAATAACTATGGTGTCCCAGGTGCCCACCGTGTATATATTAGAGGTGTTAGCATCTGATACGTGAGCGGACACCCAAGTCAACAAGCTCTTCAGGTCAGTGTTATTAATAACACAGTTCTGTTCCTCCAACACTTTTGTTAGAATCGTTAAAATTGATTTATGTTCCTTTGAAGCAGTGCTTCCCATCGTTCCTAGCCGCATTACCTCCTTTAGCCGAGGTAACGGATACTGGGCAGACTTCCCCAGTTCGGCTAGGTTTCTTTTTGGAGCCATGCTCCCCTCGTTCCCGGCCGCTTACCTCCCTTCCTTGAGGTAACAAATTCGCTGCGCAGGCTTCCTACTAATCGGCCGGGCGTTCCCACCGGAATCACAATCTTCTAATCTTCACTACTTCTAACAAGTCCCTGTTCGGGTGCCATTTGTGGGAACGTAGTCACGGACCCCCGCTGCATGCTAAGCAAAAATCATTTATTGTTACAGCTTATGTGCTTATATACCCTCTGATCACCCAACCACCACCAGGTGTCCTTTCTCTTGTTTTCCTTCTCTCAGAAAGTCCCTTGTTTCTCATTCCCATGGCTTCTGATACTCATCATCCCCAACAGGTCTGTTACCGAGTGTCCTGGTGATATCCATAAATGAAATTTTTATGAAATTTACATTAATGAGTTTTTATTAAATTTTCCATTAGGCAAGGACAATTAATATCTTGTGAAACAGAATCTGGCTTGAGCAAGCCAAGTTACTTTGTATAAACAATGCATACTCTGCTAACAACTATACCCTTGAAGAGAAACAGAGACTGATAAAAAGAAACATCTTGCCCCAAAATGTGCAGAAGGCTGGGTGGTTGTCAAAGGAGCATGAAGTAAGCAAGTATCTGCATGGTTGTTGTGGTTTAGCCCTAGTCACTATGCAGTTTCTCGCTCACCCTCCCCCTCCCTAGCAGGATGGGGGAGAGAATTGGGAAGAAAGGAAAACTCGTGAGTTGAGATGAAGACAATTTACTAAAATAAAAAGGGAAAACTACAATAATAACAAAATATAAGGATATTAAAAATATACAAAGTGAACAATATGTGTTTTCTCACCACCCGATATCCCAATGACCGATACAGCCCGTCCCGAGCAGCAATCACGGAAACAAAACCAAGCAGCAAGCAAGGGAGCGAGAGGGAGCCAGCAAGGTAGAGGGAACGATGCCAGCCAGTGAGAGAGAGAGAGATGAGAGGTGCCTACCATGCAGGCAAGCCCCACTTACATGCTGAGCACGACATTTATGGCATGGAATACTCTCATTGGCCAGTTTGGGTCAATTATTCTGTCTGTCTTTCTCCCAGCTTCCTGCATCTGCAAATTAGCGAGACTTGGAAAGCAGGACAGTGTCCTTGGTCTCATTCACAACAACTCATAGCATCAGGGTGTTTTATCAACATTCTTCACACATGAAATCCAAACCACACTGGCTACTGAGAGAAAAATTAACTCCATCCCTGATGAAACCAGGACAGTATCCACCCCTTATTCCATACCATCTATGTCATGCTTATACATATATACAAACAGATATCATTCCCTCAATCTATGGGCCATCCCTCCAAAGTCTGTTGAGTTCATTTAGTCCAGGACTTTGGACTCCATCTGTCATAACAGTTTTTCAGGACATGAGAGACGGTATGTAGTGTGGGGTTGTTGCATGCTGCATCTGGAACTTGCAGTTGGTATATCTTGCATGGCTGGTGTATCATGTCCATGGTCTGCGAGTTGAAGATGTTGATCTCGAGAAAGTTGTTGGTCACCAGTTCTTGTTCCATCAGTGCTGCACCTTGCCCAGTTTAATCAAAGTTCCTTCTTCACTGATCAGGGTCTTATAGAATCATAGAATCTTTAAGGTTGAAAAAGACATACAAGATCATCAAGTCCAATTGTCATAGTTTAGCCCCGATTGGGACCAGACTACACAGTCTCTCTCTCACTCCCCCCACCCTCCGAGAGAATAGAGAGAGATAATATAAGAAAAAAAGGCTCAAGATATGAAATAAGGACAGGGAGAAATCCTTAAAGTTACCATTACAGGCAAAAGAGACTCGACTTGGGGAAAACTATTCATTTATTACATTACTAAAACCAAAGCTGGATAATGAGACAGAGAACAAGATAACCTCCCCCCACTCCTTCCTCTTCCTGGGCTTAACATTATCTCTACCACCTTCTCCCCCCGAGTGACACAGGGGCAAAGAGAGAATGGCAGTTTATGGTCAATTCATCACACATCGCTTTACGCCGCCACTTCCTCGTTGGGGGAAGAAATCCTCACATTCCTCCCCTGCTCCATCATGGGGTCCCACCCACGGGCCACAGTCTTTTGAGACACTGCTCCGGCATGGGTCATTTCTTCCAAGGTGTGCAGTCCCTCCAGAACGGCTGCCCCAGCGGGCCCTCCATGGGCCACAGCCACCTTCAGGCATCCACCTGCCCCAGCATGGAGTCCTCCACAGGCTGCAGGTGGATCTCTGCTCCTCCATGGACCTCCATGGGCTGCAGGGGGACAACCCGCTCCACCATGGTCTTCACCACAGGCTGCAGGGGAATTCTGGCCAGGAGCAGCATTACTCCTCCCTTTCCTTCTTCACTGACCTTGGCATCTGCAGCTGTTCCTCTCACAAGAAATTCTTCACAATTGGCAGGCACATGCCTCTCAGAATCTCTTCACGTCTCCTCTCCACTTCTTGCAGCCGGGCTGGGCCAAATCAGGCCCAGGCAGCCGCCTGGCGGGAGGCCAGAGCGTGAGGCCTGCAAGGCCCACAAGGCTCGCGCCTCCCCTTCTCTGCCCCCACTCCAGCTTCTTCACATCTTCTCTTTTCTTTTTTTTTTTTTCTTCCTGTTTTTCCCCTTCTTAAATATGTTATCACAGAGGTGTTATCACAGAACATTCTGCTACCAATTGGCTTGGTCCTGGCCAGCAGTGGGTCCGCTCTAGGCCTGGCCGAGTCCACTAGACAAAGGGGAAACAACTTCTAGCACTAAATAAAACCAGGACATTGTGACTTTACCTTTTTATTCAATACACCATGCTGAGGGATTAAAATATTGATAAGCTCTGTGGTTCACAGTTTTCCAAATGGAACCTAGATAAAAACTCCAGGGTAAATAATTTCTTATTGTTCTGCCATTTTCTCAAAAGTCCTGGTTAAATCAAATGTCAAAATTCCCCATTCTGTTGGGTCTTCTGCTGACTTTGGCAGGGGTAAACAGGCCGTAATTTGACTGGTATTTTGCATTTTCCCAAAGGATTGGATTAACTGTAAAACAACATTTCCATTTACAGTGCTAGAGTATTTACAAAACCACAACACCAATACAAACACCAAACAAGCCTCACACATTTCTCTTAAATTTCAGTTTTAACTTATCTTGATTAATAGATTGTACAGTCCACTGATTCTGTGGTGCTGCCCTCTTCACATGAGTGTAGTGGATCCAGGGCTCAATTTCTTCAACCTTGACTGCAGTATAGGTTGTCAGTAACACTTGGTGAGGTCCTTTCCACTGCTCTTGCCACGGTTCAGAGTTGCATATCTTTACATACACTAAATCTCCTGGTGGGTACCAGTGCACAGGAGTGTCCAGAGTGAGTGGTCCGGTCAACACAATATGTCGACGGAGCTTGGCAAGTGTTTTACCTAAAGAAATCAGATACAGCTTTAAATTTGTTTCCTCAATCCCTTTAATTTCTCCCGGAGTCCATGGTGTCTGATAGGGTTTCCCATATAATATTTCATATGGGCTAATCCCATCTGTAGATCTTGGTTGGATTCAGATCCTTAAAAGGGCCAATGGCAATGCTTGCGACCACTTTAAGGATATCTCTTGACATAATTTGCTAAATTGTCTTTTTAAGGTTTGATTCATCCTTTCTATTTTTCCACTAGACTGCAGTCTCCATGGGGTATGTAGATCCCATTTGGTACCCAAAATTTTGCTCAACTGTTGCACTATATCTGCTACAAAATCATAGAATCATAGAATAGTTAGGGTTGGAAGGGACCTTCAAAGGTCATCTAGTCCAATCCCCCTGCAAAGAGCAGGGACATCCCCAACTAGATCAGGATGCTCAGAGCCTCATCCAACCTGGCCTTGAACGTTTCCAGAGATGGGGCATCCACCACCTCTCTGGGCAACCTGTTCCAGTGTTCTACAACCCTCAGTGTAAAAAATTTTTTCTAGTGTCCAATCTAAATCTACCTCCCTCTATTTTGAAACCGTTACCCATCGCCTTATTGCAACAGGCCCTACTGAGCAGTCTCTCCCCATCTTTCTTGTAGGCCCCCTTGAGGTACTGGAAGACTGCTATAAGGACTCCCCGGAGCCTTCTCTTCTCCAGGCTGAACAGCCCCAACTCTCTCAGCCTGTCCTCATAGGAGAGGTGTTCCAGCCCTCTGATCATCTTCGTGGCCCTCCTCTGGACCCTCTCCAACTGGTCCATGTCCTTCTTATATTGGGGGCTCCAGAGCTGGACACAGTACTCCAGGTGGGGTCTCTGCAGGGCAGAGCAGAGGGGCAGAATCACCTCTCTCGACCTGCTGGCCACGCTCCTCTTGATGCAGCCCAGGATGTGGTTGGCCTTCTGGGCCGCAAGGGCGCATTGTCAGCTCATGTTGAGCTTCTCATCCACCAGCACACCCAAGTCCTTCTCTTCAGGGCTGCTCTCAATCCATTCTCCGCCCAGCCTGTATTTGTGCCTGGGATTGCCATGACCCAGGTGCAGGACCTTGCACTTGGCCTGGTTGAACTTCATGAGGTTGGCACGGGCCCACCTCTCCAGCCTGTCAAGGTCCCTCTGGATGGCATCCCTCCCTTCCAGCGTGTCGACGGCACCACACAGCTTGGTGTCATCAGTGAACTTGCTGAGGGTGCACTCTATCCCACTGTCCATATCGCCGACAAAGATGTTGAACAGGGCCAATCCCAGTACCGACTCCTGAGGAATGCATAATGTAGTCCTGTATTCGAGGACATCCCTATCGGTACCCCAAACCTTGGTATTATTTCCAATCAACAGTTTTTTAACTACTTCTCTAGCTTTGTTATTGTGGCAAGGGAAATCTTCCAGTCAACCTGAAATGGTATCAATCAATACTAACAAACACCTGTAACCATTTTGTTTAGGTAACTCAGAAAAATCTGCCAGTAGTCCCCAGGAAAGTTCCCTGCTTAAGAACACTAGGAGATTATCTCTTTTGATTTAGAGGATTATTTAGTGGATGGAGAGCAGAATAAACCCCCCACAATCCAGGAGGAAGCAGTTATCAACCTGCTACGCCACCTGGACACTCACAAGTCAATGGGCCCAGATGGGATCCACTCCAGAGTATTGTAGGAGCTGGCAGAGGAGCTTGCCAAGCCACTCTCCATCATTTATCAGCTGTCCTGGTTAAAAGGGGAGGTCCCAGATGACTGGAGGCTTGCCAATGTGATGCCCATCTACAAAAAGGACCAGAAGGAGGATCCAGGAAGCTACATGCCTGTCAGCCTGACCTCAGTACCAGGGAAGATTATGGAGTGGTTCATCTTGAGTGTGCTCACCAGGCATGTGCAGGACAACCAGGGGATCAGGCCTAGCCAGCATAGGTTCATGAAAGGCAGGTCCTGCTTGACCAACCTGATCTCCTTCTATGACCAGGTGACCTGCCTAGTGAATGAGGGAAAGGCTGTGGTTGTGATCTACCTGGACTTCAGCAAAGCCTTTGACACTGTCTCCCACAGCATTCTCCTAGAGAAGCTGGTGGCTCATGTCTTAGACAGGTGTACTCTGCAATGGGTTAAAAACTGGCTGGATGGCCGTGCCCAGAGAGTTGTGGTGAATGGAGTTAAATCCAGTTGGTGGCCGGTCACAAGAAGTGTTCCCCAGGGCTCAGTGCTGGGGCCAGTCTTGTTTAATATCTTTATCAATGATCTGGATGAGAGGACTGAGTGCTCCCTCAGTAAGTTTGCAGATGACACCAAATTGGGCAGGAGTGTTGCTTGAGGGTAGGAAGGCTCTGCAGAGGGATCTGGACAGGCTGGATCGATGGGCCGAGTTGAACTGTATGAGGTTCAACAAGGCCAAGTGCCAGGTCCTGCCCTTCGGTCACAACAACCCCATGCAACCCTACAGGCTTGGGGAAGAGTGGCTGGAAAGCTGCTCAGAAGAAAGGGACCTAGGGATGCTGGTAGACAGCTGGCTGAACATGAGCCAGCAGTGTGCCCAGGTGGCCAAGAAGGCCAACAGCATCCTGGCTTGTATCAGGAACAGTGTGGCCAGCAGGAATAGGGAAGTGATTGTGCCCCTGTATTCAGCACTGGTGAGGCCATACCTTGAATACTGTGTTCACTTTTGGGCCACTCAGTACAAGAAAGACATTGAGTTGCTGGAAAAGGAGCCCTCAGCCTTTGGAGCTTCCTCGTTATAGAGGTGGCGTTTTTGTGTGTGTGTCCTTTGAGTTGATGGTGTCATTTTTTTTTTTTTGTGTCATAGTTTGTGTGTCCTTTGTGTGTCCTTTGTGTCAACAGTGTCATATTTCTGTTACTGTTCAGTGTTGTTGGTGTGGATGTAAGCTTATTACAGGTGATCTATATTTGTGCTATAGCTGAGTGTTCTGGTGTGTGCAATGTCGCAGGTCGACCCCGTTAGAACAAGTGATACATCCAGGTGGGTATTGTTGCCATGCAAGGAGCAGCATTAAGTTATAAGATCTTTAAGTGGAAACGGATAGGCAATGCAAACAGACGAATTAACGGATTATAGTCCGGAGGAAATTAAAAGTTTCCTGGACAGATATAGGCAGTCTGTGTGTGTGCGTATAAGCATGAAGTAAATGGTATGGAATAAGAGGTGGATACTGTCCTGGTTTCGGCAGGGATGGAGTTAATTTTCCTCTCAGTAGCTTTGGATTTTGTATGCGAAGAATGCTGATAAAAACGCTCTGATGATCAGAGTTGTTGTTAATGAGACCAAGGACACAAGTGCACAAGTCCATGGGACCTGATGAGATCCATCCGCGGGTCCTGAGGGAACTGGTGGATGAAGTTGCCAAGCCGCTGGCTATCGTATTTGAGAAGTTGTGGCGGTCTGGTGAGGTCCCCGATGACTGGAAGAGAGGGAACATAAACCCCATTTTTAAAAAGGGGAACAAGGAAGACCCGGGCAACTACAGGCCGGTCAGCCTCACCTCTGTGCCTGGCAAGGTCATGGAGCAGATTCTCCTGGAAACCACGCTAAGGCACATGGAGAGCAAGGAGGTGGTTGGTGACAGCCAACATGGCTTCACCAAGGGCAGATCGTGCCTGACCAATTTGGTGGCCTTCTATGATGGGGTGACGGCATTGGTGGACAGGGGACGAGCAACGGATATCATCTACCTGGACTTGTGCAAAGCTTTTGACACTGTCCCGCACAACATCCTTCTCTCTAAACTAGAGAGACATGGGTTTGATGGACGGACCACTCGGTGGATAAGGAGTTGGCTGGATGGCCGCACTCAGAGAGTGGTGGTCAATGGCTCAGTGTCCAAGTGGAGACCGCTGACGAGTGGCGTCCCTCAGGGGTCCGTATTGGGCCTGGCCCTGTTCAACATCTTTGTCGGCGACATGGACAGTGGGATAGAGTGCACCCTCAGCAAGTTCGCCGAGGACACCAAGTTGTGTGGTGCCGTCGACACGCTGGAAGGGAGGGATGCCATCCAGAGGGACCTTGACAGGCTGGAGAGGTGGGCCCGTGCCAACCTCATGAAGTTCAACCAGGCCAAGTGCAAGGTCCTGTACCTGGGTCATGGCAATCCCAGGCACAAATACAGGCTGAGCGGAGAATGGATTGAGAGCAGCCCTGAGGAGAAGGACTTGGGAGTGCTGGTGGACGAGAAGCTCAACATGAGCAGGCAATGCACCCTTGCGGCCCAGAAGGCCAACCGCATCCTGGGCTGCATCAAGAGAAGCGTGGCCCGCAGGTTGAGGGAGGTGATTCTGCCCCTCTACTCTGCCCTGGTGAGACCCCACCTGGAGTACTGTGTCCAGTTCTGGAGCCCCCAACATGAGAAGGACATGGACCAGTTGGAGAGGGTCCAGAGGAGGGCCACGAAGATGATCAGAGGGCTGGAGCACCTTTCCTGTGAGCACAGGCTGAGAGAGTTGGGGCTGTTCAGCCTGGAGAAGAGGAGGCTCCGGGGAGACCTTATAGCAGTCTTCCAGTACCTCAAGGGGGCCTATAAGAAAGATGGGGAGAGACTGTTCAGCAGGGTCTGTTGCGATAGGACAAGGGGTAATGGTTTTAAAATAGAGGGAGGTAGACTTAGATTAGATATTAGGAAAAAATCTTTTACACTGAGGGTTGTAGAACACAGCAACAGGTTGCCCAGAGAGGTGGTGGATGCCCCATCCCTGGAAACGTTCAAGGCCAGGCTGGATGAGGCTCTGAGCAACCTGCTCTAGTCGGGCATGTCCCTGCTCCTTGCAGGGGAGTTGGACTAGATAACCTTTGAAGGTCCCTTTCAACCCTAACCATTCTATGATTCTATGATTCTATGATTCTAAATGATATGATGAAAAATGTGCTGCATTTATGTTGGGGCTGCACCTTTGCATAAAGGACTCCTTTCAATTGGAGACTGAGAGACCAACTTCAGATTCAAGAAGGAGAGAGTCAAGTAGTCGGTCTAGAGGACCATAATGGCTTACTTAAGGAGGCGCTGTTCTCAGCACAGGCTGCTGGAGATACCTACTATGAGGCCGCCAAAAAGTGATGCAGCTGTTTGCCAAGAAACGGACATATTTTCAAGTGAGGCTCAAGGAGAGTGAATAGCTGACACCAAAGTGGCTGCCATTTGTGCCCAGGGGTGGGACCCGGCGGCTGAGATAGATTACATACTCTCCATTTATTATGACTGAGGATGAGGGAAATCCATACCCACCACAAGAAGATGTGCCTTTACCCAAACTAGGAAACAAAAAGGAAGGCACCAGGATGATAAATGTGAATAGAAGGATGTGCAGACGACAGTTATGGGCATCATAGGAGTCCGTCCATCTCTGAGGATGCACTGGAAGAAGATGAAAAGAAACCATGCCATCTTTATATAGTACTGAATTGTGAGACGTAAGGGTTTATTATAAGTGGGAAATAGAAGGAACCCCCCCCAATCCGGCTATTACAATTCTGGGATGCAGGCACCAACAGCTTGGAGCTATATAAACGTGAGGTGTGGTGGATAGGGTCTCCGTCCAATGCTAGAGCCATTGACAGTGCAATCAGATCTACACAGGTAGCATGGGGAACAAACAGGAAGTGTTAGAGATGCGAGCACGCCTGCAGGGCTACGACCTTGTTGGCATCACGGAAATGTGGTGGGATGACTCCTATGACTGGAGAGTTGGAATGGAGGGATATAGGCTCTTTAGGAAGGACAGGCAGGGGCGAGGAGGAGGGGATGTCACCCTCTATGTCAGCAACCAGCTGGAGTGCATGGAGCTCCACCTGGGTCTGGATGAGGAGCTGACAGAGAGCTTATGGGTCAGGATTAGAGGGAGGGCAGGGGCAGTTGACATTATAGTGGGGCTTTGCTACAAGCCACCTGACCAGGAGGACTGAGCAGATGAGGCCCTCTACAGCCAGATAGGAGCAGCCTCACGGTCGCAAGCCCTGGTCCTCATGGGGGACTTGAACCACCCCGACATCTGTTGGAGAGACAACACGGCAGGGCACAGGCAATCCAGGAGGCTCCTGGAATGTGTGGATGACATCTTTCTCCTGCAGGTGATAGAGGAGTCAACGAGGAGAGGTGCTATGCTGGACCTTGTTCTCACCAACAGGGAGGGGCTGGTGGGGGACATGGAGCTCAAGGGCAGCCTTGGCTGCAGTGACCATGAGATGGTGGAGTTCAAGATCCTCAGGGCAGCAAGGAGGGAGTGCAGCAAGCTCTCTGCCCTGGACTTCAGGAGGGCAGTCTTTGGCCTCCTTGGGGATCTGATGGGTAAAATGCCATGGGATACAGCCCTGGAGGGAAGAGGGACCCAGGGAAGTTGGTTAATATTCAAGGATCACCTCCTCCAAACTCAGGAGTGATGCATCCCAATGAAGAGGAAGTGGGCAAAAACGCCAGGAGGCCTGCGTGGATGAACAGGGAGCTTCTGGACCAACTGAAAACCAAAACAGAAGCCTACAGAGGGTGGAAGCAAGGACAGATAGCCTGGGAGGAATACAGAGAGATTGTTTGAGTGGCCGGGGATCAGGTAAGGCAGGCTAAAGCCCTGACAGAATTAAATCTGGCCAGGGACGTCAAGGACAACAAGAAAAGCTTCTTTAGGTACGTCGGGGGAAAAAAGGAAGACCAGGGAGAACGTGGGCCCTCTCTGGAAGGAAATGGGAGACCTGGTTACCCGGGACATGGAGGAGGCTGAGGTACTCAATGACTTTTTTGCCTCAGGATTCACTGGTGAGGACTCTAGCCACATCGCCAAAGTTGCAGAAGGCAAAGGCAGGGACTGGGAGAACAAGGAACTGCCCACTGTACTGGAAGAGCAGATTCTGGAACATCTAAGGAACCTGAAGGTGCACAAGTTCACGGGACCTGATGAGATGCATCTGCGGGTCCTGAGGGAACTGGCGGATGAAGTTGCCAAGGCACTCTCAATCATATTTGAGAAGTCATGGCAGTCTGGTGAGGTTCCTGATGACTGGAAAAGGGTGATACAGGGAATTAATTGTCTGCTAAATATTGCTTGATTTAGGAGACTAACTGTCTGCTAGAGAATGCCTAACAATCCTGTTTGCCTTGAAACTCACTTAAACTTATCAGGGACCGGTATGTGTCAAGAAACTGGTATTTGTCAAGGACTAATATGTCAAGCAAAGGACGTGATAACAGGAGCTGCCATTTTAGTTCCACCACAAATCCGGTCAGAAGTCGTTAAGAAACTGCTGAAATCACCAAGCGAAAAGAGAGCATGGGTGAATGACCAAAGTTCATCTAGAGGAAGATAAGACCCCTGAAGAAGTAAACGACCACCAGAGACAGATCTGAAATGCTTACACGAGTGGGGTTTTTTTTAATAACCCTGCCTCACTTATTGTCGTAGTTCAGCCCCGATCGGACCAGACTACGCAGTCTCTCTCTCACTCCCCCCACCTTCCGAGAGAACAGGGAGAGAAAATATAAGGAAAAACGGCTCAAGGTTTGAGATAAGGACAGGGAGAAATCCTTAAAGTTACCGTCACGGGCAAAACAGACTCAACTTGGGGAAAACTATTCATTTATTACTACAAACAGCAGGATAATGAGACAGGGAACAAGATAACCTCCCCCCACCCCTCCCTCTTCCCGAGCTTAACATTATCTCTACTACCTTCCCCTCCCGAGCAGCACAGGGGGGAAGAGGGAATGGGGGTTGTGGTCAATTCATCACATGTTGTTTCACGCCGCTGCTTCATGGTTGGGGGAAGAACTCCTCACATTCCTCCCCTGCTCCGTTGTGGGGTCCCACCCCTACGCCACAGTCCTTCGTGGAACTGCTCCGGCGTGGGTCATCTCTTCCACAGGCGCAGTCCCTCTAGAACAGCTGTCCCAGCGGGCCCTCCACGGGCCACAGCTGCCTTCAGGCATCCACCTCCCCTGGTACGGGGTCCTTCACGGGCTCCAAGTGGATCTCTGCTCCTCCGTGGACCTCCATGGGCTGCAGGGGGACAACCTGCTCCACCATGGTCGTCACCACAGGCTGCAGGGGAATCTTGGCCAGGAGCCGCATTACTCCTCCCCCTCCTTCTGAACTGACCTTGGCGTCTGCAGCCGTTCCTCACAACAGGCTGGTAGATGTCTCTCAGGATCTTTTTTACATCTTATTCACTTCTCATCTCCTCTCCACTTCTTGCAGCCAGGCTGGACAGAGTCGGGCCCAGTCGGCTGCCTGGCGAGAGGCCAGAGGGTGAGGCCTGCAAGGCCCATGAGGCCTGCGCCTCCCCCTCTGCGCCTCTGCCCCTGCTCAGCTTCTTCACATCTTCTCTTCTCTCTCTCTTTTTTCTGTTTTCCCATTCTTAAATACGTTATCGCAGAGGTGTTATCACGGGACATTGTTCTGGTTTTGTTAGTGAGGGGGGGGCCTAAGGTGGTAGCTTCTGTAGGAAACTGCTAGAAGTCGCTCCCCTTTGTTCAGTGGACTCGGCCGGGCCTAGGGCGGACCTGCTGCTGGCCAAGGCCAAGCCAATTGGTAGCAGAATGTCCCGTGATAACGCCTCTGCGATAACGTATTTAAGAAGGGGAAAACAGGAAAAAGGGGAGGAGAAGATGTGAAGCAGCTGAGCGGGGGGCAGAGAGGGGGAGGCGCGAGCCTCATGGGCCTTGCAGGCCTCACCCTCTGGCCTCCCGCCAGGCAGCCGACTGGGCCCAACTCGGCCCGGCCCGGCTGCAAGAAGTGGAGAGGAGATGAGAAGTGAATAAGATGTAAAAAGGATCCTGAGAGACGTCTGCCAGCCTGTTGTGAGGAACGGCTGCAGACGCCAAGGTCAGTTCAGAAGGAGGGGGAGGAGTAATGCGGCTCCTGGCCAAGATTCCTCTGCAACTCGTGGTGAAGACCATGGTGGAGCGGGTTGTCCCCCTGCAGCCCATGGAGGTCCACGGAGGGGCAGAGATCCACCTGCAGCCCGTGGAGGACCCCACGCCAGAGCAGGTGGAGGCCTGAAGGCGGCTGTTGCCCGTGGAGGGCCCGCTGGGACAGCTGTTCTAGAGGGACTGCGCCTGTGGAAGAAATAACCCACGCCGGAGCAGTTTCACGAAGGACTGTGGCGTAGGGGTGGGACCCCACGCTGGAGCAGAGGAGGAATGCGAGGAGTTCTTCCCCTGACGATGATACAGCGGCGTAAAACAACGCGTGATGAACTGACCACGACCCCCATTCCCTTTTCCCCCCCGTGCCGCTCGGGAGGGGAAGGTAGTAAAGATAATGTTAAGCCTGGGAAGAGGGAGGGGTGGGGGGGGGGAGGTTATCTTGTTCCCTGTCTCATTCTCCTGCTAATTTTAGAAATAAATGAATAGTTTTCCCCAAGTCGAGTCTGTTTTGCCCGTGACGGTAACTTTAAGGATTTCTCCCCGTCCTTATCTCAAACCTTGAGCCATTTTTCTTATATCATCTCCCCCTGTTCTCTTGGAGGGCGGGGGGAGCGGGAGAGAGATTGCGTAGTCTGGTCCCGATCGGGGCTGAACTACGACAGACATTCTGCTACCAATCGGCTTGGCCTTGGCCAGCAGCAGGTCCGCCCTAGGCCCGGCCGAGTCCACTGAACAAAGGGGAGCGACTTCTAGCAGTTTCCTACAGAAGCTACCACCTTAGGCCCCCCCTTACTAACAAAACCACGACACTTATGCATATGTATATCTGTATTGTGCAATCCTATGAATATGTATACCTGCACTGTATAAATTTTTGGTAAAATGTGCTGTCGGTGTGCGTGCTTTTGGAGGAGCGATCCCCCACGCACCCGGCGCCGAATAAACATGCCTGCTTTATAACTCTCTCTGAGTTGTAGAGTTTGATCTGCACGTGAATTTGGTGACCCAGATGTGACCCTCTCTGCTCGACCGCAGGACCAGCTGAGAGGGGGACGTCTTTGGCGTGCCCCGAGCCTTTCTCAGAAGAACTCCCTCCCTCATCTGATCACTGCGGGAGTAGACAAGGACCATCAGCAGACCAGGTATGTCAGAGAGGGGATACCTGTAAGTTGTGAGGAGATGTCCTACGCGAGGAAAAAGAGCTGTTGCTCGTCCCTGTGTAGTCCGGACTGGGGGGACTTTGCAGGAATCCCTGAGGGCAGTACGCAAGTCGCGGGAATCCCTGAGGGAAGTGAGTCCCTGTAGTGAATTGAGTGCTTCTCACTGGAATAGTGGGAGCAGCATGTGGGATAGCTATCATCCATGTCATCTGTTGTAACCCATGGGAATTGGAATTTATAGCATTGCGGCTATAATTGGGATATTTATGATAGTCGTTACAAGCTGTATACAAGCTGTGTCTGGTACCACGGGTTGTAGGATAAGTGTTTTATTGTATTGCTAATGTTTTATGTTGTTGTCTGAAGTAAGCTGGGTGAGTGTTTGAGTGAGTGAGATGCAGTCTGACTGCAGAGGGAGTGTGGAGTCCTGATCCGTGGTCAGACTTTGAGACTGTGTTAGTCGAACCGATTGTTAACCCTTTATTGTCCTGTACACATACATCAGGATTTTTCATGCAACCCAATATATGTTTTTGAATGCTTTGGTTGTAAATAAAACATTGAAGTACGGTTTGGGGACGATGTTTGTTTGGTATGGTGAATGTCAAGGGAACTGATCTGACTGGGATAGGATCGAGCGTTCAGGCCAGCTTAAGCAGGTATTTGGGGGGAACTTAAAAGGTGTAAGGAATCAGTAAGAATGGCACTGGTATATGGGAGGAAGTGTAGAGCGGAGTAGTGCCGGGTTTATTTGGTGTGGAGCATGGAGGAGTGCTTGCCCACTGTTTCTTGTTTGTTCGTGCTAAGTGTTTGAAGTGTCATAAGTTATTTCTTTTAAAGGTGAAGAAGGGATTAATACTAAGGAATCAAGCTGATAAATAGTGATCAATGATTTACTAACCTTGAGAGAAAGAACAGCAGAGTCATAAACTTAACATAACGAGATACTTTCAGGATGCCCTAGCAGGAGCTAAGATGAGTTAGATGGGAACACCCTGAGGGGGTACAGACACACTGGCTGAGACCAAGATAAGGGGACTTAAGAAGTTTAGAACCAACTGATAGGGTGGAATAACCAAGGAAATTGGGAACCAGCAAAGATAAGTCAGCAAGAAACCACCCATGCAGCAAGAACAAAGCAGGACAAAGGTCTGAACCCATGCAGCTGGACACAGTGACAAGGAGAGACCGTGACTCCTGAGCACAGACACGAGATGGACGCAGAGACCGGGGAATAACCTGTCATGGGAGGAAACTTATGATAATGATTTCTCGGAAACCTAATTAATCTATAACCAAGTCCGCGGGAATTCTATGAATATGCATGTCTATGATGCATAAATACTGTACCTGTTGCTTAACATGTTGCACACGTTTGGAGGAGCGATCCCCCGTGCTGCCCAGTGCTGAATAAACATACCTACTTTACAATCTTACAGATTGTGGAGTCTGTTTTCCGCATGTCAGAGGGAGACAGGAGTTTCAGGAATTTCATCTCAACAATTGTTTTGAATTGAGGTGCATTTACTGTGGGGCAGGTACGCCCTTGCATCTTTGGCCTTGGATAAGGTATTATTGTTGTCAGTTGAATCAGGTTGTACTCTTTGGCTGAAAAATAAGCAGAGTGTCTGTTATGGGAGGCAAACAAAGTGCGGAGTAGTGAAAAGGAGCCCTCTGGGCTGCATTTTAGCTCACTGGAAGGAGACAGGGGAGCCGCCAGGGGGAAGTGTGAACAAAAAGACTTCAATAAAGTATTGCAACCAATGGTGGCCTTTGTATAAATTAGATGATGAGGAGAAATGGCCCTTTACCAGAACATTGAATTATAATACCTTGTTGCAATTGATGTTGTTTTTGAGGAGAGCAGGGAAATGGGATGAGGTCTCCTATGTGGAGATATTTTTCACCCTCCGGAATCATCCCGAATATCAAACGGACTGTGGATTAGCACCCCCACAGGACCCAATGGGGATGGCTTTGGAAAAGGAAAATAAGAAAGAGGGAAAAGGAAAGATGAAGAGGTGTTGCTCGGCATGCAGCATAGGGCAGAGATGTACAAAGTTGGGGAAAATAAGGGCTACTGGGATGGGAGACCTGCCATTATAAACCACCGGTAGGAGCACAACAAGGAGGAAATGAAGGTTCCGATTCGGAAGCCCCTCCAGATAGTCCAGTATCCTCTGGCACCCAAAGTAAGAAAGAACAGATAGTGGTGCAGGCACCCCTCAGGGAGGCGGTGGGGCCAGAGGGAGGCCCTGTTTTAATGCACCATGAGGCGACACACTCCTCTGGACCCAGGGTTGGAAATAGGAGTACAGCAGTTAGTGTCTCTGTTTATAGCACAGTCAGCAAAGTGATATTCGGAGGAAGTTGCAGAAATTAAGGCCGACAGAGAGCAGAAATTTGGAGACTCTGTTAGATGAAGCTTGGAGAGTGTTTAGCAATAGAGAAGAGGAGGATCGGAGGAAGGATAAACGGATGCTGGTAGCGGCACTGCAAGAGAGTCAGGGGTCTAGAGGTGTGGAACCCAGGAGACCTTTGGAAAAGGACCAGTGTGCATGGTGTAAACAAAGGGGACATTGGAAAAGTGAATGTCCAAAGAGAAAAGGGAAAGGAAGGATACAGGCCCACGCCAAAGAAGATTGACGGGGACCTGGGGAATCTACCCTAGCGGATCCACTGGTTATATTAAAGCTAGGGAAACAACAACAGAATATAGAATTTCTAGTTGATACCGGGGCATCATTTTCGGTTTTAAACCAAGCTTTAACACCTATAGATGATGACTTTGTAATGGTAAGGGGAGCTACTGGCCAAAGTGAGAAGGCGTACTTTTTGAAACCTCTTAAATTTAAATTGGGAAAACAATTGGGAATACACAAATTCTTATATATGCCTAACTCGCCAAAACCCCTATTAGGGCAAGACCTATTGGAACAACTAAAGGCGGAAATAAAATTTGACAAAGGAAAGTGGAACTCCGAGTGGGAGATGACCAGCTAATTGAACTTTTGAGTCTGGCCCTCATAGATATAGATAGTCCTGTTAGCACAGGAATACCTGAGGAAGTCCAGAACCAAGTATATCAGAGGGTATGGGCCTCAGAAATACCAGGAAAAGCGAAAAATGCCTCCCCAGTAGTAGTCAGACTCAAACCAGGGGCGTGGCCTGTAAGAATCAGGCAATACCCCCTCAGGACAGAGGATAGGGAAGGAATCCGACCAATAATCAGCCAGTTTATCAAACATGGGCTGTTAACAGAGTCTGAGTCGGAGCATAACACTCCCATTCTACCAGTCAAAAAGTCGGATGGTAGTTACAGAATAGTACAAGATCTCAGAGCTATTAATAGAATTGTTGAAGATCTGTATCCTGTCGTAGCAAACCCATACACATTATTAACTCAATTGGCACTTGAATTGGCCTGGTTTACCATATTGGACCTGAAAGATGCCTTCTTTTGCCTGCCCTTGAGCACAGAAAGCCAGTTGTTGTTTGCATTTGAATGGGAAAACCCTGATTCTGGAAGAAGGATGTGGGGTAACGTTAGCAGGGCTGCATGTATGCAGGAGGGGCGGTCCGTGGCGATTCACACACTGGACGTGGATGAGTCCACAAGTGGAGGGGGCAGGTGCGTCCACGTACGTGGTGGGCATGGATAAGTCCATGGGCGCAGGGGCAGGTGCACGGCGGGCACGGATAGATCCATGGGCACAGGGGGTGGGTGCGTTCGCGTGCGTAGCGGGTGTACGGGTATTTAACCCTGTGTTGCACAGCATTAAATTGAAGGCTTAGCTTGACGGTATCCGTGTGATGCCCTGCTTTTGCCGGGGTGGGGCTCCGGTGCGTCCTGGGTTGGTTTGCTGGCAAGAGAGCCGGCAAAGGACACAATTAACATGGACTGTGTTACCACAGGGGTTTAAGAATAGCCCCACTCTTTTCAGAAACCAATTAGCTAAAGACTTGGAACGGTGGGAGCGACCACATGGAAGTGGAATAATATTACAATATGTAGATGATCTATTGATAGCCACTGAGACAAAAGAACTGTGTATAATATGGACAGTCAGTCTGCTAAATTTCCTTGGACTTAATGGCTATCGAGTCTCTCCACAGAAAGCACAAGTGGCTCAGCAGCAGGTGACTTACCTCGGATACAAGATAACTTCTGGCCAAAGGACCCTAGGAACAGCAAGAAAGGAGGCCATCTGTCAGACTCCTCGACCACAGACAGCTCGCCTATGGATATATAACTATGGACACTTGGTAAGGCCACTCTATGAACTGTTGAAATCTAATCCAAAAGACCTCACCTGGAATGGAGAGGCAGAAAAAGCATTCCAGCAACTGAAAAGGAAAGTAATGGATGCCCCTTGCCTTGGGGTTACCAGATACTACTAAGCCATTCTGGCTGTTCTCTCACGAGAAGCAGGGAATAGCCCTGGGAATCCTAGCCCAAAACTTGGGACCATATAGAAGGGCAGTGGCGTACTTCTCCAAACAACTTGATGAAGCAAAAGTAAGTAAAGGTTGGCCTAGCTGCCTAAGGGCGATAGCAGCATTGGTGCTAAATATCCAAGAAGCACGTAAGCTTACATTAGGCCAAAAGATGACGGTGTTGATATCTCATACTGTATCCAAAGTATTAGAAATAAAAGGGGGGCACTGGCTCTCACCACAAAGGTTCCTTAAATACCAGGCCGTTCTGGTGGAACAGGATGATGTGGAAATAGTGGTTACTAACATTGTCAACCCAGCATCTTTCCTCAGCGGAACCACGGGAGAACCGGTATTGCATGACTGCCTGGAAACGATTGAAGCAGTCTATTCCAGCTGACCGGCCCTGAAAGAGGAGCCGCTGGAAGATGCTGAAGACTCCTGGAACACAGATGGAAGCAGCTTTGTTCGACAAGGCATCCGCAAAGCAGGGTATGCGGTAACCACTATGGATCAGGTAATAGAATCTGCAGCCCTTGCCCCAAATACCTCGGCACAAAAGGCAGAAAGAATAGCTTTAACCTGAGCATTGGAACTAGCTAAAGACAAGAAGATTAATATCTGGACGGACTCCAAATACGCTTTTGGGGTAGTCCATGCCCATGGGGTGATATGGAAAGAAAGGGGGACTCCTATCCACCCAAGGGAAACATATAAAACATGCTGAAGAAATTCTTAGGCTCCTGGAAGCAGTGCAGCTACCTGAAAAAGTGGCTATCATGCATTGCAAGGCTCATCAGAAAGGAAATACCGCTCAGGAATTGGGCAATGCTATGGCGGACCGGGAAGCCAAAAGAGCGGCTGAGAGGGGCGAATTAGAGGTGCAGTCTTTAGTCCCAGATAAAATACAAAAATACAAATTGATTGTGACCCAGTATTCCGTCCTTTACTTGACATATTAGTCCTTGACAAATACCAGTTTCTTGACAAATACCAGTCCCTGATAAGTTTAAATGAGTTTCAAGGCAAACAGGATTGAAAATTAATTGAAGATTTAGGTGGAGAAATAGAGAAGGGTAGGTGGGCAAAGACTCCACGAGGCAGAATAATAATTCCATTTGCATTATATTGGCCTTCCACAGCTTCTGCAACTCGTCGTGTAGGACTCCACACAGCAGCTTTCCACTTCCGATGTTTTCCTACAATACGACAGGACCCATCAGTAAATAGGGCATACTGCTTCTCATTTTCTGGGAGGTTGTTATATGGTGGGGCCTCTTCAGCACGCATCACCTCTTCCTCTGGTGGCTTTCCAAAATCTTTGCCTTCTGGCCAGTCTGTAATTACTTCTAATATGCCTGGGCGATTGGGGTTTCCTATTCGGGCCCGCTGTGTGAGCAGTGCAACCCACTTGCTCCATGTAGCATCCGTTGCATGATGTGTAGAGGGGACATTCCCTTTGAACATCCAGCCCAGCACTGGCAGTCGGGGTGCCAGGAGGAGCTGTGCTTCAGTACCAATCACTTCTGAAGCAGCTCGAACTCCTTCGTATGCTGACAGGATTTCTTTTTCGGTTGGAGTATAGCAGGCCTCAGATCCTTTATATCCCCAGCTCCAAAACCCAAGGGGTCGACCACGGGTTTCCCCTGGTGCTTTCTGCCAGAGACTCCAGGTAGGGCCATTCTCCCCAGCTGCGGTGTAGAGCACATTTCTTACCTCTTGCCCTGTCCGGACTGGCCCAAGAGCCACTGCGTGAACAATCTCCTGTTTAATTTGTTCAAAAGCTTGCTGTTGTTCAGGGCCCCATTTGAAATCATTCTTCTTTCGGGTGACTTTATACAGAGGGCTTACAATCATACTATAATTTGGGATATGCATCCTCCAGAAACCCACAATGCCCAGGAAAGCTTGCGTTTCCTTTTTGTCAGTCGGTGCAGCCATAGCTGTTATTTTGTTGACTATATCTATTGGAATCTGACGACGCCCATCTTGCCATTTTATCCCCCAAAACTGTATCTCTCTTGCAGGTCCTTTCACCTGACTTCGTTTTATGGCAAACCCAGCTTTCAGGAGGATTTTAATTATTTTCTCCCCTTTTTGAAAAGCTTCTGCTGCTGTGTTGCCCCATACGATGATGTCATCAATGTACTGCAGGTGCTCTGGAGCGTCACCCTTTTCCAGTGCAGTCTGGATCAGCCCATGGCAAATGGTGGGGCTGTGTTTCCACCCCTGGGGCAGTCGATTCCAGGTGTACTGGACCCCCCTCCAAGTGAAAGCAAACTGTGGCCTGCATTCTGCTGCCAATGGGATTGAAAAAACCGCATTGGCAATATCAGTGGTGGCATACCACTTGGCTGCCTTGGATTCCAGTTCATACTGAAGTTCTAACATGTCCGGCACAGCAGCACTCAGTGGTGGCGTAACCTCATTCAGGCCACGATAGTCCACTGTTAACCTCCACTCTCCACTTGATTTTCTCACTGGCCATATAGGACTGTTAAAAGGTGAGTGGGACTTGCTGATCACTCCCTGGCTCTCCAGCCGACGAATCAGCTTATGGATGGGGATCAGGGAGTCTCAGTTGGTGCGATACTGCCGCCGGTGCACAGTTGTGGTAGCAATTGGCACCTGTTGTTCTTCAGCCTTCAGCAACCCCACAATGGAAGGATCCTCTGACAGACCAGGCAAGGTGGACAACTGTGTAATTTCCTCCATCTCCAAAGCACCTACACCAAAAGCTCACCGATACCTTTTTGGGTCCTTGAAATATCCCCTTCTGAGGTAATCTATACCAAGAATGCATGGAGCATCTGGGCCGGTCACTATGGGGTGCTTTTGCCACTCATTCCCTGTCAGGCTCGCTTCAGCCTCCAATACAGACAGCTGTTGGGATCCTCCTGTCACTCCAGAAATACAAATGGGTTCTGTCCCATTATATCTTGATGGCATCAAGGTACGCTGTGCAACAGTGTCCACTAGAGCTTTTTACTCTTGTGGGTCTGATGTGCCAGGCCATTGGATCCACACAGTCCAATAAACTCTGTTGTCCCTCTCCTCTGCCTGGCTGGAGGCAGGGCCTCTCTAATCCTGGCCACAGTATACTGTTGGATACCTGGAGTATCAGGGGCACTTAGTGAACAATCCAGACCGAATGGAATTGCTATGTTTGTGAGCAGCAGGCCTCAAGGACATCACTGAAGCCACTTGTGAGAAAGTAATGAAGCCGCCTGTGGGAAAGTACTGAAGCCACCTGTGAGAAAATAATGAGGCCGCCTGTGAGAAAGTAATGAAGCTTCCTGTGAGAAAGTAAACGAAGCAACCTTGAGAAGAAGGAAAACAGCTGGCATACGTGACTGGGGGCTGAACGTGAAGCAGGGTGCAGGTGGAGAGAACCGTGAGCGTGAACAAAGAGACTTAATGAATCATATTTTAGCTAGGAGCACGTGCATGATATAGTTAACCAATTAGTAGAGAGCTTGCGCATGATACGGAATTAGAAGGGCTATATTAACCGGGATGTATCAACAATAAATTGGCATTTGCTTGTTCATATTGGTCGTGTGCAGTGTGTGTGACTTCAGCGTCAGCAAGTGGCGCCCGAACAGGGACCCTCAGATCGGTGTTGGACATCCCGACGGAGCTGAAGAAGGAAAGAAGAAATGAGGGGGCGGAAGCCGGTCTAAGTCGAGTGCTGCCCCGGCACTCAGGAAGTCGCTATAGCGCAAAAAGGTACAAAAGGTACGGAGGGAATCTCGTCTTGGCCAGGCGAGCGGCCAGTGAGGAGACTGGGTCCACACTGACCAAAGAGGAGTCAGCAGTGGTTAAGCTCCTCCAACATATGCTCTCTATGAGAGGACTGAGTTATGACTCGTCCGTCCTAGAAGCTTTGCTGCAGTGGGCAAAGAAAAGGGAATTAATCCCCACAGTTGATGATCCTTTTGAACTCCCGACATGGGAAAAGATAGGAAAAAAGCTGTGGGATGAAATAAGTAAAGGATCAAAGGAGGCGAGCAAACTCTCCACCGTGTGGAGGCTAATTAATGAAACCTTGAAAAGTATGAAAGCCGAGCGTTCAGTTGCCGCATCTGCTTTCGCGGCTTTAACTCCAGCCGGCGGGTCCACCTATGCCACCAGCATGCTGTTCTTGAGTTTAACGAGCCCTGCCGCCGCCCCGGCTCGTGCTGAGGGTGGGGGGCTTCGAGCCCCAGCAAGGACTGCAGGAACTGCAGCCACAGCCCCTATAACTATAGATATGCGGGCACCAGAGGGAAAAACTGCCGAAAGCCTTTCACCACCATCAGATGTACCACCGCCAGGCACCCCGCCACACTGCGCCAGTGCAGGCTCAGAGTCACGAGCCTTTTCGCCGGCGCCAACAGCTCCGGTTTATCCCCTGTTACCACCTTCTTCCCCGCCACCACGGCGTGAGGAAGAGGGGGATGAACATTCATCCGGCTTGAAGGACGCACAGCTGCAAGAGACGCTGAAAAGGCTGGAAGCCCTAGAGGTTCGCCTAGAAGCGTCGCTGGGAAACTTGTCAACTCCTTCACCTGTGCCACACCGAGACCTGCCAGCGTCCAACCTGTTCGTTCCGAACGGAGCATCGGGTGAGATCAGTCTTTTTGCACCTTTGCAAGGGACGCCGGCGGGAGGGGCCAGGGATCCGAATCTGACAGCATGGTGGAAAGGAGTGATTCGAGATGCCGTGATAGTAGGACAGCCTTTGCCCATGGCATTTCCAGTTGTGACTGATAATACTGGGAAAAGTGTGTGGGAAGCATTAGACTGGAAAATATTGAAGGAAGCTAAAAGTGCAGTTACTCAGTATGGGCTGAAATCATCATATACTCAGTCTGTGCAGCATATTTTTTCGTCACAGTTGTTAGCTCCTTATGGTATCAGAATGATTGTCCAGATGCTTCTGCCACCGTCACAGCAGCTGCAGTTCTTTCAGCATTGCCAGACTGCTTGTGATAGGGCAGCTGCAACGCTTCGACAACAGGGTGATCCATTATTCGGGGTGCAAACTCAAATGCTGATGGTGCCGGCTCTCTTGCCAGCTAACCTACCCCGCACGCACCGGAGCCCCGCTCCGGGGAAAGCAGGGCATCACACGGATACCGTCAAGCCAAGCCTTCAATTTAATGCTGCGCAACACAGGGTTAAATACCCGTACACCCGCTACGCACGGGAACGCACCCACCCCCTGTGCCCATGAATCTATCCGTGCCCGCCACACACCTGCCCCTGCACCCATGGACTTATCTGTGCCCACCACGTACGTGGACGCACCTGCCCCCTGCGCCCATGGACCTATCCGCGCCTAGCGCGCGAATCACTGCAGACTGCCCCTCCTGCATACATGCAGCCCTGCTAACGTTACCCCACAATTCTCCCCTTCTATGCTAAATCATCCTGGTCTAATGGCTGGTACCCTGAGGTGGATGCCGCTATAACATAGTTGATCATGGATAGTCGCCTATTGACCCCTCAATCATAGCATGCACGAAACGTAACAGTAACAGAAACAAACAAAGCATTATCAAAGCAACTGCTAGGATTGTCAAACCCATAGACACAATATTTCTTAGCCATCTAGGTAAACCGAAGAGGTCTGGAAACTACCCCCAGTCCTTTAGGGCTTTGACGTTGAATACTGACTGGGCAGCATGCGCACGCGTCTTCTCCAAGGCCGAGGAGGCGTTCTTGCTGAAGTCCAAACAGCAGGAACCCTGGAGACCTAGGACTCCCTCTAGGTCACTGCAACAGATGCCAGGCCTCGCAAGGGCATAATCTAATGCCAACTTCATTTGTGTCAGTCCTTCGTCGTGTGCTGCTAAGGCAGTCGCCGGTTCAGATATGGCGAGGGCTGTGCGGTTGGCATTCCCAAGAGCCCAACAGGCCACACGCTATGCAAACCTAAGTAGAGTTGGTATAATGCGTGAATTGCTCCCAAAAGTTAGTCGTTATCACTGGCATTGGAAGACTCACAATCAGGATCAATCCCACTAGGATGAGCTGGAGAGTGCCACGCCACTCGGTTACCCTGCTGATCCTTCAGCCACAGCTGCACCAATCAGGCTGGGATCCATCGGGTCCCCGCACCTGTGGAGATACAAGCATACCCTCGTCCCCATGTTAGCAAATCAGCGGGACCTTCCCAGCCTGGGTTTTCTGGCAGGCGGAACCAGACCTTTGGGAGTGCCTTGCCCCCAAACAGCAGCTGACGCGAGGAAAAATGGTTCTGGATAGGGGAAATGGATTGGGGGTTAGCGAAGGACATATGATTCAGTACTACAAGCGCTTCACTGACCAAGACTCCCGGAGAACCCCTCTTTCCCCCCTCTCTGAAGCAGATTAGCTGTGCTTTCAGGGTTTTGTGTGCGCATTCTACAATCACTTGCTTGGTGCTGTTCAGAGGAATGCCAAACGTATGGCGGACTCCCCACGTCTGCAGGAAGTGGTGAGATACCCGTGACGGCCCACGGTCAGTCTTTATTTTCCGAGGTACCCTAGGCAAATAAAAGCCCAGCTCTGGTGCAGGATGGATTTTGTGTTATGGATGTCGTGAATGGACACACGAAGAGAGCTCGGGAGCAAGTGTCGATCGCAACATGAATGTATTTGAAACAGCCAAATAGCGCATAGTCTGTGATATCTAGTTATTGTACCTGGTTCGGAGCATACCTCCGGGGTTAACGCCTGGGTAGTATAAGGCCTGGTTCGGCTTTGCTGCTTGACATGCTGGACAGGCTGCCACTACAGCCCAACCGTGTGAGATGGGCAGTTGGAACTGACGTTGTATGGCGTGCGCGCCCTGATGTAGTATTCTCTGTATCATTTTTTGTAGGCAGGTGACCAAGCATGGAATGTTAATGATTATGCCTAGTATGATGCCTAGTATCACAATTTTTTAGCTAAGGATAGCAACCACCTAGCTATGCCCTACACAAGCTAATAAGATTACTAATGACACCTTATATATATAAAAAAAAACCCAAAACTTAAATTTCACTATTTTCTACTAATTTTCTATTATGATATTCTCTATTACTACAAACATAATAACTTCAGTAACTTTCTTATCTACAAAGCCAGTGACTAATTTTTGCAGGCCTCTGTTGAAACAAGCCATAAACTCCATTAACAATGTTTTGTATCTTAAAGCTTCCCTTCTCATTCCATGGCTTTCTTCCAGCGAGCATGATTGTATCCCTCTCCCAAGGTCAGTTTGCTTCCACTGACACCGTACTGGCTCAAGAAATATCCACATCTCTCTCTTCTTTGTTTATGAGAAGAGGCTTGTTTCAACGCTTTATCTATTAAAGTCTGCACGTATTTCAACACACGCACAGAATACAGATCAAAATACATATATAAAAAGTATGAATAAGCATCCTGCAGCTATTTGTAATAAGCTTATATCAATCCACCAAAAGATTTCTGAATATATCAAAATCATCACTTTGTTGCAGTTTTTTGTACTCCTTTTTGCAAGTTTTGAATACTTTTGTGAATAGATTCCGAATGATCAGACAGATTCATGCAGCAAAGCCCATCAAAATCCTGACAACCATGATTTTGTGCTAATAATAAAAAATCTACTACTGATCTATTCTGTTGCCAACCCGACTACGCCAAAGACACCGCCGAGCAAGAGGATGATTATCAGCTGGGTCAGAGCAGAGAAAGGAGGCAGGCGCAGCACCTTCAGGGCGTCCCCTGTTGTTAATAAAGTGTGCTCTGGGTCCTCTCCCCGTCCCCGCCCCGAGTCACCCCCGTTTTATCCTCAGCAGATTCAGTGAAAGAGTAGCCACTAGACGTTGCTGCACGCGTGGCCAACGCATACAACAAGGCCTGACCAGACGTTGCTGCATTTGTGGCCAGCACATGCAACAAGGTCTGTCAAATATGTGCTCCGCAGGCTAACAGCGGTTCTGTTTTGTAAAATAGTATAGCGTATAGAACCTATATCAATTAACAGTGTTAATAGTACTGATATAATTGCATGTGTTTACTTAGCAAGCCAAAAGCCCAATTTATTTAGCGTAGCTAATGCCTAGGCACTTGCCACATCAAGTGCAAAGATTGAAGCAGCAATAATTTCACCTGGTTTCCAAAACTCTATATTATCTTGGCAATCAGATTCAAAACTATGTGTACTTCGTTTAGGTTTTTATGCTGTCTGGATTTTGATATGTGCTTGCGTGACTACACCATGCTGTGTCGTTGCAATGTATAGGTCTTAAAGCATTTACAATCATTACCCCTCTAGTAACATTAGCTCCTGAATAGTTAGAGAAAATAGGCAGAAGTCCATCTTTAGGGATCCCAAAAGTTCCATCTTCTGTTATTTAGCACTCAGCACTCGCGGCTGCTGTTGTTTTACACAGAGTTGCCATCCTACCGCTATCTGATCTGGCAGATTGAACAAGCATGTTCTGAAAGGCTTATTTGAAGATGATATAGACAAACAAATTATGTCCTGTCCTGTGGCATTAACCATAATTACCCACACATTTGTTCTTTCCGTAACTGATGTCCATGGAGCTGCCACACAGCTTGTTAACAATCCGACGAACGCAAGGCAGCTTGGAGCGCTGATTGTACCCATCGTGCGGGGATCCACTTGTTCACTGCTCCTGTAGAGACACAAGCATATCCTTTCCCCCACGTCATAAGAGGGAATGGTCCTTCCCAATTACCTGTTTCCAGATTCTTATTTTCACTTTTTTTTTTTTTTTTTTTTTTTTTGGCTCAGCTTCCTGCACCTGCTCATTAACGAGACTTGGAAAGCCAGACAGTGTCCTTGGTCTCATTAACAACAACCCTTATCATCAGAGCATTTTTATCAACATTCTTCACATACAAAATCCAAAGCTTCTAAGAGGAAAATTAACTTCATCCCTGCTAAAACCAAGACAGTATTCATCCCTTATTTCACACCATTTACTTCATGCTTATACACACACACACACAAACACGCCACCTCTATAACAAGGAAGCTCCAAAGACTGAAGGCTCCTTTTCTGGATCTATGGGACCTGGATCAAAGGGATTTTTCTGGCTCGCTGTTAGTCTTTGTTTCCATGGACGAAGGAGCGGACGGGGTAACGGGTGCTGTTGAATCTCCTTTCTGCGTGTGATTCTTCAAGGCTTCAAACATTACATGCCACACCGGTCATAACTTTTGAACAGCAGGGTCACCCCGCGTTACACAGTCCCACAGTCTAATACCTATGGTGTTCCAGGAGCCCACTGTATAGATATTACAGAGGTTTGCGTTTGATACGTGAGCGGACACCCAAGTCAACAAGCTCTTCAGGTCAGTGTTATTAATAGCACAGTTCTGTTCTTCTAACACTTTTGTTAGACTCGTTAAAACTGATAGTGTTTCTATGCCAACGCACGCAGCATGGGAAATAAACAGGAAGAACTGGAGATGCGTGCACGCGAGCAGGGCTACGACCTTGTTGGCATCACGGAGACGTGGTGGGACGACTCTTACAACTGGAGCGTCAACATGGAGGGGTACAGGCTTTTTAGAAAAGACAGGCAGGGAAGACGAGGAGGGGGTGTCGCTCTCTATGTCAGCAACCAGCTGGAGTGCGTGGAGCACTGCCTGGGGATGGGGGAGGAGCTGACAGAGAGCTTATGGGTTAAGATCATAGGACAGGGACGGACGGGGGATGTTACGGTGGGGGTCTGTTACAGGCCGCCTGGCCAGGAAGACAGAGCGGACGAGGCGCTCTATAGCCAGATAGGAGCAGCCTCACAGCGGTCACGAGCCCTGGTCCTCATGGGGGACTTGAACCACCCTGACATCTGTTGGAGAGACAACACGGCAGGGCACAGGCAGTCCAGGAGGTTCCTGGAATGCGTGGATGATAACTTCCTCCTGCAGGCGATAGAGGAGCCGACAAGGAGGGGTGCCATGCTGGACCTTGTGCTCACCAACAGGGAGGGGCTGGTGGGGGACGTGAAACTGATGGACAGCCTTGGCTGCAGTGACCATGACGCGGTGGAGTTCAAGATCCACGGGGCAGCAAGGAAACTGCACAGTAAGCTCTCTGCCCTAGATTTCAGGAAGGCGGACTTCGGCCTCTTCAGGGACCTGATGGGCAAAGTGCCATGGGAGGCGGCCCTGGAGGGAAGAGGGGCCCAGGAAAGTTGGTCCATATTTAAGGAGCACCTCCTCCAAGCTCAGCAGAGGTGCATCCCGATGAAGAAAAAGTCGGGCAAAAAGGCCAGGTGGCCAGCGTGGATGAGCAAGGAGCTCCTGGACCAACTGAAAGTGAAGAGGAAAGCCTATAGAGGGTGGAAGCTGGGACAGGTAGCCTGGGAGGACTACCGAGTGACTGTGCGAGCGGCCAGGGATAGGGTGAGGAAGGCTAAAGCCCTGATGGAATCGAATCTGGCCAGGGATATAAAAAGTAATAAGAAAAGCTTTTACAGGTATGTAGGGGACAAAAGAAAATCCAAGGAGAATGTAGGCCCCCTCCGGAAGGTAACGGGTGTCGTGGTTACCCGGGATGTGGAGAAGGCTGAGGTACTCAATGACTTTTTTGCCTCAGTCTTCACTGATAAGAACTCTTGTCTCCCCCCCAAGCTGTGGAAGGCACAGGCAGGGACTGCAAGGATGAAGAACCGCCCACAGTGCTCGAAGAGCAGGTTCGAGATCATTTAAGGAACCTGAAGGTGCACAAGTCCATGGGGCCTGATGAGATCCATCCGCGCGTCCTGAGGGAACTGGCGGATGAAGTTGCCAAGCCACTGGCCATCATATTTGAGAAATCGTGGCGGTCTGGTGAGGTCCCCGATGACTGGAAGAGAGGAAACATAACCCCCATTTTTAAAAAGGGGAGTAAGGAAGACCCGGGCAACTACAGGCCGGTCAGCCTCACCTCCGTGCCTGGCAAGGTCATGGAGCAGATTCTCCTGGAAACCATGCTAAGGCACATGGTGAGCAAGGAGGTGGTTGGTGACAGCCAACATGGCTTCACCAAGGGCAGATCGTGCCTGACCAATTTGGTGGCCTTTTATGACGGGGTAACAGCATCGGTGGACAAGGGACGGGCAACGGATATCATCTACCTGGACTTGTGCAAGGCATTTGACACTGTCCCGCACGACATCCTTCTCTCTAAACTAGAGAGGCATGGGTTCGATGGATGGACCACTCGGTGGATAAGGAGTTGGCTGGATGGCCGCACTCAGAGAGTGGTGGTCAACGGCTCAATGTCCAAGTGGAGACCGGTCACCAGTGGCGTCCCTCAGGGGTCCGTGTTGGGCCCGGCCCTGTTCAACATCTTTGTCGGCAACATGGACTGTGGGATAGAGTGCACCCTCAGCAAGTTCGCCGAGGACACCAAGCTGTGTGGTGCCGTCGACTCGCTGGAAGGGAGGGATGCCATCCAGAGGGACCTGGACAGGCTGGAGAGGTGGGCCCGTGCCAACCTCATGAAGTTCAACCAGGCCAAGTGCAAGGTCCTGCATCTGGGTCGTGTCAATCCCAAGCACAAATACAGGCTGGGCAGGGATTGGATCGAGAGCAGCCCTGAGGAGAAAGACCTGGGAGTGTTGGTAGACGAGAGGTTCAACATGAGTGGGCAATGCGCCCTTGCGGCCCAGAAGGCCAACCGCATCCTGGGCTGCATCAAGAGGAGCGTGGCCAGCAGGTCGAGGGAGGTGATTCTCCCCCTCTACTCTGCCCTGCAGAGACCCCACCTGGAGTACTGCTTCCAGCTCTGGAGCCCCCAACACAAGAAGGACATGGACCAGTTGGAGAGGGTCCAGAGGAGGGCCACAAAGATGATCAGAGGGCTGCAGCACCTCTCCTATGAGGACAGGCTGAGAGAGTTGGGGCTGTTCAGCCTGGAGAAGAGGAGGCTCCGGGGAGACCTGATAGCGGTCTTCCAGTACCTCAAGGGGGCCTACAGGAAAGATGGGGAGAAGCTGTTCAGTAGGGCCTGTTGTGATAGAACAAGGGGTAATGGGTTTAAATTAGAAGGAGGTAGGTTTAGATTAGATATTAGAAAAAAATTTTTTACAATGAGAGTTGTAGAGCACTGGAACAGGTTGCCCAGAGAGGTGGTGGATGCCCCATCCCTGGAATCGTTCAAGGCCAGGCTGGATGAGGCTCTGAGCAACCTGATCTAGTCAGGGATGTCCCTGCTTCTTGCAGGGGGGTTGGACTAGATGACCGTTGAAGGTCCCTTCCAACTCTAACTATTCTATGATTCTATGATTCTATGATTTATGTTCCTTTGAAGCAGTGCTTCTCGTCGTTCTGGTCTGGAGGACCGCGGCTCTATCACCCGCCGCTTTATCCTTGATCTCGGGGACCGCGGCTCTTTTCCCCACCGGGAAAGCGCTAGGACCCCGCTCCGCGCCCCGCGACTCCTCGGGCGCCACCTCGAAACTGGCTCCCACCTCACTATCACCCCTCCGCGAATTTACAAGCGGTGGAGCCGATGGGGCAGAAAGAGAGACAGAGGGCATTTCTGTGTCCTCGTATTTGGGGGGTTGTTCTTTCGGGTCAGGCTCCTCCGGCAAAGAAGGCGTGATACACGGGGGAGTACACCCAAATTCCATCGCCCCTCTACCACCATCAGAGGCTCCCGGCCAAACGAGGCAGACCACCGGAGCGCCACCCCCTGTCCCCTCCGCGCCGTCTCGACCCCGTTCGTCCCCCTCCCCTTCCGAGGGCCACCCTTCTTTGATTGCAGTTAAAGCTGCAACCCACACTTGGTGCGCCTCTCGAGCCTTAGCCAGCAGTCTTTTCACCGAACCTAACATCTCTAGCCGAGTCGCCACACCCTTCGTTCCGACCCCCCCCCTTCTTCCAGTAACTCTTTCCCCGCCGCCTGTAACCGCGCCACGTCCATCACCTCTCCCGGCTTGTTAATCAAGCCCCTTTTCTGCATCCATAGGATGAACTCCGTCAACGGTGCCCTATGCACCGGACAATTCACATCTTTACCCAACGCCTTTAATACCTTCACTGTATCAGAGATGGATGTCATCCTAACAGCAGGCAGGCACGACCACCGCGCGGCCCCAGCTCAAAACCGTCCGGACCTGTATCACGTCGGGGTCACCACTTGCCGGCTCTCTTGCCAGCTAACCTACCCCGCACGCACCGGAGCCCCGCTCCGGGGAAAGCAGGGCATCACACGGATACCGTCAAGCCAAGCCTTCAATTTAATGCTGCGCAACACAGGGTTAAATACCCGTACACCCGCTACGCATGCGAACGCACCCGCCCCCTGCGCCCATGGATCTATCCGTGCCCGCCACGCACCTGCCCCTGCACCCATGGACTTATCCGTGCCCACCACGTACGTGGACGCACCTGCCCCCTGCACCCATGGACCTATCCGCGCCTAGCGCGCGAATCACTGCAGACTGCCCCTCCTGCATACATGCAGCCCTGCTAACGTTACCCCACAGATGGAAGCGGGACCCTACACACGATCTGATTGGCAAGCGCAATTTGCTACCGAAGTGTTACAACTGGGCCAAGATTTGGCTTATAGAGCGCTTGCTAGGGTGCACGATGAAAAGTCCGGACCTGCCTTTACGTCAGTAAGGCAAGGTCCCACAGAACCATATGGGAAATTTATTGATCAGTTGCACACTTCAATTATGGCTCACCCTGATCTGGATGATGACATGAAAGCAAAGTTCTTAGATATGCTTGCCTTTAATAATGCTAATGAAAAAACTAAGAGAGCCCTTAGTGTGCTGCCAAAAGGATCTAGTACAGGGCAACTGCTGGAAGCTGCCGAGCGAATGTTAGAACAAGAAAAGGCTACAGTCATGGCTGCTGCTGTAGGTGCAGCAGTTAAGCCATTGATATCAATAAAGCGGCGCGTGATTAACTGACTGTAAACCCCATTCCCTCTTCCCGCCCCCCCCATCCCTGTCCCGCTCAGGGGGCAGGGGAGGGAGGTGGAGATGGTGTTAAGCCCAGGAAGAGGGAGGGGTGGGGGGAGGTTGTCTTGTTCCCTTTTTCCTTATCCTGCTTTGGTTTTAGTGATGGTCTGTTTTGCCTGTAGCGGTGGCTTTAAGGATCCCTCCCTATTCTTGTCTTAAACCTCGGGTTTTAGTTTTCTTTCCTCTTATATGCCTGGGGCCACGGCCGCCGCCAGGCGCCCCCACCCCCCCGCCCCTGACATGGTTAACAGATACTCCTGTCTGAGTCGAGCTTTGTATAAGTGGAAGGACCGTTCCCTCTTATAACTTGGGGGAAGGGATACGCTTATGTCTTTACAGGAGCAGTAAACAAGTGGATCCCTGCACCATGGGTACGACCAGCGCTCCAAGCTGCTTTGCGTTCATCGGATTGTTAACAAGCTGTATGGCACCTCCATGGGGATTAGTCATGGGAGCGTGTTCTGAAAGGGTTATTTGCAGTCTGTATCATCTGCGGGTAAGCCTTTCAGAACATGTTTGGTTGACCTGCCAGATACCGGTAGGACGGCAACTCTGTGTAAAACAGCAGCAGCCACGAGTGCTGAGTGCTAAAACTACAAAAGATGGAACTTTTTGGGATCAGTTAAGATGGACTTCTGTCTGTTTTTTTTTAACTATTCAAGAGCTAATGTTTCTTGAGGGGTAATGATTGTAAATGCTTTAAGATATATACATTGCAACGACACAGCATGACGTAATCATGCAAGCACTAACATATCAAAATCCAGACAACATAAAAGACCTATATGAAGCATACATAGCATTGAATCTGATTGCCAAGATAATACAGGGTTTTGGAAACTAAGTAAAATTATTGCTGCTTCAGTCTTTACACCTGGTGTGGCAAGTGCCTAGGCGTTAACTACGTTAAATAAATTGGGCTGTTGGCTTGCTAAGCAACTAAATACAACTGCATCGGCACTATCAACGCTGTTAACTGATGTAGATTCTATATACTATGCTACTTTACAACACAGAACCGCTGTTAGCCTGCAGAGCACATATTTGACAGGCCTTGTTGTATGCGCTGGCCATGCATGCAGCAACGTCTGGTCAGTACTCTTTCACTGAATCTGCTGAGGGTATAAACAGAGGTGGCTCGGAGCGGAGGAGAGAGGACGGACCCCGAGCACACTTTATTTACAACAGGGGACGCCCTGAAGGTGCTGCGCCTGCACCCTTTCTCTGCTCTGACCCAGCTGATAATCATCCTCTTGCTCGGCAGTGTCTTTGGCGTAGTTGGGTTAGTAACAGAATAGATCAGCAATAGATTTTTTATTATTAGCACAAAATCATGATTGTCAGGATTTTGATGGGCTTTGCTGCATGAATCTGTCTGATCATTCGGAATCTATTCACAAAAGTATTCAAAACTTGCAAAAAGGAGTACAAAACCAGCAACAAAGTGATGGTTTTGATATATTCAGAAATCTTTTGGTGACTTGATATAAGCTTGTTACTAATAGCTGTAGGATGCTTATTCATTCCTTTTATATATGTATTTTGATCTATATTCTGTGTCTTAAAATGTGTGCAGACTTTAATAGATAAAGCGTTGAAACAAGCCTCTTCTCATAAACAAAGAAGGGGGAGATGTGGTATTTCGCTGAGCCAGTATGGTATCGGTGAAAGCACACCGACCTTGGGGGAGGAATGCAATCATGCTCTCAGGAAGAAAGCCATGGAATGAGAAGGGAAGCTTTAAGATACAAAACATTGTTAGCAGAATTTATGGCTTGTTTCAACAGAGGCCTGCAGAAAACTAGTCATTGCTCTTGTAGATAAGAAAGTTACTGGATTTGGTATATCTATAATAGTAGAAGACTGCTATAGTAGAAAATTACTAGAAGGTAGTGAAACTTAGCTTTGCTTCGTAATAATGAATATGTATAACGTGTGATCAGTAATTTTATTAACTAAGTTTGTGTGTGGCATAACTGGGTGGTTGCTGTCCTTGGTTAAAATCGGAATTGTGATACTAGGCATCATACTAGGCATAATCATTAACATACCATGCTTGCAAAAATTATTAACAATTCAATACAGACAATCTGGCTCAAAAAAAAAAAAAAAAAAAAAAAGAACATTCAGTAGAGGCCTACATGAACCTAGTTGATACCGTAGTAAAATAAGGTCAGGAGTACCAAAAAGGGCCGTAGAAGGACCATGTTATTTTGGAAAACTGATAATGTTTGCTCCATCTCTGAGGACATTGCGGAATCATACTCGAGCAAGAAGATCACTAAAAGTATTGACTCCCCATTGTGACGGCAATTTAACCCTGTTGGGTACAGCTGAGCGGATAGCATTATCTTTATTTGTTCCTTGGGCAGCAACTGCAAAAACTTTAGCTAACTTAAATAAATTAGCTTGTTGGGCACAAAAGCAAATGAATTTAACCTCTAGCATGTTATCGGGATTATTAGAAGACATGGATAGTATGCGTCATGATATTTTTGCAGAATCTAGCAGCCATTGATTTTTTGTTATTAGCGCATGGACATGGATGTGAAGATTTTGAAGGTATGTGTTGCATGAATGCTTCTGATCACTCTAAGTCGATACGCTATCAGTTGGCAGAGTTACGATGCAACATGCATGCAATACAAGTGGAAAGCAGGTTAACAGACTGGTTGAAATCCTTGGGGGTCACAGGCTGGCTAAAAGATTTGATATTTTATGGGTTGGTATTATTGATGGGTTTGCTGTTGACACTGATGATTTTGGGGTGTATTTTAAAATGCTTTGTGAAAGTTATGGAACGTATGATGAAAGTGGGTCTGGATTGTTCAAAACAAAAAGGGGGATTTGTTGGATACCTGGAGTACCAGGGGCACTTAGTGAACAATCCAGACCGAATGGAATTGCTATGTTTGTGAGCAGCAGGCCTCAAGGACATCACTGAAGCCACTTGTGAGAAAGTACTGAAGCTGCCTGTAAGAAAGTACTGAAGCCACCTGTGAGAAAATACTGAGGCTGCCTGTGAAAAAGTAATGAAGCTTCCTGTGAGAAAGTAAACGAAGCAACCTTGAGAAGAAGGAAAACAGCTGGCATACGTGACTGGGGGCTGAACGTGAAGCAGGGTGCAGGTGGAGAGAACTGTGTGCATGAACAAAGAGACTTAACGGATCATATTTTAGCTAAGAGCGTGTGCATGATATAGTTAGCCAATTAGTAGAGAGCTTGCGCATGATACGGAATTAGAAGGGCTATATTAACCGGGATGTATCAACAATAAATCGGCATTTGCTTGTTCATATTGGTCGTGTGCAGGGTGTGTGACTTCCGCGTCAGCACAGAGGAGGGCCACAAAGATGATCAGAGGGCTGGAGCACCTCTCCTATGAGGACAGGCTGAGAGAGTTGGGGCTGTTCAGCCTGGAGAAGAGGAGGCTCCGGGGAGACCTTATTGCAGCTTTCCAGTACCTAAAGGGGCTTACAGGAAAGACAGGGAGAAACTCTTTAGCAGGGTCTGTTGTGATAGGACAAGGGGTAATGGTTTTAAAATAGAGGGAGGTAGATTTAGACTGGATATAAGGAAGAAATTTTTTACAATGAGAGTGGTGGAACACTGGACCATGTTGCCCAGAGAGGTGGTAGATGCCCCATCCCTGGAAACATTCAAGGCCAGGTTGGACGGGGCTCTGAGCAACCTGATCTAGTTGGAGATGTCCCTGCTCCTTGCAGGGGGGTTGGTCTAGATGACCTTTGAAGGCCCCTTCCAACCCAAACTATTATATGATTTTATGATTCTATGAAAATGTTGATGGGATAACACAACCCTGTAAGACTTTATAATGGCTCAACTACTGTCCATTTGTATGTTGATCAAGTACTGTGTGTCCTTGTAGTTGGCAAAAAAAAAAAATCACTGTAAGGCAGTGTCGTAGTTCAGGCCCGATCCGGACCAAACTACGCAGTCTCTCTCTCACTCCCCCCACCCTCCGAGAGAATAGGGAGAGAAAATATAAGGAAAAACGGCTCGAGGTTTGACATAAGGACAGGGAGAAAATCCTTAAAGTTACCGTCACGGGCAAAACAGACTCGACTTGGGGAAAACTATTCATTTATTACTACATACAGCAGGATAATGAGACAGAGAACAAGATAACCTCCCTCCACCCCTCCCTCTTCCCCAGCTTAACATTATCTCTACTACCTGTGGCAGCAATGGTAGTGGGAAGACGGTTGGATCTTATAGGTCCCATCCAACCATGTGATTCTATGATTCTATGATTCTACCTTCCCCCCCCCGAGCGGCACAGGGGGGAAGAGGGAATGGGGGTCGCGGTCAGTTCATCACGCGTTGTTTCACGCCGCTGCTTCGTGGTCGGGGGAAGAACTCCTCACATTTCTCCCCTGCTCCGTTGTGGGGTCCCACCCCTACGCCACAGTCCTTTGTGAAACTGCTCCGGCATGGGTCATCTCTTCCACGGGGTGCAGTCCCTCCAGAACGGCTGCCCCAGCGGGCCCTCCATGGGCCATAGCCTCCTTCAGGCATCCACCTCCCCCGGTATGGGGTCCTCCATGGGCTGCAGGTGGATCTCTGCCCCTCCGTGGACCTCCATGGGCTGCAGGGGGACAACCTGCTCCACCATGGTCATCACCACAGGCTGCAGGGGAATCTTGGCCAGGAGCCGCATTACTCCTCCCCCTCCTTCTTCACTGACCTTGGCGTCTGCAGCCGTTCCTCACAACAGGCTGGTAGATGTCTCTCAGGATTTTTTTTATATCTTATTCACTTCTCATCTCCTCTCCACTTCTTGCAGCTGTGCCGGGCCGAGTCGGGCCCAGTCGGCCGCCTGGCGAGAGGCCAGAGGCTGAGGCCTGCAAGGCCCATGAGGCCTGCGGCTCCCCCTCTGCGCCTCTGCCCCCGCTCAGCTTCTACACATCTTCTTTTCTCTCTTTTTTTTTTTCTGTTTTCCCCTTCTTAAATACGTTATCGCAGAGGCGTTATCACGGGACATTCTGCTACCAATCGGCTCAGCCTTGGCCAGCAGCAGGTCCGCCCTAGGCCCGGCCGAGTCCACTGAACAAAGGGGAGCGACTTCTAGCAGTTTCCTACAGAAGCTACCACCTTAGGCCCCCCCTCACTAAACAAAACCAGAACAGGCAGGAGGCTTGCATGAGCAGTACTGTCTACTTTGTTTAATTGGGTTAAAAAAAACCAAGAACACAATTGTGTATTCACAGTTGTACAAGACTAATTTCCACCGACAAGTGATTGCATAACACACACAACCTGCTTACTGAACTCACAACCAGAATTTATTCAGTCAATAATCCACTGCAAGCTATCAATAAAAAAAAAAAAAACAGGACAATGCAGGGAAGTAAATCAAATCAGATATAAGAGCACAAACCCGAAGTGTTTATTTTTGGATGTGTGTCGTAATACTAAACATATTGACATCTTCATGTGAGATCTCACTCCAATGCTCAGGAAGTAAGTCCTCCAAACAAAAAAAAACCAGGGAAGTGGTCATCTCCCTTTACTTGGCACTCATTAGACCACATCTAGAATATTGCTTCCAATTTTGGGCCCCCTAATATAGCAAAGAGATCAAGAAAATGGAGCAAATTCAGTGGAAGGCCACTGGGGTGGGTTGACTCTTTCCAGCAGCCAAGCATCCACCCTGCACATACTTGTTCAGCAATAGCCAAAACATTGGCATGTTATCAGTACTGTTTCAGTCACAAATGCAAAGCACACCACCATATGGACTGCTATGAAGAAAGTGAACTCTATCCCAGCCAGACACAGTACAGCCACCAAGAAATGCAGGGAGCTTGTCCTGGTTTCAGCAAGGATGGAGTTAATTTTCTTCTCAGTAGCCGGTGTGTTTTGGATTTCGTGTGTGAAGAATGTTGATAAAAACATTCTGATGATACAAGTTGTTGTTAATGAGACCAAGGACACTGTCTGGCTTTTCAAGTCTCATTAAGGTCTCGTTAACATGCAGATGCAGGAAGCTGGGCAAAAGACAGACAGAATAATTGATCCAAACTGGCCAAAGAGAGTATTCCATGCCATAAACGTCATGCTCAGTATATAAGTGGGGGTTGCCCATGGGAGGGGGTATTCCTTTTCCGGCATTCTTTTTTGGCATTCTTGTCGGGTATCCGTTCAGGCACCCTTGGCATCCTTTTCTTCTCTCTTGCTTGCTGGCATCGTTCCCTCTACCTTGCTAGCTTGCACACCCCCCTTTTGCTTGCTGCTCGGTGTCGTTCCTGTGATCGCTGCTCAGGACGGGCTGCGTCGGTCATTCGGACATCGGGTGGTGAGAAATTGTACATTGTTCATTTTGTATATTTTGTATATATTAATATCCTTATATCCTGTTAGCTTTGTAGTTTTTAGCATTTTTAGTAAACTGTTTTTATCTCAACCCACGAGTTTTCCTTTCTTCCCAATTTCTCTCCCCCATCCCACTGGGTAGAGGGAGGGTGAGTAAGAAACTGTGTGGTGATCCGGGCTAAACCACCACAGAGCTAGAGCATAAGGAGAGGCTGAGAGAAATGGGCTTGTTCAGCTTGGAGAAAAAAAAGGCTTTGGGGGACCTAGTAGCAGCCTTCCAATACATACAAGGAGATCAACAAGAAGATGGAGCCAGGCTCTTCACAGTGGTGCATAGTGGGAGGATGAGAAACAACAGGCATAATGTTGAAACAAGAGTAGTTCAGACTGGATATGAGGAAAAACTTTTTCACTATGAGGACAGTCAAGCAGTGGAACAGGGGCCAACAGAGGTTGTGGGAGTTCTGTTCTTGGAGGTTTTCAAGCCCTGACTGCATAAAGTCTGAGCAATCTGGTCTGACCTCATAGCTGACCCTGTTTTGAGCAGGATGTTGGACTAGAGACCTCCTGAGGTCACTTCCAACCCAAATGTTCAGTGAATCTATGATAGTGAAAGATCAAGAAAGCAAGAGCAGTCATACACAAGTTCATGGGTTTTCAGTATGCCCCTCCAGGAACACTAGAATCAATTAATGATGAAAATTAAAAATTGATACTTGTAAAAACAAATATTTTTTTTTCTTAAACTAAGTCCTCGCTTACAACCTCTGGCTAGTCAAAAAGTGACTTTGGATTGTTCATACAGTTAAAATTAGTTACAGCACTGTGAATTAAGATTTTCTTTTCAGTTTACCTAAATATACCTATAATATCTGTCTATTGGATAGCACAAGTTCCTCAAAACTGGTCAATAACATCACATAGGATATATTTGCTATACAGAACAAAGAGGGGAAGTTTGCAAGTATGTTTTTATATTAAAAGCAGCAACTGCTGTGTGACTTAGATATAGAAAATGTTGAATATCTGTCTGTTCTAGGTAGAACTGACATGCTGAAGCACTGACCCAGCTCCCACATAGCAGAATAACATTTATCAGTATAAGTACTCAAAAATTTATTTAGAAACTTAATATATTGAAAGGTAGTAGTTAGCTCATGGGCATCTGTAACAAAAAAAAAAAAAAATCAAAACAACAACAACAAAGAAAACCAACCAAAAAATCCCCTGCAAACATTATTAGTTACAGTGGTTTCTAAGAAGAGGAAATCAAAACACAATCTATGCGATTCACCTGAAGAATAAAGATCACTGATCTTCTGCTTTACAAAGTGTATAATGCTATATTTTTTATTAAATTAATGTTAGATTTTTACTTACGTGAAAAAGTACATTTATGATACTACTCTAAACTGAAGGATTGGTGTTGATAGCTAGATTTTATACAGAGACATCCATAAATATGGCAAGGGAGGCTCATTCCTGACATTGATCTTAGGAATAATCTATAGTTAGGAAGGACACTAAGTATATGGAAGAAGAAATTAAAGCCTGAAGATAAAATGAGGAAATGATAGTATGCTTACACAATAATGTGAATCAGATTGACTATTTGCATCTGGAGTAAGAAACTACCTTACCCAATAAAGAGCCACCACAAAGCATTTCTCATTTAAAAAAAACCAAAGTAGATACAGACAAGCTTGTTTCAGGCTTCCATGTCTATGAAATTTAAACATGAAATACAAGTTGGTTAAAATATTGCTAAGAATAGCGCAAACAAGAAATAGTATTTCACTTATTACTCAATACAAATTTTTACAGAAAAAATGGTGAAACAACCAGATCTTGCTGTATTCACAGTATTTATATACACATCTAACAGTCCAGAAGTTACTTGTTGTGGACTTATTTTAAGTATCTTCATTACACACTGTCCTTTACTCCAAAACAGCCAAAAATGCATTCAGAACCCTAAAACTACTTTCATAATTAGCATTTTAAAGCATTTTATGGCAGACGTGCGTTCAAGGTTGGTTTTCTTTTAAGAATATGCAATCTGTATTAGTTACTGTAAAGATCTCTTTGCATTACTGTTCATATACAACTTACCATCTTATGTTATGGGTAATTTATTTAAAAGTTTACAGAATTTTACAAAATCTCTCCCGCCAAAAAAAACTATTTGCCCTTCAGTTTTTCATTCTTGAAACTCCAATATAATTAGGAGTTAACTACATTCTCACTCAAACCCCACCTGTCTGCCCTACAATGGAACTACTTGGTTTTAGGGATTACATCCCCGTGAGCCCAAGACCTGCATGTATTTAACAACAAATCTTAACCTGTCTACAGTACCTCCTTCTGAAGATCTCAAAGTAATTAATTAACAGTTGTTTAAGTCTCAACACCCCTGTGAGGTAAATAGGGCATTATCACCAATTTACAGAACCAAGACTTTTGTGAATGCAGCACAATGACATACAAGCATTCACTAATCTACAAGGGCAGCTTCTTAACCTTCAGCCTTGAACAAAAGAACATTAGTGTTCCTAAAATATTCCAGTCTTAAAAGTTTGTATTAGCGTCACCATGGGGCTAGGCAGTGGAGGAGATTAAAGTAAAGTGCTAGGTAGATTGCTGCTCTGCCACCTCAGACAGGTTGTTTTGGAATGTTTATATAGATGGCTGGACTGACTGAACCGTTTGCCACACTTTAAACAGGCATAAGGCTTTTCTCCTGTATGCACACGAATGTGCTTCTTACAGTCTGTTAGGGTCAAAAAAGTCTTGCAGCAGATCTTACAGGCATATTTACGAGCACCTTCAACAACCAAGACATTATGTTCAGATAAGGCCTTCTTACATTTTGAAAGAACATCTGCAGATGCCCTTGTCAACTGTGGTGGACCAGGTTGTGAAGGATGTCCATTTTCAAAAGTGGTTCCATTGATTAACAGCTGGGAACTGGAAGTGTTATCTTGTAGCTGGGAGCTCCTGACAGAGGTCACAACAGGCATTTTGGGGGCTATGCGACGATAGCCAGGAAAGCTACTAGCTCCACCTCTTACAGATGCCATCACTGTCCTTGATGAAGAGTGCAGGCCCAAGCTTGACCTTTGAAAATCCATACCAAATTGTTCTGCAGTCCTATACCCAGAAGTCTGTACACATGGAAGAGCCATTGCATCCTGCATTGGTCTAACAAAATGAGAGTCTGCAGACTCACTGAATGGATTCTCTACGTGACAAACTGTAACAGAGGAATGACTACTAGCAGGCCCAGACTCTGGACTCAATAGGTAAGAGGCATCACCATCCATTCTGCAGTCCCTTGTTGTATTTGGAATGTTATCATTGTTATTTTGACTTGCACCAAAGTTACCACCTCTGCTTTTATTCAGAAAATTTGAGATACTGAAAGTGGACTTGTGTTCCAGGTTATTTGACACTTCCATAATATGGATGCCTCCCATCCTATCAGTACTAGACTGTGGGTCAGAAAAGCTACGATCACTGCTTTCAGGACTCAGTTCTATCTTCTCTGCGCTCACTACTCCTCCTTCCACTTCAACAGACTCACTGCCTTCTGCTTGAGAAGTGATATCGCTCACTTCATCTTGAGGCTCTGGGGAACTCAAAGGCTCAGATTTAACCACCACCTCCGTGTGTTCTTTTTCATTTAGACTGACCTCTGGATTTTTGCATGCAAAGTTTGGTTTTTTCAGTTGTTTTTTGTTGTCTTCCTGATCAAAATTGGTTTCCACTTGTATTACCTGAGATGAGATGGATATCTGTGAAATGTTTCCTCCACTGTTGTCTGACTGGCTGGGCACTTGAGCATCTTCTTGAACACCAAAAGACTGATCAAACACAATAGTATTATCCTCTTGTTTGTCAATAACAGCATCAGCCTTAGAATTGTCCACATTCTTCAGTGAATCTGGTGAAAAAAAATCTTCTCGTGAATGAACTACTGACTGCTCGCTCTCTGGAGTAACATCTGAAATGGACCCATCTACAGTAGATCTGATTCGCTGTCTGGCCCGATCATCAGAAGATTGTTTACGCTTGTGGAGACGCTGGATAGGAAAAGTAGTACATTGTTCTATGTCACTTTTCATCGATGAGCTCATGGTATTTAGTTGTTCCTCTGTGCTCTTAGTGGAATTTAACGCAGAGCTCACAACGCTCAGCCCAAGCTGCTGAAGCATGAAAGATCTTTGGATGCGTGCATTTTGCTCCCGAACTCTATCACTAGGTGGAGACATTGGTAGAGTCCTGGTAGTAAGGTAGTGTTTGCACACTTTAACAACAGAGTTCAAATGTAGGTGAGAAGCAGCCAGCAAGACATCCATTACATTGCTCTCTCCAAGCATTAGTGTAGAAGTGTACATCATATCAATCAGGGCAGCAAAAGCTTCTGCTGTCACCACTTCACTGTCCAGCTGAATCATGTTCATAGTTTGATCACCCTCTGCTACAGTAAAGAGAGCTCGGAAGTGTGTGCTACACGCTGCCAGAACAGAGCGATGGGCTTTGAAATGTCTGTTTCCTACCACAATGACACAGTCACAAAGTTGGCCATGAAGCCTCTGGTAGTTTAGCTGCTGAAAGACTTGCTCGAAGTGTCCTGGAAAATCCATGATTCTATAAAATAAAGCAGAAGAAGCTATAATGCTAAAAATGGATGAAGTTTGTCTTAGATCACAGTGAGAACAGTTAAAAAAAAATGATGGCTAAGAGACAGATTACCAAAAACTTGCCTTAATTTCCCACTACCATATTGATATTATGCTGTCAACTCTGTGAAGGAACACAAAAACAAACAGAAGAACCCCCAAACCAGAATCTGTTATGGAGTTAATATAGTATAATAGCTAACACTACATTGAACATGTTAAAGAATGCTCTACTGTGAGCTGAATAATGCAATGTGGTTCCTGTTAATTCCTGTTAAAACTAAAACACCTCTTCAGTAAACCATCCAATCCTGATGTAAAAATTTCTACTTGTGAAGAAGCCAACACAGTCCTTGATAAATCGTTCTTCATATTAAAAAAATTGAGCTTTAACTCTAGTCTGAATTAGTCTAGCTTCATCTTCAGGAGTATACAAGGAGCCAATTGCTATGTGTTACGTCACAAAAAACTTCATTCAAATATCTGCCTTCTGCATAGGAACTTTCAAAATAAGAGTGATTATTTTCATGTGTGTGCAGCCATGAACTACAAATATAATTTGCATACAGAACTCCAGATAGACATATAGCCCTGTATTGGGTTTATGTGGAAGGTTTTGGTAACAGGGGGCTACAGGGGAGGCTTGGTAGCAGTCAAGTTCCTATGGGTTCAAATGTAATTACATATATTCATGGAAGAAAAATCTACTGAGGACTATTAACTACTCAGACACTACCTCTGCCTTGGGAAGTCACTAACACTGAAATTACTGGAGGATTCGTTCCACATATTTGTTGTTATGGCTTTTAGTGTTACAATTCACTTTCATATCTCCTGAAAGAGTTTTAGAACACATTTTTTTTCAAATGTCAGAATGATTTATTATCAAGAATAAGAGGATCAGCATTTTTTCTCTTAATATTTTGATTATAAACTTGAAAGAATCATTAATAGAGGGTGTGCTTAGTAAATGTTTTAATTATTAACTTATATCCCCATCTACTACTGGTGACCAAGCATCCCTACTATACAGGAAAAAATAAAATATTATTTCCTGAATCTAATAATTTTTACTTATATAGATTATAAATAAAAGGTGCAAAGCATAAATGGAAGTGTTTTGATTTCCTAGGAGAACAAGAGGGATTTTCACCACCTGTTCATCCATCTCCCTTCAGTAATTAACTTCCGAGTCTCGGTCAATTTGCATACATGTAGCTAAGAACTAGTCACTCTACATGTTTCCACCTGCCCAACAAGACATTGTCCCACTTTAAAAAAAGCACACATGCAAGTGTAGAATCAAAACTTCTTCTTACTTGTTAAACAAGATCATCGCTATCAAGTTATGTGAAATATAGTAGTTCTGAATTGTAATTCAACACTTTCTTACTGTGCCCAGTAATAAAGCGTTAAAAATAGTTTACATGCCAGTGTAATTTCCAAAAAACCCACCAAACAACACCTAAATAAGCCTTAAATCCCTCCCTCTTCCACAAGCTTGCTTAAAGTTCACTGTAATTTATCTCTTTCATTGTTTTGATAATGTAAAAACAATCTAGTATGTTTCAAATATTCCATTAAGTAGAATAAAAGAAAAAATAGCATACTAATATACTTAGTCTAAAAATAATCAGACTTGTTTTTCTCCTTACCAGATGAATTTAACACAATTTACTGTTTGCACTTTAACATACTCTCCCCAACAGTAACAATTTATATTTAGGTGTATTTGACATTGTATTGGGTTTACATGGCGAGGTTTTGGTAGCAGAGGTGGTGCAGGGGTGGTTGGATTGGTGGAGCCAATCAGTAACGTTGGCAGTGCCTCTGTGATAACATATTTAAGAAGGGGATAAAAACTGCTGCACAACAGCAGCTGGGAAAGAGGAGTGAGAATATGAGAAACAACAACTATGTAGACACCGAGGTCAGGGAAGAAGGAGGAGGAGGAGGTGCTCCAGGCGCCAGAGCAAAGATTTCTCTACAGCCAATGGTGAAGTCGAGGGTGAGGCAGGTTGTCCCCCTGCAGCCCATGGAGGACCTCACACCACAGCAGGTGGATTTGCCCTGAAGGAAGATGCAGCCTGTGGATAGTCAACGCAGGAGCAGGCTCCTGGAGGAACTGGGGACCTATGGGGAGAAGCTCATTGCCACATTATGGCAATATGCACTTGCAGCCCAGAAAGCCAACCGCATCCTGGGCTGCATCAAAAGAAGCATGGCCAGCAGGTCGAGTTAGGTGATTCTGCCACTCTGCTCTGCTTTGGTGAGACCCCACCTGGAGTACTGCGTCCAGCTCTGGAGCCCCCAACATAAGAAGGACATGGACCAGTTGGAGAGGGTCCAGAGGAGGGCCACAAAGATGATCAGAGGGCTGGAGCACCTCTCCTATGAGGACAGGCTGAGAGAGTTGGGTCTGTTCAGCCTGGAGAAGGGGAGGCTCCGGGGAAACCTTATAGCGGCCTTCCAATACCTAAAGGGGGCCTACAGGAAAGACAGGGAGAAACTCTTCAGCAGGGCCTGTTGTAATAGGATGAGGGGTAATGGTTTTAAAATAGAGGGAGGTAGATTTAGACTGGACATAAGGAAAACCTTTTTTTTACGATGAGAGTGGTTGAACACTGGACCATGTTGCCCAGAGAGGTGGTAGATGCCCCATCCCTGGAAACATTCAAGGCCAGGTTGGACGGGGCTCTGAGCAACCTGATCTAGTCGGAGATGTCCCTGCTCCTTGCAGGGGGGTTGGACTAGATGACCTCTAAAGGTCCCTTCCAACCCAAAGTATTCTACGATTCTATGACTTTTTAACCTAGAGAAGGGAAGGCTCAAGGGGGATCTTGTCAATGTATATAAATACCTGAAGGGAGGATGCAAAGCAGACAGAGCCAGGCTCATTTCAGTGCTGCCCAGTGATAGGACAAGAGGCAATGGGCACAAGCTGAAACACAGGAGATGCCATCTGAACATAATGAAACGCTTCTTTACTGTGAGGGTGACCAAGTACTGGAACAAGTTGCCCAGAGAGTTTGTGGAGTCTCCCTCCTTGGTGATATTTAAAAGCCATCTGGACATGGTCCTGAGCAACCTGCTCTCGGTGGCCCTGTTTGATCAGGGAGGTTGGACAACATGCCCTCCAGAGGTCCCTTCCAACCTCAACCATATTGTGAATCAATGGGCAGCTCCCCCAAGCACCTTTCGAACTGAGGGTGGTAACTCTCATAATATATTCCATACCCCTAAGGATGCAGGGAAAGAACCTTTTGGGCTTGCACAAGACTTATGGGATGTTTAGGGAAGGAACCAAAGGTGAGAAATGAAATGGATCTAGGAGACTTGAGGAGGAACAAGTGTGGGGAAAACAGAGGGATAAACGTGTGTAAGCAGGTGGCTGGTCAGCATGCTTGTCTGGCCACGCCCTGTGCCTTACCAATGCAGCCTGTCTTGTCTTGTCATTAAATTACATTTCTAACTAACTTCCTGGGTGAGGGGCTCTCAATTCTGTGTGCATGTGTGTATGTACAAAGATCTAAGTGCCACCAACTGCAGTGGGGATCACAGACCATGTGTCCTTGGTGCCGGCAACTGGAGCAAGCGAGTGAGGGTATGTAAGTAAATGCATGATCGCTAGTGACTATCAAATCAGAACAGCCAGCGAGTAGGTGAAGTGTCTTGGGAGCCAGGTATGCATGTGTCTCTAAGGGTGAGGCACCTGGCTACCGGAGGGACCAGAGGGTCCAAGCCAACTGCCAAAGAGACTGTGGGGTCTAGGGGTGGAATAAGAGACTCATTTACGTGTGTGAGGGTGTGTGTTTCTGTAGGAGGCAAATGGGGAGACTGGGGGGAACCAGGGGGCAGCTACTGGATAGAACCAGTGTCTAAGCCCAGCTACTGGGGGATTCAGTGTGTGTATGTGTGTATTGCTTTTGTGAATGTGTCTAACTGTTTAAAGCTAAAGTACATTAATTAGAAACAGGCTATTTTAATTTAATTCTCTGAGCAACCTTAAAGTTGAGATCTTACACATAAGCATTTGTAAAGTGAAAAACTCTGTTTGGGTCATATATATTATGTGCTAGGCACATGCAAGATTCAGCAAAACTTCAGGTTATTAAACATGTGCAATGCAGATAAGTCAATAACAAAATTCTATTTTTGAAAGGCTTAGTTTGAGACATTGTCTGCTTTTCCCTTTTTGGTTCAATGATGCTTCACCTTTCAGCAACAGCTGGCAACAAAGATTCCCTTGAAGTACTTGCAATACACCTATATTTAGCATAAATGGCGGAGTTTTGGTAGCAGGGGGCTGCAGGACTGATCTGTGCATGCATAGGCCATGAACTGTCCTGTGCTAGTCACAGCTGGTTACAGCCAACTCAGCAACTGATGAAAACAACCCACCACATACCAAAACTTCAACCAGGGTAACACATGACACCTCTGCACAAACATATTTAACAAAGGGTGGTAGCAGCTAGGGGCAGGAGACACAGGAGGAGACACGTGAGGACACACGTGATGAAAAACAGAAAGAGACATAAGGAAGGGGACATTGTTTGGTATACTCTCAGAAGGAGGTGTTCCATGACAGAGGAGGTGGTATGCCTCTGAGGGGACTACAGCCGGTGGATAAGCCACACCAAAGCAGGTACGCTCCCAAAAGGGGCTGCAGCCTGTAGATAAGCCCCTGCCAGAGCAGAGGAAATGAATACAAAGCCAGGAGCAGTGGAAGAAAAAGCACTATGCACTTTCCCAAACATCCTGCAGTGCCTGTTGCCTCATTGAAGGGATTGAGTGTAATATACGGCAAAAATAAGGGCAGTGGATACCAGGGAGGGGGGAACAGAGGTGTCTGGACTGAAGTTGAGCCTGGGGAAGGGGGAAGAAAGGTGTTTTGCCTAAGTGTTTTTTTAAATTGTTTGTCTTCTTTGTTTCTCAATACCAGAATTAATAATTACATTTAATTTATTGCCAATTAACATATTTTAAAGTGAAATTCTCTGAGTCAACACTGTCCTGCCCATGACAACATCCAAACCATTCCCCTACTAAATGACTAGAAGGCATGCATTTCAACTATGTAGTGGTGCGTGCCTAGTCATGAGGGATACCCATTTTGGCCACACAACATGCTTCCAGTTGTGTGATAAGTTGTTTAGGTAGCCAGTCTCTGCAGTCTCAAACCATTTTCCAATGCAGATCTTGGGGATCCAGGAAATGCTAGATTAATTCTTCTGGGGAGTCAGATATAGTTAGTGGGTCACGAATTAGCCATCACTGGTATAAACAGTAGACATTCAGTTCAATTGTCTTTCAGTAAGTCTCAGGAAAGGGAACAGTTTAGTACTGTAACTGCGCAAATCACTAAAAGTAAAAACAAAATACACAAATTGCTTGGCTACAAATATTTTATAACTATAGAAATTTTCAGAGTCAGGGAAATGTTAAGGGCAAGATATGAAGAAAAACTATAAAATCCTGAATGGAGAAGAAAACTGTTCTCTCTCCCCTAAGACCAGGGGCTATGGAACAAAGCTAGCAGGTTCAGAACAAAAGGAAGTACTTCTTCACAATGTGTAGTTAAGCTATGAAACTCCTTACCGCAGCCAAGTTCCTGTGGGTTCAAATGCAACTACATATATTCATGGAAGAAAAATCTACTGAGGACTATTAACTACTCAGACACTACCTCTGCCTTGGGAAGTCACTAACACTGAAATTACTGGAGGATTCGTTCCACATATTTGTTGTTATGGCTTTTAGTGTTACAGTTCACTTTGATATCTCCTGAAAGAGGTTTAGAACACATTTTTTTCAAATGTCAGAATGATTTATTATCAAGCATTTTTTTCTCTTAATATTTTAATGCCTATGGTGAAGACCATGGTGAGGCAGATTGTCCCCCTTCAGCCCACGGAGGTCCACAGTGGAGCAGATATCCACCCTGCAGCCTGGAGAGGACCCCACGCTGGAGCAGGTGAATGTGCCCTGAAGGAAGCTGCGGCCTGTGGATAGCCAATGCAGGAGCAGGCTCCTAGCAGGAACTGGGGACCTGTGGAGAGGAGCCCATGCAGGAGCAGATTTTCTGGCAGGACCTGTGACCCCGTGGGGGATCCACACTGGAGTAGTCTGCTCCTGAAGGACTGAACCTTGTGGAAAGAACCCGTGCTGGAGCAGGTTTTGAAGAACTACAGCCCGTGGGATGGAACCACATTGGAGAAGGTCGTGGCTTGGGAGCCAGGTATGCATGTGTCTCTAAGGGCAAGGCACCTGGAGGAACTGGCTACCGGAGGAACCAGAGGGTCCAAGACAACTGCCGAAGAGACCGTGGGGTCTGGGGGTGGAATAAGAGACTCATTTACGTGTGGAGGTGTGTGTTTCTGTGGGAAGCGACTGGGGGGATCCAGGGGCCAGCTACTGGGTAGATCGAGTGTCTAAGCCCGGCTACTGGGGGATCACTGTGTGTGTATGTGAGAGGAGGTCTGTACTGGCAACTGGAGTGAGGCTATGGGCTTGGGGGCTCGTATGCCCAGGTGCCAGCAACTGGGGAGACCAGGGGATCCAGGGGCCAGCTACTGGATAGACTCAGTGTCTAAATCCAGTTACCGGATGGATCCACATTGTATATACATATGTATTTCCCACTAATGGACCTTCATCCTCATCAGCCAGAGAGGGGAACAGGATGAGGCCATTGTTGCTGTTTGTCTGAGCGCTGAGTGTTTCTGTCTGTGTTGCTCTGTGTTACTGGCCATGTGTAAATGTGTGCTACATATGTATTTGTATACCTACTGGGAATACATTCTCAGCCTTGCTACTGGTTGGATTTGGGAATATGGAACTGTGGTAGACTTGCCTCTATGGTGCTGCCAGATTCAGCAATTCCCTAACAAGAGATCAGGATTCTTGTATCCAAGTTGAGATATTATAGTCTGGATGGGTGGATAACTAGATGGGTTTAAAAACTAGTTGGGCGACTGAGCTCAGAGAGTGGTGGTTAATGGGTTGTACTCTACCGGGATGCCTGCCCGCTGGCCAACCCCCACTTATATACTGAGCATGACGTCTATGGTATGGAATACTTTCTTTGGCCAGTTTGGGTCAACTGTACTGCCTGTGCTCCTCCCAGCTTCCTGCACCTGCACATTAGCGAAACCTGTGAGGCTGAGAAAAGTCCTTGATCTCTTTAACGACAACTAACAACATCAGTGTATTATCAACATTCTTCACATACGAAATCTCATACTAAATCCAAAACACAGCAGCTACTGAAAATTAGCCCCATCCCAGCCGAAACCAGGACACTGTGACAAGTCGCGTACTGCAGGGCTCTATCCTGGGACCTGTCCTGTTTAAAATCTTTATCAAACACCTGGAGGAGGTGATATCACCTCTTGCTCTTGTCATGTTTGCAGGAGTTGAGAGGATGTGCCCTGGCAGCAAAGGTAGTTAGCAGTATCCTGGGCTATATTACCAGGAGCATAGCTAGTAGATTGAAAGAAGTGGTTATCCTCCTTTACTTGGTGCTCATTAGATCACATCTAGAACACTGTGTCAAAATTTGGGCACCTCGATACAAGAAAGTAATTGATAAAGTGGATCAAATTCAGCAGAGGGCCACCAAGATGTCAGGGGGCTGGAGTACTTGCACTATGAGGAGAGGCTGAGGGAATTGTGCTTGTTCAGCCTGAAGGAAGGAAGGCTGCAGGGGCACCTAATAGCAGCCCCCCAGTACCTATGAGGAGGCTATCAAGAAGACAGAGCCAGGCCCTTCACAGTGTTGCATACTGGGAAGATGACACAATGGGCACAAATTGAAACAAGCAAGGTTCGCACTGGCTATAAGGAAACTGTTTTTCACCATGAGGCCAGTCAAGCAGTGGAACACGGGCCCTGAGAAGTTGTGCAGTCTCCAGTCTTGGAGTTTTTCAAGCCCTGACTAGAGAAAATCCTGAGCGAGCTGGTCTGAATTCAGTCTTGACCCTGCTTTAAGCAGGAGGTTGGACTAGAGACCTCCAGAAGTCCCTTCCAACCTGAATGGTTCTCTTTTTTTTTTTTTTCTCTTATTCTAGCCTGAGAAGAGATTCTCTGTAAAGAAGTGAAATTGCCAAAAGAAGACACCTAAACAGAGTGTTGAGTTCGGAAGGCAGCCATTGCATTCTCTTGTTTAGCCTTTTCCTGGTGCCTGCGTCAGGAACAATGCGGGGATTTAGAGAAGTAATCTGAGTGTGTTTGTGTCCTGAGCAGAATCAGGCTTTCAAGCTCTGCTGTGTAGACTGCCACCAGCTCCTCGGTAGCAGGTACTGCAGAGCTCACTGCCTGTGTGGATGAGAGACAGTGACCAAGGGATCAGCAGCTAGGATTCCAAGCGGCTTGCAGAAGACTGCCGCGTGCTATTGTCATTCTCCCTACTCCTGTCCAATCACCGCCTACTCCGCAGCATGGCGGAACGTCTCTCCTGCGGTTCCCACTGAGGAGCGTGTCCCAAGACGCCACTCCCAGTCTGGAGCGCGGGGACGAATTGATGCAGCCCGGCTACCGTACACCATCACCCCCCCCCCCCCGCCGCTTCCGGGTGCTCCCCGCCCCGCTCCGTGTTGCCGCGACAGTCTAGGACGCTCATGCTCCAGAGGCAGCAGAGGTCCAGCCCGGTGCGACCTTCACCACTGGCGGGAATCCTTATGAGACAGGAATGAGGGACGAGAGAGAGAGGCCACACAGGGTGGCACCGCCGCAGTAAGACAGATGCGAGCAGCAGCACACCCTCTTCCCAGTGACTCACCTGTTGCGTCTTCCATGCCACCTGAAAACGCAATTTGGAGATAAAAGCTGCCACTGCCGCCGACCAAACTTGACGCTGCATCCACCACCTCACATTCTCAATGATGTGGGAAGTGCAGCACAGAAACTCAACTCGCGTCAACTACAGGTGACCAAGAGAAAGAGCAGCTGGGAGGAGTAAGCCCCACCCCGTCTCCCCTTTCCTCAGCCAATCACAGAGCTGCCTGGGTACAGCCTCGGTCCAGAAAGGCTTTGTGGGTGTCATGATACTCATGCTTGGTGAGCTGCGCTTGTGGAAGGATACATATCAGGGTAAAATATGCTGTGCAACAGCAGCTGGGAGAGAGAGGAGTGAGAAAATGAGAGAGAAACAACCCTGCAGACACCAAGGTCAGTGAAGAAGGAGGAGGTGCTCCAGGCACTTGGAACAGAGATTCCCCTGCAGCCTGTGGTGAAGACCACGGTGAGGCAGGTTGTCCCCCTGCAGCCCATGGAGGTCCATGGAGGAGCAGAGATCCACCCTGCAGCCCGTGGAGGACCCCACGCCAGAGCAGGTGGTTGTGCCCTGAAGGAAGCTGCAGCCTGTGGACAGTCCATGCAGGAGCAGGCTCCTGGCAGGAACTGTGGCCCGTGGAGAGGAGCCCACGCAGGAGCAGGTTTTCTGGCAGGACCTGTGACCCCATGGGGGATCCATACTGGAGCTTTCCATTCCTGAAGGACTGTACCCCGTGGAAAGGACCCATGCTGGAGTAGTTCTTGAAGAACTGCAGCCCGTGGGGAGGACCCACATTGGAGAAGTTCACGAAGGACTGTATCCTGTGGGAGAGACCCTACGCTGGAGCAGGGGAAGAGCGTGAGGAGGAAGGAGCCACAGAGATGAAATGTTATGAACTGACCGCAACCCCCATTTCCCATCACCCTGTGCTGCTGAGTGGGGGGAGGGGGTAGAAGAGTCAGGAGTGAAGCTAAGTCTGGGAAGAAGGGAGGGGTGGGGGGGAAGGTGTTTTTAGATTTGTTCTTCTTTCTCATTATCCTGCTCTGTTACAATTAATTTACAGTAAATTAAATTAATTTCCCCAAGGCGAGTCTGTTTTGTCCGTGATGGTAGTTGGCAAGTAATCTCCCTGTCCTTACCTCTCTCTCCAGGCTGAACAGGCCCAGTTCTCTCAGCCTCTCCTTGGATGTCATGTTCTCCAGCCCCTGACCAGCTTGATGGCCCTCTGCTAGACTTGTTCCAGTGTGTCACTATCCTTCTTGTACTGGGGAGCCCAAAACTGGACACAGTACTGCAGATGCAGTCTCACAAGTGCCGAATAAAGGGGAAGGATCACTTCCCTGGACCTGCTGGCTGCACTTTTGCTAATACAGCTCAAGAAGCAGTTGGTCGTCTTTGCTGCAAGGGCACACTGCTGACTCATTGTCAACTCGTTGTCCACCAGAACCCCCAGATCCTTTTCTGTGGAGCTGCTTTCCAGAGAGTCGTCCTCTGGCTTGTATTGTTGCATAGGGTTATTTCATTCCAGATGCAAGACTTTGTATCTGCTCGTGTTGAGTTTCATGAGGTCCTGGTCATCTCATTTCTCCAGCCTGTCCAGGTCCCTCTGAATGGCAGCCCTGACCTCCAGCATACTGACCACTCCCCTCAATTTGGTGTCATACACAAACTTGCTGAGAGTGCACTCCATCCCATCGTCCACATCATTAATGAAGACATTAAATACCAGTATTTACCAGTACTGATCCCTGAGGGACCCCACTAGTTACTGGCCCCCAGCTGGGCTTTGTACCACTGATCACAATTCTTTGAGTTCAGCAGTCCAGCTAATTTTCCATCCACCTCATCGTCCACTTATCAAGCCCATATCCCAAAAATTTGGAGATAAAAAGACTATAGGAGACTGTGTTAAAGGCCTTACTAAAGTCAAGGTATACAACATCCACTGCCTTCTGCTCTTCCACAGCACCAGTCACCTCATAACAGAGAGCAATGAGATTGGTCAGGCATGATTTGCCCTTGCTAAAGCCATGGTGGCTGCTCCAAAACACCTTCTTGACTTTCATCTCTTTAGAAATGGCTTCTAAAAGGATTTGCTCCATAATCTTCCTGGGAAAAGAGGGTAAGGTTGACCAGCCTGTAGTTCCCCGGATCCTCCTTCTTGTACTTGAAAATGGGAGTGATGTTTGTCCTGTTCCAGCCATCAGGAACCTCATCCAGTTGCCATAACCTTTCAAAGATGATAGACAACGGCCTCCCAATGACATTGGCCAGCTCCTTCAGCACACTTGGATACATCCCATCTGGTCCCGTGGACTCGTATATGTGCAATTGGCTTAAGTGCTCCCTAATTCTTTCTTCCTGCACTGCTGTTGTGGTTTAGCCCTAGTCACCACACAGTTTCTCGCTCACCCTCCCCCTCCCCAGCGGGACGGGGGAGAGAATTGGGAAGAAAGGAAAACTCGTGGGTTGAGATGAAGACAGTTTCTTAGAATAGCAAAGGAAAATGACAATAGTAACAAAATATAAGGATACTAAAATATACAAAATGAACAATGCACAATTTCTCACCACCTGATGTCCAAATGATTGGTACAGCCCGTCCTGAGCAGCAATCACGGAAACGAATCCGAGCAGCAAGCAAGGGAGCAAGAGGGAGAGGGGGAGAGAGAGATCGATGCCCCTCCCCTCCAGCCAACTTCCACTTACATACTGAGCATGATGTTTATGGCATGGAATACTCACTTTGGCCAGTTTGGGTCAACTGTTCTGGCTATATCCCTCCCACCTTCCTGCACCTGCACATTAGTGAGACCTGGGAAGCCAGACAGTGTCCTTGGTCTCATTAACAATAACTCATATCATCAGGGTGTTTATCAACATTCTTCACATTCAAAATGCAAAACGCATCGGCAACTGAGAGGAAAATTAACTCCATCCCTGCTGAAACCAGGACAACTGGGCTACTGTTTCACTCCCCTAAACTGTGCTAGCTGGATCAGGGACCTGAGAGCAGACCTTACCAGTAAAAACTGAAGGAAAAAAAAAAGCATTGAGTAACTTGGCTTTTATGATGTCCTTGATCACTAGGTCCCCTGCCCCACTGAGCGATGGGCCCACTGTGAAGAAAAGTACAAACTTAGGTCACTTAATAGGACGAAGCTTACCCTAGTTTCAGTGAGCTTTCCAGGAACTCAAGAAGGGAAGATGTTGAAGCACAAAAGCGCAGCTAGTTGCGACAACCTCGCAGGGAGGGTGCCGACCCAGGGCACTCGCTGTAAAAGGAAATTTCACACGCAGGGTAACACTAGGTATGCTCTTTAATCACAACAACTCAGAGTTGGGCCACCACCGCAGTGAGTGACAAAATCCGCTACATACACTATTTTCTTATATACTATTTCTATATGATTACATAAGGTTTAATCATTTGCAGAAGTTTCCACCTGGCCTTTTCAGTTCTTAGAACTCATCAGTCTTAACGTCCACAGAATTCACATCCTCAGCACAACTTCTTCTCCTGTCTTGCTTCTGCTCTGCTTCAAAGAAGTTATCCTCAGGTCACCACATCTCATGATCTTTCTCTTTGAAGGCCTATGGTATGTAAAACTCAAAATACACTTACTCAAGCATGGATCAATTGATTAATTTTCTATTCATTAGCACTGTAAGCCCACCTGTAGAGGTTAATTTATCAACTATTGTCTGCAAACACACCTGTAGGGATTAATTTATCAACTATTGTCTATCTATTCATCTACTGATTAGCTTTGACCAGTCTTGCGAAGGCCTTGGTAAGGGCTGTATAGGGGACGCAGCTGAGAACCTGTATTCCGAACTCAGTGAGCAGCAACAATATGACAATAGGCTTTAACGCTCGCCGTACCTGACTCTCAAGGCAGAATGGTGGGCACTTGCCTGAGAGCAAAGGGTGTAGCTCCGGCCGGGAGGCCTGCACCAGCTACCCCAGCGGTGGCCAATGCCTCCGTGCAGACGGAGCAGCTGAAGGGAGAGGCTGCAGTGCAGACCTTGGACTGCAGGCAGTGCCTGGACCTTTCTCCTGGGGCAGGTACAGGCAGCAGCCCTGCCTGCTAGAGGTGTGCCCTGGTGGAGGAGCTCCTGTGGCAGGTGGCTGAGCTGCAGGAGGTGGCCAGGAGGCTGTGTGACATCAGGGAGGCTGAGAAGGAGTTGGATACTTGGTTCCAAGCGCAGTCTGCACCAGAACCACAGCCCCTGGCCAAACAGCCAAAACTCTCCCCGACCGACACACGCAGTAGGTAAGCAGGCCAATGATGCCGAGGAATGGAAGCTCGTGAAGGCAAGAGCCAGCAAGAGGAAGAGACTTCCCCCGAAATTTGAGGTGCCCTTGCAGAACTGCTTTGCCACTCTGCAGGCTGAAGAAGTAAGACCCAACACATTAGGAGAGACACTGGAGTTGAGCAAGGCAGCCCAGCCTGCTCATATAGAATCATAGAATCATAGAATGGTTAGGGTTGGAAGGGACCTTCAAAGGTCATCTAGTCCAACCCCCCTGCAAGGAGCAGGGACATCCCTGACTAGATCAGGTTGCTCAGAGCCTCATCCAGCCTGGCCTTGAACGTTTCCAGGGATGGGGCCTCCACCACCTTTCTGGGCAACCTGTTCCAGTGTTCTATAACTCGCATCGTAAAAAAATTTTTCCTAATTTCTAATCTAAATCTACCCCCCTCTATTTTAAAACCATTACCTCTCGTCCTATTGCAACAGGCCCTACTAAACAGCCTTTCCCCATCTTTCTTGTAGGCCCCCTTGAGGTACTGGAAGACCGCTATCAGGTCTCCCCGGAGCCTCCTCTTCTCCAGGCTGAACAGCCCCAACTCTCTCAGCCTGTCCTCATAAGAGAGGTGCTCCAGCCCTTTTATCATCTTTGCGGCCCTCCTCTGAACCTTCTCCAACTGGTCCATGTCCTTCTTGTGTTGGGGGCTCCAGAACTGGACACAGTACTCCAGGTGGGGTCTCACCAGGGCAGAGTAGAGGGGGAGAATCACCTCCCTCGACCTGCTGGCCACGCTCCTCTTGATGCAGCCCAGGATGTGGTTGGCCTTCTGGGCCGCAAGGGCGCATTGCCTGCTCATGTTAAGCTTCTCATCCACCAGCACTCCCAAGTCCTTCTCCTCAGGGCTGCTCTCAATCCATTCTCCGCCCAGCCATTGTTTGTGCCTGGGATTGCCATGACCCAGGTGCAGGACCTTGCACTTGGCCTGGTTGAACTTCATGAGGTTGGCACGGGCCCACCTCTCCAGCCTGTCCAGGTCCCTCTGGATGGCATCCCTCCCTTCCAGCGTGTCGACGGCACCACACAACTTGGTGTCGTCGGCGAACTTGCTGAGGGTGCGCTCTATCCCACTGTCCATGTCGCCGACAAAGATGTTGAACAGGGCCGGGCCCAGCACGGACCCCTGAGGGACGCCACTCGTGACCGGTCTCCACATGGACATCGAGCCGTTGACCACCACTCTCTGAGTGCGGCCATCCAGCCAACTCCTTATCCACCGAGTGGTCCGTCCAGCAAACCCATGTCTCTCTAGTTTAGAGAGAAGGATGTCGTGCGGGACAGTGTCAAAAGCTTTGCACAACTCCAGGTAGATGATGTCAGTTGCTCGTCCCTTGTCCACCGATGCCGTCACCCCGTCATAGAAGGCCACCAAATTGGTCAGGCACGATCTGCCCTTGGTGAAGCCATGTTGGCTGTCACCAACCACCTCCTTGCTCTCCATGTGCCTTAGCGTGGTTTCCAGGAGAATCTGCTCCATGACCTTGCCAGGCACAGAGGTGAGGCTGACCGGCCTGTAGTTACCTGGGTCTTCCTTATTCCCCTTTTTAAAAATGGGGGTTATGTTCCCTCTCTTCCAGTCATCGGGGACCTCACCAGACCGCCACGACTTCTCAAATACGATAGCCAGTGGCTTGGCAACTTCATCCGCCAGTTCCCTCAGGACCCGCGGATGCATCTCATCAGGTCCCATGGACTTGTGCACCTTCAGGTTCCTCAGATGATCCCGAACCTGCTCTTCGAGTACAGTGGGCGGTTCTTCATTCTCGCAGTCCCTGCTTGCACCTTCTACAGCTTGGGCGGTGGGACAGGAACTCTTGTCGGTGAGGACTGAGGCAAAAAAGTCATTGAGAACCTCAGCCTTCTCCATGTCCTGGGTAACCAGGACACCAGTTCCCTTCTGGAGGGGGCCTACATTTTCCCTGGACTTTCTTTTGTCCCCTACGTACCTATAAAAGCTCTTCTTGTTGCATTTTATATCCCTGGCCAGATTCAGTTCTGCCAGGGCTTTGGCCTTCCTTACCTTATCCCTGGCCACTCGCGCAGCCTCTTTGTAGTCCTCCCAGGCTACCTGTCCCCACTTCCACCCTCTATAGGCTTCCTTTTTCACTTTCAGTTGGTCCAGGAGCTCCTTGCTCATCCACGCAGGCCTCCTGGCCTTTTTACCCGACTTGTTTTTCATCGGGATGCACCTCTGCTGAGCTTGGAGGAGGTGCTCCTTGAATATAGACCAACTTTCCTGGGCCCCTCTTCCCTCCAGGGCCGCCTCCCATGGCACTTGGCCCATATAACGATCAGTGCAACCAAGTCAAGGTGATGGGTGATAGTAGTGGGTGACTCTCTTCTGGGAGGTACAGAGGCACTCATTTGCCGACTCGACACGCTCTCTAGGGAGGTGTGCTGCCTACCGGGGGCTCGTATCAGGGATGTCACTGAGAGACTACCAAACCTCGTATGGCCCACGAACTATTATCTGCTGCTGGTGTTTCACGTGAACGCGAGTGACGCAGCCAGGAGCAGCCTGAAGGAGTATCAAGAAGGACTACAGAGCCCTGGGAGCAACACTTAAGAACTCCGGGGCACGGGTAGTCTTTTCATAAATCCTCCCGGACAAAGGGAAGGGGCCTGAAAGAGACAGTTGTATCTGGCAAGTCAACAAACGGCTTCAGGAATGGTGCTTTAGCCTTCCCCACATGGCTACTTAGACCATGGGACTTGCTTTGAGAAGCCTGGTCTGCTAGGGGCTGATGGGGTTCAGCTAACAAAGAAGAGTGGTTCTGGCCAAAGGCTTGCTAGACTGGTAAAGAGAGATTTAAACTAATGTTGCTGGGAGAGGGGGAGCACAATCCATCCCACTACTATCAGTATAGCACCAGTGCCAGCAGCAAGTGCCCAGAAGCCGGGGAAGGACTGCAGGTAAGTAGAAGAGAACCTAAACTGCAGCTCAAGGAAATGCCAGTTGATCCAGCCAGCAAGTTTACTTCATCAGGGACCCAGCTTAAGGGCCTCTGCACGTAGCATGGGGAACAAACAGGAAGTGTTAGAGATGTGAGCACGCCTGCAGGGCTACGACCTTGTTGGCATCACAGAGATGTGGTGGGATGGCTCCTATGTCTGGAGCGTTGGAATGGAGGGATATAGGCTCTTTAGGGAAGGACAGGCAGGGGAGATGAGGAGGGAGTGTCGCCCTCTATGTCAGCAACCAGCTGGAGTGCATGGAGCTCTGCCTGGGGATGGAGGAGGAGCTTATGGGTCAGGATTAGAGGGAGGGCAGGGACAGGGGACATTACAGTGGGGGTGTGCTACAGGCCACCTGGCCAGGAGGACCGAGCAGACGAGGCCCTCTACAGCCAGATAGGAGCAGCCTCACGGTCACAAGCCCTGGTCCTCACGGGGGACTTGAACCACCCCGACATCTGTTGGAGAGACAACACGGCAGGGCACAGGCAATCCAGGAGGTTCCTGGAATGTGTGGATGACAACTTCCTCCTGCAGGTGATAGAGGAGCCAACGAGGAGAGGTGCTATGCTGGACCTTGTTCTCACCAACAGGGAGGGGCTGGTGGGGGACGTGGAGCTCAAGGGCAGCCTTGACTGCAGTGACCATGAGATGGTGGAGTTCAAGATCCTTGGGGCAGGGAGGAGGGTGCGCAGCAAGCTTTCTGCCTTGGACTTCAGGAGAGAAGACTTTGGCCTCCTTGGGGATGTGATGGGTAAAGTGCCATGGGCTACAGCCCTGGAGGGAAGAGGGGTGCAGGAAAGTTGGTTGATATTTGTCCTGGTTTCGGCAGGGACGGAGTTAATTTTTCCTCTCAGTTGCCGGTGTGTTTTGGATTTCGTGTGTGAAGAATGTTGATAAAACACCCTGATTATATGAGTTGTTGCTAATGAGACCAAGGACACCGTCCTGCTTTCCAAGTCTTGCTAATGTGCAGATGCAGGAAGCTGGGAGAAAGCCAGACAGAATAATTGTCCCAAACTGGCCAAAGGGAGTATTCCACACCATAAACGTCATGCTCAGTATATAAGTGGGGGTTGGCCAGGGTGGGTATCTGCCTTCCTGGCATCCATCCCCCTCTCTCGTTGCTTGCTGGCATCGTTCCCTCTACCTTGCTGGCCCCCTTTTTGCTCCTTTGCTTGCTGATCGGTTTCATTCCCGTGATCGCTGCTTGGGATGGGCTGTATCAGTCATTGGGACATCAGGTGGTGAGAAAATATACATTGTTCATTTTGTATATTTTAATATCCTTCTATTCTGTTATTATTGTAGTTTTCCTTTGCTATTCTAAGAAACTATCTTCATCTCAACCCACGAGTTTTCCTTTCTTCCCAATTCTCTCCCCCATCCCACTGGGGAGGGGGAGGGTGAGTGAGAAACTGTGTGGTGACTAGGGCTAAACCACCACAATATACAAGGAGCACCTCCTCCAAGCTCAGGAGTGATGCATCCCAATGAAGAGGAAGTCAGGCAAAAACGCCAGGAGGCCTGCGTGGATGAACAGGGAGCTCCTGGACCAACTGCAAAACAAAAAGGAAGCCTGCAGAGGGTGGAAGCAAGGACAGATAGCCTGGGAGGAATACAGAGAGATTGTTTGAGTGGCCGGGGATCAGGTAAGGCAGGCTAAAGCCCTGACAGTATTAAATCTGGCCAGGGACGTCAAGGACAACAAGAAAAAATTCTATAGGTACGTCGGGGATAAAAGGAGATCCAGGGAGAATGTGGGCCCTCTCTGAAAGGAAACAGGTGAGATGTTTACACAGGACACAGAGAAGGCTGAGGTACTTAATGACTTTTGCCTCAGTCTTCACCGATAAGGGCTCTAGCCAGGTCACTCAAGTCACAGAAGGCAAAAGCAGGGACTGGGAGAATGAAGAACTGCCCACCGTAGCAGAAGAGCAGGTTCAGGACCATCTAAGGAACCTGAAGGTGCACAAGTCCATGGGACCTGATGAGATGCATCCGCAGGTCCTGAGGGAATTGGTGCATGAAGTTGCCAAGCTGCTGTCCATCATATTTGAGAAGTTTTGGCAGTCTGATGAGGTTCCCACTGACTGGAAAAGGGGTAACATAACCCCAATTTTTAAAAAGGGGAATAAGGAAGACCCAGGTAACTACAGGCCGGTCAGCCTCACCTCTGTGCCTGGCAAGGTCATGGAGCAGATTCTCCTGGAAACCACGCTAAGGCACATGGAGAGCAAGGAGGTGGTTGGTGACAGCCAACATGGCTTCACCAAGGGCAGATCGTGCCTGACCAATTTGGTGGCCTTCTATGATGGGGTTACAGCATCAGTGGACAGGGGACGAGCAACTGACATCATCTACCTGGACTTGTGCAAGGCATTTGACACTGTCCCGCACGACATCCTTCTCTCTAAACTGGAGAGACATGGGTTTGACAGACGGACGACTCGGTGGGTAAGGAATTGGCTGCATGGCCGCACTCAGAGAGTGGTGGTCAACGGCTCAATGTGACGTTCCTCAGGGGTTGGTATTGAGACTGGCCCTGTTCAACATGTTTGTCGACGACATGGACAGTGGGATAGAGTGCACCCTCAGCAAGTTCACCGACGACACCAAGCTGTGTGATGCGGTTGACACGGTAGAGGGAAGAGATGCCATCCAGAGGGACCTTGACAGGCTGGAGAGATGAGCCCCTACAAACCTCATGAAGTTCAGCCAGGCCAAGTGCAAAGTCCTGCACCTGGGTCATGGCACTCCCAGGCACAAATACAGGCTGGGCGGAGAATGGATTGACAGCAGCCCTGAGGAAGAGGACTTGGGAGTGGATGAGAAGCTCAACATGAGCTGGCAGTGTGCGCTTGCAACCCAGAAAGCCAACCGCATCCTGCACTGCCAGCAGGTCGAGGGAAGTGATTCTCCCCCTCTACTCTGCTCTGGTGAGACCCCACCTGGAGTACTGCATCCGGCTCTGGAGCCTCCAACATAAGAAGGACATGGACCAGTTGGAGAGGGTCCAGAGGAGGGCCAGGAAGATGATCAGAGAGGGCTGGAGCACCTCTCCTATGAGGACAGGCTGAGAGAGTTGGGGCTGTTCAGCCTGGAGAAGAGGAGGCTCTGGGGAGACCTTATAGCAGTCTTCCAGTACTTAAAGGGGACTTATAGGAAAGATGAGGAGAAACTCTTTAGCAGGGCCTGTTGTGGTAGGATGAGAGATAATGGTTTTAAAGTAGAAGAAGGTAAATTTAGACTGAATATAAGGAAGACATTTTTTCCAATGAGGATGATGAAATGCTGGAACAGGTTGCCCAGAGACGTGGAGATTTCCCATCCCTGGAAACATTCAAGGCCAGGTTGGATGAGGCTTTGAGCAACCTTATCTAGTTGAAGATGTGCCTGCTTCTTGCAGGGGGGTTCGACTAGATGACCTTTGAAGGTCCCTTCCACCCCTAACCATTCTGTGACAGCCTACTTACAACTGAACATAGGCTATGTTTAGATGTCGCTAGGCCCAGGACTCTGTCAGAGTTGAGAAGTACACAATGCAATGCAGAGGACTGAGGAGAATCAGGAATGGACCATAACTAAGAGATCAGCAAGATCAGTTCCTCTGTATGGTGTTCCTCCTTCAACTACGTGAGGCTGGTCCACTGTGCTATGTTACTCCAAGAGCCACAGCAGAGACTGAGTCTGAGGACTGATGTGATGAGTTTTTTTATCCTGAGTAAAGGCCCTTTTTCTCATATGTTTTCCTTACACTGGCTCCATCTCTGGATGGCAAAGAAGAACCTATACTAAAGTTTATGTGTTGAGGACGATGAGTATCAGAAGCCATGAGAATGAGAAACAAGAAGCCATGGGAATGAGAAACAAGGGACTTTCCAACAGAAGGAAAACAAGAGAAAGGACACCTGGTGGTGGTTGGGTGATCAGAGGGTATAAAAGCACATAAGCTGTAACAATAAATGATTTTTGCTTAGCATGCAGCGGGGGTCCGTGACTATGTTCCCACAAATGGCACCCAAACAGGGACTTGTTAGAAGTAGTGAAGATTAGAAGATTGTGATTCCGGTGGGAACGCCCGGCTGATTGGTAGGAAGCCTGCGCAGCAAATTTCTTACCTCAAGGAAGGGAGGTAAGCGGCCGGGAACGAGGGGAGCATAGCTCCAATAAGAAACCTAGCCGAACTGGGGAAGTCTGTGCAGTATCCGTTACCTTGAATAAGGGAGGTAACACGGCTAGGAACAATGGGAAGCACTGCTTCAAAGGAACATAAATCAATTTTAACAATTCTAAAACAAAAGTGTTGGAGGAACAGAACTGTGCTATTAATAACACTGACCTGAAGAGTTTGTTGGTTTGGGTGTCCGCTCACATAGCAGACGCTAACACCTCTAATATATACACAGTGGGCACCTGGGACAGTGTAAGTGTTGAACTGTGGGACTGTGCAACGTGGGGTGACCCTGCTGTTCATAAGTTATTACCGGCGTGGCGTGTAATGTTTGAAGCCTTAAAGAACCACACGCAGAAAGGGGATCCGACAGCACCCGTTACCTCGTCCGCTCCTCTGTCCGTGGAAACAAAGACTAACAGCGAGCCGGAAAAATCCTTTTGATCCAGGTCCCATAGATCCGGAAAAGGAGCCCTCAGTCTTTGGAGCTTCCTCGTTATAGAGGTGGCGTGTTTGTGTAGGTGTCATTTGTGTCGACAGTGTCGTGCTTTTTTTTGTGTTTGTGTGTCCTTTGTGTCAAGGGTGTCATATTTTTGTTACTGTTCAGTGTTGTTGGTGTGGATGTAAGCTTATTCCAGCTGATCTATATTTGTGCTATAGCTGAGTGTTCTGGTGTGTGCAATGTCGCAGGTCGACCCCGTTAGAACAAGTGATACATCCAGGTGGGTATTGTTGCCATGCAAGGCGCAGCGTTATGTTATAAGATCTTTAAGTGAAAACGGACAGGCAGTGCAAACACACAAATTACCAGATTATAGTCCAGAGGAAAGTAAAAAATTTCCTAGACAGGTATAAGCAGTGTGTGTGTGTGTGCGTATAAGCATGAAGTAAATGGTATGGAATAAGGGGTGAATACTGTCTTGGTTTCAGCAGGGATGGAGTTAATTTTCCTCTCAGTAGCTTTGGATTTTGTATGTGAAGAATGTTGATAAAAATGCTCTGATGATAAGAGTTGTTGTTAATGAGACCAAGGACACTGTCTGGCTTTCCAAGTCTCGTTAACGTGCAGGTGCAGGAAGCTGGGCCAAAGACAGACAGAGTATCGTTCATTTGAACACCGAGTGGTGAGAAATTGTACATTGTTCATTTTGTATATATTAATGTCCTTATATTTCGTTATTATTGTAGGTTTCCTCTTAGTAAACTGCAGCATAAAGCGACATGTCATTAACTGACTGTAACCCCCATTCCCTCTTCCCGCCCCCCCCCCCCCCCACCCTGTCCCGCTGGGTCGGGGGAAGGAGGTGGAGATGGCGTTAAACCCGGGAAGAGAGAGGGGTGGGGGGAGGTTATCTTGTTCCCTTTCTCATTATCCCGCTTTGGTTTTAGTAATAAATGAATAGTTTTCCCCAGGTCGAGGCTGTTTTTCCAGTAATGGTAGCTTTAAGAATCTCTCCCTGTTCTTGTCTCAAACCTCAGGCCTTTTTTTTCTCTTCTTATGTGCCCGGGGCCACGGCCGCTGCCAAGCGCCCCTCCCATCCAGTGGGGCGGGGGCAGCTTACCCAAAAACTGCCATGGTTACAGATACTCCCATCTGGGTCAACCAGTGGCCTTTAGCAAGAGAAAAGCTGCACCATTTGAATGAGTGAGTTGACGAGCGATTACAACTTGGACGCATACAGCCAACAGACAGTCTCTGGAATACACCTGTGTTTGTAATACAGAAAAAATCAGGTAAATGGTGACTCTTACAGGATTTAAGGGCAGTAAATAGGGTAATTGAGGATATGGGACATTTGCAACAGGGGTTACCATCTCCTTCAATGATACCTCGAGATTGGAATATTATCATTAATTGATTTGAAAGATTGTTTTTTCACTATACCTTTACATCCTGAGGATGCTCCACGATTCGCATTTTCTGTGCCTTCAGTCAATGCGGGAGAACCTAATCAGCGATATCATTGTACAGTACTTCCGCAAGGTATGAAAAATAGTCCAACCATCTGCCAATGGTACATCACACAAGCCATAGCACCAGTAAGGCGCTTGCATAAGAGTAGCCTCATTTATCATTATATGGATGATATCTTAATTGCAGCACCTGATGATTCTCTGGTGGACAGAGTTCTTAATGATATCACCAGTGCATTATCCCGATTTAAATTGGTTATTGCTCAAGGAAAAATTAAAAAAGTCTATCCCTAGGAGTATGTCGGCTGGCAAACTATGGAAAGAACAACTGCGCCACAAAAGTTAAAACTTCTTCAAACAGTGTTTACCTTAAACGATTTGCAGAAATTGCTGGGAGCTATCAACTGGGTACGCCCGGCTCTAGGCCTCTCTACAGAATTGCTTTTTGCAGTATTCCAAATACTTAAAGGAGACTCAGATTTAACCTCCCCTAGGAGACTGACTCCAGAAGCACAGACAGCATTACAAACAGTTTTGCTACGGATTTCCATTCATTGGCCTAAGCAGCCCATGTTGCAATTTTTAGGAGAACTAATGTTGTATCCGGCAACTCATCAAAGTTACACTCCGATAAAAAAACGCCTTGACAGTATTTACAGATGGATCAGGAAAAACACACAAATCCGTGACTGTGTGGAAGAAAAATGATGAATGGCATCATGACGTACAATTGGTAGAAGGTTCAACCCCAACTGTAGAACTTGCGGCGGTGGTATGAGCTTTGTATAAGTGGAAAGATGAATCCCTCAATATTGTCTCCGATTCTGTCCCTAATCGGGACCAGACTACGCAGTCTCTCTCTCGCTCCCCCCACCCTCTGAGAGAACAGGGAGAGATGATATAACAAAAACAGCTCAAGGTTTGAGATAAGGACGGGGAGAAATCCTTAAAGTTACCCTTATGGGCAAAACAGACTCGACTTGGGGAAAAGTATTCATTTATTTCTAAAACTAGCAGGAGAATGAGACAGGGAACAAGATAACCTCCCCCCACCCCTCCCTCTTCCCGGGCTTAACATTATCTCTACTACCTCCCCTCCCGAGCGGCACAGGGGGGAAAAAGGGAATGGGGGTCGCGGTCAGTTCATCACACGTTGTTTTACGCTGCTGTGTCATCATCGGGGGAAGAACTCCTCGCATTCCTCCTCTGCTCCAGCGTGGGGTCCCTCCCACGGGCCACAGTCCTTCATGAAACTGCTCCAGCGTGGGTCATCTCTTCCACGGGGTGCAGTCCCTCCAGAACAGCTGCCCCAGCCAGCCCTCCATGGGCCACAGCCTCCTTCAGGCCTCCACCTGCTCCGGCGTGGGATCCTCCACGGGCTGCAGGTGGATCTCTGCCCCTCCGTGGACCTCCATGGGCTGCAGGGGGACAACCTGCTCCACCATGGTCATCACCAGGGGCTGCAGGGGAATCTTGGCCAGGAGCCGCATTACTCCTCCCCCTCCTTCTTCACTGACCTTGGCGTCTGCAGCCGTTCCTCACAACAGGCTGGCAGACGCCTCTCAGGATCCTTTTTACATCTTATTCACTTCTCATCTCCTCTCCACTTCTTGCAGCCGGGCCGGGCCGAGTTGGGCCCAGTCGGCTGCCCGGCAGGAGGCCAGAGGCTGAGGCCTGCAAGGCCCACAAGGATCGCGCCTCCCCCTCTCTGCCCCCTGCTCAGCTGCTTCACATCTTCTCCTTTTTTTTTCCTGTTTTCCCCTTCTTAAATACGTTATCGCAGAGGCGTTATCACGGGACATTCTGCTACCAATTGGCTCGGCCTTGGCCAGCAGCAGGTCCGCCCTAGGCCCGGCCGAGTCCACTGAACAAAGGGGAGCAACTTCTAGCAGTTTCCTACAGAAGCTACCACCTTAGGCCCCCCCTCACTGACAAAACCAGAACAGTGTTCAATGTAGTACAATGCGCAGAATGGGCAATGTTAAGGGAAATTAATAATCCTTTGTTGTATGATCAGTTTCAACAGCTATTATCGGTGTTACATGTGCGGGATCATCCTTACCTTATTGTACATCTGAGAGCTCACACTTCGCTTCCAGGACCTGTCACAGAAGGTGACACAAGAGCAGATGCTCTCACTAATGCAGCCCTCGTTCCAAACACACTCATGCAGGCCAAGCTGTCCCATGAGTTTTATCACCAAAACTCTACAGCCCTTCAACGACAATTTAAGCTGACACGGGAACAAGCTCGGGCAATTGTGCGTTCCTGTAGCAGTTGCCAGAACACAATTATGCCACCTTTATATGGGGTTAATCTGCGCGGTTTGTGCTCTCAAGAATTATGGCAATCTGATATAACTCATGTCCCGTCATTTGGCCGACACAAATATGTACATGTAACTATTGATACTCATTCCAGCCTATTGTTTGCCTCTGCTCGTACAGGAGAACGTGCTCGAGATGTTTGCCAACATTGGACGTCACCGTTTGCTTTCATGGGGGTTCCCACGCGTATAAAAACAGATAACGGGCCAGCGTATGCTTCTCGTGCAGTCCAAACCTTCCTTGCTCTTTGGGGCATCGAGCATGTTACTGGTATCCCACATAAGCCCACTGGACGGGCAATCATTGAATGTGCCCATGGTACACTTAAAAATATGTTGTGAAAACAAGAAGGGGGAATGGAAGGGAAGTCTGCAAACGAAAAGTTAGCAAAAGAAATGCATGTGCTCAATTTTCTAAATCATTGGAGTGACAATTCTTCCCCAATACAGAAACATTTTGGATCATCTACTCTACATGATGCCATCCGAGGGCAAGCTCCAGTGATGGTTAAGAATCTGGAAACAGGTAATTGGGAAGGACCATTTCCTCTTATGACGTGGGGGAAAGGATACGCTTGTGTCTCTACAGGAGCAGTGACCAAGTGGATCTCTGCACAATGGGTACGACCAGCGCTCCAAGCTGCCTTGCGTTCGTCGGATTGTTAACAAGCTGTATGGCAGCCCCATGGACATCAGTCATGGAAAGAAGAAATGTGTGGGTAACTATGGCTGGTGCCACAGGACAGGACACCACTTGTCTGTATCATCTGCAAATAAGCCTTTCAGAACATGCTTGGTTGACCTGCCAGATAACGGTAGGACGGCAACTCTGTGTAAAACAACAGCAGCCGCGAGCGCTGGGTGCTGAACCACAAGAGATGGAACTTTTGGGATCAGTAAAGATGGACTTATGTCTATTTTTTAACTATTCAGAAGCTAATGTTACTAGAGGGGCAGTGATTGTAAATGCTTCATACATTGCAGTGACACAGTATGGTGTAATTATGCGAGCACTAACATATCAAAATCCAGCACTACTCCAGTGGGCCTCCCTGATGGTATGTTTTTCATATATGGAGACCGTGCGTGGGCAGGGATACCCTCCCATATAAAAGGGGACCCCTGCACCATAGGAACCTTAGAGGTGTTTATACCCAATAATACAATGATTTTACAGCATAAAAGACCTAAATGAAGTACACATAGCTTTGAATCTGACTGCCAAGACAATATAGAGTTTTGGAACCTAAGTGAAATTATTGCCACTTCAGTCTTTGCACCTGGTGTGGCAAGTGCCCAGGCATTAGCTACGCTAAATAAATTGGGCTGTTGGCTTGCTAAGTAAACAAACGCAACTGCATCGGCACTATCAATGCTGCTAACTGATGTAGATTCTATACGCTACGCTACTTTACAAAACAGAACCGCTGTTAGCCTGCAGAGCACATATTTGACAGGCCTTGTTGCATGTGCTGGCCACGTGTGCAGCAACGTCTGGTCTGGCCTTGTTGCATGCGCTGGCCACATGTGCAGCAACGTCTAGTCAGTACTCTGCCACTGAATCTGCTGAGGGTGTAGACAGAGGTGGCTCAGAACGGGGAGAAAGGACCCAGAGCACACTCTACGAACAACAGGGGACGCCCTGAAGGTGCTGCGCCTGCCTCCTTTCTCTGCTCTGACCCGGCTGATCATCATCCTCCTGCTCGGCAGTGTCTCCGGTGTAGTTGGGTTGGTAACAGAATAGAGCAGCAATAGATTTTTTATTATTAGTACAAAATCACGGTTGCCAGGATTTTGATGGGCTTTACTGCATGAATCTGTCTGATCATTCGGAATCTATTCACAAAAGTATTCAAAACTTGCAAAAAGGAGTACAAAAACTGCAACAAAGTGATGGTTTTGATATATTCAGAAATCTTTTTGGTGTATTGATAAAAAGCTTGTTACTAATAGCTGTAGGATGCTTATTCATTCCTTTTATACATGTATTTTGTTCTATATTCCGTGTGTTGAAATGTGTGCAAACTTTAATAGATAAAGTGTTGAAACAAGCCTCTTCTCATAAACAAAGAAGAGAGAGATGTGGGTATTTCTCGAGCCAGTACGGTGTCAGTGCAAGCACACCGGCCTTGGGAGAGGGATACAATCCTGCTTGTTGGAAGAAAGCCATGGAATGAGAAGGGAAGCTTTAAGATACGAGACATTGTTAGCAGAATTTATGGCTTGTTTCAACAGAGGCTTGCAAAAAACTAGTCACTGGCTTTGTAGATAAGAAGGTTGCTGGAGTTGGTATGTCTGTAATAGCAGAAGAATGCTGTAGTAGAAAATTACTCGAAGGTAGTGAAACTTAGTTTTGCTTAGCAATCATGAATGTCTAGTGTGTGATCAGTAATTTTATTGGCTAAGCCTGTGTGTGGCATAACTGTTGATTGGAAAAGAAGGAATAAGGATGGATTATGTTATTGTTGACCATGGCATGTGTTCTCCCTTGTATTTTATGATGTCTACAAGAAGCCCTCACAAGAGCTTTTGATAGAAGCGCATATGCTGTGCTGTTAAAACAAGAAGGGGGAATTGTTGGGGACGACGAGTATCAGAAGCCATGGGAATGAGAAACAAGAAGCCATGGGAATGAGAAACAAGGGACTTTCCAACAGAAGGAAAACAAGAGAAAGGACACCTGGTGGTGGTTGGGCGATCAGAGGGTATATAAGCACATAAGCTGTAACAATAAATGATTTTCGCTTAGCATGCAGCGGGGGTCCGTGACTACGTTCCCACACATTTATGCTCTAAGAGGGAGTTCTTTTTTCCAAATTGATATAGTTGCTGCCAGAATCCATTAGTTCTGTGACTACATTTTGCTCACAGTCTTACCACTATATATTAAAAGATTTTTCTCCATCTGCTTGCCTACAAGCAAAAACCAAATCTTGGCCCACCAGATATTTTTCTGTCATATTCAGTGACTAGGACACTTTCTATATTATTAAATATTAAATAGAGTCTCTCACAGTTGAAGGACAATTGGTTCTTACGCTGCAAATGTACTCATAAGTATCAACCATTTTGTGTCTAAGATAACTTAAAAAAACTCCCAGAAGCTTCAGAACATACAAAAGATAATGTTCATAAATCTTTATTTTACGTTGCAGTAGAAATAGATAAGAATGAAGAATACTACCATCTGCTGTCAGTAATAGTGAACTGATGCTGTTTTCCATTGAGGAAAAAATGCCAATTTGAATTACAAATCCTTTCTAATCATCTGATAGCATAAATGAGCCTTTGTCTCTAAAATGTTCTAGAAATTCTAGAAAAACATAGTTTGTGCCAATGGTAGAATAGAATAGAATAGTTCAGTTGCAAGTGACCTACAACAATCATCTAGTCCAACTGCCTGACCACTTCAGGGTTGACCAAAAGTTAAAACATATTATTAAGGGCATTGTCCAAGTGACACTGACAGGTTTGGGGCATCGACCACCTCTCTAGGAAGCCTGTTCCAGTATTTGTCCACCCTCTCGGTAAAGAAATTTTTCCCAATGTGTAGTCTGAACCTCCCCTGACGCAGCTTTGAACCATTCCCACGCATCCTGTCACTGGATACCAGGGAGAAGAGGTCAGCACCTCCCTCTCAACTTCCCCTCCTCAGGAAGCTGTAGAGAGCAATGAGGTCACCCCTCAGCCTCCTTCTCTCCAAACTAGACAAACCTAGAGTCCTTAGCCATTCCTCATAGGACATGCCTTCCAGCCCTTTCACCAACTTTGTTGCCCTCCTCTGGATGCATTCGAGTACCTTCACATCCTTCTTAAATTGTGGGGCCCAGAACTGCACACAGTACTCAAGGTGAGGTCGCACCAATGGTAAATACAGCAGGATAATCACCTCTTTTGACTGCATTACTCTGTCTCAGGTGCAGAATTCAGCATTTGTTCTTGTTAAATTCCATGCCATTGATGATTGCCCCATTGCCCCATGCTCCAGTCTATCCAGATCCCTCTGCAAGGCCTCTTGTCCCTCAAGAGAGTCAACAGCACCTCCCAGTTTGGTATTGTCAGCAAACTTGCTAATGGTGCAGTCAAATCCTGCATCCAGGTGATCGATAAAAATCTTGAACAGAACTGGCCCTCAAATTGAGCCCTGAGAAACACTGCTGGTGACTGGCTGCCAGCTAATTTTTTTTTCCCGGAGTTTCAATACATCCAGACTTCTTCTGGAATAATGGGCACGACTTACCTGAATGTACTAAACAAAGTACAAAATGCTATATACAAAAATATTTGTTTTGCCTGACTTGGGTTATTCCCTTGCTCCCTTCTTCATGTGTTAACAGCTCATTTTCAGGCACCACCAGATAAGGAGGCTCAAAACAGTTTTACTGGGTTTACATGGCAAGGTTTTGGTAGTGGAGGGGGGATGTAGGGGTGGCTTCTGTGAGAAGATGCCAGAAGCTGCCTCCATGTTAGAAAGAGCCAGTTCCAAACAGCTCCAAGATGGACTCGCAGCTGGCAAAAGCTGAACCAATCAGCAACGTTGGTAGTATGTCTGTGATAACATATTAAAGAAAGGGTAAAAAATGCTGCGCAACAGTAACTGAGAGAGAAGAGTGAGAATATGAGAGAAACAACTATGCAGAGACCAAGGTCAGGGAAGACGGAGAGGGAGGAGGGGAGGAGGTACTCCAGGCACCAGAGCAAAGATTCCCCTACAGCCTATGGTGAAGACCATGGTGAAGCAGGTTGTCCCCCTGTAGCCCATGGAGGTTAACAGTGGAGCAGATATCCACCTGCAACTTATATACTGAGCATGACGTAAATGGTATGGTATAAGGGGTGGATACTGTCCTGGTTTCAGCAGGGATGGAGATGGATTTCATATATGAAGAATGTTGATAAAAACACCCTGATGCTACGAGTTGTTGTGAATGAGACCAAGGACACTGTCCTGCTTTCCAAGTCTTGCTAATGTGCAGATGCAGGAAGCTGGGAGAAAGACAGACAGCATAATTGATCCAAACTGGCCAAAGAGAGTATTCCATGCCATAAACATCATGCTCAGCATATAAGTGGGGGTTGCCCATGGGAGGGGGCAACTATTCTATGAATCTATGATTCTATGATAACAAACCCATGGAAACTGGTTCTGAGCGTGTAGCAGACAAAGGATGAAAAACAGCCCAGACCACTGTCTCTGATCACACAGCCACATGAAGGGTTGGCCGACTATAGATAAGCTTAGGACTGTAATTGGGAGGTAGCCCACCTGTATATTCTATATAACCTGTGTGTTACTTATTATTAGAGTCCCTCAGGCTGAGGCACTGCGTGCCCATTGCAGTAAAGAATTTCCCTTTGGAATTTTCTACTTAAGGGTGTCTGCATCTCCTTCCTTGGTCAGCAATGAAGAATCCCGTGGCAGTTTTGGAACCCCAGAAGGGACTTTGCCGACTCACTTGAATCCACCAGCCGCTACGATCCCCTGCGAGTCAACGACCCACTGACAGCAAAAGGTTGTGGGAACAGAGAGTGCAGCACAGCTGTCTGATATTGAAGAATTTGAGCTGTCCTTGAACACCACTTGCTCAATAACAAAAAACAGTAATTAGAACAAGATAAGTAAATACCAAAGGCAAAAATAGTTAAGACAACTAAAAATCTATAACCAGTCCAAATGAAGCTTAAGGTGTGTGAACAGTATATTGCTACCAATCGAATTAGATGATTAAGTGCGTGCACTTCGCATGTAACTTAGAAAAATTATAAAAGACACATGCTGACTGACAATAAAGGTGTCCGGAACACCATCCACAGAGTCCGTGCTTTTACTGCAACAAAAGGTGAGTTCACCTGGGGAACTTGAGCACAGGGGTTAGCAGTTGGACGAATAATTTTTTTGCGGTGAGGAGGTGAGAGTTAATAATAATGGGGATCGGACACAGTATAGTGAAAGGGACACCTTTAGGTGAATTGCTAACCAATTGGTCGAAAATAGGTGGAACCTGAGAGTTATCTAAGAAAAGGGCACTGGAACTGCGTCAGGATACCTGGCCTGTATTGACCACTCTTGGAAATGCAAACCAATGGTGGCCTGAGGTGGGCAGTTTTGGTTACAATAGGCTGCATTTTTTTGTGGCTCAAATTGGATGAACAGTTCCCAGAGCAAATGCATTATTGGTATGTTTGGAATAATTATGTCTGACAATGGAAACTTCCCCCTCCGAAAGGGAACCTATCTCAAGGTTCCTGTCCAAACAGGGAATTTGTTCAAACCTCTCCCCAAAATCCCTTTCTGCCCCCATTAATGCTCCTCCTCCCCCTGTAATGTTGCAGAAAAGAGGGCCCAGGATCCGGGCAGGAGTAATGAGAGGACAGAAGTGTCCATGTTGGTACTCGGGGGATCTGTGAATGTGCACGTCCTTATGAATCTAGTGAGCAGTGAAAGTACACATGTGCACACACACTAGTGAATTTATATCCCTACCAGCTGAAGAGGAGGAAGGGGACTTGACTCTCCGTGTTTATGTTTCGTGTGAATCCTAATACATGGATGCTGTTGACAACAGTACCTTGTCTGTGACAGTCTGTGTGACTGGCTGTATCAATATCCTGTATATGTCCTGTGTGTGACTCAGATACGTGCTCAGCTTCACTGCTGGTTGAACCTGCAACCAGGAAAGCAACAGCTGAGTCCCTCAGCCTGGGCAGAGACCCCAGATTCCCTGGGCTGGGATCCAACAGCCAGGTAGGAGAGTTCTGGCAATGGCTGCTGGAGGAGGCAGCTGTGCTCCTAATATCCCTTAACAGTTTTGTAGCCAGCACGATCTGGTCGTGTTGTGAGTACTCCCGAGATTACACATATATAACTCTTATGTGAGGGGGGAACTGATCCTTTGCTAATGTGTCTACGGTAATAAATTTGTAACCAACCTTCTAGAGCTTTATGCAGGTATCCAAACGGGACCTGTGCTACTAAATCCTTGGGTTAGTTGGAACAAATGGATTGAAAAGATGTTTACAGAACATTAAAAGGACAATAGGAGGTGTAAATGGCTCAAACTGCAGGCCTAGTGACTGGGATTTGTAGTTTGGGGGATGAAAAGAGAGACTTAGTAGAGTATGTACAAAGTAAGTAACAGATCACTTCCACCTATCAAATTGATAATGTTATTGGCTATAAAGCAGGAGGAAACCTGACAGAATCAGGCTAAGGCTGAGCTCTCTACAAATTGAATTTCCAAATTTGTGAAGAATCAGGTAGAAAAGGGAAACGCACAGTTGCAAAGGAAGAGCCTCATCTTACAAAGATTTAAACCTGATGGAGCCAAGTAGTAGACCTGAGTAGTGCAGAGGAAATCTTTTAATTATGTGGGAACAAACATCACTTGACTGTGCAAATAATGTACCTAGTGGAAACATAAATCCCTCATTAGACAAATGCATATCATCCTGCTTTTAAACAAGAGGTAGCTGGACAGGACAACCTAGGGTCAGTCGGTCTAAGTGTTAGTGGCACAAGAGGTCCATGTCTCCAAGGATGCTCAGATAAGTCCAAGGAGATACTTTTTTTTTTTTTCCTCCACTAAGGAGCTGTAACCCTTCTAGGCATCTTTAAAAGATCCTGCCCTTAAGAACAACAACAATTCAGGTACAGAAACAGGTCAGGTGACAGTTTCAGTACCATCCTGCAGGACTGGGCTGTTTGGGGAGAGGAGGAGGTAGAAGAGCGGGGAGTGAATCTGAGCCTGGGAAGAAGGGAGGGGTGGGGGGAAGGTGTTTTTCAATTTGTTCTTCTTTCTCATTATCTTGCTCTGTTACAACTGACAGTAAATTAATTTCCCCAAGTCAGGTCTGTTTTGTCTGTGATAGTAATTGCTAAGTAATCTTCCTGCCCTTATCTCGACCCACAAGCTTTTTATCGTATTTTCTCCCCATCCTGTTGATGGAGAGAGAGTGATAGAACAGCTTGGTGGGCACCTTGCAGCCAGCCAAGGTCAACTCAGCACAGACATCCCTGGCAAATAGCCAATACTTGAGTACATGTCAATATTAACTTTTGGCCCATTAGCTTAAGTTACATTTTCCAAAAATATTAGAACACTCTTCTACTGCACTTAATGATTGTGCTAGAAATAACACAGCTCAAAAAAAAAAGTTCCCATCAAGTCTGAAGTGGATGTTTAAATCCAGATAATAGTCAGTGATAAAAGCACTATTTAAAAATATCCTTCCAATTGGTTTTGGATTTTTTTTTTTAAATACACAAGCAGGTGGGAGAGGAGAGTTTGTCATTTGGGTTTGTTGGGTTTTTTGTTTTTTTTAAGAGATATAACTTACTGAAAATGTCAAAATTATGAGCTATATATATCAACAGCTGTAAGGGTGTGCTCAGACTGAACATGAACCAGAACTTCTAGAAATAATTTTAACCACCATTTAACTGATTTGCTCCATCCAACCAAAACCTCAATGCACGAATGTGCCACCTTAATTTCACCTACAATTACAGGACTTTTATTTCACATCTGAGAAATACAGGAAAACAATAGCTAGTGGCTTTAGTGCCTGACATTCGAGTTTGCACAGTACACTTGCAGTGTTTGCTTAGTGTGTTTGTATGCATAGTTCAACATGTACAAATTTTCTCCTGTGTTAGAGAGGATGAGTTACCACTTGCCTAAGAATCAGAGAAGATAAACTGATCCAGATGAAGCTGCTCCTGGTTGCAGCAACCCTCCAATGAAGAACAAGAGTTTTCCATGTGTCTCAGAAAGTGTCCAATGTTTTATTACCATCTGAAAAGTACTGCAAATAGATACTCCAACCTGCTGTGAGATCAACTTGCTAGTAAAAAAAAACAACAGTAGGGTCTGCTAGCCACAGAAAGCATGTTGAAAGGGTATTCATAAAAAGCTTTTTTTTTTTAAAAAGGACACACTTGGCTGTCTGAAGCAACCAAAGCCATCTGTGATGGCAGGGTGCATGCCCATCTACTTATGTTCTTTGTCTTCTAGATCACTTATCTCTAACCCTATCATGCACCTCAGTTATAGTATTCACACTTGAATGTCAGTCTCTTACCATATGTCTTGCTTTCAACTCCTGCATTTTGATGTGCCTTGCCAGTTAGGGTGTTTCCTGTTAAAATTATAACTGGAATATGAAACAGTCTCACAAACTGTGAAGCTGAACACTGGTGCTTGCTAATTCTTTGCCAATGCCTTTATCATTTGAGCTTCAAAGTCAGTACTATAACCTTTATATGAGTCAGTCTCTAGAAAGACCTGAAATAAGCTTTTCTAGTCTGTTATATGAAAGCACAATATTTGTTAGGCATCAATAGAAACCTGGAAATGAAGTCATTAGATTGCATTCTTGAATTTATGAAGATAGCACAACATACCTAGATACAAGAAACTAGCTATTCACAAGAGCAGGACATCTTGTTTGATAAGACAGACGGATGTAAAAGAAGAAATCCAGTTGGGTTGTAACACTGATTTTAGAAGGAGAAAAAGCAGGGTATTGTCTATTGATTGCCACACAGAACTGGCAATAAAGCCAAAGAAGGGCATAAAAGCATAAGCTGCTACCAATGAGCATTAATCTGAATTTACAGTTTCTACATTATCAGCCCAGGAAACTGTCCTTTGGGGTTCATGGTATTCTGGGAGTCTTTGCTATTAGCCATCTTCCCCACAGGAGGGGATCCAACTTTAAAAAAGAAAATTCAATCGCCAGCTTTTTCTGTCTCAGAACAATCCTCTGTTCATGAATGAAATAACAAATGATGTGTGAAGCTAAAGGTCTTCATGTAAGCATCCAAAGGAAAAGAGGCATAGACATCTCAGCATGATGCCTGCCTCAATACAGCATTAATTTCTAAATGTAACAGTTCAACTTATTTGTTTACTGAAAACTCAAGAATCTTAACAACTCCTCTCTCAGCTCTCCTTGATTCTGAAGATGTTTTTCCCTACACTTTTAAAACACCACTTCAAAGAAACTAGAGACACTTAGTTTAACTCCATATGGGGAATGGCAGTCTTTTTCCCAGAAAAATTTAGATTATGATAAAGAATGCCAGTTGTGCCACCTGCAGAGACACAGTTTTCAACATGGGTTTTAAGACCCAAACTAGAACCACGTGATTTATTGACACTCTGACCCAATACCAATATCGGCAGGGTAGACAGACTATCAACACCCTGCCCCCTGACCAACATGAGCAGCAGCATAGACAGGTTGCCACTCACATTATCCATGTAAGATCTGATTCTCTCAAATCACTCAGTCATTGGTGGATCCAAGGGGTGGTGCAGTTCTCACCCATATTCAAAAGGTATTTGCATGGTTGGCTGTTGCTACCAGATGACCTGGACACCAAGTGTCTCTGGCAGTCCACCGGAGCCATAGCATAGCTTATGATCCTGTGTTTGCTATTGGTGAGTCGCCGTATGGGCGCGTTGTTGCTCATCTTTCCTATTGCCTCAATAAAGCTTTGTTTTAGAACATGTTGTCAGACTCAAATAGCATTTCATAGAATCATAGAATGGTTAGAGTTGGAAGGGACCTTCAAAGGTCATCTAGTCCAACCCCCCTGCAAGGAACAGGGACATCCCCAACTAGATCAGGTTGCTCAGAGCCTCATCCAGCCTGGCCTTGAATATTTCCAGGGATGGGGCTTCCACCACCTCTCTGGGCAACCCGTTCCAGTGTTTTACCACCCTCATTGTAAAAGATTTTTTCCTAATTTCCAATCTAAATCTACTCCCCACTATTTTAAAACCATTACTCCTTGTCCTATTGCAACAGGCCCTGCTAAACAGCCTCTCCCCATCTTTCTTATAGGCCCCCTTGAGGTACTGGAAGACCGCTATCAGGTCTCCCCAGAGCCTCCTCTTCTCCAGGCTGAACAGCCCCAACTCTCTCAGCCTGTCCTCATAGGAGAGGTGCTCCAGCCCTTTTATCATCTTTGTGGCCCTCCTCTGGACCTTCTCCAACTGGTCCATGTCCTTCTTGTGTTGGGGGCTCCAGAACTGGACACAGGACTCCAGGTGGGGTCTCACCAGGGCAGAGTAGAGGGGGAGAATCACCTCCCTCGACCTGCTGGCCACACTCCTCTTGATGCAGCCCAGGACGCGGTTGGCCTTCTGGGCCGCAAGGGCGCATTGCCTGCTCATGTTGATCTTCTTGTCCCCTAGCACACCCAAGTTCTTTCCCTTCAGGGCTGCTGTTAATCCATTCCCCACCCAGCCTGTATTTGTGCCTGGGATTGCCACAACTCAGGGGAAGGACCTTGCACTTGGCCTGGTTGAACTTCATGAGGTTGGCACGGGCCCACCTCTCCAGCCTGTCAAGGTCCCTCTGGATGGCATCCCTCCCTTCCAGCGTGTTGACGGCACCACACAGCTTGGTATCATCGGTGAACTTGCTGAAGGTGCACTCTATCCCACTGTCCATGTCGCCGACAAAGATGTTGAACAGGGCCAGGCCCAACACGGACCCCTGAGGGACACCACTCGTTAGCAGTCTCCACTTGGACACTGAGCCGTTAACCACCACTCTCTGAGTGCGGCCATCCAGCCAATTCCTTATCCACCGAGTGGTCCGTCCATCAAATCCATGTCTCTCTAGTTTAGAGAGAAGGATGTCGTGCGGGACAGTGTCAAAAGCTTTGCACGAGTCCAGGTAGATGATGTCAGTTGCTCGTCCCTTGTCCACTGATGCCGTAACCCCGTCATAGAAGGCCACCAAATTGGTCAAGCATGATCTGTCCCTGGTGAAGCCATGTTGGCTGTCACCAACCACCTCCTTGCTCTCCCTTTGAACCACAAAACACACGACATCCACAAACAGGATAAGAGTCTTTCCGACAACGACTGGAGACTTTAGGAAAGGAGCAAGTTAGGAGCTCCCCTCAATGGGAGGAGGATTGGGTACAAGACTGAGAGCAGCCCTGAGGAGAAGGACTTGGGGGTGTTGGTTGATGAGAAGGTCAACGTGAGCTCCCCTGCTCCATCGTGGGGTCCCTCCCACGGGCCATAGTCCTTCGTGAACTGCTCTGACATGGGTCATCTCTTCCACGGGGTGCAGTCCCTCCAGAACAGCTGCCCCAGCCAGCCCTCCATGGGCCACAGCCTCCTTCAGGCCTCCACCTGCTCCAGCGTGGGGTCCTCCACTGGCTGCAGGTGGATCTCTGCCCCTCCGTGGACCTCCATGGGCTGCAGGGGGACAGCCTGCTCCACCATGGTCTTCACCACAGGCTGCAGGGGAATCTTGGCCAGGAGCCACATTACTCCTCCCCCTCCTTCTGAACTGACCTTGGCGCCTGCAGCCGTTCCTCACAACAGGCTGGCAGACGCCTCTCAGGATCCTTTTTACATCTTATTCACTTCTCATCTCCTCTCCACTTCTTGCAGCCGGGCCGGGCCGAGTTGGGCCCATTTGGCTGCCCGGCAGGAGGCCAGAGGGTGAGACCTGCAAGGCCCACAAGGCTCGCGCCTCCCCCTCTCTGCCCCTGCTCAGCTTCTTCACATCTTCTCTTCTCTCTTTTTTTTTTTTCCTGTTTTCCCCTTCTTAAATACATTATCGCAGAGGCGTTATCACGGGACATTCTGCTACCAGTTGGCTCAGCCTTGGCCAGCAGCGAGTCCGCCCTAGGCCCGGCCGAGTCCACTGAACAAAGGGGAAACAACTTCTAGCAGTTTCCTACAGAAGCTACCATCTTATCCCCCCCCCTCACTAAACAAAACCAGAACATCATGTCAACATGACAGATAATACATATTTATAACAGCCAGCTGTAATTTGCACAGCTCTTGTATGCTGACAGTATGGATAGCATTTCTCCATTTGATTAAACATTATCCTCCACAACATAAACTATTATGAGCAATTCAATAATGACAAGTATAAAAAAAGTAGTTCTTCCTAAGCTGTCACCAAAAAAAACCAACACCCAAACTTTAAAAATTCCAAATAATTAGACTAATTTTTGGAGAAGTAAGACTACTTGTTCACCTCCCAGCACATTCAAAAACAGGTGGAGAAACTGAAGAATCAAGTCATAGTTGTTTTAGATCAATTTGAACATTCAAATTTTATGTATAGCTCTAGAAATTCAGGGTTACATCTACATTTCATTCTTGCATAATGTCCTGGTTTTGGCAGGGATGGAGTTAATTTTTCCTCTCAGTAGCTGGTATGTTTTGGATTTTGTGTGTGAAGAATGTTCATAAACACCCTGATGATACCAGTTGTTGTGAATGAGACCAAGGACACCGTCCTGCTTTCCAAGTCTCGCTAATTTGCAGATGCAGGAAGCTGGGAGAAAGACAGACAGCATAATTGATCCAAACTGGCCAAAGAGAGTATTCCATGCCATAAACGTCATGCTCAGTATATAAGTGGGGGCAGGCGAGGGTGGGTATCTGCCTTCCTGGTATCCATCCTTCCTGCTTGTTTTTGCTGGCATCGTTCCCCCTACCTTGCTGGCTCCCTTTTGCTCCTTTGCTTGCTGCTCGGGTTTGTTTCCGTGATCGCTGCTCGGGACGGGCTGTATCGGTCATTGGGACATCGGGTGGTGAGAAAACACATATTGTTCACTTTGTATATTTTTTAATATCCTTATATTCTGTTATTATTGTAGTTTTCCCTTTTATTTTAGTAAATTGTCTTCATCTCAACCCACGAGTTCTCCTTCCTTCCCAATTCTCTCCCCCATCCCCCTGGGGAGGGGGAGAGTGAGCGAGAAGCTGTGTGGTGATTTGGGCTAAACCATCACACATAATTACTAAATAGGACTATATCATATATTCAGCACTATATTTTGCACAACTATCATCATCTGCAAAGCAAATAAGTTCTACAGATTGAGTTTTTTGTGTGTTTTTTTTTTTTTTAAAGTATGACTTGCTCAGAGTAAGACTTTTTAGTAAGTTTCAAAGCAGAGGTGAAATATCAGTTTCAGTTCACTAGTTTGTTTTGGTTTTTTGTTTTTTTTTTTTCTCTTTTGTTTAAGTGTTAAATGGTATTGAATACTTCACTCTCTCTTGGTTTTGGATTTGCAAGACAACTGATGGTTTGAACATTATAATTGTATACATCAAGAAAAAAATTAAACGACAAAAAGCAAACCAAACGTTGACTCTACCAAGTGGAAACTTGAACAACAACATAAGTATACAATCAAAAATATAAATAAAGCATCTACTGCTTTCTAGGAATTATGTGCTAACCTTCAGTTACTTTTTAACAAATCACATTCATCATTATCTAAAGTATTCCTACTTAATTACCATTACTTCAGCAGCATTGGCTAAATGGAGATATCCCAGTGTTGCAAGCCTCTTATTCATACAATACCGTCAAAATGAAGTCACTAGACCTTCTCACTGTATAGCACCCAGGTATTTTTCATTCTATGTATTGCTAGGTTATTATGCATGTTATACTACTCACAAAGCTGTACTAGTGTGGCAATCACCTGGAGGAAGTGGTGAGTGATGTAGTGAGCAACTCCCTGCTACAGGACAGAGACACCCATCTGCCAACCTGACCTATTAGCTAGAGAAGTTTGCTGCTTGCCACGAGCCCAGATCCAGGATGTTGTGGAGAGACTGACAAAATTTGTCTAACCCTCTGACTATCACTTAGGTGTTGCTGATGTCTAAAAAGCTGCCTATAAAAGGTGTGTTCATAACTTGCATTCCTCCTGTAAGTCAGAATCTACAAGTTTGATAAAGATAAACCTCGGAGCTAGGAGCTTTTCCAGTGATCTGTCCTTTCACCTTTTCCCCAGAGGCACACACATGCTTATGAAAGACGGTCTGCAAGAGCATCACTCCCCTCCCATGCAACTGCTCAGGTGGAAGTTTCATTCAAGTCCAGCTGAACTATCACCACACGCTCCAAATTGAAGGAACAAAGTGCTACAGAAGACTGCAAGGAAAACAAGGACTTCACAGCAACCCGAAGAATCCAAGGGGAGGATATCAGAAAGCAACATACAACCCCATTCCCTAACTGATCCACCTCCGCATTATTCATCTCCCAGATCATGCGCAGAAGACACGCACCCCATTTCTATCATCAGCTAAACAGCCAAACTAACAATAAACCACCCGCCGACATCCCCATCCCTTTCACATTTACCAACTCGCTCCCAGGCGCACGTCCGCGATCCAGGCGCGCGCGCACCATCCCCCACCCCGGCACAACACAACCAGCTGCCTCTCACAGCTACCACTAGCTGCCGCCCGTCTACCTTACCTGCAGTCCTCCAGCCCACTTCTCTTTATATCCAGGTGGAAGAATTTCCAGAGCATGAAAAGGGCCAGAAATAGCTATTATTTTCAACCCAAGCAACTCTGTCTTCAGCTCGTTCTAATCCCTTCCCTTCCCACACCCCACACCCCACACCCCCCCCCCAGCAGGCGCCTCACCAGCAACCGGAAATAGCGTCATCATACCACGACTCACTCAGCGCAGAAGAGCGTAGATGAATAAAAGAAAGCATCAAAATCCGTGGGGATACAAAACCACCAGCCAATTACAGAACCTCATCCACTGCCCTATGGTGCCCTAACACCAGCCAATCAGTAACTTTACGAGTCATTACTGGTAAACCCTGAGGGGCTGCTGAAGGTTTATCAATTAGCTGTGCATTCCTCCCTTCCTCTTCGCTTGCGGGAAAAAAAGTTTGTGAATATCTCTTTTCAGTTCAGTTATTAGCTGCACCCTATTACTTTGGAGGTCCTTGGGCAAGGCAACAACTTTTTATGTAGGTGCAGGGGACTTGGGGTGGGCTGGATCTCCAGAGCCGAAGGGAGCATGTCAACAGCCAGAGCAGGTCATTCCTGCACAAAACGTGGGACCTTCCTTGGTATCAACAGTGTTATAGTTTATGTCCTCCTTGTCCAATTAAATGACAGCAATTGGCCAATTAAAAATTTGGTTTATTAAAGCAAGCGACCAGTAAGCAAAACAGCGCTGGGCGGCCGGGGAGTCTCCTGCTCCGCCAACGGCGCGCGCCGAGGTAGCAAACCGCCCCGTTCTTATACAGTAAAACAATGAATATTTCGTTGACGCTTATACATATTCATTACCTAAACCCGCCTACTCTCGCTTCGTATGTTAATTAGCTTATCAGTCCTTCGCGCTTGCGCAAATTCTCCCAGGAATTGTGGGCGAGGGTCTTCGGGGGTCTTTTGGGAGGAAGGCCGTAGGTCTTCTTCATGGTGTACTTTTCACCTTTGCCTGGAATGTGCTGATCCTACAAGTTGGCAGTGTCCTTATCAGTCTGGGCCGATTCATGTCCTTGTTAACCACCTGTTTTCCTTGAGCAAGGAGATTTATGGGATGGATGCCATCCTATGTTCGAATCCTTGCTCCTCTTAATCACTCCCTCGAGATAATGTGAGACTGTTTCTCACTCCTCATGAAAACAGACTTCCCCCTCCCACTAATTGCTTCTTCAAACTATTTGGTTAGAAAGTTACTGGTTTTATACCCTTTGTCTTCATGAGCCCCCCCCTCCTTTCGCAGTCCTGCATGCCGTGTTTACATAGCCGGATGCCTGTGGCCAACCCTGCATACTTTGTGTAAATTTCCATTGTTCTGACAAGGTTTGATGAACAAACAGTTCACAGTTTATCACAACAGTGCTGCTTAAACCTGCCCTTCCTATGGTGACAATTGGGCTGTAAGCATCTGTGCGTACCAGTTATTGTATGCAACACTCCTCTAGGTTTGTATCACCACATGCTGCTCGGGTCGAGGCTGTACCTTAAGGTTAGCCTGAAATTACCCGCCCTGCAAGCTGTCACCAAAAGGCAATGCAGTGTTTCCTGCCCCCTCCCCGGCTACTGGAGATGCTCACCACTTCCCCTGTGCCTGGTTACTGCTGCATTTCGGGGGGATTGGTTGAAAACTAACTTGCAAAGAACAGAAAAGGGGAGTAATTTTCAGTTATGTGGACTCCTTGCTCCATCTAAATGTATGACTACAGGGTGAGCCATAGCTTGCTGATCTGACTGAAAGCAAGTTGCAATTTCTCAGGAGGGTCATTTTCAGTCTGATCTAAATAAGCAGGAAGCCACCAAGGCAGTATCTGGAATCCACCCCAGAAAGGTGCAGGAATGGATATGGGGTGGATCATCCTGCTGAGGCTCTCAGCTTGAGTAGATGTGAAACCACAGGAGTGCTAGTTCTCCTCACAGGTAGTGATTGACTCTGTTTCTTGTGTTGACCAGATAGCAGAAGGATTGAAGCATCAATTTCTTGTGAGCACAGAAAATACCCTTTTAGCCCTCCTTGCTATTTGCAGTACCAAACTTGTCCTCAGAATGTCAGAAATCCCATAAAAGACATATAGTGTGTGTGTGTTAGTGGAGAGGATATTCAGCCTGTAGGATTTTGCAATGGTGAATGGAAGGTGTGGTGGTTTAGCCCGAGTCACCACACAGTTTCTCACTCACCCTCCCCCTACCCAGCGGGACGGGGGAGAGAAATTGGGAAGAAAGGAAAACTCGTGAGTTGAGATAAAAACAGTTTACTAGAATACTAAAAGCTACAATAATAACAGAATATAAGGATATTCATATATACAAAATGAACGATGTACGATTTCTCACCACCTGATGTCCGAATGACCAATGCAACCCGAGCAGTGATCACGGAAATTACACCAAGCAGCAAGCAAAGGGGAAAGAGCAAGCTAGCAAGGTAGAGGGAATGATGCCAGCAAGCAAGAGAGAAGCATAGGATACCAAGGGTGCCTGAATGGATGCCCACTCCCATGGGCAACCCCCACTTAAATACTGAGCATGATGTTTATGGCATGGAATACTCCCTTTGGCCAGTTTGGGTCAATTATTCTGTCTGTCTTTCTCCCAGCTTCCCACATCTGCACGTTAACAAGACTTCAACGAGACTTGGAAAGCCAGACAGTGTCCTTGGTCTCATTAACAACAACTTGTATCATCAGAGTGTTTTTATCAACATTCTTCACACATGAAATCCAAAACACATCAGCTACTGAGAAGAAAATTAACTCCATCCCTGCTGAAACCAGGACAGAAGGATAAACATCTGTTCCAATATGACTTATTTTAAAACTTCTCTAAAGTGAAGATCCAAGCATAATGAAAGATACTGTCAACCATAAGCTCAGATGAAGCAGATCCATACAGGCTGTCAGACTTCAGGGATGTAATCTATCACCTGTTTTCCTTCAGTCCCTTCTTTCTGCACAGATTGGTTTAACTCACTTGCTGGGGAATCTACTGCCTGCAGTCACTGGGAATGAGCAGCCCCTACCAAGGATCTCTCAGCTTCTTAATATTGCATATATCATCAAGAATGCTTCTGCACAACTTCTCCTCTTGTTGTGGTTTCGCCCTAGTCAGCTGTCATAGTTCAGCCCCGATTGGACCAGACTACGCAGTCTCTCTCTCACTCCCCCCACCTTCTGAGAAAACAGGGAGAGAAAATATAAGGAAAAACGGCTCGAGGTTTGAGATAAGGACAGGGAGAAATCCTTAAAGTTACTGTCACGGGCAAAACAGACTCAACTTGGGGAAAACTATTCATTTATTACTACAAACAGCAGGATAATGAGACAGAGAACAAGATAACCTCCCCCCACCCCTCCCTCTTCCCGAGCTTAACATTATCTCTACTACCTTCCCCTCCCGAGCAGCACAGGGGGGAAGAGGGAATGGGGGTTGTGGTCAGTTCATCACATGTTGTTTCACGCCGCTGCTTCATGGTTGGGGGAAGAACTCCTCACATTCCTCCCCTGCTCCGTTGTGGGGTCCCACCCCTACGCCACAGTCCTTCGTGGAACTGCTCCGGCGTGGGTCATCTCTTCCACGGGTGCAGTCCCTCTAGAACAGCTGCCCCAGCGGGCCCTCCACGGGCCACAGCTGCCTTCAGGCATCCACCTCCCCCGGTATGGGGTCCTTCACGGGCTCCAAGTGGATCTCTGCTCCTCCGTGGACCTCCATGGGCTGCAGGGGGACAACCTGCTCCACCATGGTCGTCACCACAGGCTGCAGGGGAATCTTGGCCAGGAGCCGCATTACTCCTCCCCCTACTTCTTCACTGACCTTGGCGTCTGCAGCCGTTCCTCACAACAGGCTGGTAGATGTCTCTCAGGATCTTTTTTTACATCTTATTCACTTCTCATCTCCTTTCCACTTCTTGCAGCCAGGCTGGACCGAGTCGGGCCCAATTGGCTGCCTGGCGAGAGGCCAGAGGGTGAGGCCTGCAAGGCCCATGAGGCCTGCGCCTCCCCCTCTGCGCCTCTGCCCCCGCTCAGCTTCTTCACATCTTCTCTTCTCTCTTTTTTTTCCTGTTTTCCCATTCTTAAATACGTTATCGCAGAGGCGTTATCACGAGACATTCTGCTGCCAATCGGCTCGGCCTTGGCCAGCAGTGGGTCCGCCCTAGGCCTGGCCAAGTCCCCTGAACAAAGGGGAGCGACTTCTAGCAGTTTCATACAGAAGCTTCCACCTTAGGCCCCCCCCTCACTAACAAAACCACGACATCAGCATATAGTTTCTCGCTCACCCTCCCCCTCCCCAGCGGGAATGGGGGAGAGAATTGGGAAGAAATGAAAACTCGTGGGTTGAGATGAAGACAGTTTACTAGAATAGCAAAGGAAAACTACAATAATAACAGAATATAAGGATATTAAAATATACAAAATGAACAATGCACGATTTCTCACCACCTGATGTCCCAATGACTGATACAACCCGTTCCGAGCAGCGATCATGGAAACAAAACCAAGCAGCAAGCAAAGCAGTGAGAAAGAGCGCCATGATTCCCTGGACAACCCCCACTTATATAATAGGCATGACGTTTATGGCATGGAATACTCTCCAGTTTGGGTTGACTGTTCTGGTTATATTCCTCCCAGCTTCCTGCACCTGCACATTAGCGAAACCTGGAAAGCCAGACAGTATCCTTGGTCTCATTAGCAACAACTCATACCATCAGTGTGTTTATCAACATTCTTCACATCTGAAATCCAAAACACATCAGCTACTGAGAGGAAAATTAACTCCATCCCCGCCAAAACCAGGATACCCCTCATTTTCCTGCTTATCTGAGGAATAAACCTAGCTCTTGTCTAGTTGGCCAGAGACAGTCCAGAGTCCTGCTGACAGTCCATCCAAATGAAGGAAGCAGCTATATTTGGGGAGACTCTAGCCCAAGATAACACTGATTGCAGGATCATTCTGATTGTGCATGAAGGAACTGAGAGGGCTGTCAATCGTCTCTCAGACATTGGCAACCATTGCTCTTAGCCCCTTGGTATCTCTTCCTAAGGAAGCCAGACACATTTTGGACTGGAAGGCACAACCAACAAGGAAAAGGAAGGCTTTAAGGGGCCTGTGACAGGACTGAATTTTTTTCCTTTGATGCATGAGACATCTATTTCTGGCTTGGTTTTAGTGCTCTGGGTCATGCTTTTGCACTCCAGTGGTTTAACACTCCAATAGTTTAAATTCTGGAGCTAGTAGAAAGCAAATATCAAAAAATCTCACCCAATAAAAGAAATATTGACCCTAGTGCAAGAGTTCTCTTACTCCAGGAGGCAGCTTCTCTTGCCAGCCTGGTGTGGTTGACCATTCCCTACATGCAAGCTTGACTTAGCTTGACTCTGCCTGCAAGGGCCTGATCCTTCCCACCACGGTTACTTGTAGGAATGCCAGGCTCTGGATATTCCATTCTTGGGGACTTCATGCGCATCTAGCCACAAGCAGCCAATAGGAGATGCAGAAAAGCTTCCACTTCTCTTCCCCTGTATGGTCTGAGCTGCTGAGCCATGGCAGTCATCATCATCTGGTGCTACCGTGGGGACCCTTACTTGTCTGATTGTGAATTGCTCAAAATAAGAAAATGATGCTTTGAGACCTGACATGGAGTACAATGATGTCTTGTGGCTCTTCAGACAAACTGTAGGCTATGTTTGTGGAGAACTCCACATATCATAACTTAGACAGTTCTTCATAGTAACAAAACAAGTAAAGCATCTGTCCCCTTCTCAACCCCAAGCAGCATTTTTTTCTGTTAGCTTCCTCCTCCCACTTGCATATTCATAACTGATGTGAGTCTTCTGGAAAAGGGATCTGATACAAACAGAACTTCCTCAGAAATCCCTAAAATACCAGGAAACAGAGAGGAGAATTATTTCTTTCTCACACATAGGGCAAGCTCACTATCTGTTGTTCTTCCCTTCAAAGGGAGGTGTCAACCTGAAATGTAATAATTTTTTTAATTAGCTAAAAAATGCAGATTTTCAAGTTCATCGTACTGTACAGCAATGAAAGTGACTATTACACAAAGAAAATATATCCTTATGGATATCAGACCAGAAGGGCTCTGCACCTGAGTCAGACTTCCAGTTCCTATTTGCAGATGTAGCTAACACCAGAGGCTTGAGATATGTAAGACCCCACAATAGGCTGAGGTGGGATTATTTATGCCTTCTAAGGTCAGGTCCCAAGTTAAATCTCACCCTGATCTCAAACAGCTGAAAAGTAGCTTGGACCTTGAAATGTCCCATTTAGTAGCCTTTCTAATGCATGCTATTCATTGCAGTTATACATGTTCTTATATCCATGTATTATCTCGTTCACTTATATAATTTTAAGAATTATACTTGCAAAAATAGTAAGTTTAAAATTATATATTTATACACATTTATAACAACATTAAGAAAGAATCATCTTCTAAATGAGAACCAAGTTACACCAAACAATCTCCACTAGTGCCAATCTATCCCCTCATGCCTTGAATTCAGCCAGAGATGGGATTTAGTCTCCCAGGTCTGTTTTATCATGACATTACTAACTTGTCTAAGGGTTTGTCTCTGTAGGAATGGTGATCAGAATGGTTACAGTGGAGAAGATACTCCATGTTAGTTCACTGTAAGAAGACTATTCTAAGAAAACTAACACATTCTCGAAGAAAATTATCCCATCTTGGCAGCAGCAAGGCAAATCAGACTACTATTCTCTTTTTTTTCTTTTTTTTTTTTTTTTTTTTGACAACAGAGTAAGTTTCTCCTAGAACACTGGAGAGCTTATCATTAGTCATCTCATGGGTGTCACAGCAGAAAGCACCTTGGTCAGCATTGATGCAGTGTACTGTGTTTTGTCCCCAATTCTACTCTTTGGTCCCTTAATGAGGAATAACGGGTTTTAAAGGCAAAATTCACAATTTTTTTAGGAGGAATGTTTTTAAAAAGATTTATACTCCATTTGTTGATAAATACTCAGATTTCGCTTTTAAATATTGTGAAGGCTGGGAGCCTGATATAATGGTGGGAGTGGGTAGAGAAGGTTGTGACCTACTGGGGAAATCACAATGAGACAAGGCCCTGAGCAATCCGATCAGCATTGCATTGGGGTTAATCCTGCTTGGTGTGAGAGGTTGGACTAGAGACTTCCAGGGATCCCTTCCCACCTAAATAATTTTAAGATTCCAAGATGTAAATTGAGTTAGGAAGATTCTGGGACCAGAATCTTCTAATTCTAATAATCTAAAGACCCCAACCTTTATAATTCATCCAGATCTTTCTGGCTGTTGTTGCCTTGGTGTTTTGGGGTAGCTGAGATGCAGAGAAAATGTCACTGCACTCTGCTGCCTCTTGGCTTCTTCCCCTGAAGCAAAAGACTTATTGTTCTGTTGCATGGCATTGTTGGTATTTGAAAAGTGACTGTGGTGGCCCTTGCAAGGCCAGACTCTCCCCATTCTTGCCAACAGAATGTTTTTCAGAATTATTGACATTGCCAAGGCCATGAGGTTGAAGGCCTCCAAAACAAAGGAGCCCCTGTGACTTGTGGCCAATCAGGATCACAAGCTGGCCTTATTCTCCCCCTTCCTATGTACAAGCCATTAGGGAGCCAGTGGAAGCACAAAAAGATGAGGTAAAATGCCTAAAAAGGCTGAGCAGGGATTAAGCTAATTCCTATCCCTTGCTATACCCTACAAAGGCAGAGCATCTAGCAGGACCTTTTGTCTGTTTGATATGACTTCAGTCAGTGTTGGCATGCATTCCATTCAAAACCTGCTCTCTGTATTAGGCTGGCATGTATGTTCACTTCATTTATTTATTTATTTATTTATTAAATCGCAGAATCACAGAATGGTTGAGGTTAGAAGGGACGGACCTCTGGAAGTCATCTTGTCCTACCCGCCCTGCTCAAACAGGGCCACCAAGAGCCAGTTGTCCAGGACCATGTTCAGATGGCTTTTGAATATCTCCAAGGACAGAGACTGCACAACTTCTCTGGGCAACCTGTTTCAACGCTCAGTCACCCTCACAGTAAAAAGTGTTTCCTGATGTTCAGATGGAACCTCCTGTGTTTCAGCTTGTGCCTCTGGTCCTGTTACTGGGCACCACTGAAAAGAGCCTGTCTTCATCTGCTTTGCATCCTCCCTTCAGGTATTTATGTACATTGATAAGATCCCCCTTGAGCCTTCCCTTCTCTAGGCTGAACAGTTATGTCTCTCAACCTTTCCTCACAGGAGAGATGTTTCAGTCCCTTAATCATCTTCATGGCCCTGTGCTGGACTCTCTCCAGTATGTCCATGTCTCTCTTATACTAGGGGAGCCCAGAACTGGACACAGGACTCCAGATGTGGCCTAAACAGTGCTGAGGAGAGGGGAAAGATCACCTCCCTCAACCCGCTGGCAATGCTTTGCCTAATGCAGCCAAGGATATCATTGTTCCTTGCCACAAGGGCACATTGGTGGCTCATGTTCAACTTGGTGTCCACCAGGACCTTTTCTGCAAAGCTGCTATCCAGTTGGGTAGCCCCCAGCATATATTGGTGCCTGGGGTTGTTCCTCCCCAGGTGTAGGACTTGACACTTCCCCTTGGTGAACTGCATGAGGTTCCTGTCAGCCCATTTCTCCAGCCTGTCCAGGTCCCTCTGGGTGGCAGCATGATCCTCTGGCATACCAGCCACCCCTCCCAGTTTTGGTGTCAGCAAACTTTCTGAGGGTACATTGCCCCAGCATCCAGATCATTAATGAAGATATTGAGCAGGACTGGACCCAATCTTGACCCCTGGGGTACACCACTAGTTACTGGCCTCCAACTGGACTTCCTTTTGTCACCTATGTACTCATAGAAGCTCATAGAATCATAGAATCTTTAAGGTTGGAAAAGACCTCAAAGATCATCAAGTCCAACCATCAACCTAACACCACCATGCCTACTAAACAATGTTCTCAAGTGCCACATCTACACGTTCTTTGAACACCTCCAGGGATGGAGACTCCACCACTTCCCTGGGCAGCCTGTTCCAGTGCCTGACCACTCTTTCAGTAAAGAAGTGTTTCCTAATATCCAGCCTAAACCTCCCCTGCCACAACTTGAGGCCATTTCCTCTCATCCTATCGCTAGTTACTTGGGGGAAGAGACCAACACCCGCCTCCTTTCAGGTAGTTGTAGAGAACAATGAGGTCTCCCCTCAGCCTCCTCTTTTCCAGACTAAACAATCCCAGTTCCCTCAGCTGCTCCTCATAAGACTTGTTCTCCAGACCCTTCACAGGCTTTGTTGCCCTTCTCTGGACACGCTCCAGCAACTCAATGTCTTTCTTGTACTGAGGGGCCCAAAAGTGAACACAGTATTCAAGGTATGGCCTCACCAGTGCTGAATACAGGGGCACAATCACTTCCCTATTCCTGCTGGCCACACTGTTCCTGATACAAGCCAGGATGCTGTTGGCCTTCTTGGCCACCTGGGCACACTGCTGGCTCATGTTCAGCCAGCTGTCTACCAGCATCCCTAGGTCCCTTTCTTCTGAGCAGCTTTCCAGCCACTCTTCCCCAAGCCTGTAGGGTTGCATGGGGTTGTTGTGACCGAAGGGCAGGACCTGGCACTTGGCCTTGTTGAACCTCATACAGTTCAACTCGGCCCATCGATCCAGCCTGTCCAGATCCCTCTGCAGAGCCTTCCTACCCTCAAGCAACACTCCTGCCCAATTTGGTGTCATCTGCAAACTTACTGAGGGAGCACTCAGTCCTCTCATCCAGATCATTGATAAAGATATTAAACAAGACTGGCCCCAGCACTGAGCCCTGGGGAACACCGCTTGCGACTGGCTTCCAACTGGATTTAACTCCATTCACCACAACTCTCTGGGCTCGACCATCCAGCCAGTTTTTAACCCATTGCAGAGTACACCTGTCCAAGCCAAGAGCTGTCAGCTTCTCTAGGAGAATGCTGTGAGAGATGGTATCAAAGGCTTTGCTGAAGTCCAGGTAGGTAACATCCATAGCCTTCCCGTCATCCACCAGGCAGGTCACCTGGTCATAGAAGGAGATCAGGTTGGTCAAGCAGGACCTGCCTTTCACAAACCTATGCTGGCTAGGCCTGATCCCCTGGTTGTCCTGCACATGCCAGGTGAGTGCACTCAAGATGAACTTGATGCGCTGTGCTCTGTTTGCTGCGCTCCAGGTTGCTCACGCTCCCTGGGGGCTGCTTTTATATGCAAGGGGGGTTTGTCTGCCATCAGTCTTGTCCCTGCACATGCTGAATCAGAGCTACGGCTCATCAGGGGCTCACTCTTGCCTGCTTGGGGCGGGAGTGGGTGGGGAGGGGGCTGGGGTAGCCTCTCACTGCACTTTTGCCTTCATAGTTTGGCCATATTTGGGGCGCTTTAGGAAGGGTCCCCCGGCACCATCCTCCGCTTCAGAGCCATTATTTTTCCAGTTAAATATGAGAAAAAAATACCATTGATTTTCATTCCCCTTTGCCTGCTTTCAGATTTTACAGAAAGCTGATGATATTCTAAAGCAATCACAGATGCTCAGAGAAGGAATAGCATGTGTGAGAATGGTACATTTTTACTTGTGACTGTGTAACCTTTCAACTACACGCTCCAAGGCTGCAGTAGCATTGTTTCTACCTGTCGTAGTTCAGCCCCAACAGGGACCAGACTACGCAGTCTCTCTCTCACTCCCCCCACTCTCCAAGAGAATAGGAGGAGATTTGACAAACAAAAGAAAACCAGGAAAAAAAACCAAACACGCGGGTTAAGATTGAACAAAAAGTAAATTTAACAGTAACGACAGAAGAAAACAAGACAGTGATGGAACTGATGGAACACAAATACAGTACAATAGCTCACAACAGATCTCCACAGCCAGTCTCTTCCAACTAGCAGGGAGGCTCCCTTCAGCACCCTCCTCACTTATATACTGAGCATGATGTCACATGGGATGGAAGAGCCCTTTGGCTAATTTGGGTAAATTAACCCCAGCTGTTAGCTAATTAGTTAACTATCCCAGCCATAGGGGCTACCAGCTTCAGTTCTCCACCCAGCTCAGGTAAATATTAACTCTATCCTGGCCAGAACCAGGACACTACCCCTGTAGTTCTCATGAGAGAAGGGGTTAAAGAAACTTTAATAGATATGGCATTTATTGATTATTGCTATGCATGCTAATACATATGATGCCTTATGCTTTATGCTTTACTAACTAGCTATTGTAAAAACTACCTGAGGGGGCGGGAAGTGTTGCATTCCTCACAAGGACAGTTCCTGATAAGAACCGAGGGGCCTCCTTCAAGAACCAGCTAAAACCGACCAAATGACTCCTTGGAACTAATTTTAATACAAAGCGGGGATAGCTCATGCATATGTATAGGTGTGTTTTTTTGAAACTTCATGTATATGTAACACTTGGTTGTATAAATTCAAAGTGAGTTGCCACGTCAGGTGCGCATGGTTTTGGCGGGACTACCCCCCCCTCCCCATGCTGCCCGGCGCCGAATAAACATACCTACTTTACAATCTTACAGATTGTGGTGTCTGTTTTCCACACGTCAGTTTGGCGAGCCAGGCAGGAGGATTTCTGCTCGGCTGGGACACCAGCTGCGGAGCGGACGCTCCTAGGCACGCCCTGGGAGATTTCCTCGGAGGAGCCTCCCGTTCTCAGCTGTTCACCTGGGAGCAGAAGAGAAACCCCTGGATCTACGGATAAAAACGGTATGTTTTCAAACAGGGAACAGGGCTGCTGATGAGACGCACGGAGATGTCCGGTGCACAGCGTAGTCCCTAGGAGGAAAGGTACCTTAGGAAGGGGGGGGTTTGCTGACCAAAAGGTGGCCGCTAGCGATCTTGAAAGTAGATCGAACAAACCCGAGGTTGCCCGGGGGGGGGGGGAAACTTGCTGACCAAAGGGTGGCCGCTAGCGATCTTGAGAGTAGATCGAGCGAGTCCAAGGTAACTGCTGCATCCCATTTTTGGGAGCCAGGACAGACCTGCTGATGACTGGTATATGAGAAGCAGGAGAAGGGTAAGCGGGCCTCTTGCAATTTTAAAAGATACTTGCAGCTGCTAGAAGGTTGACAACTGGAGCGATGCTATGTTAAATCTCTTTAGGTATTGATTTTTGGTTATTGTAATAGGATATTGGCTGTTGGCTACTGATTTGGACTTGTTGAACCATAGTGTTTGTGTGAAGGATTTTGTGTGTGTGGGACCTTTTATGGTGTAAATGCCTGTGTTGAGAAAGTGTGAGTGAGTCCTGGGAATCTGAGCAAAGCTATGTGGCGTGAGGTCTGTCCAGCCGCCCCTAGCCGCCCAGATTCTTCTGAGGTGGGCTAGAAAGCAAGGGGACTTTTCTCTTTACAAAGTTTCTTGTATGACTGTGTGGCCACTATGAGTGTGTGGACGTCCATGAGAGTGTGGACACTGTGAGTACCTTTGAATGTAGGCACAAAGAGAGATTATATAGAAGTGTAAGAGACTATTTTCTGTGGAATTGTATTGTTTGTGTGCGAAGATTGAATTGGATCTAAAGAGTGTGTGTGTGTGTGTGTTTATAACCGCAGTAGTAGTTTATTGTGTTTTGTCACTGTAGATTCCTTTATTCCTTGTGGAGGGACCCCGATAGTCCCGAATGGTGTCCTTCACACCACGATAACTCTTGTAAACCTATATTTGTTCTAGAGCGTAAGTGTTGTAGTGAAAAGTTGTGGGTAGGGTTTGGCTGGAATTTCAAGTGTCCTAAGTGTAAAATTTAGACTGGGATAGGGAAGAAAGGGCTGTGTTTTTATACAGTGGAAAAGAGGATCAAATAACAAATCAATAAATATGGAAGGAGGTCAGAGTGGAGGTATATTAAAGAAGAGTCTTTTAGGGTGTATCCTACACCACTGGAAAGAAGTTGGGGGTCCTCCAGGGAGTAATGTCAATGAAAAGACTCTGACTAAATATTGTAATCAGTGGTGGCCGTTATATAAACTGGATGATGAAGAAAAGTGGCTGAATAATGGAACTTTGAATTATGATACTTTATTGCCATTGATGCTGTTTCTCAGAAGGAATGATAAATGGGATGAGGTGGTATATGCTGATATGTTTTTCACTTTAAGAAATCATTCTGAGTGGCAAAAGGAATGTGGTATAAATTTGGCCCCTTAGGATCCCCTTGTTTTAAAAAGAAGGAACAAGGAAAGTTGAAGAGGTGTTGTTCAGCATGTAGTATTGGGAAAAGATGTCTGAAAGTAAGGAATAATAAATAGAGGAAGGCTTAGAGGACGTGTAAGGGTGACGTGCGGAAAGCAGACTCCACAATCTGTGAGATTGTAAAGTAGGTATGTTTATTCGGCGCCGGGCAGCACGGGGGGTAGTCCCGCCAAAAACGTGCGCACCTGGCACGGCAACTCACTTTGAATTTTATACAACCAAGTGTTACATATGCATGAAGTTTAAAAAACACGCCTATACATATGCATGAGCTATCCCCGCTCCGTATTAAAATTACTTCCAAGAGGTCATTTAGGTATTACAATTAGTTCCAAGAGGTCATTTGTCCAGTTTTAGCTGGCTCCTGAAGGAGGCCCCTTGGTTCTTATCAGGACTGTCCTTGTGTGGGAGGTGCAGGACTTCTCACAGGAGACCCCTTGGTTCTTATCAGGACTGTCCTTGTGCGGGAGGTGCAGGACTTCTCACTTCAGATAAAGAGTTCAAAGCACAAAGCAAGGCCCCTCGGTTGGGGAATACAAGACTTCCCCCCCTCGGGTAGTTTTTACAATAGCTAGTTAGCAAAGCATCAAGCGCTATTTGTATTAGCATGCACAGCAATAATCAATAAATGCCATATCTATTAAAGTTTCCTTAGCCCCTCTTCTCAAGGGGAATGTATTCCAGCAATAGAGGCGGATTTGGTGTTCGAGGGGGACGAGGTGGAAGGATGCTGGGAAGGAACCAATGTGCATGTTGTTAGGAGCAAGGGCGTTGGAAAAATGAGTGCCCCAAGCACAGAAATACCCCGACAGAAATGGAGACATCAGACTGACCAGAACCTGGGGCATTTACCAGAGCGGATCCACTGGTTAAAATTAAGCTGGGGGGGCAGGAAAAGGGAGTGAAATTTCTGGTTGATACGGGTGCTTCCTTTCGTGTACCCGTCAGTAATGATTCTGTAAATACAGCGGGAGCCGCTGGAGGAGGAGGCAGGGAAAGAGCCCGGAGCCGCTTGGCTCAGCAGCGCCGCAAAAAGCGCCGGGAGGCGGAGGAGGGGCTGCTGGCCTCGAGGGCAACCCCCCCACCCCGTCTGCCGCGCCTGGATGCGCAACTGCCCCACGGCGCCGCGCCCGCCCCGGGCGCCGGCCGCCCCACGGGGAAGGGGGAGGACGTCTACGAGCTGCGCCCCCTTCCCCCCCATCCCCTAAAAGAAAAACAAAACAAAACAAAACAAAAAAACAACTCACCCAAACTAAACAGGAAAAAACTGCCCCGCTTCTGCGGAGCCCGTCTCAGCCATGATGAGGTGCTGCAACTGGCAGAGAAGGGCTCCAGACGATTTTCCATATGATGATGTAACTATCAAAGAAGTAAAATTCTTAGTAGATACAGGGGCAACATACTCTGTTTTGAATCAAGCCTTGATGCCCCTGGGAAATGATTATGTCATGGTAAAAGGAGCGACTGGCCAAAGTGAAAAGGCATATTTTTGTAAGCCTCTAGAATACAAATTGGGAAAACAATGGGGCATCCACAAGTTTTTATATATGCCCAACTCCCCAAAAGCACTTTTGGGAAGAGATTTGTTGGAACAATTGGGAGCAAAAATCACATTTGAAAAAGGAGAAATTACTCTGGAGGTAAAAGATCAGCAATATATTCAGATATTGAGTCTAACCTTAACCAGTCTTCCCTCAGAAGGAAAAATTAACGAGGAAATCCTAAACCAAGTGTACCCGGGGGTATGGGCTACCAACGTACCTGGATGAGCGAAAAATGCTCCACCGGTCAAAGTTAAAGTTAAGGAAGGCCGACAACCGGTAAGAATTAAACAATATCCCCTAAAGAAGGAAGACAGAGAAGGAATCCGGCCGGTGATAGAAAAATTTCTACAGTTAGAACTATTAAAGGAGTGTGAGTCTGAATTCAGTACCCCTATATTATCTGTTCAGAAACCCGATGGGTCATATCGGGTGGTCCAAGACTTATGGGCAGTGAATAAGATAACTGAAGACCTCTACCCAGTAGTGGCGAACCCATATACCCTACTGACTGTGTTGACACCTGAACTAATTTGGTTTACTGTTTTAGATTTGAAGGATGCTTTCTTTTGCCTCCCTCTCCATGAAGCCAGTCAAAAATTGTTTGCGTTCGAATGGGAAAATCCTAAAAGTGGTCGGAAGACCCAGCTCACTTGGACGGTGTTGCCGCAAGGATTTAAGAATAGTCCTACCATTTTTGGCAATCAGCTTGCAAAAGACCTGGAATCCTGGGAAGCCCCATCTGAGAAAGGAAAATTGTTGCAGTATGTGGATGACATCCTGATCGCTACCAACACAGGAAGACTGTATGGCATGGACGGTGAGTCTGTTGAATTTCTTAGGACTCCAAGGATACCGGGTGTCCAAGAAAAAGGCCCAGGTAATGTGGCGCAAAGTGAATTATTTGGGCTATGAAATTAGTGCGGGACAAAGAACTTTGGGACAGGCCCACAAAGAGGCGATATGCCAAACTCAGAAACTCCAGACAGTAAAGGAGTTGCGGACTTTTCTGGGAATGACGGGGTGGTGTCGATTGTGGATTTATAATTATGGATTGCTTGTTAAAACACTGTATGCGCTGACAGCCACTGAGCAGAAGCACCTTGAGTGGAACAAGGAGACTGAATGAGCCTTTGAGCGACTGAAAAAGGCTCTGATGTCAGCCCCGGCCTTAGGACTCCCAGATGTGAGTAAGCCATTTCTTCTTTTCTCTCATGAGAAGCAGGGCATTGCCCTAGGAATATTGGCACAGGATCTGGGTCCATATCGACGGGCAGTTGCCTATCTCTCTAAGCAGTTAGACGCGACTGCAAAGGGTTGGCCTGGATGCCTACGGGCAGTTGCAGCCGTGATATTAAACATACAGGAAGCCCGAAAGTTTACTCTGGGCCAGAAAATGACTGTGTTGGTGTCCCATGCGGTATCAGCAGTACTGGAAGTAAAGGGTGGGCACTGGCTCTCTCCACAAAGATTCCTGAGATATCAAGCTGTAGTGGTAGAACAGGATGACGTGGAAATTATAGTCACTAACATTGTCAACCCAGCTTCTTTTCTCAGCGGGAACACAGGAGAACCGGTGCATCATGACTGTTTGGAAACCATCGAAGCAACATACGCAAGCCGCCCAGACCTGAAGGATAGCCCCATGGAAAACGGGGAAAACTGGTTCACAGACGGGAGCAGCTATGTCTCAAATGGCAATCGACATGCGGGGTACGCCATCACCACCAGTCAAGAGGTAATAGAATCAGGGCCTTTGCCCATGAACACCTCCCTGTCTGTATCATCTGCGGGTATTTCAGAACATGTTTGGTTGACCTGCCAGATACCGGTAGGACGGCAACTCTGTGTAAAACAGCAGCAGCCACGAGTGCTGAGTGCTAAAACTACAAAAGATGGAACTTTTTGGGATCAGTTAAGATGGACTTCTGTCTATTTTTTTTTTTTTTATTAACTATTCAAGAGCTAATGTTTCTAGAGGGGTAATGATTGTAAATGCTTTAAGATCTATACATTGCAACGACACAGCATGATGTAATCATGCGAGCACATATCAAAATCCAGACAGCATAAAAGACCTAAACGAAGCATACATAGCATTGAATCTGGTTGCCAAGATAATACAGAGTTTTGGAAACTAAGTAAAATTATTGTTGCTTCAGTCATTACACCTGGTGTGGCAAGTGCCTAGGCGTTAACTACGTTAAATAAATTGGACTGTTGGCTTGCTAAGCAAATAAATACAACTGCATCGGCACTATTAACGCTGTTAATTGATGTAGATTCTATATACTATGCTACTTTACAACACAGAACCGCTGTTAGCCTGCAGAGCACATATTTGACAGGCCTTGTTGTATGCGCTGGCCACACATGCAGCAACGTCTGGTCAGTACTCTTTCACTGAATCTGCTGAGGGTATAAACAAAGGTGGATGGGAGCGGGGGGGGAGAGGACGGACCCCGAGCACACTTTATTTACAACAGGGGACGCCCTGAAGGTGCTGCGCCTGCCTCCCTTCTCTGCTCTGACCCGGCTGATAATCATCCTCTTGCTCAGCGGTGTCTTTGGCGTAGTTGGGTTAGTAACAGAATAGATCAGCAATAGATTTTTTTTTTTATTATTAGCACAAACTCATGATTGTCAGGATTTTGATGGGCTTTGCTGCATGAATCTGTCTGATAATTCGGAATCTATTCACAAAAGTATTCAAAACTTGCAAAAAGGAGTACAAAAACAGCAACAAAGTGATGGTTTTGATATATTCAGAAATCTTTTGGTGACTTGATATAAGATTGTTACTAATAGCTGTAGGATGCTTATTCATTCCTTTTATATATGTATTTTGATCTATATTCTGTGTCTTAAAATGTGTGCAGACTTTAATAGATAAAGCGTTGAAACAAGCCTCTTCTCATAAACAAAGAAGGGGGAGATGTGGTATTTCGCTGAGTCAGTATGGTATCAGTGAAAGCACACCGACCTTGGGGGAGGAATGCAATCATGCTCTCAGGAAGAAAGCCATGGAATGAGAAGGGAAGCTTTAAGATACAAAACATTGTTAGCAGAATTTATGGCTTGTTTCAACAGAGGTCTGCAGAAAACTAGTCACTGCTCTTATAGATAAGAAAGTTACTGGAGTTGTTATATCTATAATAGTAGAAAAATGTTATAGTAGAAAATTACTAGAAGGTAGTGAAACTTAGCTTTGCTTTGTAATCATGAATATGTATAACGTGTGATCAGTAATTTTATTAACTAAGTTTGTGTGTGGCATAACTGGGTGGTTGCTGTCCTTGGTTAAAATCGGAATTGTGATACTAGGCATCATACTAGGCATAATCATTAACATACCATGCTTGCAAAAAATGATTGACAACTCAATACAGACAATCTGGCTCATTTAAAAAAAAAAAAAAAAAAGGGGAAGATTCAGTAGAGGCCTACATGAACCTACTTGATATTGTAGTAAAATAAGGTCAGGAGTACCAAAAAGGGCCATAGAAGGACCATGTTATTTTGGAAAATTGCTAATGTTTGCTCCACCTGAGAACATTATGGAATCATACTCGAGCAAGAAGATCGCTAAAAGTATTGACTCCCCATTGTGACGGCAATTTAACCCTGTTGGGTACAGCTGAGCGGATAGCATTATCTTTATTTGTTCCTTGGGCAGCAACTGCAAAAACTTTAGCTAACTTAAATAAATTAGCTTGTTGGGCACAAAAGCAAATGAATTTAACCTCTAGCATGTTATCAGGATTATTAGAAGACATGGATAGTATGCGTCATGATATTTTTGCAGAATCTAGCAGCCATTGATTTTTTGTTATTAGCGCATAAGTGGGTCTGGATTGTTCAAAACAAAAAGGGGGATTTGTTGGATACCTGGAGTATCAGGGACACTTAGTGAACAATCCAGACCGAATGGAATTGTTATGTTTGTGAGCAGCAGGCCTCAAGGACATCACTGAAGCCGCTTGTGAGAAAGTACTGAAGCCGCCTGTAAGAAAGTACTGAAGCCACCTGTGAGAAAATAATGAGGCCGCCTGTGAGAAAGTAATGAAGCTTCCTGTGAGAAAGTAAATGAAGCAACCTTGAAGAAGATCGTAAACAACTTTGAGAAAGTGAAAACATGAAAAGTACGGGACTTTCCAGGTTAACGGACTTTCCAGGTTAACTAACTGCAAGTAGGAGGGATATGCAAATGTCACCATTAGAGCTTAAGCCAATCACACAATGACTAGTAGGCATATTTTATCTTAGCAATATAAATATGCGCACCCGGGACTAATAAATGGAACTACGCTTATTACTCATTGAGTCTTTTGTCGTACGTTCCTCCGTCACTCGCAGAGGGGTGGGCTCATACCCCACAGGGAAGACTAATTCCCTCTTGTTTACTGTGGCACTTGATACGGGAGGAACATAGGAAAAGGCATTGGGGAACAGAGGCTCTGTATAAACATTTGATAAGAGAAATTGTGGCTAGAAATTTATATACCACAGTGAGACAGGTGACTCAACAGTGTGATCTTTGCCTCCAAACTAATCCTAAAAATACCCCCAAACCAGAAATGGGCCAGATTGGAAAAGGCAATGGGCCTGGACAACAATGGCAGGTTGATTTTACAGGACTTCCAAGAAAAGGGGGTATCGATATTTACTGGTATTAACTGATACCTTTTCAGGTTGGCCAGAAGTATTCCCAACTAGGACAGTGTCGTGGTTTTGTTTAGTAGGGGGGGGCCTAAGGTGGTAGCTTCTGTAGGAAACTGCTAGAAGTCGCTCCCCTTTGTTCAGTGGACTCGGCTGGGCCTAGGGCGGACCTGCTGCTGGCCAAGGCCGAGCTGATTGGTAGCAGAATGTCTCGTGATAACACCTCTGCGATAACGTATTTAAGAATGGGAAAACAGAAAAAAAAGAGGAGAGAAGATGTGAAGAAGCTGAGCAGGGGCAGAGGCGCAGAGGGGGAGGCGCAGGCCTCATGGGCCTTGCAGGCCTCACCCTCTGGCCTCTCGCCAGGCAGCCGACTGGGCCCGACTTGGTCCAGCCCGGCTGCAAGAAGTGGAGAGGAGATGAGAAGTGAATAAGATGTAAAAAAGATCCTGAGAGACATCTACCAGGACCAGCCTGTTGTGAGGAACGGCTGCAGACGCCAAGGTCAGTTCAGAAGGAGGGGGAGGAGTAATGTGGCTCCTGGCCAAGATTCCCCTGCAGCCTGTGGTGACGACCATGGTGGAGCAGGTTGTCCCCCTGCAGCCCATGGAGGTCCACGGAGGAGCAGAGATCCACTTGGAGCCCGTGAAGGACCCCATACCGGGGGAGGTGGATGCCTGAAGGAGGCTGTGGACCCTGGAGGGCCCGCTGGGACAGCTGTTCTGGAGAGACTGCACCCGTGGGAGAGATGACCCACGCCGGAGCAGTTCCCCAAAGGACTGTGGCCCATGGGAGGGACCCCACGCTGAAGCAGGGGAGGAATGTGAGGAGTTCTTCCCCCGACCATGAAGCAGCGGCGTAAAACAACATATGATGAACTGACTGCAACCCCCATTCCCTCTTCCCCCCTGTGCCGCTCGGGGGGGGGAAGGTAGTAGAGATAATGTTAAGCTTGGGAAGAGGGAGGGGTGGGGGGAGGTTATCTTGTTCTCTGTCTCATTATCCTGCTGTTTGTAGTAATAAATGAATAGTTTTCCCCAAGTTGAGTCTGTTTTGCCCGTGACGGTAACTTTAAGGATTTCTCCCCGTCCTTATCTCAAACCTTGAGCCGTTTTTCCTTATATTTTCTCTCTCTGTTCTCTCGGAAGGTGGGGGGAGTGAGAGAGAGACTGCGTAGTCTGGTCCGATCGGGGCTGAACTACGACAGACAGCTAAGGCTCGGGAGGTAACTAAAGTATTGGTACAAGAGATAATACCATGTTTTGGGGTTCCGGCAACCATATCCTCAGACAGAGGACCACACTTTGTCTCAAAAATAGTACAACAAATTAGCCACCATTTGGGTATAGATTGGCAACTTCATACCCCGTATCGCCCTCAGTCGAGTGGCCAAGTGGAGAAAATGAACCACTTAATCAAACAGCAAATTGTGAAATTGGGACAAGAAGCGAACCTGACATGGCCTCAGTCTCTCCCTTTAGCCCTTTTGCATACCAACGGCGAGGGAAGGACTGAGCCCCTTTGAAATTTTGTATGGACGACCCTATGGAATACAAAAAGGGATATCTACGCAAGCTGGGGATGAAATTATGACTTCCTACATGGTGGCATTGAGCAAACAGCTCAATAAAATTAGAAAACATGTAATTGGGACCCGGGGAAGAGGTCTAGATGAACCTGTATATGATATACAACCTGGAGATTATATATATGTAAAGTCTCTTGCAGAAAACACCCTGGAACCACAGTGGGAAGGACCGTACCAGGTACTCCTCACCTCCTTCACAGCAATCAAGATCAGAGAACAGAGCGCCTGGATACACCACACTAGGGTAGAAAGAGCACCTAAGTCTACATGGAGGGTCACACAAGTACAGCCTCAAAAACTTATATTATCACGACGCTAGTCGTTATCCTGACAAATAAAGTTGGGGCATGGGAAAGTAACACATTTCTGCAGTAACACATTTCTGCAGCTCCATGAAAAAGTTGCTAAAGTCATGAATTGGTCTGACTGTTAGTTATGCTCGCATCTGCCGAAAAACGTGAAGAGTGGACACCCCATAACAGCTATGGTCTTCCCAAAAGGTCTCAAGGCTTTCCTAGGCATGTTTCCCGAGACATATGCAGAGATAAAATGGGAAGATCTTAATTGGCAGATAAACTTAAATTTACGGGATGAAACCCAAGGTGTACTGTGCATTCAAGAGTGCAATTTAACAACTGCCGCACCACTTGCGGGGGAAACTAGCACTGATCCAAGGTGTAAGGGGAAGACATTTGTAGGACAGTACCCCAATTGTACCAGCTATCTTCAGTGGGCAGGAGACCAGACCCCAAAGGCCAAAGGCACTAAATACTTGTGGACAAAAGACCAGGTCCACATGAATAAAAAAATCAAACTGATGGGATTCCTCGCCCCACGTGGTTGGTACTGGATTTGTGGACATACAGGATATAAAGTCTTACCATTTGATTGGGCTGGCCGATGTACTATAGGGATCATAATACCTAACATCACTGTTACGCAGAACCTGACCTACCTTAACACACCAAAATTCTTACACACACACGAGACTCTTTCGGCAGAGGCGTGGTAACAACCCCCTAATAGACAGGCCCACTGGCTTTCATAGTTTTGTGCGGTGGTTTATTCCATGGTTGGGAGTGAGCGAGTTAGAAAAGGCTTTAGTAAATATTTCGGCTACTATGGAAAGTCTCGGTACTGCGACAGGGGATGCAATCCAAGCCCTCCAAGAGGAGACTTCTTCCCTGAAAAAAAATGGTCCTCCAGAATAGACTGGGTTTGGATATGTTGTTTGCCCAGCAAGGGGGATTATGTAATGCTATAGGCGAACATTGTTGTACATATGTAAACCAAGAAAAAAGGATAGAAAGAGACTTATCTAAAATCTGGGAACAAACTAAAAGTTTTCATGAAATAACCAGGGACAACATTTCCTGGGGATTTTCTGACTTGTGGGAAAAGTTAACTTCTTAGCTACCAAATTTAACATGGCTGAAACAACTATTTATTGTAACAATTATAATTCTAGTTTTGTTCATAATCCTTTTTATAACAGTTCGGTGCAGCTTCTGGTGTTTCCAAAGCACGGGAAATTCCTATAGTAATTGGAAGAAAAACCAATTGTGACAGAGACTTGAGTCTAATCAATACTTTGAGAAAGTGCAAAATAAATAAACATTGTGCCAGAATTAGGTATAGTAAAGGAATTTACTAATTCTCTAGAAAAGGGGGTGTGGGGTAACGTTAGCAGGGCTGCATGTATGCAGGAGGGGCGGTCCGTGGCGATTCACGCACTGGACGCGGATGAGTCCACAAGTGCAGGGGGCAGGTGAGTCCATGTACGTGGTGGGCACGGATAAGTCCATGAGTGCAGGGGTAGGTGCGTGGCGGGCATGGATGGGTCCATGGGCACAGGGGGCGGGTGCGTTCGCGTGCGTAGCGGGTGTGCGGGTATTTATCCCTGTGTTGCGCAGCATTAAATTGAAGGCTTGGCTTGACGGTATCCGTGTGATGCCCTGCTTTCCCCGGGGCGGGGCTCCGGTGCGTCCTGGGTTGGTTTGCTGGCAAGAGAGCCGGCAAGTGGTGACCCCGCCGTGATTCCCCGGGATGGGATCCCGATAGAGGGAGGGTCTGTAAGTTGTCGTGCAGCGACAACCGGTGACCCCCGACGTGTCAGAAGGTAACGCGTGGCCGCGGGGCGGTTGTGGTCCGGACAGGTTTGAGTCGTGGTCGCGGGACGGTCGTGCCTGCCTGCTGTTAGGATGGCATCCATCCAGGATACAGTAAAGGCGTTGGGAAAAGAGGTAAATTGTCCGGTGCATACGGCACCGTTGACGAAAGGCTTGATTAGCAAGCCGGGAGAGGTGATGGACGTGGCGCGGTTACAGGCGGCGGGGAAAGAGCCGTCGGAAGGGGAGGGGGACGAACGGGGTCAAGACGGTGCGGAGGGGACGGGGGGTGGCGCTCCGGTGGTCTGCCCGGCTCGGCCGAGAGCCTCTGACAGTGATAAAGGGGCGATGGAGTTTGGGTGTGCTCTCCCGTGTGTTGCGCCTTGCTTGCCAGGGGGGCGGCCCCCCGGATGCGAGGACGCGGGGGTGCCCTCTGTCTCTCATTCTACCCTGTCGGCTCCACCGCTTGTGCATTCGCGGAGGGGGGAGACCGGCTTGCCACCTCTCCCTGAGGATTCCTGGGCTGCGGACAAGGGAGGGGGCAGCGAAGCGGGAGCAGTGGACGCTTTAATCCGCAGGTTCGAGCGGTTGGCGGCGGACGTAGAAAAAACACTGAGTAAAGTAGAGGGGTCGGCGCGGAAAGCGGAGGCAGCGGCTGAACAGAAAACAGGTAGTGGATTAACGGATTGGACGTTGATTGCTAAGAATTGCGTATTGGAAGGGGTATCTCTAGGACCATCACGTGGAGACGGGGGTATAATGGTGTGCCCAGTGTCACAGGGGCAGCAGGGGCGGCAGCGGAGCCCGTTGGATTACAAGTTATTCAGGGAATGGCAGAAGGCGGTGAAGGAGGAAGGTGTTAATGGGGTGGCGGCTCGAGCGATCTTGGATGTGATCTGGGCAGCAAACCCGCTTCCTTTTGATTGTAGGCAGCTGGCTAGAGCGGTTTTTACAGCCCCCCAAATGGTGCTGTGGGAGGCTGCGTTAAAGGAGGAAGCGGACAAGGTGGTTTTAGAAGCTTTAGACCCGAATCACCCCCTGCACGGGATTAGTGCGGAAAGGATTCTAGGGTCAGGTAACTTTGCTGATCCGGCCGCACAGGCTAATATGCGGGGCAGGGATATCCACGCCGCCGCGCGGGTTGCATTCGCAAAAAAGGGTAAATGTGAGGGCAAAAGGCAGCCGTACACTCGGGTGAGGCAGGGCGTAGGGGAGTCATATACCTCTTTCTTGGAAAGGCTACAGAAGGCGATTGAGAATTCCGATTTACCAGAGGATGTGAAACCTATAGTCACGAAAGAGTTAGCTAAACAGAATGCAAATGAGGTAACTCAACAAGTTTTGGCGCAATTGCCTGGGGATGCAGGTGTGGCGCAGATGATGAAGCGGGTTATGGAGGCAGAAGCATTGCAGCAATCAAAACCGCTCATTGCAGCAGTTTCCGCTATGCGATCACCCCCCGCGGGCCCCACCTGCTTTGGTTGTGGGGGTGTAGGACATTTCAAGTGGCAGTGTCCTTCGGGGACCGATCAGGGGATAGAACTTACAGGTGGACAGAACAGGAGATGTTTTCGATGTGGGCGGGGCGGACATCTTGCCAAACAGTGTCTGCAGCCACGCTTGGCCAGAGGGCAGTCAGCTGAGTCGGGACCGCGGCTACCGCGGGCGAGCTGTGAGGGGGGCGAGCGGGGAGAGGCTCGGCGGTGGCTGCCCCTCAGGCGAGCCCGGTGCCGGGAGAAACGGCGGGCGCAGGCCGGTTTCCGTCACGGTTGCCGTGGGCGGGCTCGCCCGGTGACTCGGCAGATCTGGGTATATGCTTCAGAGATGTCCAGCAAGCTGAAAAGCCATCCTGCTGAAAATGGAGAGCATCCCAAGAGAAAAACGGAAAACGGAACGGACAGCATGGCTGCCTCAGCCCTTAGCACCTACACCCCAGAAGAAATGGTACAGCAGATGGAAGAGCTCATCACTGAGAGCAGTGAGTTAAAAGAAGCCATGAAGTTGCATAACCAAGCTATGAAGGACTGGTACAAGGAACTTTCCATCTGTCGAGAGAAGCAGAAAGAAGAATGAGAATTTTATGAGTTAAAGTTTAAGGAAGTTAAGCAGTGCTTGCTAGACAAGTGCATGGAAAATGAAAAGCTACAACACCACCTTCAGAACTTAAAGGAAAGAGAAGGAGCTGAAATGGAGGGCTGCATGGCTCCTGAGAAGGAAATGAGGCAGCTGATATCCCAGGTGCAACGGCTCCAGGCTGAGAAGGCCAATATGCTAGGCATCATTTCAGAACTGCAGGTCAAGCTGAACATCTCAGCAGAGGATTCCTTTGTGGAGATTGGGATGAACGAAGGAGAAATAAATAGAACTGCAAAGGAACATCAAGAGAATAGTGGTGAAATGACCAGTAACATTGATATCTACGGCAGGAGCAAAACTGCCGACGAATCAAAGAATCTGCAATCTGAGGAGCTAATTGTAAGCCAACTGCTCTACTGCCTTAGAAATGAAACTCAGAAGAGGGAAGAACTTGAGAAGGAGCTGCAGAATCACAAAGAGAGACTGTCAAAACTGGAGAAGAAAACCGGCGACTGCCTGAAGAGTGGGACACAAACTGAACAGCAAGCAGAGGAGAGTTCAGAGGCTGTTGGCAGTGAAGTAGAAACTCTGAGTTTGCAAGTTTGTGCTCTGTTTCAAGAGCTTCAGGAAGCCCATGAGAAGGTAAAAGAAGCAGAATTGATTCAGAAGCAGCTTCAAGAAAAGTGCCAAGTACTGGAAAGAAAAAGCTCAGCTGCTGCATCAGAACTGGAGGAGAAGCAGCAGCTAATATACACCATCAAGAAGCTGGAACTTCAGGTGGAGAGCATGCAGGCAGAGGTCAAGCTGGAACAAGCCAAGGCACATGAAGAAAAGGCGAGATATAGTAGCTTGCAGGATACAAATAGCAAACTCCTTCCTGAACTCACCAAGGCAATGAAAGCCATTGATGAAATGAAACACAAAGAACTGCACAGAGCGGATAAAGTTGTGGTGGAACAGCTGAATGCAAAGGTGGAGTTGGCAGAACAAGCGCATGTGGCAAAGCAGCTCCAGATAGATGAAATGAAGCAGATAATTGCTAATTATTTGTTATTGACTGTGCCTTTTGATTTGAAAAACATTTATTTTTTTCTATGATGCTTTCAATTTAATTACTTGGGAAACTGTTCTGGTTTTGTTAGTGAGGGGGGGCCTAAGGTGGTAGCTTCTGTAGGAAACTGCTAGAAGTCGCTCCCCTTTGTTCAGTGGACTCGGCCGGGCCTAGGGCGGACCTGCTGCTGGCCAAGGCCGAGCCAATTGGTAGCAGAATGTCCCGTGATAATGCCTCTGTGATAACGTATTTAAGAAGGGGAAAACAGGAAAAAAGGGAGGAGAAGATGTGAAGCAGCTGAGTGGGGGGCAGAGAGGGGGAGGCGCAGGCCTCATGGGCCTTGCAGGCCTCACCCTCTGGCCTCCCACTGGGCAGCCAACTGGGCCCAACTCAGCCCGGCCTGGCTGCAAGAAGTGGAGAGGAGATGAGAAGTGAACAAGATGTGAAAAGGATCCTGAGAGGTGTCTGCCAGACTGTTGTGAGGAACAGCTGCAGATGCCAAGGTCAGTGAAGAAGGAGGGGGAGGAGTAACATGGCTCCTGGCCAAGATTCCTCTGCAACTCGTGGTGAAGACCATGGTGGAGCAGGTTGTCCCCCTGCAGCCCATGGAGGTCCACGGAGGGGCAGAGATCCACCTGCAGTCCGTGGAGGATCCCACGCTGGAGCAGGTGGATGCCTGAAGGAGGCTGTGGCCTGTGGAGGGCCCTCTGGGACAGCTGTTCTGGAGGGACTGCACCCCGTGGAAGAGATGACCCATTCCGGAGCAGTTTGACGAAGGACTGTGGCCTGTGGGAGGGACCCCACGCTGGAGCAGAGGAGGAATGCGAGGAGTTCTTCCCCTGACGATGATACAGCGGCGTAAAACAACGCGTGATGAACTGACCGCGACCCCCATTCCCTTTCCCCCCCCCCGTGCCGCTCGGGAGGGGAAGGTAGTAGAGATAATGTTAAGCCCGGGAAGAGGGAGGGGTGGGGGGAGGTTATCTTGTTCCCTGTCTCATTCTCCTGCTAATTTTAGAAATAAATGAATAGTTTTCCCCAAGTCGAGTCTGTTTTGCCCGTGATGGTAACTTTAAGGATTTCTCCCCGTCCTTATCTCAACCCTTGAGCTGTTTTTGTTATATCATCTCCTCCTATTCTTTCAGAGGGTGGGGGGAGCGAGAGACAGACTGCGTAGTCTGGTCCCGATCGGGGCTGAACTACAACAGAAACACACCCATCAGTTTACTCAGGAATACAGCATAAGACTTTTGGCTATGTACTTAATAGAACTATAGATCAGTGGCTTAAGAAAATTTTATATTTCGTTTTGGAAATTTCAATTTTAGGCTAGAATGATTCAGCATGGGGGGGGGGTGGGAAAGAGGTTGTCTTGTTCCCTTTCTCTTTGTCCTGCTTTGGTTTTGGTAATAGATAGTTTTCCCCAGGTCGAGTCTGTTTTGCCTGTGACGGTGGCTTTAAGGATTTGTTGCCGCGGCCGCCGCCAGGCACGCCCCCCACCCCACCCTCCCCCGCATCCGGCGGGGCGGGGGCAGCTTACCCAAAAACTGCCATGGTTACAGATACTCCCGTCTGAGTTGACCAGTGGCCTTCAGCAAGAGAAAAGCTCCACCATTTGAATGAGTGAGCTGACGAGCGATTACAACTTGGAACTGTCTGTTGGCTTTATATGTCCTAGAATACACCTGTGTTTGTAATAAATAAAAAATCAGGTAAATGACGACTCTTACAGGATTTAAGGGCAGTAAATTCAGTAATTGAAGATATGGGACCTTTGCAACAGGGGTTACCATCTCCTACAAGGTACGAACTTTGTATAAGTGAAAAGATGAATCCCTCAATATTGTCTCAGATTCTGCCTATGTGGTCAATGTGATACAATGCACTGAATGGACAATGTTAAAGGAAATTAATAATCTTTTGTTGTATGACTAGTTTAAAAAAAATGTTGGAGCGAAAATAAGAATCTGGAAACAGGTAATTGGGAAGGACCATTCCCTCTTATGACGTGGGGGAAAGGATATGCTTGTGTCTCTACAGGAGCAGTGAACAAGTGCATCCCTGCACGATGGGTACGACCAGCGCTCCAAGCTGCCTTGTGTTTGTTGGATTGTTAACAAGCTGTGTGGCAGCTCCATGGACATCAGTCACGGAAAGAACAAACGTGTGGGTAACTATGGCTGGTGCCACAGGGTGGGGCGTCTGTCTGTGTCATCTTCAAATAAGCCTTTCAGAACATGCTTGGTCAATCTGCCAGATCAGATAGCGGTAGGATGGCAACTCTGTGTAAAACAACAGCAGCCGCGAGTGCTGAGTGCTAAATTACAAAAGATGGAACTTTTGGGATCACTAAAGATGGACTTCTGCCTATTTCCTTTAACTATTCATTAGCTAATGTTACTAGAGGGGTAATGACTGTAAATTCTTTAAGACCTATACATTGCAACGACACAGCATGGTGTAGTCACGCAAGCACATATCAAAATCCAGACAGCATAAAAGACCTAAATGAAGTACACATAGTTTTGAATCTGATTGCCAAGATAATATAGAGTTTTGGAAACCAGGTGAAATTATTGCTGCTTCAATCTTTGCACCTGGTGTGGCAAGTGCCCAGGCATTAGCTACGCTAAATAAATTGGGCTGTTGGCTTGCTAAGCAAACGCATACAACTGCATTGGTACTATCAACGCTGTTAACTGATGTAGATTCTATATACTATGCTACTTTACAAAACAGAACCGCTGTTAGCCTGCAGAGCACATATTTGACAGACCTTGTTGCATGTGCTGGCCACACGTGCAGCAACGTCTGGTCAGTACTCTTTCACTGAATCTGCTGAGGGTATAAACAAAGGTTGCTCGGAGCGCGGGAGAGAGGATGGACCCAGAGCACACTTTATTTACAACAGGGGACACGCTGAAGGTGCTGCGCCTGCCTCCCTTCTCTGCTCTGACCCTGCTGATCATCATCCTCCTGCTCTGCGGTGTCTTTGATGTAGTCGGGTTGGTAACAGAATAGATCAGTAGTAGATTTTTTTTTATTATTAGCACAAAATCATGGTTGTCAGGATTTTGATGGGCTTTGCTGCATGAATCTGTATGATTATTCAGAATCTATTCACAAAAGTATTCAAAACTTGCAAAAAGGAGTACAAAAACAGCAACAAAGTGATGGTTTTGATATACTCAGAAATCCTTTTGGTGGATTGATAAAAAGCTTGTTACTAATAGCTGTAGGATGCTTATTCATGCTTTTTATATATGTATTTTGATCTGTATTCCGTGTGTGTGTTGAAATATGTGCAGAGTTTAATAGATAAAGCGTTGAAACAAGCCTCTTCTCGTAAATAAAGAAGAGAGAGATGTGGATATTTCTTGAGCCAGTACGGTGTCAGTGAAAGCAAACTGACCTTGGGAGAGGGATACAATCATGCTCGCTGGAAGAAAGCCATGGAATGAGAAGGGAAGCTTTAAGATACAAAACACTGTTAGCGGAATCTATGACTTGTTTCAACAGAGGCTTGCAAAAAAGAAACCAGTCACTGGCCTTGTAGATTAAGTTACTGGAGTTGTTATGTCTGTAATAGTAGAAGAATGCTGTAGTAGAAAATTACTAGAAAGTAGTGAAACTTAGTTTTGCTTAGCAGTCATGAGTACGTATATCGTGTGATCAGTAACTTTATTGGCTAAGTTTGTGTGTGGCATAACTGGGTGATTGCTGTCCTTGGCTAAAATCAGAATTGTGATACTAGGCATCATACTAGGTATAATCATTAACATTCCGTGCTTGGTCACCTGCCTCCAAAAGTGATACAGAGAATACTACATCAGGGCGCGCACACCATATGACGTCAGTTCCGACTGCCCATCTCATAGGCTCGGGCTGTAGTGGCAGCCTGTCCAGCATGCCAAGCAGCAAAGCCGAACCAGCCCTTATATTACCCAGGCATTAACCCTGGGGGTATGCTCCAAACCAGGTATGGCAAGTGGATATCACAGAGTACATGCCATTTGGCCGTTTTAAGTACATTCATGTTGCAGTTGACACTTGCTCCTGAGCTCTCTTCGCGTGTCCATTCACGAGGTCCATGGCGCAGAAATCCATCCTGCACCGGAACCAGGCTTTTGCCTGCCTAGGGGTACCTCGGGAGATAAAGACCAACAATGGGCCGAATTATCGATCACAGGCGTTTCGCCACTTCCTGCAGATGTGGGGAGTCCGCCATACGTTTGGCATTCCTCTGAACAGCACCAGGCAGGCAATTGTAGAAGGCATGCACAGAACCCTGAAAGCACAGCTAACGCGCTTAAGAGATGGGGGAGAGAGGGGTTCGCCAGAGGTCTTAGTCGATAAAGTGCTTGTAGTACTGAATCATATGTCCTTTGCTGACCCCCAATCCATTTCCCCTATCCAAAACCATTTTTCCTCGCGTCAGCTGCTGTTTGGGGGCAAGGCACTCCCAAAGGTCCGGTACCGCCTGCCAGAAAACCCATGTTGGGAAGGTCCTGCTGATTTGCTAACATGGGGACGAGGGTATGCTTGTATCTCCACAGGTGCGGGGACCCGATGGATCCCGGCCCGGTTGGTACAGTCGCGGCTGGAGGATCGGCAGGGTGACCGAGCGGCGTGGCTCTCTCCAGCTCACCCTAGTGGGATTGATCCTGATTATGAGTCTTCCAATGCCAGTGATAATGACTAACTTCTGGGAGCGGTTCACGAACTGCACCGACTCTACTCAGGTTTGCATAGCGCATGGCCTGTTGGGCTCTTGGGAATGCCAACCGCACAGCCCTCGCCATATCTGAACTGGCGACTGCTTTAGCAGCACACGACGAAGGACTGACACAAATGAAGTTAGCATTAGATTATGCCCTTGCGAGGCCTGGCATTGGTTGCAGCGACCTAGAGGGAGTCCTAGGTCTCCAGGGTTACTGCTGTTTGGACTTCAGCAAGAACGCCTCCTCGGCCGTGGAGAAGACGCGTGCGCATGCTGCCCAGTCGGTATTCAACGTCAAAGCCCTAAAAGGACTGGGGGTAGTTTCCAGACCTCTTCGGTTTACCTAGATGGCTAAGAAATATTGTGTCTATAGATTTGACAATCCTAGCAGTTGCTTTGATAATGCTTTGTTTGTTTCCGTTATTGTTACGGTTCTGGCATACTATGATTGAGGGGGTCCCTAGACGACCGTGTTATGGCGGCATCTGCCCCAGAGTACCAGCCATTAGACCAGGATGATTTAGCATAGAAGGGGGGAATTGTGGGGTAACGTTAGCAAACAGGTGGGTGTTGCAAGGCTGAACTTAGAGCCTAGCAACAAGGCTATGAGCGGGGCTGGGCTGCACGTGCGCGGGAAGGGCTGCGACTGGGGCTGCATGTACACAGGAGGGGCGGTCCACAGCGATTCGTGCGCTAGGCGCGGATAGGTCCGTGGGCGCAGGGGGCGGGTGCGTTCGCGTGCGTAGCGGGTGTACGGGTATTTAACCCTGTGTTGCGCAGCATTAAATTGAAGGCTTGGCTTGACGGTATCCGTGTGATGCCCTGCTTTCCCCGGGGCAGGGCTCCGGTGCGTCCTGGGTTGCTTTGCTGGCAACAGGGCAAGACAGGCATAGAGGCAGGCAAAGAGAGAGATTCAGGAAGACAGAGAGAGGCTGTTCAGTAGAAAGGCAAGCAGGCTGAGAGGCAGAGAGATAGGAAAGGAAAGCAGAGTGACAGGCAGGCATAGGGAGAGGGAGGAAGTCAGAGACGGAGAGAAAGACAGGCAGGCACAGAGAGGCAGGAAGTCAGAGAAAAGGGAGGGGGAGAGGGAGAAGCAGAGAGATGCAGGCAGGCAGCAAGAGAGGCAGAGTGGCAGGTAGGCAGAGTCAAGCAGGCAGAAAGGAAGAGGGACTGAGAGAGGCAGGCAGGGAGAGAAAGAGGTAGGCAGGGAGAGATGAAAGCAGGCAGAGAGGCAGAGGAAGAGGCTCGCAGAGAGACTGAAAGGCAGGCTCGCAGAGAGAGAGGCAGGCTGGCAGACAGGCACTGAGAGACATGCAGGGAGAGAAGACAGGCAGGGAAAAGGAGAGGGAAAGGAGGCAGGCAGACAGAGAGAGAGGCGGGGATGTGGACAGGTAAGCAGAGTGGCAGGTAGAGAGGGAGGGAGGCAGGCAGTGAGACAGAGAGCTCATCAGGGGTGCCAAGAGAGAGACAGGGAGGCAGAGAAAGAGAGGCGGGTGGGGATAGAGAAAGTCTTGAAAAGAAAGAGAGAAAGGTGAGAAAGAGAGAGGGAGAGAAAAAGCAAGAGGCAGGCAGAGAGAAAGAAAGAGATGGAGAGAGAGAGGCAGGCAGAGAGAGAGGAAGAGATAGGAGTACAGAAAAAGAGGCAGAAAAACATTTTTACACTGAGGGTTGTAGAACACTGGAACAGGTTGTCCAGAGAGGTGGTGGATGCCCCATCCCTGGAAACATTCAAGGCCAGATTGGACGGGGCTCTGATCTAGTTGGAGATGTCCCTGCTCCTTGCAGGGGGGGTGGACTAGATGACAAATGCTAAGGCACGTGGAAAGCAAGAAGGTGATTGGTGACAGCCAACATGGCTTCACTAAGGGCAAATTGTGCCTGACTAATTTGGTGGCCTTTTATGATGGGGTTACAGCATCAGTGGATAAGGGATGAGCAACTGCTGTCATCTACCTGGACTTGTGAAAGGCCTTTGACACTGATCTGCACAACATCCTTCTCTCTAAACTGGAGAGACATGGGTTTGATGGATGGCTTTGGTCAGCAGCAGGTCCGCCTTGTAACTGGCTGGCATTTGCTCTATTAGACATAGGGGAAGCTTCTAGCAGCTTCTCACAGAAGCCGCTCCTGTCACCCCCCCGCTACCAAAACCTTGCCACACAAACCCAGAAAAATCTTGGGGAACACTGAAGCGAATTTTTTTCATGCGGGTAATTGACAAGCTGACTAGAGGAGATACTCTGCTTGACTTGTTACTCATGGAAAAGGAAGAACTGGTGTACTGGTTTTGACTGGAATAGAGTTAATTTTCTTCATAGCAGCTCATATGGTGATACATTTTGGTTTTGTTACCAAAACAATCTTGATAACACAGCGATGTTTTAACTATTGCTGAACAGTGTCAAAGCCTTCCCTGTTTCTCACTCTGCCCCGTTGTCGTAGTTCAGCCCCGATCGGACCAGACTATGCAGTCTCTCTCTCACTCCCCCCACCTTCCGAGAGAACAGGGAGAGAAAATATAAGGAAAAACGGCTCGAGGTTTGAGATAAGGACAGGGAGAAATCCTTAAAGTTACCGTCACGGGCAAAACAGACTCGACTTGGGGAAAACTATTCATTTATTACTACAAACAGCAGGATAATGAGACAGAGAACAAGATAACCTCCCCCCACCCCTCCCTCTTCCCAAGCTTAACATCATCTCTACTACCTTCCCCCCCCCCGAGCGGCACAGGGGGGAAGAGGGAATGGGGGTTGCAGTCAGTTCATCACATGTTGTTTTACGCCGCTGCTTCATGGTCGGGGGAAGAACTCCTCACATTCCTCCCCTGCTCCAGCGTGGGGTCCCTCCCATGGGCCACAGTCCTTCGTGGAACTGCTCCGGCGTGGGTCATCTCTTCCACGGGTGCAGTCTCTCCAGAACAGCTGTCCCAGCGGGCCCTCCACGGGCCACAGCCTCCTTCAGGCATCCACCTCCCCCGGTATGGGGTCCTTCACGGGCTCCAAGTGGATCTCTGCTCCTCCGTGGACCTCCATGGGCTGCAGGGGGACAACCTGCTCCACCATGGTCGTCACCACAGGCTGCAGGGGAATCTTGGCCAGGAGCCGCATTACTCCTCCCCCTCCTTCTTCACTGACCTTGGCGTCTGCAGCCGTTCCTCACAACAGGCTGGTAGATGTCTCTTAGGATCTTTTTTTACATCATCTTATTCACTTCTCATCTCCTCTCCACTTCTTGCAGCCGGGCTGGACCGAGTTGGGCCCAGTCGGCTGCCTGGCGAGAGGCCAGAGGGTGAGGCCTGCAAGGCCCATAGGCCTGCGCCTCCCCCTCTGCGCCTCTGCCCCCACTCAGCTTCTTCACATCTTCTCTCCTCTCTTTTTTTTTTTCTGTTTTCCCCTTCTTAAATACGTTATCGCAGAGGCGTTATCACAGAACATTCTGCTACCAATCAGCTCGGCCTTGGCCAGCAGCAGGTCCGCCCTAAGCCCGGCCGAGTCCACTGAACAAAGGGGAGCAACTTCTAGCAGTTTCCTACAGAAGCTACCACCTTAGGCCCCCCCCTCACTAACAAAATCACGACACCCGTCAACAAATAGGTTGAGGGTGCACAAGAAGTTGGGAGGGGACACAGCCAGGAAAGCTGATCCAAACTGACCAAAGGGATATTCCATACCATCTGATACTGTGCTCAGTAACAAAAGCTTGTAGAAAGAAGGAGGAAGGGAGGATGTCTTCCCAAGTAACTGTTAAGTGTGATGGAGCCCTGCTTTGCTGGAAATGGTTAAACATCTGCCTGCTGATGAGTGCACTAATAGGCTTTAATAGCCCTGACCAGCCTCGATTGAGGCCTTCACCCATACCCTCTCTCCATGGCCCCAGGAGCCCTATTTATGCTCAGGCCTGGACATTCAGGTATTGCCTGAGCTATGTTATGAGTACTGGTTCCATCTCAGCTGTCACCATGACCACACCTGCCTATGGACCACGTTGATCTTGATTTGTGGATTGATGTCCCAGATTGATCTCAGTTCTGTCCTGTCACCATGGACCTACTCGACAATCTCTGAATCTGATCCTAACTTGTGAATTGACTTCCTGACTTGACCTTGGACCTGCTTTATACTGTGAACTTGCCCGGTGATCTTGACTCTTGGTTAAACTTGGCTATAATCTCTAGGTCTGCTCTTCTTGCTTCACTGGAGTACTGTGGGGCTGGGCACTGGCTGGCAAGGCCATAGCTCAGCCCATCAGCAGAGTTGGTGGTGCCTCTGTGAGAACATAGTTAAGAAAGGGAAAAAATGCCAGAGAGCAGAGAAGGCGAGGTATGGGTGGAATATGAGAAACAGCAGTGTCAACACCAAGGTCAGAGAAGGAGTGGGAGGAGATGCTCTAGGTGCTGGAGCAGAGATTCCCCTGCAGCCTGTGGAAGAGACCACACTGGAGCAGATATCCACACTGCAGCCCATGGAAGACCCTATGTCAGAGCAGTTGGATATTTTCTGAAGGAGTTGCAACCTGTGGAGAATCCACACTGGAGCAGGGGAAAAGCGTGAGAGTGGCAGAGAGGAACTGTTATGTACTAACCACAACACTCCATTCCCCATTCCCCCTGTGCCACTAAGGGTAGAGGGGAGTCAGAAATGAAGGAATGAAGTTAAGCCTCGGGGAAAAAGGAGGGAGAAGGTGGTTTTTTAAATTTTTCTTTGTTTCTCACTATCCAAATATATTTTACTTGGCAATAAATTAATTGTCCCCAAGTCAAGTCATTTTTACCCATGACAGTAAGTGGTAAGCGATCTTTCTGTCTTGATCTCAATCTACAGATTTTTTTCATCTTATTTTCTCCCTCTGCCCTGTTCAGGAGGGGGAGTGAGAGAGTGGTTGAGTGGCAATCTGTCAGCTGGCCAAGGTGACCTGAGAGTTGATGGTGACAGCAAGGCAATTGGGACACCAACAAGGAACCAGGATGCTGAGCCAGTCTCAGTCCAGTCATCACTCAGCAAAGTCCATAGTGATGAGGCAGGTTTGAGGTCAAGGCAGAAGCCAAGTCAGTAGGTCTGGGTCAGAACCAATGAAGTGTGAGATCTGGTACAGACATAGCTACTACACAGATGTGATGTAGCACAAGCGGAGGTCAGCAGTAAAGCCTCAGTTTTGTTGTAAGGGTAGGCCCTTGCTTCTAGCTTTCTTAAAAAAAGCTATCATCAGCAGAGGATCTGACTTTGTACTTGGTGAACTAAACCCCTAGGAAGGAATATGCATTCAGGGCCCTGACACTAATCTTCAGAGACAACCTACTCAGTGCACAAATCCACTACAACATGCAATATATTGAGCAAGCATGGCAGAAAGTCATAATGAATGAACATGGAGCTCCTGACACAGCTCAAACATAAAAAGGAAGTATGCAGAAGATAGAAGCAGGGACAGGCTACTTCTGAGAAATTCAAAGACTGCTCCACTTCTCAAGGCCTCTGCTATCATACCCATTCTGTATTTTTTTTCACTATGTTATTGCATTTCACAGAATCATAGAACGGTTAGGGTTGGAAGAGACCTTCAAAGGTCATCTAGTCCAACCCCCCTGCAAGGACCAGGGACATCCCTGACTAGATCAGGTTGCTCAGAGCCTCATCCAACCTGGCCTTGAATGTTTCCAGGGATGGGGCATCCACCACCTCTCTGGGCAACCTGTTCCAGTGTTCCACCACCCTCATTGTAAGAAATTTTTTCCTAATATCTAATCTGAATCTACCTCCCTCTATTTTGAAACCATTACCCCTTGTCCTGTCACAACAGGCCCTACTGAAGAGTCTCTCCCTGTCTTTCTTGTAGGCCCCCTTGAGGTACTGGAAGACAATTATAAGGTCTCCCCAGAGCCTCCTCTTCTCCAGGCTGAACAGCCCCAACTCTCTCAGCCTGTCCTCATAGGAGAGGTGCTCCAGACCTCTTATTCATCTTCGTGGCCCTCCTCTGGACCCTCTCCAACTGGTCCATGTCCTTCTCATGTTGGGGGCTCCAGAACTGGACACAGGACTCCAGGTGGGGTCTCACCAGGGCAGAGTAGAGGGGCAGAATCACCTCCCTCGACCTCCTGGCCACACTCCTCTTGATGCAGCCCAGGATGCGGTTGGCCTTCTGGGCCACAAGGGCGCATTGCCTGTTCATGTTAAACTTCTCATCCACCATCACTCTCAAGTCCTTCTCCTCAGGGCTGCTCTCAATCTATTCTCCGCCCAGCCTATATTTGTGCCTGGGATTTCCCTGACCCATGTTCAGGACCTTGCACTTGGCCTGGTTGAACTTCATGAGGTTGGCACGGGCCCACCTCTCCAGCCTGTCAAGATCCCTCTGGATGGCATCCCTCCCCTCCAGCGTGTCGACGGCACCACACAACTTGGTGTCATCAGTGAACTTGCTGAGGGTGCACTCTATCCCACTGTCCATGTCACCAACAAAGATGTTGAACAGGGCCAGGCCCAACATGGACCCCTGAGGGATGCCACTCGTCACCAGTCTCCACTTGAACATTGAGCCATTGACCACCACTCTCTGAGTGCGGCCATCCAGCCAATTCCTTATCCACTGAGTGGTCCGTCCATCAAACCCATGTCTCTCTAGTTTAGAGAGAAGGATGTTGTGCGGGACAGTGTCAAATGCCTTGCACAAGTCCAGGTAGATGATGTCTGTTGCTCGTCCCTTGTCCACCGATGCTGTCACCCCGTCATAGAAGGCCACCAAATTGGTCAAGCACGATCTGCCCTTGGTGAAGCCATGTTGGCTGTCACCAACCACCTCCTTGCTCTCCATGTGCCTTAGCATGGTTTCCAGGAGAATCTGCTCCATGACCTTGCCAGGCACAGAGGTGAGGCTGACCGGCCTGTAGTTACCCGGGTCTTCCTTATTCCCCTTTTTAAAAATGGGGGTTATATTACTCCTCTTCCAGTCATCTGGGACCTCACTAGACCACCATGACTTCTCAAATACAATGGCCAGTGGCTTGGCAACTTCATGTGCCAGTTCCCTCAGGACCCGCAGATGCATCTCATCAGGTCCCATGGACTTGTGCACCTTCAGGTTTTTCAGTTGTTCCCGAACCTGCTTTGCTGCTACAGTGGGCAATTCTTCATCCTCCCAGTCCCTGCTTGTGCCTTCCACAGTTTGGGTGGCGTAACAAGGTGAAGACTGAGGAAAAAAAGTCATTGAGCACCTCAGCCTTCTCCATGTCCCAGGTAACCAGGTCACCTGTTTCCTTCCGCAGGGGGCCTACATTCTCCCTTGACCTCCTTTTGTCCCCTACATACCTATAGAAGCCTTTCTTGTTGTTTTTGACATCCCTGGCCAGATTCAATTCTCTTCAGTTTGAGTCATAAGTATCTCATTCCACCTAGAACAATTGCTTGTTACTATCTACGTAAAACTATAGTTGTACCAAACAAAGATAAACAAAAGTAAACCAAATCAGCCATAGACATTAGGTTAATTAGAGAAATTGCTGTCACTGCTAAACCAAGTAAATCAGAACTACAGACATGTCAAGAAAAGTTCAGACAGAGCAGGCCTGACAAGCCTCAGGCCTGAGGCCTTGCAAATTCAGTACAAAGCTTATGGGCTGTTACTAGCAATGGCAATACTGTATTATAGGGCTACATGGTTATAAGGGCAGCTTGTGTCTGGGGCACCTCAGTGAGAACAGGGACAGGTTTGGAAGCTAGAGCTGTAGGGGTGTCAATATGAGGTAGAAGATGCATGCAAGATACTGGGGTGTTAAATAGGTTAAAACCAGTAATTTCATCTCTTCCTATACAGTTACTAGTTGATATTGCCAGACAAAATTGATGGTATTTGTCTTAAAGAAGCTTGCCAGGCTCCAGCACTAACATCTAAACTGAGCTGTATTTAAAAACTGGCAAGTCAGCGGCTGCAGGAGTTTTAAGCAAAAAGTTAATTGGAATAGAGGTGATTTGAGTATACAGATCTGTTTCTTAATTTCCTGCAGCAAGTGTTAGGATGTGAACAGTTCATTCTTCAGCAAAGCCTCTTTCCTCTTTTCAATCCAGTTTCAGCACTTGGTGAAAGCATCTGGGTGCAGCAAGCAGATGGGGGTAAGTCACAGAAAGGCACCAGTGCACAATAGTCCCTTTTCTGCTCCACATCGGGGAAATGAGATGGATAGGAAAAGCATGCACAGTGGGAAGAGTTATTCTTAACAGACAGAGAAGAGAGAGACAGGTTATAGTTTGCTAACATATCTCACATCAGACTTCCCATTATACAGAATATATGCTGTTTGTGATCAGTGCTCTCCATTTGTGTGGCAGTTCTGGGCTTAGCTTCCAGTTCTTCTGGGAGTTTCTTACAGTGTCTTCAGATTCAGGCTACTACTGGGAAAGGTAGACTCCTGACTAGGAAGGTTCAAGCACACAGGGAACAGCAGATAGAGACAGCAGTTGTCGCAGCAGTTAGCACAGCAGGGGCACAGAGGGGTCCAGCCCTTCTGCTCAGGAATGGGTAGAGCTACTTGGAGAATGTGCAGTGATGGTCTCAAAATGCAGCAGGGCACACTCTCCAGCACTTACTGACACTAATGCCCTTGGCACATTGGAGGATTCAACCCAGACAGAGCTTCAGGCATGGTAGAATGCTGCTGTCCAGATCTTGGGCTGCAGAGAGTGCCTAGGGCCTCTCACTGGGACTGGAGGCAGTGGTGGCCATCATGGGCAAAACAGACTTGACTTGGGGAAAATTAATTTACTTTATTACCAATCAAATCAGAGCAGGGTAATGAGAAATAAACCAAAATTTAAAAACACCTTCCCCCCAACCCTCCCTTCTTCCTGGGCTCAACTTCATTCCTGATTTTCTCTACCTCCTCCCTACAAGCAGCACAGGGGCATGGGAAATGGGAGTTGTGGTCAGCTCATCACATGTTGTCTCTGCCACTCCTTCCTCCTCAGAGGGAGAACTCCTTACACTCCTTACTCCCCTGCTCCAGCATGGGATCCCACCCACAGGAGACAGTTCTCCTTGAACTCATCCAACGTGAGTCCTTCCCACAGGCTGCAGTTCTTCATGAACTGCTCCAGCATGAGCCCTCTCCATGGGGTGCAGTCCTTCAGGAACAGACTGCTCCAGTGTGGGTCTCCCACGGGGTCACAGGTCCTGACAGGAGCCTGCTCAAGTGCAGACTTCCCACAGGGTCACAGCCTCCTTCAGGTGCATCTATGTGCTCTGATGTGGGGTCCTCCATGGGCTGCAGGTGGATATCTGCTCCACTATTAACCTCCATGGGCTGCAGGGAGACAACCTGCCTCACCATGATCTTCACTATGGACTGCAGGGGAATCTCTGCTGTGGTGCCTGGAGCACCTCCACCCTCTCCTTCTTCACTGACCTTGGTGTCTGCATAGTTGTTTCTCTCACATATTCTCACTCCTCTCTTCTGGCTGTTGTTGCGCAGCAGTTTTTTCCCCTTCTTAAATATGTTATCACGGAGGCGCTACCACCATCGCTGATTAGCTCGGCCTGGGCCAGAGGCAGGTCCATCTTGGAGCTGGCTGACATTGGCTCTATTGCACATAGGGGAAGCTTCTAGTGGTTTCTCACAGAAGTCACCTCTGTAGCCCCCCTGCTACCAAAACCTTTCCACGCAAACCCAATATAGGTGTATTCATGGAAACTCTGCAGAGACAAGAGCCTGAAAAAAATGAAGGAAGGAAGGACATATGGAGTCCATGGTCAAATATGTAGTGGAGGATGGCTGTCAGAATGGAGGAGGCTGGAAGCTTGTGATGACTGGCAACTGGACAATGGCTCCTGCTCCACCTACAGACCTGTGAGTTGTGAACAGGTATATTGGGTTTGAGTGGCAAGGTTTTGGTGGGGGGAGTGGGGCTACAAGGGTGTATTGCATTGGCATGGCAATGAACTGACCACAACCCCCATTCCCCATCCCCCTGCACTGCTCACGGGGAGGAGATAGAGAAGTTGGGAGTGAAGCTGAGCTTGGGAAGAAGGGAGGGGTGAGGGGAAGGTGTGTTTAGATTTGTTTTTCTTTCTCCTTATCCTACTATTTTTAATTGGCAATAAATGAAAATTAATTTATCCAAATCGAGTCTGTTCTGCCCGTGACAGTAATTACTGAGTGATCTCCCTGTCCTTATCTCGACCCACAAGCCTTTCATTATATTTTTCTCCCCCTGTCCAGCTGAGGAGAGGAAGTGATAGAGCGGCTTGGTGGGCACCTGGCATTCAGCCAAGGTCAACTCACCACAATAGATATAGTGCCCTGGAAACTGGTGAGGATATGAAAGACCCATCAGAGCCGACTGAGCCCAAACTCTGAGGCCACACAAAGGAGAAAAGGCATGTGATAGTTATCGGAGATTGCCTCCTGCGGGGGATGGGGGAATCTGCTGATACAACCTGATATCTTGTGAGTATATGGGATGTTGCAGAGGGACTGTTCAGCCCTCAGACTGTTACCCCTTCTTGCACTTCCGTGTGGGAACCAACCATTTTGCTAGGAGTAACCAGAAGCATATCAAGAGTGACTACAGAGCTCGGGGGGTGAGTGAAAGGTATGGGGGCCTAGGTGGTGTGCTCCTCAGTCCTTTCAGGGAGGTAGAAAAGACTTGAGCAGAAGTGGACTCATCCAGTGGATCAACATCTGGCTGTGTGGCTGATGTTGCAGGCAGGGCTTTGTCTTCTATGACCATCTTTGAGGAGTGAGAGCTACCGAGAAGGGATGGGATATATCTGACAAAGTGGAGCAAAAATGTATTTGCAAACAGGCTTGCTAACCTACTGTCATGGTTTAACCCCAGTCAGCAATCTAGTACCACACAGCCACTCACTCCCCCCTCCAGTGGATGGAGGAGAGAATCAGGAAGAAAAGAAAACTCATAGGTTGAGATAAAGACAGTTTACTAGGATAGCAAAGGAAAAGATTATATATATACACACAAATAATAATAATAGGAATAACAATAGGAATAATAATTTTTAAAAAGAGAGGAAAAAAGGAAAACAAAACAAATTATGCACAATTTCTCACCACTCGATGACCCAATGACCAATACAGCCCATCCCAAGCAGCAATCACAGAACAAAAAAAAAACAAACTGCAAACAATCCTGGAACGATTCCGAACAGAGAGAGAAAAGGGAGAGCTCACCAGCCCACCTCCACTTAAATACTGAATGTGAGGTTTATGCTATGTGTGTTGGTTTTGTTTAGTGCGAGGGGGGGCTACGGTGGCAGCTTCTGCAAGAAGCTGCTAGAAGTTTCCCCTTTGTCCGGTGGACTTGGCTGGGTCTAAGGTGGATCCGGTGGACTTGGCCCGGTCTAGGGTGGATCCGTTGCTGGCCAAGGCCGAGCCAATTGGTAGCAGAAGGTTCCCTGATAACGCCTCTGCGATAACGTATTTAAGAAGGGGAAAAAAAGAAAAAAAAAAAAAAAGAAGAAGAGAAGATGTGAAGAAGCTGGAGTGGGGGCAGAGAGGGGGAGGCGTGAGCCTTGTGGGCCTTGCAGGCCTCACCCTCTGGTCTCCCGCCGGGTGGCCATCTGGGCCCGACTTGGCCCAGCCTGGCTGCAAGAAGTGGAGAGGAGATGTGAAGAGAACCTGAGAGGCATCTGCCTGCCGATTGTGAAGAATGTTTTGTGAGAGGAATGGCTGCAGACGCCAAGGTCAGTTCAGAAGGAGGGGGAGGAGTAATGCAGCTCCTGGCCAAAATTCCCCTGCAGCCTGTGGTGAAGACCATGGTGAAGCAGGCTGTCCCCCTCCGTCCCATGGAGGCCCATGGAGGAGCAGAGATCCACCTGCAGCCCATGGAGGACCCCACACTGGGGCAGTCAGATGCCTGAAGGAGTCTGTGGCCCATGGAGGGCCCGGTGGGGCAGTTGTTCTGGAGGGACTGTACCCCATGGAAAAAACGACCCACACCAGAGGAGTTCATGAAGGACTGTAGCCCATGGGAGGGACTCCACGCTGGAGCAGGGGAGGAATGTGAGGAATTCTTCTCCTGAGGAGGAAGGAGCAGCATAAAGTGAGGTGTGATGAACTGACCATAACCCCCATTCCCTCTTCCCCCCTGTGCCGCTCGGGGAGGGGGGGAAGGTAGTAGAGATAATGTTAAGCCCAGAAAGAGGGAGAGGTGAGGGGAAGTTATCTTTCTCATTATCCTGCTTTGGTTTTAATAATAAACAAATAGTTTTCCCCAAGTGAACAATGCATGTTTTCTCACCACTCGATGTCCCAATGACCGATACAGCCTGTCCTGAGCAACAATTGCAGAAATAAAACTGAGCAGCAATCACAGAAATAAAATTGAGCAGCAAGCAAGGGAGCGAAAGTGAGCCAGCAAGGTAGAGGGAACGATGCCAGTGAGCAAAGAGAAGTGGGAGAAGATGCCCCCTCCCATGGGCAACCCCCACTTATATGCTGAGCATGATGTTTATGGCATGGAATACTCTCTTTGGCCAGTTTGGATCAATTATGCTGTCTGTCTTTCTCCCAGCTTCCTGCATCTGCACATTAGCAAGACTTGGAAAGCAGGACAGTGTCCTTGGTCTCATTCACAACAACTCGTAGCATCAGGGTGTTTTTATCAACATTCTTCATATATGAAATCCATCTCCATCCCTGCTGAAACCAGGACAGTATCCACCCCTTATACCATACCATTTACGTCATGCTCAGTATATAAGTTGCAGGTGGATATCTGCTCCACTGTTAACCTCCATGGGCTACAGGGGGACAACCTGCTTCACCATGGTCTTCACCATAGGCTGTAGGGGAATCTTTGCTCTGGTGCCTGGAGTACCTCCTCCCCTCCTCCCTCTCCGTCTTCCCTGACCTTGGTCTCTGCATAGTTGTTTCTCTCATATTCTCACTCTTCTCTCTCAGTTACTGTTGCGCAGCATTTTTTACCCTTTCTTTAATATGTTATCACAGACATACTACCAACGTTGCTGATTGGTTCAGCTTTTGCCAGCTGCGAGTCCATCTTGGAGCTGTTTGGAACTGGCTCTTTCTAACATGGAGGCAGCTTCTGGCATCTTCTCACAGAAGCCACCCCTACATCCCCCCTCCACTACCAAAACCTTGCCATGTAAACCCAGTAAAACTGTTTTGAGCCTCCTTATCTGGTGGTGCCTGAAAATGAGCTGTTAACACATGAAGAAGGGAGCAAGGGAATAACCCAAGTCAGGCAAAACAAATATTTTTGTATATAGCATTTTGTACTTTGTTTAGTACATTCAGGTAAGTCGTGCCCATTATTCCAGAAGAAGTCTGGATGTATTGAAACTCCGGGAAAAAAAAATTAGCTGGCAGCCAGTCACCAGCAGTGTTTCTCAGGGCTCAATTTGAGGGCCAGTTCTGTTCAAGATTTTTATCGATCACCTGGATGCAGGATTTGACTGCACCATTAGCAAGTTTGCTGACAATACCAAACTGGGAGGTGCTGTTGACTCTCTTGAGGGACAAGAGGCCTTGCAGAGGGATCTGGATAGACTGGAGCATGGGGCAATGGGGCAATCATCAATGGCATGGAATTTAACAAGAACAAATGCTGAATTCTGCACCTGAGACAGAGTAATGCAGTCAAAAGAGGTGATTATCCTGCTGTATTTACCATTGGTGCGACCTCACCTTGAGTACTGTGTGCAGTTCTGGGCCCCACAATTTAAGAAGGATGTGAAGGTACTCGAATGCATCCAGAGGAGGGCAACAAAGTTGGTGAAAGGGCTGGAAGGCATGTCCTATGAGGAATGGCTAAGGACTCTAGGTTTGTCTAGTTTGGAGAGAAGGAGGCTGAGGGGTGACCTCATTGCTCTCTACAGCTTCCTGAGGAGGGGAAGTTGAGAGGGAGGTGCTGACCTCTTCTCCCTGGTATCCAGTGACAGGATGCGTGGGAATGGTTCAAAGCTGCGTCAGGGGAGGTTCAGACTACACATTGGGAAAAATTTCTTTACCGAGAGGGTGGACAAATACTGGAACAGGCTTCCTAGAGAGGTGGTCGATGCCCCAAACCTGTCAGTGTCACTTGGACAATGCCCTTAATAATATGTTTTAACTTTTGGTCAACCCTGAAGTGGTCAGGCAGTTGGACTAGATGATTGTTGTAGGTCACTTGCAACTGAACTATTCTATTCTATTCTACCATTGGCACAAACTATGTTTTTCTAGAATTTCTAGAACATTTTAGAGACAAAGGCTCATTTATGCTATCAGATGATTAGAAAGGATTTGTAATTCAAATTGGCATTTTTTCCTCAATGGAAAACAGCATCAGTTCACTATTACTGACAGCAGATGGTAGTATTCTTCATTCTTATCTATTTCTACTGCAACGTAAAATAAAGATTTATGAACATTATCTTTTGTATGTTCTGAAGCTTCTGGGAGTTTTTTTAAGTTATCTTAGACACAAAATGGTTGATACTTATGAGTACATTTGCAGCGTAAGAACCAATTGTCCTTCAACTGTGAGAGACTCTATTTAATATTTAATAATATAGAAAGTGTCCTAGTCACTGAATATGACAGAAAAATATCTGGTGGGCCAAGATTTGGTTTTTGCTTGTAGGCAAGCAGATGGAGAAAAATCTTTTAATATATAGTGGTAAGACTGTGAGCAAAATGTAGTCACAGAACTAATGGATTCTGGCAGCAACTATATCAATTTGGAAAAAAGAACTCCCTCTTAGAGCATAAATGTGTGGGAACGTAGTCACGGACCCCCGCTGCATGCTAAGCGAAAATCATTTATTGTTACAGCTTATGTGCTTATATACCCTCTGATCGCCCAACCACCACCAGGTGTCCTTTCTCTTGTTTTCCTTCTGTTGGAAAGTCCCTTGTTTCTCATTCCCATGGCTTCTTGTTTCTCATTCCCATGGCTTCTGATACTCGTCGTCCCCAACAATTCCCCCTTCTTGTTTTAACAGCACAGCATATGCGCTTCTATCAAAAGCTCTTGTGAGGGCTTCTTGTAGACATCATAAAATACAAGGGAGAACACATGCCATGGTCAACAATAACATAATCCATCCTTATTCCTTCTTTTCCAATCAACAGTTATGCCACACACAGGCTTAGCCAATAAAATTACTGATCACACACTAGACATTCATGATTGCTAAGCAAAACTAAGTTTCACTACCTTCGAGTAATTTTCTACTACAGCATTCTTCTGCTATTACAGACATACCAACTCCAGCAACCTTCTTATCTACAAAGCCAGTGACTAGTTTTTTGCAAGCCTCTGTTGAAACAAGCCATAAATTCTGCTAACAATGTCTCGTATCTTAAAGCTTCCCTTCTCATTCCATGGCTTTCTTCCAACAAGCAGGATTGTATCCCTCTCCCAAGGTCGGTGTGCTTGCACTGACACCGTACTGGCTCGAGAAATACCCACATCTCTCTCTTCTTTGTTTATGAGAAGAGGCTTGTTTCAACACTTTATCTATTAAAGTTTGCACACATTTCAACACACGGAATATAGAACAAAATACATGTATAAAAGGAATGAATAAGCATCCTACAGCTATTAGTAACAAGCTTTTTATCAATACACCAAAAAGATTTCTGAATATATCAAAACCATCACTTTGTTGCAGTTTTTGTACTCCTTTTTGCAAGTTTTGAATACTTTTGTGAATAGATTCCGAATGATCAGACAGATTCATGCAGTAAAGCCCATCAAAATCCTGGCAACCGTGATTTTGTACTAATAATAAAAAATCTATTGCTGCTCTATTCTGTTACCAACCCAACTACACCGGAGACACTGCCGAGCAGGAGGATGATGATCAGCCGGGTCAGAGCAGAGAAAGGAGGCAGGCGCAGCACCTTCAGGGCGTCCCCTGTTGTTCGTAGAGTGTGCTCTGGGTCCTTTCTCCCCGTTCTGAGCCACCTCTGTCTACACCCTCAGCAGATTCAGTGGCAGAGTACTGACTAGACGTTGCTGCACATGTGGCCAGCGCATGCAACAAGGCCAGACCAGACGTTGCTGCACACGTGGCCAGCACATGCAACAAGGCCTGTCAAATATGTGCTCTGCAGGCTAACAGCGGTTCTGTTTTGTAAAGTAGCGTAGCGTATAGAATCTACATCAGTTAGCAGCATTGATAGTGCCGATGCAGTTGCGTTTGTTTACTTAGCAAGCCAACAGCCCAATTTATTTAGCGTAGCTAATGCCTGGGCACTTGCCACACCAGGTGCAAAGACTGAAGTGGCAATAATTTCACTTAGGTTCCAAAACTCTATATTGTCTTGGCAGTCAGATTCAAAGCTATGTGTACTTCATTTAGGTCTTTTATGCTGTAAAATCATTGTATTATTGGGTATAAACACCTCTAAGGTTCCTATGGTGCAGGGGTCCCCTTTTATATGGGAGGGTATCCCTGCCCACGCACGGTCTCCATATATGAAAAACATACCATCAGGGAGGCCCACTGGAGTAGTGCTGGATTTTGATATGTTAGTGCTCGCATAATTACACCATACTGTGTCACTGCAATGTATGAAGCATTTACAATCACTGCCCCTCTAGTAACATTAGCTTCTGAATAGTTAAAAAATAGACATAAGTCCATCTTTACTGATCCCAAAAGTTCCATCTCTTGTGGTTCAGCACCCAGCGCTCGCGGCTGCTGTTGTTTTACACAGAGTTGCCGTCCTACCGTTATCTGGCAGGTCAACCAAGCATGTTCTGAAAGGCTTATTTGCAGATGATACAGACAAGTGGTGTCCTGTCCTGTGGCACCAGCCATAGTTACCCACACATTTCTTCTTTCCATGACTGATGTCCATGGGGCTGCCATACAGCTTGTTAACAATCCGACGAACGCAAGGCAGCTTGGAGCGCTGGTCGTACCCATTGTGCAGAGATCCACTTGGTCACTGCTCCTGTAGAGACACAAGCGTATCCTTTCCCCCACGTCATAAGAGGAAATGGTCCTTCCCAATTACCTGTTTCCAGATTCTTAACCATCACTGGAGCTTGCCCTCGGATGGCATCATGTAGAGTAGATGATCCAAAATGTTTCTGTATTGGGGAAGAATTGTCACTCCAATGATTTAGAAAATTGAGCACATGCATTTCTTTTGCTAACTTTTCGTTTGCAGACTTCCCTTCCATTCCCCCTTCTTGTTTTCACAACATATTTTTAAGTGTACCATGGGCACATTCAATGATTGCCCGTCCAGTGGGCTTATGTGGGATACCAGTAACATGCTCGATGCCCCAAAGAGCAAGGAAGGTTTGGACTGCACGAGAAGCATACGCTGGCCCGTTATCTGTTTTTATACGCGTGGGAACCCCCATGAAAGCAAACGGTGACGTCCAATGTTGGCAAACATCTCGAGCACGTTCTCCTGTACGAGCAGAGGCAAACAATAGGCTGGAATGAGTATCAATAGTTACATGTACATATTTGTGTCGGCCAAATGACGGGACATGAGTTATATCAGATTGCCATAATTCTTGAGAGCACAAACCGCGCAGATTAACCCCATATAAAGGTGGCATAATTGTGTTCTGGCAACTGCTACAGGAACGCACAATTGCCCGAGCTTGTTCCCGTGTCAGCTTAAATTGTCGTTGAAGGGCTGTAGAGTTTTGGTGATAAAACTCATGGGACAGCTTGGCCTGCATGAGTGTGTTTGGAACGAGGGCTGCATTAGTGAGAGCATCTGCTCTTGTGTCACCTTCTGTGACAGGTCCTGGAAGCGAAGTGTGAGCTCTCAGATGTACAATAAGGTAAGGATGATCCCGCACATGTAACACCGATAATAGCTGTTGAAACTGATCATACAACAAAGGATTATTAATTTCCCTTAACATTGCCCATTCTGCGCATTGTACTACATTGAACACTGTTCTGGTTTTGTCAGTGAGGGGGGGCCTAAGGTGGTAGCTTCTGTAGGAAACTGCTAGAAGTTGCTCCCCTTTGTTCAGTGGACTCGGCCGGGCCTAGGGCGGACCTGCTGCTGGCCAAGGCCGAGCCAATTGGTAGCAGAATGTCCCGTGATAACGCCTCTGCGATAACGTATTTAAGAAGGGGAAAACAGGAAAAAAAAAGGAGAAGATGTGAAGCAGCTGAGCAGGGGGCAGAGAGGGGGAGGCGCGATCCTTGTGGGCCTTGCAGGCCTCAGCCTCTGGCCTCCTGCCGGGCAGCCGACTGGGCCCAACTCGGCCCGGCCCGGCTGCAAGAAGTGGAGAGGAGATGAGAAGTGAATAAGATGTAAAAAGGATCCTGAGAGGCGTCTGCCAGCCTGTTGTGAGGAACGGCTGCAGACGCCAAGGTCAGTGAAGAAGGAGGGGGAGGAGTAATGCGGCTCCTGGCCAAGATTCCCCTGCAGCCCCTGGTGATGACCATGGTGGAGCAGGTTGTCCCCCTGCAGCCCATGGAGGTCCACGGAGGGGCAGAGATCCACCTGCAGCCCGTGGAGGATCCCACGCCGGAGCAGGTGGAGGCCTGAAGGAGGCTGTGGCCCATGGAGGGCTGGCTGGGGCAGCTGTTCTGGAGGGACTGCACCCCGTGGAAGAGATGACCCACGCTGGAGCAGTTTCATGAAGGACTGTGGCCCGTGGGAGGGACCCCACGCTGGAGCAGAGGAGGAATGCGAGGAGTTCTTCCCCCGATGATGACACAGCAGCGTAAAACAACGTGTGATGAACTGACCGCGACCCCCATTCCCTTTTTCCCCCCTGTGCCGCTCGGGAGGGGAGGTAGTAGAGATAATGTTAAGCCCGGGAAGAGGGAGGGGTGGGGGGAGGTTATCTTGTTCCCTGTCTCATTCTCCTGCTAGTTTTAGAAATAAATGAATACTTTTCCCCAAGTCGAGTCTGTTTTGCCCATGACGGTAACTTTAAGGATTTCTCCCCGTCCTTATCTCAAACCTTGAGCTGTTTTTGTTATATCATCTCTCCCTGTTCTCTCAGAGGGTGGGGGGAGCGAGAGAGAGACTGCGTAGTCTGGTCCCGATTAGGGACAGAATCGGAGACAATATTGAGGGATTCATCTTTCCACTTATACAAAGCTCATACCACCGCCGCAAGTTCTACAGTTGGGGTTGAACCTTCTACCAATTGTACGTCATGATGCCATTCATCATTTTTCTTCCACACAGTCACGGATTTGTGTGTTTTTCCTGATCCATCTGTAAATACTGTCAAGGCGTTTTTTTATCGGAGTGTAACTTTGATGAGTTGCCGGATACAACATTAGTTCTCCTAAAAATTGCAACATGGGCTGCTTAGGCCAATGAATGGAAATCCGTAGCAAAACTGTTTGTAATGCTGTCTGTGCTTCTGGAGTCAGTCTCCTAGGGGAGGTTAAATCTGAGTCTCCTTTAAGTATTTGGAATACTGCAAAAAGCAATTCTGTAGAGAGGCCTAGAGCCGGGCGTACCCAGTTGATAGCTCCCAGCAATTTCTGCAAATCGTTTAAGGTAAACACTGTTTGAAGAAGTTTTAACTTTTGTGGCGCAGTTGTTCTTTCCATAGTTTGCCAGCCGACATACTCCTAGGGATAGACTTTTTTAATTTTTCCTTGAGCAATAACCAATTTAAATCGGGATAATGCACTGGTGATATCATTAAGAACTCTGTCCACCAGAGAATCATCAGGTGCTGCAATTAAGATATCATCCATATAATGATAAATGAGGCTACTCTTATGCAAGCGCCTTACTGGTGCTATGGCTTGTGTGATGTACCATTGGCAGATGGTTGGACTATTTTTCATACCTTGCGGAAGTACTGTACAATGATATCGCTGATTAGGTTCTCCCGCATTGACTGAAGGCACAGAAAATGCGAATCGTGGAGCATCCTCAGGATGTAAAGGTATAGTGAAAAAACAATCTTTCAAATCAATTAATGATAATATTCCAATCTCGAGGTATCATTGAAGGAGATGGTAACCCCTGTTGCAAATGTCCCATATCCTCAATTACCCTATTTACTGCCCTTAAATCCTGTAAGAGTCACCATTTACCTGATTTTTTCTGTATTACAAACACAGGTGTATTCCAGAGACTGTCTGTTGGCTGTATGCGTCCAAGTTGTAATCGCTCGTCAACTCACTCATTCAAATGGTGCAGCTTTTCTCTTGCTAAAGGCCACTGGTTGACCCAGATGGGAGTATCTGTAACCATGGCAGTTTTTGGGTAAGCTGCCCCCGCCCCACTGGATGGGAGGGGCGCTTGGCAGCGGCCGTGGCCCCGGGCACATAAGAAGAGAAAAAAAAGGCCTGAGGTTTGAGACAAGAACAGGGAGAGATTCTTAAAGCTACCATTACTGGAAAAACAGCCTCGACCTGGGGAAAACTATTCATTTATTACTAAAACCAAAGCGGGATAATGAGAAAGGGAACAAGATAACCTCCCCCCACCCCTCTCTCTTCCCGGGTTTAACGCCATCTCCACCTCCTTCCCCCGACCCAGCGGGACAGGGTGGGGGGGGGGGGGGGGGCGGGAAGAGGGAATGGGGGTTACAGTCAGTTAATGACATGTCGCTTTATGCTGCAGTTTACTAAGAGGAAACCTACAATAATAACGAAATATAAGGACATTAATATATACAAAATGAACAATGTACAATTTCTCACCACTCGGTGTTCAAATGAACGATACTCTGTCTGTCTTTGGCCCAGCTTCCTGCACCTGCACGTTAACGAGACTTGGAAAGCCAGACAGTGTCCTTGGTCTCATTAACAACAACTCTTATCATCAGAGCATTTTTATCAACATTCTTCACATACAAAATCCAAAGCTACTGAGAGGAAAATTAACTCCATCCCTGCTGAAACCAAGACAGTATTCACCCCTTATTCCATACCATTTACTTCATGCTTATACGCACACACACACACACTGCTTATACCTGTCTAGGAAATTTTTTACTTTCCTCTGGACTATAATCTGGTAATTTGTGTGTTTGCACTGCCTGTCCGTTTTCACTTAAAGATCTTATAACATAACGCTGCGCCTTGCATGGCAACAATACCCACCTGGATGTATCACTTGTTCTAACGGGGTCGACCTGCGACATTGCACACACCAGAACACTCAGCTATAGCACAAATATAGATCAGCTGGAATAAGCTTACATCCACACCAACAACACTGAACAGTAACAAAAATATGACACCCTTGACACAAAGGACACACAAACACAAAAAAAAGCACGACACTGTCGACACAAATGACACCTACACAAACACGCCACCTCTATAACGAGGAAGCTCCAAAGACTGAGGGCTCCTTTTCCGGATCTATGGGACCTGGATCAAAAGGATTTTTCCGGCTCGCTGTTAGTCTTTGTTTCCACGGACAGAGGAGCGGACGAGGTAACGGGTGCTGTCGGATCCCCTTTCTGCGTGTGGTTCTTTAAGGCTTCAAACATTACACGCCACGCCGGTAATAACTTATGAACAGCAGGGTCACCCCACGTTGCACAGTCCCACAGTTCAACACTTACACTGTCCCAGGTGCCCACTGTGTATATATTAGAGGTGTTAGCGTCTGCTATGTGAGCGGACACCCAAACCAACAAACTCTTCAGGTCAGTGTTATTAATAGCACAGTTCTGTTCCTCCAACACTTTTGTTTTAGAATTGTTAAAATTGATTTATGTTCCTTTGAAGCAGTGCTTCCCATTGTTCCTAGCCGTGTTACCTCCCTTATTCAAGGTAACGGATACTGCACAGACTTCCCCAGTTCGGCTAGGTTTCTTATTGGAGCTATGCTCCCCTCGTTCCCGGCCGCTTACCTCCCTTCCTTGAGGTAAGAAATTTGCTGCGCAGGCTTCCTACCAATCAGCCGGGCGTTCCCACCGGAATCACAATCTTCTAATCTTCACTACTTCTAACAAGTCCCTGTTTGGGTGCCATTTGTGGGAACATAGTCACGGACCCCCGCTGCATGCTAAGCAAAAATCATTTATTGTTACAGCTTATGTGCTTTTATACCCTCTGATCACCCAACCACCACCAGGTGTCCTTTCTCTTGTTTTCCTTCTGTTGGAAAGTCCCTTGTTTCTCATTCCCATGGCTTCTTGTTTCTCATTCTCATGGCTTCTGATACTCATCGTCCTCAACACATAAACTTTAATATAGGTTCTTCTTTGCCATCCAGAGATGGAGCCAGTGTAAGGAAAACATATGAGAAAAAGGGCCTTTACTCAGGATAAAAAAACTCATCACATCAGTCCTCAGACTCAGTCTCTGCTGTGGCTCTTGGAGTAACATAGCACAGTGGACCAGCCTCACGTAGTTGAAGGAGGAACACCATACAGAGGAACTGATCTTGCTGATCTCTTAGTTATGGTCCATTCCTGATTCTCCTCAGTCCTCTGCATTGCATTGTGTACTTCTCAACTCTGACAGAGTCCTGGGCCTAGCGACATCTAAACATAGCCTATGTTCAGTTGTAAGTAGGCTGTCACAGAATGGTTAGGGGTGGAAGGGACCTTCAAAGGTCATCTAGTCGAACCCCCCTGCAAGAAGCAGGCACATCTTCAACTAGATAAGGTTGCTCAAAGCCTCATCCAACCTGGCCTTGAATGTTTCCAGGGATGGGAAATCTCCACGTCTCTGGGCAACCTGTTCCAGCATTTCATCATCCTCATTGGAAAAAATGTCTTCCTTATATTCAGTCTAAATTTACCTTCTTCTACTTTAAAACCATTATCTCTCATCCTACCACAACAGGCCCTGCTAAAGAGTTTCTCCTCATCTTTCCTATAAGTCCCCTTTAAGTACTGGAAGACTGCTATAAGGTCTCCCCAGAGCCTCCTCTTCTCCAGGCTGAACAGCCCCAACTCTCTCAGCCTGTCCTCATAGGAGAGGTGCTCCAGCCCTCTCTGATCATCTTCCTGGCCCTCCTCTGGACCCTCTCCAACTGGTCCATGTCCTTCTTATGTTGGAGGCTCCAGAGCCGGATGCAGTACTCCAGGTGGGGTCTCACCAGAGCAGAGTAGAGGGGGAGAATCACTTCCCTCGACCTGCTGGCAGTGCAGGATGCGGTTGGCTTTCTGGGTTGCAAGCGCACACTGCCAGCTCATGTTGAGCTTCTCATCCACTCCCAAGTCCTCTTCCTCAGGGCTGCTGTCAATCCATTCTCCGCCCAGCCTGTATTTGTGCCTGGGAGTGCCATGACCCAGGTGCAGGACTTTGCACTTGGCCTGGCTGAACTTCATGAGGTTTGTAGGGGCTCATCTCTCCAGCCTGTCAAGGTCCCTCTGGATGGCATCTCTTCCCTCTACCGTGTCAACCGCATCACACAGCTTGGTGTCGTCGGTGAACTTGCTGAGGGTGCACTCTATCCCACTGTCCATGTCGTCGACAAACATGTTGAACAGGGCCAGTCTCAATACCAACCCCTGAGGAACGTCACATTGAGCCGTTGACCACCACTCTCTGAGTGCGGCCATGCAGCCAATTCCTTACCCACCGAGTCGTCCGTCTGTCAAACCCATGTCTCTCCAGTTTAGAGAGAAGGATGTCGTGCGGGACAGTGTCAAATGCCTTGCACAAGTCCAGGTAGATGATGTCAGTTGCTCGTCCCCTGTCCACTGATGCTGTAACCCCATCATAGAAGGCCACCAAATTGGTCAGGCACGATCTGCCCTTGGTGAAGCCATGTTGGCTGTCACCAACCACCTCCTTGCTCTCCATGTGCCTTAGCGTGGTTTCCAGGAGAATCTGCTCCATGACCTTGCCAGGCACAGAGGTGAGGCTGACCGGCCTGTAGTTACCTGGGTCTTCCTTATTCCCCTTTTTAAAAATTGGGGTTATGTTACCCCTTTTCCAGTCAGTGGGAACCTCATCAGACTGCCAAAACTTCTCAAATATGATGGACAGCAGCTTGGCAACTTCATGCACCAATTCCCTCAGGACCTGCGGATGCATCTCATCAGGTCCCATGGACTTGTGCACCTTCAGGTTCCTTAGATGGTCCTGAACCTGCTCTTCTGCTACGGTGGGCAGTTCTTCATTCTCCCAGTCCCTGCTTTTGCCTTCTGTGACTTGAGTGACCTGGCTAGAGCCCTTATCGGTGAAGACTGAGGCAAAAGTCATTAAGTACCTCAGCCTTCTCTGTGTCCTGTGTAAACATCTCACCTGTTTCCTTTCAGAGAGGGCCCACATTCTCCCTGGATCTCCTTTTATCCCCGACGTACCTATAGAATTTTTTCTTGTTGTCCTTGACGTCCCTGGCCAGATTTAATACTGTCAGGGCTTTAGCCTGCCTTACCTGATCCCCGGCCACTCAAACAATCTCTCTGTATTCCTCCCAGGCTATCTGTCCTTGCTTCCACCCTCTGCAGGCTTCCTTTTTGTTTTGCAGTTGGTCCAGGAGCTCCCTGTTCATCCACGCAGGCCTCCTGGCGTTTTTGCCTGACTTCCTCTTCATTGGGATGCATCACTCCTGAGCTTGGAGGAGGTGCTCCTTGTATATTGTGGTGGTTTAGCCCTAGTCACCACACAGTTTCTCACTCACCCTCCCCCTCCCCAGTGGGATGGGGGAGAGAATTGGGAAGAAAGGAAAACTCGTGGGTTGAGATGAAGATAGTTTCTTAGAATAGCAAAGGAAAACTACAATAATAACAGAATAGAAGGATATTAAAATATACAAAATGAACAATGTATATTTTCTCACCACCTGATGTCCCAATGACTGATACAGCCCGTCCCAAGCAGCGATCACGGGAATGAAACCGATCAGCAAGCAAAGGAGCAAAAAGGGGGCCAGCAAGGTAGAGGGAACGATGCCAGCAAGCAACGAGAGAGGGGGATGGATGCCAGGAAGGCAGATACCCACCCTGGCCAACCCCCACTTATATACTGAGCATGACGTTTATGGTGTGGAATACTCCCTTTGGCCAGTTTGGGACAATTATTCTGTCTGGCTTTCTCCCAGCTTCCTGCATCTGCACATTAGCAAGACTTGGAAAGCAGGACGGTGTCCTTGGTCTCATTAGCAACAACTCATATAATCAGGGTGTTTTATCAACATTCTTCACACACGAAATCCAAAACACACCGGCAACTGAGAGGAAAAATTAACTCCGTCCCTGCCGAAACCAGGACAAATATCAACCAACTTTCCTGCACCCCTCTTCCCTCCAGGGCTGTAGCCCATGGCACTTTACCCATCACATCCCCAAGGAGGCCAAAGTCTTCTCTCCTGAAGTCCAAGGCAGAAAGCTTGCTGCGCACCCTCCTCCCTGCCCCAAGGATCTTGAACTCCACCATCTCATGGTCACTGCAGTCAAGGCTGCCCTTGAGCTCCACGTCCCCCACCAGCCCCTCCCTGTTGGTGAGAACAAGGTCCAGCATAGCACCTCTCCTCGTTGGCTCCTCTATCACCTGCAGGAGGAAGTTGTCATCCACGCATTCCAGGAACCTCCTGGATTGCCTGTGCCCTGCCGTGTTGTCTCTCCAACAGATGTCGGGGTGGTTCAAGTCCCCCGTGAGGACCAGGGCTTGTGACCGTGAGGCTGCTCCTATCTGGCTGTAGAGGGCCTCGTCTGCTCGGTCCTCCTGGCCAGGTGGCCTGTAGCACACCCCCACTGTAATGTCCCCTGTCCCTGCCCTCCCTCTAATCCTGACCCATAAGCTCCTCCTCCATCCCCAGGCAGAGCTCCATGCACTCCAGCTGGTTGCTGACATAGAGGGCGACACTCCCTCCTCATCTCCCCTGCCTGTCCTTCCCTAAAGAGCCTATATCCCTCCATTCCAACGCTCCAGACATAGGAGCCATCCCACCACATCTCTGTGATGCCAACAAGGTCGTAGCCCTGCAGGCGTGCTCACATCTCTAACACTTCCTGTTTGTTCCCCATGCTACGTGCAGAGGCCCTTAAGCTGGGTCCCTGATGAAGTAAACTTGCTGGCTGGATCAACTGGCATTTCCTTGAGCTGCAGTTTAGGTTCTCTTCTACTTACCTGCAGTCCTTCCCCGGCTTCTGGGCACTTGCTGCTGGCACTGGTGCTATACTGATAGTAGTGGGATGGATTGTGCTCCCCCTCTCCCAGCAACATTAGTTTAAATCTCTCTTTACCAGTCTAGCAAGCCTTTGGCCAGAACCACTCTTCTTTGTTAGCTGAACCCCATCAGCCCCTAGCAGACCAGGCTTCTCAAAGCAAGTCCCATGGTCTAAGTAGCCATGTGGGGAAGGCTAAAGCACCATTCCTGAAGCCGTTTGTTGACTTGCCAGATACAACTGTCTCTTTCAGGCCCCTTCCCTTTGTCCGGGAGGATTTATGAAAAGACTACCCGTGCCCCGGAGTTCTTAAGTGTTGCTCCCAGGGCTCTGTAGTCCTTCTTGATACTCCTTCAGGCTGCTCCTGGCTGCGTCACTCGCGTTCACGTGAAACACCAGCAGCAGATAATAGTTCGTGGGCCATACGAGGTTTGGTAGTCTCTCAGTGACATCCCTGATACGAGCCCCCGGTAGGCAGCACACCTCCCTAGAGAGCGTGTCGAGTCGGCAAATGAGTGCCTCTGTACCTCCCAGAAGAGAGTCACCCACTACTATCACCCATCACCTTGACTTGGTTGCACTGATCGTTATATGGGCCAAGTGCCATGGGAGGCGGCCCTGGAGGGAAGAGGGGCCCAGGAAAGTTGGTCTATATTCAAGGAGCACCTCCTCCAAGCTCAGCAGAGGTGCATCCCGATGAAAAACAAGTCGGGTAAAAAGGCCAGGAGGCCTGCGTGGATGAGCAAGGAGCTCCTGGACCAACTGAAAGTGAAAAAGGAAGCCTATAGAGGGTGGAAGTGGGGACAGGTAGCCTGGGAGGACTACAAAGAGGCTGCGCGAGTGGCCAGGGATAAGGTAAGGAAGGCCAAAGCCCTGGCAGAACTGAATCTGGCCAGGGATATAAAATGCAACAAGAAGAGCTTTTATAGGTACGTAGGGGACAAAAGAAAGTCCAGGGAAAATGTAGGCCCCCTCCAGAAGGGAACTGGTGTCCTGGTTACCCAGGACATGGAGAAGGCTGAGGTTCTCAATGACTTTTTTGCCTCAGTCCTCACCGACAAGAGTTCCTGTCCCACCACCCAAGCTGTAGAAGGTGCAAGCAGGGACTGCGAGAATGAAGAACCGCCCACTGTACTCGAAGAGCAGGTTCGGGATCATCTGAGGAACCTGAAGGTGCACAAGTCCATGGGACCTGATGAGATGCATCCGCGGGTCCTGAGGGAACTGGCGGATGAAGTTGCCAAGCCACTGGCTATCGTATTTGAGAAGTCGTGGCGGTCTGGTGAGGTCCCCGATGACTGGAAGAGAGGGAACATAACCCCCATTTTTAAAAAGGGGAATAAGGAAGACCCAGGTAACTACAGGCCGGTCAGCCTCACCTCTGTGCCTGGCAAGGTCATGGAGCAGATTCTCCTGGAAACCACGCTAAGGCACATGGAGAGCAAGGAGGTGGTTGGTGACAGCCAACATGGCTTCACCAAGGGCAGATCGTGCCTGACCAATTTGGTGGCCTTCTATGACGGGGTGACGGCATCGGTGGACAAGGGACGAGCAACTGACATCATCTACCTGGAGTTGTGCAAAGCTTTTGACACTGTCCCGCACGACATCCTTCTCTCTAAACTAGAGAGACATGGGTTTGCTGGACGGACCACTCGGTGGATAAGGAGTTGGCTGGATGGCCGCACTCAGAGAGTGGTGGTCAACGGCTCGATGTCCATGTGGAGACCGGTCACGAGTGGCGTCCCTCAGGGGTCCGTGCTGGGCCCGGCCCTGTTCAACATCTTTGTCGGCGACATGGACAGTGGGATAGAGCGCACCCTCAGCAAGTTCGCCGACGACACCAAGTTGTGTGGTGCCGTCGACACGCTGGAAGGGAGGGATGCCATCCAGAGGGACCTGGACAGGCTGGAGAGGTGGGCCCGTGCCAACCTCATGAAGTTCAACCAGGCCAAGTGCAAGGTCCTGCACCTGGGTCATGGCAATCCCAGGCACAAACAATGGCTGGGCGGAGAATGGATTGAGAGCAGCCCTGAGGAGAAGGACTTGGGAGTGCTGGTGGATGAGAAGCTTAACATGAGCAGGCAATGCGCCCTTGCGGCCCAGAAGGCCAACCACATCCTGGGCTGCATCAAGAGGAGCGTGGCCAGCAGGTCGAGGGAGGTGATTCTCCCCCTCTACTCTGCCCTGGTGAGACCCCACCTGGAGTACTGTGTCCAGTTCTGGAGCCCCCAACACAAGAAGGACATGGACCAGTTGGAGAAGGTTCAGAGGAGGGCCGCAAAGATGATAAAAGGGCTGGAGCACCTCTCTTATGAGGACAGGCTGAGAGAGTTGGGGCTGTTCAGCCTGGAGAAGAGGAGGCTCCGGGGAGACCTGATAGCGGTCTTCCAGTACCTCAAGGGGGCCTACAAGAAAGATGGGGAAAGGCTGTTTAGTAGGGCCTGTTGCAATAGGACGAGAGGTAATGGTTTTAAAATAGAGGGGGGTAGATTTAGATTAGAAATTAGGAAAAATTTTTTTACGATGCGAGTTATAGAACACTGGAACAGGTTGCCCAGAAAGGTGGTGGAGGCCCCATCCCTGGAAACGTTCAAGGCCAGGCTGGATGAGGCTCTGAGCAACCTGATCTAGTCAGGGATGTCCCTGCTCCTTGCAGGGGGGTTGGACTAGATGACCTTTGAAGGTCCCTTCCAACCCTAACCATTCTATGATTCTATGATTCTATATGAGCAGGCTGGGCTGCCTTGCTCAACTCCAGTGTCTCTCCTAATGTGTTGGGTCTTACTTCTTCAGCCTGCAGAGTGGCAAAGCAGTTCTGCAAGGGCACCTCAAATTTCGGGGGAAGTCTCTTCCTCTTGCTGGCTCTTGCCTTCACGAGCTTCCATTCCTCGGCATCATTGGCCTGCTTACCTACTGCGTGTGTCGGTCGGGGAGAGTTTTGGCTGTTTGGCCAGGGGCTGTGGTTCTGGTGCAGACTGCGCTTGGAACCAAGTATCCAACTCCTTCTCAGCCTCCCTGATGTCACACAGCCTCCTGGCCACCTCCTGCAGCTCAGCCACCTGCCACAGGAGCTCCTCCACCAGGGCACACCTCTAGCAGGCAGGGCTGCTGCCTGTACCTGCCCCAGGAGAAAGGTCCAGGCACTGCCTGCAGTCCAAGGTCTGCACTGCAGCCTCTCCCTTCAGCTGCTCCGTCTGCACGGAGGCATTGGCCACCGCTGGGGTAGCTGGTGCAGGCCTCCCGGCCGGAGCTACACCCTTTGCTCTCAGGCAAGTGCCCACCATTCTGCCTTGAGAGTCAGGTACGGCGAGCGTTAAAGCCTATTGTCATATTGTTGCTGCTCACTGAGTTCGGAATACAGGTTCTCAGCTGCGTCCCCTATACAGCCCTTACCAAGGCCTTCGCAAGACTGGTCAAAGCTAATCAGTAGATGAATAGATAGACAATAGTTGATAAATTAATCCCTACAGGTGTGTTTGCAGACAATAGTTGATAAATTAACCTCTACAGGTGGGCTTACAGTGCTAATGAATAGAAAATTAATCAATTGATCCATGCTTGAGTAAGTGTATTTTGAGTTTTACATACCATAGGCCTTCAAAGAGAAAGATCATGAGATGTGGTGACCTGAGGATAACTTCTTTGAAGCAGAGCAGAAGCAAGACAGGAGAAGAAGTTGTGCTGAGGATGTGAATTCTGTGGACGTTAAGACTGATGAGTTCTAAGAACTGAAAAGGCCAGGTGGAAACTTCTGCAAATGATTAAACCTTATGTAATCATATAGAAATAGTATATAAGAAAATAGTGTATGTAGCGGATTTTGTCACTCACTGCGGTGGTGGCCCAACTCTGAGTTGTTGTGATTAAAGAGCATACCTAGTGTTACCCTGCGTGTGAAATTTCCTTTTACAGCGAGTGCCCTGGGTCGGCACCCTCCCTGCGAGGTTGTCGCAACTAGCTGCGCTTTTGTGCTTCAACATCTTCCCTTCTTGAGTTCCTGGAAAGCTCACTGAAACTAGGGTAAGCTTCGTCCTATTAAGTGACCTAAGTTTGTACTTTTCTTCACAGTGGGCCCATCGCTCAGTGGGGCAGGGGACCTAGTGATCAAGGACATCATAAAAGCCAAGTTACTCAATGCTTTTTTTTTTCCTTCAGTTTTTACTGGTAAGGTCTGCTCTCAGGTCCCTGATCCAGCTAGCACAGTTTAGGGGAGTGAAACAGTAGCCCAGTTGTCCTGGTTTCAGCAGGGATGGAGTTAATTTTCCTCTCAGTTGCCGATGCGTTTTGCATTTTGAATGTGAAGAATGTTGATAAACACCCTGATGATATGAGTTATTGTTAATGAGACCAAGGACACTGTCTGGCTTCCCAGGTCTCACTAATGTGCAGGTGCAGGAAGGTGGGAGGGATATAGCCAGAACAGTTGACCCAAACTGGCCAAAGTGAGTATTCCATGCCATAAACATCATGCTCAGTATGTAAGTGGAAGTTGGCTGGAGGGGAGGGGCATCGATCTCTCTCTCCCCCTCTCCCTCTTGCTCCCTTGCTTGCTGCTCGGATTCGTTTCCGTGATTGCTGCTCAGGACGGGCTGTACCAATCATTTGGACATCAGGTGGTGAGAAATTGTGCATTGTTCATTTTGTATATTTTAGTATCCTTATATTTTGTTACTATTGTCATTTTCCTTTGCTATTCTAAGAAACTGTCTTCATCTCAACCCACGAGTTTTCCTTTCTTCCCAATTCTCTCCCCCGTCCCGCTGGGGAGGGGGAGGGTGAGCGAGAAACTGTGTGGTGACTAGGGCTAAACCACAACAGCAGTGCAGGAAGAAAGAATTAGGGAGCACTTAAGCCAATTGCACATATACGAGTCCACGGGACCAGATGGGATGTATCCAAGTGTGCTGAAGGAGCTGGCCAATGTCATTGGGAGGCCGTTGTCTATCATCTTTGAAAGGTTATGGCAACTGGATGAGGTTCCTGATGGCTGGAACAGGACAAACATCACTCCCATTTTCAAGTACAAGAAGGAGGATCCGGGGAACTACAGGCTGGTCAACCTTACCCTCTTTTCCCAGGAAGATTATGGAGCAAATCCTTTTAGAAGCCATTTCTAAAGAGATGAAAGTCAAGAAGGTGTTTTGGAGCAGCCACCATGGCTTTAGCAAGGGCAAATCATGCCTGACCAATCTCATTGCTCTCTGTTATGAGGTGACTGGTGCTGTGGAAGAGCAGAAGGCAGTGGATGTTGTATACCTTGACTTTAGTAAGGCCTTTAACACAGTCTCCTATAGTCTTTTTATCTCCAAATTTTTGGGATATGGGCTTGATAAGTGGACGATGAGGTGGATGGAAAATTAGCTGGACTGCTGAACTCAAAGAATTGTGATCAGTGGTACAAAGCCCAGCTGGGGGCCAGTAACTAGTGGGGTCCCTCAGGGATCAGTACTGGTAAATACTGGTATTTAATGTCTTCATTAATGATGTGGACGATGGGATGGAGTGCACTCTCAGCAAGTTTGTGTATGACACCAAATTGAGGGGAGTGGTCAGTATGCTGGAGGTCAGGGCTGCCATTCAGAGGGACCTGGACAGGCTGGAGAAATGAGATGACCAGGACCTCATGAAACTCAACACGAGCAGATACAAAGTCTTGCATCTGGAATGAAATAACCCTATGCAACAATACAAGCCAGAGGACGACTCTCTGGAAAGCAGCTCCACAGAAAAGGATCTGGGGGTTCTGGTGGACAACGAGTTGACAATGAGTCAGCAGTGTGCCCTTGCAGCAAAGACGACCAACTGCTTCTTGAGCTGTATTAGCAAAAGTGCAGCCAGCAGGTCCAGGGAAGTGATCCTTCCCCTTTATTCGGCACTTGTGAGACTGCATCTGCAGTACTGTGTCCAGTTTTGGGCTCCCCAGTACAAGAAGGATAGTGACACACTGGAACAAGTCTAGCAGAGGGCCATCAAGCTGGTCAGGGGCTGGAGAACATGACATCCAAGGAGAGGCTGAGAGAACTGGGCCTGTTCAGCCTGGAGAGAGAGGTAAGGACAGGGAGATTACTTGCCAACTACCATCACGGACAAAACAGACTCGCCTTGGGGAAATTAATTTAATTTACTGTAAATTAATTGTAACAGAGCAGGATAATGAGAAAGAAGAACAAATCTAAAAACACCTTCCCCCCCACCCCTCCCTTCTTCCCAGACTTAGCTTCACTCCTGACTCTTCTACCCCCTCCCCCCACTCAGCAGCACAGGGTGATGGGAAATGGGGGTTGCGGTCAGTTCATAACATTTCATCTCTGTGGCTCCTTCCTCCTCACGCTCTTCCCCTGCTCCAGCGTAGGGTCTCTCCCACAGGATACAGTCCTTCGTGAACTTCTCCAATGTGGGTCCTCCCCACGGGCTGCAGTTCTTCAAGAACTACTCCAGCATGGGTCCTTTCCACGGGGTACAGTCCTTCAGGAATGGAAAGCTCCAGTATGGATCCCCCATGGGGTCACAGGTCCTGCCAGAAAACCTGCTCCTGCGTGGGCTCCTCTCCACGGGCCACAGTTCCTGCCAGGAGCCTGCTCCTGCATGGACTGTCCACAGGCTGCAGCTTCCTTCAGGGCACAACCACCTGCTCTGGCGTGGGGTCCTCCACGGGCTGCAGGGTGGATCTCTGCTCCTCCATGGACCTCCATGGGCTGCAGGGGGACAACCTGCCTCACCGTGGTCTTCACCACAGGCTGCAGGGGAATCTCTGTTCCAAGTGCCTGGAGCACCTCCTCCTTCTTCACTGACCTTGGTGTCTGCAGGGTTGTTTCTCTCTCATTTTCTCACTCCTCTCTCTCCCAGCTGCTGTTGCACAGCATATTTTACCCTGATATGTATCCTTCCACAAGCGCAGCTCACCAAGCATGAGTATCATGACACCCACAAAGCCTTTCTGGACCGAGGCTGTACCCAGGCAGCTCTGTGATTGGCTGAGGAAAGGGGAGACGGGGTGGGGCTTACTCCTCCCAGCTGCTCTTTCTCTTGGTCACCTGTAGTTGACGCGAGTTGAGTTTCTGTGCTGCACTTCCCACATCATTGAGAATGTGAGGTGGTGGATGCAGCGTCAAGTTTGGTCGGCGGCAGTGGCAGCTTTTATCTCCAAATTGCGTTTTCAGGTGGCATGGAAGACGCAACAGGTGAGTCACTGGGAAGAGGGTGTGCTGCTGCTCGCATCTGTCTTACTGCGGCGGTGCCACCCTGTGTGGCCTCTCTCTCTCGTCCCTCATTCCTGTCTCATAAGGATTCCCGCCAGTGGTGAAGGTCGCACCGGGCTGGACCTCTGCTGCCTCTGGAGCATGAGCGTCCTAGACTGTCGCGGCAACACGGAGCGGGGCGGGGAGCACCCGGAAGCGGCGGGGGGGGGGGGGGTGATGGTGTACGGTAGCCGGGCTGCATCAATTCGTCCCCGCGCTCCAGACTGGGAGTGGCGTCTTGGGACACGCTCCTCAGTGGGAACCGCAGGAGAGACGTTCCGCCATGCTGCGGAGTAGGCGGTGATTGGACAGGAGTAGGGAGAATGACAATAGCACGCGGCAGTCTTCTGCAAGCCGCTTGGAATCCTAGCTGCTGATCCCTTGGTCACTGTCTCTCATCCACACAGGCAGTGAGCTCTGCAGTACCTGCTACCGAGGAGCTGGTGGCAGTCTACACAGCAGAGCTTGAAAGCCTGATTCTGCTCAGGACACAAACACACTCAGATTACTTCTCTAAATCCCCGCATTGTTCCTGACGCAGGCACCAGGAAAAGGCTAAACAAGAGAATGCAATGGCTGCCTTCCGAACTCAACACTCTGTTTAGGTGTCTTCTTTTGGCAATTTCACTTCTTTACAGAGAATCTCTTCTCAGGCTAGAATAAGAGAAAAAAAAAAAAAAGAGAACCATTCAGGTTGGAAGGGACTTCTGGAGGTCTCTAGTCCAACCTCCTGCTTAAAGCAGGGTCAAGACTGAATTCAGACCAGCTCGCTCAGGATTTTCTCTAGTCAGGGCTTGAAAAACTCCAAGACTGGAGACTGCACAACTTCTCAGGGCCCGTGTTCCACTGCTTGACTGGCCTCATGGTGAAAAACAGTTTCCTTATAGCCAGTGCGAACCTTGCTTGTTTCAATTTGTGCCCATTGTGTCATCTTCCCAGTATGCAACACTGTGAAGGGCCTGGCTCTGTCTTCTTGATAGCCTCCTCATAGGTACTGGGGGGCTGCTATTAGGTGCCCCTGCAGCCTTCCTTCCTTCAGGCTGAACAAGCACAATTCCCTCAGCCTCTCCTCATAGTGCAAGTACTCCAGCCCCCTGACATCTTGGTGGCCCTCTGCTGAATTTGATCCACTTTATCAATTACTTTCTTGTATCGAGGTGCCCAAATTTTGACACAGTGTTCTAGATGTGATCTAATGAGCACCAAGTAAAGGAGGATAACCACTTCTTTCAATCTACTAGCTATGCTCCTGGTAATATAGCCCAGGATACTGCTAACTACCTTTGCTGCCAGGGCACATCCTCTCAACTCCTGCAAACATGACAAGAGCAAGAGGTGATATCACCTCCTCCAGGTGTTTGATAAAGATTTTAAACAGGACAGGTCCCAGGATAGAGCCCTGCAGTACGCGACTTGTCACAGTGTCCTGGTTTCGGCTGGGATGGGGCTAATTTTCAGTAGCTGCTGTGTTTTGGATTTAGTATGAGATTTCGTATGTGAAGAATGTTGATAATACACTGATGTTGTTAGTTGTCGTTAAAGAGATCAAGGACTTTTCTCAGCCTCACAGGTTTCGCTAATGTGCAGGTGCAGGAAGCTGGGAGGAGCACAGGCAGTACAGTTGACCCAAACTGGCCAAAGAAAGTATTCCATACCATAGACGTCATGCTCAGTATATAAGTGGGGGTTGGCCAGCGGGCAGGCATCCCGGTAGAGTACAACCCATTAACCACCACTCTCTGAGCTCAGTCGCCCAACTAGTTTTTAAACCCATCTAGTTATCCACCCATCCAGACTATAATATCTCAACTTGGATACAAGAATCCTGATCTCTTGTTAGGGAATTGCTGAATCTGGCAGCACCATAGAGGCAAGTCTACCACAGTTCCATATTCCCAAATCCAACCAGTAGCAAGGCTGAGAATGTATTCCCAGTAGGTATACAAATACATATGTAGCACACATTTACACATGGCCAGTAACACAGAGCAACACAGACAGAAACACTCAGCGCTCAGACAAACAGCAACAATGGCCTCATCCTGTTCCCCTCTCTGGCTGATGAGGATGAAGGTCCATTAGTGGGAAATACATATGTATATACAATGTGGATCCATCCGGTAACTGGATTTAGACACTGAGTCTATCCAGTAGCTGGCCCCTGGATCCCCTGGTCTCCCCAGTTGCTGGCACCTGGGCATACGAGCCCCCAAGCCCATAGCCTCACTCCAGTTGCCAGTACAGACCTCCTCTCACATACACACACAGTGATCCCCCAGTAGCCGGGCTTAGACACTCGATCTACCCAGTAGCTGGCCCCTGGATCCCCCCAGTCGCTTCCCACAGAAACACACACCTCCACACGTAAATGAGTCTCTTATTCCACCCCCAGACCCCACGGTCTCTTCGGCAGTTGTCTTGGACCCTCTGGTTCCTCCGGTAGCCAGTTCCTCCAGGTGCCTTGCCCTTAGAGACACATGCATACCTGGCTCCCAAGCCACGACCTTCTCCAATGTGGTTCCATCCCACGGGCTGTAGTTCTTCAAAACCTGCTCCAGCACGGGTTCTTTCCACAAGGTTCAGTCCTTCAGGAGCAGACTACTCCAGTGTGGATCCCCCACGGGGTCACAGGTCCTGCCAGAAAATCTGCTCCTGCATGGGCTCCTCTCCACAGGTCCCCAGTTCCTGCTAGGAGCCTGCTCCTGCATTGGCTATCCACAGGCCGCAGCTTCCTTCAGGGCACATTCACCTGCTCCAGCGTGGGGTCCTCTCCAGGCTGCAGGGTGGATATCTGCTCCACTGTGGACCTCCGTGGGCTGAAGGGGGACAATCTGCCTCACCATGGTCTTCACCATAGGCATTAAAATATTAAGAGAAAAAAATGCTTGATAATAAATCATTCTGACATTTGAAAAAAATGTGTTCTAAACCTCTTTCAGGAGATATCAAAGTGAACTGTAACACTAAAAGCCATAACAACAAATATGTGGAACGAATCCTCCAGTAATTTCAGTGTTAGTGACTTCCCAAGGCAGAGGTAGTGTCTGAGTAGTTAATAGTCCTCAGTAGATTTTTCTTCCATGAATATATGTAGTTGCATTTGAACCCACAGGAACTTGGCTGCGGTAAGGAGTTTCATAGCTTAACTACACATTGTGAAGAAGTACTTCCTTTTGTTCTGAACCTGCTAGCTTTGTTCCATAGCCCCTGGTCTTAGGGGAGAGAGAACAGTTTTCTTCTCCATTCAGGATTTTATAGTTTTTCTTCATATCTTGCCCTTAACATTTCCCTGACTCTGAAAATTTCTATAGTTATAAAATATTTGTAGCCAAGCAATTTGTGTATTTTGTTTTTACTTTTAGTGATTTGCGCAGTTACAGTACTAAACTGTTCCCTTTCCTGAGACTTACTGAAAGACAATTGAACTGAATGTCTACTGTTTATACCAGTGATGGCTAATTCGTGACCCACTAACTATATCTGACTCCCCAGAAGAATTAATCTAGCATTTCCTGGATCCCCAAGATCTGCATTGGAAAATGGTTTGAGACTGCAGAGACTGGCTACCTAAACAACTTATCACACAACTGGAAGCATGTTGTGTGGCCAAAATGGGTATCCCTCATGACTAGGCACGCACCACTACATAGTTGAAATGCATGCCTTCTAGTCATTTAGTAGGGGAATGGTTTGGATGTTGTCATGGGCAGGACAGTGTTGACTCAGAGAATTTCACTTTAAAATATGTTAATTGGCAATAAATTAAATGTAATTATTAATTCTGGTATTGAGAAACAAAGAAGACAAACAATTTAAAAAAACACTTAGGCAAAACACCTTTCTTCCCCCTTCCCCAGGCTCAACTTCAGTCCAGACACCTCTGTTCCCCCCTCCCTGGTATCCACTGCCCTTATTTTTGCCGTATATTACACTCAATCCCTTCAATGAGGCAACAGGCACTGCAGGATGTTTGGGAAAGTGCATAGTGCTTTTTCTTCCACTGCTCCTGGCTTTGTATTCATTTCCTCTGCTCTGGCAGGGGCTTATCTACAGGCTGCAGCCCCTTTTGGGAGCGTACCTGCTTTGGTGTGGCTTATCCACCGGCTGTAGTCCCCTCAGAGGCATACCACCTCCTCTGTCATGGAACACCTCCTTCTGAGAGTATACCAAACAATGTCCCCTTCCTTATGTCTCTTTCTGTTTTTCATCACGTGTGTCCTCACGTGTCTCCTCCTGTGTCTCCTGCCCCTAGCTGCTACCACCCTTTGTTAAATATGTTTGTGCAGAGGTGTCATGTGTTACCCTGGTTGAAGTTTTGGTATGTGGTGGGTTGTTTTCATCAGTTGCTGAGTTGGCTGTAACCAGCTGTGACTAGCACAGGACAGTTCATGGCCTATGCATGCACAGATCAGTCCTGCAGCCCCCTGCTACCAAAACTCCGCCATTTATGCTAAATATAGGTGTATTGCAAGTACTTCAAGGGAATCTTTGTTGCCAGCTGTTGCTGAAAGGTGAAGCATCATTGAACCAAAAAGGGAAAAGCAGACAATGTCTCAAACTAAGCCTTTCAAAAATAGAATTTTGTTATTGACTTATCTGCATTGCACATGTTTAATAACCTGAAGTTTTGCTGAATCTTGCATGTGCCTAGCACATAATATATATGACCCAAACAGAGTTTTTCACTTTACAAATGCTTATGTGTAAGATCTCAACTTTAAGGTTGCTCAGAGAATTAAATTAAAATAGCCTGTCTCTAATTAATGTACTTTAGCTTTAAACAGTTAGACACATTCACAAAAGCAATACACACATACACACACTGAATCCCCCAGTAGCTGGGCTTAGACACTGGTTCTATCCAGTAGCTGCCCCCTGGTTCCCCCCAGTCTCCCCATTTGCCTCCTACAGAAACACACACCCTCACACACGTAAATGAGTCTCTTATTCCACCCCTAGACCCCACAGTCTCTTTGGCAGTTGGCTTGGACCCTCTGGTCCCTCCGGTAGCCAGGTGCCTCACCCTTAGAGACACATGCATACCTGGCTCCCAAGACACTTCACCTACTCGCTGGCTGTTCTGATTTGATAGTCACTAGCGATCATGCATTTACTTACATACCCTCACTCGCTTGCTCCAGTTGCCGGCACCAAGGACACATGGTCTGTGATCCCCACTGCAGTTGGTGGCACTTAGATCTTTGTACATACACACATGCACACAGAATTGAGAGCCCCTCACCCAGGAAGTTAGTTAGAAATGTAATTTAATGACAAGACAAGACAGGCTGCATTGGTAAGGCACAGGGCGTGGCCAGACAAGCATGCTGACCAGCCACCTGCTTACACACGTTTATCCCTCTGTTTTCCCCACACTTGTTCCTCCTCAAGTCTCCTAGATCCATTTCATTTCTCACCTTTGGTTCCTTCCCTAAACATCCCATAAGTCTTGTGCAAGCCCAAAAGGTTCTTTCCCTGCATCCTTAGGGGTATGGAATATATTATGAGAGTTACCACCCTCAGTTCGAAAGGTGCTTGGGGGAGCTGCCCATTGATTCACAATATGGTTGAGGTTGGAAGGGACCTCTGGAGGGCATGTTGTCCAACCTCCCTGATCAAACAGGGCCACCGAGAGCAGGTTGCTCAGGACCATGTCCAGATGGCTTTTAAATATCACCAAGGAGGGAGACTCCACAAACTCTCTGGGCAACTTGTTCCAGTACTTGGTCACCCTCACAGTAAAGAAGCGTTTCATTATGTTCAGATGGCATCTCCTGTGTTTCAGCTTGTGCCCATTGCCTCTTGTCCTGTCACTGGGCAGCACTGAAATGAGCCTGGCTCTGTCTGCTTTGCATCCTCCCTTCAGGTATTTATATACATTGACAAGATCCCCCTTGAGCCTTCCCTTCTCTAGGTTAAAAAGTCATAGAATCGTAGAATACTTTGGGTTGGAAGGGACCTTTAGAGGTCATCTAGTCCAACCCCCCTGCAAGGAGCAGGGACATCTCCGACTAGATCAGGTTGCTCAGAGCCCCGTCCAACCTGGCCTTGAATGTTTCCAGGGATGGGGCATCTACCACCTCTCTGGGCAACATGGTCCAGTGTTCAACCACTCTCATCGTAAAAAAAAGGTTTTCCTTATGTCCAGTCTAAATCTACCTCCCTCTATTTTAAAACCATTACCCCTCATCCTATTACAACAGGCCCTGCTGAAGAGTTTCTCCCTGTCTTTCCTGTAGGCCCCCTTTAGGTATTGGAAGGCCGCTATAAGGTTTCCCCGGAGCCTCCTCTTCTCCAGGCTGAACAGACCCAACTCTCTCAGCCTGTCCTCATAGGAGAGGTGCTCCAGCCCTCTGATCATCTTTGTGGCCCTCCTCTGGACCCTCTCCAACTGGTCCATGTCCTTCTTATGTTGGGGGCTCCAGAGCTGGACGCAGTACTCCAGGTGGGGTCTCACCAAAGCAGAGCAGAGTGGCAGAATCACCTAACTCGACCTGCTGGCCATGCTTCTTTTGATGCAGCCCAGGATGCGGTTGGCTTTCTGGGCTGCAAGTGCATATTGCCATAATGTGGCAATGAGCTTCTCCCCATAGGTCCCCAGTTCCTCCAGGAGCCTGCTCCTGCGTTGACTATCCACAGGCTGCATCTTCCTTCAGGGCAAATCCACCTGCTGTGGTGTGAGGTCCTCCATGGGCTGCAGGGGGACAACCTGCCTCACCCTCGACTTCACCATTGGCTGTAGAGAAATCTTTGCTCTGGCGCCTGGAGCACCTCCTCCTCCTCCTTCTTCCCTGACCTCGGTGTCTACATAGTTGTTGTTTCTCATATTCTCACTCCTCTTTCCCAGCTGCTGTTGTGCAGCAGTTTTTATCCCCTTCTTAAATATGTTATCACAGAGGCACTGCCAACGTTACTGATTGGCTCCACCAATCCAACCACCCCTGCACCACCTCTGCTACCAAAACCTCGCCATGTAAACCCAATACAATGTCAAATACACCTAAATATAAATTGTTACTGTTGGGGAGAGTATGTTAAAGTGCAAACAGTAAATTGTGTTAAATTCATCTGGTAAGGAGAAAAACAAGTCTGATTATTTTTAGACTAAGTATATTAGTATGCTATTTTTTCTTTTATTCTACTTAATGGAATATTTGAAACATACTAGATTGTTTTTACATTATCAAAACAATGAAAGAGATAAATTACAGTGAACTTTAAGCAAGCTTGTGGAAGAGGGAGGGATTTAAGGCTTATTTAGGTGTTGTTTGGTGGGTTTTTTGGAAATTACACTGGCATGTAAACTATTTTTAACGCTTTATTACTGGGCACAGTAAGAAAGTGTTGAATTACAATTCAGAACTACTATATTTCACATAACTTGATAGCGATGATCTTGTTTAACAAGTAAGAAGAAGTTTTGATTCTACACTTGCATGTGTGCTTTTTTTAAAGTGGGACAATGTCTTGTTGGGCAGGTGGAAACATGTAGAGTGACTAGTTCTTAGCTACATGTATGCAAATTGACCGAGACTCGGAAGTTAATTACTGAAGGGAGATGGATGAACAGGTGGTGAAAATCCCTCTTGTTCTCCTAGGAAATCAAAACACTTCCATTTATGCTTTGCACCTTTTATTTATAATCTATATAAGTAAAAATTATTAGATTCAGGAAATAATATTTTATTTTTTCCTGTATAGTAGGGATGCTTGGTCACCAGTAGTAGATGGGGATATAAGTTAATAATTAAAACATTTACTAAGCACACCCTCTATTAATGATTCTTTCAAGTTTATAATCAAAATATTAAGAGAAAAAATGCTGATCCTCTTATTCTTGATAATAAATCATTCTGACATTTGAAAAAAAATGTGTTCTAAAACTCTTTCAGGAGATATGAAAGTGAATTGTAACACTAAAAGCCATAACAACAAATATGTGGAACGAATCCTCCAGTAATTTCAGTGTTAGTGACTTCCCAAGGCAGAGGTAGTGTCTGAGTAGTTAATAGTCCTCAGTAGATTTTTCTTCCATGAATATATGTAATTACATTTGAACCCATAGGAACTTGACTGCTACCAAGCCTCCCCTGTAGCCCCCTGTTACCAAAACCTTCCACATAAACCCAATACAGGGCTATATGTCTATCTGGAGTTCTGTATGCAAATTATATTTGTAGTTCATGGCTGCACACACATGAAAATAATCACTCTTATTTTGAAAGTTCCTATGCAGAAGGCAGATATTTGAATGAAGTTTTTTGTGACGTAACACATAGCAATTGGCTCCTTGTATACTCCTGAAGATGAAGCTAGACTAATTCAGACTAGAGTTAAAGCTCAATTTTTTTAATATGAAGAACGATTTATCAAGGACTGTGTTGGCTTCTTCACAAGTAGAAATTTTTACATCAGGATTGGATGGTTTACTGAAGAGGTGTTTTAGTTTTAACAGGAATTAACAGGAACCACATTGCATTATTCAGCTCACAGTAGAGCATTCTTTAACATGTTCAATGTAGTGTTAGCTATTATACTATATTAACTCCATAACAGATTCTGGTTTGGGGGTTCTTCTGTTTGTTTTTGTGTTCCTTCACAGAGTTGACAGCATAATATCAATATGGTAGTGGGAAATTAAGGCAAGTTTTTGGTAATCTGTCTCTTAGCCATCATTTTTTTTTAACTGTTCTCACTGTGATCTAAGACAAACTTCATCCATTTTTAGCATTATAGCTTCTTCTGCTTTATTTTATAGAATCATGGATTTTCCAGGACACTTCGAGCAAGTCTTTCAGCAGCTAAACTACCAGAGGCTTCATGGCCAACTTTGTGACTGTGTCATTGTGGTAGGAAACAGACATTTCAAAGCCCATCGCTCTGTTCTGGCAGCGTGTAGCACACACTTCCGAGCTCTCTTTACTGTAGCAGAGGGTGATCAAACTATGAACATGATTCAGCTGGACAGTGAAGTGGTGACAGCAGAAGCTTTTGCTGCCCTGATTGATATGATGTACACTTCTACACTAATGCTTGGAGAGAGCAATGTAATGGATGTCTTGCTGGCTGCTTCTCACCTACATTTGAACTCTGTTGTTAAAGTGTGCAAACACTACCTTACTACCAGGACTCTACCAATGTCTCCACCTAGTGATAGAGTTCGGGAGCAAAATGCACGCATCCAAAGATCTTTCATGCTTCAGCAGCTTGGGCTGAGCGTTGTGAGCTCTGCGTTAAATTCCACTAAGAGCACAGAGGAACAACTAAATACCATGAGCTCATCGATGAAAAGTGACATAGAACAATGTACTACTTTTCCTATCCAGCGTCTCCACAAGCGTAAACAATCTTCTGATGATCGGGCCAGACAGCGAATCAGATCTACTGTAGATGGGTCCATTTCAGATGTTACTCCAGAGAGCGAGCAGTCAGTAGTTCATTCACGAGAAGATTTTTTTTCACCAGATTCACTGAAGAATGTGGACAATTCTAAGGCTGATGCTGTTATTGACAAACAAGAGGATAATACTATTGTGTTTGATCAGTCTTTTGGTGTTCAAGAAGATGCTCAAGTGCCCAGCCAGTCAGACAACAGTGGAGGAAACATTTCACAGATATCCATCTCATCTCAGGTAATACAAGTGGAAACCAATTTTGATCAGGAAGACAACAAAAAACAACTGAAAAAACCAAACTTTGCATGCAAAAATCCAGAGGTCAGTCTAAATGAAAAAGAACACACGGAGGTGGTGGTTAAATCTGAGCCTTTGAGTTCCCCAGAGCCTCAAGATGAAGTGAGCGATATCACTTCTCAAGCAGAAGGCAGTGAGTCTGTTGAAGTGGAAGGAGGAGTAGTGAGCGCAGAGAAGATAGAACTGAGTCCTGAAAGCAGTGATCGTAGCTTTTCTGACCCACAGTCTAGTACTGATAGGATGGGAGGCATCCATATTATGGAAGTGTCAAATAACCTGGAACACAAGTCCACTTTCAGTATCTCAAATTTTCTGAATAAAAGCAGAGGTGGTAACTTTGGTGCAAGTCAAAATAACAATGATAACATTCCAAATACAACAAGGGACTGCAGAATGGATGGTGATGCCTCTTACCTATTGAGTCCAGAGTCTGGGCCTGCTAGTAGTCATTCCTCTGTTACAGTTTGTCACGTAGAGAATCCATTCAGTGAGTCTGCAGACTCTCATTTTGTTAGACCAATGCAGGATGCAATGGCTCTTCCATGTGTACAGACTTCTGGGTATAGGACTGCAGAACAATTTGGTATGGATTTTCAAAGGTCAAGCTTGGGCCTGCACTCTTCATCAAGGACAGTGATGGCATCTGTAAGAGGTGGAGCTAGTAGCTTTCCTGGCTATCGTCGCATAGCCCCCAAAATGCCTGTTGTGACCTCTGTCAGGAGCTCCCAGCTACAAGATAACACTTCCAGTTCCCAGCTGTTAATCAATGGAACCACTTTTGAAAATGGACATCCTTCACAACCTGGTCCACCACAGTTGACAAGGGCATCTGCAGATGTTCTTTCAAAATGTAAGAAGGCCTTATCTGAACATAATGTCTTGGTTGTTGAAGGTGCTCGTAAATATGCCTGTAAGATCTGCTGCAAGACTTTTTTGACCCTAACAGACTGTAAGAAGCACATTCGTGTGCATACAGGAGAAAAGCCTTATGCCTGTTTAAAGTGTGGCAAACGGTTCAGTCAGTCCAGCCATCTATATAAACATTCCAAAACAACCTGTCTGAGGTGGCAGAGCAGCAATCTACCTAGCACTTTACTTTAATCTCCTCCACTGCCTAGCCCCATGGTGACGCTAATACAAACTTTTAAGACTGGAATATTTTAGGAACACTAATGTTCTTTTGTTCAAGGCTGAAGGTTAAGAAGCTGCCCTTGTAGATTAGTGAATGCTTGTATGTCATTGTGCTGCATTCACAAAAGTCTTGGTTCTGTAAATTGGTGATAATGCCCTATTTACCTCACAGGGGTGTTGAGACTTAAACAACTGTTAATTAATTACTTTGAGATCTTCAGAAGGAGGTACTGTAGACAGGTTAAGATTTGTTGTTAAATACATGCAGGTCTTGGGCTCACGGGGATGTAATCCCTAAAACCAAGTAGTTCCATTGTAGGGCAGACAGGTGGGGTTTGAGTGAGAATGTAGTTAACTCCTAATTATATTGGAGTTTCAAGAATGAAAAACTGAAGGGCAAATAGTTTTTTTTGGCGGGAGAGATTTTGTAAAATTCTGTAAACTTTTAAATAAATTACCCATAACATAAGATGGTAAGTTGTATATGAACAGTAATGCAAAGAGATCTTTACAGTAACTAATACAGATTGCATATTCTTAAAAGAAAACCAACCTTGAACGCACGTCTGCCATAAAATGCTTTAAAATGCTAATTATGAAAGTAGTTTTAGGGTTCTGAATGCATTTTTGGCTGTTTTGGAGTAAAGGACAGTGTGTAATGAAGATACTTAAAATAAGTCCACAACAAGTAACTTCTGGACTGTTAGATGTGTATATAAATACTGTGAATACAGCAAGATCTGGTTGTTTCACCATTTTTTCTGTAAAAATTTGTATTGAGTAATAAGTGAAATACTATTTCTTGTTTGCGCTATTCTTAGCAATATTTTAACCAACTTGTATTTCATGTTTAAATTTCATAGACATGGAAGCCTGAAACAAGCTTGTCTGTATCTACTTTGGTTTTTTTTAAATGAGAAATGCTTTGTGGTGGCTCTTTATTGGGTAAGGTAGTTTCTTACTCCAGATGCAAATAGTCAATCTGATTCACATTATTGTGTAAGCATACTATCATTTCCTCATTTTATCTTCAGGCTTTAATTTCTTCTTCCATATACTTAGTGTCCTTCCTAACTATAGATTATTCCTAAGATCAATGTCAGGAATGAGCCTCCCTTGCCATATTTATGGATGTCTCTGTATAAAATCTAGCTATCAACACCAATCCTTCAGTTTAGAGTAGTATCATAAATGTACTTTTTCACGTAAGTAAAAATCTAACATTAATTTAATAAAAAATATAGCATTATACACTTTGTAAAGCAGAAGATCAGTGATCTTTATTCTTCAGGTGAATCGCATAGATTGTGTTTTGATTTCCTCTTCTTAGAAACCACTGTAACTAATAATGTTTGCAGGGGATTTTTTGGTTGGTTTTCTTTGTTGTTGTTGTTTTGATTTTTTTTTTTTTTTGTTACAGATGCCCATGAGCTAACTACTACCTTTCAATATATTAAGTTTCTAAATAAATTTTTGAGTACTTATACTGATAAATGTTATTCTGCTATGTGGGAGCTGGGTCAGTGCTTCAGCATGTCAGTTCTACCTAGAACAGACAGATATTCAACATTTTCTATATCTAAGTCACACAGCAGTTGCTGCTTTTAATATAAAAACATACTTGCAAACTTCCCCTCTTTGTTCTGTATAGCAAATATATCCTATGTGATGTTATTGACCAGTTTTGAGGAACTTGTGCTATCCAATAGACAGATATTATAGGTATATTTAGGTAAACTGAAAAGAAAATCTTAATTCACAGTGCTGTAACTAATTTTAACTGTATGAACAATCCAAAGTCACTTTTTGACTAGCCAGAGGTTGTAAGCGAGGACTTAGTTTAAGAAAAAAAAATATTTGTTTTTACAAGTATCAATTTTTAATTTTCATCATTAATTGATTCTAGTGTTCCTGGAGGGGCATACTGAAAACCCATGAACTTGTGTATGACTGCTCTTGCTTTCTTGATCTTTCACTATCATAGATTCACTGAACATTTGGGTTGGAAGTGACCTCAGGAGGTCTCTAGTCCAACATCCTGCTCAAAACAGGGTCAGCTATGAGGTCAGACCAGATTGCTCAGACTTTATGCAGTCAGGGCTTGAAAACCTCCAAGAACAGAACTCCCACAACCTCTGTTGGCCCCTGTTCCACTGCTTGACTGTCCTCATAGTGAAAAAGTTTTTCCTCATATCCAGTCTGAACTACTCTTGTTTCAACATTATGCCTGTTGTTTCTCATCCTCCCACTATGCACCACTGTGAAGAGCCTGGCTCCATCTTCTTGTTGATCTCCTTGTATGTATTGGAAGGCTGCTACTAGGTCCCCCAAAGCCTTTTTTTTCTCCAAGCTGAACAAGCCCATTTCTCTCAGCCTCTCCTTATGCTCTAGCTCTGTGGTGGTTTAGCCCGGATCACCACACAGTTTCTTACTCACCCTCCCTCTACCCAGTGGGATGGGGGAGAGAAATTGGGAAGAAAGGAAAACTCGTGGGTTGAGATAAAAACAGTTTACTAAAAATGCTAAAAACTACAAAGCTAACAGGATATAAGGATATTAATATATACAAAATATACAAAATGAACAATGTACAATTTCTCACCACCCGATGTCCGAATGACCGACGCAGCCCGTCCTGAGCAGCGATCACAGGAACGACACCGAGCAGCAAGCAAAAGGGGGGTGTGCAAGCTAGCAAGGTAGAGGGAACGATGCCAGCAAGCAAGAGAGAAGAAAAGGATGCCAAGGGTGCCTGAACGGATACCCGACAAGAATGCCAAAAAAGAATGCCGGAAAAGGAATACCCCCTCCCATGGGCAACCCCCACTTATATACTGAGCATGACGTTTATGGCATGGAATACTCTCTTTGGCCAGTTTGGATCAATTATTCTGTCTGTCTTTTGCCCAGCTTCCTGCATCTGCATGTTAACGAGACCTTAATGAGACTTGAAAAGCCAGACAGTGTCCTTGGTCTCATTAACAACAACTTGTATCATCAGAATGTTTTTATCAACATTCTTCACACACGAAATCCAAAACACACCGGCTACTGAGAAGAAAATTAACTCCATCCTTGCTGAAACCAGGACAAGCTCCCTGCATTTCTTGGTGGCTGTACTGTGTCTGGCTGGGATAGAGTTCACTTTCTTCATAGCAGTCCATATGGTGGTGTGCTTTGCATTTGTGACTGAAACAGTACTGATAACATGCCAATGTTTTGGCTATTGCTGAACAAGTATGTGCAGGGTGGATGCTTGGCTGCTGGAAAGAGTCAACCCACCCCAGTGGCCTTCCACTGAATTTGCTCCATTTTCTTGATCTCTTTGCTATATTAGGGGGCCCAAAATTGGAAGCAATATTCTAGATGTGGTCTAATGAGTGCCAAGTAAAGGGAGATGACCACTTCCCTGGTTTTTTTTTGTTTGGAGGACTTACTTCCTGAGCATTGGAGTGAGATCTCACATGAAGATGTCAATATGTTTAGTATTACGACACACATCCAAAAATAAACACTTCGGGTTTGTGCTCTTATATCTGATTTGATTTACTTCCCTGCATTGTCCTGTTTTTTTTTTTTTATTGATAGCTTGCAGTGGATTATTGACTGAATAAATTCTGGTTGTGAGTTCAGTAAGCAGGTTGTGTGTGTTATGCAATCACTTGTCGGTGGAAATTAGTCTTGTACAACTGTGAATACACAATTGTGTTCTTGGTTTTTTTTAACCCAATTAAACAAAGTAGACAGTACTGCTCATGCAAGCCTCCTGCCTGTTCTGGTTTTGTTTAGTGAGGGGGGGGCCTAAGGTGGTAGCTTCTGTAGGAAACTGCTAGAAGTCGCTCCCCTTTGTTCAGTGGACTCGGCCGGGCCTAGGGCGGACCCGCTGCTGGCCAAGGCTGAGCCGATTGGTAGCAGAATGTCCCGTGATAACGCCTCTGCGATAACGTATTTAAGAAGGGGAAAACAGAAAAAAAAAAGAGAGAAAAGAAGATGTGTAGAAGCTGAGCAGGGGCAGAGGTGCAGAGGGGGAGCCGCAGGCCTCATGGGCCTTGCAGGCCTCAGCCTCTGGCCTCTCGCCAGGCGGCCGACTGGGCCCGACTCGGCCCGGCACAGCTGCAAGAAGTGGAGAGGAGATGAGAAGTGAATAAGATATAAAAAAAATCCTGAGAGACATCTGCCAGCCTGTTGTGAGGAACGGCTGCAGACGCCAAGGTCAGTGAAGAAGGAGGGGGAGGAGTAATGCGGCTCCTGGCCAAGATTCCCCTGCAGCCTGTGGTGATAACCATGGTGGAGCAGGTTGTCCCCCTGCAGCCCATGGAGGTCCACGGAGGGGCAGAGATCCACCTGCAGCCCATGGAGGACCCCATACCGGGGGAGGTGGATGCCTGAAGGAGGCTATGGCCCATGGAGGGCCCGCTGGGGCAGCCGTTCTGGAGGGACTGCACCCCGTGGAAGAGATGACCCATGCCGGAGCAGTTTCACAAAGGACTGTGGCGTAGGGGTGGGACCCCACAACGGAGCAGGGGAGAAATGTGAGGAGTTCTTCCCCCGACCACGAAGCAGCGGCGTGAAACAACGCGTGATGAACTGACCGCGACCCCCATTCCCTCTTCCCCCCTGTGCCGCTCGGGGGGGGGGAAGGTAGAATCATAGAATCATAGAATCACATGGTTGGATGGGACCTATAAGATCCAACCGTCTTCCCACTACCATTGCTGCCACAGGTAGTAGAGATAATGTTAAGCTGGGGAAGAGGGAGGGGTGGAGGGAGGTTATCTTGTTCTCTGTCTCATTATCCTGCTGTATGTAGTAATAAATGAATAGTTTTCCCCAAGTCGAGTCTGTTTTGCCCGTGACGGTAACTTTAAGGATTTTCTCCCTGTCCTTATGTCAAACCTCGAGCCGTTTTTCCTTATATTTTCTCTCCCTATTCTCTCGGAGGGTGGGGGGAGTGAGAGAGAGACTGCGTAGTTTGGTCCGGATCGGGCCTGAACTACGACACTGCCTTACAGTGATTTTTTTTTTTTGCCAACTACAAGGACACACAGTACTTGATCAACATACAAATGGACAGTAGTTGAGCCATTATAAAGTCTTACAGGGTTGTGTTATCCCATCAACATTTTCATAGAATCATAAAATCATATAATAGTTTGGGTTGGAAGGGGCCTTCAAAGGTCATCTAGACCAACCCCCCTGCAAGGAGCAGGGACATCTCCAACTAGATCAGGTTGCTCAGAGCCCCGTCCAACCTGGCCTTGAATGTTTCCAGGGATGGGGCATCTACCACCTCTCTGGGCAACATGGTCCAGTGTTCCACCACTCTCATTGTAAAAAATTTCTTCCTTATATCCAGTCTAAATCTACCTCCCTCTATTTTAAAACCATTACCCCTTGTCCTATCACAACAGACCCTGCTAAAGAGTTTCTCCCTGTCTTTCCTGTAAGCCCCTTTAGGTACTGGAAAGCTGCAATAAGGTCTCCCCGGAGCCTCCTCTTCTCCAGGCTGAACAGCCCCAACTCTCTCAGCCTGTCCTCATAGGAGAGGTGCTCCAGCCCTCTGATCATCTTTGTGGCCCTCCTCTGTGCTGACGCGGAAGTCACACACACTGCACACGACCAATATGAACAAGCAAATGCCAATTTATTGTTGATACATCCCGGTTAATATAGCCCTTCTAATTCCGTATCATGCGCAAGCTCTCTACTAATTGGCTAACTATATCATGCACACGCTCTTAGCTAAAATATGATCCGTTAAGTCTCTTTGTTCATGCACACAGTTCTCTCCACCTGCACCCTGCTTCACGTTCAGCCCCCAGTCACGTATGCCAGCTGTTTTCCTTCTTCTCAAGGTTGCTTCGTTTACTTTCTCACAGGAAGCTTCATTACTTTTTCACAGGCAGCCTCAGTATTTTCTCACAGGTGGCTTCAGTACTTTCTTACAGGCAGCTTCAGTACTTTCTCACAAGTGGCTTCAGTGATGTCCTTGAGGCCTGCTGCTCACAAACATAGCAATTCCATTCGGTCTGGATTGTTCACTAAGTGCCCCTGGTACTCCAGGTATCCAACAAATCCCCCTTTTTGTTTTGAACAATCCAGACCCACTTTCATCATACGTTCCATAACTTTCACAAAGCATTTTAAAATACACCCCAAAATCATCAGTGTCAACAGCAAACCCATCAATAATACCAACCCATAAAATATCAAATCTTTTAGCCAGCCTGTGACCCCCAAGGATTTCAACCAGTCTGTTAACCTGCTTTCCACTTGTATTGCATGCATGTTGCATCGTAACTCTGCCAACTGATAGCGTATCGACTTAGAGTGATCAGAAGCATTCATGCAACACATACCTTCAAAATCTTCACATCCATGTCCATGCGCTAATAACAAAAAATCAATGGCTGCTAGATTCTGCAAAAATATCATGACGCATACTATCCATGTCTTCTAATAATCCCGATAACATGCTAGAGGTTAAATTCATTTGCTTTTGTGCCCAACAAGCTAATTTATTTAAGTTAGCTAAAGTTTTTGCAGTTGCTGCCCAAGGAACAAATAAAGATAATGCTATCCGCTCAGCTGTACCCAACAGGGTTAAATTGCCGTCACAATGGGGAGTCAATACTTTTAGTGATCTTCTTGCTCGAGTATGATTCCGCAATGTCCTCAGAGATGGAGCAAACATTATCAGTTTTCCAAAATAACATGGTCCTTCTACGGCCCTTTTTGGTACTCCTGACCTTATTTTACTACGGTATCAACTAGGTTCATGTAGGCCTCTACTGAATGTTCTTTTTTTTTTTTTTTTTTTTTTTGAGCCAGATTGTCTGTATTGAATTGTTAATAATTTTTGCAAGCATGGTATGTTAATGATTATGCCTAGTATGATGCCTAGTATCACAATTCCGATTTTAACCAAGGACAGCAACCACCCAGTTATGCCACACACAAACTTAGTTAATAAAATTACTGATCACACGTTATACATATTCATTATTACGAAGCAAAGCTAAGTTTCACTACCTTCTAGTAATTTTCTACTATAGCAGTCTTCTACTATTATAGATATACCAAATCCAGTAACTTTCTTATCTACAAGAGCAATGACTAGTTTTCTGCAGGCCTCTGTTGAAACAAGCCATAAATTCTGCTAACAATGTTTTGTATCTTAAAGCTTCCCTTCTCATTCCATGGCTTTCTTCCTGAGAGCATGATTGCATTCCTCCCCCAAGGTCGGTGTGCTTTCACCGATACCATACTGGCTCAGTGAAATACCACATCTCCCCCTTCTTTGTTTATGAGAAGAGGCTTGTTTCAACGCTTTATCTATTAAAGTCTGCACACATTTTAAGACACAGAATATAGATCAAAATACATATATAAAAGGAATGAATAAGCATCCTACAGCTATTAGTAACAAGCTTATATCAAGTCACCAAAAGATTTCTGAATATATCAAAACCATCACTTTGTTGCTGTTTTTGTACTCCTTTTTGCAAGTTTTGAATACTTTTGTGAATAGATTCCGAATGATCAGACAGATTCATGCAGCAAAGCCCATCAAAATCCTGACAATCATGATTTTGTGCTAATAATAAAAAATCTATTGCTGATCTATTCTGTTACTAACCCAACTACGCCAAAGACACTGCCGAGCAAGAGGATGATTATCAGCTGGGTCAGAGCAGAGAAAGGGTGCAGGCGCAGCACCTTCAGGGCGTCCCCTGTTGTAAATAAAGTGTGCTCGGGGTCCGTCCTCTCTCCTCCGCTCCGAGCCACCTCTGTTTATACCCTCAGCAGATTCAGTGAAAGAGTACTGACCAGACGTTGCTGCATGCATGGCCAGCGCATACAACAAGGCCTGTCAAATATGTGCTCTGCAGGCTAACAGCGGTTCTGTGTTGTAAAGTAGCATAGTATATAGAATCTACATCAGTTAACAGCGTTGATAGTGCCGATGCAGTTGTATTTAGTTGCTTAGCAAGCCAACAGCCCAATTTATTTAACGTAGTTAACGCCTAGGCACTTGCCACACCAGGTGTAAAGACTGAAGCAGCAATAATTTTACTTAGTTTCCAAAACCCTGTATTATCTTGGCAATCAGATTCAATGCTATGTATGCTTCATATAGGTCTTTTATGTTGTCTGGATTTTGATATGTTAGTGCTTGCATGATTACGTCATGCTGTGTCGTTGCAATGTATATATCTTAAAGCATTTACAATCATTACCCCTCAAGAAACATTAGCTCTTGAATAGTTAAAAAAAAACAGACAGAAGTCCATCTTAACTGATCCCAAAAAGTTCCATCTTTTGTAGTTTTAGCACTCAGCACTCGTGGCTGCTGCTGTTTTACACAGAGTTGCCGTCCTACCGGTATCTGGCAGGTCAACCAAACATGTTCTGAAAGGCTTACCCGCAGATGATACAGACTGCAAATAACCCTTTCAGAACACGCTCCCATGACTAATCCCCATGGAGGTGCCATACAGCTTGTTAACAATCCGATGAACGCAAAGCAGCTTGGAGCGCTGGTCGTACCCATGGTGCAGGGATCCACTTGTTTACTGCTCCTGTAAAGACATAAGCGTATCCCTTCCCCCAAGTTATAAGAGGGAACGGTCCTTCCACTTATACAAAGCTCGACTCAGACAGGAGTATCTGTTAACCATGTCAGGGGCGGGGGGGTGGGGGCGCCTGGCGGCGGCCGTGGCCCCGGGCATATAAGAGGAAAGAAAACTAAAACCCGAGGTTTAAGACAAGAATAGGGAGGGATCCTTAAAGCCACCGCTACAGGCAAAACAGACCATCACTAAAACCAAAGCAGGATAAGGAAAAAGGGAACAAGACAACCTCCCCCCACCCCTCCCTCTTCCTGGGCTTAACACCATCTCCACCTCCCTCCCCTGCCCCCTGAGCGGGACAGGGATGGGGGGGGCGGGAAGAGGGAATGGGGTTTACAGTCAGTTAATCACGCGCCGCTTTATTGATATCAATGGCTTAACTGCTGCACCTACAGCAGCAGCCATGACTGTAGCCTTTTCTTGTTCTAACATTCGCTCGGCAGCTTCCAGCAGTTGCCCTGTACTAGATCCTTTTGGCAGCACACTAAGGGCTCTCTTAGTTTTTTCATTAGCATTATTAAAGGCAAGCATATCTAAGAACTTTGCTTTCATGTCATCATCCAGATCAGGGTGAGCCATAATTGAAGTGTGCAACTGATCAATAAATTTCCCATATGGTTCTGTGGGACCTTGCCTTACTGACGTAAAGGCAGGTCCGGACTTTTCATCGTGCACCCTAGCAAGCGCTCTATAAGCCAAATCTTGGCCCAGTTGTAACACTTCGGTAGCAAATTGCGCTTGCCAATCAGATCGTGTGTAGGGTCCCGCTTCCATCTGTGGGGTAACGTTAGCAGGGCTGCATGTATGCAGGAGGGGCAGTCTGCAGTGATTCGCGCGCTAGGCGCGGATAGGTCCATGGGTGCAGGGGGCAGGTGCGTCCACGTACGTGGTGGGCACGGATAAGTCCATGGGTGCAGGGGCAGGTGCGTGGCGGGCACGGATAGATCCATGGGCGCAGGGGGCGGGTGCGTTCGCATGCGTAGCGGGTGTACGGGTATTTAACCCTGTGTTGCGCAGCATTAAATTGAAGGCTTGGCTTGATGGTATCCGTGTGATGCCCTGCTTTCCCCGGAGCGGGGCTCCGGTGCGTGCGGGGTAGGTTAGCTGGCAAGAGAGCCGGCAAGTGGTGACCCCGACGTGATACAGGTCCGGACGGTTTTGAGCTGGGGCCGCGCGGTGGTCGTGCCTGCCTGCTGTTAGGATGACATCCATCTCTGATACAGTGAAGGTATTAAAGGCGTTGGGTAAAGATGTGAATTGTCCGGTGCATAGGGCACCGTTGACGGAGTTCATCCTATGGATGCAGAAAAGGGGCTTGATTAACAAGCCGGGAGAGGTGATGGACGTGGCGCGGTTACAGGCGGCGGGGAAAGAGTTACTGGAAGAAGGGGGGGGTCGGAACGAAGGGTGTGGCGACTCGGCTAGAGATGTTAGGTTCGGTGAAAAGACTGCTGGCTAAGGCTCGAGAGGCGCACCAAGTGTGGGTTGCAGCTTTAACTGCAATCAAAGAAGGGTGGCCCTCGGAAGGGGAGGGGGACGAACGGGGTCGAGACGGCGCGGAGGGGACAGGGGGTGGCGCTCCGGTGGTCTGCCTCGTTTGGCCGGGAGCCTCTGATGGTGGTAGAGGGGCGATGGAATTTGGGTGTACTCCCCCGTGTATCACGCCTTCTTTGCCGGAGGAGCCTGACCCGAAAGAACAACCCCCCAAATACGAGGACACAGAAATGCCCTCTGTCTCTCTTTCTGCCCCATCGGCTCCACCGCTTGTAAATTCGCGGAGGGGTGATAGTGAGGTGGGAGCCAGTTTCGAGGTGGCGCCCGAGGAGTCGCGGGGCGCGGAGCGGGGTCCTAGCGCTTTCCCGGTGGGGAAAAGAGCCGCGGTCCCCGAGATCAAGGATAAAGCGGCGGGTGATAGAGCCGCGGTCCTCCAGACCAGAACGACGAGAAGCACTGCTTCAAAGGAACATAAATCATAGAATCATAGAATCATAGAATAGTTAGAGTTGGAAGGGACCTTCAACGGTCATCTAGTCCAACCCCCCTGCAAGAAGCAGGGACATCCCTGACTAGATCAGGTTGCTCAGAGCCTCATCCAGCCTGGCCTTGAACGATTCCAGGGATGGGGCATCCACCACCTCTCTGGGCAACCTGTTCCAGTGCTCTACAACTCTCATTGTAAAAAATTTTTTTCTAATATCTAATCTAAACCTACCTCCTTCTAATTTAAACCCATTACCCCTTGTTCTATCACAACAGGCCCTACTGAACAGCTTCTCCCCATCTTTCCTGTAGGCCCCCTTGAGGTACTGGAAGACCGCTATCAGGTCTCCCCGGAGCCTCCTCTTCTCCAGGCTGAACAGCCCCAACTCTCTCAGCCTGTCCTCATAGGAGAGGTGCTCCAGCCCTCTGATCATCTTTGTGGCCCTCCTCTGGACCCTCTCCAACTGGTCCATGTCCTTCTTGTGTTGGGGGCTCCAGAGCTGGAAGCAGTACTCCAGGTGGGGTCTCTGCAGGGCAGAGTAGAGGGGGAGAATCACCTCCCTCGACCTGCTGGCCACGCTCCTCTTGATGCAGCCCAGGATGCGGTTGGCCTTCTGGGCCGCAAGGGCGCATTGCCCACTCATGTTGAACCTCTCGTCTACCAACACTCCCAGGTCTTTCTCCTCAGGGCTGCTCTCGATCCAATCCCTGCCCAGCCTGTATTTGTGCTTGGGATTGACACGACCCAGATGCAGGACCTTGCACTTGGCCTGGTTGAACTTCATGAGGTTGGCACGGGCCCACCTCTCCAGCCTGTCCAGGTCCCTCTGGATGGCATCCCTCCCTTCCAGCGAGTCGACGGCACCACACAGCTTGGTGTCCTCGGCGAACTTGCTGAGGGTGCACTCTATCCCACTGTCCATGTTGCCGACAAAGATGTTGAACAGGGCCGGGCCCAACACGGACCCCTGAGGGACGCCACTGGTGACCGGTCTCCACTTGGACATTGAGCCGTTGACCACCACTCTCTGAGTGCGGCCATCCAGCCAACTCCTTATCCACCGAGTGGTCCATCCATCGAACCCATGCCTCTCTAGTTTAGAGAGAAGGATGTCGTGCGGGACAGTGTCAAATGCCTTGCACAAGTCCAGGTAGATGATATCCGTTGCCCGTCCCTTGTCCACCGATGCTGTTACCCCGTCATAAAAGGCCACCAAATTGGTCAGGCACGATCTGCCCTTGGTGAAGCCATGTTGGCTGTCACCAACCACCTCCTTGCTCACCATGTGCCTTAGCATGGTTTCCAGGAGAATCTGCTCCATGACCTTGCCAGGCACGGAGGTGAGGCTGACCGGCCTGTAGTTGCCCGGGTCTTCCTTACTCCCCTTTTTAAAAATGGGGGTTATGTTTCCTCTCTTCCAGTCATCGGGGACCTCACCAGACCGCCACGATTTCTCAAATATGATGGCCAGTGGCTTGGCAACTTCATCCGCCAGTTCCCTCAGGACGCGCGGATGGATCTCATCAGGCCCCATGGACTTGTGCACCTTCAGGTTCCTTAAATGATCTCGAACCTGCTCTTCGAGCACTGTGGGCGGTTCTTCATCCTTGCAGTCCCTGCCTGTGCCTTCCACAGCTTGGGGGGGAGACAAGAGTTCTTATCAGTGAAGACTGAGGCAAAAAAGTCATTGAGTACCTCAGCCTTCTCCACATCCCGGGTAACCACGACACCCGTTACCTTCCGGAGGGGGCCTACATTCTCCTTGGATTTTCTTTTGTCCCCTACATACCTGTAAAAGCTTTTCTTATTACTTTTTATATCCCTGGCCAGATTCGATTCCATCAGGGCTTTAGCCTTCCTCACCCTATCCCTGGCCGCTCGTACAGTCACTCGGTAGTCCTCCCAGGCTACCTGTCCCAGCTTCCACCCTCTATAGGCTTTCCTCTTCACTTTCAGTTGGTCCAGGAGCTCCTTGCTCATCCACGCTGGCCACCTGGCCTTTTTGCCCGACTTTTTCTTCATCGGGATGCACCTCTGCTGAGCTTGGAGGAGGTGCTCCTTAAATATGGACCAACTTTCCTGGGCCCCTCTTCCCTCCAGGGCCGCCTCCCATGGCACTTTGCCCATGAGGTTCCTGAAGAGGCCGAAGTCCGCCTTCCTGAAATCTAGGGCAGAGAGCTTACTGTGCAGTTTCCTTGCTGCCCCGTGGATCTTGAACTCCACCGCGTCATGGTCACTGCAGCCAAGGCTGTCCATCAGTTTCACGTCCCCCACCAGCCCCTCCCTGTTGGTGAGCACAAGGTCCAGCATGGCACCCCTCCTTGTCGGCTCCTCTATCGCCTGCAGGAGGAAGTTATCATCCACGCATTCCAGGAACCTCCTGGACTGCCTGTGCCCTGCCGTGTTGTCTCTCCAACAGATGTCAGGGTGGTTCAAGTCCCCCATGAGGACCAGGGCTCGTGACCGCTGTGAGGCTGCTCCTATCTGGCTATAGAGCGCCTCGTCCGCTCTGTCTTCCTGGCCAGGCGGCCTGTAACAGACCCCCACCGTAACATCCCCCGTCCGTCCCTGTCCTATGATCTTAACCCATAAGCTCTCTGTCAGCTCCTCCCCCATCCCCAGGCGGAGCTCCACGCACTCCAGCTGGTTGCTGACATAGAGAGCGACACCCCCTCCTCGTCTTCCCTGCCTGTCTTTTCTAAAAAGCCTGTACCCCTCCATGTTGACGCTCCAGTTGTAAGAGTCGTCCCACCACGTCTCCGTGATGCCAACAAGGTCGTAGCCCTGCTCGCGTGCACGCATCTCCAGTTCTTCCTGTTTATTTCCCATGCTGCGTGCGTTGGCATAGAAACACTATCAGTTTTAACGAGTCTAACAAAAGTGTTAGAAGAACAGAACTGTGCTATTAATAACACTGACCTGAAGAGCTTGTTGACTTGGGTGTCCGCTCACGTATCAAACGCAAACCTCTGTAATATCTATACAGTGGGCTCCTGGAACACCATAGGTATTAGACTGTGGGACTGTGTAACGCGGGGTGACCCTGCTGTTCAAAAGTTATGACCGGTGTGGCATGTAATGTTTGAAGCCTTGAAGAATCACACGCAGAAAGGAGATTCAACAGCACCCGTTACCCCGTCCGCTCCTTCGTCCATCGAAACAAAGACTAACAGCGAGCCAGAAAAATCCCTTTGATCCAGGTCCCATAGATCCAGAAAAGGAGCCTTCAGTCTTTGGAGCTTCCTTGTTATAGAGGTGGCGTGTTTGTGTGTGTGTGTGTATAAGCATGAAGTAAATGGTGTGAAATAAGGGATGAATACTGTCTTGGTTTTAGCAGGGATGAAGTTAATTTTCCTCTTAGAAGCTTTGGATTTTGTATGTGAAGAATGTTGATAAAAATGCTCTGATGATAAGGGTTGTTGTTAATGAGACCAAGGACACTGTCTGGCTTTCCAAGTCTCGTTAATGAGCAGGTGCAGGAAGCTGAGCCAAAAAAAAAAAAAAAAAAAAAAAAAAGTGAAAATAAGAATCTGGAAACAGGTAATTGGGAAGGACCATTCCCTCTTATGACGTGGGGGAAAGGATATGCTTGTGTCTCTACAGGAGCAGTGAACAAGTGGATCCCCGCACGATGGGTACAATCAGCGCTCCAAGCTGCCTTGCGTTCGTCGGATTGTTAACAAGCTGTGTGGCAGCTCCATGGACATCAGTTACGGAAAGAACAAATGTGTGGGTAATTATGGTTAATGCCACAGGACAGGACATAATTTGTTTGTCTATATCATCTTCAAATAAGCCTTTCAGAACATGCTTGTTCAATCTGCCAGATCAGATAGCGGTAGGATGGCAACTCTGTGTAAAACAACAGCAGCCGCGAGTGCTGAGTGCTAAATAACAGAAGATGGAACTTTTGGGATCCCTAAAGATGGACTTCTGCCTATTTTCTCTAACTATTCAGGAGCTAATGTTACTAGAGGGGTAATGATTGTAAATGCTTTAAGACCTATACATTGCAACGACACAGCATGGTGTAGTCACGCAAGCACATATCAAAATCCAGACAGCATAAAAACCTAAACGAAGTACACATAGTTTTGAATCTGATTGCCAAGATAATATAGAGTTTTGGAAACCAGGTGAAATTATTGCTGCTTCAATCTTTGCACTTGATGTGGCAAGTGCCTAGGCATTAGCTACGCTAAATAAATTGGGCTTTTGGCTTGCTAAGTAAACACATGCAATTATATCAGTACTATTAACACTGTTAATTGATATAGGTTCTATACGCTATACTATTTTACAAAACAGAACCGCTGTTAGCCTGCGGAGCACATATTTGACAGACCTTGTTGCATGTGCTGGCCACAAATGCAGCAACGTCTGGTCAGGCCTTGTTGTATGCATTGGCCACGCGTGCAGCAACGTCTAGTGGCTACTCTTTCACTGAATCTGCTGAGGATAAAACGGGGGTGACTCGGGGCGGGGACGGGGAGAGGACCCAGAGCACACTTTATTAACAACAGGGGACGCCCTGAAGGTGCTGCGCCTGCCTCCTTTCTCTGCTCTGACCCAGCTGATAATCATCCTCTTGCTCGGCGGTGTCTTTGGCGTAGTCGGGTTGGCAACAGAATAGATCAGTAGTAGATTTTTTATTATTAGCACAAAATCATGGTTGTCAGGATTTTGATGGGCTTTGCTGCATGAATCTGTCTGATCATTCGGAATCTATTCACAAAAGTATTCAAAACTTGCAAAAAAGAGTACAAAAAACTGCAACAAAGTGATGATTTTGATATATTCAGAAATCTTTTGGTGGATTGATATAAGCTTATTACAAATAGCTGCAGGATGCTTATTCATACTTTTTATATATGTATTTTGATCTGTATTCTGTGCGTGTGTTGAAATACGTGCAGACTTTAATAGATAAAGCGTTGAAACAAGCCTCTTCTCATAAACAAAGAAGAGAGAGATGTGGATATTTCTTGAGCCAGTACGGTGTCAGTGGAAGCAAACTGACCTTGGGAGAGGGATACAATCATGCTCGCTGGAAGAAAGCCATGGAATGGGAAGGGAAGCTTTAAGATACAAAACATTGTTAATGGAGTTTATGGCTTGTTTCAACAGAGGCCTGCAAAAATTAGTCACTGGCTTTGTAGATAAGAAAGTTACTGAAGTTATTATGTTTGTAGTAATAGAGAATATCATAATAGAAAATTAGTAGAAAATAGTGAAATTTAAGTTTTGGGTTTTTTTTTATATATATAAGGTGTCATTAGTAATCTTATTAGCTTGTGTAGGGCATAGCTAGGTGGTTGCTATCCTTAGCTAAAAAATTGTGATACTAGGCATCATACTAGGCATAATCATTAACATTCCATGCTTGGTCACCTGCCTACAAAAAATGATACAGAGAATACTACATCAGGGCGCGCACGCCATACAACGTCAGTTCCAACTGCCCATCTCACACGGTTGGGCTGTAGTGGCAGCCTGTCCAGCATGTCAAGCAGCAAAGCCGAACCAGGCCTTATACTACCCAGGCGTTAACCCCGGAGGTATGCTCCGAACCAGGTACAATAACTAGATATCACAGACTATGCGCTATTTGGCTGTTTCAAATACATTCATGTTGCGATCGACACTTGCTCCCGAGCTCTCTTCGTGTGTCCATTCACGACATCCATAACACAAAATCCATCCTGCACCAGAGCTGGGCTTTTATTTGCCTAGGGTACCTCGGAAAATAAAGACTGACCGTGGGCCGTCACGGGTATCTCACCACTTCCTGCAGACGTGGGGAGTCCGCCATACGTTTGGCATTCCTCTGAACAGCACCAAGCAAGTGATTGTAGAATGCGCACACAAAACCCTGAAAGCACAGCTAATCTGCTTCAGAGAGGGGGGAAAGAGGGGTTCTCCGGGAGTCTTGGTCAGTGAAGCGCTTGTAGTACTGAATCATATGTCCTTCGCTAACCCCCAATCCATTTCCCCTATCCAGAACCATTTTTCCTCGCGTCAGCTGCTGTTTGGGGGCAAGGCACTCCCAAAGGTCTGGTTCCGCCTGCCAGAAAACCCAGGCTGGGAAGGTCCCGCTGATTTGCTAACATGGGGACGAGGGTATGCTTGTATCTCCACAGGTGCGGGGACCCGATGGATCCCAGCCTGATTGGTGCAGCTGTGGCTGAAGGATCAGCAGGGTAACCGAGTGGCGTGGCACTCTCCAGCTCATCCTAGTGGGATTGATCCTGATTGTGAGTCTTCCAATGCCAGTGATAACGACTAACTTTTGGGAGCAATTCACGCATTATACCAACTCTACTTAGGTTTGCATAGCATGTGGCCTGTTGGGCTCTTGGGAATGCCAACCGCACAGCCCTCGCCATATCTGAACCGGCGACTGCCTTAGCAGCACACGACGAAGGACTGACACAAATGAAGTTGGCATTAGATTATGCCCTTGCGAGGCCTGGCATCTGTTGCAGTGACCTAGAGGGAGTCCTAGGTCTCCAGGGTTCCTGCTGTTTGGACTTCAGCAAGAACGCCTCCTCGGCCTTGGAGAAGACGCGTGCGCATGCTGCCCAGTCAGTATTCAACGTCAAAGCCCTAAAGGACTGGGGGTAGTTTCCAGACCTCTTCGGTTTACCTAGATGGCTAAGAAATATTGTGTCTATGGGTTTGACAATCCTAGCAGTTGCTTTGATAATGCTTTGTTTGTTTCTGTTACTGTTACGTTTCGTGCATGCTATGATTGAGGGGTCACTAGGCGACTATCCATGATCAACTATGTTATAGCGGCATCCACCTCAGGGTACCAGCCATTAGACCAGGATGATTTAGCATAGAAGGGGAGAATTGTGGGGTAACATTAGCAGGGCTGCATGTATGCAGGAGGGGCAGTCTGCAGTGATTCGCGCGCTAGGCGCGGATAGGTCCATGGGCGCAGGGGGCAGGTGCGTCCACGTACGTGGTGGGCACAGATAAGTCCATGGGTGCAGGGGCAGGTGTGTGGCGGGCACGGATAGATTCATGGGCACAGGGGGTGGGTGCGTTCCCGTGCATAGCGGGTGTACGGGTATTTAACCCTGTGTTGCGCAGCATTAAATTGAAGGCTTGGCTTGACGGTATCCGTGTGATGCCCTGCTTTCCCCGGAGCGGGGCTCCGGTGCGTGCGGGGTAGGTTAGCTGGCAAGAGAGCCGGCACCATCAGCATTTGAGTTTGCACCCCGAATAATGGATCACCCTGTTGTCGAAGCGTTGCAGCTGCCCTATCACAAGCAGTCTGGCAATGCTGAAAGAACTGCAGCTGCTGTGACGGTGGCAGAAGCATCTGGACAATCATTCTGATACCATAAGGAGCTAACAACTGTGACGAAAAAATATGCTGCACAGACTGAGTATATGATGATTTCAGCCCATACTGAGTAACTGCACTTTTAGCTTCCTTCAATATTTTCCAGTCTAATGCTTCCCACACACTTTTCCCAGTATTATCAGTCACAACTGGAAATGCCATGGGCAAAGGCTGTCCTACTATCACGGCATCTCGAATCACTCCTTTCCACCATGCTGTCAGATTCGGATCCCTGGCCCCTCCCGCCGGCGTCCCTTGCAAAGGTGCAAAAAGACTGATCTCACCCGATGCTCCGTTCGGAACGAACAGGTTGGACGCTGGCAGGTCTCGGTGTGGCACAGGTGAAGGAGTTGACAAGTTTCCCAGCGACGCTTCTAGGCGAACCTCTAGGGCTTCCAGCCTTTTCAGCGTCTCTTGCAGCTGTGCGTCCTTCAAGCCGGATGAATGTTCATCCCCCTCTTCCTCACGCCGTGGTGGCGGGGAAGAAGGTGGTAACAGGGGATAAACCGGAGCTGTTGGCGCCGGCGAAAAGGCTCGTGACTCTGAGCCTGCACTGGCGCAGTGTGGCGGGGTGCCTGGCGGTGGTACATCTGATGGTGGTGAAAGGCTTTCGGCAGTTTTTCCCTCTGGTGCCCGCATATCTATAGTTATAGGGGCTGTGGCTGCAGTTCCTGCAGTCCTTGCTGGGGCTCGAAGCCCCCCACCCTCAGCACGAGCCGGGGCGGCGGCAGGGCTCGTTAAACCCAAGAACAGCATGCTGGTGGCATAGGTGGACCCGCCGGCTGGAGTTAAAGCCGCGAAAGCAGATGCGGCAACTGAACGCTCGGCTTTCATACTTTTCAAGGTTTCATTAATTAGCCTCCACACGGTGGAGAGTTTGCTCGCCTCCTTTGATCCTTTACTTATTTCATCCCACAGCTTTTTTCCTATCTTTTCCCATGTCGGGAGTTCAAAAGGATCATCAACTGTGGGGATTAATTCCCTTTTCTTTGCCCACTGCAGCAAAGCTTCTAGGACGGACGAGTCATAACTCAGTCCTCTCATAGAGAGCATATGTTGGAGGAGCTTAACCACTGCTGACTCCTCTTTGGTCAGTGTGGACCCAGTCTCCTCACTGGCCGCTCGCCTGGCCAAGACGAGATTCCCTCCGTACCTTTTGTACCTTTTTGCGCTATAGCGACTTCCTGAGTGCCGGGGCAGCACTCGACTTAGACCGGCTTCCGCCCCCTCATTTCTTCTTTCCTTCTTCAGCTCCGTCGGGATGTCCAACACCGATCTGAGGGTCCCTGTTCGGGCGCCACTTGCTGACGCTGAAGTCACACACACTGCACACGACCAATATGAACAAGCAAATGCCAATTTATTGTTGATACATCCCGGTTAATATAGCCCTTCTAATTCCGTATCATGCGCAAGCTCTCTACTAATTGGCTAACTATATCATGCACACGCTCTTAGCTAAAATATGATTCATTAAGTCTCTTTGTTCACGCTCACGGTTCTCTCCACCTGCACCCTGCTTCACGTTCAGCCCCCAGTCACGTATGCCAGCTGTTTTCCTTCTTCTCAAGGTTGCTTCGTTTACTTTCTCACAGGAAGCTTCATTACTTTCTCACAGGCGGCCTCATTATTTTCTCACAGGTGGCTTCAGTACTTTCCCACAGGCGGCTTCATTACTTTCTCACAAGCGGCTTCAGTGATGTCCTTGAGGCCTGCTGCTCACAAACATAGCAATTCCATTCGGTCTGGATTGTTCACTAAGTGCCCCTGATACTCCAGGTATCCAACAGTATACTGTGGCCAGGATTAGAGAGGCCCTGCCTCCAGCCAGGCAGAGGAGAGGGACAACAGAGTTTATTGGATTGTGTGGATCCGATGGCCTGGCACATCAGACCCACAAGAGTAAAAAGCTCTAGTGGACACTGTTGCACAGCGTACCTTGATGCCATCAAGATATAATGGGACAGAACCCATTTGTATTTCTGGAGTGACAGGAGGATCCCAACAGCTGTCTGTATTGGAGGCTGAAGCGAGCCTGACAGGGAATGAGTGGCAAAAGCACCCCATAGTGACCGGCCCAGATGCTCCATGCATTCTTGGTATAGATTACCTCAGAAGGGGATATTTCAAGGACCCAAAAAGGTATCGGTGAGCTTTTGGTGTAGGTGCTTTGGAGATGGAGGAAATTACACAGTTGTCCACCTTGCCTGGTCTGTCAGAGGATCCTTCCATTGTGGGGTTGCTGAAGGCTGAAGAACAACAGGTGCCAATTGCTACCACAACTGTGCACCGGCGGCAGTATCGCACCAACTGAGACTCCCTGATCCCCATCCATAAGCTGATTCGTCGGCTGGAGAGCCAGGGAGTGATCAGCAAGTCCCACTCACCTTTTAACAGTCCTATATGGCCAGTGAGAAAATCAAGTGGAGAGTGGAGGTTAACAGTGGACTATCGTGGCCTGAATGAGGTTACGCCACCACTGAGTGCTGCCGTGCCGGACATGTTAGAACTTCAGTATGAACTAGAATCCAAGGCAGCCAAGTGGTATGCCACCATTGATATTGCCAATGCGGTTTTTTCAATCCCATTGGCAGCAGAATGCAGGCCACAGTTTGCTTTCACTTAGAGGGGGATCCAGTACACCTGGAATCGACTGCCCCAGGGGTGGAAACACAGCCCCACCATTTGCCATGGGCTGATCCAGACTGCACTGGAAAAGGGTGACGCTCCAGAGCACCTGCAGTACATTGATGACATCATCGTATGGGGCAACACAGCAGCAGAAGCTTTTCAAAAAGGGGAGAAAATAATTAAAATCCTCCTGAAAGCTGGGTTTGCCATAAAACGAAGTCAGGTGAAAGGACCTGCAAGAGAGATACAGTTTTGGGGGATAAAATGGCAAGATGGGCGTCGTCAGATTCCAATAGATATAGTCAACAAAATAACAGCTATGGCTGCACCGACTGACAAAAAGGAAATGCAAGCTTTCCTGGGCATTGTGGGTTTCTGGAGGATGCATATCCCAAATTATAGTATGATTGTAAGCCCTCTGTATAAAGTCACCCGAAAGAAGAATGATTTCAAATGGGGCCCTGAACAACAGCAAGCTTTTGAACAAATTAAACAGGAGATTGTTCACGCAGTGGCTCTTGGGCCAGTCCGGACAGGGCAAGAGGTAAGAAATGTGCTCTACACCGCAGCTGGGGAGAATGGCCCTACCTGGAGTCTCTGGCAGAAAGCACCAGGGGAAACCCGTGGTCGACCCCTTGGGTTTTGGAGCCGGGGATATAAAGGATCTGAGGCCTGCTATACTCCAACCGAAAAAGAAATCCTGTCAGCATACGAAGGAGTTCGAGCTGCTTCAGAAGTGATTGGTACTGAAGCACAGCTCCTCCTGGCACCCCGACTGCCAGTGCTGGGCTGGATGTTCAAAGGGAATGTCCCCTCTACACATCATGCAACGGATGCTACATGGAGCAAGTGGGTTGCACTGCTCACACAGCGGGCCCGAATAGGAAACCCCAATCGCCCAGGCATATTAGAAGTAATTACAGATTGGCCAGAAGGCAAAGATTTTGGAAAGCCACCAGAGGAAGAGGTGATGCGTGCTGAAGAGGCCCCACCATATAACAACCTCCCAGAAAATGAGAAGCAGTATGCCCTATTTACTGATGGGTCCTGTCGTATTGTAGGAAAACATCGGAAGTGGAAAGCTGCTGTGTGGAGTCCTACACGACGAGTTGCAGAAGCTGTGGAAGGCCAATATAATGCAAATGGAATTATTATTCTGCCTCGTGGAGTCTTTGCCCACCTACCCTTCTCTATTTCTCCACCTAAATCTTCAATTAATTTTCGATCCTGTTTGCCTTGAAACTCATTTAAACTTATCAGGGACTGGTATTTGTCAAGAAACTGGTATTTGTCAAGGACTAATATGTCAAGTAAAGGACGGAATACTGGGTCACAATCAATTTGTATTTTTGTATTTTATCTGGGACTAAAGACTGCACCTCTAATTCGCCCCTCTCAGACGCTCTTTTGGCTTCCCGGTCCGCCATAGCATTGCCCAATTCCTGAGCGGTATTTCCTTTCTGATGAGCCTTGCAATGCATGATAGCCACTTTTTCAGGTAGCTGCACTGCTTCCAGGAGCCTAAGAATTTCTTCAGCATGTTTTATATGTTTCCCTTGGGTGGATAGGAGTCCCCCTTTCTTTCCATATCACCCCATGGGCATGGACTACCCCAAAAGCGTATTTGGAGTCCGTCCAGATATTAATCTTCTTGTCTTTAGCTAGTTCCAATGCTCAGGTTAAAGCTATTCTTTCTGCCTTTTGTGCCGAGGTATTTGGGGCAAGGGCTGCAGATTCTATTACCTGATCCATAGTGGTTACCGCATACCCTGCTTTGCGGATGCCTTGTCGAACAAAGCTGCTTCCATCTGTGTTCCAGGAGTCTTCAGCATCTTCCAGCGGCTCCTCTTTCAGGGCCGGTCAGCTGGAATAGACTGCTTCAATCGTTTCCAGGCAGTCATGCAATACCGGTTCTCCCGTGGTTCCGCTGAGGAAAGATGCTGGGTTGACAATGTTAGTAACCACTATTTCCACATCATCCTGTTCCACCAGAACGGCCTGGTATTTAAGGAACCTTTGTGGTGAGAGCCAGTGCCCCCCTTTTATTTCTAATACTTTGGATACAGTATGAGATATCAACACCGTCATCTTTTGGCCTAATGTAAGCTTACGTGCTTCTTGGATATTTAGCACCAATGCTGCTATCGCCCTTAGGCAGCTAGGCCAACCTTTACTTACTTTTGCTTCATCAAGTTGTTTGGAGAAGTACGCCACTGCCCTTCTATATGGTCCCAAGTTTTGGGCTAGGATTCCCAGGGCTATTCCCTGCTTCTCGTGAGAGAACAGCCAGAATGGCTTAGTAGTATCTGGTAACCCCAAGGCAAGGGGCATCCATTACTTTCCTTTTCAGTTGCTGGAATGCTTTTTCTGCCTCTCCATTCCAGGTGAGGTCTTTTGGATTAGATTTCAACAGTTCATAGAGTGGCCTTACCAAGTGTCCATAGTTATATATCCATAGGCGAGCTGTCTGTGGTCGAGGAGTCTGACAGATGGCCTCCTTTCTTGCTGTTCCTAGGGTCCTTTGGCCAGAAGTTATCTTGTATCCGAGGTAAGTCACCTGCTGCTGAGCCACTTGTGCTTTCTGTGGAGAGACTCGATAGCCATTAAGTCCAAGGAAATTTAGCAGACTGACTGTCCATATTATACACAGTTCTTTTGTCTCAGTGGCTATCAATAGATCATCTACATATTGTAATATTATTCCACTTCCATGTGGTCGCTCCCACCGTTCCAAGTCTTTAGCTAATTGGTTTCTGAAAAGAGTGGGGCTATTCTTAAACCCCTGTGGTAACACAGTCCATGTTAATTGTGTCCTTTGCCGGCTCTCTTGCCAGCAAACCAACCCAGGACGCACCGGAGCCCCACCCCGGCAAAAGCAGGGCATCACACGGATACCGTCAAGCTAAGCCTTCAATTTAATGCTGTGCAACACAGGGTTAAATACCCGTACACCCGCTACGCACGCGAACGCACCCACCCCCTGTGCCCATGGATCTATCCGTGCCCGCCGCGCACCTGCCCCTGCGCCCATGGACTTATCCATGCCCACCACGTACGTGGACGCACCTGCCCCCTCCACTTGTGGACTCATCCACGTCCAGTGTGTGAATCGCCACGGACCGCCCCTCCTGCATACATGCAGCCCTGCTAACGTTACCCCACATCCTTCTTCCAGAATCAGGGTTTTCCCATTCAAATGCAAACAACAACTGGCTTTCTGTGCTCAAGGGCAGGCAAAAGAAGGCATCTTTCAGGTCCAATATGGTAAACCAGGCCAATTCAAGTGCCAATTGAGTTAATAATGTGTATGGGTTTGCTACGACAGGATACAGATCTTCAACAATTCTATTAATAGCTCTGAGATCTTGTACTATTCTGTAACTACCATCCGACTTTTTGACTGGTAGAATGGGAGTGTTATGCTCCGACTCAGACTCTGTTAACAGCCCATGTTTGATAAACTGGCTGATTATTGGTCGGATTCCTTCCCTATCCTCTGTCCTGAGGGGGTATTGCCTGATTCTTACAGGCCACGCCCCTGGTTTGAGTCTGACTACTACTGGGGAGGCATTTTTCGCTTTTCCTGGTATTTCTGAGGCCCATACCCTCTGATATACTTGGTTCTGGACTTCCTCAGGTATTCCTGTGCTAACAGGACTATCTATATCTATGAGGGCCAGACTCAAAAGTTCAATTAGCTGGTCATCTCCCACTCGGAGTTCCACTTTCCTTTGTCAAATTTTATTTCCGCCTTTAGTTGTTCCAATAGGTCTTGCCCTAATAGGGGTTTTGGCGAGTTAGGCATATATAAGAATTTGTGTATTCCCAATTGTTTTCCCAATTTAAATTTAAGAGGTTTCAAAAAGTACGCCTTCTCACTTTGGCCAGTAGCTCCCCTTACCATTACAAAGTCATCATCCATAGGTGTTAAAGCTTGGTTTAAAACCGAAAATGATGCCCCGGTATCAACTAGAAATTCTATATTCTGTTGTTGTTTCCCTAGCTTTAATATAACCAGTGGATCCGCTAGGGTAGATTCCCCAGGTCCCCGTCAATCTTCTTTGGCGTGGGCCTGTATCCTTCCTTTCCCTTTTCTCTTTGGACATTCACTTTTCCAATGTCCCCTTTGTTTACACCATGCACACTGGTCCTTTTCCAAAGGTCTCCTGGGTTCCACACCTCTAGACCCCTGACTCTCTTGCAGTGCCGCTACCAGCATCCGTTTATCCTTCCTCCGATCCTCCTCTTCTCTATTGCTAAACACTCTCCAAGCTTCATCTAACAGAGTCTCCAAATTTCTGCTCTCTGTCGGCCTTAATTTCTGCAACTTCCTCCGAATATCACTTTGCTGACTGTGCTATAAACAGAGACACTAACTGCTGTACTCCTATTTCCAACCCTGGGTCCAGAGGAGTGTGTCGCCTCATGGTGCATTAAAACAGGGCCTCCCTCTGGCCCCACCGCCTCCCTGAGGGGTGCCTGCACCACTATCTGTTCTTTCTTACTTTGGGTGCCAGAGGATACTGGACTATCTGGAGGGGCTTCCGAATCGGAACCTTCATTTCCTCCTTGTTGTGCTCCTACCGGTGGTTTATAATGGCAGGTCTCCCATCCCAGTAGCCCTTATTTTCCCCAACTTTGTACATCTCTGCCCTATGCTGCATGCCGAGCAACACCTCTTCATCTTTCCTTTTCCCTCTTTCTTATTTTCCTTTTCCAAAGCCATCCCCATTGGGTCCTGTGGGGGTGCTAATCCACAGTCCGTTTGATATTCGGGATGATTCCGGAGGGTGAAAAATATCTCCACATAGGAGACCTCATCCCATTTCCCTGCTCTCCTCAAAAACAACATCAATTGCAACAAGGTATTATAATTCAATGTTCTGGTAAAGGGCCATTTCTCCTCATCATCTAATTTATACAAAGGCCACCATTGGTTGCAATACTTTATTGAAGTCTTTTTGTTCACACTTCCCCCTGGCGGCTCCCCTGTCTCCTTCCAGTGAGCTAAAATGCAGCCCAGAGGGCTCCTTTTCACTACTCCGCACTTTGTTTGCCTCCCATAACAGACACTCTGCTTATTTTTCAGCCAAAGAGTACAACCTGATTCAACTGACAACAATAATACCTTATCCAAGGCCAAAGATGCAAGGGCGTACCTGCCCCACAGTAAATGCACCTCAATTCAAAACAATTGTTGAGATGAAATTCCTGAAACTCCTGTCTCCCTCTGACATGCGGAAAACAGACTCCACAATCTGTAAGATTGTAAAGTAGGTATGTTTATTCAGCACTGGGCAGCACGGGGGATCGCTCCTCCAAACGTGTGCAACATGTTAAGCAACAGGTACAGTATTTATGCATCATAGACATGCATATTCATAGAATTCCCGCGGACTTGGTTATAGATTAATTAGGTTTCCGAGAAATCATTGTCATAAGTTTCCTCCCATGACAGGTTATTCCCCGGTCTCTGCGTCCATCTCGTGTCTGTGCTCAGGAGTCACGGTCTCTCCTTGTCACTGTGTCCAGCTGCATGGGTTCAGACCTTTGTCCTGCTTTGTTCTTGCTGCATGGGTGGTTTCTTGCTGACTTATCTTTGCTGGTTCCCAATTTCCTTGGTTATTCCACCCTATCAGTTGGTTCTAAACTTCTTAAGTCCCCTTATCTTGGTCTCAGCCAGTGTGTCTGTACCCCCTCAGGGTGTTCCCATCTAACTCATCTTAGCTCCTGCTAGGGCATCCTGAAAGTATCTCGTTATGTTAAGTTTATGACTCTGCTGTTCTTTCTCTCAAGGTTAGTAAATCATTGATCACTATTTATCAGCTTGATTCCTTAGTATTAATCCCTTCTTCACCTTTAAAAGAAATAACTTATGACACTTCAAACACTTAGCACGAACAAACAAGAAACAGTGGGCAAGCACTCCTCCATGCTCCACACCAAATAAACCCGGCACTACTCCGCTCTACACTTCCTCCCATATACCAGTGCCATTCTTACTGATTCCTTACACCTTTTAAGTTCCCCCCAAATACCTGCTTAAGCTGGCCTGAACGCTCGATCCTATCCCAGTCAGATCAGTTCCCTTGACATTCACCATACCAAACAAACATCGTCCCCAAACCGTACTTCAATGTTTTATTTACAACCAAAGCATTCAAAAACATATATTGGGTTGCATGAAAAATCCTGATGTATGTGTACAGGACAATAAAGGGTTAACAATCGGTTCGACTAACACAGTCTCAAAGTCTGACCACGGATCAGGACTCCACACTCCCTCTGCAGTCAGACTGCATCTCACTCACTCAAACACTCACCCAGCTTACTTCAGACAACAACATAAAACATTAGCAATACAATAAAACACTTATCCTACAACCCGTGGTACCAGACACAGCTTGTATACAGCTTGTAACGACTATCATAAATATCCCAATTATAGCCGCAATGCTATAAATTCCAATTCCCATGGGTTACAACAGATGACATGGATGATAGCTATCCCACATGCTGCTCCCACTATTCCAGTGAGAAGCACTCAATTCACTACAGGGACTCACTTCCCTCAGGGATTCCCGCGACTTGCGTACTGCCCTCAGGGATTCCTGCAAAGTCCCCCCAGTCCGGACTACACAGGGACGAGCAACAGCTCTTTTTCCTCGTGTAGGACATCTCCTCACAACTTACAGGTATCCCCTCTCTGACATACCTGGTCTGCTGATGGTCCTTGTCTACTCCCGCAGTGATCAGATGAGGGAGGGAGTTCTTCTGAGAAAGGCTCGGGGCACGCCAAAGACGTCCCCCTCTCAGCTGGTCCTGCGGTGGAGCAGAGAGGGTCACATCTGGGTCACCAAATTCACATGCAGATCAAACTCTACAACTCAGAGAGAGTTATAAAGCAGGCATGTTTATTCGGCGCCGGGTGCGTGGGGGATCGCTCCTCCAAAAGCACGCACACCGACAGCACATTTTACCAAAAATTTATACAGTGCAGGTATACATATTCATAGGATTGCACAATACAGATATACATATGCATAAGTGTCGTGGTTTTGTTAGTAAGGGGGGGCCTAAGGTGGTAGCTTCTGTAGGAAACTGCTAGAAGTCGCTCCCCTTTGTTCAGTGGACTCGGCCGGGCCTAGGGCGGACCTGCTGCTGGCCAAGGCCAAGCCGATTGGTAGCAGAATGTCTGTCGTAGTTCAGCCCCGATCGGGACCAGACTACGCAGTCTCTCTCCCGCTCCCCCCGCCCTCCAAGAGAACAGGGGGAGATGATATAAGAAAAATGGCTCAAGGTTTGAGATAAGGACGGGGAGAAATCCTTAAAGTTACCGTCACGGGCAAAACAGACTCGACTTGGGGAAAACTATTCATTTATTTCTAAAATTAGCAGGAGAATGAGACAGGGAACAAGATAACCTCCCCCCCCCCACCCCTCCCTCTTCCCAGGCTTAACATTATCTTTACTACCTTCCCCTCCCGAGCGGCACGGGGGGGAAAAGGGAATGGGGGTCGTGGTCAGTTCATCACGCGTTGTTTTACGCCGCTGTATCATCGTCAGGGGAAGAACTCCTCGCATTCCTCCTCTGCTCCAGCGTGGGGTCCCACCCCTACGCCACAGTCCTTCGTGAAACTGCTCCGGCGTGGGTTATCTCTTCCACGGGGTGCAGTCCCTCTAGAACAGCTGTCCCAGCGGGCACTCCACGGGCCACAGCCGCCTTCAGGCCTCCACCTGCTCTGGCGTGGGGTCCTCCACGGGCTGCAGGTGGATCTCTGCCCCTCCGTGGACCTCCATGGGCTGCAGGGGGACAACCCGCTCCACCATGGTCTTCACCACGAGTTGCAGAGGAATCTTGGCCAGGAGCCGCATTACTCCTCCCCCTCCTTCTGAACTGACCTTGGCGTCTGCAGCCGTTCCTCACAACAGGCTGGCAGACGTCTCTCAGGATCCTTTTTACATCTTATTCACTTCTCATCTCCTCTCCACTTCTTGCAGCCAGGCCGGGCCAAGTTGGGCCCAGTCGGCTGCCTGGCGGGAGGCCAGAGGGTGAGGCCTGCAAGGCCCATGAGGCTCGCGCCTCCCCCTCTCTGCCCCCCGCTCAGCTGCTTCACATCTTCTCCTCCCCTTTTTCCTGTTTTCCCCTTCTTAAATACGTTATCGCAGAGGCGTTATCACGGGACATTCTGCTACCAATTGGCTTGGCCTTGGCCAGCAGCAGGTCCGCCCTAGGCCCGGCCGAGTCCACTGAACAAAGGGGAGCGACTTCTAGCAGTTTCCTACAGAAGCTACCACCTTAGGCCCCCCCCTCACTAACAAAACCAGAACAATGTCCCGTGATAACACCTCTGCGATAACGTATTTAAGAATGGGAAAACAGAAAAAAGAGAGAGAGAATAGAAGATGTGAAGAAGCTGAGCAGGGGCAGAGGCGCAGAGGGGGAGGCGCAGGCCTCATGGGCCTTGCAGGCCTCACCCTCTGGCCTCTCGCCAGGCAGCCGACTGGGCCCGACTCTGTCCAGCCTGGCTGCAAGAAGTGGAGAGGAGATGAGAAGTGAATAAGATGTAAAAAAGATCCTGAGAGACATCTACCAGCCTGTTGTGAGGAACGGCTGCAGACGCCAAGGTCAGTTCAGAAGGAGGGGGAGGAGTAATGCGGCTCCTGGCCAAGATTCCCCTGCAGCCTGTGGTGACGACCATGGTGGAGCAGGTTGTCCCCCTGCAGCCCATGGAGGTCCACGGAGGAGCAGAGATCCACTTGGAGCCCGTGAAGGACCCCGTACCGGGGGAGGTGGATGCCTGAAGGCAGCTGTGGCCCGTGGAGGGCCCGCTGGGACAGCTGTTCTGGAGGGACTGCGCCTGTGGAAGAGATGACCCACGCCGGAGCAGTTCCACGAAGGACTGTGGCGTAGGGGTGGGACCCCACAACGGAGCAGGGGAGGAATGTGAGGAGTTCTTCCCCCAACCATGAAGCAGCGGCGTGAAACAACATGTGATGAATTGACCACAACCCCCATTCCCTCTTCCCCCCCTGTGCTGCTCGGGAGGGGAAGGTAGTAGAGATAATGTTAAGCTCGGGAAGAGGGAGGGGTGGGGGGAGGTTATCTTGTTCCCTGTCTCATTATCCTGCTGTTTGTAGTAATAAATGAATAGTTTTCCCCAAGTTGAGTCTGTTTTGCCCGTGACAGTAACTTTAAGGATTTCTCCCTGTCCTTATCTCAAACCTTGAGCCGTTTTTCCTTATATTTTCTCTCCCTGTTCTCTCGGAAGGTGGGGGGAGTGAGAGAGAGACTGCGTAGTCTGGTCCGATCGGGGCTGAACTACGACAATAAGTGAGGCAGGGTTATTAAAAAAAAACCCACTTGTGTAAGCATTTCAGATCTGTCTCTGGTGGTCGTTTACTTCTTCAGGGGTCTTATCTTCCTCTAGATGAACTTTGGTCATTCACCCATGCTCTCTTTTCGCTTGGTGATTTCAGCAGTTTCTTAACGACTTCTGACCGGATTTGTGGTGGAACTAAAATGGCAGCTCCTGTTATCACGTCCTTTGCTTGACATATTAGTCCTTGACAAATACCAGTTTCTTGACACATACCGGTCCCTGATAAGTTTAAGTGAGTTTCAAGGCAAACAGGATTGTTAGGCATTCTCTAGCAGACAGTTAGTCTCCTAAATCAAGCAATATTTAGCAGACAGTTAATTCCCTGTATCACCCTTTTCCAGTCATCAGGAACCTCACCAGACTGCCATGACTTCTCAAATATGATTGAGAGTGCCTTGGCAACTTCATCCGCCAGTTCCCTCAGGACCCGCAGATGCATCTCATCAGGTCCCGTGGACTTGTGCACCTTCAGGTTCCTTAGATGTTCCAGAATCTGCTCTTCCAGTACAGTGGGCAGTTCCTTGTTCTCCCAGTCCCTGCCTTTGCCTTCTGCAACTTTGGCGATGTGGCTAGAGTCCTCACCAGTGAATCCTGAGGCAAAAAAGTCATTGAGTACCTCAGCCTCCTCCATGTCCCGGGTAACCAGGTCTCCCATTTCCTTCCAGAGAGGGCCCACGTTCTCCCTGGTCTTCCTTTTTTCCCCCGACGTACCTAAAGAAGCTTTTCTTGTTGTCCTTGACGTCCCTGGCCAGATTTAATTCTGTCAGGGCTTTAGCCTGCCTTACCTGATCCCCGGCCACTCAAACAATCTCTCTGTATTCCTCCCAGGCTATCTGTCCTTGCTTCCACCCTCTGTAGGCTTCTGTTTTGGTTTTCAGTTGGTCCAGAAGCTCCCTGTTCATCCACGCAGGCCTCCTGGCGTTTTTGCCTGACTTCCTCTTTGTTGGGATGCATCACTCCTGAGCTTGGAGGAGGTGATCCTTGAATATTAACCAACTTCCCTGGGTCCCTCTTCCCTCCAGGGCTGTATCCCATGGCATTTTACCCATCAGATCCCCAAGGAGGCCAAAGACTGCCCTCCTGAAGTCCAGGGCAGAGAGCTTGCTGCACTCCCTCCTTGCTGCCCTGAGGATCTTGAACTCCACCATCTCATGGTCACTGCAGCCAAGGCTGCCCTTGAGCTCCATGTCCCCCACCAGCCCCTCCCTGTTGGTGAGAACAAGGTCCAGCATAGCACCTCTCCTCGTTGACTCCTCTATCACCTGTAGGAGGAAGTTGTCATCCACTCATTCCAGGAACCTCCTGGATTGCCTGTGCCCTGCCGTGTTGTCTCTCCAGCAGATGTCGGGGTGGTTCAAGTCCCCCATGAGGATCAGGGCTTCTGACTTTGAGACTGCTCCTATCTGGCTGTAGAGGGCCTCATCCGCTCTGTCCTCCTGGCCAAGTGGCCTGCAGCACACCCCCACTGTAATGTCCCCTGTCCCTGCTCTCCCTCTAATCCTAATCCATAAGCTCTCTGTCAGCTCCTCCTCCATCCCCAGGCAGAGCTCCATGCACTCCAGCTGGTTGCTGACATAGAGGGTGACACTCTCTCCTCATCTCCCCTGCCTGTCCTTCCTAAAGAGCCTGTATCCCTCCATTCCATCTCTCCAGTCATAGGAGTCATCCCACCATGTCTCCATGATGCCAACAAGATCGTAGCCCTGCAGGCGTTCTCACATCTCTAACACTTCCTGTTTGTTCCCCATGCTACGTGCATTGGCATAGCGGCACTTAAGCTGGGCCCCCAATGAAGCCGACTTGCTGGCTGGAGCAATAGGAATTCCCTTGAGCTGCATTCTAGGTGCTCTTGTACTTACCTGCGATCCTTCCCCAGGCTCTGGGCACCTGTTGCTGGCACTGGTGCTATACTGACAGTGGTGGATCCCAACTCTCTCAGCCTCTCTTCATATAAGAGATGCTCCGGTCCATTAATCATCTTTGTGGCCCTTCGTTGAACTCTCCCTAGTATATCCATATCTCTCTTTTTCTTGTGGTTTAACCCAAATAGGCAGCTAAGCATCACACAGACGTCCACTCACTCCCTCATCCCACTGGGGTTTAGGAGAGAATCAGAAGGCTAAAAGTGAAAAAATCTCCTAGGTTGAAATACAGAGAGTTTAATAAGAAAAAAAAAAGAAAGAAAATAAAAGAAAAAACAAAGAAAAACAAAACCATGAGAAACAAGTGCTGAAAAAAATCCCCAGTTGCTCACCACTAGCTGACTGATGCACAGCCAGTTCATGAGCAATGGAAGCCCCAGCAAACTTCCCTTCCCCCTTCCCAGTTTATTGCTGAGAACAACATCATATGGTATGGAATATCCTTTTGGTCAGATGGGGTCAGCTGTCCCAGCCCCATCCCCTCCAAACTTCTTGTGCACTGCCCAGCCTTCCCGCTGGCAGGGCAGTGTGAGAAGCAGAAAAGACCTTGACGCTGTGTAAGCACTGTTCAGCAATAACTAAACCATCAGTGTGTTATCAACAATGTTTTAATCACAAATCCAAAACAAAGTTTGAGGAGGTCCCCACTGACTCAGAGCTAGCCAATGTTATTCCAATTTACAAGAAGGGCATGAGGGAAGACCCTGGGAACTACAGACCTGTTAGCCTCACCTCAGTACCTGGGAAAATTATGGAGAAGATCATACTGGATGCTATTGAAAGGCATTTAAAGAGCAATGCAACCATCAGGCACAGTCAACATGGGTTCAACAAAGGGAAAGTCCTGTTTAGCTAATTTAATATCCTTCTATGATAAGGTCACTTGCCTAGTGGATGAAGGCAAGATGGTAGATGTAGTTTTTTTCTGGATTTTAGTAAGGCTTTTGATACTGTCCCTCACAGTAGCCTTCTGGACAAGCTGTCCAACTGTGAGATGAGCGGTACGCTGGGTGAAGAACTGGCTGAACTGCAGGGCTCAAAGGGTTGTAGTGAATGGGGCTACATCTGGCAGGCAACCAGTCACCAGCAGTGTTTCTCAGGGCTCAATTTGAGGGCCAGTTCTGTTCACGATTTTTATCGATCACCTGGATGCAGGAGTTGACTGCACCATTAGCAAGTTTGCTGACAATATCAAACTGGGAGGTGCTGTTGACTCTCTTGAGGGACAAGAGGCCTTGCAGAGGGATCTGGATAGACTGGAGCATGGGGCAATGGGGCAATCATCAATGGCATGGAATTTAACAAGAACAAATGCTGAATTCTGCACCTGAGACAGAGTAATGCTGGGCACAAGTATAGACTGGGAGAGGAGTGGCTGGAGAGCAGCCCTTGCAGAAAGGGATCTGGGGGTGCTGGTTGACAGCAGGCTCAATAGGAGTCAGCAGTGTGCCCTGGCAGTCAAGTGGGCAAACCGCATCCTGGGGTGCATTAAACACAGCATAACCAGTCAGTCAGAAGAGGTGATTATCCTGCTGTATTTACCATTGGTGCGACCTCACCTTGAGTACTGTGTGCAGTTCTGGGCCCCACAATTTAAGGATGTGAAGGTACTCAAATGCATCCAGAGGAGGGCAACAAAGTTGGTGAAAGGGCTGGAAGGCATGTCCTATGAGGAATGGCTAAGGACTCTAGGTTTGTCTAGTTTGGAGAGAAGGAGGCTGAGGGGTGACCTCATTGCTCTCTACAGCTTCCTGAGGAGGGGAAGTTGAGAGGGAGGTGCTGACCTCTTCTCCCTGGTATCCAGTGACAGGATGCGTGGGAATGGTTCAAAGCTGCGTCAGGGGAGGTTCAGACTACACATTGGGAAAAATTTCTTTACCGAGAGGGTGGACAGACACTGGAACAGGCTTCCTAGAGAGGTGGTCGATGCCCCAAACCTGTCAGTGTCACTTGGACAATGCCCTTAATAATATGTTTTAACTTTTGGTCAGCCCTGAAGTGGTCAGGCAGTTGGACTAGATGATCGTTGTAGGCCACTTGCAACTGAACTATTCTCTTCTCTAGCACTATATAAGCAACTATAAAGAAAATTAACTCCATCCCAGCCAAAACCAGTACATTCTCCACCCCATATTCCATACCATTTACGTCATGCTCAGGTCCCACACTATCCAATACATCATCATTAACCACCTCCCTTCCCATCCTTTGATATGATACACTGATATCATTCCCTTAGTCTATGGGTCAACCCTGTAAAATGCTCATAAATGCCCACAAAATGTTCATTGAATTAATTTAGTCCATGACTTTATGCTCCATCTGTTATGGGGGTCACTCAGGAAAGAGAGATGGTGTGTTTTGTTGGATTGTTGCACACTGAAACCACCTCAAGTTGCATCATTGCTGCACTTGCCTAGTTCCTCACAAGATTCAGTCTTCATTGGTTCGTATGAGTCCTGCTATAATACTTTTGACATATGGCAGCCATAGCAGTGGTGACATACAGCATCATATAACACCAGCATCATACAGCAATGGCATTATACAGCTCAAATCATGGGTTATCGTGATGGTTTAGCCCAAATCACCACACAGTTTCTCGCTCACTCTCCCCCTCCCCAGGGGGATGGGGGAGAGAATTGGGAAGGAAGGAGAACTCGTGGGTTGAGATGAAGACAATTTACTAAAATAAAAGGGAAAACTACAATAATAACAGAATATAAGGATATTAAAAATATACAAAGTGAACAATATGTGTTTTCTCACCACCCGATGTCCCAATGACCGATACAGCCTGCCCCGAGCAGCGATCACGGAAACAAAACCGAGCAGCAAGCAAAGGAGCAAAAGGGAGCCAGCAAGGTAGAGGGAACGATGCCAGCAAAAACAAGCAGGAAAGATGGATGCCAGGAAGGCAGATACCCACCCTCACCTGCCCCCACTTATATACTGAGCATGACGTTTATGGCATGGAATACTCTCTTTGGCCAGTTTGGGTCAATTATGCTGTCTGTCTTTCTCCCAGCTTCCTGCATCTGCAAATTAGCGAGACTTGGAAAGCAGGACGGTGTCCTTGGTCTCATTCACAACAACTGGTATCATCAGGGTGTTTATGAACATTCTTCACACACAAAATCCAAAACACACCAGCTACTGAGGGGAAAAGTTAACTCCATCCCTGCCAAAACCAGGACAGTATCCACCCCTTATTCCATACCATCTACGTCATGTGTATACATATATATATATATATGTATATACACACATAGATGTAACTCCTTCAATCTATGGGCTATCCCTCCAAAGTCTGTTGAGTTCATTTAGTCCATGACTTTGGGTTCCATATGTCATACAGTCTTTCAGGACAAGAGAGATGGTATGTAATATGGGACTGTTGCATGCTGCATCTGGAACTCGCAGTTGGTACATCTGGCGTGGCTGGTGTATCATGTCCATGGTCTGCAAGTTGAAGATGTTGATCTTGAGGAAATTGTTGGGCGCCAGTTCCCGTTCCATCATTGTTGCATCTCTCTTGGTTTTATTGAAGCTCATTCTTCACTGATCAGGGTGTTCTTGCTGCAATACCTTTGATATGACATATAAGAACTATGGAAATGATTATATACAGTTCAAATTATTGGCTGTTCTCACCTAAAATCAGATCTCCTTGAGGTACACATCGGACTTCTCCATCCTCCCGCATCACCCACCAAGTACATCCAGGTCCTTGAGTAAAAGCAGTCCCACGGGTGGGTTTGCCTTTGCCCAGGGGAGGAATAACCCAGACCGTCTTTCCTAACATATTCCTTAGATGCACCACAGGGATTTTATCACCCTCTACAATATGTAACAGTTCTGACTGGGCAGGGACAGCTCAACTGGTGGATCCCCGAGTGTTAACTAACCAGGTGGCTTTTGCTAAATGTTTATCCCAATTTTTGAAGGTCCCACCACCCATTGCTCTCAGTGCAGTTTTCAGCAGTCCATTGTACCGTTCAATCTTTCCAGAGGCTGGTGCGTGATAGGGGATGTGATATACCCACTCAATGCCGTGCTCTTTGGCCCAGGTATCTATGAGATTGTTTCGGAAATGAGTCCCGTTGTCTGACTCAATTCTTTCTGGAGTACCATGTCGCCAGAGAACTTGCTTCTCAAGGCCCAAGATGGTGTTTCGGGCAGTGGCATGGGGTACAGGATATGTTTCCAGCCACCCAGTGGTGGCTTCCACCATTGTAAGCACATGGCGCTTACCTTGACGGGTTTGTGGGAGTGAGATGTAATCAATTTGCCAGGCCTCTCCATACTTATACTTCAGCCATCGTTCCCCATACCAAAGAGGCTTTAACCGCTTGGCCTGCTTAATTGCAGCACATGTTTCACATTCATGGATAACCTGTGCAATGGTATCCATGGTCAAATCCACCCCTCGATTACGAGCCCATTTGTATGTTGCATCTCTTCCTTGATGGCCCGAGGTGTCATGAGCCCACCGAGCTAAAAATAGTTCACTTCTGTGTTGCCAGTCTAGGTCCACTTGGGAAACTTTAATCTTAGCAGCCTGATCCACCCTTTGGTTATTTTGGTGTTCTTCTGTGGCTCGACTCTTGGGTATGTGGGCATCTACGTGACGTACTTTTACAACGAGATTCTCTAACCGGGCAGCAATATCTTGCCACAGTGCGGCAGCCCAGATGGGCTTGCCTCTGCGCTGCCAGTTGCTCTGCTTCCATTGCTTTAACCATCCCCACAGAGCATTTGCCACCATCCATGAGTCAGTGTAGAGATAGAGCACAGGCCATTTTTCCCGTTCAGCGATGTCCAAAGCCAACTGGATGGCCTTCACCTCCGCAAACTGACTCGATTCACCTTGGCCATCAGTAGCTTCTGCAACTCGTCGTGTAGGACTCCACACAGCAGCTTTCCACTTCCGATGTTTTCCTACAATACGACAGGACCCATCAGTAAATAGGGCATACTGCTTCTCATTTTCTGGGAGGTTGTTATATGGTGGGGCCTCTTCAGCACGCATCACCTCTTCCTCTGGTGGCTTTCCAAAATCTTTGCCTTCTGGCCAATCTGTGATCACTTCTAAGATTCCTGGGCGATTGGGGTTTCCTATTCGGGCTCGCTGTGTGATCAGTGCGACCCATTTACTCCATGTGGCATCAGTTGCATGATGTGTAGAGGGGACCTTCCCTTTGAACATCCAGCCCAGCACTGGCAGTCGGGGTGCCAGGAGGAGCTGTGCTTCAGTACCAGTCACTTCTGAAGCAGCTCGAACTCCTTCGTATGCTGCCAGTATCTCTTTTTCAGTTGGAATATAGCGGTCCTCGGATCCTCTATATCCCCGGCTCCAAAAGCCTAGGGGTCGACCTCGAGTCTCCCCTGGTGTTCTCTGCCAAAGACTCCAGGTAGGGCCATTCTCCCCGGCTGCGGTGTAGAGGATGTTTTTAACATCTTGCCCTGTCCGGACTGGCCCAAGGGCTACTGCATGAACGATCTCCTGTTTAATTTGTTCAAAGGCTTGTCGTTGTTCAGGGCCCCATTTAAAATCGTTCCTCTTTCAAGTCACTTCATAGAGAGGGCTTACAATCATACTGTAATTTGGAATATGCATTCTCCAGAAACCCACAACGCCAAAGAAAGCCTGTGTTTCCTTTTTGTTAGTCGGTGGAGCCATAGCTGTTATTTTGTTGACCACATCCATTGGAATGTGTCGACGTCCATCTTGCCATTTTACTCCTAAAAACTGGATCTCTTGTGCAGGCCCCTTGACTTTGCTTTGTTTTATGGCAAAACCGGCTTTCAGAAGGATTTGGATTATTTTCTCCCCTTTCTCAAAAACTTCTGCTGCTGTGTTGCCCCATACGATGATGTCATCAATGTATTGCAGATGTTCTGGAGCTCCACCCTTTTCTAGTACAGTCTGGATCAGTCCATGGCAAATGGTGGGGCTGTGTTTCCACCCCTGGGGCAATCGATTCCAGGTATACTGGACACCCCTCCAAGTGAAAGCAAACTGTGGCCTGCATTCTGGTGCCAAAGGGATGGAGAAGAACGCATTGGCAATATCGATGGTGGCATACCACTTGGCTGCTTTTGACTCCAGTTCATACTGAAGTTCTAGCATGTCTGGCACAGCATCACTCAATTGTGGTCATTCAGGCCACGATAGTCCACTGTTAGTCTCCATTCTCCGTTAGATTTTCTCACTGGCCATATGGGACTGTTAAAGGGTGAGCGGGACTTGCTGATCACTCCCTGGCTCTCCAGTCGACGAATCAGCTTGAGGATGGGGATTGTGGAGTCTCGGTTGGTGCGGTATTGCCGCCGGTGCACTGTGGTGGTAGCAATTGGTACCTGTTGTTCCTCAACCTTCAGTAATCCCACAACAGAAGGGTCCTTTGAGAGCTTGGGTAAGGTGGCCAGCTGTTTATTCTCCTCCGTCTCCACAGTGGCTATACCAAAAGCCCACCAGTACCCTCTTGGGTCTTTGAAATACCCACTCCTGAGGTAATCTATACCAAGAATGCAGGGAGCATCTGGGCCAGTCACTATGGGGTGCTTTTGCCACTCATTTCCAGTCAAACTTACTTCAGCCTCCAATACAGTCAGTTCTTGGGATCCTCCTGTCACTCCAGAAATACAGATGGGTTCTGCCCCTTTATAGCTTGATGGCATTAGGGTACACTGTGCACCAGTGTCTACTAGAGCCTTATACTCTCGTGGGTCTGATGTGCCAGGCCATTTAATCCATACAGTCCAATAAACTCTGTTGTCCCTCTCCTCCGCCTGGCTGGAGGCAGGGCCCCTCTAATCCTGTTCATAATATTCATCGCTCACTTCCTGTGAATATGAATCAGAATTCCCTTCCATAGGATCATAGGTAAGATCAGCCCTTCTATTCCGTCTGGGGAACTGTCCACTGGAGACCGGAGCAGCAGTTTTCCAGGGAGAACCTCTATTTGTAAATGTTTTTCCCTGCAGCTCACGTACCCGTGCCTCTAGGTCTGAGGTAGGTTTCCCATCCCACTTTCTCATGTCCTCTCCTTGGTCACGCAAGGTAAACCACAGGATACCTCGCCGTGTGTACCGTCTCTCTTGAGCAGGGAAACGTTTACTCCTAATAGCTGAAATACTGCTCTGTATGGGCGGGGAGTAGGACCTATCCTCTTTTAACTGCTGGACCTCCCGAGACAGTTTCTCCACAGCTGAGACGAGGGAAGAAGAGAGAGTGTCTTCGTATTGCCGGAGCTGAGTAGCCAATTCATCTATTGTTGGTCCCTCTCCCTCTTTCCAGAGCATAATTGCCAATGAATTGGCATACGATGATGGTACACTCCGTAGAAACTTCCGCCACATGAGCCGTGTGCACCGGACTTCATCTGGATCTTGGGGTGACTCCTCACTGTCTAGGTCACTATAAATGGCTTCCAGCACAGCTAATTCCCTTAGGTACTGGATACCTCTCTCTATAGTGGTCCACTTGCCTGGATGATAAGTAATATCTTCCTTGAAGGGATATCTTTCCTTCATACTCGACAGGAGTCGCCTCCAGAGGCTGAGAGTTTGTGCACCTCTTCCAATCACTTTGTCAATGCCTGCTTCCCTAGAAAGGGATCCCAGCTGTTTAGCTTCCTTACCTTCTAATTCCAGGCTACTGGCCCCATTATCCCAGCATCGAAGCAACCAGGTGAGGAAGTGCTCGCCTGGACGGCGGCCTGTTCTGGTTTTGTTAGTGAGGGGGGGCCTAAGGTGGTAGCTTCTGTAGGAAACTGCTAGAAGTCGCTCCCCTTTGTTCAGTGGACTCGGCCGGGCCTAGGGCGGACCTGCTGCTGGCCAAGGCCGAGCCAATTGGTAGCAGAATGTCCCGTGATAACGCCTCTGCGATAACGTATTTAAGTAGGGGAAAACAGGAAAAAGAGGAGGAGAAGATGTGAAGTAGCTGAGCGGGGGGCAGAGAGGGGGAGGCGCGAGCCTCATGGGCCTTGCAGGCCTCACCCTCTGGCCTCCCGCTGGGCAGCCGACTGGGCCCAACTCGGCCCGGCCCGGCTGCAAGAAGTGGAGAGGAGATGAGAAGTGAATAAGATGTAAAAAGGATCCTGAGAGGCGTCTGCCAGCCTGTTGTGAGGAACGGCTGCAGATGCCAAGGTCAGTTCAGAAGGAGGGGGAGGAGTAATATGGCTCCTGGCCAAGATTCCTCTGCAACTCGTGGTGAAGACCATGGTGGAGCGGGTTGTCCCCCTGCAGCCCATGGAGGTCCACGGAGGGGCAGAGATCCACCTGCAGCTCATGGAGGACCCCACGCCAGAGCAGGTGGAGGCCTGAAGGAGGCTGTGGCCCGTGGAGGGCCCGCTGGGACAGCTGTTCTGGAGGGACTGCACCCCGTGGAGGAGATGACCCACGCCGGAGCAGTTTCACGGAGGACTGTGGCCCGTGGGAGGGACCCCACGCTGGAGCAGAGGAGGAATGCGAGGAGTTCTTCCCCTGACGATGATACAGCGGCGTAAAACAACGCGTGATGAACTGACCGCGACCCCCATTCCCTTTTCCCCCCCCGTGCCGCTCGGGAGGGGAAGGTAGTGGAGATAATGTTAAGCCCGGGAAGAGGGAGGGGTGGGGGGAGGTTATCTTGTTCCCTGTCTCATTCTCCTGCTAATTTTAGAAAATAAATGAATAGTTTTCCCCAAGTCGAGTCTGTTTTGCCCGTGACGGTAACTTTAAGGATTTCTCCCCGTCCTTATCTCAAACCTTGAGCCGTTTTTCTTATATCATCTCCCCCTGTTCTCTCGGAGGGTGGGGGGAGCGGGAGAGAGACTGCGTAGTCTGGTCCTGATCAGGGCTGAACTACGACAGTTATTTTGGCGCCCAACGTGGGGCTCGAGGAATTTGAGATAAGGATTGAGTTTAATTGGGAGCAGTAACGGGCAAAACAGGGATTGAACTTGACAAAAGAGCAAAATGATTATGGGGAATTTATGTTCTGATTGTGGTGAAGGGATAAGTGGTGAATTGTTTGTTAATTGTCTACCCACTGTTGGTGTTGTGAGGATATTATTTTGATTTTGGTGCGGGGAATTCTATTTTCTTCTGTTGATGTGTGTGTATTTTACTTATAATACTTAAATACGTAATTCGCAGAGGCGAGGGGTGGAATGTTCTGGTTTTGTTAGTGAGGGGGGGCCTAAGGTGGTAGCTTCTGTAGGAAACTGCTAGAAGTCGCTCCCCTTTGTTCAGTGGACTCGGCCGGGCCTAGGGCGGACCTGCTGCTGGCCAAGGCCGAGCCAATTGGTAGCAGAATGTCCCGTGATAACGCCTCTGCGATAACGTATTTAAGTAGGGGAAAACAGGAAAAAGAGGAGGAGAAGATGTGAAGTAGCTGAGCGGGGGGCAGAGAGGGGGAGGCGCGAGCCTCATGGGCCTTGCAGGCCTCACCCTCTGGCCTCCCGCCAGGCAGCCGACTGGGCCCAACTCGGCCCGGCCCGGCTGCAAGAAGTGGAGAGGAGATGAGAAGTGAATAAGATGTAAAAAGGATCCTGAGAGGCGTCTGCCAGCCTGTTGTGAGGAACGGCTGCAGACGCCAAGGTCAGTGAAGAAGGAGGGGGAGGAGTAATATGGCTCCTGGCCAAGATTCCTCTGCAACTCGTGGTGAAGACCATGGTGGAGCGGGTTGTCCCCCTGCAGCCCATGGAGGTCCACGGAGGGGCAGAGATCCACCTGCAGCCTGTGGAGGACCCCACGCCAGAGCAGGTGGAGGCCTGAAGGAGGCTGTGGCCCGTGGAGGGCCCGCTGGGACAGCTGTTCTGGAGGGACTGCACCCCGTGGAAGAGATGACCCACGCCGGAGCAGTTTCACGGAGGACTGTGGCCCGTGGGAGGGACCCCACGCTGGAGCAGAGGAGGAATGCGAGGAGTTCTTCCCCTGACGATGATACAGCGGCGTAAAACAACGCGTGATGAACTGACCGCGACCCCCATTCCCTTTTCCCCCCCCGTGCCGCTCGGGAGGGGAAGGTAGTGGAGATAATGTTAAGCCCGGGAAGAGGGAGGGGTGGGGGGAGGTTATCTTGTTCCCTGTCTCATTCTCCTGCTAATTTTAGAAAATAAATGAATAGTTTTCCCCAAGTCGAGTCTGTTTTGCCCGTGACGGTAACTTTAAGGATTTCTCCCCGTCCTTATCTCAAACCTTGAGCCGTTTTTCTTATATCATCTCCCCCTGTTCTCTCGGAGGGTGGGGGGAGCGGGAGAGAGACTGCGTAGTCTGGTCCTGATCAGGGCTGAACTACGACACGGCCAAAATCTTTTCGTATGTCTCGCAACTCATTCAGGGATAAGGATCGGGTGGTTTCAGTCTCATTTATGAGTTCCTCTCTCATGAGTTCCTCTCTCATGAGTTCCTCTTCTTCTTCCTCTGTTCGTGATGGTCCTGGTTTTCCCTCATCCCTTACTAAACGAGCTGACTTTCGCTTCCAAGATTTCTTCTTCTGTACAGGGGCGACTGATACTGACACAGGTTGGTTCTCTGATTCGGCTGCAGTGCCAGTAGCTAGAGTTGGAGTAGCCGCAGTGCCTGTCATTGGGGCTGGAGTAGCCACAGGGCCGGTAGCTGGGGCTGGAGCAGCTGCAGTGCCGGTAGCTGGGGCTGGAGTAGCTGCAGGGCCGATAGCCGGGGCTGGAGTAGCCATGGTATCGGTCGGTTGATTTTTCCTCCCTTCTTCCTGAGGGTGCTGCACGTTAAGCAGTGTTTGGTAGATACTAGCCAGTGCCCAACACAAAGCAATAAGCTGTGCCTCTTTAGAATAGCTATGGCATTTTTCTTTCAAATATTCGATCACTTCATCTGGATTCTGTAGTTGTTCTGGAGTGAAGTTCCAGACCATTGGAGGTGAGAAGTTCTCTAGGTACCTGCCTGTCTTCTCCCACATACCATGCCACCCCTGCCCCTCCAACCTCAAGGTAGATCTCCGGGTGAATTTTGTAAATAATTGTTTAATCCTAAACAACATCTGAAACCCATTTAGGACACAGAGCAATAGGAGTATGCTGGCTTGCACATCCCAAGGATATTCAAAATTCTCGAGAGCTGATGTGACTCGCTCAAAAGAAAAAGGGAAGGTAAAGGAGTACGGGAAGGTACCCTCCTCTGACTTCCCCATAGATTGGTTCTCCGGGGAGAAAAAGAAAAATGTGTGATTATTAATAATTCTTAACGAATGGCATCCAAAGTACGGAGTTGCCAGCAATGCTGAAAACAAGGACCAGATTAATTTCATGACCAGTGATGATACCATATCATAAGCCAGTAGTGCCCAGTAAATCAAAATGAGAATTCTCATCCATTTCCGAGAAGTGATAAACAGCATCAAAGGAAATATGTGATGCAACTTAGGACAGACATAACACAACCATGTGAACACGTAGTACAACATTGTGACCAGGGACTCAAATAAAATAATGAGCACTTGTAACAACTTTAACACACTCTAGTCAGATCTGTCCTTACCTCAACCCTTCCTGGCCCCACGTTGGGCGCCAAAATGACTGTGATGGTTTAGCCCAAATCACCACAGTTTCTCGCTCACTCTCCCCCTCCCCAGGGGGATGGGGGAGAGAATTGGGAAGGAAGGAGAACTCGTGGGTTGAGATGAAGACAATTTACTAAAATAAAAGGGAAAACTACAATAATAACAGAATATAAGGATATTAAAAATATACAAAGTGAACAATATGTGTTTTCTCACCACCCGATGTCCCAATGACCGATACAGCCCGTCCCGAGCAGCGATCACGGAAACAAACCCGAGCAGCAAGCAAAGGAGCAAAAAAGGGAGCCAGCAAGGTAGGGGGAACGATGCCAGCAAAAACAAGCAGGAAGGATGGATGCCAGGAAGGCAGATACCCACCCTCGCCTGCCCCCACTTACATACTGAGCATGACGTTTATGGCATGGAATACTCTCTTTGGCCAGTTTGGGTCAATTATTCTGTCTGTCTTTCTCCCAGCTTCCTGCATCTGCAAATTAGCGAGACTTGGAAAGCAGGACAGTGTCCTTGGTCTCATTCACAACAACTGGTATCATCAGGGTGTTTATGAACATTCTTCACACACAAAATCCAAAACATACCAGCTACTGAGAGGAAAAATTAACTCCATCCCTGCCAAAACCAGGACAGTTATTTTCACTCAAGATTATATCTCCATGATATACACATCGGACTTCCCCATCCTTCCACATCACCCACCAAGTACACTCAGGTCCTTGAGCAAAAATAATCTCATGAATGAGTTTGCCTTTTCCCAAGGAAGGAGTAACCCAGACTTTCCCAGCCTTATGTGTACTATGGGGACCTTATCTCCTTCCCCAGTGCGTAGGCGTTTCAACTGGGCAGGGCCAGATCGATCGACAGATCCTCTAGTGTTAACTATCCAAGTGAGTTCTGCTAAATTTGTATCCCAATGCTTGAATGTCTCAGCACCCATTACTCTCAGTGTAGCTTTTAACAGTCCATTGTATCATTCACTTTTCCCAGAGGCTGGTGCACTATATACCCAGTCAATGCCATGCTCCTTGGACCAGATGTCTATGAGGTTGTTTTGGAAATGAGTCCCATTGTCTGATTCAATTCTTTCAAGGGTGCTATGTTGCCATAAAACTTGCTTTTCAAGGCCCAAGATAGTGTTTTGGGCGGTGGCATGGGTCATAGGGTATGTTTCCAACCATCCAGTAGTCACTTCCACTATTGCAAGTGTGATATAATCAATCTGACAGGCTTCCCCATATTGATATTTCAGCCATCATCCTCTATACCAGAGAGATGTTAGTCATTTAGCCTGTTTGATTATGGTGCAAGCTGTGTGGTGTGGTCAACACGCTGGAGGAAAGGGATGCCATCCAGAGGGAGCTTGACAGGTGATTCTTGAATATTATCAACCAGCTTTCTTGGGCCCCTCTTCCCTCCAGGGCCTTATCCCATGGGATTCTTCCAAGCAGATCCCTGAAGAGGCCACAGTCTGCTCTCCTGAAGTCCAGGTTTGTGATCTTGTTTTTTGCCCTGCTCTCTCCTCTCAGGATCCTGAACTCCACCATTTAATGGTCACTGCAGCCAAGGTTGCCTTTGACCTTCACTTCCGCACCTTGTTGGTGAGTATGAGGTCTAGCATAGCACCTCTCCTTATTGGCTCCTCTGTCACTTGGGTTGGGAAGCTGTTATCAGTGCTCTCCGGAAACCTCCTGGATTGCTTGTGCCCTGCTGTGCTGTCTCTCCAGCAGATATCGGAGTGGCTCAAGTTCCCCATGAGGACCAGGGCCTGAAAACTTTTAGCTGTCTATAGAAAGCCTTATCTGCTTGTTCTTCCTGGTCAGACAGCCTATATCAGACACTCACTACAATGCCACCTTTACCTGTTTTCTTTAATACTTAACATAAGCTCACATTTGGCTTATCATCCATCCTCAGACAGAACTCCATGCAGTCCAGCTGCTCTCTCACATAAAGGGCAACTCATCCTCCTAGTTTTCCTGGCCTGTCCTTCCTAAAGAGCCTGTATCCTTCCATCGCAACACTCTAGTCATGGGAGCCATCCCACCACATCTCCACAATCCCAACAAGATCATAGCCCTGCAACTGCACACAGATCTCTAACTCATCATGTTTATTCCCTATACTGCATGCGTTAGTGTACAGGCACTTAAGAGAGGCACCACAGCATGCTGATTTTCCAGAAAGGGTCTGTTTCCCTCCCACATCAGTGCCTTGTAGGTACTTCCTTGCTTACATGCCAACGCTGGAAGTGACCCTACTTAAGCCCTGTTTTGTTGATTTTGTGATCCCTTTCAGTCACATCAGACTAAGTCCTTTGCTTGTCAGCATTGTCCATCACTCTCTCACAGAGCTGCTGGTAACTGTCTCCCTCCCCATTCCTAGTTTAAAGCCCTCCTTACCAGGTCAGTCATTGTGCTGGCAAAGATACTTTTGCCCTGCTTAGTGAGGTGGATCCCATCTCTCCCAAGGAGATGTTCATCCTTAAATAGGGACATATGGTCATAGAAACCAAAACCCTATTGCTGACACCAGCTCCAGAAGCAGTTATTGGTATGCAGTATCAGTCCCCTCCTCCTCACACCTTTTCCTCTCACTGGCAGGATCAAGGAGAACACCACCTAGGCCCCCATACCCCTGATTATCACCCACAGAGCTCTGTAGTCACTTTTGATTCCAGGTTGCCCCTGGCAGTATCATTTGTGTCTGCATGGAAGAAGAGGGTAATAGTCAAAGGGTCTGACAAGATTCAGCAGCTTTTCCATATGTCATAGTTCAGCCCCGATGGAGACCAGACTACGTAGTCTCTCTCTCACTCCCCTCACCCTCCGAGAGAATAGGAGGAGATGATATAAGAAAAACGGCTCAAGGTTTGAGATAAGGACGGGGAGAAATCCTTAAAGTTACCGTTACGGGCAAAACAGACTCGACTTGGGGAAAACTATTCATTTATTTCTAAAACTAGCAGGAGAATGAGACAGGGAACAAGATAACCTCCCTCCACCCCTCCCTCTTCCCAAGCTAAACATTATCTCTACTACCTTCTCCCCTCCCGAGCGGCACAGGGGGGAAAAAGGGAATGGGGGTCATGGTCAGTTCATCACACGTTGTTTTACGCTGCTGTGTCATCGTCGGGAGAAGAAGTCCTCACATTCCTCCTCTGCTCCATTGTGGGGTCCCTCCCACGGGCCACAGTCCTTCGTGAAACTGCTCCGGCGTGGGTCATCTCTTCCATGGGGTGAAGTCCCTCTAGAACAGCTGCCCCAGCGGGCCCTCCACGGGCCACAGCCTCCTTCAGGCCTCCACCTGCTCCGGCGTGGGGTCCTTCATGGGCTCCAAGTGGATCTCTGCTCCTCCGTGGACCTCCATGGGCTGCAGGGGGACAACCTGCTCCACCATGGTCGTCACCACAGGCTGCAGGGGAATCTTGGCCAGGAGCCGCATTACTCCTCCCCCTCCTTCTGAACTGACCTTGGCGTCTGTAGCCGTTCCTCACAACAGGCTGGCAGACGCCTCTCAGGATCCTTTTTACATCTTATTCACTTCTCATCTCCTCTCCACTTCTTGCAGCCAGGCCGGGCCGAGTTGGGCCCAGTCAGCCACCTAGCAGGAGGCCAGAGGGTGAGGCCTGCAAGGCCTACAAGGCTTGCGCCTCCCCCTCTCTGCCCCCCACTCAGCTGCTTCACATCTTCTCTCCTCTTTTTTTTCTGTTTTCCCCTTCTTAAATACGTTATCGCAGAGGCGTTGTCACGGAACATTCTGCTACCAAACGGCTCGGCCTTGGCCAGCAGCGGGTCTGCCCTAGGCCCAGCCAAGTCCCCTGAACAAAGGGGAGCAACTTCTAGCAGTTTCCTACAGAAGCTACCACCTTAGGCCCCCCCTCACTAACAAAACCAGAACACCATAGCATTCCAGATCCAGGTCTCTGGCAAGCAGCAAACCTCTCTATATGACAGGTCAGGTCAGCAGATGGGTGCCTCCATCCCTTGCAGCAGGGAGTCACTCACTGCCATCACTCACCACTTCCTTCTGGTGATCTTGCACGGTTTACAGTCAGTTGGCCTAGATGCTTTGCTTGAAAGCACACCCAACTCCTCCTCAGCTTTGAGGGCAGTGAATCTGTCCCATAGTTGCAAGCCTTCAGGTGGAGCTGGTAGCCTTCCTCTTGTTGACAGAAGTCATCAGCTTTCATTTTTCATCTTCCCCAGAGGTTGCACTTGCCATTCTGCTAGGGACAGACTCTTGCCTGTGTTTCCACTGCAGCTGGGGTCCAGGGCTCTTGAAGCCGTTGTATCTCTGAGAAGATCCTGACTCTATCTGTGATACTTGCACAGCCTGTTGATTTCCTCCTGTAACTCCTCCACTTGGTGACTGCAGGAAAGAAGGCTACCTCTACCAGCCTCAGGGAAAGGCCCCAGGCATTCCCTACAGCCTATACTTGCAAGGCTGCATCCACCATCTAAAGCTCTATCTAGGTCAAAGCCTCTGCCCTGGTAGGGACAGCTGCTCTAATACCTGCTGAGGAATATGCCCTATGACATGTCACCACCATAACTGAAAACATATAGGCTGGTTTGAACTGTGATGAAGATCCCCCTCTGCAACAGCTGTTGCTTCTGGGAGGCTGTACTCCAGGCCTGGCTCTTTTATAGGCCTTTCCCTAGCACCAGCTAAAAGGGGGTTTGACCCTCTAATCAGCAGGTAGCTGTAACAAAGGCTCCATACACCTTGGGTCAAGGGCTGACCATGCTTGTTAGAAGCTGCTAGAGCTTCCTCAGGCCCACATCCTTGTGGCTCCCCTTACCTTGTCCTTATTTGGCAGCAGTAGGCATCCTCAAGTTTCTCAGAGGGTTCCCCAATGATCCTGGACCCTGTCCTCAGAAGCTCCCAAAGCAGAACCCAGAGACTGCTGTGCTGTATCTGTTGGCTGCCTCTGTTAGCGGTACTCGTTATGATGGATATCGCATCTGGATACTGAGGCTGAAGCTCTCCTGGGAGGGGCCCAGACAGGATGTCTGTTTCTGAGCCCTAACTTGGGTTGCCCACCTGCCTTTGTGGCTCTGTGCTCTTCTGGGCTTGTGGAGATGGGTCTTTGATGGGCTTATAGCTCTCCTGTGATGGGCCTGGGAGGAGCCAGGGCAGGATATTATTTGGATTCCTCCAGCTGCCATTGTCTCTCTGTTCTCCTTTGTGAGTGTACAGATGAACTTCTTCTCACATAGCATAACATCTCTCACCAGTGTTATGAACACAGAGATATTGAAGGATGTTGAGTACAAATATATATATATCTTTTTTTTTTCCCTTGTGTGTATTTGATTTAGTGGGTGGTGTCTTGGCATTCTGAAAGACCATGGTTATTTAGGCAGGTAAATCTGCTGATTTCTTAGTCTTCTTGCAAAGACTAAATGTTATATACTACAGGATGGTATGGAAGTGATAGGAACCTGAAAGGACAGACCTTGGATCAGGGAATATGCCGGACTTCTGTTCAGTCTCTGGATAGATTTCTAAGGACAGCACAAATACAGTCTAGATCAGTGGTCTCCAAAGTGGGTGTGCAAGATAATCCATTGTGGTGTGGGAAGAAAATATTTTTGTACTCTTAATAAATAAAATAAAATTATTTTAATATACTGTTTATTTAATCTTTATATAATCCTTTTTTCTATTTTGTGCATATTTTATAACATACTTAATATATTAGTACAGTAGTACATGTGTATAATTTATAAATAAATATACATATATTCAGGGTGTATGCTTAAAAATTTTTGACTGATGAGGTGCATGATCAAAAAAGTTTGGAGACCACTGGTCTATATGATCTCATTACCTGTCAAAAAGAGAATTGCCTATATTCGCTTGTAGTGTGTTCTGAAATCTCAGGATGGGGGAGAGTGGACTTGCACACAGAAATTGGCTATTGCAATGACTGCAGAAATTTGTGCATATTGGGAACACAGGTGATACAAAGCTTTTATTACTTCTGAGAACTGATTTCCTTGTGATAAACTTAATTGGTAAGCAGCTCATGTACTCCACCACTTGTGGTCTATGAACTACTCCTGTAAAATGTCCATAAAATATCCACAAAATGTCCATTGAGTTCATTTAGTCCATGACTTTGGGTTCCAACTCTTATGACGGTCACTCAGGACAGGAGAGGTGGTGTGTTGCGTGGAGTTATTGGACACCAAAACAAGCTCAGGTCAGGTCACCGTTGCACTTATGCTGCTTCTTGTAAGGCTTGTCCTCCATTGCTTCGGGTGATTCCTGCTGTAGTAATCCCTATAACATGCAACTCAAATAATGAATTACAACATTTCAAAGGTATATCCATTACAATCTCCACCTCTGGTCCCTTTGAACCACACCATAGGGTTTAACATTGCAATGAACTTCTCCCCCTTGCCCCTACTCTGGCTTGGGCTTATCCACAGACTGCAGTCCCTTAGGGGTGTACCTGCTCCAAGTGGAGCCTTACCTATGAGCCAGTCTCTTTAAGGGTATACCTGCTGCAGCACAGACATAACCACAGCCACTTTGCAATATATCTTCAACTTATCCATGATAACAGATGCCTCAGGATGTCCTGCGTGGACTCATCCACAGTCCCTTCAACTCAAGTTCACGCTGGAGTTCTAGCCTGTCCAGTATAGCAGCACAGAAACAGCAGCGATGTCCTGGCCATCTGCCAGCCCAAGCACATTGCCATTGCTGTTATCAAAATGTTCCCAGGCACAGCAGAGTAAGATAAGCAGAACAGCAGTACAGCAAGCAACAAAAGCAAAAAGAAGCCACTAATGAGCACTAGACTCTGATATACGGTGGGGCAAGCAAGCCCAGGAGTCTGCCAATTAATAGCTAAACAGCAATAACCACTATAAATTCGATCCAGCACATTCCAATCAAACCTGTCATTATCTCAAATTCTTTGTGCCCCACATTGGGCACCAAAAAGGACTGTCATGGTTTAACCCCAGTTGGCAACTAAGCACCACACAGCTGCTCGCTCAGACAGAATCAGAAGTGTAAGAGTGAGAAAAATCACGGGTTGAAATAAAGACAGTTTAATAAATAAAGCAAAAGCCGCACATGCAAGCAAAGCAAAACAAAGCATTCATTCACTGCTTCCCATCAGCAGATAGGTGTTTAGCCATCTCCAGGAAAGTAGAGCTCCATCATGTCTAATGGTTACTTGGGAAGACAAAAGGCCATCACTCCGGACGTCCTCCCCTAGCTTTTTAGTGCTGAGCGTGATATCATATGATATGGAATATCCCTTTGGTCAGTTGGAGTCAGCTGTCCCAGCTGCATCCCCTCCCAACTTCCTGTGAACCCCAACCTACTTGCTAGCAGGATAGTGTGAGAACCAGAAAAGGCCTTGACTCTGTGTAAGCATTGCTCAGCAATAATGAAAACATCCCTGTGTTATCAACGCTGTTTTCAGCACAAATCCAAAACATAGCCCCATACTAGCTACTATGAAGAAAGTTAACTCTATCCCAGCCAAAACCAGCACAGTGACACAGCAGGCCTTTGAAATAATGTCTGAAAGCAATGAGTCTGTCAAAAACTTCTGAGAAAAATTGTATTGCTTGATCATTGCAAGTTCTCAAATCATAAGCATGAGAGCTTATTTAAACTACATCAGAATTATCAAGGTAATGCTATAGTTTTAAACAACTCCTTACTTAATAAATCCAGCTACTCCATAGAAAGAAACATGTACCTTATAAAACTGAGTCAGATGTCTCTTTTTTCCTCAAAAGAAATGAGATGTTGGCCACAGGTTACTATTTGTCCTTGTTTCTGCTGGGACAGAGTAAATTATCTTCTGAGTAGCTGGTATAGTGCTGTGTTTTGGATTTAGGATGAGCATAATGCTGATAGCAATAACTAAAACATTAGTGTATTCAGTTGTGCTTATACTAAGTCAAGGACTTTCCAGGTTCTCATGCCCTGCCAGCGAGAAGGCTGGAAGTACTGTGGTGGTTCAGCCCTCGTCATCACAGTTTCTGGCTTACCCTCCCTCTCCCAAGTGGGATGGGGAGAGAAATTGGGAAGAAAGAAAAACTCGTGGGTTGAGATAAAGACTACAATAACAACAGAATGTAAGGACGCTAAAATATACAAAGTGAACAATGCACAATTTCTCACCACCCAATGTCCCAATGACTGATACAGCCCGTCCCAAGCAGCGATCACAGAAACGAAATCAAGCAGCAAGCAAGGGAGTGAAAGGGAGCCAGCAAGGTAGAAGGAATGATGCCAGAGAGAGAGAGAAAAGATGGATGCCAGGAAGGCAGATACCCACCCTGGCCAACCCCCACTTATATACTGAGCATGACGTTTATGGCACGAAATACTCTTTGGCCAGTTTGGATTAATTATTCTGTCTGTCTTTCTCCCAGCTTCCTGCATCTGTGCATTAGCAAGACTTGGAAAGCCGGGCAGTGTCCTTGGTCTCATTCACAACAACTTGTATCATCAGGGTGTTTATCAACATTCTTCACACACAAAATCCAAAGCTTCTGAGAAGAAAATTAACTCCATCCCTGCCAAAACCAGGACAGTATCCACCCCTTATTCCATACCATCTACATCATGCTTATGTGTGTGTATATACATACACACAAACACACAGATATCATTCCCTCAATCTATGGGCTATCCTTCCAAAGTCTGTTGAGCTCATTTAGTCGATGACTTTGGGCTCCATCTGTCATTACAGTCTTTCAGGGCAGGAGAGATGGTATGTAGTGTGAGGTTGTTGCATGCTACATCTGGAACTCATACCTAATACCTCTGGAGCAGCTGGTGCATCATGTCCATGGTCTGCAAGTTGAAGATGTTGATCTCGAGGAAGTTGTTTAGTGCCAGTTCTGGTTCCATCACTGCTGCACCTCACTCAGTTTCATCGAAGTTCATTCTTCACTGATTAGGGTGATTCTTGCTGCAATACCTTTGATATAAGATACAATAAATACAAGAAAGATGACATACAGTTCAAATTACTGGCTATTTTCACCTAAAATCAAATCTTCCTGAGGTACACATCGGACTTCCCCATCCTCCTGCATCACCCACTAAGAACATCCAGGTCCTTGAGCAAAAGCAATCCCATGCATGGGTTTGCCTTTGCCCGAGGGAGAAATGACCCAGACTGTCTTCCCCAACATATTCCTTACATGCACAACAGGGATTTTATCTCCTTCAATAGTACGTAGAAGTTCTGATTGGGCAGGGCCAGCTCAATTGGTGGATCCCCAAGTGTTGACTAACCAAGTGGCTTTTGCTAAATGTTTATCCCAATTTCTGAAGGTTCCACCACCCATTGCTCTCAGTGTAGTTTTCAGCAGCCCATTGTATCTTTTAAATTTTCCCAGAGGCTGGTGCGTCTTAAGGGATGTGATATACCCTCTCAATGCCATGCTCTTTGGCCCAGGTGTCTATGAGGTTGTTTCGGAAATGAGTCCCGTTGTCTGATTCAATTCTTCCTGCAGTGCCGTGTCGCCAGAGAACTTGCTTCTCAAGGCCCAGGATAGTGTTTTGGGCAGTGGCATGGGGTACAGGATATGTTTCCAGCCGTCCAGTGGTTGCTTCCACCATTGTAAGTACATAGCGCTTGCCTTGGCGGGTTTGTGGGAGTGTGATGTAATCAATCTGCCAGGCCTCTCCATATTTATACTTCAGCCATCATCCTCCATACCAAAGAGGCTTTAACTGCTTCGCTTGCTTGACTGCAGCACGTTTCACATTCATGGATAACCTGTGCAACACTGTCCATGGTTAAATCCACCCCTCGATCACGAGCCCATTTGTATGTTGCATCTCTTCCCTGATGGCCTGAGGTATCATGGGCCCACCAAGCTAAAAATAGTTCACCTCTGTGTTGCCCGTCTAGGTCCACTTGGGAACCTTTAATCTTAGCAGCTTGATCCACCTGCTGGTTGTTTTGATGTTCTTCTGTGGCTCGACTCTTGGGTACATGGGCATTGTTGTAGTTCAGCCCCAACGGGGACCAGACTACGCAGTCTCTCTCTCACTCCCCCCACTCTCCAAGAGAATAGGAGGAGATTTGACAAACAAAAGAAAACCAGGAAAAAAAAAAAACAAACACGTGGGTTGAGATTGAACAAAAAGTAAATTTAACAGTAATGACAGAAAAAAACAAGAGAGTGATGGAACACAAATACAGTACAATAGCTCACAACAGATCTCCACAGCCAGTCTCTTCCAAGTAGCAGGGGCCTCCCTTCAGCACCCTCCTCACTTATATACTGAGCATGATGTCAGATGGGATGGAATAGCCCTTTGGCTAATTTGGGTAAATTAACCCCAGCTGTTAGCTAATTAGTTAACTATCCCAGCCATAGGGGCTACCAGCTTCAGTTCTCCACCCAGCTCAGGTAAATATTAACTCTATCCTGGCCAGAACCAGGACAGGCATCTATGATGTACTTTTACAACCAGCTTCTCTAACCGGGCAGCAATATCTTGCCACAGTGCGGCAGCCCAGATGGGCTTGCCTCTGCGCTGCCAGTTGCTCTGCTTCCATTGCTTTAACCACCCCCACAGAGCATTTGCCACCATCCATGAGTCAGTGTAGAGATAGAGCACAGACCATTTTTCCCTTTCAGCAATATCTAAAGCTGGCTGGATGGCTTTCACCTCTGCAAACTGACTTGATTCACCTTTGGCCTTCAGTGGCTTCTGCGACTAATCGTGTAGGACTCCACACAGCAGCAGGTGTTCTGGAGCTTCACCCTGTTCCAGTGCAGTCTGGATCAGTCCATGGCAAATGGTGGGGCTGTGTTTCCACCCCTGGGGCAGTCGATTCCAGGTGTACTGGATCCCCCTCCAAGTGAAAGCAAACTGTGGCCTGCATTCTGCTGCCAAAGAGATGGAGAAGAACGCATTGGCAATATCAGTGGTGGCATACCACTTGGCTGCCTTGGACTCCAGTTTATATTCAAGTTGTAGCATGTCTGGCACAGCAGCACTCAATGGCGGTGTAGCTTCATTCAGGCCACAGTAGTCCACTGTTAGTCTCCACTCTCCACTAGATTTTCTCACTGGCCATATGGGACTGTTTAAGGGTTAACAAGTCTTTCTGATCACTCCCTGGCTCTCCAGTTGATCAATCAGCTTGTGGATGGCGATCAGGGAGTCTCGGTTGGTGCAATATTGCTGCCGGTGTACCGTGATAGTAGCAATTGGTACCCGCTGTTTTCACAGCATCCCCACAATAGAAGGGTCCTTCAGGAGATCAGGCAAGGTGGACAGCTGTTTATTTCCCTCTGTCTCCACAGCGGCTATACCAAAAGCCCACCGGTGCCCTTTTGGGTCCTTGAAATACCCCCATTCTGAGGTAATCTATATCAAGAATGCATGGACCATCTGGGCCAGTCACTATGGGGTGCTTTTGCCACTCATTCCCAGTAAAACTCACTTCAGCCTCCAATACAGTCAGCTGTTGGGATCCTCCTGTCACTCCAGAAAGACAAATGGGTTCTGCCCCTTTATAGCTTGATGGCATTAGTGTACACACTGTACACTGGTGTCTACTAGAGCTTTATACTTCTATGGGTCTGATGCGCCAGGCCATTTAATCCATACAGTCCAATAAACTCTGTTTTCCCTCTCCTCCACCTGGCTGGAGGCAGGGCCCCTCGAGTCCTGTTTATAATATTTTTTATTCACTTTTTGTGAATATGAATCAGAAGTCTCTTCCATAGGATCAGAGGTGAGATCAGCCCTTCTGCGCTGAGGAACTGCCCACTGGAGACTGGAACAGCAATTTTCCTGGGAGAACCTCCCCTTGCAGTTGTTTTTTCTCACAACTCACGTACACATGCCTCTAGGGCCAAGGTAGGTTTTCCATCTCACTTCCTCATATCCTCTCCTTGGTCATGCAAGGTAAACCACAGATCACCTTGTCGCATTTGTCATCTCCCTTGAGTAGTAGGAGGTCTCTAATAGCTGAGATACTGGTCCGTGCAGGTGGGGAGTAAGACCTATCCTCTGTCAAGTTTCTGAAACCCCTCAAATAGTTTTTCAAACGGGCTTTTGAATTTTTCAGTCAAGCTTTCCACAGCTGAGACACAGGCCCATATCAGAGAAGAAAGATTGCCTTCATATTGTCGAAGCTGGTTAGCCACTGCACATACCAGTGGTGCCTCATCATCTTTCCAACTCATTGCTGCCAATGAGTTGGCACATGATGATGGTGCACTCTGTACAAACTTCCACCACATGAGTCAGGAACATTCAATTTCATCTGGATCCACGGATGTCCGTGGGTCATCCAGGTTATGATAAATCAACTCCCGAACAGCTAATTCCCTCAGAAACTGGATAACTCTCTCCATGGTGGTCCACTTGCTTGGGTGGCATACAATATCTTCCTTAAAGAAATACCTGTCCCTCACACCTGACAGGAGTCACCTCCAGAGGCTGCAGGCTGCTGACTCTCTTCCAATTGCCCTGTCAATGGCTGCTTCCCTAGACAGGGATCCCAGCTGCCTGGCTTCCCTGCCTTCTAATTCCAGGCTACTGGCCCTGCTATCCCAGCAACAGAGCAACCACATGACAAGGTACTCATCTTGATTACAGCTTTTTGCATGTCTCACAGCTCACTCAGTGTCCTAGTTTAGCCCTGCTCAGGACCAAGCTACTCAGTCTCTCACTCACTCCCCCCCACCCTCCAAGTAGGACAGGGAGGAGAATTTGTAAAGAAAAAGCAGTAAAACTTATGGATTGAGATAAAACAAACAAACTTAAAAGAAATAACAGAAGAAAACAAAACAAAGATGGAAAAAAAACCTACAGTAAAACAGCTCAAAACAAAACCCAACACCCAGTTCCCTCTGAAATAGTAAAAGGCTATGTCTGGCACCCTCCTCACTTATATACTGAGCATGATGTCACATGGGATGGAAGAGGCCTTTGGCTAATTTGGTTAAATTAACCCCAGCTGTTGGCTAATTAGTTAACTATCCCAGCCATAGGGGCTACCAGCTTCAGTTCTCCACCCAGCTCAGGTGAATGTTAACTCTATCCTAGCACGTCAACAGGGAATGAGTGGCAAAAGCACTCCATAATGACCGGCCCAGATGCTCCATGCATTCTTGGTATAGATTACCTCAGAAGGGGATATTTCAAGGACCCAAAAGGGTATCGGTGGGCTTTTGGTGTAGGTGCTTTAGAGATGGAGAAAAATTATACAGTTGTCCACCTTGCCTGGTCTGTCAGAGGATCCTTCCATTGTGGGGTTGCTGAAGGCTGAAGAACAACAGGTGCCAATTGCTACCACAACTGTGCACCGGCGGCAGTATCGCACCAACTGAGACTCCCTGATCCCCATCCATAAGCTGATTCATCAGCTGGAGAGCCAGGGAGTGATCAGCAAGTCCTGCTCACCTTTTAACAGTCCCATATGGCCAGTGAGAAAATCAAGTGGAGAGTGGAGGTTAACAGTGGACTACTGTGGCCTGAATGAGGTAACACCACCACTGAGTGATGCCGTGCCGGACATATTAGAACTTCAGTATGAACTAGAATCCAAGGCAGCCAAGTGGTATGCCACCATTGATATTGCCAATGCGGTTTTTTTCAATCCCATTGGCACCAGAATGCAGGCCACAGTTTGCTTTCAGTTGGAGGGGGGTCCAGTATACTTGGAATTGACTGCCCCAGGGGTGGAAACACAGCCCCACCATTTGCCATGGGCTGATCCAGACTGCACTGGAAAAGGGTGGAGCTCCAGAGCACCTGCAGTACATTGATGACATCATCGTATGGGACAACACAGCAGCAGAAGCTTTTCAAAAAGGGGAGAAAATAATTAAAATCCTCCTGAAAGCTGGGTTTGCCATAAAATGATGTAAGGTGAAAGGACCTGCAAGAGAGATACAGTTTTGGGGGATAAAATGGCAAGATGGGCGTCGTCAGATTCCAATAGATATAGTCAACAAAATAACAGCTATGGCTGCACCGACTGACAAAAAGGAAACACAAGCTTTCCTGGGCACTGTGGGTTTCTGGAGGATGCATATTCCAAATTATAGTATGATTGTAAGCCCTCTCTATGAAGTCACCCGAAAGAAGAATGATTTCAAATGGGGCCCTGAACAACAGCAGGCTTTTGAACAAATTAAACAAGAAATTGTTCACGCGGTGTCTCTCGGGCCAGTCCGGATAGGGCAAGAGGTAAGAAATGTGCTCTACACCGCAGCTGGGGAGAATGGCCCTACCTGGAGTCACTGGCAGAAAGTGCCAGGGGAAACCTGTGGTTGACCCCTTGGGTTTTGGAGCCGGGGATATAAAGGATCTGAGGCCTGCTATACTCCAACCGAAAAAGAAATCCTGTCAGCATACGAAGGAGTTCGAGCTGCTTCAGAAGTGATTGGTACTGAAGCACAGCTCCTCCTGGCACCCCGACTGCCAGTGCTGGGCTAGATGTTCAAAGGAAGGGTCCCCTCTGCGCATCATGCAACGGATGCTACGTGGAGCAAGTGGGTTGCACTGCTCACACAGCGGGCCCGAATAGGAAACCCCAATCGCCCAGGCATATTAGAAGTAATTACAGACTGGCCAGAAGGCAAAGATTTTGGAGTACCACCAGAGGAAGAGGTGATGCGTGCTGAAGAGGCCCCACCATATAACAACCTCCCAGAAAATGAGAAGCAGTATGCCCTATTTACTGATGGGTCCTGTCGTATTGTAGGAAAACATCGGAAGTGGAAAGCTGCTGTGTGGAGTCCTACACGACGAGTTGCAGAAGCTGCTGAAGGACAAGGTGAATCGAGTCAGTTTGCGGAGGTGAAGGCCATCCAGCTGGCTTTGGACATCGCTGAACGGGAAAAATGGCCTGTGCTATATCTCTACACCAACTCATGGATGGTGGCAAACGCTCTGTGGGGATGGTTAAAGCAATGGAAGCAGAGCAACTGGCAGCATAGGAGCAAACCTATCTGGGCTGCCACATTGTGGCAAGATATTGCTGCCCGGTTAGAGCATCTGGTTGTAAAAGTACGTCACGTAGATGCCCATGGACCCAAGAGTCGGCCCACTGAAGAACATCAAAATAACCAGCAAGTGGATCAAGCTGCTGAAATTCAAGTGGCTCAGGTGGATCTGCACTGGCAGCATAAGGGTGAATTATTTTTAGCTTGGTGGGCCCATGATACCTCAGGCCATCAGGGAAGAGATGCAACATACAAATGGGCTTGTGATCGAGGGGTGGATTTAACCATGGACAGTATTGCACAGGTTATCCTTGAATGTGAAATATGTGCTGCAATCCAAGAAGCCAAGCGGTTAAAGCCTCTGTGGTATGGAGGATGATGGCTGAAGTATAAATATGGAGAGACCTGGCAAATTGATTACATCACACTCCCACAAACTCGCCAAGGCAAGCGCTATGTACTTAAAATGGTGGAAGCAACCACTGGGTGGCTGGAAACATATCCTGTACCCCATGCCACTGCCCGAAACACCATCTTGGGCCTTGAGAAACAAGTCTTATGGCGACATGGCACTCCAGAAAGAATTGAATCAGACAATGGTACCCACTTCCGAAACAACCTCATAGACACCTGGGCCAAAGAGCACGGCATTGAGAGGGTATACCACATCCCCTATCACGCACCAGCCTCTGGAAAAATTGAAAGGTATAATGGGCTGCTGAAAACAACTCTGAAAGCAATGGGTGGTGGAACCTTCAAAAATTGGGATAAACATTTAGCAAAAGCCACCTGGTTAGTCAACACTTGGGGATCCACCAATTGAGCTGGCCCTGCCCAATCTGAACTTCTATGTACTATTGAAGGACATAAAATCCCTGTTGTGCATGTAAGGACTGTGTTGGGGAAGACAGTCTGGGTCATTTCTCCCTTGGGCAAAGGCAAACCCATGCATGGGATTGCTTTTGCTCAAGGACCTGGATGTTCTTAGTGGGTGATGCAGGAGGATGGGGAAGTCTGATGTGTACCTCAAGGAGATCTAATTTTAGGTGAAAAGAGCCAATAATTTGAAGTGCTTGATGTCGGTTACTATACAGTACTGTATGTCATTATCTAGCTATTTTATGTCCCTCCTTGCTTCTTCCTGCTCCACGCCCTGAGAGACTTAGGTTGTGTCAAAAGTATTATAGTAAAATCATCTAGACCAACAAAGAATGAACTTTGATGAAATAGGAAAAATTGCAGCCATGATGCAACCAGAACTGGCTCTTGCTACTAGCACCTACCAACAGATCTTCAGTCTGCAGACTATGAACTTGCTAAATCACTTGTACCAGATAGACTACCTGAGGAAACACTGCGTCATCTGTCCTACGCTGAGAGACTGTTATGACAGATGGAGCCCAAAGTTATGGACTGGATAAACTTAACAGTCCTTTTGAAGGGATGGGCCATGGACTAAGGGAGTTACATCTATGTGTATGCATAAAAGTACATCAAAGGAAGAAAAAGTTGATGATTAATCAGAAAGTGTAGGATCTGGGCATGATGTAAATGGTATGGAATAAGGGGTGGATAATGTCCTGGTTCTGGCTAGGATAGAGTTAATATTTACCTGAGCTGGGTGGAGAACTGGAGCTGGTAGCCCCTATGGCTGGGATAGTTAACTAATTAGCTAACAGCTGGGGTTAATTTACCCAAATTAGCCAAAGGGCTATTCCATCCCATGTGGCATCATGCTCAGTATATAAGTGAGGAGGGTGCTGAAGGGAGTCTCCCTGCTACTTGGAAGAGACTGGGTGTTGAGATTTGTTGTGAGCTATTGTACTGTATTTGTGTTCCATCACTCTCTTGTTTTCTTCTGTCATTACTGTTAAATTTATTTTTTGTTCAGTCTCAACCCATGTGTTTGTTTTTTTTTTTTCTGGTTTTCTTTTGTTTACCAAATCTCCTCCTATTCTTTCAGAGGGTGGGGGGAGTGAGAGAGAGACTGCGTAGTCTGGTCCTGATCAGGGCTGAATTATGACAGTGTTCTGTACAGGGGCAACTGATACTGACACAGGTTGTTTTTTTGGTTTATCTGTGGTATTGCTTGCTGGGGTTTGAGTAGCTGCATGTCCATCATGGGAGTTCAAACAATTGCAGTGTCAGTAGTGGGGGCTGGGGTCGCTGCAGTGCCTGCCCTATGGACTGAAGTAACCGCTGTGCCCGTAGCGAGGACTGTGGTAGCTGCGGTGCCTGTCTTGGGGGCTGAAGTGACCGCAGCATCTGTAGTACTAGTGGGAGTGGCCACAGTGTCTGTAGCGGGGACTGGAGTAGCCACAGAGTTGTTGGGGTTGGAGTATCTGCAGTGTCTGCTGCTAGGGGTTATGGCAGCCACAGTATTCTTAAGTAGTTGTTTAAACTCAATCAAAATCAAGATCTGAGATAGCTGCAAGAGACCTGTCAACGTGAACACGGTGGCTGGAGTATCCCAAGGGTATTCAAAATTCTCAAAAGCTGTTGAAATTAGCGTGGGGAAGCTGTCCTCCTCCACGACCTGGCTTCCCAGACCAAAACAAGAGGTGTAATTCCAAACAAAACCCATGACATAGCTCCTGAAATACCCGGGTCGAGCTGTCGCTGCCTCTTCACTCTGCGTACTGCCCACTGCCACTGAATACAAATACAAAATTGGTCCCGTTACCAGTGATCTAATAAAACCAGACAGTGTCACACAGCACCGCAGAATGATATCTTTAATCACAGAAAAAATAAGTCATGCATAAAACGAACAAGTAGCAGCAGGTAGGGTGCTGCCCAATACAGCTCTAAAAACAACTCTGAGAGCAAAGAAAACAACATTGTGACCAGCGATGATCAAACCGACATATTGAATTGTCGTTGCCGGCTCTCTTGCCAGCAAACCAACCCAGGATGCACTGGAGCCCTGCCCCAGGGGAAGCAGGGCAGCACACGGATACTGTCAAGCTAAGCCTTTAATTTAATGCTGCGCAACACAGGGTTAAATACCCGTACACCTGCTACACATGTGAATGCACCCGCCCCCTGCGCCCATGGACCTATCCATGCCTAGCGCGCAAATCGATGTGGACCGCCACTCCTGTGTACATGCAGCCCCAAGTTGCAGCCCTTCCCGTGCACATGCAGCCCAGCCCTGCTCATAGCCTTGTTGCTAGGCTCTAAGTTCAGCCTTGCAACACCCACCTGTTTGCTAACGTTACCCCACAATTCCCCCCTTCTATGCTAAATCATCCTGGTCTAAACGCTGGTACTCTGGGGCAGATGCCGCCATAACATGGTCGTCTAGGGACCCCCTCAATCATAGTATGCAAGAACCGTAACAATAATGGAAACAAACAAAGCATTATCAAAGCAACTGCTAGGATTGTCAAACCTATAGACACAATATTTCTTAGCCATCTAGGTAAACTGAAGAGGTCTGGAAACTACCCCCAGTTCTTTTAGGGCTTTGACGTTGAATACCGACTGGGCAGCATGCGCACATGTCTTCTCCAAGGCCGAGGAGGCGTTCTTGCTGAAGTCCAAACAGCAGGAACCCTGGAGACCTAGGACTCCCTCTAGGTTGCTGCAACCAATGCCAGGCCTCGCAAGGGCATAATCTAATGCCAACTTCATTTGTGTCAGTCCTTCGTCGTGTGCTGCTAAAGCAGTCGCCAGTTCAGATATGGCGAGGGCTGTGTGGTTGGCATTCCCAAGAGCCCAACAGGCCACGCGCTATGCAAACCTGAGTAGGGTTGGTGTAGTTCGTGAACTGCTCCCAGAAATTAGTCGTTATCTCTGGCGTTGGAAGACTCACAATCAGGATCAATCCCACTAGGGTGAGCTGGAGAGCGCCACGCCGCTCGGTTACCCTGCCGATCCTCCAGCCACGGCTGTACCAACCGGGCCGGGATCCATCAGGTCCCTGCACCTGTGGAGATACAAGCATACCCTCGTCCCCATGTTAGCAAATCAGCGGGACCTTCCCAATGTGGGTTTTCCGGCAGGCGGTACCGGACCTTTGGGAGTGCCTTGCCCCCAAACAGCGGCTGACACGAGGAAAAATGATTTTGGATAGGGGAAACGGATTGGGGGTCAGCAAAGGACATATGTTTCAGTACCACAAGCGCTTTATCCACTAAGACCACTGGCGAACCCCTCTCTCCCCCCTCTCTTAAGCGTGTTAGCTGTGCTTTTGGGGTTCCGTGCATGTGTTCTACAATTGCCTGCCTGGTGCTGTTCAGAGGAATGCCAAATGTATGGCGGACTCCCCACATCTGCAGGAAGTGGCAAAATACCCGTGATCGATAATTTGGCCCATTGTTGGTCTTTATCTCCCAAGGTACCCCTAGGCAGGCAAAAGCCCGGTTCAGGTGTAGGATGGATTTCTGCGCCGTGGACGTCGTGAATGGACACACGAAGAGAGCTCGGGAGCAAGTGTCGACCACAACATGAATGTATTTGAGACAGCCAAATGGCATGTACTCTGTGATATCCACTTGTCATACCTGGTTTGGAGCATACCCCCGGGGTTGATGCCTGGGTAGTATAAGGCCTGGTTCGGCTTTGCTGCTTGACATGCTGGACAGGCTGCTACTGTAGTCCAAACCTGTGAGATGGGCAGTCGGAACTGACATCGTATGGCGTGCGCGCCCTGATGTAGTATTCTCTGTATCATTTTTTGTAGGCAGGTGACCAAGCACGGAATGTTAATGATTATACCTAGTATGATGCCTAGTATCACAATTCTGATTTTAGCCAAGGATAGCAACCACCCAGTTTTGCCACACACAAGCTTAGCCAATAAAGTTACTGATCACACGATATATATATTCATGACTGCTAAGCAAAACTAAGTTTCACTACCTTCTAGTAATTTTCTACTACAGCATTCTTCTACTATTACAGACATAACAACTCCAGTAACTTTCTTATCTACAAAGCCAGTGACTAATGTTTTTTGCAAGCCTCTGTTGAAACAAGCCATAAATTCTGCTAACAATGTTTTGTATCTTAAAGCTTCCCTTCTCATTCCATGGCTTTCTTCCAGCGAGCATGATTGTATCCCTCTCCCAAGGTCAGTTTGCTTTCACTGACACCGTACTGGCTCAAGAAATACCCACATCTCCCCCTTTTTGTTTATGAGAAGAGGCTTGTTTCAACGCTTTATCTATTAAAGTCTGCACATATTTCAACACACACACAGAATACAGATCAAAATACAGATATAAAAAGCATGAATAAGCATCCTACAGCTATTTGTAATAAGCTTTTTATCAATCCACCAAAAGGATTTCTGAATATACCAAAATCATCACTTTGTTGCAGTTTTTGTACTCCTTTTTGCAAGTTTTGAATGCTTTTGTGAATAGATTCCGAATAATCAGACAGATTCATGCAGCAAAGCCCATCAAAATCCTGACAACCATGATTTTGTGCTAATAATAAAAAATCTGTTGCTGCTCTATTCTGTTACCAACCCGACTACACCAAAGACACCGCCGAGCAAGAGGATGATTATCAGCCGGGTCAGAGCAGAGAAAGGAGGCAGGCGCAGCATCTTCAGGGCGTCCCCTGTTGTAAATAAAGTGTGCTCTGGGTCCCTTCTCCCTCCTCCGCTCCGAGCCACCTTTGTTTATACCCTCAGCAGATTCAGTGAAAGAGTACTGACCAGACATTGCTCCATGCGCGGCCAATGCACACAACAAGGCCTGACTAGACGTTGCTGCATGCGTGGCCAGCACATGCAGCAAGGCCTGTCAAATATGTGCTCTGCAGGCTAACAGCGGTTCTGTTTTGTAAAGTAGCGTAGTGTATAAAATCTACATCAGTTAGCAGCGTTGATAGTGCCAATGCAGTTGCGTGCGTTTGCTTAGCAAGCCAACAGCCCAGTTAATTTAGCATAGCTAACGCCTGGGCACTTGCCACACCAGGTGCAAAGATAGAAGCAGCAATAATTTCACTTGGTTTCCAAAACCCTATATTATCTTGGCAATCAGATTCAAAGCTGTGTGTATTTCATTTAGGTCCTTTATACTGTCTGGATTTTGATGTTTTAGTGCTTGCATGATTACGTCATGCTGTATCGTTGTAATGTATAGGCCTTAAAGCATTTACAATCATTACCCCTCTAGAAACATTAGCTCTTGAATAGTTAAAAAAAAAAAATAGGCAGAAGTCCATCTTTACTGATCCCAAAAGTTCCATCTCTTGTAGTTCAGCACTCAGCACTCGCGGCTGCTCTTGTTTTACACAGAGTTGCCGTCCTACCATTATCTGGCAGATTGACCAAGCATGTTCTGAAAGGGTCACTTGCAGATGACACAGACAGACAAAGAGCGCTCCGCCCCGTGGCACCAGTCATAGTTACCCACATGTTTGTTCCTTCTGTGACCGATGTCCATGGGGCTGCCATACAGCTTGTTTAACAATTCAACGAATGCAAGGCGGCTTGGAGCACTGGTCGTACCCATCGTGCAGGGATCCACTTGTTCACTGCTCCTGTAGAGACACAAGCATAAACTTTCCCCCATGTCATAAGAGGAAATGTCCTTCCCAATTACCCGTTTCCAGATTCTTAACCATCACCGGAGCTTGCCCTCGGATGGCATCATGTAGAGTAGATGATCCAAAATGTTTCTGTATTGGGGAAGAATTGTCACTCCAACGATTTAGAAAATTGAGCACATGCATTGCTTTTGCTAACTTCTTTTGCAGATTTTCCTTCCATTTCCCTTTTTCTTTTTTTTTTTTTTTTAAACAGCATATTTTTAAGTGTACCATGGGCACACTCAATTATGGCCTGTCCAGTGGGGTTATGTGGGATACCAGTAACATGCTCGATGCCCCAAAGAGCAAGGAAGGTTTGGACTGCACGAGAAGCATACGCTGGCCCGTTATCTGTTTTTATACGCGTGGGAACCCCCATGAAAGCAAACGGTGACGTCCAATGTTGGCAAACATCTTGAGCACGTTCTCCTGTATGAGCAGAGGCAAACAATAAGCTGGAATGAGTATCAATAGTTACATGTACATATTTGTGTCGGCCAAATGATGGGACATGAGTTATATCAGATTGCCGTAATTCTTGAGAGCACAAACCGCGCAGATTAACCCCATATAAAGGTGGCATAATTGTGTTCTGGCAACTGCTACAGGAACGCACAATTGCCCGAGTTTGTTCCCGTGTCAGCTTAAATTGTCGTTGAAGGGCTGCAGAGTTTTGGTGATAAAATTCATGGGATAGCTTGGCCTGCAGGAGTGTGTGTGCAATGAGGGCCACATTAGTGAGAGCATCTGCTCTCGTGTTACCTTCTGTGACAGGTCCTGGAAGTGAGGTGTGAGCTCTCAGATGTACAAGGTAAGGATGATCCCACACTTGTAATACCGACAACAGCTGTTGAAACTGATCATACAACAAAGGATTATCAATTTCCCTTAACATTGCCCATTCAGCACATTGTGTTACATTGACCACATAGGCAGATTCAGATACAATATTGAGGGATTAATCTTTCCACTTATACAAAGCTCGTACCACCACTGCAAGTTCTACAATTTAGGTTGAACCTTCCACAATTGTATGTCATGATGCCATTTACCATTTTTCTTCCACACAATCATGGTCTTGTGCATTTTTGCTGATCCATCTGTAAATATTGTGTCGTAGTTCAGCCCCGATCGGGACCAGACTACGCAGTCTTTCTCTCACTCCCCCCACCCTCCAAGAGAATAGGGGGAGATAATATAAGGAAAAACCGCTCGAGGTTTGAGATAAGGCTGGGGAGAAATCCTTAAAGTTACCGTCACGGCCAAAACAGACTCGACTTGGGGAAAACTATTCATTTATTACTACAAACAGCAGGAGAATGAGACAGAGAACAAGATAATCTCCCTCCACCCCTCCCTCTTCCCAAGCTTAACATTATCTCTACTACCTTCCCCTCCCTGAGCAGCACAGGGGGGAAGATAGAATGGGGGTCGCGGTCAGTTCATCACACGTTGTTTCACGCCGCTGCTTCATGGTCAGGGGAAGAACTCCTCACATTCCTCCCCTGCTGCGTTGTGGGGTCCCACCCCTACGCCACAGTCCTTCGTGAAACTGCTCCGGCATGGGTCATCTCTTCCATGGAGTGCAGTCTCTCCAGAACAGCTGTCCCAGCGGGCCCTCCACGGGCCACAGCCGCCTTCAGGCATCCACCTCCCCCGGTGTGGGGTCCTTCATGGGCTGCAGGTGGATCTTTGCTCCTCTGTGGACCTCCATGGGCTGCAGGGGGACAACCTGCTCCACCACAGGCTGCAGGGGAATCTTGGCCAGGAGCCGCATTACTCCTCCCCCTCCTTCTTCACTGACCCTGGTGTCTGCAGCCGTTCCTCACAACAGGCTGGTAGATGTCTCTCAGGATCTTTTTTACATCTTATTCACTTCTCATCTCCTCTCCACTTCTTACAGCCAGGCCGGACCGAGTCGGGCCCCATCGGCTGCCTGGCGAGAGGCCAGAGGGTGAGGCCTGCAAGGCCCATGAGGCCTGCGCCTCCCCCTCTGCGCCTCTGCCCCCGCTCAGCTTCTTCACATCTTCTCTTCTCTCTTTTTTTTTTTTTTTTCTGTTTTCCCCTTCTTAAATGTGTTATCGCAGAGGCGTTATTACGGAACATTCTGCTACCAATCGGCTCGGCCTCAGCCAGCAATGCATCCGCCCTAGGCCCGGCCGAGTCCACTGAACTAAGGGGAGCGACTTCTAGCAGTTTCCTACAGAAGCTACGACCTTAGGCCCCCCCTCACTAAACAAAACCATGACATATTGTTAAGGCATTTTCTATGGGAGTGTAACTCAGATGAGTTGCTGGATACAACATTAATTCTCCTAAGAATTTCAGCATCGGTTGCTTAGGCCAATGAATGGAGATCTGTAGCAAAACTGTTTGCAATGCCGCTTGTGCTTCTGGAGTCAGTCTCCTAGGGGAGGTTAAATCTGAGTCTCCTTTAAGTATTTGGAATAGTGGAGAAAGCAATTCAGTCGAGAGGCCTAGAGCCGGGCGTACCCAGTTGATAGCTCCCAGCAATTTCTGCAAATTGTTTAAGGAAAACACTGTTTGAGGGATTTTTAACCTTTGCGGCCTAATTGTTTTTTCTATAATTTGCCAGCCGAGATACTGCCAGGGACACACCTTTTGAATTTTTTCTTGAACAATAGCCACTTTAAATCCACATAATGCACTGGTGATATCAGCAAGAACTCTGTCCACCAGAGCATCATTGGGTGCTGCAATTAAGATATCATTCATATAATGATAACTGAGGCTATTCCTATGCAAGCGCCTTACTGGTGTTATGGCCTGTGTGATATACCATTGGTAGACGGTTGGACTATTTTTCATACCTTGCGGAGGTACCGTACAATGATATCGCTGATTAGGTTCTCCCGCAATGATTGAAGGCACAGAAAATGTGAATCGTGGAGCATCTTCAGGATGTAAAGTTATAGTGAAAAAACCAATCTTTTAAATTAATAATGATAACATTCCAATCTCAAGGTATCATTGAAGGAGATGGTAACCCCTTTTGCAAAGGTCCCATATCCTCAATTACAGGATTTAAGGGCAGTAAATTTGGTAAGAGTCCTCATTTACCCGATTTGTCTGTATTACAAACACAGGTGTATTCTAGGAACTGTCTGTTGGCTTTAGATGTCCAAGTTGTAATCGCTCGTCAACTCACTCATTCAAATGGTGCAGCTTTTTTTCTTGCTAAAGGCCACTGGTCAACTCAGACGGGAGTATCTGTACCCATGGCAGTTTTTGGATAAACTGCCCCCACCCTGCTGTATGGGGTGGGGGGTGGGGGGGGGGTTGCGCCTGGCGGAGGCAAGAGATCCTTAAAGCCACTGTCACAGGCAAAACAGACTCGACCTGGGGAACATGATTCATTTATTACTAAAACTAAAGCAGGATAATGAGAAAGGGAACAAGACAACCTCCTTCCCCCCCCCCTTCCTCTTCCCGGGCTTAACACCATCTCCATCTCCTTCCCCGCCCCCTGAGCGGGACTGGGCGGGGGGGGGCGGGAAGAGGGAATGGGGGCCACGGTCGGCCAATCACACGTTACCTTATGCTGCAGTTTACTAAGAGGAAACCTACAATAATAACAAAATATAAGAACATTAATATATACAAAATGAACAGTGTACAATCTCTCACCACCCGATGTCCAAATGAACGATACTCTGTCTGTCTTTTGCCCAGCTTCCCGCACCTGCACGTTAACGAGACTTGGAAAGCCAGACAGTGTCCTTGGTCTCATTCACAACAACCCTTATCACCAGAGCATTTTATCAACATTCTTCACACACAAAATCCAAAGCTTCTGAGAGGAAAATTAACTCCATCCCTGCTGAAACCAAGACAGTATTCACCCCTTATTTCATACCATCTACTTCATGCTTATACGCACACACACACAAACATGCCACCTCTATAACAAGGAAGCTCCAAAGACTGCAGGCTCCTTTTCCGCATCTATGGCACCTGGATCAAAGGGATTTTCTGGCTCGCTGTTAGTCTTTGTTTCCATGGACGAAGGAGCGGACGGGGTAACGGGTGCTTTTGGATCTCCTTTCTGCGTGTGATTCTTCAAGGCTTCAAACATTTCACGCCACACCGGTAATAACTTTGGAACAGCAGGGTTGTTATAAATGAGTTGAGTCCCAAAACAGGATTCCAATTATAGTTTCCAATTTATTGAATAGAAACAAGCAAACAGTGCTGGGTGCGCCGGGAGTCTTCGCTCCACCAAGACGCACACCCCTTTGTTCACAGTTACAGTATTTATAACCTCTCCCCCCCCATCCTGCCTGTCTCCTTTTTGGGAGCTCACAATCTACACTCCATTGGTTACTCACACCGTTCGCAGCAGGTACTGATTGGCCAAGAGCGTATCACTAGCCACTATACAGGTGTTTATTGGCTAAAAGTACAGAAGCGGCTGGTCCCATATTTGGGGTTGTTTACGTGCCCGTGGTCATCAGCCCCCAGCCCGCTTTTCCCGCCTTTTGTTCGCTCCATTGTCAAGTGTCCTTCTTATGCAAGCAGCGCTGTTAAGCAGGTAAAATCCTTAATTATGTCAAACTACTAAGGCAGGAGTGAATCCTGCCAAGCACATTTTTAATAACTTAAATAAACCTCCCAAAGACATTTACAACTTTAAACAAAACTTATACATTACCTATACAGTTACAAAAAAAATGGGCTTAGAACTATGTACCTATCTTCCTGTTTCCCCTAAGCCTGTGGCTATATAAGAACAAACAGAATAATCAAAGATTCCATATACAAAGAGGATCACATTTCACCATGCAACCCTAGTATTGCTTCACATTAACACGAATCAGGTGAACATATCTCACAAGGGTCACCCCATGTTACACAGTCCCACAGTCTAATACCTATGGTGTTCCAGGAGCCCACTGTATATATATTACGGAGGTCAGCATTTGATATGTGAGCGGACACCCAAATCAACAAGCTCTTCAGGTCAGTGTTATTAATAGCACAGTCCTGTTCCTCTAACACTTTTTTTAGACTCGTTAACACTGATTTATGTTCCTTTGAAGCAGTGCTTCTCGTCGTTATGGTCTGGAGGACCGCGGCTCTATCACCCACCGCTTTATCCTTGGTCTCAGGGACCGCGGCTCTTTTCCCCACCGGAAAAGCACTAGGACCCCGCTCCACGTCCTGCGACTCCTCGGGCGCCACCTCGAAACTGGCTCCCACCTCACTATCACCCCTCCGCGAATTTACAAGTGGTGGAGCCGATGGGGCAGAAGGAGAAACAGAGGGCATTTCTGTGTCCTCGTATTTGGGGGGTTGCTCCTTCGGTTCAGGGTCCTCCAGCAAGGAAGGCATGATACACGGGGGAGTACACCCACATTCCATCATCCCTTTATCACTGTCAGCGGCTCCCGGCCGAACCGGGCAGACCACCGGAGTGCCACCCCCTGTCCCCTCCACGCCGTCTCGACCCCGTTCGTCCCCCTCCCCTTCCGAGGGCCACCCTGCTCCTTTGATTGCAGTAAAAGCCGCAACCCAGACTTCACACGCCTCACGTGCCTTAGCCAGCAGTCTTTTCACCGAACCTAACGTATCCAACCGCGTCGCCACACCCTTCATTCCGACCTCCCCTTTTCCAACAATTCTTTCCCCACCGCCTGTAACCGCGCCACACCCATCACCTCTCCCGGCTTGTTAATCAAGCCCCTTTTCTGCATCCATAGGATTGTTATAAATGAGTTGAGTCTCAAAACAGGATTCCAATTATAGTTTCCAATTTATTGAATAGAAACAAGCAAACAGCACTGGGTGCGCCGGGAGTCTTCGCTCCACCAAGACGCACACCCCTTTGTTCACAGTTACAGTATTTATAACCTCTCCCGGTCCCCCCACCGTGCCTGTCTCCTTTTTTTGGGGAGCTCACAATCTACATTCCATTGGTTACTCGCACCGTTCGTGGCAGGTACTGATCGGCCAAGAGCGTATCACTAGCCACTATACAGGTGTTAATTGGCTAAAAGTACAGAAGCGGCTGGTCCCATATTTGGGGTTGTTTACGTGCCCGTGGTCATCAGCCCCCAGCCCGCTTTTCCCGCCTTTTGTTCGCTCCATTGTCAAGTGTCCTTCTTATGCAAGCAGCGCTGTTAAGCAGGTAAAATCCTTAATTATGTCAAACTACTAAGGCAGGAGTGAATCCTGCCAAACATTTTTAATAACTTAAATAGACCTCCCAAATACGTTTATAACTTTAAACAAAACTTATAGAACTATGTACCTATCTTCCTGTTTCCCCTAAGCCTGTGGCTATATAAGAACAAACAGGATAATCAAAGATTCCATAAACAGAAAGGGCCACATTTCACCATGCAGCCCTAGTACTGCTTCACATTAACACGAATCAGGTGAACATATCTCACAATCCCCCATCTTCTTTTTGTTGGTATTGATTGGTGTCTTTGTTTCCAATCGTGCCAACACTTGCCGAATTGATGTTAATTCTGGATCCTCTTTTGTTTTTACCATCATCAGGGAATGGTTTCTTTCTTTCCCTGGTTCTGGATCAATAGGTATCACTGAATGTATTAGCTTAGTAAAGCAAGGTATTAAACATGGAATTATTAATAATCCTCCACATATCCCCAATATAACTATTCCAATTTTCGTAAGACAATCACCCCCCATAAAATCTCCCCATACTTCCCCTAAATTGATTCCATTCCAAGTCTGAACTGGAACATGGACAATTTTGTTCATTTCCTTTACAAGCTCAGTTATAGCTTTTCCTTCATCATCAATTTCTAGACATCAATTACTAAGATTAAATTTTTCACAAACGCCCTGTCGTAGTTCAGCCCCGATCGGACCAGACTACGCAGTCTCTGTCTCACTCCCCCCACACTCCGAGAGAATAGGGAGAGAAAATATAAGGAAAAACGGCTCAAGGTTTGAGATAAGGACAGGGAGAAATCCTTAAAGTTACCATCACGGGCAAAACAGACTCGACTTGGGGAAAAGTATTCATTTATTACTACAAATAGCAGGATAATGAGACAGAGAACAAGATAACCTCCCTCCACCCCTCCCTCTTCCCAAGCTTAACATCATCTCTACTACCTTCCCCCCCCCCGAGCGGCACAGGGGGGAAGAGGGAATGGGGGTTACAGTCAGTTCATCATATGTTGTTTTACGCCGCTGCTTCATGGTCGGGGGAAGAACTCCTCACATTCCTCCCCTGCTCCATTGTGGGGTCCCTCCCACGGGCCACAGTCCTTCGTGGAACTGCTCCGGCGTGGGTCATCTCTTCCACGGGTGCAGTCTCTCCAGAACAGCTGTCCCAGCAAGCCCTCCACGGGCCACAGCTGCCTTCAGGCATCCACCTCCCCCGGTATGGGGTCCTTCACGGGCTCCAAGTGGATCTCTGCTCCTCCGTGGACCTCCATGGGCTGCAGGGGGACAACCTGCTCCACCATGGTCGTCACCACAGGCTGCAGGGGAATCTTGGCCAGGAGCCGCATTACTCCTCCCCCTCCTTCTGAACTGACCTTGGCGTCTGCAGCCGTTCCTCACAACAGGCTGGTAGATGTCTCTCAGGATCTTTTTTACATCTTATTCACTTCTCATCTCCTCTCCACTTCTTGCAGCCGGGCTGGACGGAGTCGGGCCCAGTCAGCTGCCTGGCGAGAGGCCAGAGGGTGAGGCCTGCAAGGCCCATGAGGCCTGCGGCTCCCCCTCTGCGCCTCTGCCCCCGCTCAGCTTCTTCACATCTTCTCTTCTCTCTCTTTTTTTTTCTGTTTTCCCATTCGTAAATACGTTATCGCAGAGGCGTTATCACGAGACATTCTGCTACCAATCGGCTCGGCCTTGGCCAGCAGTGGGTCCGCCCTAGGCCTGGCCAAGTCCCCTGAACAAAGGGGAGCGACTTCTAGCAGTTTCCTACAGAAGCTACCACCTTAGGCCCCCCCTCACTAACAAAACCACGACACGCCCCCTTGTGCTAGTAAATAATCTAAAGCTAAGTGATTTTGATATAAGGCAGTTCTCATTTTAGTGTTCTGTTTTTGCAATTAATCCAAGTGCATCTCTGGTTTTATTTACAACTATTTCTACTATAGCTTGTAACCTTATTATTCTATTAAGCATACATATTGGGGTTCTGTAGCCCCAGGATCTGTTTTCTGCCCATGTAGCTGGATCATAATAGGCAATGATTCTTTCAGGAGGCCATTCATTATCTTTCCAATTTCCAATCTGTAAGTCTCGCTTATGGTGTCTTTTTCTTAATTCTTCGGCTTCAGTATACACCTGAACCCCTAGCCATTCTCCCCTATTTATGGGTAACAGGAAAAAACTGTGTCTTATAGTTCCTAATACACAGGATCCTGTCCAATTCTTTGGAAATATGCATAAGCTGATTTGCCACAAATCCAATAATGTCCTTCAGGAGTTGGCCAACCATTTGGTATATTTGTTCCATTGGTCCAATTCTTAAATTCATTATTTATTTCCAGGGGGTTTCCCCACTTATCCAATTATTCTGAGTTTCATTCTTGTCGTAGTTCAGCCCCGATCAGGACCAGACTACGCAGTCTCTCTCTCACTCCCCCCACCTTCCGAGAGAACAGGGAGAGAAAATATAAGGAAAAACGGCTCGAGGTTTGAGATAAGGACAGGGAGAAATCCTTAAAGTTACCGTCATGGGCAAAACAGACTCGACTTGGGGAAAACTATTCATTTATTACTACAAACAGCAGGAGAATGAGACAGGGAACAAGATAACCTCCCCCCACCCCTCCCTCTTCCCAAGCTTAACATTATCTCTACTACCTTCCCCTCCCCGAGCGGCCCAGGGGGGAAGAGGGAATGGGGGTTGCGGTCAGTTCATCACATGTTGTTTCATGCCGCTGCTTCATGGTCGGGGGAAGAACTCCTCACATTCCTCCCCTGCTCCGTTGTGGGGTCCCACCCCTACGCCACAGTCCTTCATGAAACTGCTCTGGCGTGGGTCATCTCTTCCACGAGGTTCAGTCCCTTCAGAACAGCTGTCCCAGCGGGCCCTCCACGGGCCACAGCCGCCTTCAGGCATCCACCTCCCCCGGTGTGGGGTCCTTCACGGGCTCCAAGTGGATCTCTGCTCCTCCGTGGACCTCCATGGGCTGCAGGGGGACAACCTGCTCCACCACAGGCTGCAGGGGAATCTTGGCCAGGAGCCGCATTACTTCTCCCCCTCCTTCTTCACTGACCTTGGCGTCTGCAGCCGTTCCTCACAACAGGCTGGTAGATGTCTCTCAGGATCTTTTTTACATCTTATTCACTTCTCATCTCCTCTCCACTTCTTGCAGCCAGGCCGGACCGAGTCGGGCCCAGTCGGCTGCCTGGCGAGAGGCCAGAGGGTGAGGCCTGCAAGGCCCATGAGGCTCGCGCCTCCCCCTCTGCGCCTCTGCCCCCGCTCAGCTTCTTCACATCTTCTCTCCTCTCTTTTTTTTTTTCTGTTTTCCCCTTCTTAAATGTGTTATCGCAGAGGCGTTATTACGGAACATTCTGCTACCAATCGGCTCGGCCTTGGCCAGCAGCAGGTCCGCCCTAGGCCCGGCCGAGTCCACTGAACTAAGGGGAGTGACTTCTAGCAGTTTCCTACAGAAGCTACCACCTTAGGCCCCCCCCTCACTAACAAAACCACGACAATTCTATAGGTAACCTCCTTCACACTCCAGATTACCTACTTGACTCCCATTGTCCCTTAAATTTTGCCAACAACTTTTTCCAATTATACTTGTTTGGAGTACCCATCGTTGTTTCCTATTACCTTTTCCCATTGTTTTCCGTATTTGGGGTTCACTTATGTTGCTTTCCATAGCCTCCCATGGCCATAGTTCACCTTGATTTGTTCCACCACAAACATAACAGTTAGTTACATTTAATGATTTAGCTATGTTTTATGCAAGATTCACAAATATATTTTTAGCAACTTTGGGAATTTCATAATTCACTCCTGTTTCCATCTCATGATAAAAAGAGTTAAACAATAACTGGTGTTTTATTGATTTTCTAGACTTTAATTTTTTTTTAAATTCAAAACAATGCCTGGGTCTTCTCCTGTCCCATAGATTTCATTTGTTCTAATTTCCACCTCATATTGATAAGGGAGTTCTTTTGGATCATAGCATACAGGTTTTTTTTCTACAAGGTATATTACGTCCGGTTATTAATAGAATCATAGAATCACATGGTTGGATGGGACCTATAAGATCATCTAGTCCAACCGTCTTCCCACTACCGTTGCTGCCACAGCTACTAAACCATATCCTGTAGCTTCTCATCAAGCCGCCTCTTGAACACTGCCAGGGACGGAGACTCCACCACCTCCCTGGGCAGGCCGTTCCAGTGCCTTACCACTCTTTGAGAGAAAAAGTTTTTCCTCAAGTCCAATCTAAACCTCCTCTGGTACAACTTGTGGCCATTTCCTCGGGTCCTGCTTGTTGCCTGGGAGAAGAGGCCAAACCCCTGCTCATCACAACCTGCCTTCAGGAAGCTATAGAGTGCAATGAGGTCTCCCCTGAGCCTCCTCTTCTTCAGACTAAACAATCCCAACTCTCTCAGCCGCTCCTCATAAGACTTGTGCTCCAGACCCCTCACCAGCTTTGTTGCCCTTCTCTGGACACGTTCCAGGGCTTCAATGTCTTTCTTGTAGTGAGGGGCCCAAAACTGAACACAATACTCAAGGTGCGGCCTCACCAGTGCCGAATACAGGGGGATGATTACCTCCCTGCTCCTGCTGGCCACACTATTTCGAATGCAGGCCAGGATGCCGTTGGCCCTCTTGGCCACCTGGGCACACTGTCGGCTCATGTTCAGCTGAGCATCAACCAACACCCCCAGGTCCCTTTCCTCTTCACAGTCCTCCAGCCACTCAGCTCCGAGCCTATAGCGCTGCATGGGGTTATTGTGGCCAAAGTGCAGGACCCGACACTTGGCCTTGTTGAACCTCATGCCATTCAGCTCAGCCCAGTGATCCAGCCTATCCAGATCCCTCTGAAGGGCCTCTCTACCCTCAGGCAGATCAACACCGCCACCCAACTTGGTGTCATCTGCAAACTTACTGAGGGTACACTCAATCCCCTCGTCTAGGTCATCAATAAAGATATTGAACAAGATGGGCCCAAGTACCGACCCCTGGGGGACACCACTTGTAACAGGCTGCCAGCTGGACTTGACTCCATTAACCACCACCCGCTGGGCACGGCCCCCTAGCCAATTCTTTATCCAAAGAAGGGTATACCTACCCAGTCCACAGGCAGCCAGTTTCCCTAGGAGAATACTGTGAGAGACCGTGTCAAAGGCCTTGCTGAAGTCCAGGTAGACCACATCAACAGCCTTTCCTTCATCCACCAGTCTGGTCACCCAGTCGTAAAAGGAAATGAGGTTGGTCAAGCACGACCTGCCTTTCGTGAACCCGTGCTGGCTGGGCCTGATCCCCTGGATGCCACTCATATGCCGAGTGATCTCACCCAAGATGATTTGCTCCATAACTTTCCCAGGTACTGAGGTCAGGCTGACAGGCCTGTAGTTCCCCGGATCCTCCTTACGGCCCTTCTTGTAGATGGGAGTCACATTGGCAAGCCTCCAGTCCTCCGGGACCTCCCCAGATAACCAGGACCGCTGGTAGATGGCCGAGAGCCACAGTTTCCCAACTTCTGACCCTTACAGTCATAAATAGTATGATAGACCAAAGTCAGGAAGGTTATTCTTCCCCTCCTTGTGGTCACTACACACTGACTACAGTTACTCACTGTCATCACCAGAGTCAGGAAGCTCACCCCTAACACGGTTAAAAGAGGTCCGGTTAGGGCCATAGTGCTCAGTAGTCACGGCCCGAAGGGGTTACAGCCCTTGGCAGACTTCTTTAAACCACAGCACCGGTTCCCACTCCAGTCTTGCCCTCTCCTTTACCTTTTGTGTTCCAAAGGGGTGGTTCCTTTAAGGGTCAAATGGGATCAGAAAGTAATTCCTGTGCGGTTGTTAACCATCCTTTTAAAACCTGTATGTTATGCCCCAAAAATTTATACTTCCTCTACACCAGTCTTCAATATATTTTAAAAGAACCTTTGTTATTATAATGTTTACTTAGAACCTTTTCAGATTGCTACAGGAGTTGCCACAATGAAATTTCCCAGTTACTTAGTTTATTGAGGTGTTTAATTCTGTTGTCGGCAGCCTTGATTCAGGTTCACTTTCGTTGTAACACTAGTTTGGTCTCCCCTGGTCTCGAAGTCACAGTCCACTCAGAAATGGGTCCTTTAACTGGTGATACGTGAGTCCACCCCTTCTCTGCAGTCCGGATGGCAGTATCTGTTGTTAACAAGACAAGAAAAGGTCCTTCCCATAGGGGAGATAAGGTTTCTCCTTTCCATGTTTTTATTAGAACTCTATCCCCAGGTCTAAATTGATGGATGGCAAATCCCAAGGGTGGCGTTTGAGCCATCATTCCCATTTCCCTTAGTTCCTTTAGTCTCTCCCCAATAGCAGTTATATATTTTTGCATATCATGATCTTCAACTATATTGTTTCCCAGGGGCATCCCCTGAGAATATGGCATTCCGTACAACATTTCGTATGGTGATAATCCAGTCTCACTATGAGGTTTTGTTCTTATGTTCAAAAGTGCCAATGGTAAGCATTTTGTCCAAGGCATTTGGGTCTCAATCATTAGTTTAGCCAATTGTTGTTTTATTGTTTGATTCATCCTTTCTACTTTCCCTGAGCTTTGTGGATGCCATGGAGTATGGTATTCCCACTGAATACCTAGTGATTGGCATAATAGTTTTATTATCTTAGAAGTAAAGTGTGTGCCCTGATCGGAATCAATGTACTGGATTATCCCATATCTAGCTATCAGTGTTCCAATAAAATTTTTACCACCATCTGTGCTGTGGCTCGGGCTACAGGGTAAGCTTCTACCCATTGTGTTAAATGATCCACTATCACCAATAGATATTTTATCCTCCCCACCTTGGGCAATTCAGTGAAATCCATTTGTACTTGAACTTTTAATTTGGTTCATCCCATTAATCAATGCTTATAATTTGGTCCATCCCATTAAATGTAATGTATGACTACCATTTGCAGTGGTTTGCATTTATGTTTGCATGTTTGTATATGCTGGAATTTTACAAAGGAAGCAGTGAAAAAGGCTAACTCATGATCCTAATTAGCTGTCCCACAATATGCTTTTGAATGAGTTTTGAGCTCTCCAGACATGTCAGTTCCTTCTGTAAAAGGAAGTTAAGCCATCTTTCCCATGGGCCTGATACAGCAAATGATACGTGTTTGCCAAAGCAACTCTTCGGAGTCTGAACGACGTGAGGGGATTTGGAAATAGGCAGGTCTTTGAAATAAGATTTTAAAAATTAGTAGCTATTAATATTCTCACTTGAACTATAAGCATTTTTTATATAGAGAGATGCTGGACAAATTTAGTACATCCTTGAACAACCACCTGAACTAAGTACAGTATATAAATTAGAGGATTGTTATGGGCAAAATGTACAAGGCCCTAAACCTAGACTTGAAATAGCACCATAACAACTGACCTCAATACTGTCAAGTGCACCTACTTAATAAAAGTTTCAGAACAAGGCACAATACACTTGAAAAAATCTATTGCACTTTAGGAGATTTTCGCCATTTTCTATGCCACTGTAGATTAGTTGTTAACTGCTCTGGCCACAAAGTCAGCACAGAAATTCCAAGTGGCAGAGGCATTTTTCTGGTGGACAATACTTATCTTTGGCCAGATTTAGCATAAACAGACTATAAATACAATGGAAACCTATCCCAAATTTTTCCAAAAGTGTGGACTACCCCATATGCATATTTAGAATCTGTAAATATAGTCCCCTTGACTCCGAATACTCAAGTTTAATTCCAAAATCAGGTCCCTTCCTAATAAATTGTATTCTGCCTTAGGGAGTAAAAGTAAATCATTAAGGCAAATTTTCTTTTCTGTTTCCACTTCCACTTCCTTCAAAATAGGCACTTTAAAAGGCTTTCCCTTTGCCCCCACCACTGAAATACTAAAAATAAAAATAATAAAAATTTCTTCCCCATGGGGACCAATCAATAGTTCTATCAAGGGCTCTGCTGATGCCGAAGTCCCCAGAAGACACAGCCCCCGACACCCCCACTCTTCTCTAAACACCCTCTCATCTCGCTCCCGCCCAGCACCGGCTGCTCCTCATCCGCCAGATCCCGAGGCTGGGAAGCAGACAGGAAGCAGCGGTGGGATCAGCCCCGAGCTCAGCTCCTCCTTTCTCTCTCCTTCCACCCAACGATTCTCCCTCGCCAGAGCGGGAGCCGAGCAGCCGGCCAGCTGAGCCGCACAGGCGCTGCCGGACCACAACCGCTCGCTCCCGCCCCGCGTCCCAGCTCCCAGCGACAGGGACCCAGCAACAAAGCCAAATGTTTACAACACATTTTGTCATTCCTGGCACTCCCGGACCAAGGTGTTATAGTTTATCTGCCCTCTTTGTCCAAGTAACTGACAGAGATTGGCCAATTAAAAATTTGGTTTATTAAAGCAAGCGACCAGTAAGCAAAACAGCACTGGGCGGCCGGGGAGTCTCCTGCTCCGCCAACGGCGCGCGCCGAGATAGCAAACCGCCCCATTCTTATACAGTAAAAACAATAAATATTTCGTTGATGCTTATACATATTCATTACCTAAACCCACCTACTCTCGCTTCGTATGTTAATTAGCTTATCAGTCCTTCGCGCTTGCGCAAATTCTCCCAGGAATTGTGGGCGAGGGTCTTCGGGGGTCTTTTGGGAGGAAGGCCGTAGGTCTTCTTCATGGTGTACTTTTCACCTTTGCCTGGAATGTGCTGTTCCCACAAGTTGGCAGTGTCCTTATCAGTCTGAGCCGATTCGTGTCCTTCTTGAACAAGGAGATTTATGTGATGGGTGCCATCCTGTTTTCGAATCCTTGCTCCTTTTAATCACTCCCTCACTCCCTCGAGATAATGTGAGACTGTTTCTTGCTCCAAACCAGACTTCCCCCTCCCACTAATTGCTTCTTCAAACTATATGGTTAGAAAGTTACTGGTTTTATACCCTTCATCTTTATGAGCCCCCCCCCGCTCCCTCCTTTTGCAGTCCTGCATGCCGTTTTTACATAGCCAGGTGCCTGTGGCTGACCTTGTGTATTTAATGTAACTTTCTTGTGGCCGACTTTGTGTATTTCATATAACTCTCCATTGTTCTGACAAGGTTTGATGAACAAACAGCTCACAGTTTATTACAATCCCCCCTTTTTCTTTTCACTATTTTGTTCATCAAATCGCTTAAGCACCTGCTGGCTCAAAATGAGGGTCTCCTCCACCTCCGGTATTCCTCCCAGAGGTTCGTGCTTGGCTCTCATCAGCATCAAATGAGCTGCTTCTAATCTGTTTTTTACAATTGTAACTACTCTATTGAATATACAGGGTCCAAAAGTTAATACCAGTATTAATATAATCAAGGGTCCTGCAATGGTAGATAGTAATGTGGTAAGCCAAGGAGAGTGGTTAAACCAGGACTCATACCAGCTTTGTTGCGTTTCTTGTTCTCGGTTTCGTTTTTCTAGGCCTTCCCGAAGTTTTGTCATAGTGTCGTAGTTCAGCCCCGATCCGACCAGACTACACAGTCTCTCTCTCACTCCCCCCACCCTCCGAGAAAACAGGGAGAGAAAATATAAGGAAAAACGGCTCGAGGTTTGAGATAAGGACAGGGAGAAATCCTTAAAGTTACCGTCACGGGCAAAACAGACTCGACTTGGGGAAAACTATTCATTTATTACTACAAACAGCAGGAGAATGAGACAGAAAACAAGATAACCTCCCCCCACCCCTCCCTCTTCCCGAGCTTAACATTATCTCTACTACCTTCCCCTCCCGAGCGGCACAGGGGAGAAGAGGGAATGGGGGTTGCAGTCAGTTCATCATACGTTGTTTCATGCTGCTTCTTCATGGTCGGGGGAAGAACTCCTCACATTCCTCCCCTGCTCCATCGTGGGGTCCCTCCCACGGGCCACAGTCCTTCGTGGAACTGCTCTGGCGTGGGTCATCTCTTCCACGGGTGCAGTCCCTCTAGAACAGCTGTCCCAGCGGGCCCTCCACGGGCCACAGCTGCCTTCAGGCATCCACCTCCCCCGGTATGGGGTCCTTCACGGGCTCCAAGTGGATCTCTGCTCCTCCGTGGACCTCCATGGGCTGCAGGGGGACAACCTGCTCCACCATGGTCGTCACCACAGGCTGCAGGGGAATCTTGGCCAGGAGCCGCATTACTCCTCCCCCTCCTTCTGAACTGACCTTGGCGTCTGCAGCCGTTCCTCACAACAGGCTGGTAGATATCTCTCAGGATCTTTTTTAACATCTTATTCACTTCTCATCTCCTTTCCACTTCTTGCAGCCGGGCTGGACCGAGTCGGGCCCAGTCGGCTGCCTGGCGAGAGGCCAGAGGGTGAGGCCTGCAAGGCCCATGAGGCCTGCGCCTCCCCCTCTGCACCTCTGCCCCTGCTCAGCTTCTTCACATCTTCTCTTCTCTCTCTTTTTTTTTCTGTTTTCCCATTCGTAAATACGTTATCGCAGAGGCGTTATCACGAGACATTCTGCTACCAATCGGCTCGGCCTTGGCCAGCAGTGGGTCCGCCCTAGGCCTGGCCAAGTCCCCTGAACAAAGGGGAGCGACTTCTAGCAGTTTCCTACAGAAGCTACCACCTTAGGCCCCCCCCTACTAAACAAAACCACGACACATAGTATCCCTTACAATCCCTGTGTGATCAGGATATACACAACATTGTTCTCCCAAGGCAGCACATAGCCCACCTTGTTGTAGAAACATTAAATCTAACCCCCTTCGGTTTTGTAGCACCACCTCTGATAATGATCTAACAGATTTTTCCAAGGCAGTTATTGATTGTTCAATTCTTACCAAGTCTTCGTCTACTGCTATTCTAAGTGATTGAAATTTCTGATTTTGTTGGACCAATGATGTTATTCCTGTGCCCGCGCCTGTTGCTCCTACAGCTATCAAAGTGGCTATTGTCAAAGCCGTAAAGGTAAATGGTTCTCGTTTCTTTAAGTGGTGACTCTGGGTATTCTGGTTATTATGCACAAATTCCTCAGGGTGGTATATGATCCAGGGGATTATCATCACTTGGATGCAATATTCCTCATATTCGTTGAACAATTTAAGAGATAAACAGGGAGTGATTCCAGTTTTGGAGCAGATCCATTTGGTGTTACGGGCTGGTATTAGCCAATCAGCAGGGGGCTTCCCTTTCAGGGAAGCTCTTATCTTGCATAATTTATTTTTCTCTGGGGGTACATTCCCAATACATCTCCCTTGTCCCGATACATGTTGCATCGTCAGGCCTGGTTTTCGACCTTCAGAATCCTATAAACATTGTATTGGGTTTGAACCATTTACCCTTTTCGCCTTTGAGTGGATGCCTATTGCCTCATAGAAGGGAGGTCTAGTATCGTAACACAACCAGCAATGTTGGGTAAAATGTTGTCCTGGTTGGTTACAATACGATTTCCCAGGGTTAGAGCTCGGGCATAGATAAAATGGTGTACCTTCATTTTTACACGCTCCATCTACTGGCGCTAACTGACACAGAGTGGTCTTAAAGGCAGGGGCCCCTGGAGTTATTATAGTTTGTATGACTTTATCATCATCATTGCCCACTTGATGCAGTGTCCATTCGAATGGCTGATGAGCTTGGTGGCTCAGTTTCCCCCATGTTTGTGGTAACATTAAAAACAGAATAGTCAGGACGTACCGAAAAGGGTGAAGCCTCCAATTTTGTTTTAAGCCAATTTGACTAGTGCCTTTTTCCCATTTGGAACCTCGGGGCCTTTTCACTTGGAGGGCCTTTAAATCATCTGCAGTGACAGGGGTCAGTTCTCCACAGCACCTTGTCCCTCCACCTCGCTCGTCAACTCGGTTGCTTCGAGCTACGAGGAATGTCATCTTCTTGGTGGCAAGGACAATCTTCAGGAGAAATGTGATAGTGAATCGGCCCTCACTTATTTATTTTCTGTTCGGCTCCCGATTCTCCTGGGAGTAGCACTTTGGTATTTTATTTTTAAATTGTTTAAACGAGGCTACTCCTATTTTCGGCACTTCCAAAGATATGTAAGTTCCTTCCCTGCTACTACCAAACTTATTACTACAATTAATATGAACTATGTGACACATCACTTTTCTTAAAGGATCATATATATAATGATAATTACAATTACAACCACAATTCTGATTTCAATATAGTCCTTACGTATCCATGTATTTTCCAGGTCTCCAAGTGTGGTTCTTCTGTAAAAAAAAGGTTAACAAGCGAAGCGTCTCCGCCTTACCGATACATGTTCATTGCTCAGTTCAATTTATTAGTCTGTCTTTTTCTTCGCAGTTTTAATTTCAAGGTATTCGGGTCTCCAGAGCTCTCCCACTGCTCCTCGGAGATGGGTCCTTTTACCCGGCTGGCATGGGTCCACCCCCGTTCAGCAGTCCGGATGGCGGTTTCTGTAGTGAGTAAAACAAGATAAGGCCCTTCCCAGCGGGGAGTTAGTGAGGACTCCTTCCATGACCTAATTAAAACGTTATCTCCAGGTTGTATATTGTGTATTGCAATGTCCAACGGAGGCCTTTGTACTGCTAAGCCTTTATCTCGCAATTGTTTCCTCATAGACATGAGTTGGATTATGTACTGTTTCAGTTGTAAATTTTCAGCCTGGGGATGATCTCGGGGAACCTCCAAATCATAAGGCATTCCATATAGCATTTCGAAAGGGGAGATTCCCACATCCGTGCGAGGTTGGATTCTAATATTTAATAAGGCTAAGGGAAGGCATTTTACCCAAGATAATTTGGTCTCCATCATTAATTTGGTCAGTTGTTTCTTTATCTCACCGTTTACCCGCTCTATTTTTCCCGAACTCTGTGGGTGCCAGGGTGTATGATATTCCCACTTGGTCCCCAAAGCAGTAAAAACTTCTTTTATGATTTTTGAAGCAAAATGTGGTCCCCTATCAGAGTCAATAGTTTCAATAGAGCCATACCTAGGTATCACATTTTCAAGCAATAGTTTTGTCACCGTTTGGGCAGTGGCCCTGACTGTTGGAAATGCTTCTACAAAGTGTGTTAAATGATCTATTATTACCAACAAATATCTATACCTGCCTACTTTCGGTAGTTCGGTGAAGTCTATCTGAATTTTGGCGAAGGGTCGGTGAGCCAAATCTCTTCCCCCTAATGGTCTTTCTCTTAATTGGTGCTTGTTCACTTTTTGGCAAATTAGGCAATCTCCAATTATTCTTTTTGCTATATTATATACCCCAATGCAAGCATATTTTATGGCAAATTGATCTACTAGTGCTTGAACCCCCCAGTGGGTGTTTTCATGGTACTTGCGCATGATTCTTATAGCCATAGTTTTTTAAATGACCTCTCGTCCATCAGGAAGTTCCCATTCTCCAGATTTGACTTCCCTTGCCCCCATTCGGACTAACTTGTCTTTCTCCTGCACAGGGAAGCTGTACAGGTGGTACTCTTCCCCATGCACACAACAAAACTGATAATTAGGATTCGCACAGCTACAATGAAGTGTACTCTTCCAACAATCCTTGCAAGGAAACTTTCTATCTTTCTTTTCCTTGAAGATCATTAAAGCCGCTCGTTTTGCTTCTTGATCTGCTAGATTGTTTCCCCTTGTCAGTGGAGTTAATCCCCGCTGATGCCCTTTTAAATGGACCACTGCTATTCCTACCGGCCTCCGTAAAGCCTGCAAAATTTCAATTATTAACTCCTGATGAACCAATCCCTTTCCCTGGGAATTTATTAAGCCTCTTTCTTCCCAAATTTTCCCAAATGTATGCACTATTCCAAAGGCATATTTGGAATCCGTATAGATGGTGCCGATTTTTCCTTCTAATAATTGTAAAGCTCTTAAAACTGCGTATAACTCGCATGCTTGAGCCGACCAACTGGGACTCAGGGGCCCTGATTCTATTACCTTAAATGTTTTTCCATTAATTATCGCATATCCAGATTTTCTTTTCCCCTCTATTACCCGGGAAGATCCATCTACAAAAAGTTTTTCCCCATCCTCTAGGTCTTCTTCCTCCAAATCTGGTCTAATTTTGGCTTGTTCTTCAATAGTGTGCAGGCAATCATGAGTTATTTCCTCTGACGGTTCCCCGTACAGAAATTGTGCTGGATTCTGTAAACCAGTAACTTCAAGTTCTAGTTTAGGTGAAGATATCAGGATACCCTCGTACTTCAGGAGCCTGGCATCAGTAATCCACTTTTCAGCTTTCTGTTGTAAAATTCCTCTAATATTGTGGGGCGATAATACTTTCAGTTCTCCCCCAAAGGTAACTTTGTGAGCCTCTTCCACTAGCAGAGCCGCAGCCACTATAGCTTGTAGGCAGATAGGCCATCCTCTGCTTACAGGGTCTAACAATTTAGAAAGGTATCCTACAGGCTTTTTCTTCCCTGCCCATTCTTGCACTAACACCCCATATGCTGTTCCTTCATCAACATTAATAAATAAATAAAATGGTTTCTTGACATCCGGTAAACTCAAAACAGGAGTGTTTACCAAATCCATTTTTAAAACTTCCAATTGTTCATCATCATCCTTAGACCATTTTAATAGGCCATCCTTAGATATCTTAGCATATAAAAATTTTACTTTCCTACTATAGCCTTCAATCCATTGTCTACAATATCCCAAAAGGCCCAGCAATTGTCTGATCTGTCTCTTAGTTTTTGGAGCCGGCAATGATAATATGCCCTGAACTCTTCCTGGGTCTAACTTCTTAGTTCCTTTACTCAGTCTGTGCCCTAAATATTTCACTTCCTTTTCGACAAATTGCAGTTTTGATTTCGACACCTTTAATCCCTGTAAACTTAAAAAATTTAACAACCTAATACTCTCCTCCCTAACTGCCTCCTCATCGCTGCCGGCCAACAGTAAATCGTCCACATACTGGACAAGGGTCACCCCCCCACCTAATTCGTACCCCCTCAATATTTGTTCTAATGCCTGTCCAAACAAATTTGGAGACTCGGTGAATCCTTGAGGTAAAACGGTCCACCGTAATTGTTGTTTTCTGTAAGTGTCCGGGTCTTCCCATTCAAAAGCAAAATAATCCCTGCAATCTTTCTTTAAGGGTGTCGTAGTTCAGCCCTGATCAGGACCAGACTACGCAGTCTCTCTCCCGCTCCCCCCACCCTCCGAGAGAACAGGGGGAGATGATATAAGAAAAACGGCTCAAGGTTTGAGATAAGGACGGGGAGAAATCCTTAAAGTTACCGTCACGGGCAAAACAGACTCGACTTGGGGAAAACTATTCATTTATTTTCTAAAATTAGCAGGAGAATGAGACAGGGAACAAGATAACCTCCCCCCACCCCTCCCTCTTCCCGGGCTTAACATTATCTCTACTGCCTTCCCCTCCCGAGCGGCACGGGGGGGGGGGAAAGGGAATGGGGGTCGCGGTCAGTTCATCACGCGTTGTTTTACGCCGCTGTATCATCATCAGGGGAAGAACTCCTCGCATTCCTCCTCTGCTCCAGCGTGGGGTCCCTCCCACGGGCCACAGTCCTTCGTGAAACTGCTCCGGCGTGGGTCATCTCTTCCACGGGGTGCAGTCCCTCTAGAACAGCTGTCCCAGCAGGCCCTCCACGGGCCACAGCCTCCTTCAGGCCTCCACCTGCTCTGGCGTGGGGTCCTCCACGAGCTGCAGGTGGATCTCTGCCCCTCCGTGGACCTCCATGGGCTGCAGGGGGACAACCCGCTCCACCATGGTCTTCACCACGAGTTGCAGAGGAATCTTGGCCAGGAGCCATATTACTCCTCCCCCTCCTTCTTCACTGACCTTGGCGTCTGCAGCCGTTCCTCACAACAGGCTGGCAGACGCCTCTCAGGATCCTTTTTACATCTTATTCACTTCTCATCTCCTCTCCACTTCTTGCAGCCGGGCCGGGCCGAGTTGGGCCCAGTCGGCTGCCCGGCGGGAGGCCAGAGGGTGAGGCCTGCAAGGCCCATGAGGCTCGCGCCTCCCCCTCTCTGCCCCCCGCTCAGCTGCTTCACATCTTCTCCCCCTCTTTTTCCTGTTTTCCCCTACTTAAATACGTTATCACGGGACATTCTGCTACCAATTGGCTCGGCCTTGGCCAGCAGCAGGTCCGCCCTAGGCCCGGCCGAGTCCACTGAACAAAGGGGAGCAACTTCTAGCAGTTTCCTACAGAAGCTACCACCTTAGGCCCCCCCTCACTAACAAAACCAGAACATTCCACCCCTCGCCTCTGCGAATTACGTATTTAAGTATTATAAGTAAAATACACACACATCAACAGAAGAAAATAGAATTCCCCGCACCAAAATCAAAATAATATCCTCACAACACCAACAGTGGGTAGACAATTAACAAACAATTCACCACTTATCCCTTCACCACAATCAGAACATAAATTCCCCATAATCATTTTGCTCTTTTGTCAAGTTCAATCCCTGTTTTGCCCGTTACTGCTCCCAATTAAACTCAATCCTTATCTCAAATTCCTCGAGCCCCACGTTGGGCGCCAAAATAACTGTCGTAGTTCAGCCCTGATCAGGACCAGACTACGCAGTCTCTCTCCCGCTCCCCCCACCCTCCGAGAGAACAGGGGGAGATGATATAAGAAAAACAGCTCAAGGTTTGAGATAAGGACGGGGAGAAATCCTTAAAGTTACCGTCACGGGCAAAACAGACTCGACTTGGGGAAAACTATTCATTTATTTTCTAAAATTAGCAGGAGAATGAGACAGGGAACAAGATAACCTCCCCCCCACCCCTCCCTCTTCCCGGGCTTAACATTATCTCTACTACCTTCCCCTCCCGAGCGGCACGGGGGGGGAAAAGGGAATGGGGGTCGCGGTCAGTTCATCACGCGTTGTTTTACGCCGCTGTATCATCGTCAGGGGAAGAACTCCTCGCATTCCTCCTCTGCTCCAGCGTGGGGTCCCTCCCACGGGCCACAGTCCTTCGTGAAACTGCTCCGGCGTGGGTCATCTCTTCCACGGGGTGCAGTCCCTCTAGAACAGCTGTCCCAGCAGGCCCTCCACGGGCCACAGCCTCCTTCAGGCCTCCACCTGCTCTGGCATGGGGTCCTCCACGAGCTGCAGGTGGATCTCTGCCCCTCCGTGGACCTCCATGGGCTGCAGGGGGACAACCTGCTCCACCATGGTCTTCACCACGAGTTGCAGAGGAATCTTGGCCAGGAGCCATATTACTCCTCCCCCTCCTTCTTCACTGACCTTGGCGTCTGCAGCCGTTCCTCACAACAGGCTGGCAGACGCCTCTCAGGATCCTTTTTACATCTTATTCACTTCTCATCTCCTCTCCACTTCTTGCAGCCGGGCCGGGCCGAGTTGGGCCCAGTCAGCTGCCCGGCGGGAGGCCAGAGGGTGAGGCCTGCAAGGCCCATGAGGCTCGCGCCTCCCCCTCTCTGCCCCCCACTCAGCTGCTTCACATCTTCTCCTCCTCTTTTTCCTGTTTTCCCCTACTTAAATACGTTATCGCAGAGGCGTTATCACGGGACATTCTGCTACCAATTGGCTCGGCCTTGGCCAGCAGCAGGTCCGCCCTAGGCCCGGCCGAGTCCACTGAACAAAGGGGAGCGACTTCCAGCAGTTTCCTACAGAAGCTACCACCTTAGGCCCCCCCTCACTAACAAAACCAGAACATTCCACCCCTCGCCTCTGCGAATTACGTATTTAAGTATTATAAGTAAAATACACACACATCAACAGAAGAAAATAGAATTCCCCGCACCAAAATCAAAATAATATCCTCACAACACCAACAGTGGGTAGACAATTAACAAACAATTCACCACTTATCCCTTCACCACAATCAGAACATAAATTCCCCATAATCATTTTGCTCTTTTGTCAAATTCAATCCCTGTTTTGCCCGTTACTGTTCCCAATTAAACTCAATCCTTATCTCAAATTCCTCGAGCCCCACGTTGGGCACCAAAATAACTGTCGTAGTTCAGCCCCAACGGGGACCAGACTATGCAGTCTCTCTCTCACTCCCCCCACTCTCCAAGAGAATAGGAGGAGATTTGACAAACAAAAGAAAACCAGGAAAAAAAAGAACCAAACACGCGGGTTGAGATTCAACAAAAAGTAAATTTAACAGTAATGACAGAAAAAAACAATAAAGTGATGGAACACAAATACAGTATAATAGCCCACAACAGATCTCCACAGCCAGTCTCTTCCAAGTAGGAGGGCCTCCCTTCAGCACCCTCCTCACTTATATACTGAGCATGATGTCAGATGGGATGGAATAGCCCTTTGGCTAATTTGGGTAAATTAACCCCAGCTGTTAGCTAATTAGTTAACTATCCCAGCCATAGGGGCTACCAGCTTCAGTTCTCCACCCAGCTCAGGTAAATATTAACTCTATCCTGGCCAGAACCAGGACAATGAGTTACTCCGGGAGGCGCAGAAAGTTTACGTTCGGAGAGAGGAAGAAACAAGCTAGGCTTTTGGTTGCAGCAGTAAGGGAAGGACAGAGAGGTCCTCCGCCCAGACGGAATACGAACCTTAACCCATCAGGACCCTCTGGAAAGGAAAGTAGGGACCAGAGAGGGGAGAAGGAAATGAGGACCTGTTTCTATTGTGGAAAGACGGGGCATATTAAGAAGGATTGTAGGAAGAGGATGATGGATGAGAGAATGTTTAAAGAAGATTAGAGGGGTCAGGGGCTCTATCTGCTGGGGACCCGGGAGAAAACTGAGCCCTTGATAAAATTAAAAGTGGGTCCCCAGCGACAAGAAATAGAGTTCCTAGTGGACTCTGGAGCAGAAAGATCTACTGTTCAAAAATTGCCCCGGGGGTGTGAGACATCCTCGGAGAAAGTAGAAGTTATTGGAGCAAAAGGAGAGCCTTTTGGGGTTCCCGTAATAAAAAATGTGGTTTTGGAAAGTGATTCTAAATTTGGGGTGGGGTCCTTGCTGTTAGTGCCTGAGGCGGACTATAACTTATTGGGCAGAGATTTAATGATAGAATTAGGGATTGGCTTAGAAGTCATAAAAAATGAACTAAGAATTAAGTTGTGTCCTTTACGGACAGTTGATGAGGGGAAAATAAACCCTGAGGTATGGTACACTCCGGAGACCATTGGAAAATTGGATATTGAACCTTTTTCAGTGACAATAAGAAACCCAGAAATACCAGTGAGAATAAAACAATACCCCCTACCGATGGAGGGGAGACGGATTGAAACCTGAGATTCAAAGGTTAATTGAAAAAGGAATATTAGAACCTTGCATGTCCCCTTTTAACACCCCCATCTTACCTGTAAAGAAACCTGATGGGACATACAGATTAGTGCATGATTTACGAGAAATTAACAAACGAACGGTTACCAGATTCCCTGTAGTGGCAAACCCTCATACACTTTTAAGCCAGCTGGGCCCCAATGATCAGTGGTATAGTGTAATTGATTTAAAGGATGCCTTCTGGGCATGCCCCTTTGTCATGGTTTTGTTAGTGAGGGGGGGCCTAAGGTGGTAGCTTCTGTAGGAAACTGCTAGAAGTCGCTCCCCTTTGTTCAGTGGACTCGGCCGGGCCTAGGGCGGACCTGCTGCTGGCCAAGGCCGAGCCAATTGGTAGCAGAATGTCCCGTGATAACGCCTCTGCGATAACGTATTTAAGTAGGGGAAAACAGGAAAAAGAGGAGGAGAAGATGTGAAGCAGCTGAGTGGGGGGCAGAGAGGGGGAGGCGCGAGCCTCATGGGCCTTGCAGGCCTCACCCTCTGGCCTCCCGCCGGGCAGCTGACTGGGCCCGACTTGGCCCGGCCCGGCTGCAAGAAGTGGAGAGGAGATGAGAAGTGAATAAGATGTAAAAAGGATCCTGAGAGGCGTCTGCCTGCCTGTTGTGAGGAACGGCTGCAGATGCCAAGGTCAGTGAAGAAGGAGGGGGAGGAGTAATATGGCTCCTGGCCAAGATTCCTCTGCAACTCGTGGTGAAGACCATGGTGGAGCGGGTTGTCCCCCTGCAGCCCATGGAGGTCCACGGAGGGGCAGAGATCTACCTGCAGCTCGTGGAGGACCCCACGCCAGAGCAGGTGGAGGCCTGAAGGAGGCTGTGGCCCGTGGAGGGCCCGCTGGGGCAGCTGTTCTAGAGGGACTGCACCCCGTGGAAGAGATGACCCACGCCGGAGCAGTTTCACGAAGGACTGTGGCCCGTGGGAGGGACCCCATGCTGGAGCAGGGGAGGAATGCGAGGAGTTCTTCCCCCGACGATGATACAGCAGCGTAAAACAACGCGTGATGAACTGACCGCGACCCCCATTCCCTTTTCCCCCCCCCGTGCTGCTCGGGAGGGGAAGGTAGTAGAGATAATGTTAAGCCCGGGAAGAGGGAGGGGTGGGGGGGAGGTTATCTTGTTCCCTGTCTCATTCTCCTGCTAATTTTAGAAATAAATGAATAGTTTTCCCCAAGTCGAGTCTGTTTTGCCCGTGACGGTAACTTTAAGGATTTCTCCCCGTCCTTATCTCAAACCTTGAGCCGTTTTTCTTATATCATCTCCCCCTATTCTCTCGGAGGGTGGGGGGAGCGAGAGAGAGACTGCGTAGTCTGGTCCTGATCGGGGCTGAACTAATCCCCTTTGCTGCCAGTCCTCCATCTTTTCTAATTTCTTCCGGATATCAATACATGACTTAGCCACAAACCGAGTTTTCAATAATGCTTGCCCTAAATCAGTGGTTGGATCTAACCTGGAGTACAATTGTAAACTCTTCCTTAGTCTTTCTAACCATTCTGTAGGGGTTTCATCTTTCTTTTGTTGTTCATTAAGTGCTTTGTTAATGTTTTGTCCTCGAGGAACAGCTTCTCTAATTCCCTGTATAATTATTATCCGCAAGTCGGACATGTGGCCTCTATCAACTTCATTCTGATTATTCCAATTAGGTCTCTGGATTGGCCACTTTATATCTGCTGCCGGACCCCCTTGATGTTGATGGTCCCATATCCTCATTCCAGCTCGTCTGATCATATCTCTCTCTTCAGACGTAAATAAAATACTCAAAATTGCTTGTAGCTCATCCCAGGTATATATATTAGGACCTAGGAACTGATCCAATCTTTCCGAGACCCCTAGGGGGTCTTCCAACAAACTCCCCATCTCTTTTAAATTCTCTCACATCCCCTGAGTTAAGTGGGATGGATACATACCCCATGCCAGGTTGAGGTCCCCCCATCGCAATTTCTCTAAGGGGATATAACTCTGCCCGCTCCTCCCTCCGTCTGGTTTGGCTACGGGTTACTACCCTATTTTCCTCAGGGGAACTAGGAGCAGAGTCATTCTCATACCTTGGTGCCACTAGTGGGGGGGGCGCCAAAGGCTGTGGAGGAGGGGGTGGTGGAATATAAGGGGGAGGTGAGGTAGGAACCCCTTCCTCGTCCTTCTGTTTCTTTCTCCTAGCCCCTTCCTTTTCCTTTAAGGGATATAGATTCACTCTGGTCTCTGACCCAATCCACAAATGTGCATATTCACTTTCTTCTAAATTAAAAGGTTCCTTTGAATGTATGTAGATGTTTAGGGCCTGGCAAATCCAATCTTCAAAGGACCCAAATACAGGCCAATATAGATGGTCCCTTCTAATTTGTTTACCACCCCAAACTTCCATGCAATAGTGAATCATTTTTACTTTATCCTTACCCTGCCTAGAGGGGTAATCATCCCAATGTTTAATCATTAAGCCTAATGGACTATCCAGTGGTATCTGCAGGAGCCTCACCTGGACCCCAGACCCACCCATGGGATCAGAGGGCTTGCTTTTCCTCTGTCCCATCTTCTGAAGCGCCTTCTTTCACTCACACACTCACTTTCCCTGGTTCGTGGCCCAGCCCCTCGCGGGGTTTGGGAACCGCACTACTGAGGGTCCGCACTCACTTCGCCCGGTGGACTACTGAGCCCAATGGACGTCTCACACAAGCACGCTTCAGGATACCCAACCCCAACCGAACGGATAACCAGCCTATACTCACGCGTCCTGCGTCTTCGTCCGGGGCTTCGTGCACAAAGATTATGGGGTTAACTGGTTTTATTTGCTTACTGTCTAATTTAAGGTTCGTCGGTAAAGGATTTAGCATAGAAGCACCCTGACAAGGGCTGCTTATTCAGCGGGGCGCCTCCCCTGCCAAGGACCTCAGGCCAGATTGCCTTTATCCGAGTCACGGCACCAAAATTGTTATAGTTTATCTGCCCTCTTTGTCCAATTAACTGACAGAGATTGGCCAATTAAAAATTTGGTTTATTAAAGCAAGCGACCAGTAAGCAAAACAGCGCTGGGCGGCCGGGGAGTCTCCTGCTCCGCCAACGGCGCGCGCCGAGATAGCAAACCGCCCCATTCTTATACAGTAAAAACAATAAATATTTCGTTGATGCTTATACATATTCATTACCTAAACCCACCTACTCTCGCTTCGTATGTTAATTAGCTTATCAGTCCTTCGCGCTTGCGCAAATTCTCCCAGGAATTGTGGGCGAGGGTCTTCGGGGGTCTTTTGGGAGGAAGGCCGTAGGTCTTCTTCATGGTGTACTTTTCACCTTTGCCTGGAATGTGCTGTTCCCACAAGTTGGCAGTGTCCTTATCAGTCTGAGCCGATTCGTGTCCTTCTTGAACAAGGAGATTTATGTGATGGGTGCCATCCTGTTTTCGAATCCTTGCTCCTTTTAATCACTCCCTCACTCCCTCGAGATAATGTGAGACTGTTTCTTGCTCCAAACCAGACTTCCCCCTCCCACTAATTGCTTCTTCAAACTATATGGTTAGAAAGTTACTGGTTTTATACCCTTCATCTTTATGAGCCCCCCCCCGCTCCCTCCTTTTGCAGTCCTGCATGCCGTTTTTACATAGCCAGGTGCCTGTGGCTGACCTTGTGTATTTAATGTAACTTTCTTGTGGCCGACTTTGTGTATTTCATATAACTCTCCATTGTTCTGACAAGGTTTGATGAACAAACAGCTCACAGTTTATTACAAAGGGAGACAGGTGCATTTGTTGCAAGGCCCCCTGGAGCAATTTGGGCAGATCTGAGGCCCAGAACCGATCCCTTTACTGCACGACGGGTCATTTCTACACCTTTTTTTTTTTTGGACCATGCGTTCCCTGCCGCAGCTTTACACCCCGCACCCAACAGCAGCTCCAAGACCCAGAACCGGGCTGGATCCGGTGCCTCCTGCAAACCCTCCAGTCTTTCCAGTTTCCTTCCTATATCCCCCCAGGATTTAGCCACAAACTGTGCTCTAAGAAGTGCGGTCCCAGCCACTGTATTTGGCACCGCTGGATGGGAGGGGGGGAGCCGCCACTGCGGGGGGGGGGGGGGGGGGGGGGGGGGGGGGTAGCCGCCGGAGATGGAAGTCACCAGAAGACATAGTGCCTGACACCCCTGTTTTTCTTTATGCATTTCCTCATCTCGTTTCCGCTTACGGCAGCTCTTTTGAACATGTCCCTTCTTATTACAGTAGTAACAAACACGGATTGTGAACCTTTCTCGATATGGTTGTTCCTGGGGTGTTTGTTCTTCCTTTTCCTTTTTCTCCCCAGACAGAGTCTTATCCTCCGAACTTTCTTTTACTGCTGCTATAAAAATTCTTGTTCTAGTTTTCTGTTTTTCCTCGTCTCTCAAATCCAGTTTTTCAAAAGAATAGGCCAAAAGACATACGGTCATGGTTTTGTTAGTGAGGGGGGGCCTTTCCTTATATTTTCTCTCCCTGTTCTCTCGGAGGGTGGGGGGAGTGAGAGAGAGACTGCGTAGTCTGGTCCTGATCGGGCCTGTACTATGACAGAGGTTCCTTCGGCCATTTTAATTTGTCTTTTTCTTTTACGGGGCCCCTTTTATCCCAATTTCTAATTATTATTATTCCCAATGAACTTTTTACCGGTATATCTGATAATTTGCTCCCTTTTTCTCCTGGTCCATGGTCTTCGATTTTGTCTGACCCATCTAGGAATTTTGCTGTGGCAATTCCTACAGCCCTTGGTTACCGGTAAGAGTGTCTTGCAGGGGGTTTAGGACCTATCACCCACCCATGACTCCTATAGGAATCGCTTCGGTCCTTCACCGGCCAAGTCCCTTGCGGGAGATTGGAACCGCGGTTAGAAGACCTCCGCACTCGCTTCAGAACCAGGTTCTGTCTCAGTCACACTCTTACACACACAGGCAACCGACTCCCACCCAACCAAACAGTATACACTTTGTTTGGATCCAACAGAATGGTTTACTCACGACGCCATTGTCTTCGTTCGGATCCAACCGAACGGTGCTCCGTCTTCTTCGTTTGGATCTTCGCGCGCAGAATTACGGGCAAAACAAACTGCTGCAGCCGGCAAGGGAGCTCATAAAAATGAAATTCTTTGCTTGCTTCTGTTCGGGTTCAGGATGGTGTCAGTCCCAACCCAACCTGACTAGGAGCCACCAATCAAACAAAAAAACGGTGGGGCGCCCCTCCTAGATCATGTCAGAATTCAGGAACTAAGACCATCCTGGACGAGCCCCCAATTTGTTATAAATGAGTTGAGTCCCAAAACAGGATTCCAATTATAGTTTCCAATTTATTGAATAGAAACAAGCAAACAGCGCTAGGTGCACTAGGAGTCTCCGCTCCACCAAGATGCACACCCCTTTGTTCACAGTTACAGTATTTATAACCTCTCCCGGTCCCCCCACCGTGCCTGTCTCCTTTTTGGGAGCTCACAATCTACATTCCATTGGTTACTCACACCCACACCGTTCGCGGCAGGTACTGATTGGCCAAGAGCGTATCACTAGCCACTATACAGGTGTTAATTGGCTAAAAGTACAGAAGCGGCTGGTCCCATATTTGGGGTTGTTTACGTGCCCGTGGTCATCAGCCCCCAGCCCGCCTTTCCCGCCTTTTGTTCGCTCCATTGTCAAGTGTCCTTCTTATGCAAGCAGCGCTGTTAAGCAGGTAAAATCCTTAATTATGTCAAACTACTAAGGCAGGAGTGAATCCTGCCAAACACATTTTTAATAACTTAAATAAACCTCCCAAATACGTTTATAACTTTAAACAAAACTTATAGAACTATGTACATATCTTCCTGTTTCCCCTAAGCCTGTGGCTATATAAGAACAAACAGGATAATTAAAGATTCCATATACAAAGAGGGTCACATTTCACCATGCAGCCCTAGTATTGTTTCACATTAACACGAATCAGGTGAATATATCTCACAGGATGAACTCCATCAACGGTGCCCTATGCACCGGACAATTCAGATCTTTACCCAACGCCTTTAATACCTTCACTGTATCAGAGATGGATGCCATCCTAACAGCAAGCAGGCACGACCGCTCCACGGCCCCAGCTCAAAACCGTCCGGACCTATCATGTCGGGGTCACCGCTTGCCGGCTCTCTTGCCAGCTAACCTACCCCGCACGCACTGGAGCCCCACCCCGGGGAAAGCAGGGCATCACACGGATACCGTCAAGCCAAGCCTTCAATTTAATGCTGCGCAACACAGGGTTAAATACCCGTACACCCGCTACGCACTCGAACGCACCCACCCCCTGCGCCCATGGATCTATCCGTGCCCGCCACACACCTGCCCCTGCGCCCATGGACCTATCCGCGCAGCGCGCGAATCGATGTGGACCGCCCCTCCTGTGTACATGCAGCCCCAGTCGAAGCCCTTTCTGCGCAAGTGCAGCCCATCCCCGCACGTAGCCTTGTTGTTAGGCTGTAAGTTCAGCCTTGCAACACCCACCTGTTTGCTAACTTTACCCCACAGTTGTAGTTCAGCCTCAGGCGGGGCCAGACTACGCAGTCTCTCTCTCACTCCCCCCACCCTCCGAGAGAATAGGGAGAGATAGAATCACAGAATCATAGAATGGTTAGGGTTGGAAGGGACCTTCAAAGGTCATCTAGTCCAACCCCCCTGCAAGGAGCAGGGACATCCCTGACTAGGTCAGGTTGCTCAGAGCCTCATCCAGCCTGGCCTTGAACGCTTCCAGAGATGGGGCCTCCACCACCTTTCTGGGCAACCTGTTCCAGTGTTCTATAACTCGCATCGTAAAAAATTTTTTCCTAATTTCTAATCTAAATCTACCCCCCTCTATTTTAAAACCATTACCTCTCGTCCTATCGCAACAGGCCCTACTAAACAGCCTTTCCCCATCTATCCTGTAGGCCCCCTTGAGGTACTGGAAGACCGCTATCAGGTCTCCCCGGAGCCTCCTCTTCTCCAGGCTGAACAGCCCCAACTCTCTCAGCCTGTCCTCATAAGAGAGGTGCTCCAGCCCTTTTATCATCTTCGTGGCCCTCCTCTGGACCTTCTCCAACTGGTCCATGTCCTTCTTGTGCTGGGGGCTCCAGAACTGGACACAGTACTCCAGGTGGGGTCTCACCAGGGCAGAGTAGAGGGGGAGAATCACCTCCCTCGACCTGCTGGCCACGCTTCTCTTTATGCAGCCCAGGATGCGGTTGGCCTTCTGGGCCGCAAGGGTGCATTGCCTGCTCATGTTAAGCTTCTCGTCTACCAACACTCCCAGGTCTTTCTCCTCAGGGCTGCTCTCAATCCAATCCCCGCCCAGCCTGTATTTGTGCCTGGGATTGCCATGACCCAGGTGCAGGACCTTGCACTTGGCCTGGTTGAACTTCATGAGGTTGGCACGGGCCCACCTCTCCAGCCTGTCCAGGTCCCTCTGGATGGCATCCCTCCCTTCCAGCGTGTCGACGGCACCACACAACTTGGTGTCGTCGGCGAACTTGCTGAGGGTGCACTCTATCCCACTGTCCATGTCGCCGACAAAGATGTTGAACAGGGCCGGGCCCAGCACGGACCCCTGAGGGATGCCACTCGTGACCGGTCTCCACATGGACATTGAGCCATTGACCACCACTCTCTGAGTGCGGCCATCCAGCCAACTCCTTATCCACTGAGTGGTCCGTCCATCAAACCCATGTCTCTCTAGTTTAGAGAGAAGGATGTCGTGCGGGACAGTGTCAAAAGCTTTGCACAAGTCCAGGTAGATGATGTCAGTTGCTCGTCCCTTGTCCACCGATGCCGTCACCCCGTCATAGAAGGCCACCAAATTGGTCAGGCACGATCTGCCCTTGGTGAAGCCATGTTGGCTGTCACCAACCACCTCCTTGCTCTCCATGTGCCTTAGCATGGTTTCCAGGAGAATCTGCTCCATGACCTTGCCAGGCACAGAGGTGAGGCTGACCGGCCTGTAGTTACCTGGGTCTTCCTTATTCCCCTTTTTAAAAATTGGGGTTATATAAGGATAATAATAATATAAGGATAATATAAGGAAAAACGGCTCGAGATTTGAGATAAGGACAGGGAGAAATCCTTGAAGTTACCGTTACGGGCAAAACAGACTCGACCTGGGGAAAACTATTCATTTATTACTACAAACAGCAGGATAATGAGAAAGAGAACAAGATAGCCTCCCCCCACCCCTCCCTCTTCCTGGGTGTCGTAGTTCAGCCCTGATCAGGACCAGACTACGCAGTCTCTCTCCCGCTCCCCCCACCCTCCGAGAGAACAGGGGGAGATGATATAAGAAAAACGGCTCAAGGTTTGAGATAAGGACGGGGAGAAATCCTTAAAGTTACCGTCACGGGCAAAACAGACTCGACTTGGGGAAAACTATTCATTTATTTTCTAAAATTAGCAGGAGAATGAGACAGGGAACAAGATAACCTCCCCCCACCCCTCCCTCTTCCCAGGCTTAACATTATCTCTACTACCTTCCCCTCCCGAGCGGCACGGGGGGGGAAAAGGGAATGGGGGTCGCGGTCAGTTCATCACGCGTTGTTTTACGCCGCTGTATCATCGTCAGGGGAAGAACTCCTCGCATTCCTCCTCTGCTCCAGCGTGGGGTCCCTCCCACGGGCCACAGTCCTCCGTGAAACTGCTCCGGCGTGGGTCATCTCTTCCACGGGGTGCAGTCCCTCTAGAACAGCTGCCCCAGCGGGCCCTCCACGGGCCACAGCCTCCTTCAGGCCTCCACCTGCTCTGGCGTGGGGTCCTCCACGGGCTGCAGGTGGATCTCTGCCCCTCCGTGGACCTCCATGGGCTGCAGGGGGACAACCCGCTCCACCATGGTCTTCACCACGAGTTGCAGAGGAATCTTGGCCAGGAGCCATATTACTCCTCCCCCTCCTTCTTCACTGACCTTGGCGTCTGCAGCCGTTCCTCACAACAGGCTGGCAGACGCCTCTCAGGATCCTTTTTACATCTTATTCACTTCTCATCTCCTCTCCACTTCTTGCAGCCGGGCCGGGCCGAGTTGGGCCCAGTCGGCTGCCCGGCGGGAGGCCAGAGGGTGAGGCCTGCAAGGCCCATGAGGCTCGCGCCTCCCCCTCTCTGCCCCCCGCTCAGCTGCTTCACATCTTCTCCTCCTCTTTTTCCTGTTTTCCCCTACTTAAATACGTTATCGCAGAGGCGTTATCACGGGACATTCTGCTACCAATTGGCTCGGCCTTGGCCAGCAGCAGGTCCGCCCTAGGCCCGGCCGAGTCCACTGAACAAAGGGGAGCGACTTCTAGCAGTTTCCTACAGAAGCTACCACCTTAGGCCCCCCCTCACTAACAAAACCAGAACACTGGGCTTAACATTATCTCTACCAGCTTCCCCCCTCCCCCCAAGCAGCACAGGGGGGAAGAGGGAATGAGGGTTATGGTCAGCTCATCATGCATTGTTTTATGCCGCTGCTTCATCGTCAGGGGAAGAACTCCTCATATTCCTCCCCTGCTCCAGCGTGGGGTCACTCTCACGGGCCACAATCCTTCGTGAAACTGCTCTGGCGTGGGTCATCTCTTCCATGGGGTTCAGTCCCTCCAGAACAGCTGCCCCAGCAGGCCCTCCACAGGCCACAGCCTCCTTGAGGCCTCCACTTGCTCCGGCGTGGCGTCCTCCATGGGCTGCAGGTGGATCTCTGCTCCTCCATGGACCTCCATGGGCTGCAGGGGGACAACCTGCTCCACCATGGTCTTCACCACAGGCTGCAGGGGAATCTCTGCCACAAGCAGCATTACTCCTCCCCCTCCTTCTTCACTGACCTTGGCGTCTGCAGCCCTTCCTCTCACAAGAAAATTCTCCACAACAGGCTGGCAGATGCCTCTCAGAATCTCTTCACATCATCCAGCTCATCTCCTCTCCACTTCTTGCAGCTGGGCCGGGCCGAGTTGGGCCCAGTTGGCTGCCTGGCAGGAGGCCAGAGGGTGAGGCCTGCAAGGCCCATGAGGCCTGCACCTCCCCCTCTGTTCCTCTGCCCCCGCTCAGCTTCTTCACATCTTCTCTCCTTTTTTTTTTTTTCTGTTTTCCCCTACTTAAATACGTTATCGCAGAGGCATTATCAGGGAACATTCTGCTACCAATTGGCTTGGCCTTGGCCAGCAGCGGGTCCGCCCTAGGCCCGGCCGAGTCCACTGAACAAAGGGGAGCAACTTCTAGCAGTTTCCTACAGAAGCTACCACCTTAGGCCCCCCCTCACTAAACAAAACCAGAACATGAATGCTTTTAACAAATCTGTTTTCAACACAGTATGTTCAAACCTGTCTTTATCTCAACCCTTTGGGACTGACTAGGGGCTCAAATCTTGGATCCTCAGATTTAAGTGTGCCGATCTCCCGACTGATCTAGTGAGGCCCCTTTAAGCCCCACATTGGGCACCAAAAAGACTGTTATGGTTTAGCCCTAGTTACCACAAAGTTTCTCGCTCACCCTCCTCCTCCCCAGTGGGATGGGGGAGATATATGGGAAGAAAGAAAAACTCGTGGGTTGAGATAAAGACAGTTTACTAGAATAGCAAAGGAAAAACGACAATAATAACAGAATATAAGGACTTTAATATATACAAAATGACCAATGCACGTTTCCTCACCACCTGATGTCCGAATGACCGATACAGCCTGTCTTGAGCAGCGATCACGGAAATGAAACCGATCAGCAAGCAAGGGAGCCAGCAAGGTAGAGGGAACAGTGCCAGCAAGCAAGCAAGCGAGACAAGATGGAAAAAAAGGAAGAATGGATGCTCCCCTGCATGGGCAACCCCCACTTATATACTGAGCATGACTTTTATGGCATGGAATACTCTCTTTGGCCAGTTTGGGTCAATTATTCTGTCTGTCTTTCTCCCAGCTTCCTGCACCTGCACATTAGCGAGTCTTGGAAAGCCAGACAGTGTCCTTGGTCTCATTCACAACAACTCATATCATCAGGGTGTTTTTATCAACATTCTTCATATATGAAATCCAAAACACACTGGCTACTGAGAGGAAAATTAACTCCATCTCTGACAAAACCAGGACAGGTACACAAGAAGCTGGGAGGTGGCACAGCCAGGACAGCTGATCCAAACTGGACAAAGGAATATTCCATACCATATGATGCCATGCTCAGCATATAAACTGGGGAGAGTTGGCTGGGGGTGGGCAATTGCAGCTTGAGGACTGGCTGGACATTGGTCAGTGGGTGGTGAGCAATTGCATTGTGCATCACTTGTTTTGTATATTTTATTATTATTTTTTCCTCTTCCTTTGCTGTCCTATTAAACTGTTTTTATCTCAACCCATGTGTTTTACTTTTTTTTTCCAATTCTCTTCCCCATCCCACTGAGGGGATGGTGAGCGAGCAGCTGTGTGGTGCTTAGTTTATATCTGAGGTTAAACCACAACACTATTGTCAACATAACTGGTGACTAGTTGTGAAAAGTCTTATGAATCCTTAGTGTTTTACATGTTACATTATTGAGTGACACTCTTACCCACTGCAGTAGTGAGGTTGGTATAACTCAATATAAAAGTGGGATGCCAGATAAGACTGTAGCTTAATTGTGGGTGTGGTTATTTTACTATATGCAGTTAGAACTGAGTTGATCCTAGGAACAATATATATTAGTATAGATGAAATGGTACAAGCTCCCCAATGTGAATTCCTCACTACTGCCATAACTTCTTATCAGGATAAATGCTTCATCTTTGTGCTGTTCCTTGGCAAACATTAAAGAGTGCAATATTATGCAACAGTGGCAGATCATGTATTGCCTATTAAGGACCAATTCTCCGTTTTATTTTATGAAACTGTTCACTGTGTCTTTCAGGATCTTAGCTCTAGCAGAGCTCAATGTATTCTTTACCTTTTCTGTATTCTTTACCTTTTCTGTATTCTTTACCTTTTCTATATTCGTTTATTTCTCTATAATAAACTAATGCTGATAATTAAAATTCTTATTTAAGTTATTATTTTTGTCTGACACAGGGAAATATGGGCAGGAATGATCAGAATTTGTAATGCTAAACTGTGCATTGTCTATGTGTGTGTTTTCCAAAACCTTGATAATTTATATTGTATCTTACTAGTGTTACAATAGAACATTCAGCATTTGAATTCCTTGACATACTGTACTGGAAACTTAATGTGTAAACTTCCTAGTTCTCCCTGACATTTTCAGCTGTAATGTGGCACTGGAGGGGTTCATATGTCTATTTGTTTTAATTTAGCTTGTTTTTAATCAACAAAACATAAAGGGAGGAATAAAAATGGCTAATTTTTCAAGTCCTTGTATCTGGTGTAGAAAACTGTGCATTTTGCATCATCTATCAGATGAAGCTGTTGTCATGCTGTTCCATTGAATTTGATGAAGTTTCTTCAGGATGTAAAATGTTGAACAGTGTGCACATGATGTGTGTGTGTTAACTGAAAAAGCTGTCACATGCCATTTTGTTCACATTCTTTTATTTTTTTGATATAGGAAAATAAATCTAAGATATATATTAAGGGGGAAAAAAAGATGGATTCACAAGATTGTCTCCCAACAAATTCCAAGTAAGATATCAGCCATCACATAAAGGGTAGCTCTTGCAAACATTATCTTTGTGGCTATTGTGCAGCCTTCACCAATATAGCAGTCACCTTTCCCATCCAGAAGGTCCTCTTTCGACAACAGTTGTATGGCCTAAAACAAAGGATGCAGTACATCAGCTGCAGAAAGATGGAATTTGAAATCTCTGTCGTGGAATCTTTCCTCCATTAATGCAAAAAACTACCACCCTGGCTCTAATGTTTGGCTTATATGAAGATTTCTCCTCCTTGCTCCATAGTCACACAAGTGCACCTGAACTTCTAACTCGCAGCATGGCAGCAGTACTTGCAGGGACCACGGAAGTCTTTCTTACAACTTTTGAACGAGACCAGACTTTGCTTCAGGACTACAAACATCATGACAAATTTACAAACACTTACCAGGCTTTCAAGGTACTAAAAGTCTATGGGATTAGAGAATATTATCGAGGTTTGGTACCTATTCTGCTCCGGAATGGAAGCAGTAACATCCTCTTCTTTGGCCTATGAGGACCTATCAAACAGTGTCTGCCTGAAGCAACTTTTTATAGCACTCACTTGTTCAATTACTTTGTCTGTGGAGGGCTGTTGGGTGCCATGCTGGGATCCTTATTTTTCCCAAAGAATGTTGTAAAAGCTCACATGCAATCTCAAATTGGTGGCAAATTTCAGTCTTTTTCAAAAGTTTTTGTGACGATCTGGCTAGAACGTGATAAAAAATTGATGCATCTTTTCAGAGGAGCCCATCTGAATTACCATTGTTCTGTCCTGTCTTGGGGCATTATCAATGCAACATATGAATTGTTGCTAAAGCTGTTATGAAAAATGTTACCTTCCTTTGAAGCCCCTCTATTCACTTGGGTATTTGTACATTTGAGGTCACTTAGTCTCTGGAAATAGATTAATTTATGGAACTTTTTGTGAATAACATGGAGCACCATGAAACTTGGAGAGAATTCAAAGTAGGGAGATGGGTGATATTGTTAGTGGCTGCTTAGTGTGAAAGGTAATTAGTCTTATTAACAGCCTTCAATAGTTATGGGGTAAATGACAATACATCTAAATCTTGATGCAATTGAATATACTTCTAAACAAGTGTCGTAGTTCAGCTCCGATCGGGACCAGACTACGCAGTCTCTCTCTCACTCACCCCACCCTCTGAGAGAACAGGGAGAGAAAATATAAGGAAAACGGATCGAGGTTTGAGATAAGGACAGGGAGAAATCCTTAAAGTTACCATCACGGGCAAAACAAACTCGACTTGGGGAAAACTATTCATTTATTACTACAAACAGCAGGAGAATGAGACAGAGAACAAGATAACCTCCCCCCACCCCTCCCTCTTCCCGGGCTTAATGTTATCTCTACTACCTTCCACTCCCGAGCGGCACAGGGGGGAAGAGGGAATGGGGGTCGCGTTCAATTCATCACACGTTGTTTCATGCCGCTGCTTCATGATCAGGGGAAGAACTCCTCACATTCCTCCCCTGCTTTGTTGTGGGGTCTGTCGTAGTTCAGCCCTGATCGGACCAGACTACGCAGTCTCTCTCTCACTCCCCCCACCTTCCGAGAGAACAGGGGGAGAAAATATAAGGAAAAACGACTCGAGGTTTGAGATAAGGACAGGGAGAAATCCTTAAAGTTACCATCACGGGCAAAACAGACTCGACTTGGGGAAAACTATTCATTTATTACTACAAACAGCAGGATAATGAGACAGAGAACAAGATAACCTCCCCCCACCCCTCCCTCTTCCCAAGCTTAACATTATCTCTACTACCTTCCCTCCCCGAGCGGCACAGGGGGAAAGAGGGAATGGGGGTTGCAGTCAGTTCATCATATGTTGTTTTACGCCGCTGCTTCATGGTCGGGGGAAGACCTCCTCACATTCCTCCCCTGCTCCAGCGTGGGGTCCCTCCCACGGGCCACAGTCCTTTGTGGAACTGCTCCGGCGTGGGTCATCTCTTCCACGGGTGCAGTCTCTCCAGAACAGCTGTCCCAGCGGGCCCTCCACGGGCCACAGCTGCCTTCAGGCATCCACCTCCCCCGGTATGGGGTCCTTCACGGGCTCCAAGTGGATCTCTGCTCCTCCGTGGACCTCCATGGGCTGCAGGGGGACAACCCGCTCCACCATGGTCGTCACCACAGGCTGCAGGGGAATCTTGGCCAGGAGCCGCATTACTCCTCCCCCTCCTTCTTCACTGACCTTGGTGTCTGCAGCCGTTCCTCACAACAGGCTGGTAGGTGTCTCTCAGGATCTTTTTTACATCTCATTCACTTCTCATCTCCTCTCCACTTCTTGCAGCTGGGCTGGACCGAGTCGGGCCCAGTCGGCTGCCTGGCTAGAGGCCAGAGGGTGAGGCCTGCAAGGCCCATGAGGCCTGCGCCTCCCCCTCTGCGCCTCTGCCCCCGCTCAGCTTCTTCACATCTTCTCTTCTCTCTCTTTTTTTTTCTGTTTTCCCATTCTTAAATACGTTATTGCAGAGGCTTCATCACGAGACATTCTGCTACCAATCGGCTCGGCCTTGGCCAGCAGTGGGTCTGCCCTAGGCCTGGCCAAGTCCCCTGAACAAAGGGGAGCGACTTCTAGCAGTTTCCTACAGAAGCTACCACCTTAGGACCCCCTACTAAACAAAACCACAACAGGTCCCACCCATACACCACAGTCCTTCGTGAAACTGCTCCAGAATGGGTCATCTCTTCCATGGAGTGCAGTCCCTCCAGAACGGCTGTCCCAGCGGGCCCTCCACGGGCCACAGCCGCCTTCAGGCATCCACCTCCCCCGGTGTGGGGTCCTTCATGGGCTCCAAGTGGATCTTTGCCCCTCCGTGGACCTCCATGGGCTGCAGGGGGACAGCCTGCTCCACCATGGTCGTCACCACAGGCTGCAGGGGAATCTTGGCCAGGAGCCACATTACTCCTCCCCCTCCTTCTTCACTGACCTTGGCATCTGCAGCCGTTCCTCTCACAAGAAAATTCTCCACAACAGGCTGGCAGATGCCTCTCAGAATCTCTTCACATCATCCAGCTCATCTCCTCTCCACTTCTTGCAGCTGGGCTGGGCCAAGTCAGGCGCAGGCGGCTGCCTGGCAAGAGGCCAGAGGGTGAGGCCTGCAAGGCCCATGAGGCCTGCGCCTCCCCCTCTGCACCTCTGCCCCCGCTCAGCTTCTTCACATCTTCTCTCCTCTCTTTTTTTTTTTCTGTTTTCCCCTACTTAAATACATTATCGCAGAGGCGTTATCAAGGAACATTCTGCTACCAATCGGCTCGGCCTTGGCCAGCAGCAGATCTGCCCTAGGCCTGGCTGAGTCCACTGAACAAAGGGGAGCGACTTCTAGCAGTTTCCTACAGAAGCTACCACCTTAGGCCCCCCTCAGTAAACAAAACCACAACAACAAGTTAAAGTATTTATATGCTGGTGGATAAATTTACCCACAGTGGAATAACTAGATAAATGCAAATTAAAAAATATTTGTATATTGGTCCAGTAACTTATTCTGTCATTTCTGATGTTTCCTAGTATTTGCAGCGATCAAATTTTTCACTGTGCATATTTTATAAAGTCAAGAATGAGCCAATGAAAGCTGCTTCTCTTGCTTGATACACTACAGAGGGTTGTTGTGGTTTTGTTTAGTGAGGGGGGGCCTAAGAACTAAATGTTCAAATGTCTTGAGGTTCTAAGTTATCTTTGGAGTTTAAATAGCAGCTGCAATTTCTGATGAGGATTACTTACTTTCTGAACCTCAAGTTTAAACTGAGCCTACACAAGCTATTTTGCCAACCATTTTACTGCTTAGCTTTAACATGAACACTCATCTACATAAGTGTAGCTCTGGGAATCATAAACACGGACTCCGCTATGCGCGGCAAGCGAAATCGTTTATTGTCACAGCTTCTGTGTTTATATACCCTCCAATCATCCAACCACCACCAGATGTCCTTTTTTTTGTTTTTCTTCTTTTGAAAAGTCCCTTGTCTTATTTTTCTTCTTTCAGAAAGTCGCTTGTTTCTCACTCCCATGGCTTCTGATACTTGTTGTCCCCCACAGCTCCCCTTTCTTGTTTTAGCAGCACAGCATATGCACTTTTGTCAAAGGCTTTCATGAGGGCTTCTTGTATGCACCGTAAAATACAAGGTAATACACATGCCATGGTTAACAATACTATAATGATAATAATAGCTCCTTTTAAGAGTGACATAATCCATCCTGTTATTCCCCCTCCCGAGAACAGCCTGCTTAACCAATCACCATTATCAACTTGTAACTTATTCACGCTCTCCTTCAGCTTCCGGATACTTTTGTGACGTATTGACACACAGACTCGACTTATGGAGTAAGCAAGACCCAGTTTATTTTTACACGTGGGTTCTTATATGTTTCTCTTCTTAAGCATTACCATATTTATTTCATTCTTGTCCAATCAACAGTTATGCCACACACAAGCTTAGCCAATAAAATTACTGATCACACGCTATACATAATCATGACTGCTAAGCAAAACTAAGTTTCACTACCTTCTAGTAATTTTCTACTACAGCATTCTTCTACTATTACAGACATACCAACTCCAGCAACCTTCTTATCTACAAAGCCAGTGACTAGTTTTTTGCAAGCCTCTGTTGAAACAAGCCATAAATTCTGCTAACAATGTTTTGTATCTTAAAGCTTCCCTTCTCATTCCATGGCTTTCTTCCAGCGAGCATGATTGTATCCCTCTCCCAAGGTCAGTTTGCTTTCATTGACACCGTACTGGCTTGAGAAATACCCACATCTCCCCCTTCTTTGTTTATGAGAAGAGGCTTGTTTCAACGCTTTATCTATTAAACTCTGCACACATTTTAAGACACAGAATATAGATCAAAATACATATATAAAAAGAATGAATAAGCATCCTACAGCTATTAGTAATAAGCTTTTTACCAATACACCAAAAAGATTTCTGAATATATCAAAATCATCACTTTGTTGCAGTTTCTGTACTCCTTTTTGCAAGTTTTGAATACTTTTGTGAATAGATTCCAAATGATCAGACAAATTCATGCAGCAAAGCCCATCAAAATCCTGGCAACCATGACCTTGTGCTAATAATAAAAAAATCTATTGTTGCTCTGTTACCAACCTGACTACGCCGGAGACACCGCTGAGGAGGAGGATGATGACCAGTGGGGTCAGAGCAGAGAAGGGGGGTAGGCGCAGCACCTTCAGGGCGTCCCCTGTTGTTCGTAGTGTGCGCTCTGGGTCCTTTCTCTCCGCTCCGAGCCACCTCTATTTATACCCTCAGCAGATTCAGTGGCAGAGTACTGACTAGGTGTTGCTGCACGCGTGGCCAGCGCATGCAACGAGGCCTGCCAAGTATGTGCCCTGCTGGCTAACAGCTATTCCGTTTTATAAAGTAGCATGGCATATAGAATCTACATCAGTTAGCAGCGTTGATAGTGCCGATGCAGTTGCGTTTGGTGCTTAGCAAGGCAACAGCCCAATTTATTTAGCGTAGGTAATGCCTGGGCACTTGCCACACCAGGTGCAAAGACTGCAGCAGCAATAATTTCACTTAGGTTCCAAAACTCTATATTGTCTCGGCAGTCAGATTCAAAGCTATGTGTACTTTGTTTAGGCCTCTTATGCTGTAAAATCATTGTATTATTGGGTATAAACACCCTGTCGTAGTTCAGCCCCGATCAGGACCAGACTATGCAGTCTCTCTCTCGCTCCCCCCACCCTCCGAGAGAATAGGGGGAGATGATATAAGGAAAACGGCTCGAGATTTGAGATAAGGACGGGGAGAAATCCTTAAAGTTACCGTCACGGGCAAAACAGACTCGACTTGGGGAAAAGTATTCATTTATTTCTAAAATTAGCAGGAGAATGAGACAGGGAACAAGATAACCTCCCCCCACCCCTCCCTCTTCCCAGGCTTAACATTATCTCTACTACCTTCCCCTCCCAAGCGGCACGGGGGGGGAAAAGGGAACGGGGGTCGCAGTCAGTTCATCACACGTTGTTTTACGCCGCTGTATCATCATCGGGGGAAGAACTCCTTGCATTCCTCCTCTGCTCCAGCGTGGGGTCCCTCCCACGGGCCACAGTCCTTCGTGAAACTGCTCCGGCGTGGGTCATCTCTTCCATGGGGTGCAGTCCCTCTAGAACAGCTGTCCCAGAGGGCCCTCCACGGGCCACAGCCTCCTTCAGGCATCCACCTGCTCTGGCGTGGGGTCCTCCACAGGCTGCAGGTGGATCTCTGCCCCTCTGTGGACCTCCATGGGCTGCAGGGGGACAACCTGCTCCACCATGGTCTTCACCACGAGTTGCAGAGGAATCTTGGCCAGGAGCCACGTTACTCCTCCCCCTCCTTCTTCACTGACCTTGGCGTCTGCAGCCGTTCCTCACAACAGGCTGGCAGACGCCTCTCAGGATCCTTTTTACATCTTATTCACTTCTCATCTCCTCTCCACTTCTTGCAGCCAGGCTGGGCCGAGTTGGGCCCAGTCGGCTGCCTGGCGGGAGGCCAGAGTGTGAGGCCTGCAAGGCCCGCAAGTCTCGCGCCTCCCCCTCTCTGCCCCCCGCTCAGCTGCTTCACATCTTCTCCTTTTTTTTTTTCTGTTTTCCCCTTCTTAAATACGTTATCGCAGAGGCGTTATCACGGGACATTCTGCTACCAATTGTCTCGGCCTTGGCCAGCAGTGGGTCCGCCCTAGGCCTGGCCAAGTCCACTAAACAAAGGGGAGCAACTTCTAGCAGTTTCCTACAGAAGCTACCACCTTAGGCCCCCCCCCCCAATAACAAAACCAGAACACACCCCTAAGATTCCTATGGTGCAGGGGTCCCCTTTTATATGGGAGGGTATCCCTGCCCATGCACGGTCTCCACATATGAAAAACATACCATCAGGGAGGCCCACTGGAGTAGTGCTGGATTTTGATATGTTAGTGCTCACATAATTACACCATACTGTGTCACTGTGATATATAGGTACTGAAGCATTTACAATCACAACTCCTCTAGTAACATTAGCTTCTGAATAGTTAAAAAAAAGACAGAAGTCCATCTTTACTGATCCCAAAAGTTCTGTCTCTTGTGGTTCATCTGGAAGAAGGGGCAAATATGGAACCCATCCATCCCACTTATTATACCAATCGTTGCACTCAGCTGTCGCGGCTGCTGTTGTTTTACACAGAGTTGCTGCCCTACCGTTATCTGGCAGGTCGACCAAGCATATTCTGAAAGGCTGATTTGCAGATGATACAGACAGACAAATGGTGTCCTGTCCTGTGGCACCAGCCATAGTTACCCACACATTTCTTCCTTCCGTGACTGATGTCCATGGGGCTGCCATACAGCTTGTTAACACTCCTATTGACCGCAAGGCAACTCGGAGCACTGATCGTACCTATCGTGCAGAGATCCACTTGGTCACTGCTCCTGTAGAGACACAAGCATATCCTTTCCCCCACGTCATAAGAGGGAATGGTCCTTCCCAATTACCTGTTTCCAGATTCTTAACCATCACCGGAGCCTCGGATGGCCTCATATACAGTAGATGATCCAAAATGTTTCTGTATTGGGGAAGAATTGTTACTCCAATGATTTAGAAAATTAAGCACATGCATTGCTTTTGCTAACTTTTCATTTGCAGATTTCCCTTCCATTCCCCCTTCTTATTTTAACAGCATATTTTTAAGTGTGCCATGGGCACGTTCAATGATGGCCTGTCCAGTGTGGTTATGCGGGATACCAATAACATGCTCGATGCCCCAAAGAGCAAGGAAGGTTTGGACTGCACGAGAAGCATACGCTGGCCCGTTATCTATTTTTATACGCGTGGGAACCCCCATGAAAGCAAACGCTGACGTCCAATGTTGGCAAACATCTCGAGCACATTCTCCTGTATGAGCAGAGGCAAACAATAAGCTGGAATGAGTATCAATAGTTACATGTACATATTTGTGTCGGCCCAATGACGGGACATGAGTTATATCAGATTGCCATAATTCTTGAGAGCACAAACCACGCAGATTAACCCCATATAAAGGTGGCATAATTGTGTTCTGGCAACTGCTATAGGAATGCACAATTGCCCGAGCTTGTTCCCGTGTCAGCTTAAATTGTCGTTGAAGGGCTGTAGAGTTTTGGTGATAAAATTCATGGGACAGCTTGGCCTGCATGAGTGTGTTTGGAATGAGGGCCACATTAGTGAGAGCATCTGCTCTCGTGTTACCTTCTGTGACAGGTCCTGGAAGTGAGGTGTGAGCTCTCAGATGTACAATAAAGTAAGGATGATCCCACACTTGTAATACCGACAATAGCTGTTGAAACTGATCATACAACAAAGGATTATTAATTTCCTTTAACATTGCCCATCCAGCACATTGTACTACATTGACCACATAGGCAGAATCGGAGACAATATTGAGGGATTCATCTTTCCACTTATACAAAGCTCATACCACCGCCACAAGTTCTACAATTTGGGTTGAACCTTCTACCAATTGTACGTCATGATGCCACTCACCATCTTACTTCCAAACAATTACAGGATTTGTGTGTTTTTCCTGATCCATCTGTCAATATTGTTAAGGCATTTTTTATGGGAATGTAACTCAGATGAGTTGCTGGATACAACATTAATTCTCCTAAAAATTTCAGCATCGGTTGCTTAGGCCAATGAATGGAGATCTGTAGCAAAACTGTTTGCAATGCCGCTTGTGCTTCTGGAGTCAGTCTCCTAGGGGAGGTTAAATCTGAGTCTCCTTTAAGTATTTGGAATAGTGGAGAAAGCAATTCAGTCGAGAGGCCTAGAGTCGGGCGTACCCAGTTGATAGCTCCCAGCAATTTCTGCAAATTGTTTAAGGTAAACACTGAGGGATTTTTAACATTTGTGACATAACGGTTCTTTCCATAATTCATCAGCCGAGATACTGCCAGGGACATAACTTCTGAATTTTTTCTTGAGTAATAACCAGTGTGAATCAGGATAATGCACCGGTGATATCATTAAGAACTCTGTCCACCAGAGAATCATCGGGTGCTGCAATTAAAATGTCATCCATATAATGATTAATGAGGCTATTCTTATGTAAGCGCCTTACTGGTGCTATAGCTTCTATGACGTACCATTGGCAGATGGTTGGACTATTTTTCATACCTTGCAGAAGTACCGTCCAATGGTATCGCTGACTGGATTCCCGCATATTGCCTGAAGGCACAGAAAATGCGAATCATGAAGCATCCTCAGGATGCAAAGGTATAGTGAAAAAACAATCTTTTAAATCAATAATGATAATATTCCAATCTTGAGGTAACATTGAAGGAGACGGTAACCCCTGTTGCAAAGGTCCCATATCCTCAATTACTAAATTTACTGCCCTTAAATCTTGTAAGAGTTGCCATTTACCTCATTTTTTTCTGTATTACAAATACAGGTGTATTCCAGAGACTGTCTGCTGGCTGTATGCGTCCAAGCTGTAATTGCTCGTCAACTAACTTGTGAGATATGTTCACCTGATTCGTGTTAATGTGAAACAATACTAGGGTTGCATGGTGAAATGTGACCCTCTTTGTATATGGAATCCTTAATTATCCTGTTTGTTCTTATATAGCCACAGGCTTAGGGGAAACAGGAAGATATGTACATAGTTCTAAGCCCATTTTTTTTGTAACTGTATAGGTAACTGTTCTGGTTTTGTTAGTGAGGGGGGGCCTAAGGTGGTAGCTTCTGTAGGAAACTGCTAGAAGTCGCTCCCCTTTGTTCAGTGGACTCGGCCGAGCCTAGGGCGGACCTGCTGCTGGCCAAGGCCAAGCCAATTGGTAGCAGAATGTCCCTGCAATAACGTATTTAAGTAGGGGAAAACAGAAAAAAGAGAAGGGGAAGATGTGAAGCAGCTGAGCGGGGGGCAGAGAGGGGGAGGCGTGAGCCTTGTGGGCCTTGCAGGCCTCACCCTCGGGCCTCCTGCCGGGCAGCTGTCTGGGCCCAACTCGACCCGGCCCGGCTGCAAGAAGTGGAGAGGAGATGAGCAGTTGAAGTGAATAAGATGTAGATGTAAAAAGGATCCTGAGAGGCGTCTGCCTGCCTGTTGTGAGGAATGGCTGCAGACGCCAAGGTCAGTGAAGAAGGAGGGGGAGGAGTAACGCGGCTCCTGGCCAAGATTCCTCTGCAACTCGTGGTGAAGACCATGGTGGAGTGGGTTGTCCCCCTGCAGCCCATGGAGGTCCACGGAGGGGCAGAGATCCACCTGCAGCCCGTGGAGGACCCCACTCTGGAGCAGGTGGAGGCCTGAAGGAGGCTGTGGCCCATGGAGGGCCCGCTGGGACAGCTGTTCTGGAGGGACTGCACCCCATGGAAGAGATGACCCACGCCAGAGCAGTTTCATGAAGGACTGTGGCCCGTGGGAGGGACCCCACGCTGGAGCAGAGGAGGAATGCGAGGAGTTCTTCCCCCGACGATGATACAGTGGCATAAAACAACGTGTGATGAACTGACCGCGACCCCCATTCCCTTTTTCCCCCCTCCCGTGCCGCTTGGGAGGGGAGGTAGTAGAGATAATGTTAAGCCCGGGAAGAGGGAGGGGTGGGGGGAGGTTATCTTGTTCCCTGTCTCATTCTCCTGTTAATTTTAGAAATAAATGAATAGTTTTCCCCAAGTCGAGTCTGTTTTGCCCATAAGGGTAACTTTAAGGATTTCTCACTGACCTTATCTCAAACCTTGAGCCGTTTTTCTTATGTCATCTCCTCCTATTCTCTCGGAGAGTGGGGGGAGTGAGAGAGAGACTGCGTAGTCTGGTCCCGATCGGGGCTGAACTATGACAGTAACGTATAAGTTTTGTTTAAAGTTATAAACGTATTTGGGAGGTTTATTTAAGTTATTAAAAATGTGCTTGGCAGGATTCACTCCTGCCTTTGTAGTTTGACATAATTAAGGATTTTACCTGCTTAACAGCGCTGCTTGCATAAGAAGGACACTTGACAATGGAGCGAACAAAAGGCGGGAAAAGCGGGCTGGGGGCTGATGACCACGGGCACGTAAACAACCCCAAATATGGGACCAGCCGCTTCTGTACTTTTAGCCAATAAACACCTGTATAGTGGCTAATGATACGCTCTTGGCCAATCAGTACCTGCCGCGAACGGTGTGGGTGTGAGTAACCAATGGAATGTAGATTGTGAGCTCCCAAAAAGGAGACAGGCACGGTGGGGGGACCGGGAGAGGTTATAAATACTGTAACTGTGAACAAAGGGGTGTGCGTCTTGGTGGAGCGGAGACTCCCGGCTCACCCAGCACTGTTTGCTTGTTTCTATTCAATAAATTGGAAACTATAATTGGAATCCTGTTTTGGGACTCAACTCATTTATAACAAATTGGGGGCTCGTCTGGGATGGTCTTAGTTCCTGAGTTCTGACATGATCTAGGAGGGGCGCCCCACCGTTTTTTTGTTTGATTGGTGGCTCCTAGTCAGGTTGGGTTGGGACTGACACCATCCTGAACCCGAATAGAAGCAAGCAAAGAATTTTATTTTTAGGAGCTCCCTTGCCGGCTGCAGCAGTTTATTTTGCCTGTAATTCTGCACGCGAAGATCCAAACGAAGAAGACGGAGCACCGTTCGGTTGGATCCGAACGAAGACGACGGATTCGTGAGTATACTGTTCGGTTGGGTGAGAGTCAGTTGCCTGTGTAAGAGTGTGACTGAGACAGAACCTGGTTCCGAAGCGAGTGCGGAGGTCTTCTAACCGTGGTTCCAGTCTCCCGTGAGGGACTTGGCCGGTGAAGGACCGAAGCGATTCCTATAGGAGTTGTGGGTGGGTGATAGGTCCTAAACCCCCTGCAAGACACTCTTACCGGTAACCAAGGGCTGTAGGAATTGCCACAGCAAAATTCCTAGATGGGTCAGACAAAATCGAAGACCAAGGACCAGGAGAAGGGGAGCAAATGACCAGACATACCGGTAGAAAGTCCATTAGGAATAATGATTAGGAATTGGAATGAAAGGGGCCCCAGGAAAGGAAAAAGTAAATTAAAATTGATTCAATACTGTATGATTGAATGGCCAAAGGAACCTTTAAAACCACATGTCTTTTGGCCTGTTTTTGGATCCTTTGAAGACTGGATCTGCCAGGCTTTAGATATATATGTTAACTTAAAGGAACCTTTTAGTCAGGAGGAAAGCAATTATGCAGTTATGGATCAGGACCTCACGTCCTTTTCCAGCCTCAATACTTACATTAGGAACAGAAGAGGAGTTTGAGGAAGAAGAAGGAGATAAAAATGAAAAGGGGAAAGAAAAAGATGATTGTTCTGGTTTTGTTAGTGAGGGGGGGCCTAAGGTGGTAGCTTCTGTAGGAAACTGCTAGAAGTCGCTCCCCTTTGTTCAGGGGACTCGGCCGGGCCTAGGGCGGACCTGCTGCTGGCCAAGGCCAAGCCGATTGGTAGCAGAACGTCCCATGATAACGCCTCTGCGATAACGTATTTAAGAAGGGGAAAACAGAAGAAAAAAAAGGAGATGTGAAGCAGTTGAGCAGGGGAGGCACAAGCCTCGTGGGCCTTGCAGGCCTCACCCTCTGGCCTCCCGCTGGGCAACCGACTGGGCCCAACTCGGCCCGGCCTGGCTGCAAGAAGTGGAGAGGAGATGAGAAGTGAATGAGATGTAAAAAAGATCCTGAGAGGCGTCTGCCAGCCTGTTGTGAGGAACGGCTGCAGACGCCAAGGTCAGTTCAGAAGGAGGGGGAGGAGTAATGTGGCTCCTGGCCAAGATTCCTCTGCAACTCGTGGTGAAGACCATGGTGGAGCGGGTTGTCCCCCTGCAGCCCATGGAGGTCCACGGAGGGGCAGAGATCCACCTGCAGCCAGTGGAGGACCCCACTCTGGAGCAGGTGGAGGCCTGAAGGAGGCTGTGGCCCATGGAGGGCCCGCTGGGACAGCTGTTCTGGAGGGACTGCACCCCGTGGAAGAGATGACCCACGCTGGAGCAGTTTCACCAAGGACTGTGGCCCGTGGGAGGGACCCCACGCTGGAGCAGAGGAGGAATGCGAGGAGTTCTTCCCCCGACGATGATACAGCGGCGTAAAACAACGTGTGATGAACTGACTGTGACCCCCATTCCCTTTTCCCCCACCCACCCCGTGCCGCTCGGGAGGTGAGGTAGTAGAGATAATGATAAGCCTGCGAAGAGGGAGAGGTGGGGGGAGGTTATCTTGTTCCCTGTCGCATTATCCTGCTAATTTTTAGAAATGAATGAATAGTTTTCCCCAAGTCAAGTCTGTTTTGCCCGTAACGGTAACTTTAAGGATTTCTCCCTGTCCTTATCTCAAACCTTGAGCTGTTTTTTCTTATATTTTCTCCCCCTGTTCTCTCGGAGGGTGGGGGGAGTAAGAGTGAGACTGCATAGTCTGGTCCCGATCGGGGCTGAGCTACGACATCTTGTCTTGTTAACAACAGATACTGCCATCCGGACTGCAGAGAAAGGGTGGACTCACGTGTCACCAGTTAAAGGACCCATTTCTGAGTGGACTGTGACTTCGAGACCAGGGGAGACCAAACTAGTGTTACAACTAAAGTGAACTTGAATCGGGGCTGCTGACAACAGAATTCAACACCTCAATAAACTAAGTAACTGGGAAATTTCATTGTGGCAACTCCTGTAGCAATCTGAAAAGGTTCTTAGCAAACATTATAAAAACAAAGGTTCTTTTAAAATAGATTAAAGGCTGGTGTAAGGGTAGTATAAACTTTTGGGATATAACATACAGGTTAACAGCTGCACAGAAAATTACCTGACCCTTAAAGGAACCACCCCCTTTGAAACACCAGAAGTAAAGGAGAGGGCAAGACTGGAGTGGGAACCAGTGCTGTGGTTTAAAGAAGTCTGCCAAGGGCTGCAACCCCTTTGGGCTGTGACTACCGAGCACTATGGCCCTAACCAGACCTCTTTTAACCGTGTTAGGGGTGAGCTTCCTGACTCTGGTGATGACAGTGAGTAACTGTAGTCAGTGTGTAGTGACCACAAGGAGGGGAAGAATAACCTTCCTGACTTTGGTCTATCATACTATTTATGACTGTAAGGGTCAGAAGTTGGGAAACTGTATTAATAACCGGACATAATATACCTTGTGCAAAGAAGGAAACAAAGCTGTATGTTATGATTCAAAAGAACTTCCTTATCAATACTGGGTGGAAATTAGAACAAATTACCACAATGGGAGATTAATGGGATCAAGTGAGATAATTACCATACCAGTTTGGGTGTCCTTTGATGCATGTGATGCAATTGATGACGACCCAGATACAAATTGTGGAAGTGTAGAGTGGAGAAAGGGTTATTCAAGCCAGCCAAAATATTTATGTCCAGGAGCCGGTCATTGCTATATTGATGCGAGCTATCAACGTTCTATAACAGTGAAATAGCAATCTGCCCACTTATGTGGCAGGAGAGGGAGGGGGTGTGTGTGTTGGGCAACCCAAAATTGGGGATATGAAAGCCATTATAAGGAAATACAAGCCTCCATAACCATGAGGTCTGTAAATCAAGAGTGTACCACCCGTAACTGTAATCCTGTCAACATAACCATTAAAAATCCCAGAAAAATGGAAGCAGAAACAAATAGCTTACATTGGGCTTAAAATCTATGGGACAGGAGAAGACCCAGGCATTGTTTTGAATTTAAAAAAATTAAGGAAAAGTCCAGAGAATCAATACAACACCAGTTATTGTTTAACTCTTTCTATCATGAGATGGAAACAGGAGTGAATTATGAGATTCCCAAAGTTGCTAAAAATATATTTGTGAATCTTGCATAAAACATAGCTAAATCATTAAATGTAACTAACTGTTATGTTTGTGGTGGAACAAATCAAGGTGAACTATGGCCATGGGAGGCTATGGAAAGCAACATAAGTGAACCCCAAATACGGAAAACAATGGGAAAAGGTAATAGGAAACAACGATGGGTACTCCAAACAAGTATAATTGGAAAAAGTTGTTGGCAAAATTTAAGGGACAATGGGAGTCAAGTAGGTAATCTGGAGTGCGAAGGAGGTTACCTATAGAATGAAACTCAGAATAATTGGATAAGTGGGGAAACCCCCTGGAAATAAATAATGAATTTAAGAATTGGACCAATGGAACAAATATACCAAATGGTTGGCCAACTCCTGAAGGACATTATTGGATTTGTGGCAAATCAGCTTATGCATATTTCCAAAGAATTGGACAGGATCCTGTGTATTAGGAACTATAAGACACAGTTTTTTCCTGTTACCCATAAATAGGGGAGAACGGCTAGGGGTTCAGGTGTATACTGAAGCCGAAGAATTAAGAAAAAGACACCATAAGCGAGACTTACAGATTGGAAATTGGAAAGATAATGAATGGCCTCCTGAAAGAATCATTGCCTATTATGATCCAGCTACATGGGCAGAAAACGGATCCTGGGGCTACAGAACCCCAATATGTATGCTTAATAGAATAATAAGGTTACAAGCTATAGTAGAAATAGTTGTAAATAAAACCAGAGATGCACTTGGATTAATTGCAAAAACAGAACACTAAAATGAGAACTGCCTTATATCAAAATCACTTAGCTTTAGATTATTTACTAGCACAAGGGGGCGTTTGTGAAAAATTTAATCTTAGTAATTGATGTCTAGAAATTGATGATGAAGGAAAAGCTATAACTGAGCTTGTAAAGGAAATGAACAAAATTGTCCATGTTCCAGTTCAGACTTGGAATGGAATCAATTTAGGGGAAGTATGGGGAGATTTTATGGGGGGTGATTGTCTTACGAAAATTGGAATAGTTATATTGGGGATATGTGGAGGATTATTAATAATTCCATGTTTAATACCTTGCTTTACTAAGCTAATACATTCAGTGATACCTATTGATCCAGAACCAGGGAAAGAAAGAAACCATTCCCTGATGATGGTAAAAACAAAAGAGGATCCAGAATTAACATCAATTCGGCAAGTGTTGGCACGATTGGAAACAAAGACACCAATCAATACCAACAAAAAGAAGATGGGGGATTGTGAGATATGTTCACCTGATTCGTGTTAATGTGAAACAATACTAGGGCTGCATGGTGAAATGTGGCCCTTTCTGTTTATGGAATCTTTGATTATCCTGTTTGTTCTTATATAGCCACAGGCTTAGGGGAAACAGGAAGATAGGTACATAGTTCTATAAGTTTTGTTTAAAGTTATAAACGTATTTGGGAGGTCTATTTAAGTTATTAAAAATGTGCTTGGCAGGATTCACTCCTGCCTTAGTAGTTTGACATAATTAAGGATTTTACCTGCTTAACAGCGCTGCTTGCATAAGAAGGACACTTGACAATGGAGCAAACAAAAGGCGGGAAAAGCGGGCTGGGGGCTGATGACCACGGACAGGTAAACAACCCCAAATATGGGACCAGCCGCTTTTGTTATTAACCTCCTCCCACCCCTCCCTCTTCCAGGGCTTAACACCATCTCCACCTCCTTCCCCCCCCCCCAGCAGGACGGGGTGGGGGGGGGGGTGGGAAGAGGGAATAGGAGTTACAGTTAGTTAATCACACGTCGCTTTATGCTGCAGTTTACTCAGAGAAAACCTACAATAATAACAAAATATTAGAACCTTAATATATACAAAATGAACTGTGTACAGTCTCTCACCACCTGATGTCCAAATGACCAGTACTCTGTCTTTGGCTCAGCTTCCTGCATCTGCATGTTAATGAGTCTTGGAAAGCCAGACAGTGTCCTCCTGAGTCAAAGCTCCAAAGACTGAGAACTCCTTGCCCTCCACCCACATGGGACAGCACACTCTTGGCACAGCATGTACTCCGCTGACCAAGCCCCATCCACTCGCTCCTTACTTCCCACTCCCTGGGTTGTTTGTGCTACAGGAATCCCGTCCTCGTCACCAATTTATGTAGCCGGTTCGTAGAATTCCTATGCACAAAGTTCACCCAGCATATGATATTTAAAAGCACAACAGTATTTGTTGCTCTATTATAGCCTTGCATAAGCAGTTACTAGCATAAGCAGTTACCAGCGTATTGTTTTCCCTTTGTGAGAGTCTTACCACCCCGACTAAGCGGGAGACACCGCCGAGCAGGAGGATGATGGTCAGCGAGGTCAGAGCAGAGAAGGGAGGTAGATGCAGCACCTTCAGGGCATCCCCTGTTGTTTGTAGAGTGTGCTCTGGATCCTTTCTCTCTCCCTCTGCTCTGAGCTGCCTCTGTTTATACCCTCAGCAGATTCAGTGGAAGAGTACTGACCAGGTGTTGATGCACGTGTGGCCAGCGCATGCAGCAAGGCCTGCCAAGTACGTGCCCTGCTGGCTAACAGTGGTTCCCGGATAGCAGCAACATACTGCTCAATAACAGTCCTCCTAGCTCCCCTCTCTGAGATAACAACCCTCCTAGCTCCCCTCTCCAAGGTCGCATTCTCACAGCTGTGTGAAGCTTGTAATTTCCCACAGTGGCCCTACATGGACCATCACTGAAATCCCTCACACACCTGGGCAAAGGCAAAACCCACGAGTTTTCCTTCCTTCCCATTTCTCTCCCCTATCCCCCTGGGGAGGGGGAGAGTGAGCGAGAAACTGTGTGGTATTTTGGGCTAAACCATCACAGTATATAAGGTGTACTTTCTCTTTGCTCATAAACAAAAATTTGAGTGTCACAGTTCCAGCGGCTTTGGAGCCTGCAAAGTTAGTTCACAAAGGAAAGCACTCAACCATACAAGAAGCCTCACAAAAAAAAAAAAAAGATTCTGATATTACATAATTAAAACAGTTATATGGTTCCTTAGTTTTAGAAAGTTTTCTTACCTCAAGCAGCAACAACAGCCCACAAACTACAGAGGATAATCCAGAGGTTTGTCCTTGCCTCTGCTTTGTCACAGCTAGTTTTCCTTTACAGTTTTAAGCCTTTCCATTTGGGCTGATATCTCTCTGTTCACAAATTAGTTGAGCTGAATTTTATGAGGAAAGCAGAGCTTTTCATTTGCCTTCAAAGGCCTGATGATTGAGCAAAGAGAGACTTACTATTCCACAACTATTTTTTTTTTTAGTTAATGGAATTATTAATTGCACGATTAACTAGTTTGTAATTACTGTATTAGCCTCAGCATGCTACCTGCTTCTAGGCGCTCATGAGTCAACTGTTCCTGCTCCAAAGTACACGTAATGGTGGGATGGCAACAAGCAGACTGAAGGAGAAAAACAGCCATTTTACATACAAACAAAAGCACTGGGTATAAGTACTTCAGGCCTTAAAGGGAAAGCAAGCATTCTGGTGGTAGGGAGTGGGCAGAAATCAGTGAGCATTTCTGTAAGAAAGCTCACTTTAAGACAAATACATAAAAAAAGAAAAAAATTCCCCCATTATAAAAATGCACTGAGTTACTTTATTAAATGCTTAATTTATCATGCAAGACGAGAATCTGTCCACAAATAGTATCAGCCCTCTTTTCAATATATTCAATATATTGTATTAGATGTCTATACTTTTTATTATAGAATTACAGAATAGCCCATGTTGGAAAGGACCTCGAAAGATCATCTGGTCCAACTTTTCATGGGAAAAGAAACCTAGATGAGATATTCTAGCAAAATGAAACCTTAAATATTTAAAAAATAGTTGTAGAGGAGATTTAGAAGAATAAAGGACTAATCAGAATAATAAAATTATTAAATATATAGCCTAGCAGGAACCCAGCCTAACAATTTAGTTCTCGTGTGAAAAATGTAAACTACTAACCTTGAGAGAAAGAACAGCAGAGTCATAAACTTAACATAACGAGATACTTTCAGGATGCCCTAGCAGGAGCTAAGATAAGTTAGATGGGAACACCCTGAGGGGGTACAGACACACTGGCTGAAACCAAGATAAGGGGGCTTGAGGAGTTTAGGAGCAACTGATAGGGTGGAATAACCAAGGAAATTGGGAACCAGCAAAGATAAGTCAGCAAGAAACCACCCTGGCAGCAAGAACAAAGCAGGACAAAGGTCTGAATCCATGCAGCTGGACACAGTGTTGAAGAGGAGGGAACGACCGCCAGAGAGACTGTGACTCCTGAGAACAGACACGAGATGGACACAGAGACCGGGGAATAACCTGTTGTGGGAGGAAACTTATGATAATGATTTCTCGGAAAACTAATGAATATATAACCAAGTCCTCGGGAATTCTATGAATATGTATGTCTATGATGCATAAATACTGTATCTGTTGCTTAACACATTGCACACGTTTGGAGGAGCAATCCCCCATGTGCCCGGTGCTGTAAGAAAGAATACCTGCTTAATAGTTACCTGGACTATTAAGTTTCTTTTATCATAGCTTTTTAGGCTTCAATTGGCGACCCAGATGGGACAACTGATGGGACCACCTCTGCCTGGCTGCACAACCCGCTGAGAAGAAGACTCCCTAGGGTACCCCCGGAGATTTCTCCTGGAGGGACTCTTCGCCTCATCCAGATCGCTGCGGGGGCAGACAAGGACCATCTAACTAACAAGGTATTCTTTTACTTCTGGTATTCTGGGATAATGGGACCGATCTTCAGGGTAAAATAAGACCCATAAGCTGTAGGAGACGTCCTATGCTGGACTGTGTGTACTAGGTAGCTAGCTCCTGTGTATATATCTGGTGTCTGTTATATTCAGTTCTCGTACGTTGGGTACTAGCATGGTTTAGGCTGCGTACTTCTGCAATAACGTACTCTGTGGTAGTATTGATATGTTGGGTGCTAGTACATGTTAAGACTAGCACTTCTGCAATAACGTATTCTGTGATAACGGTTTATTTGGGTTTTGGAACTCAGGCTACGGACATAAGGTTTTGAGTTGTGATTGCTGATCTAGAATTGTTCAATTATATGGTTACTAACTCTCATGTGGCTTGAATTGGGAATTGAGGCTGTTGTTTTAAACCTTCACCTTACCTCCCATGTCTATGTTAAATCTCTTCTGGTATTGATTTTTGGATATCCTAATAAGGCATTTGGTGTTAGCTACTGATTTGGACTTGTTGAACTGTAGTGTCTGTGTGAATTGTATTGTTTGTGTGAGAAGATTGAATTGGATCCAAAGTGTGTGTGTTTATAACCATGGTAGTAGTTTATTGTATTTTGTCATTGTAGATTCCTTTGTTCCCTTGTGGTGGGACCCTGACGGTCCTGAATGGTGTCCTTTACACCATGATAACTCTTGTAAACCTATATTTGTTCTAGAGCGTAAGTGTTGTAGTGAAAAGTTGTGGGTAGAGTTTGGCTGGGATTTCGAGTGTCCTAAGTGTAAAATTTAGACTGGGATAGGGAAGAAAGGGCTGTGTTTTTATACAGTGGAAAAGAGGATCAAATAACAAATCAATAAATATGGGAGGAGGTCAGAGTGGAGGTATATTAAAGAAGAGTCCTTTAGGGTGTATCCTACACCACTGGAAAGAAGTCGGGGGTCCTCCAGGGAGTAATGTGAATAAGACGACTCTGATTAAATATTGTAATCAGTGGTGGCCGTTATATAAATTGGATGATGAAGAAAAGTGGCCAAATAATGGAACTTTGAATTATAATACTTTCTTGCAATTGATGCTGTTTCTCAGAAGGAATGATAAATGGGATGAGATGGTATATGCTGATATGTTTTTCACCTTAAGAAATCATCCTGAGTGGCAAAAGGAATGTGGTATAAATTTGGCCCCTCAGGATCCCCTTGTTTTGGCATTAGAAAAGGATAAAAAGAAGGAATAAGGAAAGTTAAAGAGGTGTTGTTCAGCATGTAGTATTGGTGAAAGATGTCTGAAAGTAAGGGACCGGGGAGATGAAGAAAGAATTGAAGATTATGTACCGCCACCTCCTATATTATCTGTGGGGTTTTTGAATGAGGGAGCTGACTCCGGAGAAGGGTCGGGGCAGTGGGAGGATCAACCCCGATTACTGCCCGAACTCGTAGCAAAACAGGACCAATCCTCTAGGCGCCGCTTAGAGAAGCTATGGGACTGGTAGGGCCAACAAGAATTAAAGTCCCTTTTAATATGGGAGATTTGGATGCTTGGAAGGAAGTGGTTAAAAGTTTTAGAGATGATTCACTGGAAATTGTCAAAAGATTTGAATTAATAATTAAAAATCAAGACCCAGACTGGAAAGATATAGACATAATGTTAGATGCAATGACTGAGACTGAGAAACAGCTAATTCTAAAAACTGCACGAACTCACGTCCAGGCTCAAATTACAGCCTGAACGCTGGCAGGGGGAGTTGATCAGCATGTTTCCCTGACTGACCCAAATTGGGATCCAAATGATAATACAGACTATCGCATATTAAAGCGATACCAAGATTGGATAAAATTTGGATTGGAGAACGCGATCCCAAAAGCTGTAAATTGGTCTGCACTTTATGCAGTAAAACAAGGAAGCCAGGAATCTCCTACTGATTTTTTTTAGATTGGCTGAGGGGGGCTATGAGAAAGTACACCACATTAGATCCTTCCTCAGATGTAGGCCAGCAGCAGTTAGTTTTCCTGTTTTTGGGTCAGTCGTCTACTGACATAAGGAAGAAGCTCCAGAAATTGAAGGAGCCAGATATAAGGGATTTAGAGAAATTGATAGAACAGGCTTGGAGAGTTTTTAGGAACCGAGAGGAGGCAAAGGAAGAAAGAGCAGCTAGAGTGATGGCTACAGTTACCGTGGCGGCCCTGCAGCAAGAGGGAATGATAAATAGAGGAGGATTTAGAGGATGTGGAAGGGGAATGTATTCTGGGAATAGAGGCGGATTTGGTGTTTGAGGGGGACGAGGAGGAAGAATGCTGGGAAGGAACCAATGTGCATATTGCTGGGAGGAAGGGCATTGGAAAAATGAGTGCCCCAAGCTCAGAAATACCCCACCAGCCTTATTGACAGAAATGGAGATATCAGACTGACGGGAACCTGGGGCATCTACCCTAGCGGATCCACTGGTTAAAATTAAGCTAGGGAGGCAGGAAAAGGAAGTGGAATTTCTGGTTGATACGGGTGCTTCCTTTTCTGTCCTAAATCAAGAATTAGTACTCGTAAGTAATGATTCTGTGAATATAGTGGGAGCCACTGGCCAACAGGAAAAAGCGTTCTTTTCAAGACCCCTCACATACAAAATGGGGAAACAAATTGGAATACACCGGTTTCTCTATTTGCCGAATTCCCCTAAATCTCTAGTACGGTGAGACTTATTAGAACAATTGGGAGCAGAAATAAGTTTCAAAGGGAAAGGAAAAATAGAATTTAAAGTGAAGGACCAACGACTAGCTGAGGTACTTAGTTTAGTTTTAATGAGTTCAGAAAAGACACAGGAACTAACGCCAGAAGTTCAGGAGGTAATTGACCAGGCCTATCCAGGAGTATGGGCTACTGGAATCCCAGGGAGGGCGAAAAACACACCTCCCATAGTAGTAGAACGCAAAGAAGAAATGGGACCAGTACAGAGGAGACAATATCCTTTGAAATTAGAGGATCGCAAGGGAATCGAGGGCCTGATCAATAATTTCCTAAAACATGGACTACTGGTAGAATGTGAATCAGAGTACAACACTCCTATACTCCCAGTAAAGAAACCAGATGGCTTTTACTGGGTAGTACAGGAACTAAGGGAAATTAATAAAATTGTTAAGGATTTACACCCTGTAGTTGCTAACCCATACACCTTGCTTACTAAATTAAGGGATAATCAGATATGGTTTACAGTATTAGACCTAAAGGATGCCTTCTTCTGCCTGCCCTTGGCCAAAGAAAGTCAGAAACTATTTGCATTTGAATGGGAAAGCCCTACCACGGGTAGAAAAACCCAGCTTACCTGGACAGTGTTACCTCAGGGCTTCAAAAATAGCCTGACGATATTTGGAAACCAGTTGGCACGGGACCTCGAGATGTGGCAGTCCCCTTCAGACAGTGGAATGCTCCTGCAATATGTTGACGATCTGCTGATAGCGACTGAGACCAAACCTGAATGTATTCAATGGACTGTAAGCTTGCTGAATTTTCTGGGACTAAATGGGTATCAAGTCTCTCAACAGAAAGCCCAAATGGTACAGCAGTGAGTGACCTACCTGGGATATGAACTGTCGGGAGGACAACGAGAACTTGGAGTGGAACGAAAAGAAGTCATCTGCAGAACACTGCTCCCTTAGACGGTAGAAAAACTAAGGATCTTCCTGGGAATGACAGGTTGGTGTCAATTATGGATTTATAATTACAGCACATTAGCAAAGCCATTGTATAAACTTTTACAAGAAAGTCATACCCAGGTGATTTGGTCCCCAGAACGACTTCATGCTTTTGAGACTCTCAAGAAGGAACTCGAGATCTCCAGCTTTGGGCCTACCGGATGTAACTAAACCATTTTGGCTTTTCTCTCACGAAAGGCAAGGAATAGCCCTTGGGGCCCTGGCCCAACAGTGGGGGACTAATAGAAGAGCCATAGCTTATTTCTCTAAGCAGCTAGATGAAGTAAGCAAGGGATGGCCTGGGTGCTTGTGGGCTGTAGCAGCAGTGATACTGAATATTGAAGAAGCTCGAAAGTTTACCCTAGGCCAGAAAATCACAGTATTAGTCTCCCATACTGTATCTGCAGTTTTGGAACAGAAGGGAAACCACTGGCTTTCACCATTCAGGTTCCTGAAGTATCAGGCCATACTCATAGAGTCTGATGATGTCAGTATCAAAGTAACTAATGTTGTGAACCCAGCTTCTTTTCTCAGTGGTGCAACAACAGAACCATTGACCCATGATTGTCTGGAGACTATGGAAACTGTGTATTCCAGCAGACCGGACCTGAAGGAAGAACCTTTAGAAGATGCTGAAGAATCCTGGTTCACAGATGGGAGCAGCTTCATTCGACAAGGAATTCGTAAGGCTGGTTATGCAGTAACTACTACAGATAAAGTAACAGAAGCACAACTGTTGCCCACCGGAACATGAGCTCAAAAGGCTGAAATCATTGCAATAACTAGAGCCTTGGAATTGGCAAAAGGAAAAAGAATCAATATATGGACAGATTCTAAATACGCCTTTGCAGTTGTGCATGCCCATGGAGCAATTTGGAAAGAGCGAGGATTGCTCACTGCACAAGGAAAACCAATTAAGTATGCTGAGGAAATACTCCATTTATTGGAAGCAGTACAATTACCATCCAAGGTTGCCATTATCCACTGTCATGGACATTTGAAAGGTGACACTGATCCAGAGAAAGGTAACAGATTAGCTGATGAGGAGGCCAAACAGGCAGCAGAAAGAATGCGAAAAGACCTCTTAGCCTTGTGTTGTGGTTTTGTTTAGTGAGGGGGGGCCTAAGGTGGTAGCTTCTGTAGGAAACTGCTAGAAGTCGCTCCCCTTTGTTCAGTGGACTCGGCTGGGCCTAGGGCGGACCTGCTGCTGGCCAAGGCCGAGCCGATTGGTAGCAGAATGTTCCGTGATAACGCCTCTGCGATAACGTATTTAAGAAAGGGAAAACAGGAAAAAAAAAAAAGAGAAGAGAAGATGTGAAGAAGCTAAGCGGGGGCAGAGGCGCAGAGGGGGAGGTGCAGGCCTCATGGGCCTTGCAGGCCTCACCCTCTGGCCTCTTGCCAGGCGGCCGACTGGGCCCGACTCATCCCAGCCCGGCTGCAAGAAGTGGAGAGGAGATGAGCTGGATGGTGTGAAGAGATTCTGAGAGGCGTCTGCCAGCCTGTTGTGAAGAACTTTTCTTGTGAGAGGAACGGCTGCAGATGCCAAGGTCAGTGAAGAAGGAGGGGGAGGAGTAATGCGGCTCCTGGCCAAGATTCCCCTGCAGCCTGTGGTGACGACCATGGTGGAGCAGGTTGTCTCCCTGCAGCCCATGGAGGTCCACGGAGGGGCAGAGATCCACTTGGAGCCCGTGAAGGACCCCACACCGGGGGAGGTGGATGCCTGAAGGCGGCTGTGGCCCGTGGAGGGCACGCTGGGGCAGCTGTTCTAGAGGGACTGCACCCGTGGAAGAGATGACCCATGCCAGAGCAGTTTCACAAAGGACTGTGGCCCGTGGGAGGGACCCCACAATGGAGCAGGGGAGAAATGTGAGGAGTTCTTCCCCGACGATGATACAGCGGCATAAAACAACGCGTGATGAACTGACCACAACCCCCCATTCCCTTTTTCCCCCCTGTGCCGCTCGGGAGGGGAAGGTAGTAGAGATAATGTTAAGCTTGGGAAGAGGGAGGGGTGGGGGGAGGTTATGTTGTTCTCTGTCTCATTATCCTGCTGTTTGTAGTAATAAATGAATAGTTTTCCCCAGGTTGAGTCTGTTTTGCCCATGATGGTAACTTTAAGGAGTTTCTCCCTGTCCTTATCTGTCGTAGTTCAGCCCTGATCAGGACCAGACTACGCAGTCTCTCTCCCGCTCCCCCCACCCTCCGAGAGAACAGGGGGAGATGATATAAGAAAAACGGCTCAAGGTTTGAGATAAGGACGGGGAGAAATCCTTAAAGTTACCGTCACGGGCAAAACAGACTCGACTTGGGGAAAACTATTCATTTATTTTCTAAAACTAGCAGGAGAATGAGACAGGGAACAAGATAACCTCCCCCCACCCCTCCCTCTTCCCGGGCTTAACATTATCTCTACTACCTTCCCCTCCCGAGCGGCACGGGGGGGGAAAAGGGAATGGGGGTCGCGGTCAGTTCATCACGCGTTGTTTTACGCCGCTGTATCATCGTCAGGGGAAGAACTCCTCGCATTCCTCCTGTGCTCCAGCGTGGGGTCCCTCCCACGGGCCACAGTCCTCCGTGAAACTGCTCCGGCGTGGGTCATCTCTTCCACGGGGTGCAGTCCCTTCAGAACAGCTGCCCCAGCGGGCCCTCCACGGGCCACAGCCTCCTTCAGGCCTCCACCTGCTCTGGCGTGGGGTCCTCCACGGGCTGCAGGTGGATCTCTGCCCCTCCGTGGACCTCCATGGGCTGCAGGGGGACAACCCGCTCCACCATGGTCTTCACCACGAGTTGCAGAGGAATCTTGGCCAGGAGCCACATTACTCCTCCCCCTCCTTCTTCACTGACCTTGGCGTCTGCAGCCGTTCCTCACAACAGGCTGGCAGACGCCTCTCAGGATCCTTTTTACATCTTATTCACTTCTCATCTCCTCTCCACTTCTTGCAGCCAGGCTGGGCCGAGTTGGGCCCAGTCGGCTGCCCGGCAGGAGGCCAGAGGGTGAGGCCTGCAAGGCCCATGAGGCTCGCGCCTCCCCCTCTCTGCCCCCCGCTCAGCTGCTTCACATCTTCTCCTCTCTCTTTTTCCTGTTTTCCCCTACTTAAATACGTTATCGCAGAGGCGTTATCACGGGACATTCTGCTACCAATTGGCTCGGCCTTGGCCAGCAGCGAGTCCGCCCTAGGCCCGGCCGAGTCCACTGAACAAAGGGGAGCGACTTCTAGCAGTTTCCTACAGAAGCTACCACCTTAGGCCCCCCCTCACTAACAAAACCAGAACATTATCTCAAACCTTGAGCTGTTTTTCCTTATATCATCTCCCCCTATTCTCTCGGAGGGTGGGGGGAGCGAGAGAGAGACTGCGTAGTCTGGTCCCGATTGGGGCCGAACTACGACACCTTGATCCCAGATAACAGGTATAGAGACCCTGAAAAACACGATAAAATTGAGTATTCAAAGACTGACAGGGAGCTTATTCAAGAATTAGGAGGAACAGTTCCAGACCAAGGATGGGCACACCTATATAATGGTAGAATAGTAGTACCTGCTAAACGTATTTGGAGAATAGTCAGAGAAGAGCACAATAAGAGACATTGGGGAGCTGATTCATTATATAGTTATCTAAACCAAAACCTAGTAGGGAAGAGCTTATACACCACCATCCGACAGGTAACTTAGCAGTGTGAAATTTGTTTAAGGAACAATCCTAATACAGGTAATAGGGTACAATTGGGGACCATTGGAAAAGGAAATACCCCAGGAGAACATTGGCTAATAGATTTTTCCAAACTTCCGAGAAAAGGGGGGTATCGATACTTGTGGTATTAGTAGACACCCTTACTGGATGGCCAGAGGCTTTTCCCTGTAGAACAAACAAGGCACAAGAAGTGACCAAGACATTGTTAAACGAGATTATACCCCGGTTTGGGGTACCTTAAGTTATCTCATCAGATAGAGGCATGCACTTTTGTGCACAGGTAGTACAGCAGGTCAGTAAATTATTAGACATAGATTGGCAATTGCATACCCCATATAGGCCGTAAGCTAGCGGACAGGTGGAGAGAACGAACCATATGCTAAAACAACAGATAGCCAAAATATGTCAGGAAGCAAATCTGTATTGGTACCAGGCTCTTCCTATTGCGCTGTTAAGAATATGGGTGAAACCACGTGCTAAAGAGAATTTGAGTCCTTTTGAAATTCTGTACGGGTGGCCTTATACAGCTAAATATAGAGGGGAAAATAAAATAAATTAAAAAAAAAAAAAGAAGCAGAAGTGTGGGCAGAGAGGGGGAGGTGCGAGCCTTGCAGGCCTTGCAGCCCTCACTCTCTGGCCTCCTGCTGGGCGGCTGTCTGGGCCTGACTCCGCCCAGCCCAGCCAAGAGAACAGAGAATATGTGAAGAGAACATGAGCGGTGTCTGCCTGAGTCTGACTGTGAAGAATTTCTTGTGAGAGAAAGGGGTGTGGGCACCGAGGTCAGTGAAGGAGTGGGAGGAGTAATGACAGAGTTGGCTCCAAGCTAATGAATAATGTGTTCCAATTGTAACCACTATGTCCTGCATAGCCATGTAATCCCTGTGTGAAAATGTAAACTAATCTTGAGAGAAACAACAGCAGAGTCGTAAAATTTAACATAACAAAGCACTTTGAGCAGACACTAGCTGAAACCAAGATAAGGGGGCTTAAGGAATTTACAAGCAGAGAGATGAGCCAAGACAAGGCCCTATATGGAAGAGAGACTCAGAGTTCAACTAGCAAACACAGTGAGGAGGAGTATTTACTTCATCCCTCGACCACCAGAGGACTCGCAAAGACCACCAGAAAGAATGCTGTGCATGCTGTTCTGGTTTTGTTGGGTGAGGGGGGGCCTAAGGTGGTAGCTTCTGTAGGAAACTGCTAGAAGTTGCTCCCCTTTGTTCAGTGGACTCGGCCGGGCCTAGGGCGGACCCGCTGCTGGCCAAGGCCGAGCCAATTGTTAGCAGAATGTTCTGTGATAAAGCCTCTGCAATAACATATTTAAGAAGGGGAAAACAGAAAAAAAAAAAAAAAGAAAGAAGTGAAGATGTTGCAAATATTATGATAAAAATTAAAACTTTATTATATATAAAAGAGCCAGGCTTGATTAAAAGTAAAATTGTAGAATATAGGAGTGTTAAGAATCAATTGTAGTTATAGGAACTGTAACCACAAGGCTTTAAGCATTGTTTAAAATCAGTTAACCATGGAGATTTTGACAAAGATTAATTGATTTGTAGCATTTTGTTTTAGGAAACTAAGGAAACCATTATGGACACCAGTTTGTGGCTAGGAAACCCTCTACCCTTCCCATCTTGATCTAATTATTGAGGATTCCAATCAGTAGAGTTAAGTGAGATTAACCAATGATTGCTTTAATATAAGAATATTAATAAGATGGTGTGACTGAAGGACCAAACATTAGAAAGGTTAAATTTAACAATAGACATATTATGCAAATTAATATTAGGTAATGATGAGAATCATACTGCACAGAATCATCTAAGAGGTAACTAGTGGACACAGTGAGGAGGAGTATTTACTTCATCCCTCGACCACCAGAAGACCACCACGGACCTTCACTGCACCTGTGTTAAGGACATTTACATATGCTAATCATATGCTAATGATTTACTGGAAAGTTAATGTTTATGTATAACATTTCCCAGAAATTTAGTGAATATGTATAACAGGTGTGTATTTAACCTGCACTGTTGGACCAAACAGGTGCGCACGCTAGGTGGAGCAATCCCCCATGCGCCCAGCGCTGCAATAAAGGAGTGCCTGCTTCTTAACTTCTCATTGCTGTTAAGGAGTTTTATTCCGGATTTTGGTAACAAAGATGTGAAGAAGCAGAAGCAGGGGCAGAGGGGGGGGAGGTGCGAGCCTTGTGGGCTTTGTAGGCCTCACCCTCTGGCCTCCCGCCGGGCAGCTGACTGGGCCCGACTCGGCTGCAAGAAGTGGAGAGGAGATGAGATGTGAATGAGATGTACAAAGATCCTGAGAGGCGTCTGCCTGCCTGTTGTGAAGAATTTTTCTTGTGAGAGGAACGACTGCAGACGCCAAGGTCAGTGAAGAAGGAGGGGGAGGAGTAACGCGGCTCCTGGCCAAGATTCCCCTGCAGCCTGTGATGACCATGGTGGAGCAGGTTGTCCACCTGCAGCCCATGGAGGTCCACAGAGGGGCAGAGATTCACCTGCAGCCTGTGGAGGACCCCACGCTGGGGCAGGTGGATGCCTGAAGGAGGCTGTGGCCCATGGAGGGCCCGCTGTGACAGCTGTTCTGGAAGGACTGCACCCCGTGGAAGAGATGACCCATGCTGGAGCAGTTTCACGGAGGACTGTGGCCCATGGGAGGGACCCCATGATGGAGCAGAGGAGGAATGTGTGAGAAACAGCCACTCACCATGAATAATTTGCAGAGGACAAAGTCACCGGAGCAAAGTATCTTTTATTTGCGAGTCAGCTGAGTTGGGCACGTCTTAGAGCAGAGGCACACCTCTTAGTTCAGAGTTACAATATTTATACCCTTCCTCTGATCACCCAATTTGTCTGTCTCCTTTTTTTTTCTTTTCTTTGTTGGAGCTCACAATCTACTTGACCGCATCCGTGTTTCTGGACACCGCCCCCCTCCAGTTATCTACATGGCTTAGGATAAGGTTCCAAAATGGCTTAAGCAAAACCTTAGGCCCTTTTCTCACAGTTCCCCCTCTTTCTTTTTCTTTACTGTTTTTGCTGAAGCCCATACTCTTGCTCTAAATTATGCAGAATTAATTGCAGCTTCCTGTCCTGTTCTTCCTGCTTCCGATCTCTTCTCTTCAGAACTGTTGGATACCTGGAGTATCAGGGACACTTAGTGAACAATCCAGACTGAATGGAATTGCTATGTTTGTGAGCAGCAGGCCTCAAGGACGTCACTGAAGCCGCTTGTGAGAAAGTACTGAAGCCGCCTGTAAGAAAGTACTGAAGCCACCTGTGAGAAAATAATGAGGCCACCTGTGAGAAAGTAATGAAGCTTCCTGTGAGAAAGTAAACGAAGCAACCTTGAAGAAGATCGTAAACAACTTTGAGAAAGTGAAAACATGAAAAGTACGGGACTTTCAGGTTAACGGGACTTTCCAGATTAGCTAACTGCAAGTAGGAAGGATATGTAAATGTAACTATTAGAGCTTAAGCCAATCACGCAATGACTAGTAAGCATATTTTATCTTAGCAATATAAATATGTGCACCCGGGACTAATAAATGGAACTATGCTTATTCCTCATATTGAGTCCTTGTCGTACATTCCTCCGTCGCTCGCACGGAACCATGATTTTTCTGGGCTGTTGTCATTTTCAGGTTTGTTGGCATATTGGTTATCTGCATTCCTTCTACTATATTGGTAATAAGTCTTGTAAGACAGGGGAGAAATATTAAACCTGTCAGCACGCATAACAAAAAGATTCTTACCTTTTTCCACCATGATATTCCCATTAATCCTTCCCACCAATCTCAGTCTAATATCGTTTTCCATTTTTGCACTGGAACATGAGCTAGTTTTCTTATGTTGTTCGCTATATCAAACACGGCTTATCCACTGTCAATTTTTAAGCAACAATCGGAGATGTTAAATTTTCCACACACTCCTTCTTCCTCTGCCAATAATCTAGGGTCAGTCAATTTTGATAAATTGCCCCCCTCATTTGGGTTTGTTGCTTGGCCAATAATTCTAATGCTGAAGCGGTCTCATTGGTAATCAGCTCAACCACAGCTTGTAATCTTATTATTCGATTTAGCATATAGATAGGGGTTCTATACCCCCAGCTACCGTCCTGGGCCCAAGTAGCAGGTCCATAAGTTTGAATAAACCTTTCAGGAGGCCATTCGTCCTCGTGCCAGGTTTGGGCACCACCGTTGCTAAGGGATCTTTTTTCCCTTTTTAAATCTTCAAAGACTGGAACACCCAATTTATCCCCAGCATGAGAGGGTAATAGAAAGAACTCTGGTTGGATAAGCCCTATTGTACAGGTTCCCCCCCAAGTTGGAGGTAACTTCAAGTAGGCCCTTTTCCCACAAATCCAATATAGCCCGTCCGGTGCTTTCCAATTTCTTGAATTTTTTTCTGGATTCTTCCAAAATTTCGATAGTCTTGATATTCCCTGAAATGAGTTGATCCCCAAGCAATTAAACAAGTCCGCTTCATTGGAGTTGGTACAGTTCCCTGGATTTTCCTGAGACTAGTATTCACTGGATTCTCCAGGCCACCACATCTTTGTAGACTTATTAACTTCTAGAATTCTTTTACAGGGCATTTCTCCTACCCATTTGTCAAATTTAGCCCCGTTTCGTCTTATGCATTCCTCACCAATGGTTTCTGAAGCTAACACCTCTCCGAGAGGTCGTTTATCTTCCACTGAAGTAATGGTGTGATTCCACCTAAGAATTTGGAGGGGACTTAAACTGATTCCTTTCCATGGCCATTCTTCACTCATTAGAAGACCCCCACAAACCCCACAGCTGGTCACATTCAATTCTCCTGCTATCCTCTCAGCAAGGTCCACAAACAAGTTCTTCCCTATAGAGGGAAGTCCTAACGGCTTCTGCAGCTCCTTTCTAATTTTCTCATATATTTAGTTTTGGTTATTTCCCCGAGTTCTTGTTATTGTTGCATTTTTTTAGGGCCATAATAACGTTCTGAACTAACATTTCTTTGGCTTGATCCTGGTATCCCCCTCCATCTGACATGCCCCATTGCCCTATTTTACTAAAACAAACCCATGGCTCTCCTTTAGAGCATATTTGTCTGCCATGACTCCCATAAGTAGTTCCTTTGTTTTTAACTTTCCAATAGGTCTGTCCTGACTCACTACACTCTTGAGGCAAGCCATCATAACATTTTGAGTGAATGTGGGTGTGGTATGTAAAGCCATAAGCGGATCCTCTTCCCCAACAGACCGTTTTATAACATTCTGTACAGGAGGGCAAGGCTGTTGAGAGGTTCAGGCATACGCAGAGGACCAAAATTATGTTAGACCAAGGTCTGGTATAGTGTATATTTCCACTTCCCATACCTGTTGGGTTGCAGCCAACAGTAGGGTCTAGGTATCTTCTTAGTGGCAAATATAGAGGCTAATCCAGTCTTGCCCTTGATCTGTCCTGCACACAGGAGGTAGTGGAAGTCCGTATCTAAATCTTCCACTGTCTTCCACTGCCAACACCCCCAGCAATACCAAGAATGTCCTTTCTGTGTATCTGTCACCAAAATCGGGAATCAAACTCCTTAACACCAATGTAGCATTAAGAAGCAGGCATTCTTTATTGCGGCGCCAGATGCACGGGGGATCCTTCCACCTAGCGTGCATGCTGGTCTGGAAATCTGGACAGAATATATTTGGTGATTTCATGCATAATCATTAATAACTTTCTAAACACTAATACATAATCATCAGTTTTTCTAGTAATCATTATAATATTCCCCACTCACTTGCACATGCTCAGTCTTTTGAGTCAAGGGTCTTCTTGAGTCTTGAGGGTCATCAGAGCGCCTCCTCCTCAAATTCGCTGATTGAACCCCTCCTTAAAATCTCCATATATGGTCTTGAGAACAGGTCGCGTTGCTCCTTGATTTTCTGGCTCCGAAGTGATGGCTCAGGGCCTATCTTCACAGCTGGTGTTTGAGGCCTACCTTTGTTCTACCACCTTTCTTAATTACCCCAGACATGCTAGGCTAACTTCTAACAAACGAGATGTTGTAACAGTTCTAAGACTCCCCGTTCCCTCTAAGGACAAATAGATTTAATATAAAATTTAGCCTATGTAACTACAGTTTTATAGTTAGCAAGAATCACCTCATATTGATATTTAATTTTCAAAAATAATATTATTCTAAAATTATATTGATTGAGCATTTTATGTCATATAACATATCTAGTCTCCCGTATTTCAGACAATCCTTACAACGGGACACGATAATGGGATTACACTGACTACATAGAGACACTGTGGCCAACAATCTTCCTTGTATCTTCATTATCTCTTCCTTACTTAAATTACCTCTTATTGAATTTTGGTTTTGCCCTTTTTCCGCAGAGAATCCGAACAACCTCTACTTGTTATTAAATTTCACAATAAAATTGGCTCACGGTCATTCTCGGGGTGAAATGTACAATTGTCCGGATTTTACCTTTTAAAAGTTAACTTAAGAGGGTCACTTCCCTGCATCACAGACCAGTTGTTGGGATGTGTTTCCACTGGTCCTTTGACTTTGGCTATGTGTGTTCACCCCCTTTCTTTTGTTCTGACAGCCGTTTCTGTGGTCAGGAGCACCTGAAAAGGACCTTCCCACGTCGGGGTCAAGGCATCACCTCTTCGGGACTTCACCAGTACCTAATCTCCTTGGTGTATGGACAAGTCCAGGGGTGCTGTTTGAGACAATAGTCCTTTTTCCTTAGGCCTGTAAGAGAAAGAGTTACTGCACTGTGATGGTTTAGCCCAAATCACCACACAGCTTCTCGCTCACTCTCCCCCTCCCCAGGGGGATGGGGGAGAGAATTGGGAAGGAAGGAGAACTCGTGGGTTGAGATGAAGACAATTTACTAAAATAAAAGGGAAAACTACAATAATAACAGAATATAAGGATATCAAAAATATACAAAGTGAACAATATGTGTTTTCTCACCACCCGATGTCCCAATGACCGATACAGCCCGTCCCGAGCAGCAATCACGGAAACAAACCCGAGCAGCAAGCAAAGGAGCAAAAAGGGAGCCAGCAAGGTAGGGGGAACGATGCCAGCCAAAACAAGCAGGAAGGATGGATGCCAGGAAGGCAGATACCCACCCTCGCCTGCCCCCACTTATATACTGAGCATGACGTTTATGGCATGGAATACTCTCTTTGGCCTGTTTGGATCAATTATGCTGTCTGTCTTTCTCCCAGCTTCCTGCATCTGCAAATTAGCGAGACTCGGAAAGCAGGACGGTGTCCTTGGTCTCATTCACAACAACTGGTATCATCAGGGTGTTTATGAACATTCTTCACACACAAAATCCAAAACATACCAGCTACTGAGAGGAAAAATTAACTCCATCCCTGCCAAAACCAGGACATGCACACAGACAATTTTTAGGATACAGATCATTTATCTCAGGGATTGGTAACCCCTCCTCTCTTTCCAAATAAGGTAAGCCAAACAACATTTCATAAGGAGATACTCCCAAGTCTTTTCTGGGAGCAGTTCTAATTCTTAACAGTAACAGAGGTAAACATTGGGTCCATGGTAACATAGTTTCAACAATTAATTTAGTGATATGCATTTGAAGAGTAGCATTCATTCTCTCAACCCGCCCAGAACTTTGAGGATGCCATGATGTACGAAAGTCCCATTGTACTCCCAAGGCCTGTGTAACCAGTTTGTAGGATTCCTATGCAAATAATTCACTCAACGTATGATATTTAAAAGCACAAAAAGTATTTATTGCTCCATTATAGCCTTGCATAAGCAGTTACAGTTCCTAGCATAAGCAGTTACCAGCATATTCTTTTTCCCTTTATGAGAGTCTTACCAACCCGCACCTTCAGGGCGTCCCCTGTTGTTTGTAGAGTGAGCTCTGGGTCCTTTCTCTCTCTTCTCCGCTCTGAGCCGCCTCTATCTACACCCTCAGCAGATTCAGTGGAAGAGTACTGACCAGGTGTTGATGCACGCGTGGCCAGCGCATGCAACAAGGCTTGCCAAGTACACGCCCTGCTGGCTAACAGTGGTTCCCGGATAGCAACAACATCCTGCTCAATAACAACTCTCCTAGCTCCCCTCTCTGAGATAACAACCCTCCTAGCTCCCCTCTCTGAGATAACAACCCTCCTAGCTCCCCTCTCCAAGGTCGCATTCTCACAGCTGTGTGCAGCTTGTAATTTCCCACAGTGGCCCTACATGGACCATCATCTGAAATCCCTCAGACATGCCACTACGTGGTCCGTAGTTGGGACACTGTGGTATTCCACAACCCGTGCCCTTAAGCGGTGTAAAGCTGTATCAACAATAGTCCAAACAATACTAACTACACATGGTATATAACAAACCAGGCATAGCAAACAAATGCCACCTACAGACAAGATCAACAATAACTGGTTTAACCAACCCCACCCCCATGTCCATCCAGTGAACAGGTTCCATCCAGTTGCTTCCACTAATTGCTGGCTCAATCGGCATATCTCTTGCAATTGTGCATGGATGGACTTTGAGTGGTCACTTAAGTTCATGCAACACAAACCGTCAAAGTCCTCACATCCATGTCCATGAGCTAGGAGTAAAAAGTCAATAGCAGTGCGATTTTGAAGCATAGCATGTCATATACTCTCTACATCAAGTAACAAACCAGAAAAAGCTACACTTGTAGAGTTACTAGTATATTTGAAATAGGTACAATTATCTGCGTCCAATGTTCCCAAGAATTGTGGGGGTAATGCAGGTGATTTACCCAGATATGGCAGCCAGCTGTCCCACTGGTTTATAAGTTAAGGCAACCCCTGGTGTTTTTACGAGTTCAGGCAATTGTGTAACTGTGTTGATAAACTCACTTGTGCTGAGGGGTACTCCTTCCAAGCTCGTTGTAAGTGGGTTCCGGGGAGTCGCTGTGCTGAGACAGAGGGTATCTTGTCCGGCCACCTTTGCCAGTGTGTTGTGGTTTTGTTTAGTGATGGGGGGGGCCTGAGGTGGTAACTTCTGTAGGAAACTGCTAGAAGTTGCTCCCCTTTGTTCAGTGGACTCGGCCGGGCCTAGGGCGGACCCGCTGCTGGCCAAGGCTGAGCCGATTGGTAGCAGAATGTTCCGTGACAACGCCTCTGCGATAACGTATTTAAGAATGGGAAAACAGGAAAAAAAAAAAAGAGACGAGAAGATGTGAAGAAGCTGAGCGGGGGCAGAGGCGCAGAGGGGGAGGTGCAGGCCTCATGGGCCTTGCAGGCCTCACCCTCTGGCCTCTTGCCAGGCGGCCGACTGGGCCCGACTCATCCCAGCCCGGCTGCAAGAAGTGGAGAGGAGATGAGCTGGATGGTGTGAAGAGATTCTGAGAGGCGTCTGCCAGCCTGTTGTGAAGAACTTTTCTTGTGAGAGGAACGGCTGCAGACGCCAAGGTCAGTGAAGAAGGAGGGGGAGGAGTAATGCGGCTCCTGGCCAAGATTCCCCTGCAGCCTGTGGTGACGACCATGGTGGAGCAGGTTGTCCCCCTGCAGCCCATGGAGGTCCACGGAGGAGCAGAGATCCACCTGCAGCCCATGAAGGACCCCACATTGGGGGAGGTGGATGCCTGAAGGAGGCTGTGGCCCATGGAGGGCCCGCTGGGACAGCCGTTCTGGAGAGACTGCACTCCATGGAAGAGATGACCCACACCAGAGCAGTTTCTCAAAGGACTGTGGTGTATGGGTGGGACCCCACAATGGAGCAGGGGAGGAATGTGAGGAGTTCTTCCCCTGACCATGAAGCAGCGGCATAAAACAACGTGTGATGAAGTGACCGCAACCCCCATTCCCTCTTCCCCCCTGTGCTGCTCAGTGGGGGGAGAAGGTAGTAGAGATAATGTTAAGCTTGGGAAGAGGGAGGGGTGGGGGGAGGTTATCTTGTTCTCTGTCTCATTATCCTGCTGTTTGTAGTAATAAATGAATAGTTTTCCCCAAGTCGAGTCTGTTTTGCCCGTGATGGTAACTTTAAGGATTTTCTCCCTGTCCTTATCTCATACCTTGAGCCATTTTTCCTTATATTATCTCTCCCTATTCTCTCAGAGTGTGGGGGGAGTGAGAGAGAGACTGTGTGCTGATGCGGAAGTCACGGACACTGCTGACGACCAATGTGATCAAGCAAATGCCAATTTATTGTTGATACATCCCGGTTAATATAGCCCTTCTAATTCTGTATTATGCGCAAGCTCTCTACTAATTGGCTAACTATATCATGCACGCGCTCTTAGCTAAAATATGATTCGTTAAGTCTCTTTGTTCATGCGCACAGTTCTCTCCACCTGCACCCTGCTTCATGTTCAGCCCCCAGTCACGTATGCCAGCTGTTTCCCTTCTTCTCAAGGTTGCTTCGTTTACTTTCTCACAGGAAGCTTCATTACTTTCTCACAGGCGGCCTCATTATTTTCTCACAGGTGGCTTCAGTACTTTCTTACAGGCGGCTTCATTACTTTCTCACAAGCGGCTTCAGCGATGTCCTTGAGGCCTGCTGCTCACAAACATAACAATTCCATTCAGTCTGGATTGTTCACTAAGTGCCCCTGATACTCCAGGTATCCAACAACTGTGTAGTCTGGTCCCGATCGGGGCTGAACTACGACACAGTGTCACCCATACGTTTTACTCACGGGGGAAATGTGTGTGCATAAACCTGTCAAAACAAAAAACAGACAAAACCAAGGTTAACAGCCCCCCACTCTCCTCCTTTTGTTGTTTTTTTTTTTTATTCTCTGCATTGTAATTGCTGCACAGGTACACGCAACCTGTTTGATTCACCTGTAAGGGTGATGGTGATGGCCTGTGAATCATCAGCAGCCACCACTTCAGATGCAACTGGTGTGTCCTGGCTGCCCAGGGAAGTGATACCAAACACGTGCACCTGCAAACATTTGTGATACAGGGTTGGGTTCAGTGTGGAGTGGGGGCCTCATCCAGAAAAACACAGGTGCCAAAAGGCCTGCAGGGATCAGAATAAAGTGATCAGAATCCCTGCTCGGTAGTCAATGCAAATTGAGTGCCACTCAGAGTATTGCACCAGAGTGAGTGGTACTTTTATTGGCCTGGCTTGGTAATATTTCATCAATAGGAGGGGCATTTTATCTCCTGCCACCGTGCAGTTGTTCAACACATGCACGGCGGTGGGCAGATGATCTACCCATCGCATGTATTTTGTACCTCCTAATCTACGCAGTTGCTGTTTCAATAGGCCATTAAGGCATTTCAACAATCCTGCACCCCATGGGTGGTAAGGTAAATGCCACACCCACTGTACCTCTCTCTCAGTGGCCCAATTCAGTACTTTATGATTTCTAAAATGAGAACCGTTGTCTGATTGTATTTCGATTGGTCTTCCATAGTATGTTTCAATCATACCCAGGCAGCAAATAGTAGTATAAGCATTTGCATATCTACTAGCTAATTTTGCAGCCGCTCGCCAGGCACATAAGAGGGAAAAAAAAAAAAAGACCTGAGGTTTGAGACAAGAACAGGGAGAGATCCTTAAAGCTACCATTACAGGCAAAACAGCCTAGACCTGGGGAAAACTATGCATTTATTACTAAAACCAAAGCAGGATAATGAGAAAGGGAACAAAATAACCTCCTCCCACCTCTCCCTCTTCCCGGGCTTAATACCATCTCTACCTCCTTCCCCCCACCCTGTCCAGAGCAGGACAGGTTGGGGGGGGCGGGAAGAGGGAATGGGGGTTACAGTCAGTTAATCACACGTCACTTTATGCTGCAGTTTATTAAGAGGAAAACTATAATAATAACAAAATATAAGAACATTAATATATACAAAACGAACAATGTACAATTTCTCACCACTCAATGTCCAAATGACCAATACTCTGTCTGTCTTTGGCCCAGCTTCCTGCATCTGCACGTTGGAAAGCCAGACAGTGTCCTTGGTCTCATTAACAACAACTCTGATCATCAGAGCGTTTTTATCAACATTCTTCACATACAAAATCCAAAGCTTCTGAGAGGAAAATTAACTCCATCCCTGCTGAAACCAGGACAGTATTCACCCCTTATTCCGTACCATCTACTTCATGCTTATACATATACACACAGATTGCTTATACCTGTCTAGGAAACTTTTAATTTCCTCCAGACTGTAATCCGTTAATTCATCTGTTCACACTGCCTATCCATTTCCACTTAAACGTCTTATAACTTAACGCTGTGCCTTGCATGGCAACAATACCAACCTGGATGTATCACTTGTTCTAACGGGGTCAACCTGCAACACCGCACACATGAAAACACTAAACTATAGTACAAATATAAATCAGCTGGAATAAGCTTACGTCCACATCAGCAACACTGAACAGTAACAAAAGTATGACACTGTCGTAGTTCAGCCCCGATCGGACCAGACTACGCAGTCTCTCTCTCACTCCCCCCACCCTCCGAGAGAACAGGGAGACAAAATATAAGGAAAAACGGCTCGAGGTTTGAGATAAGGACAGGGAGAAATCCTTAAAGTTACCGTCACGGGCAAAACAGACTCGACTTGGGGAAAACTATTCATTTATTACTACAAACAGCAGGATAATGAGACAGAGAACAAGATAACCTCCATCCACCCCTCCCTCTTCCCAAGCTTAACATTATCTATACCACCTTCCTCTCCCGAGCGGCACAGGGGGGAAGAGGGAATGGGGGTTGCAGTCAGTTCATCACATGTTGTTTCACGCCGCTGCTTCATGGTTGGGGGAAGAACTCCTCGCATTACTCCCCTGCTCCGTTGTGGGGTCCCACCCCTACGCCACAGTCCTTCGTGGAACTGCTCCGGCGTGGGTCATCTCTTCCACGGGTGCAGTCCCTTCAGAACAGCTGTCCCAGCGGGCCCTCCACGGGCCACAGCTGCCTTCAGGCATCCACCTCCCCCGGTACGGGGTCCTTCACGGGCTCCAAGTGGATCTCTGCTCCTCCGTGGACCTCCATGGGCTGCAGGTGGACAACCTGCTCCACCATGGTCGTCACCACAGGCTGTAGGGGAATCTTGGCCAGGAGCCGCATTACTCCTCCCCCTCCTTCTGAACTGACCTTGGCGTCTGCAGCCGTTCCTCACAACAGGCTGGTAGATGTCTCTCAGGATCTTTTTTACTCACTTCTCATCTCCTCTCCACTTCTTGCAGCCGGGCTGGACCGAGTCGGGCCCAGTCGGCTGCCTGGCGAGAGGCCAGAGGGTGAGGCCTGCAAGGCCCATGAGGCCTGCGCCTCCCCCTCTGCGCCTCTGCCCCTGCTCAGCTTCTTCACATCTTCTCTTCTCTCTCTCTTTTTTCTGTTTTCCCATTCTTAAATACGTTATCGCAGAGGCGTTATCACGAGACATTCTGCTACCAATTGTCTTGGCCTTGGCCAGCAGTGGGTCCGCCCTAGGCCTGGCCAAGTCCCCTGAACAAAGGGGAGCGACTTCTAGCAGTTTCCTACAGAAGCTACCACCTTAGGCCCCCCCTCACTAACAAAACCATGACAGACACTGTCAACAAAAAGGACACACAACCACACAAAGAAAAGTATGACACCGTTGACACAAAGGACACACACACAAACATGCCACCTCTATCACGATGAGGCAAAGCTCCAAAGACTGAGGGTTCCTTGCCCCCCACCCACATGGGACAGCGCACTCTTGGCACAGCGGTGCACTCCGTTGACCAAGCCCTGTCCACTCACTCCTTACTCCTGGGACAGTGCACTCTTGTCACAGCATGCACTCTGCTGACCAGGCCCCGTCCACTCGCTCCTTACTTCCCACTCCCTGGGTCGTTTGTGCTACAGGAATCCCGTCCTCGTCACCAATTTATGTAGCCGGTTCGTAGGATTCCTATGCACAAAGTTCACCCAACATATGATATTTAAAAGCACAACAGTATTTATTGCTCTGTTATAGCCTTGCATAAGCAGTTACCAGCATAAGCAGATACAGTTCCTAGCATAAGCAGGTACCAGCGTATTGTCTTCCCTTTGTGAGAGTCTTACCACCCCGACTAAGCCGGAGACACCGCCAAGCAGGAGGATGATGATCAGCGGGGTCAAAGCAGAGAAGGGAGGTAGGCGCAGCACCTTCAGGGTGTCCCCTGTTGTTCGTAGAGTGAGCTCTGGGTCCTTTCTCTCTCCCTCTGCTCTGAGCCGCCTCTGTTTATACCCTCAGCAGATTCAGTGGAAGAGTACTGACCAGGTGTTGATGCACGTGTGGCCAGCGCATGCAGCAAGGCCTGCCAAGTACGTGCCCTGCTGGCTAACAGCGGTTCCTGGATAGCAGCAACATCCTGCTCAATAACAACCCTCCTAGTTTCCCTCTCTGAGATAACAACCCTCCTAGCTCCCCTCTCCAAGGTCGTGTTCTCACAGCTGTGTGCAGCTTGTAATTTCCCACAGTGGCCCTACACAGACCATCACTGAAATCCCTCACACACTGAAGAACGCCACTCATCACCGGTCTCCACTTGGACATTGAGCCATTGACCACCACTCTCTGTGGCCATCCAGCCAATTCCTTATCCACCGAGTCGTCCGTCCATCAAATCCATGTCTCCAGTTTAGAGAGAAGGATGATGTTGTGCAGGACAGTGTCAAATGCCTTGCACAAGTCCAGGTAGATGACATCAGTTGCTCGTCCCTTGTCCACCGATGCTGTGACCCCATCATAGAAGGCCACCAAATTAGTCAGGCATGAACCAAATTTGTCAGGCATGGTCCTGGGCAACCTGCTTTCAGTGACCCTACTTGAGTAGGGGAGGTTGGACCAGATGACCTCCAGAGGTCCCTTCCAACCAGTGATTATTTGGATGTTACAATGTCTGAATGTCTGCTTACAGATAATCCTATATTTAAATTTAAAAATCATGGTGTGTGTTGCAAACTGCTCCTGTCTCCTGAAGAACAGTGCTTGGAAACAGTGGCTAGGGAACTAAAAGTGATCATCCCATTTCTAGCGCTGTCTACTGAAGCTACCTGAAAAATTCTTCCTGGGAGAATTTTCCTTCGGGGAATTCAGGCTGGACACCACTGTGTGATGTGGTGGGAACATGATGGATTTTAGAGGAAATTTTCTCATTGGGGATTCTTCATCAGTCTCATGTTGTGTCACTCATACTGACTTGTATATTACCATGACAGTCTCTGAGCTTATCTGGATATTCATCATGATGCAATTGCTGAATCTCCTGCTTTGTGTGATACAGTCAAATCTCAACATGAGTGAAACAATTTGACGTTAATGCATCAAAACACATCAGCATTTTTTAAGAAACTCCCTCCATCATTATTACTTTCTAAGTTTCAAATTCTCAGCTGTATCCCCTCCTGACTCTTTGTGCACCCTCAGCCTACTCGCTGGTGGGGCCGTCTGAGGAGCAGAAAAGGCCTTGATGCTGTGTAAGCACTGTTCAGCAATAACTAAAACATAAGTGTATTACCAACACTGTTTTGATCACAAATTCAAAACATAGCACCATGCAAGCTACTATGAAGAAAATTAACTCTATACCAGCCAAAACCAGCACACGTTCCGTGGGAAAATCCATCCAGAGTCTGTCTGATGCTGCACAAAAGAGATTCCCAGTATCTGAAAGGATGTAAGATTTACTTGCTATCTATATTCCTCTTTTTATTCTATCTTATTAAAACAGCTGTTTTATTAAACCATTTGTTGTCAAATATTTCTTACTGAGGTCTGGAAAGAACCCTGGACTGCACCTCAACTCCCCTCGTCCGCTCCCCCTGTGCAGAACACCCGTACTTTATGACAATTAAACAAACACCATGGTCCTTGAACAAAAGCAATCCCATTAATGGGTTTGCCTTTTCCCAAGGAATGAGTAATCCATACTGTCTTTCCCAGCCAGCTAGCTGTCTTTCCAAGCCTACATGTACTACAGGGACTTTATCCCCTTCCACAGTACCTAGGGTTTTTTTTTGGGGCAGGGCCAGGTTGGTTATCTGGTATTAACTAGCCAAGTGGCTTCTGCTAAATTTATATCCTGGTGCTTCTGTGCCCTGATGCACAACGCTCTCAGCATAGTCTTTAGCAGTTCATTGTATTGTTCAGTCTTTCTGGAGGCTGGTATGTGATACAACCAATCAATGCTATGTTTCTTGGTCCAGGAGTCTCTGAGATTATTTCAGAAATGAGTCCTGTTTTCTGACTCAATTATTTATGGTGTACCGTGTCACCAAAGAAGTTGCCTTTCAAGGCCCAAAATTATGTTTCAGGTGGTGGCATGGTTTACAGGGTATGTTTCTAGCTACCTGGTAGTTACTTACACCACCGTGAACACGTAACACTTGTCTTGGCGAGCTAGTGGCAGTGGTCCAATATAGTCAATTTGCCAGGTCTTGCCATATCAAAAACCCAGCCACTGCCCTCTATTCCAGGGACACTTTACTTGTGTGGCTCACTTGATTGTGGCACATGTTTCACATTCATGGGTGACCTGTGTGATGGCCTCAGTAGTCAAAATTATCCCTCTATCAGGAGCCCATTCGTATATTGCATCTGTCCCTAGATGTCCTGGTGTTTTGTGGGCCCACCGAGTTACAAATAGCTCACCCTTATGCTCCCAGTCCAGGGCCACCTGAGCCACTTCAGTTCCAGCAGCCTGGTCTACCTGCTCATTGTTTTGATGTTCTTTGGTGGCACAGATCTTGGGCATGTGAGCATCTACATGATGTACCTTTATAGCAATGTTTTCTACCTGGGCAGTGATGTTTTGCCACAATGCAACAGTTCAGATGAGTTTACCTCTGTGCTGCCAGTTGATCTACTTCCATTGCTGTAGCCACCTCCATAGGGCATTTGCCACCACCCATGAGTCGGTATAGAGATAGAGTACTGGCCACTTTTTAAATTCAGCAATATCTGGGGACAGTTTGATGGATTTTACTTCTGCAAACTGACTCAATTCACCTTTTCCTTTGACAGTTTCTCTGACTTGTTCTGTGGGACTCCACACATCAGCTTTCCAACTCTGATGGTTTCCCACAATATGATGTTGGTAAACAGAGCATATCACGTCTCTTTTTTTCTGATAATTTATTATACAGTGAGGCCTCTTGGGAATGGGTCACCTCCTCGGGAGATACTCTGGATTCTCTGACTTCTGGCCAGTTGTCCTGATTTCGGCAGGGATGGAGTTAATTTTCCTCTCAGTAGCCAGTGTGTTTTGGATTTCGTGTGTGAAGAATGTTGATAAAACACCCTGATGATACCAGTTGTTGTGAATGAGACCAAGGACACTGTCTGGCTTTCCAAGTCTTGCTAATGTGCAGATGCAGGAAGCTGGGAGAAAGACAGACAGAATAATTGACCCAAACAGGCCAAAGAGAGTATTCCATGCCATAAACGTCATGCTCAGTATATAAGTGGGGGTTGGCCAGGGTGGGTATCTGCCTTCCTGGCATCCATCCCCCTCTCTTGTTTGCTGACATTGTTCTCTCTACCTTGCTGGCCCCCTTTTTGCTCCTTTGCTTGCTGCTCGTTTCTGTGATCGCTGCTCAGGACGGGCTGTATCAGTCACTGGAATATCAGGTGGTGAGAAAACATACATTGCTCATTTTGTATATTTTAATATCCTTATATTCTGTTATTATCATAGTTTTCCTTTGCTATTTTAGTAAATTGTCTTAATATCAAACCACGAGTTTTCCTTTCTTCCCATTTCTCTCCCCCATCCCACTGGGGACGGTGAACAAGAAACTGTGTGGTAACTCAGGCTAAACCATCACACCAGTTCGTGATCTCTTCTAGGATTCCTGGGCAGCTGAGATTTCCCATTCAAGCCCAAGCCCGTTATATGATCAACACTACCCACATACTCCACCTAGCGTCAGTTGCATGATGAGTAGAGAGGAGTCTTCCTTTGAACAACCAGTACAGTACAGGCAATCGTGGTGCCAAGAGGAGCTGTGCTTCTGTACTAACAACTTCTGAAGTGGCTTGAACCCTTTCATATTCTGGTAGTATATCCTTTTCAGTCAGGGTGTTCCATGCCTCGGATCTTCTATATCCACAGCTCTAAAACCGTAGAGGTTGACCTTGAGTCTCTCCAGGTGCTTTCTGCTGGAGGCTATGGTTGATGCCATGCTCCCTATCTGCGGTGTAGAGCACATTTTGCATATCCGGTTCTGTATGGACTGGCCCAAGGGCTGACACATGAACTGTCTCCTGCTTGATCTGTTCAAAGGCTTGTCATTGCTCAGGGCCCCACTCAAAATAGTTCTTCTTTCAGGTCACTTGATAGAGAGGATCTACGAGCTGACTATAAACTGGAATACACATTCTCCAGAATACCACAATACCTAGAAAAGCTTGTGTTTCCTTTTTGTTAGCTACTGGAGACCTGACTGTTAGATTAATAATTACATCTACTAGGATGTGACAACATCCATCTTGCCATTTTATCCCCCTCAAAATGGATCCCTCATGCAGAGTCTTTGACCTTACCTTTTTTTTTTTTTTAATTGGCAAAAACAGCTTTCAGAAGGATCTGGATTATTCTTTTCCCTTTCTCAAACACTTCTTCCTCTCTGTTGCCCCACACGATGATGTAATCAATGTATTGCAGGTGTTCATGGGCTTTGCTCTGTTCCAGTGCAGTCTGTATCAGTCCATGGCAAATGATAGGACTGTGCTTCCACCCCTGGGGCAGTTGATGCCAGGTGTATTGGACAGTCCTCCATGTGAAAGTAAACTATGGCCTGCACTATGCTGCCAACAGGATGGAGAAAAACACACTGGCAATTTCAGTTGTGGCATACCACTTGGCAGCCTTCGACTCCAGTTCATATTGGAGCTCTAGCATGTCTGGTACGGCAGCACTCAGCAGTGGCATGACTTCATTCAGACCACAATAGTCCACCTGTAGCCTCCACCCTCCATCAGACTTTGACACTGGCCATATGAGACTATTAAAGGGTGAGTGAGTCTTGCTAATCACTCCTTGACTCTCCAATTGATGCATCAGCTCATGGATGGGAACCAGAGAGTCTCGGTTTGTGCGATATTGCTGCCAGTGCTATGTCATGGTAGCAACGGACACCTGCTGTTCTTCAATACTGTACTGGTTTTGTCTAGGATAGAGTTAATTTTCTTCATAGCAGCCTGCATTGTGCTATGTTTTGGATTTGTGATCAAAAGAGTGTTTATAACACAGCAGGATTTTCGCTATTGCTGAGCAGTGCTTACACAGTGTGAAGACTTTCTCCTTTTCTCACTCTGCCCATCCCACAGAGTAAGTTGGTCATGGACAAAAGGCTGGGAGGGAGTTCAGCCAGGACAGCTGACCTCAATTGACCAAAGGAGTAGTGCATACTATATAACATCATGCCAAGCAATGAAAGTAGGGGAGGAGTTTGCCAGCCAGGACTGTCATTGTTTGGGGACTGGTTGGTCATCGGTCAGCTGGTGGTGAGTAATTGCTTTTTGCATCACTTGGGGTTTTTTGGGTTTTGATTTTGTTTTGTTGTTTTGTTTTTGTTTTTTCTCTCCTCCATCGCACTGCGGGGGAGTGAACAAGCGGCTGTGTGGTGCTTAGCTGCCTACCCCTGTTAACCCACAAAAGGTAAACAGCAATCCCACAACAGAAGGATCCTCCAAGAGGCCCGGCAAGGTAGACAGATGTTTCATCTTTTCTGTATCCACAGTGACTACACCAAATGCCCTCCAGCATCCTTTTGGGTCCTTGAAAGACCTTCTTCTGAGGTAGTCTATGCCAAGGATACATGGGGCCTCCAGGCCACTCACAAGAGGATATTTCTGCCACTTGATCCCAGTTAGGTTCACCTTGACTTTCAGCACAAACAACTGTTGAGATCCTCCTATCACTCCAGAAATCCAGATGCATTCTGCCCCCTTGTACCCTCATGGCATTAGGGTATGCTGTGCATCAGTGTCCACCAAAGCCCATGGGTCCGATGTGCCAGACTGTTGAATCCATACAGTCCAGTAAACCCGATCGCCTTTCCTCTGCCTGGCCAGAGGCAGAGCCCCCTTATTCCTTGTCAGATCGTTCATTACTTGATTCCTGTAATTGCAAACAAGCAGTCCCTTCATCATGATACCAAGAGTGATGTTCAAAGCCACACAGACATATGTCCATTGGATCAGTATCAAAGGCGGAGAGGCATCCTCATCCTTTCCACCGTGTCTGGGGAATTGCTCAACAGCCACTGAAGCTATAATCTTCCTGGATGGACCCTTTTTAGTCACTGTTTTTCCCCACAATTCACAGGCTTCCAGGTCCAAGGCAGTTGCACTGTTCCACTTGCTCATGTCCTCCCCATGCTTGCACGCATAGAACCACAGGGTGACACGTGGCATGCAGCCATGGTTCCTTTCCTTCGAGCAAGTGTACTGGGTCTGACTGGGATGGAGTTAATTTTTTTCATAGCAGTCCTTTTGGTGCTATGTTTTGGATTTGTGACCAGTGTGTTGATGACACACTGATGTTTTAACCATTGCTGAACAGTGCTTGCACAGCATAGAGACCTTTCCTTTTTCCCACTCTGCCCCCACAGCGAGTAGTCTAGGGGTGTGCAAGAAGTTGGGAAGGGGCACAGGTAGGACAGCTGATCCCAACTGACCAAAGGGATATTCCATACCATATGATGTCATGCTCAGCAATAAAAGCTGGGAGGAAGAAGGAGGAAGGGGGGACATTTGTGGTTATGGCGTTTGTCTTCCCAAGTAACTGTTATACATGCTGAGGTCCTACTTCCCAGGAAGTGGCTAAACATCTGCCTGCTGATGGGAAGTAGTGAATTAATTCCTTATTTTGCTTTGCTTGAGCGCATAGCTTTTGCTTTACCTATTAAACTGCCTTTATCTCAATCCACGAGTTTTCTTGCTTTTGTCCTTCTGATTATCTTGTCCACTCCAATGGCAGCAGAGTGAGTGAGTGGTTGCGTGGTGCTTAGCTGCTTAAGCAGTGGGGTTAACCCACTATTGTCCTTTGTGGTGCCCAATTTGAGGCCAGAGGGATTTGAGATAATGATAGATTTGATCGAGATAGACTGTATTTATAGCTGTTATAGCTGTTTAGCTGCTAAATAGCAGGCTTCTGTGCTGGCTACAGGGCTTGCCTGTTTTGCTGTATATTAGAGGCTAGGTCTTGTTAGTGGCTGCTTTTGACTTTTGCTATGTATTGTAGTGCTTATCATCTTACTCTGCTGCACTTGGGAACATTTTGATAACAGCAATAGCTATGCACCCGGACTGGCATATGGCCAGAGCATTGTTGCTATTCCCGTTCTGCTGTACTGGACATGCTGAAACTTCAGTGTGAACTGGAATCAAAGACACTGTGACATGTGGGTAAGTCCACACTGGAGCAGATACACCTGGAAGCAATTGTGGCCCATGGATACACCTGTGTCAGAGCAGGTACTCACCTGAAGGGACTGTGGCCTGTGTATGTGTCCTCATTGGAGCAGGGCCAAGGGATGGAGTTCACTGCAATATTACACCTTATTGCCTGATGCAAAGGGACAACAGGTGGAAATTTCAATGGATATACGTTTAAATAGTTGTAACCCATGATTTGTGTTGTATGTTATAGGAAATACTATAGCAGGAATCATCTGAATCAATAGAGGGCAAGCCTCTCAAGAAGCCGAGCAAGTGCAGCAGTGACCCAACCTGAGCTGGCTTTGGTGTCAAATAACACAACACAGTATCTCTTCTGTCCTGAGTGACCACCATTAACAGATGGAGCCCAAGTCATGGACTAAATGAACTTGATGGACATTTTACGGACATTTTACAGGGGTGGCCCATAGACTAAGGGGATTGTATCTGTGTAAATATCAAATGACAGGAAGGGAGGTGGTAGTTAATGAGGATGTATTGGATAGTGTGTGACCTGAGCATGACATAAATGGTATGGAATAAGGGGTGGAGACTGTACTGGGTCTGGCTGGGATAGAGGTAGTATACTTCATAGCAGTCCATACTGTGCTGTGCTTTGGATTTGTGACTGAAACTGTGTTGGTAACACACCAATGTTTTGACTATTGCTGAACAGTGTTTGCACAACTTCAAGGCCTTCTGTGTTTCACCACAGTATCCCAGGATCGGCACAACCAGGTAGCAATTCACTCACCTTGTTACTGGCCGTAATCTTTCCACGTTTCTCACATCTTGCTCAGGGAGACAGACCGAGTGTTTTTTTTCCTCGTTTATGATTTCTGTCTCTTCCCTCTCCTGTTCTTGTGTCTGTCTTGCTGTAGAACAGATTGCCCCTTCTGATTCTTCCTCCTGCTCCCTCTCAGGAGGAGCTTCTTCCTCTCTTACTAACCAGGTCGACCTCTGCTTCTGCATTGTTTCTCCTTGACTACAGGAGTAACTGAGATAGCTGAGGACTGGGTTTCTGGTTTAGCCACGGTATCCATTTGTGTGACCTCAGAGTGAGAGACCTTCTCAGGGCCTGTGTGGCCTCATGGTGAGAGAACTTCTCAGTGTCCGTTCATGTGCTCTTGGATGGGTAGATCCTCTTGCTCTTTTGAGGGCACTGCATAGCAGCTCGATAGTGTCCTGATTTTATTTAGTGAGGGGGAACTACAGTGGCAGCTTCTGTAAGAAGCTGTTAGAAGAAGTTTCCCCTTTGTCTAATGGACTTGGGCAGGCCTAGGGCAGACCCGCTGCTAGCCAGGGCCAAGCCAATTGGTAGCAGAATGTGCCCTGATAACGCATCTGTGATAACATATTTAAGAAGGGGAAAAATAGTAAAAAAAAGAAGAAGAGAAGATGTGAAGAAGCTGAAGCAGGGGCAGAGAGGGGGAGGCACAAGCCTTGTGGGCTTTGCGGCCCTCACCCTCTGGCCTCCTGCCGGGTGGCCATCTGGGCCCGACTTGGCCCAGCACAGTTGCAAGAAGTGGAGAGGAGATGTGAAGAGAACCTGAGAGGCATCTGCCTGCCGATTGTGAAGAATTTTTTGTGAGAGGAATGGCTGCAGATGCCAAGGTCAGTGAAGAAGGAGGGGGAGGAGTAAAGTCGCTCCTGACGAGATTCCCCTACAGCCGGTGGTGAAGACCATGGTGAAGCAGGCTGTCCCCCTGCAGTCCATGGAGATTCACAGTGGAGCAGAGATCCACCTGCAGCCCATGGAGGACCCCACGTCGGGGCAGGCAGATGCCTGAAGAAGGCTGTGGAGGGCCCGCTAGGGCAACCTATTCTGGAGGGACTGCACCCCATGGAAGAAATGACTCATGTCAGAGCAGTTCACGAAAGACTGTAGCCCGTGGGTGGGACCCCACAATACAGCAGGGGAGGAATGTGACGAGTTGAGCATAACCCCTATTCCCTATTCCCCCTTGTGCCACTCGGGGAGAGGAAGGAGGTAGAGATAAATTGAAATTAAGTTAAGCCTGGGAAGGGGGAGGGGTGGGGGGAAGTTGTTTTTTTTGTTCTTTCTCATTTTCCTGGTTTGGTTTTATTAATAATAAATAAATAGTTTTCCCCAAGTGTCCTGGTTCCGGCTAGGATAGAGTTAATATTTACCTGAGCTGGGTGGAGAACTGAAGCTGGTAGCCCCTATGGCTGGGATAGTTAACTAATTAGCTAACAGCTGGGGTTAATTTACCCAAATTAGCCAAAGGGCTATTCCATCCCATGTGACATCATGCTCAGTATATAAGTGAGGAGGGTGCTGAAGGGAGTCTCCCTGCTACTTGGAAGAGACTGGCTGTGGAGATCTGTTGTGAGCTATTGTACTGTATTTGTGTTCCATCACTGTCTTGTTTTCTTCTGTCATTACTGTTAAAATTACTTTTTGTTCAGTCTCAACCCACGTGTTTGGTTTTTTCTTCTGGTTTTCTTTTGTTTGTCAAATCTCCTCCTATTCTCTCGGAGAGTGGGGGGAGTGAGAGAGAGACTGCGTAGTCTGGTCCCCGTTGGGGCTGAACTACGACAGTTATTTTGGCGCCCAACGTGGGGCTCGAGGAATTTGAGATAAGGATTGAGTTTAATTGGGAGCAGTAACGGGCAAAACAGGGATTGAACTTGATAAAAGAGCAAAATGATTATGGGGAATTTATGTTCTGATTGTGGTGAAGGGATAAGTGGTGAATTGTTTGTTAATTGTCTACCCACTGTTGGTGTTGTGAGGATATTATTTTGATTTTGGTGCGGGGAATTCTTTTTTCTTCTGTTGATGTGTGTGTATTTTACTTATAATACTTAAATATGTAATTCGCAGAGGCGATGGGTGGAATGTTCTGGTTTTGTTGGGGGGGGGGGGGGGGGGCCTAAGGTGGTAACTTCTGTAGGAAACTGCTAGAAGTTGCTCCCCTTTGTTCAGTGGACTCGGCCGGGCCTAGGGCAGACCTGCTGCTGGCTAAGGCCGAGCCAATTGGTAGCAGAATGTTCCGTGATAACGCCTCTGCGATAACATATTTAAGAAGGGAAAAATAGAAAAAAAAAAAAAAGAGAGAGATGTGAAGCAGCTGAGAGGGGGAGGCGCAAGCCTTGTGGGCCTTGCAGGCCTCCCGCCGGGCAGCCGACTGGGCCCAACTCGGCCTGGCCTGGCTGCAAGAAGTGGAGAGGAGATGAGAAGTGAATAAGATGTAAAAAGGATCCTGAGAGGCGTCTGCCAGCCTGTTGTGAGGAACAGCTGCAGATGCCAAGGTCAGTGAAGAAGGAGGGGGAGGAGTAATATGGCTCCTGGCCAAGATTCCTCTGCAACTCGTGGTGAAGACCATGGCGGAGCAGGTTGTCCCCCTGCAGCCCATGGAGGTCCACGGAGGGGCAGAGATCCACCTGCAGCCCGTGGAGGACCCCACGCCAGAGCAGGTGGAGGCCTGAAGGAGGCTGTGGCCCATGGAGGGCCTGCTGGGACAGCTATTCTAGAGGGACTGCACCCCGTGGAAGAGATGACCCATGCCAGAGCAGTTTCACGAAGGACTGTGGCCCGTGGGAGGGACCCCATGCTGGAGCAGAGGAGGAATGCGAGGAGTTCTTCCCCCGATGATGATACAGCGGCGTAAAACAACGCGTGATGAACTGACCGCGACCCCCATTCCCTTCCCCCCCCCCCGTGGCGCTCGGGAGGGGAGGTAGTAGAGATAATGTTAAGCTTGGGAAGAGGGAGGGGTGGAGGGAGGTTATCTTGTTCCCTGTCTCATTCTCCTGTTAATTTTAGCAGTAAATGAATAGTTTTCCCCAAGTCGAGTCTGTTTTGCCCATAAGGGTAACTTTAAGGATTTCTCCCCGTCCTTATCTCAAACCTTGAGCTGTTTTTCTTATATCATCTCCTCCTATTCTCTCAGAGGGTGGGGGGAGCGAGAGAGAGACTGCGTAGTCTGGTCCTGATCGGAGCTGAACTACGGCACCAAGTCAAGTCTGTTTTGCCCATAACGGTAACTTGAATGATCTCTCCCTGTCCTTATCTCAAACTTTGAGCTTTTTGTTATAATATCTCTCTTCCATTCCCTCTGAGGGTGAGGAGAGTGAGCAAGAGACTGCATAGCTTAGTCTCGAGATGGGCTAAACTACAACAATACCATCAAGGCTGGTATTTTGTTCCAGGTCCCAGTATTTGGAATCTCAATTTGAGAATACATGGGTCTGATTTTTCCAAGGTGCTGAATAGCAGTATCACCCTTTGATTTCAGGGGGAACTACATGTGCTCACCACTAGTGGGGAACCAGGCCCTGGAGATCTTATATGAGACTGAAGGACCCCACAAGGGATGGTTTTACAAATTTGGCTCCCTGATTCAGAGAACCTCTGTATGCTCTCCACATCATCATCTCCTCTGCTTCCCTGACTTGCCAAGGCTCATAAGGGTCAGAATGGAAATGTTATCAGTGTGTTTGTTACACCCTGACAGACTATATTGATTTGAGAGGGCATATAAACTTTGAAATACTCATTTTCCCTGTTTTCCTTCTTGGACAGAGAGAGTTTGTTCAGGCATAGGAGATGGCTTGAGACATTTCTGCTGTGTTTTCTATAAGCAGCTAGACAGCTAGATTCTAGGGTGGGCACTTGAAGTAGTTTCTTGGAAGTTAATCTGCAGCTATGTGAAGATCTGATCTGGCACAGAATATTTTTCTTCACAAAAAGAGTGCAAGTGTCAGTTATTCTGTGAACATTACATACCATAAATGCATCCTTTATCCATGACTCCCCACAAAATATCCATTTTCCTGGAGTTCTTCCAGATACTCAGGAAAGTACGTTATAATCCAGCTTCAAAGCTAAAAGAGACATTGATAAAAGATTTAAAGCACTGACACTAGGCATGGTGACTAGGGGGTGACTTTCTCAGTCCAGTGAATTATCTTTTCAAAGCCTCCCAGATAGTGCTTCAGAACACTCCCCTTTTTTCTTAATCTCATCAGACAAATCCTGGAAAAGGTTCATAGCAAATCATGAAGCAAATAATTTGTCATTGCAAATACCTTAGGGAAACATACAATTACAAATTAACTTACAAATTATTTCCTCAGTCAACTATGATACAGATAAGTCAATTATATGCATTTATCCAGTGCTTATGTATATTTTAAAAAAGGGTCTGCCAGGATCTTGAAATCCTTGAGAAAATTTTTCTGTTCAGCTTTCAGGCCTGTCCAAGGCCAGGTTGGATGAGGCTCTGAGCAACCTGCTCTAGTCAGGGATGTCCCTGCTCCTTGCAGGGGGGTTGAACTAGGTGACCTTTGAAGGTCCCTTCCAACCCTAACCATTTTATGATTCTATGATTCAGGAACATAATTACTGCACTTGCACAAAATATAGATTAAAATTATATTGTTTTAAAAATTATTTCATTAAATGAATTTAGAAAATAGTTTGGAAAGAGCAAGAAGGTGCAAACATCTGAAAAAAAGTCCAAGAGTCTCTAGATCTACTGTTTCCAAGCACAGCTCCTCTTTACAGGTCAGATCCTCAACTGGGGTCAGTCTAGAAACCCTGACTTTCAAGGCACTGTGCAGCCTTACATCAGCTGAGAATGTGGTTCCAAGTTTCTAATACAGTTATATTAGTCTAGTCTTCTCTGCGAATCTGCAGAACAGATTCTTTGCTCTAATCATTGTTTCATACTCCTCCCTTTAAAGTGAACAATTATGCAGATTTACTTAAACATCAAGGTAAAGTGTATATAAACAAAAGGCTCCATATTTAGAAATGAGAAGATAAAACATTGCATTGCTCCACTCTTTGGTATTTTATATGCATTTATAATCATAAAATTACCATAATTTGCTCGTTAGCACAGCTAGATCAGTCAAGCATTGTTCCAAACACACAGAGGGTGCTTCTTGCTCTAGGTCTGCCAGGGAGTTAAGCCCAGTGAAAATTAGCATGAAAATAGTCCTAATTGGGCACTCCATTTGTCAGATTCACATTCAGTGGTTTGTTTTCTTTCAAATCCCTGACAGGAGAGGTTCACCCTCAGGTAGTTCCAGCCAGAACAGACATCAAGGGACACTTCTTCCTAAGTGACAGTTTGTCTAGTTTCAGTCAAATAAATCAATCACATCAACTGGTAACAGCATACAACTACTCTGGAGGGCAGCAGGAGTGTGCGTGTGTTAGGATATCTAGCTACCAAAACGTTCCCCACCTCATCAAAGGCTTGTAGCACAGTTTTGGACTCCTGCTGTTTGCTAAACAATTTGTTTGAAACATTGCTTGTGAGGGCTGGATATCTATCAAAGCACACCTCCTTTATAGGTAGGGCCTGCAGGCTACTCCTCAACCATTCCCCAGGAAACCAAGAGAGCTCTAAGAAATATGGGATCTCCCACAAAAACCTTCCCTTAATGAGAGTCTGGCAAAATAAACTCACAGTCTGGACTCCAGTTCGACCATTTGACTAGTCCTTCCCCTTCCACAAGGCAGAATTAGTTCTACATAAGATTTCTTAACAGATGATTGTTTGATCTGTTCTTAAGAACTGCAGTGACAGTGACTCCCCAGATAATCTACTTCGGTGTGTTATAAATGAGTTGAGTCCCAAAACAGGATTCCAATTATAGTTTCCAATTTATTGAATAGAAACAAGCAAACAGCGCTGAGTGCGCCGGGAGTCTTCGCTCCACCAAGACGCACACCCCTTTGTTCACAGTTACAGTATCTGTAACCTCTCCCGGTCCCCCCACCGTGCCTGTCTCCTTTTTGGGAGCTCACAATCTACATTCCATTGGTTACTCACACCGTTCGCGGCAGGTGCTGATTGGCCAAGAGCGTATCACTAGCCACTATACAGGTGTTTATTGGCTAAAAGTACAGAAGCGGCTGGTCCCAGATTTGGGGTTGTTTACGTGCCCGTGGTCATCAGCCCCCAGCCCGCTTTTCCCGCCTTTTGTTCGCTCCATTGTCAAGTGTCCTTCTTATGCAAGCAGCGCTGTTAAGCAGGTAAAATCCTTAATTATGTCAAACTACAAAGGCAGGAGTGAATCCTGCTAAGCACATTTTTAATAACTTAAATAGACCTCCCAAATACATTTACAACTTTAAACAAAACTTATACATTACCCATACAGTTACAAAAAAAATGGGCTTAGAACTATGTACCTATCTTCCTGTTTCTCCTAAGCCTATGGTTATATAAGAACAAACAGGATAATTAAAGATTCCATATACAAAGAGGGTCACATTTCACCATGCAACCCTAGTATTGTTTCACATTAACATGAATCAGGTGAACATATCTCACAGGTGCTTAAATTTTCTTGCTGTGAGAGTCCAATGTCAATGCCTAAATCTTCCTTGCTGCAGATTAAGTTTAAGAAAATTATTCCTTGCCCTGTCCTCAATGAATGCTGTATTATTCCCACAGATGCTTTTTTTAATCTCCAAGAACGAACTATTTAGATGCAACCAGCCCTTTTTAGACCCTTATCCCTCTATTTTTCCCACATTTGTTCCTCCCCATGTAACAGAAATCGGGAATTGAAACTCCATAACACCAATGTAGTGTTAAGCAGCAGGCATTCTTTATTGCAGCGCTGGATGCAGGGGGGATTGCTCCTCCAAACATGCATCCCAAGTTAAGCAACATGCATCTTAAACATAAATATTCATAAAATTCTCAAGGACTTGGTTACATATTCATTAATTCTCCAGGAAATCATTATGATGTTTCCACCTTCATGAAACAGGTTATTCCCCAGTCTTTTCTGCTATCTAGTGTCTGTTCTCAGGAGTCACAATCCTTCTGGTGGTTGTCTCCTCCTCCTCATCACTGTGTCCGCTGCGTGAACTCAGCCCTTTGTCTTACTTTATTCTTGCTGCCAAGGCGGTTTCTTGTTGACTTGTCTTGATTCCAACTGTCCTTGGTTATTCCATTCTATCAGTTTCAGTTTTGTCTTAGCCCATGGCTATGCTTCTGAATTCCTTCAGCCCCCTTATCTTGGTTTCAGCCAGTATGTCTGTACCCCCTCAGGATGTACCCATCTGACTTATCTCAGCATCTGCTGGGGCATTCTGAAAATACTTTGTTATGTTAAATTCACACCTCTACTGTTTTTCTCCCAAGGTTTGTAGTTTACAGTTTCACATGAGAACTACATTGTTACGCAGGGTTCCTGCTAGGCTATATAAAATTACTATTCTATCGTATTATTCCATTATATTATTATTCTATTACTATAATGCTACTTGATTTCTATTATTTAATTAATTCTATTCTAATTAAACCCTTATCCTTCTAAACCTTACCTTCACTATTCAAAGATGTTACTAGATATTTGTAGGGTAAAACTACACATATTTATGCAATTTCCCACAACTTGTTTCCCTATTCTCTACCCCCTTGCACATTCTCAGTCTTTAGAGTCAGTGGTCTCTGAGGGTCATCCTCTGAAGGAACGAGGTGAATATTTTCCCTTGCTTTGTTTATTAGCTGACCTCTCACTTGTTTCAATGCCTGATTAGAGGGCTCGGTGTAGTAGTTCAGCCCTGACGGGGACCAGACTATGCAGTCTCTCTCTCACTCCCCCCACTCTCCGAGAGAATAGGAGGAGATTTGGCAAACAAGAGAAAACCAGAAGGAAAAAACCAAACACGTGGGTTGAGATTGAACAAAAAGTAAATTTAACAGTAATGACAGAAGAAAACAAAACAGTGATGGAACACAAATACAGTACAATAGCTCACAACAGATCTCCACAGCCAGTCTCTTCCAAGTAGCAGGGAGGCTCCCTTCAGCACCCTCCTCACTTATATACTGAGCATGATGTCACATGGGATGGAAGAGCCCTTTGGCTAATTTGGGTAAATTAACCCCAGCTGTTAGCTAATTAGTTAACTATCCCAGCCATAGGGGCTACCAGCTCCAGTTCTCCACCCAGCTCAGGTAAATATTAACTCTATCCTAGCCAGAACCAGGACATTATCCACCCCTTATTCCATACCATCTACATCATGCCCAGATCCTACACTTTCCAATTAATCATCAACTTTTTCTTCCTTTTATCTACTTGTATGCATACACACAGATGTAACTCTCTTAGTCCGTGGCCCATCCCTTCAAAAGGTCTGTTGAGTTTATCTAGTCCATATCTTTGGGCTTCATCTGTCATAACAGTCTCTCAGCATAGGACAGATGACGCAGTGTTTCCTCAGGTAGTCTATCTGGTGCAAGTGATTTAGCAAGTTCATAGTCTGCAGACTGAAGATCTGTTGGTAGGTGCTAGTAGCAAGAGCCAGTTCTGGTTGCATCACTGCTGCAATTTTTCCTATTTTATCAAAGTTCATTCTTTGTTGGTCTAGATGATTTTACTATAATACTTTTGACACAACCTAAGTCTCTCAGGGCGTGGAGCAGGAAGAAGCAAGGAGGGACATAAAATAGCTAGATAATGACATACAGTACTGTATAGTAACCGACATCAAGCACTTCAAATTATTGGCTCTTTTCACCTAAAATTAGATCTCCTTGAGGTACACATCGGACATTCCCATCCTCCTGCATTACCCACCAAGTACACCCAGGTCCTTAGGCAAAAGCAATCCCATGCATGGGTTTGCCTTTGCCCAAGGGAGAAATGACCCAGACTGTCTTCCCCAGTAAATTCCTTACATGCACCACAGGGACTTTATCCCCTTCTACAGTATGTAGAAGTTCAGATTGGGCAGGGCCAGCTCGATTGGTGGATCCCTGAGTGTTGACTAGCCAAGTGGCTTTTGCTAAATGTTTATCCCAATTTTTGAAGGTTCCACCACCCATTGCTTTCAGTGTAGTTTTCAGCAGCCCATTATACCTTTCAATTTTTCCAGAGGCTGGTGCGTGATAGGGGATGTGGTATACCCACTTGATGCCATGCTCTTTGGCCCAGGTGTCTATGAGGTTGTTTCAGAAGTGGGTACCATTGTCTGATTCAATTCTTTCTGGAGTGCCATGTCGCCATAAGACTTGTTTCTCAAGGCCCAGGATGGTGTTTCAGGCAGTGGCATGGGGTAGAGGATACGTTTCCAGCCACCCAGTGGTTGCTTCCACCATTGTAAGTACATAGCGCTTGCCTTGGCAAGTTTGTGGGAGTGTGATGTAATCAATTTGCCAGGCCTCTCCATATTTATACTTCAGCCATCATCCTCCATACCACAGAGGCTTTAACCGCTTGGCTTCTTGGATTGCAGCACATATTTCACATTCAAGGATAACCTGTGCAATACTGTCCATGGTTAAATCCACCCCTCGATCACAAGCCCATTTGTATGTTGCATCTCTTCCCTGATGGCCTGAGGTATCATGGGCCCACCAAGCTAAAAGTAGTTCACCCTTATGCTGCCAGTCCAGATCCACCTGAGCCACTTGAATTTCAGCAGCTTGATCCACTTGCTGGTTGTTTTGATGTTCTTCAGTGGCCCGACTCTTGGGTCCATGGGCATCTATGTGACGTACTTTTACAACCAGATGCTCTAACCGGGCAGCAATATCTTGCCACAATGTGGCAGCCCAGATAGGTTTGCCCCTACGCTGCCAGTTGCTCTGCTTTCACTATCCCCACAGAGCATTTGCCACCATCCATGAGTTGGTGTAGAGATAGAGCACAGGCCATTTTTCCCGTTCAGCAATGTTTAAAGCCAGCTGGATGGCCTTCACCTCCGCAAACTGACTCGATTCACCTTGTCCTTCAGCAGCTTCTGCAACTCGTCGTGTAGGACTCCACACAGCAGCTTTCTACTTCCGATGTTTTCCTACAATACGACAGGACCCATCAGTAAATAGGGCATACTGCTTCTCATTTTCTGGGAGGTTGTTATATGGTGGGGCCTCTTCAGCACGCATCACCTCTTCCTCTGGTGGTACTCCAAAATCTTTGCCTTCTGGCCAATCTGTGATTACTTCTAATATGCCTGGGCGATTGGGGTTTCCTATTCGGGCCCGCTGTGTAAGCAGTGCAACCCACTTGCTCCACGTAGCATCCATTGCATGATGCGCAGAGGGGACCCTTCCTTTGAACATCCAGCCCAGCACTGGCAGTCGGGGTGCCAGGAGGAACTGTGCTTCAGTACCAATCACTTCTGAAGCAGCTCAAACTCCTTCGTATGCTGACAGGATTTCTTTTTCGGTTGGAGTATAGCAGGCCTCAGATCCTTTATATCCCTGGCTCCAAAACCCAAGGGGTCAACCACAGGTTTCCCCTGGCACTTTCTGCCAGTGACTCCAGGTAGGGCCATTCTCCCCAGCTGCGGTGTAGAGCACATTTCTTACCTCTTGCCCTGTCCGAACTGGCCCGAGAGACACCACATGAACAATTTCTTGTTTAATTTGTTCAAAAGCCTGCTGTTGTTCAGGGCCCCATTTGAAATCATTCTTCTTTCGGGTGACTTCATAGAGAGGGCTTACAATCATACTATAACTTGGAATATGCATCCTCCAGAAACCCACAACGCCCAGGAAAGCTTGTGTTTCCTTTTTGTCAGTCGGTGCAGCCATGGCTGTTATTTTGTTGACTATATCTATTGGAATCTGACGACGCCCATCTTGCCATTTTATCCCCCAAAACTGTATCTCTCTTGCAGGTCCTTTCACCTTACATCATTTTATGGCAAACCCAGCTTTCAGGAGGATTTTAATTATTTTCTCCCCTTTTTGAAAAGCTTCTGCTGCTGTGTTGCCCCATACGATGATGTCATCAATGTACTGCAGGTGCTCTGGAGCACCACCCTTTTCCAGTGCAGTCTGGATCAGGCCATGGCAAATGGTGGGGCTGTGTTTCCACCCCTGGGGCAGTCGATTCCAAGTATACTGGACCCCCCTCCAACTGAAAGCAAACTGTGGCCTGCATTCTGGTGCCAATGGGATTGAAAAAAAACCACATTGGCAATATCAGTGGTGGCATACCACTTGGCTGCCTTGGATTCTAGTTCATACTGAAGTTCTAACATGTCCGGCACAGCAGCACTCAGTGGTGGTGTTACCTCATTCAGGCCACAGTAGTCCACTGTTAACCTCCACTCTCCACTTGATTTTCTCACTGGCCATATGGGACTGTTAAAAGGTGAGCAGGACTTGCTGATCACTCCCTGGCTCTCCAGCTGATGAATCAGCTTATGGATGGGGACCAGGGAGTCTCGGTTGGTGCGATACTGCTGCCGGTGCACAGTTGTGGTAGCAATTGGCACCTGTTGTTCTTCAACCTTCAGCAACCCCACAACAGAAGGATCCTCTGACAGACCAGGCAAGGTGGACAACTGTATAATTTCCTCCATCTCTAAAGCACCTACACCAAAAGCCCACCGATACCCTTTTGGGTCCTTGAAATATCCCCTTCTGAGGTAATCTATACCAAGAATGCATGGAGCATCTGGGCCAGTCACTATGGGGTGCTTTTGCCACTCATTCCCTGTCAGGCTCACTTCAGCCTCCAATACAGACAGCTGTTGGGATCCTCCTGTCACTCCAGAAATACAAATGGGTTCTGCCCCATTATATCTTGATGGCATCAAGGTACATTGTGCACCAGTATCCACTAGAGCTTTGTACTCTTGTGGGTCTGACGTGCCAGGCCATTGGATCCACACAGTCCAATAAACTCTGTTATCCCTCTCCTCCACCTGGCTGGAGGCAGGGCCTCTCTAATCCTGGCCACAGTATTCATTGTTCATTTCTTTTAAGTATGCATGAGAGGTCCCTTCAAGAGGGTCAGAACTAAAGCTATTCCTTCTACTCTGCCTATTGGAGACTGGTGCAACAATTTTCCGGGGAGAACTTCTATTTGCAATGGTTCTTCCACGCAACTCACGTACCCATGCCTCTAGGGCAGAGGTAGGCTTCCCATCCCACTCCCTCATGTCCTCTCCTTGGTCACGCAAGGTAAACCACAGGGTACCTCGCCACATGAACCATCTCTCTTGAGCAGGGAAACGTTTACTCCTAATAGCTGAAATATTGGACCATACTGGTGAGGAATGGGACATATCTGCTTTGAATTGCTGGAACTCCTGGGATAGTTTCTCCACAGCTGAGACACAGGCCCATAGGGAGGAAGACAGGCTTTCCTTGTACTGCCGGAGGCGACCAGCCAGTTCATCCACTGTTTCTTCCTCTCCATCTTTCCAGGTCATAACTGACACATTATATCCTCCTTGAAAGGATACCTCTCCTTCACACCTGACAGGAGTTGCCTCCAGAGGCTGAGGGCTTGTGTCCCTTTTCCAACTGCTTTGTCAATGCTTGCTTCTCTAGAAATGGATCCCAGTTGCCTAGCTTCTCTGCCTTCTAATTCCAAGCTATTGGCCCCATTATCCCAGCACCGCAGCAGCCAGCTGATAATGTGCTTCCCCAGGATAATGGCTGAAATCTTTTCCCATGTCTCGCAGCTTGCTCAGGGATAGAAATCGGGTGCTCACTGTCTCCTTTAGGAGTTCTTCCTCTGAGGAAGGGCCTGCCTGCCGAGTTCTTCCTGGGCATGAAGCAAATAAACCTTCCTCTTCTTCCTCCTGCTCCGTCCTAGAAGGGGCTTCTTCATCCCTCACTAAACAAGCTGACTTCCGCTTCCAAGTCTTCTTGTATACAGGGGCAACTGATACTAGCATGGGTTCACCCTCTGATTCAGCTGCAATGCCTGTTGCTGGAGTTTGAGTCCCTACATTGCAGGTCAGTTTGTTCTCCCTCATACCATGCCACGTATTACTATCTTGCCTTAGGGTAAATCTCGGGAGGAGATTCCCAAAAAGTGGTTTTGCAGCCCTAGACAACACTTGGCACACATTCAAGATACATAACAACAACATCATAGTGGCTTGAATATCCCCCAGATCTTTAGAGTTCTCAAGAAGTGGTTTAACTACCCTGGAAGTGAAAGAATTCAGAAAGCTGTCCACATAGGAATACCAATTTATCTCTAAGGCCATTGATGTCACCATGTCATAGATGGATATGGCATAGTATAACAGAAGGATAATTCTCATCATTTTCCCTGAGGTGATAAACACCACCACTGGGAACACATAGTACATATAGGAGCGTAGACAATACAACAACATAACCAACCACTGCAACATCATGACCAATAACTGACAACCAATACAACAAGCATTCATAAACAAATTTGTTTCAAGCAAAAAAAAAAAAAAAAAAAGAGTCAGATCTGTTATTATCTCAACCCTTCATGCCTCACACATTGTGCGCCAAAATAACTGTCGTAGTTCAGCCCCAACAGGGACCAGACTACGCAGTCTCTCTCTCACTCCCCCCACTCTCCAAGAGAATAGGAGGAGATTTGGCAAGCAAAAGAAAACCAGAAGGAAAAAACCAAACACATGGGTTGAGAGTGAGCAAAAAGTAATTTTAACAGTAATGACAGAAGAAAACAAAACAGTGATGGAACACAAATACAGTACAATAGCTCACAACAGATCTCCACAGCCAGTCTCTTCCAAGTAACAGGGAGACTCCCTTCAGCACCCTCCTCACTTATATACTGAGCATGATGTCACATGGGATGGAATAGCCCTTTGGCTAATTTGGGTAAATTAACCCCAGCTGTTAGCTAATTAGTTAACTATCCCAGCCATAGGGGCTACCAGCTTCAGTTCTCCACCCAGCTCAGGTAAATATTAACTGTATCCTAGCCAGAACCAGGACACTCGGGTAGAGTGCTTAACAAGACACAACTACTTAACAACTTAGACATTTTCTAAAACAACACATCTACTGCTACTTATCTTATTATAAACTTCTTGAAACTGTCAAAATACCCAGGGTACAAGTGGAGCCACCACTGTCTGGTGCATGTAGAGCAGATGGCAGTACCATCTGGATGTTTAATTTTCTATTCCCTCTGTAACAGCTGCACCACAAGTGCTCCAACAAACAGGCAGAATCACAGAGAATATACGTTACAAAATCACACATATTCAACAGAATTCCAAGAACTCCTTAATAGATGCAAATGTTCATCTTTGCATGCGCAGAGGTTCTTTCTGGTGATCTTTGCGAGTCCTCTGGTGGTTGAGGGATGAAGTAAATACTCCTCCTCACTGTGTTTGCTAATTGAACTCTGAGTCTCTTTTCCATATAGGGCCTTGTCTTGGCTCATCCCTCTGCTTGCAAATTCCTTATGAAAGAAGGGATTAATACTAAGGAATCAAGCTTATAAATAGTGATCAATGATTTACTAACCTTGAGAGAAAGAACAGTAGAGTCATAAACTTAACATAACGAGATACTTTCAGGATGCCCTAGCAGGAGCTAAGATAAGTTAGATGGGAACACCTTGAGGGGGTACAGACACACTGGCTGAGACCAAGATAAGGGGACTTAAGAAGTTTAGAACCAACTGATAGGGTGGAATAACCAAAGAAATTGGGAACCAGCAAAGATAAGTCAGCAAGAAACCACCCATACAGCAAGAACAAAGCAGGACAAAGGTCTGAACCCACGCAGCTGGACATAGCGATAAGGAGTAGAGAACGACCACCAGAGAGACTGTGACTCCTGAGAACAGACACGAGATGGACTCAGAGACCAGGGAATAAGCTGTCGTGGGAGGAAACTTATGATAATGATTTCTCAGGAAACTACTTAATATAAAACCAAGCCCATGGAAATTCTATGAATATGGATATCTATGATGCATAAATACTGTATCTGTTGCTTAACACGTTGTGCATATTTGTGACGCGCGGATCAAACTCTACAACTCGGAAAGAGGTATAAAGCAGGCATGTTTATTCGGCGACGGGTGCGTGGGGGATCGCTCCTCCAAAAGCACGCACACCGACAGCACATTTTACCAAAAATTTATACGGTGCAGGTATACATATTCATAGGATTGCACAATACAGACATACTGTCGTAGTTCAGCCCCAACAGGGACCAGACTACGCAGTCTCTCTCTCACTCCCCCCACTCTCCAAGAGAATAGGAGGAGATTTGACAAACAAAAGAAAACCAGGAAAAAAAAAAACCAAACACACGGGTTGAGATTGAACAAAAAGTAAATTTAACAGTAATGACAGAAGAAAACAAAACAGTGATGGAACACAAATACAGTACAATAGCTCACAACAGATCTCCACAGCCAGTCTCTTCCAAGTAGCAGGGCCTCCCTTCAGCACCCTCCTCACTTATATACTGAGCATGATGTCAGATGGGATGGAATAGCCCTTTGGCTAATTTGGGTAAATTAACCCCAGCTGTTAGCTAATTAGTTAACTATCCCAGCCATAGGGGCTACCAGCTTCAGTTCTCCACCCAGCTCAGGTAAATATTAACTCTATCCTGGCCAGAACCAGGACACATACATATGCATAAGTGAGGCAGGGTTATTAAAAAACCACTTGCGTTAGCATTTCAGATCTGTCTCTGGTGGTCGTTCACTTCTTCAGGGGTCTTATCTTCCTCTAGATGAACTTCAGTCATTCACCCATGCTCTCCTTCCACTTGGGGATTTCAGCAGTTTCCCGACTTCTGACCGAATTTGTGGTGGAATTAACATTCCATCCTTTGCTAGTGTTGTGGACATATTAGTCCTTGACAAATACCAGTCCGTGATAAGCTTAAGTGAGTTTCAAGGCAAACAGGATTGTTAGGTATTTTCTAGCAGACACTTAGTCTCCTAAATCAAGCAATATTTAGCAGATAGTTAATTCCTGTATCATGACCATGGGGAAACTTATGCAGCACCAGGCCTGCTGGCAGCAGTTGGAGTTCGGCTGTCTCTGAGGGGGAAAAGGATTCTCACCCATGAGCTGGTGGGGCTAATTGAGAGGACTTTAAACTAGGGCCAGAGGGGGAAGGGGATACAACCAGGCTCACTAGAGATGAGCCTAGGGGTGACATGCCAAGATTGGGAGTGAAATCGATAGCCCAGCTCAAGTGCATTTACACTAATGAACACAGCATGGGCAACAAGCAGGAGGAGCTGGAAGCCATTGTGCAGCAGGACAGCTATAACTTAAGTGCCATCACAGAAACGTGGTGGGACGACTCTCATGACTGGAGTGCTGCAATGGACGGCTGTGGGAACATAGTCACAGACCCTGCTGCATGCTAAGTGAAAATCATTTATTGTTACAGCTTATGTACTTATATACCCTCCGATCACCCAACCACCACCATGTGTCCTTTCTCTTGTTTCTTCTCTCGTAAAGTCCCTTGTTTCTCATTCCCATGGCTTCTGATACTCGTCGTCCCCAACAATTCCCCCTTCTTGTTTTAACAGCACAGCATATGCGCTTCTATCAAAAGCTCTTGTGAGGGCTTCATGTAGACATCGTAAAATACAAGGGAGAACACATGCCATGGTCAACAATACTATAATTATAATAATGGCTTTTTTCAAGAATAACATAATCCATCCTTATTTCATTCTTGTCCAATCAACAGTTATGCCACACACAAGCTTAGCCAATAAAATTACTGATCACACGCTATACATATTCATGATTGCTAAGCAAAACTAAGTTTCACTACTTTCTAGTAATTTTCTACTACAGCATTCTTCTGCTATTACAGACATACCAACTCCAGCAACCTTCTTATCTACAAAGCCAGTGACTAGTTTTTTGCAAGCCTCTGTTGAAACAAGCCATAAATTCTGCTAACAATGTCTTGTATCTTAAAGCTTCCCTTCTCATTCCATGGCTTTCTTCCTGAGAGCATGATTGCATTCCTCTCCCAAGGTCGGTGTGCTGTACTGGCTAAGTGTCAGTGACATCTCCCCCTTCTCTGTTTATGAAAAAGACTTGTTTCAATGCTTTATCTATTAGAGTCTGCACACATTTCAACACACGAAATATAGAACAAAATACATGTATAAAAGGAATGAATAAGCATCCTACAGCTATTTGTAATAAGCTTTTTATCAATCCACCAAAAAGATTTCTGAATATATCAAAACCATCACTTTGTTGCAGTTTTTGTACTCCTTTTTGCAAGTTTTGAATGCTTTTGTGAATAGATTCCGAATAATCAGACAGATTCATGCAGCAAAGCCCATTAAAATCCTGACAACCATGACTTTGTGCTAATAATAAAAAAATCTATTGCTGATCTATTCTGTTACTAACCCGACTACACTGGAGACACTGCCTAGCAGGAGGGTGATTATCAGTGGGGTCAGAGCAGAGAAAGGAGGCAGGCGCAGCACCTTCAGGGCATCCCCTGTTGTTTGTTAGAGTGTGTTCTGGGTCCTTTCTCTCTCTCTCTTCTCCGAGCCACCTCTGTTTATACCCTCAGCAGATTCAGTGAAAGAGTACTGACTAGACATTGCTGCACACATGGGGCCAGCGCATGCAACAAGGCCTGCCAAATGTGCTCTGCAGGCTAACAGCGGTTCTGTTTTGTAAAGTAGCGTAGGGTATAGAATCTACATCAGTTAACAGCGTTGATAGTACCCATGCAGTTGCGTTTGTTTGCTTAGCAAGCCAACAGCCCAGTTTATTTAGTGCACTTGCCACACAGGTGCAAAGACTGAAGCAGCAATTATTTCATTTGGGTTCCAAAACTCAAACCCCAAATACAGACGGTGGGAGAGGAGGGCAGAGAGGGGGCGCCCTCCACCTGTTGGAATGGCAGCAACACACAACGATTTGAGATGGGAGCTGCGGGGGGGGGGGGGTGGAAAGAAGAAAAAAAAAAAAAAAAGACATCTCTTAAATCAGTCCCTGTTTGTAGACAAGTTCTCTGAGATAAGTACCTGGCACCACTCCAACAAACAAACAGAGGGGCAGAACAGTCCATCGGCAAGGGGCAGTGGCGGCGCTTACTCCGCCGGCTCAGCGGCGGGTCCCTCCGGACTGCTCTCGGAGTGGGGCTCCGGCCGCCCCACCGCCGCCTCCTCCGCTGGGGCCGCCTCCTGCTTGCTGCTACCCACCTCGCTCGTGGTGGCGCCGGCACCCGCCACCGCCTCCTTTACACCACGTCGTATTTCTTTCACCAGCCCGAATTGAAACCCTTCCCACCGAGCAGGGCCATTGGACCGCAGTAACACAGGCATGGCCACAGCCTTCAACAAGTCTACGTCCCCTTCCGTAGCAGCTTGCTGCCGAACCTCTTTCCACTGATCGACCGATTCTGTGATCATCACCGGAGCTGTTAAATTAACTGAGGAGCCACTCTTTTGCAAATTGTCAGGACAGGGTGGGAAAAGATCCGGCTCCTTTTCCAGGTCTATGGGACCTGGATCAAAGGGATTTTCCAGCTCGCTGTTAGTCTTTGTTTTCACAGACAGAGGGGCCGACTGGGTAATGGGTGCTGTCGAAATCCCTTTCTGCGCGTGATTCTTTAAGGCTTCAAACATTACACGCCATGCCGGTAATAACCTTTGAGCAGCAGGGTCACCTCACATTGCACAGTCCCATAGTTCAACACTTACACTGTCCCAGGTGCCCACCGTGTATATATTAGAGGTGTTAGCATCTGCCAGGTGAGCAGACACCCAAATCAACAAACTCTTCAGGTCAGTGTTATTAATAGCACAGTTCTGTTCCTCCAACACTTTTGTTAGAATCATTATGACGTGCAGAAAACAGACTCCACAATCTGTAAGATTGTAAAGTAGGTATGTTTATTCAGTGCTGGGCAGCACGGGGGGGGGAGGTAGTCCCACCAAAACCGTGCACACCTGACACAGCAACTCACTTTGAGTTTATACAACCAAGTATTACATATACATAAAGTTTCACAATACGCCTATACATATGCATGACCTATCCCCACTTCGTATTAAAATTAGTCCCAAGGGGTTATTTTCATAAACTCCTCCCATCTGCGCCCATGTAGTGTCTCCCGGTGGTGGCCGTCGGGGGTCGCGGGGATGAAGGCAGGCGACTCCCCCTTGTCATCGCCAGCAATCTTTTGTTCTTGCGCAATCGCAGGGTTTGTTTTAGCTGGTTCTTAAGGCAAGTCCCTGGTTCTTATCAGGAACTGTCTCTCTTGAAGAATCACGAGACTTTCTGCTTCAGATAGTTTGCACAATGGTTAGTAAATCATTGAGCACTATTTATCAGCTTGATTCCTTAGTATTAATCCTTTCTTTCAATTAAAATTGATTTATGTTCTTCTGAAGCCATGCTTCCCATTGTTCCTAGCCGCTTTACCTCCCTTAGTCAAGGTAATGTATACCACACAGTCTTCCCCTCATTCAGGTAGGCTTTTTTTGGAGCCATGCTCCCCCTCATTTTCAGCCCCTTACCTCCCTTAGTTGAGGTAACAAATTAGCTTCACAGTCTTCCTACTGTTCAGCCAGGCATTCCCATCAGAATCACAATCTTCTAATCTTCACTACTTCTAACAAGTCCCTGTTTAGGCACCGTTTGTGAGAACGTAGTAACAGATGCCACTACATACTAAGCAAAATCATTTATTGTTACAGCTTCTATGCATATATACTCTCACCTCATCCAACCACCACCAGGTGTACTTTATCTTGTTTTTCTTCTCTCAGAAAGTATCTTGTTTCTCATTCCCATGGCTTCTGATATTTGTTGTCCCCAACTGATGGCTACAAGCACTTCAGAAGAGATAAGCAAGGAAGGAGAGGTGATGGGGTGGTGGCTCTGTATGTCAGGGAGTGGTTTCATTGCATAGAGCTCAAAGATGGTGATGATAAGGTTGAATGCTTATGGGTAAGGATGAGGGGGAAGGCCAATGAGGCAGATATCCTGCTGGGAGTCTGTAATAGACCACCCAACCAGGATGAAGAGGCAGATGAAGCATTCTACAAGGGGCTGGCAGAAGTCTCACGATCGCTAGCCCTTGTCCTTGTGGGGGACTTCAAATTACCAGACATCTGCTGGAAATACAACACAGCAGAGAGGAAACAGTCTAGGAAGATCCTGGAGCATATGGAAGCTAACTTCTGGACACAGCTGGTGAGTGAGCCTACCAGGGTGTCGTGGTTCTGTTTAGTGAGGGGGGGCCTAAGGTGGTAGCTTCTGTAGGAAACTGCTAGAAGTCGCTCCCCTTTGTTCAGTGGACTCGGACAGGCCTAGGGCGGACCCGCTGCTGGCCAAGGCCGAGCCAATTGGTAGCAGAATGTTCCCTGATAACGCCTCTACGATAACGTATTTAAGAAGGGGAAAACCCAGGAAAAAAAAAAAAAAAGGAAGAAGATGTGAAGAAGCTGGAGTGGGGGCAGAGAGGGGGAGGTACAAGCCCTGTGGGCCTTGCAGGCCTCACCCTCTGGCCTCCTGCCGGGCAGCTGTCTGGGCCCAACTCGGCCCGGCCCGGCTGCAAGAAGTGGAGAGGAGATGAGAAGTTGAAGTGAATAAGATGTAAAAAGGATCCTGAGAGGTGTCTGCCTGCCTGTTGTGAGGAATGGCTGCAGACGCCAAGGTCAGTTCAGAAGGAGGGGGAGGAGTAATGCTGCTCCTGGCAGAGATTCCCCTGCAGCCCATGGTGATGACCATGGTGGAGCAGGTTGTTCCCCTGCAGCCCATGGAGGTCCATGGAGGAGCAGAGATCCACCTGCAGCCTGTGGAGGACCCCATGCTGGGGCAGGTGGATGCCTGAAGGAGGCTGTGGCCCGTGGAGGGCCCGCTGGGGCAGCTGTTCTGGAGGGACTGCACCCTGTGGAAGAGATGACCCACGCCGGAGCAGTTTGAAGAAGGACTGCAGCCCGTGGGAGGGACCCCACGAAGGAGCAGGGGAGGAATGTGAGGAGTTCTGATGACGACGACGACAATGAAGCAGCGACATAAAACGACGTGTGATAGACTGACCATAACCCCCATTCTCTCTTCCCCCCTGTGCCGCTCGGGGGGGGGGGGGAGGGTGGGAAGGTGGTAGAGATAATGTTAAGCCCAGGAAGAGGGAGTGGTGGGGGGAGGTTATCTTGTTCTCTTTCTCATTATCCTGCTTTGCTTTTAGCAATAAATGAATAGTGTTCCCCAAGTCGAGTCTGTTTTGCCCATAATGGTAACTTTAAGGATTTCTCCCTGTCCTTATCTCAAACCTCGAGCTTTTTTTTCTTATATTCTCTCTCCCTATTCTTTCGGAGGGTGGGGGGAGTGAGAGAGAGACTGTGACGTGCAGAAAACAGACTCCACAATCTGTAAGATTGTAAAGTAGGTGTGTTTATTCAGCGCTGGGCAGCACGGGGGATCGCTTCTCCAAACGTGCGCAATGTGTTAAGCAACAGGTACAGTATTTATGCATCATAGACATCCTGTCGCCGAGGCAACAGCTTGGGAGTCGGCAGGATCCGCAGCGGCGCGGCGCAGCGCAGCGAGGGGATTCCCGAAGCAGGGAAGCTCACGGGGGATCAGAGCGAGGCGCCAGGAGCCCACAGCTCGCACGAGAGTGGCTGACAAGACGTGGGCGGAGCCAGGGGGCACCGGCGGTCCGGCCCCTCTCCCCGTATAAAGCAGGCCCTAGGGAACACCAGTGACCTGGACTGTGGCGAACAGGATGGGCAAACACGGTGTGGCGCAGCAGTTTGCAAGGGCAGGGCGTGTCAGGGAGGGCACCGACCCGGGGCATTTGCTGTTCCCGACTCTCAGGGCAACATGGTGAACACTTGCCTGAGAGTAAAGGCTGCAGCTTTGGCTGGGAGGCCTGCACCGGCTACCCCTGCGGTGGTCAATGCCTCCGTGCAGACAGAGCAGCCGAGGGGGGAGGCTGCGGTGCAGACCTTGGGCTGCAGGCAGTGCCTGGACCCTACTCCTGGGGCAGGGGCAGGTGGCAGCCCTGGCTGCAGAAGTTGTGCCTGGGTGGAGGAGCTCCTGTGGCAGGTGGCTGAGCTGCAGGAGGTGGCCAGGAGGCTGTGTGACATCAGGGAGGCTGAGAGGGAGCTGGCTACTTGATTCCAGGCACAGTCTGCACCAGAACTGCAGCACCCAGTCAACCAACCAAAACCCCCCCCACTGACACATGAGGTAAGCAAGCAGGCAGAAGATGCCAATGAATGGAAAGCTACAAGGACAAGATGCAGCAGGAGGAAGAAGAAGCTTCCCCAGAACCCTGAGGTGACCCTGCAGAACTGCTTTGCTGCTCTGCAGGCTGAAGAAGTAAGACCCAGCACCTCGGGGGAGGCACGGGAGCCGTGCGAGGTAGCCTGACCAGCTCGCATGATAACCAGTGCAACCAAAAAAAAAAGAGATGAGTGGTAGTAGTGGGTGACTCCCTCCTGAGAGGTATGGAAGCACCCATCTGCTGCCCCGATGCGCTCTCTCGGGAGGTATGCTGTCTTCCAGGGGCTTGTATTAGGGATGTTGCCAAGAGAATACCTAGCCTCATATGGCCCACGGACTATTATCCACTACTGGTGGGGGCCAGCGACACAGCCAGGAGCAGCCTGAGGGACATCAAAAGGGATTTCAGGGCCCTAGGTTCAACAGTCAAAGACTCTGGGGCGCAGGTGGTATTCTCGTCAATCCTCCCAGTGGAAGGAAATGGGCCTGAAAGGGCCAGATGAATCTGGCAGATTAACTCGTGGCTCAGGGAGTGGTGCTACAGCCAGGGCTTTGGGTATCTCGACCACGGGGTGTGTTTTGAGAAGCCTGGTCTACTAGGGGCGGAGGGCGTGCACCTAACTGAGAAGGGGAAGAGTGTGTTTGGATGAAGACTTGCCAGGCTCGTCCGGAGGGCTTTAAACTAGTGTTGCTGGGGGAGGGGGAGCACAGTTCAGCCCACTGCTGTCAGCGTGGTGTCAGTGCCAGCACCGAGGGTCCAGAAGCTGAGGAAGGATCGCAGGTAAGCGCAAATTAACTTAAACTGCGGTCCAATAGAACCCCTGTCACTCCAGCCAGCAAGTCGGCTTTGTTGGGGGCCCAGCTGAAGTGTCTACATACCAATGCACACAGCATGGGGAATAAACATGAAGAGCTGGAGATGCGTGCACACGAGCAGGACTACAACCTTGTTGGCATCACGGAGACGTGGTGGGACAACTCGTATCACTGGAGTGTCAACATGGAGGGGTACAGGCTTTTTAGAAAGGACAGGAAGGGGAGATGAGGAGGGGGTGTTGCGCTCTGTCAGCAACCAGCTGGAGTGCGTGGAGCTCTGCCTGGGGATGGAGGAGGAGCTGACAGAGAGCTTATGGGTCAAGATCAGAGGATGGAGACTGACAGGGGACGTTATGGTGGGGGTCTGTTACAGGCCGCCTGGCCAGGAGGACAGAGCAAACTAAGCACTCTATAGGCAGATAGGAGCAGCCTCACGGTCACAGGCCCTGGTTCTCATGGGGGCCTTGAACCACCCTGACATCTGTTGGAGAGACAACACGGCAGGGCACAGGCAGTCTAGAAAGTTCCTGGAATGCATGTATGACAACTTCCTCCTGCAGGTGATAGAGGAGCTGACAAGGAGGGGTGCCATGCTCAACCTTGTTCTCACCAACAGGGAGGGACTGGTGGGGGATGTGAAACTCAAGGGCAGCCTTGGCTGCAGCAACCACGACACAGTGGAGTTCAAGCTCCACGGGGCAGCAAGGAAACTACATGGCAAGCTCTCTGCGCTAGACTTCAAGAAGACGGACTTCAGCCTCTTCAGGGACCTGATGGGCAAAGTGCCATGGGATGTGGCCCTGGAGGGAAGAGGGGCTCAGGAAAGTTGGTCTATATTCAAGGAGCACCTCCTCTAAGCTCAGCAGAGGTGCATCCTGACGAAGAACAAGTCAGGCAAAAAGGCCAGGAGGCCTGTGTGGATGAGCAAGGAGCTCCTGGACTAATTGAAAGTAAAGAAGGAAGCCTATAGAGGGTAGAAGCAGAGACAGGTAGCCTGGGAGGACTACAAAGAGGCTGTGCGAGTGGCCAGGGATCAGGTGAGGAAGGCCAAAGCCCTGATGGAATTGAATCTGGCCAGGGATGTAAAAAAAAAAAAAAAACAAGAAAGGCTTCTCTAGGTATGTAGGGGACAAAAGAAAGTCCAAGGAGAATGTAGGCCCCCTCCGGAAGGAAACGCATGACCTGGTTACCCAGGACATGGAGAAGGCTGAGGTGCTAAATGATTTTTTTGCCTCAGTCTTTACCGATAAGGGCTCTTGTCTCACCACCCAAGCTGTGGAAGGCACAAGCAGGGACTGGGAGGATGAAGAACTGCCCATTGTACTCGAAGAGCAGGTTCGGGAGCATCTGAGGAACCTGAAGGTGCACAAGTCCATGGGACCTGATGAGATCCATCCGCGGGTCCTGAGGGAACTGGCGGATGAAGTTGCCAAGCCACTGGCTATCGTATTTGAGAAGTCATGGTGGTTTGGTGAGGTCCCTGATGACTGGAAGAGAGGGAACATAATCCCCATTTTTAAAAAGGGGAATAAGGAAGACCCGGGTAACTACAGGCCGGTCAGCCTCACCTCTGTGCCTGGCAAGGTCATGGAGCAGATTCTCCTGGAAACCATGCTAAGGCACATGGAGAGCAAGGAGGTGGTTGGTGACAGCCAACAGGGCTTCACCAAGGGCAGATCGTGCCTGACCAATTTGGTGGCCTTCTATGAGGGGGTGACAGCATCGGTGGACAAGGGATGAGCAATGGATATCATCTACCTGGACTTGTGCAAGACTTTTGACACTGATACAGGGAATTAACTGTCTGCTAAATGTTGCTTGATTTAGGAGACTAAGTGTCTGCTAGAGAATGCCTAACAATCCTGTTTGCCTTGAAACTGACTTAAGCTTATCAGGGACTGGTATTTGTCAAGGACTAATATGTCTAGCAAAGGATGGAATGTTAGTTCCACCGCAAATTCGGTCAGAAGTCGGGAAACTGCTGAAATCCCCAAGTGGAAGGAGAGCATGGGTGAATGACTGAAGTTCATCTAGAGGAAGATAAGACCCCTGAAGAAGTGAATGACCACCAGAGACAGGTCTGAAATGCTAACACAGGTGGTTTCTTTTTTTTATAACCCTGTCTCACTTATGCATATGTATGTCTGTATTGTGCAATCCTATGAATATATATACCTGCACCGTATAAATTTTTGGTAAAATGTGCTGTCGGTGTGTGTGCTTTTGGAGGAGCGATCCCCCACGCACCTGGTGCCAAATAAACATGCCTGCTTTATAACTCTTCCCGAGCTGTAGTTTGATCTGCACGTGAATTTGGCGACCCAGATGGGACCCTCTCTGCTCTACCGCAGGACTGTCTGAGAGGGGGATGTCTTTGGCGTGCCCTGAGCCTTCCTTGGAAGAACTCCCTCCCTTGCCCGATCGCTGCGGGAGTAGACAAGGACCATCATCAGTGGACCAGATATGTCAGAGAGGGGATAGATGTAAGTCATGAGGAGACGTCCTATGCGAGGGAAAGGAGCTGTTGCTCACCCCTATGTAGTCCAGACCGGGGACGACTTTGTGGGAATCCCTGAGGGCAGTACGCAAGTCACTGTGGTGACTTTTCCAGAATCCCTGAGGGCAGTACATGGGTCCCTGTAGTGATGTAAGTGCTTCTCACTGGAATAGCGGGAGCCCTGTGTGGGATAGCATCGTCCGTCTGTTGTAACCCATGGGAATTGGAATTTATATCATTGCGGCTATAATTGATTTATGATAGTCGTTACATACTGTCTACTTAAAAAGTTTTGTGTGTTCAGTACCATGGGTTGCGGGATAAGAGTTTTATTTTATTGTTAATGTTTTATGTTGTCTGAAGTAAGCTGGGTGAGTGTTTGAGTGAGTGAGATGCAGTCTGACTGCGGAGCGAGTGTGGAGTCCTGGTCTGCGGTTCTGTGTTCTCCGTGAGGAGAGCGGACGAAGCATATGACAGACTTTGAGACCGTGTTAGTCAAACCGATTGTTAACCCTTTGTTGTCCTGTATATGTGCATCAGGATTTTTCATGCAACCCAATATATGTTTTTGAATGCTTTGGTTGTAAACAGAACATTCAGGTACTGTTTGGGGACAATTTTTGTGTGGTGAATGTCAAGGGAACTGGTCCTACTGGGATAGGATCAAGCGTTCAGACTAGCTTGATGGGAACTTAAAAAGGTGTAAGGAATCAGTAAGAATGCCACTGGTATATGGGAGGAAGCATAGAGCGGAGTAATGCCGGGTTTATTTGGTGTGGAGCACGGACGAGTGCTTGCCCGCTGTGCCATCAGTGTTGCTTGTTTGTTCACACTAAGTGTTTGAAGTGTCATAAGTAAGTTATTTCTTTTAACGGGAGACAGGAATTTTGTCTTGACAATTGTCTTGAATTGAGGTGCATTTGCTGTGGGGCGAGTACGCCCTTGTATCTTTGGCCTTGGATAAGGTATTATTGTTGTCAAGTTAATCAGGTTGTATTCTTTGGCTGAAGAATAAGCAGAGTGTCTGTTATGGGAGGCAAACAAAGCAGCGGAGTAGTGAAAAGGAGCCCTCTGGGCTGCATTTTAGCTCAATGGAAGGAGATAGGAGAGCCGCTGGGGGGAAGTGTGAACAAAAAGACTTTATTAAAGTATTGCAATTAATGGTGGCCTTCTTATAAATTAGATGATGAGGAGAAATGGCCCTTTAATGGAATATTGAATTATAATACCTTGTTACAATTGATGTCGTTTTTGTGGAAAATAAGGGGTCCTGGGATGGGAGACGTGCCAGAGCATTATAAACCACCGGTAGGAGTACAACAAGGAGGAAATGAAGGTTCTGATTCGGAAGCCCCTCCAGATAGTCCAGTATCCTCTGGCACCCAAAGTAAGAAAGAACAGAGAGTGGTGCAGGCACCCCTCAGGGAGGGGGTGGGGCCAGAGGGAGGCGACACACTCCTCTGGACCCAGGGTCAGAAATAGGAATACAGCAGTTAGTGTCTCTATTTATAGGACAGTCAGCAAGTGATATTCGGAGGAAGTTGCAGAAATTAAAAGACCGACAGAGAGCAGAAATTTGGAGACTCTGTTAGATGAAGCTTGGAGAGTGTTTAGCAATAGAGAAGAGGAGGATCGGAGGAAGGATAAATGGATGCTGGTAGTGGCACTACAAGAGAGTAAGGGATCTAGAGGTGTGGGACCTGGGAGACCTTTGGAAAAGGACCAGTATGCATGGTGTAAACAATGGGGACACTGGAAAAGTGAATGTCCAAAGAGAAAAGGGAAAGGAAGGATATAGGCCCACGTCAAAGAAGATTGACGGGGACCTGGGGAATCCACCCTAGCGGATCCACTGGTTATATTGAAGCTAGGGAAACAACAACAGAATATAGAATTTCTAGTTGATACTGGGTGTCCTGGTTTCAGCAGGGATGGAGTTAATTTTCCTCTCAGTAGCTGGTGTGTTTTGGATTTCCTGTGTGAAGAATGCTGATAAAACACCCTGATTATATGAGTTGTTGTGAATGAGACCAAGGACACCATCCTGCTTTCCAAGTCTTGCTAATTTGCAGATGCAGGAAGCTGGGAGAAAGACAGAATAATTGACCCAAACTGGTCAAAGACAGTATTCCATGCCATAAACATCATGCTCAGTGGGGACTGGCGAAGGCAGGTATCTGCCTTCCTGGCATCCATCTTTCTCCCTTGTTTTACTGGCATCATTCCCTCTACCTTGCTTGCTCGCTTTTGCTCCTTTGCTTGCCGCTCAGTTTAGTTTCCGTGATCGCTGTTCGAGACGGGCTGTATTGGTCATTGGGACATCGGGTGGGGAGAAAACATATATTGTTCACTTTGTATATTTTTAATATCCTTATTCTGTTATTATTGTAGTTTTCCCTTTTATTTTAGTAAATTGTCTTCATATCAACCCCCTTCCTTCCCAGTTCTCTCCCCTGTCCCACTGGGGAGGGGGAGGGTGAGCGAGAAACTGTCTAGTAATTTGGGCTAAACCATCATACCGGGGCATCATTTTTGGTTTTAAACCAAGCTTTAACACCTATGGATGATGACTTTGTAACAGTAAGGGGAGCTACTGGCCAAAGTGAGAAGGCGTACTTTTTGAAACCTCTTAAATTTAAATTGGGAAAACAATTGGGAATACACAAATTCTTATATATGCCTAACTCACCAAAACCCCTATTAAGGCAAGACCTATTGGAACAACTAAAGGCGGAAATAAAATTTGACAAAGGAAAGTGGAACTCCGAGTGGGAGATGACCAGCTAATTGGACTTTTGCGTCTGGCCCTCATAGATATAGATACTCCTCTTAGCTCAGGAATACCTGAGGAAGTCCAGAACCAAGTATATCCGAGGGTATGGGCCTCAGAAATACCAGGAAAAGCAAAAAATGCCTCCCCAGTAGTAGTCAGACTCAAACCAGGGGTGTGGCCTGTAAGAATCAGGCAACATCCCCTCAGGACAGAGGATAGGGAAGGAAACCAACCAATAATCAGCCGGTTTATCAAACATGGGCTGTTAACAGAGTGTGAGTTGGTAAAATGTGCTGTCGGTGTGCGTGCTTGTCGTGGTTTTGTTAGTAAGGGGGGGCTTAAGGTGGTAGCTTCTGTAGGAAACTGCTAGAAGTCGCTCCCCTTTGTTCAGTGGACTCGGCCGGGCCTAGGGCGGACCTGCTGCTGGCCAAGGCCAAGCCAATTGGTAGCAGAATGTCCTGTGATAACGCCTCTGCGATAACATATTTAAGAAGGGGAAAACAGAAAAAAAAAAGAGAGAGAGAAGAGAAGATGTGAAGAAGCTGAGCGGGGGCAGAGGCGCAGAGGGGGAGGCGCAGGCCTCATGGGCCTTGCAGGCCTCACCCTCTGGCCTCTCGCCAGGCAGCCGACTGGGCCTGACTCGGTCCAGCCCGGCTGCAAGAAGTGGAGAGGAGATGAGAAGTGAATGAGATGCAAAAAAAGATCCTGAGAGACATCTACCAGCCTGTTGTGAGGAACGGCTGCAGACGCCAAGGTCAGTTCAGAAGGAGGGGGAGGAGTAATGCGGCTCCTGGCCAAGATTCCCCTGCAGCCTGTGGTGACGACCATGGTGGAGCAGGTTGTCCCCCTGCAGCCCATGGAGGTCCACGGAGGAGCAGAGATCCACTTGGAGCCCGTGAAGGACCCCGTACCGGGGGAGGTGGATGCCTGAAGGCAGCTGTGGCCCGTGGAGGGCCCGCTGGGACAGCTGTTCTGGAGAGACTGCACCCGTGGAAGAGATGACCCACGCCGGAGCAGTTCCACAAAGGACTGTGGCCCGTGGGAGGGACCCCACAATGGAGCAGGGGAGGAATGTGAGGAGTTCTTCCCCCGACCATGAAGCAGCGGTGTGAAACAACGTATGATGAACTGACTGCAACCCCCATTCCCTCTTCCCCCCCCCCGTGCCACTCGGGAGGGGAAGTTGGTAGAGATAATGTTAAGCTTGGGAAGAGGGAGGGGTGGAGGGAGGTTATCTTGTTCTCTGTCTCATTATCCTGCTGTTTGTAGTAATAAATGAATAGTTTTCCCCAAGTCGAGTCTGTTTTGCCCGTGACGGTAACTTTAAGGATTTCTCCCTGTCCTTATCTCAAACCTCGAGCCGTTTTTCCTTATATTTTCTCTCCCTGTTCTCTCAGAAGGTGGGGGGGAGTTGAGAGAGAGACTGCGTAGTCTGGTCCGATCGGGGCTGAACTACGACAGTGCTTTTGGAGGAGTGATCCCGCATGCACCCGACGCTGAATAAACATGCCTGCTTTATAACTCTGAGTTGTAGGGTTTGATCCGCGTGTCACAACCACCTCCTTGCTCTCCATGTGCCTTAGCATGGTTTCCAGGAGAATCTGCTCCGTGACCTTGCCAGGCACAGAGGTGAGGCTGACCAGCCTGTAGTTGCCCAGGTCTTCCTTGCACCCTTTTTAAAAATGGGGGTTATGTTCCCTCTCTTCCAGTCATCAGGGACCTCACCAGACAGCCACGACTTCTCAAATACTGGGGTCAGTGGGAATCTAAGGAAGGGCCTTTTGTGTAGGGACCTGAAGCTCAAAAGGCATTCCAGAATGTAAAGGTAGCTCTTATGTCTGCTCCTGCTCTAGGGTTGCCTGATTTAACCAAATCCTTTTAATTGTTTGTACGTGAAAGCGAAGCCACTGAGGCGAAGGGCTCTGAAGCGGAGGATGGTGCCACAGCACCCTTCCTGAAGCAGGAAAAACCACAGAGGCAAAAGTGCAGGGACAGAGAGGTTACCCCAGCCCCCTCCCCACCCCACCCCCACCCCGAGCGGGCCAGAGCAAGCCCACAGAGGAGCGGCAGCTCTGACTCGGCATGAGCGGGGACTAGAGTGACAGCAGGCTGACCTCCCTTGCACACAAGAGCTGCCCCAGGGAATGTGAGTGACCAAACAGGGTGTAGGCGGGGCAGTTCGTGCAGGCAGGGCGTAGTCCCCTCTCCTGGCTCCAGAGGGTACTCAACTGGTGGTCACTGCCCTCCCAGGAGAGGATCCAGCTATGGTTTCCACTCACCTGAAAGCCATCACCAGAAGGAGTGTGGTGACCCAGATGGTGTTCCCACACAAAGACACAGTCGTCCAGGTCTCCAGCCACAGGGAGTGCCTGAGCCTATCAGTCGTACCAGAGGGCAGCTGTTCTCAGTGTAACCAGGTGGATGATCTGCTCAGCCTGGTGGCAGAGCTGAAAGAGGAAGTGGAAAGGCTGAGGAGTATTAGGGAGTGTGAGAGAGAGATAGATTGTGGGAGCCACACCCTACCATCCCTGAGGCCAAGGCAGCAGATGGAGATTCCATGAGAAGCAGAGTATCCCCTGTCCTCTTGCTGCCAGGCAAGAGGAAGAGACCAAAGAGAGAGAGGGGAATGGAAGCAGATCCCTGCTCAGGGCAGCAGGCGAATCCCCTCCTGACCTCCCTCACCTCCCCAGTTGCTCTTACAAAACAGATATGGTGCTCAGGAACTTGAGGGCCAGGCAAACGAGGATGTGGGTGAAGGCCTGTCGAGGGAGTATAATGAGAGGAACAGGAAAACTCAACTGATTAATGTGTGGCTCAGGGACTGGTGCCATAGTTGGCAATTTGGTTTTTTTTTTGACTGACGCGCGGATCAAACTCTATAACTCAGAAAGAGTTATAAAGCAGGCATGTTTATTTGGCGCTGGGTGCGTGGGGGATCGCTCCTCCAAAAGCACGCACACCGACAGCACATTTTACCAAAAATTTATACGGTACAGGTATACATATTCATAGGATGCGAGCAACGGAGGAACGTACGACAAGGACTCAATATGAGTAGTAAGCGTAGTTCGTTTTATTAGTCCTGGGTGCGCATATTTATATTACTAAGATAAAATATGCCTACTAGTCATTGCGTGATTGGCTTAAGCTCTAATGGTTACATTTGCATATCCCTCCTACTTGCAGTTAGCTAACCTGGAAAGTCCCGTACTTTTCATGTTTTCACTTTCTCAAAGTTGTTTGCGATCTTCTTCAAGGTTGCTTCATTACTTTCTCACAGGCGGTCTCATTATTTTCTCACAGGTGGCTTCAGTACTTTCTTACAGGCGGCTTTAGCGATGTCCTTGAGGCCTGCTGCTCACAAACATAACAATTCCATTCGGTCTGGATTGTTCACTAAGTGCCCCTGATACTCCAGGATTGCACAATACAGACATACATATGCATAAGTGAGGCGGGGTTATTAAAAAAACACTTGTGTTAGCATTTCAGATCTGTCTCTGGTGGTCGTTCACTTCTTCAGGGGTCTTATCTTCCTCTAGATGAACTTTGGTCATTCACCCGTGCTCTCCTATCACTTGGTGATTTCAGCAGTTTCCCGACTTCTGACCGAATTTGCGGTGGAACTAACATTCCGTCCTTTGCTAGACATATTAGTCCTTGACAAATACCAGTCCCTGATAAGCTTAAGTGAGTTTCAAGGCAAACAGGATTGTTAGGCATTATCTAGCAGACACTTAGTCTCCTAAATCAAGCAATATTTAGAAGACCGTTAATTCCCTGTATCAGTTGGTGACAGCCAACAGGGCTTCACCAAGGGCAGATCGTGCCTGACCAATTTGGTGGCCTTCTATGACGGGGTGACGGCATCGGTGGACAAGGGACGAGCAACGGACATCATCTACCTGGACTTGTGCAAAGCTTTTGACACTGTCCCACACGACATCCTTCTCTCTAAACTGGAGACACACGGGTTTGATGGATAGACCACTCAGTGGATAAGGAGTTGGCTGGATGGCCACACTCAGAGAGTGGTGGTTAAGGGCTCAATATCCATGTGGAGACCGGTCACGAGTGGCGTCCCTCAGGGGTCCGTGTTGGGCCCAGCCCTGTTCAACATCTTTGTCGGCGACATGGACAGTGGGATAGAGTGCACCCTCAGCAAGTTCGCCAATGATACCAAGCTGTGTGGTGCCGTCGACACGCTGGAGGGGAGGGATGCCATCCAGAGGGACCTTGACAGGCTGGAGAGGTGGGCCTGTGCCAACCTCATGAAGTTCAACCAGGCCAAGTGCAAGGTCCTGCACCTGGGTCATGGCAATCCCAGGCACAAATACAGGCTGGGTGGAGAATGGATCGATACCAGCCCTGAGGAGAAGGACTTGGGAGTGATGGTGGACGAGAAGCTCAACATGAGCTGCCAAAGCGCCCTTGCAGCCCAGAAGGCCAACTGCATTCTGGGTTGCATCAAGAGGAGTGTGGCCAGCAGGTCGAGGGAGGTGATTCTCCCCCTCTACTCTGCCCTGGTGAGACCCCACCTGGAGTACTGTGTCCAGTTCTGGAGCCCCCAGCACAAGAAGGACATGGACCAGTTGGAGAGGGTCCAGAGGAGGGCCACGAAGATGATCAGAGGGCTGGAGCACCTCTTCTATGAGGACAGGCTGAGAGAGTTGGGGCTGTTCAGCCTGGAGAAGAGGAGGCTCCGGGGAGACCTGATAGCAGTCTTCCAGTACCTCAAGGGGGCCTACAGGAAAGATGAGGAGAGACTCTTCAGTAGGGCCTGTTGTGATAGGACGAGAAACTCTTTAGCAGGGTCTCTTTTGGTAGGGCAATGGTTTTAAATTAGAAGGAGATAGATTTAGATTAGATATTAGGATTTTTTTTTTATACTGAGGGTTGTAAAACAGTGGAATAGGTTGCCCAGAGAAGTGGTGGATGCCCTGTCCCTGGAAACATTCAAGGCCAGGCTGGATGAGTTTCTGAGCAACCTGATCTAGTCAGGGATGTCCCTGCTCCTTGCAGGGGGGTTGGACTAGATGACCTTTGAAGGTCCCTGCCAACCCTAACGATTCTATGATTCTATGATTCCTTTAAAGACTTATAAAGGTTTTACCAGCAGTCCATAATTAGGAATCCACAGGTGACACCATCCAGCCATTCCCAGAAATGTTTGCAGCTCCTTAGCTCCTTTTGGCTCTGGCATTTGACAAATCGCCTCCTTTCTCTCATTTCCAAGTCATCTTTGTCCATGTGTAATCTCAAATCCCAAATACATGACAGTCTCTTTTCCAATCTGTGCTTTATTCTTGGAAACTCTATTTTCACTTTGGCCCAAGAAATTTAGCATGTTAGTAGTCAAGTCAAAATATTCTTCTCTGGTTTCTGTGGCTATTAAAATGTCATCTACATATTGCAACACCAGTCCTTCAGGATAAATTATTTCCCATGTTTCTAATTCCTTAGCCAATTGATTTCCAAATATCGTTGGGCTATTTTTAAAATCTTTGAGGTAATACTGTCCAGGTGAGCTGAGTCTTCCACCCAGTTCTGGGATTTTCCCACTCAATGGCAAAATATGCCTGACTATTTTTGTCAAGGGGAATGCAGAAAAAGGCATCCTTCAGATCTAATACAGCAAACCACTTGTGATTTTCTTTTAAAGCTGTCAACAAGGTACATGGGTTTGCCACTACAGGGTGAATATCTTGAACTATTAAATTTATTGCTATTAAATCTTGTACTAACCCATATTCCTCACCTTTTGGCTTTTTTTGCAGGTAAAATGGGAGTATGGAATTCTGATTCACATTTGACTAATAGTCAATATTTCAAAAAAATTTCAATTATTTTCTCAAGGCCTCTTCTAGCTTCTAATTTTAAGGGTACTGTTTTTGTTTTACCGGTTTGGTGCTTTCCTTTAGAAAAATCTTTACCAGTTCTGCTGCTTTTTGAATGTTCAGGAACTTCGCCAGCCCACACCAAAGGAGTTACTGCATTGTCCACTTCTTAAGGGATTTCATGTGGCTCTGAAGTTGTCTGTAACATAAAAATTCTTGCCTCTATGGCTTTTGATTCAGGAATATTTAGTTGAATTTCACAGTTTAAAAACCTAATTTGTGCTTCCAATTTGCTCAATAAATCTCTCCCCAATAAGGAAACAGGACACTCTGGTATATATAAAAATTGGTGAATTCCCTGTTGTTTACCCACCTTAAAAGTTAAAGGTTGAAAGAAAAATTTATTTTCAGCTTTCCCTGTGGCATCAATTATGTCTACATGCTTTTTACTCTTTTTTTTTTTTTTTTTTTCCTCTACAAGTATTTCAAATTGAATAGGTAGCTCCAGTAACAACTAAAAAAATCCATGGTTTGGGTCCCCAGCTGGATTGTAACCAGGGATTCTGCTGGGGAATTTTTCCCCTGGTCCTCTTCATACTTCTGTGCTGCCAGTCTTGTTTCTTCTTCAGAATAAGGACATTCGTTTTTCCAGTGCCCTTCTCCCTTACATTTTGCACACTGATTTTTTTCCCCAATCTCTCTCCTATTTCATTTATTTTATCCATTCCTCTACCACACCCTGACCTCGCCCCCAGTTTGTTCCCCTACCACTTGTCAAAGTGGGGGTGACGTGCGGAAAACGGACTCCACAATCTGTAAGATTGTAAAGTAGGTATGTTTATTCAGCGCTGGGCAGCACAGGGGGGTAGTCCCACCAAAACCGTGCACGCCTTATGTGGCAACTCACTTTAAATTTATACAACCAAGTGTTACATATACATAAAGTTTCACAATACGCCTATACATATGCATGACCTATCCCGCTTCGTATTAAAATTAGTCCCAAGGGGTCATTTTCATAAACTCCTCCTGTCTGGGCTTGCGCAGTGCCTCCTGGTGGTGGTCGTCGGGGGTCGTGGGGATGAAGGCAGGTGACTCCTCTTCGTCACCGCTAGTAACCTTTTGTTCTTGCGCAAACTCAGTTATCCCTTGGCTTTCATTCAAGCTGCAGGGTCGGTTTTAGCTGGTTCTTGAAGCGACCCCCCTAGTCCTTACCGGGAACTGTCTTTCGTGAAGAATTGCAAGACTTTCTGCTTCAAATAGTTTGCACAATGGTTAGCAAATTATTAAGCAAGTAGTTAACAAAACATTAAGCACTATTTATCAACTTGATTCCTTAGGATGCACAGCAATAATTAATCAATGCCATATCTATTAAGATTTCTTTAACTCCTTCTCTCAGTCCCCCCTTTTCTAGAAAATTAGTAAATTCTTTTACTGTATTTAATTTAATTCTAGTATAGTGTTTCTCTATCTAACATTTTTTCAAAATATTTGTTAGACTCAAGCCTTTGTAGTAATTGGTTTCTTTTCCATTCACTGTAGGAATCTCCTGTATTCTTAAAACACCACAAGCCGCATCGAATTGCTATACAAAGGATTATGGATCTATTATTAATCCACATTCTACCTTCTCAGTTTAAGCTTTAGGGGTCCCTGAACTTCAGAAGTCCAGAGTTTTTGTGGTGCCTTTTTTACCCTAGTGTGGTGTATCCAGGCATTCTGCTCTCTGATCTTGATTGCTGTAAAGGAGGTGAGGAGTACCTGGTATGGTCCTTCCCACTGTGGTTCCAAGGTTTTTTCTGCAAGAGACTTTACATATACATAATCTCCAGGTTGTATATCATGCACAGGTTCATCTAGACCTCTTCCCCGGGTCCCAATTACATGCTTTCCAATTTTATTGAGCTGTTTGCCCAATGCCACCATGTAGGAAGTCATAATTTCATCCCCAGCTTGCGTAGACATTCCCCTCTGTATTCCATAGGGTCGTCCATACAAAATTTCAAAGGGACTCAGTCCTTCCCTCGCCCTTGGTCTCGTTCGTATACGCAGAAGGGCTAAAGGGAGTGACTGAGGCCACGTTAAGTTTGCTTCTTGTCCCAATTTCACAATTTGCTGTTTGATTAAGTGATTCATTTTCTCTACTTGGCCACTCGACTGAGGGTGATACGGGGTATGAAGTTGCCAATCTATACCTAAATGGTGGCTGATTTGTTGCACTATTTTTGAGACAAAATGTGGTCCTCTGTCTGAGGATATGGTTGCTGGAACCCCAAAGCGTGGTATTATCTCTTGTACCAACACTTTAGTTACCTCCCGAGCCTTGGCTGTCCTAGTTGGGAACACTTCTGGCCAACCTGAAAAGGTATCAGTTAATACCAGCAAATAGCGATACCCCCCTTTTCTTGGAAGTTCTGTAAAATCAACCTGCCATTGTTGTCCAGGCCCATTGCCCTTCCCAATCTGGCCCATTTCTGGTTTGGGAGTATTTTTTGGATTAGTCTGGAGGCAAAGGTCACACTGTTGAGTCACCTGTCTCACTGTGGTATATAAGTTTCTAGCCACGACTTCCCTTATCAAATGTTTATACAGAGCCTCTGTTCCCCAATGCCTTTTTCTATGTTCCTCCCGTATCAAGTGCCACAGTAAACAAGAGGGAATAATTAGTCTTCCCTGTGGGGTATAAGCCCACCCCTCTTCATTATATGACCCTTCCAAGTCTGTGATAAGTTTCTGATCTTCCTTGGTATATTCTGGCTTACCTTCTAGAGAGATTTGCCTATCAGGAATTAGAGCCCCTTCTATTCTCACCTTCATTTTGGCCACTTGTTTTGCCTCTCTGTCCGCCAGTTCATTCCCTTTCTCCAAATCGGAGCTCACTCTCTGGTGTGCCTTAATATGCATAATTGCCACTTTCTCAGGGAGCTGGACAGCTTCTAGTAGCTTCAAAATTTCTTCTGCATGTTTGATATTTTTTCCCTGGGAGTTCAATAGTCCTCTTTCTTTCCAGATTGCTCCATGTGCGTGCACAACTCCGAAGGCATATTTTGAGTCCGTGTAAATGTTCACAGTTTTGCCCTGGGCCAACTCCAGGGCTCGGGTTAGGGCAATTATTTCTGCCTTCTGTGCGGAGGTGTTCATGGGCAAAGGCCCTGACTCTATTACCTCTTGACTGGTGGTGATGGCGTACCCCGCATGTCAATTGCCATTTAAGACATAACTGCTCCCATCTGTGAACCAGTTTTCCCCATTTTCCATGGGGCTACCCTTCAGGTCTGGGCGGCTTGCATATGTTGCTTCGATGGTTTCCAAACAGTCATGGTGCACTGGTTCTCCTGTGTTCCCACTGAGAAAAGAAGCTGGGTTGACAATGTTAGTGACCACGATTTCCACATCGTCCTGTTCTACTAATACAGCTTGATATCTCAGGAACCTTTGTGGAGAGAGCCAGTGCCCACCCTTTGCTTCCAGTACTGCTGATACTGTATGAGACACCAAAACAGTCATTTTCTGGCCCAGGGTAAACTTTCGGGCTTCCTGTATGTTTAATATCACAGCTGCAACTGCCCGTAGGCATCCAGGCCAGCCCTTTGCAGTGGCGTCTAACTGCTTAGAGAGATAGGCAACTGCCCGTCGATATGGACCCAGATCTTGTGCTAATATTCCCAGGGCAATACCCTGTTTCTCATGGGAGAAAAGAAGAAACGGCTTACTCACATCTGGGAGTCCTAAGGCCAGGGCCGACATCAACGCCTTTTTCAGTAGCTCAAAGGCTCGTTCGGTCTCTTTGTTCCACTCAAGGTGCTTCTGCTCAGTAGCTGTCAGAGCATACAGTGGTTTAACAAGCAGTCCATAATTATAGATCCACAATCGGCACCACCCGGTCATTCCCAGAAAAGTCCGTAACTCCTTTACTGTCTGAGGTCTCTGAGTCTGGCATATTGCCTCTTTGCGGGCCTGTCCCAAAGTTCTCTGCCCCGCACTAATTTCATAGCCCAAATAATTCACTTTACGTTGCATTACCTGGGCTTTCTTCTTAGAGACACGGTATCCCTGGAGTCCCAAGAAATTCAACAGACTCACCGTCCATGCCATACAGTCTTCCTCTGTTTTCGTGGCAATCAGGATATCATCTACATACTGCAACAATTTTCCTTCCCCAGATGGGGTTTCCCAGGATTCTAAGTCTTTTGCAAGCTGATTCCCAGAAATGGTAGGACTATTTTTAAATCCTTGTGGCAACACCGTCCAAGTGAGCTGGGTCTTCCGACCACTTTTAGGGTTTTCCCATTCGAACGGAAACAATTTTTGACTGGCTTCATGGAGAGGGAGGCAAAAGAAAGCATCCTTCAAATCTAAAACAGTAAACCAAATTAGTTCAGGTGTCAACACAGTCAGCAGGGTATATGGATTGGCCACTACTGGGTAGAGGTCTTCAGTTATCTTATTCACCGCCCGTAAGTCTTGGACCACCCTATATGACCCATCGGGTTTCCGAACAGGTAATATAGGGGTATTGAATTCTGACTCACACTCCTTTAATAGTCCTAACTGTAGAAATTTTTCTATCACCGTCCGGATTCCTTCTCTGTCTTCCTTCTTTAGGGGATATTGTTTAATTCTTACCGGTCGTCGGCCTTCCTTAACCTTAACTTCAACAGGTGGAGCACTTTTCGCCCTTCCAGGTACATCAGTAGCCCATACCCCCGGGTACACTTGGTTTAGGATTTCCTCATTAATTTTTCCTTCTGAGGGGAGACTGGTTAAGGTTAGACTCAATATCTGAATATATTGCTGATCTTTTACCTCCAGAGTAATTTCTCCTTTTTCAAATATAATTTTTGCTCCCAATTGTTCCAATAGATCTCTCCCCAAAAGTGCTTTCGGGGAGTTGGGCATATATAAAAATTTGTGGATACCCCATTGTTTTCCCAATTTGTATTTTAGAGGCTTACAAAAATATGCCTTTTCACTTTGGCCAGTCGCTCCTTTTACCATGACATAATCATTTCCCAGGGGCATCAAAGCTTGATTCAGAACCGAATATGTTGCCCCTGTATCTACTAAGAATTCTACTTGTTGTTGTTTTTCCCCTAGCTTAATTATAACCAGTGGATCCGCTAGGGTAGACTCCCCAGGTTCCCGTCAGTCTTCTATCACATTAGCTATCCTCGCATTCGCCGGGATCCTCCGGCCTTCTTTCTTGTTCCTTGGGCATTCCTTTTTCCAGTGGCCAAAGCCCTTGCACACTGATCCTTTTCCAACCCCAACCGAGGCTGATTTCGCCTACCTCAGACCCCGGGTCCAGCGGCGTGCTACGACGCATCACATCCCTCAGTCGATCCAGGAATTCAGATGGAGACTCGGAAGGACCTTGTTTAATTGCATATAAGGCTGACCAATTTATAGTCTTAGGGATTGCCCGTTCCATCCCCTTCGAAATCCACTCCTGATATTCCTGCAATCTTTCCATATGTACTGACCTGTTTACCTCCCATTTCGGGTCCTGGAGGGGGAAGTGTTCCTTAACATCTCCCCCGGTAACTTTATAATAATCCTCGGCTAGATTTCCTGCTGTTTTTAAAATCAACTGCTTCTCCGTTTCAGTCATGTATTCTAATAGCAGTTGTATGTCTTTCCAGTCCGGATTATGTTGTTTTACAATGAACTGGAAATGTTTAGCCACACTTACCAGATCGCTTCTGTAATCTTTAGCAATTTTTCTCCACTCTCCCAAGTCAGCGGTGGAGAAGGGTACTTTAATTAACATTGTTCCGCCATCCGGCCCCACCGCCTCCCGGAGGGGTGCTTGTAAGATTGTCGGAGCAGATTTCTGTCTAGTACGGGAAGATACAGGGCTATCAGGGGGATTCGATGTCCCTTCCGAGTCTGCGTCCTGGTCCTTTGATCGGGGGGGGAGGTTTAAACAAATCACTTAAATCTTGTTCTGGAACCTGGCGTACTTTATCTGCTTTCGTACACCTCTGCCCAATGCTGCATGATGAACAGCACCTTTTTAACCTGCCTCCACCCCCCTTGTTCTCCCGTTCGAGTGCGAGCACCATAGGATCCTGCGGGGATATCATCCCACAGTCCCTTTGCCACTCTGGGTGATTTCGTAGGGTAAAAAACATATCTGCATACGACACCTCGTCCCATTTCCCTTCTCTTCTAAGAAACAACATAAGCTGCAACAAAGTATTGTAATCCAACATTCCATTGAACGGCCACTTGACTTCACCCTCTAACTTATACAATGGCCACCACTGATTGCAATATTTAATAAGAGTCTTTTTACTTTCCGTACCTCCACCCCCAGCAATATCTTTCCAGTGGGCGAGTATGCAGCCCAGGGGGCTTTTCCTTAATATTCCCCCTTGAGTGTTACCCATTTTATATTTCCTCTGTGAGAGGGTCTCAATGAATGATTCAAATTTAGACTAACTATTTCACTCCTCCACACCACACTTACAATCAATCACTCAACCACACTCTCTTAACCATACAGCACAGGGATCCCTCATTCATACCAGCCTTTTAAAGCAGCTGCAAAATGGTTGCAAGAACAAACTCACCTACTGATGTTAAACTATCTCCAAATCCGGGTTAAAGAGGCCCGCTTACCCTTCTCCTGCTTCTCATGTACCGATCATCAGCAGGTCCGTCCTGGCTCCCAGCAATGGGATGCAGCGGTTACCTCGGACTCGCTCGATCTACCCCCAAGATCGCTAGCGGCCGCTCTATCGGTCAGCGAGTCCCCTTTGATGCTCCAAACTAACCTGGGTACCCACCCAAAGGGGACTATGCTGCACGCCAGACGTCTCTGTGCGATTTACCAGCTGCCCCAGCCACACGTACAACTTACAGGCCCCTACCATTAAACATACCGTTTGGCCCGCGGTTTCAGGAGGTTGTTGTCTGCTCCTGCGGTGAGCGGCTGGCAGCGGAGGCTCCTCCGAGGAAAGTGCTTGGGGCGCGCCTAGGGGCGTCCGCTCCGCAGTCGATCCCGCAGCCAAGCAGAGATCCTCCTGCCTGGCTCGCCAAACTGACGTGTGGAAAACGGACTCCACAATCTGTAAGATTGTAAAGTAGGTATGTTTATTCAGCGCTGGGCAGCACAGGGGGGTAGTCCCACCAAAACCGTGCGCGCCTTACGTGGCAACTCACTTTAAATTTATACAACCAAGTGTTACATATACATAAAGTTTCACAATACGCCTATACATATGCATGACCTATCCCCGCTTCGTATTAAAATTAGTCCCAAGGGGTCATTTTCATAAACTCCTCCTGTCTGGGCTTGCGCAGTGCCTCCTGGTGGTGGTCGTCGGGGGTCGTGGGGATGAAGGCAGGTGACTCCTCTTCGTCACCACTAGTAACCTTTTGTTCTTGCGCAAACTCAGTTATCCCTTGGCTTTCATTCAAGCTGCAGGGTCGGTTTTAGCTGGTTCTTGAAGCGACCCCCCTAGTCCTTACCGGGAACTGTCTTTCGTGAAGAATTGCAAGACTTTCTGCTTCAAATAGTTTGCACAATGGTTAGCAAATTATTAAGCAAGTAGTTAACAAAACATTAAGCACTATTTATCAACTTGATTCCTTAGGATGCACAGCAATAATTAATCAATGCCATATCTATTAAGATTTCTTTAACTCCTTCTCTCAGGGGGGCTTGAACCACTCCTTGTTCTGCCTGATCTTGTCGGCTTCTAGTTCCGCCTGCAGTAGGACTGAATCTCTCATTATTCAACTACTCCATTCTACAGCTTCTGACAGGGGTTCAGTGTTCTGCTCCCTTTTCTATTGCTCCATTTGCTAAACCTGCATCAACACTTAAAGATAACACAGAAATTTAACACAAATTCTATGTCCTCCTCTTCAGTTCCACATTTTAAACACCACTTTCTATGCTACAAGCAGAACAAGATCTTTTCAACCTTTTTCCTTTTTCTTTTTTTTTTTTTTTTTTTCTTCTTTCTCTAATGCCAAAACCATCGGATCCTTGGGGACATAGCCACAATCTTTCTGCCACTCGGGATGATTTCCTAAAGTAAAGAACAAATCAACATAGGGGACCTCATCTCACTTTCCTTCCCTTCTACAAAATAACATCAACTTTAAAATAGTGTTATATGCCAGAGTGTCATTCCTCAGCCATTTTTCATGATCTTCTAGACTATACAAGGGCCAGCAATGATTACAATATTCTATCAATTTTCTCCTAGTCAGTGGGTCTCCCCCTATATCCTCCCAATGTTTAAGAACACATTCCAGTGCAGACTTCGTCAATATTCCCTCTTCCATTGAGGTAGACATAGAAGATATCTTGTTTGTCCAGATTTCCAGACCAGCATGCACGCTAGGTGGAAGGATCCCCCGTGCATCTGGTGCCGCAATAAAGAATGCCTGCTTCTTAATGCTACATTGGTGTTAAGGAGTTTGATTCCCAATTTCGGTGACAATGCTAGGCTAACTTTTAACAAACAGAAAAATAAATTTTCGTGACAATCCTAAAACTACCCGTTCTCTCTGAGGATTAACAGATTACATATGAAGTCTAGCCTATGTGACTGCAGTTACATGGATAGCAAAAACTGCCTAATATTTCTACAATTTAAAAAAATCATATTATTCCAAAATTATATCGCTTAATAATTTTATGTCATATAACATTAGGACCACTATCAACATCTTTGTTGGTGACATGGACAGTGGGATAGAGTGCACCCTCAGCAGGTTTGCCAGCGACACCAAGCTGTGTGGTACGGTCAACGTGCTGGAGGGAAGGGATGCCATCCAGAGGGACCTTGACAGGCTCAAGCGGTGAGCCTGTGCAAACCTCATGCATTGCAACAAGGCCAAGTGCAAGGTCTTGCACATGGGTCGGGACAATCCCAAGCACAAATACAGGCTGAGTAATGAGTGGATTGAGAGCAGCCCTGAAGAGAAGGACTTGGAAGTGAAAAACTTAATATGAGCCAGCAATGTGCGCTAGCAGCCCAGAAAGCCAGTCGCATCCTGGGCTGCATCAAAAGAAGCATGGCCAGCAGGTCAAAGGAGGTGATTTCCCCCTCTTGTGAGAGTTTCTCACTCTTGTGAGAACTCACCTGGAGTATTGTGTTCAGCTCCAAGTCCCCCAGCATAAGAAGGACATGGGCCTGCTTGAGTGTGTCCAGAGGAGGGCCACTGTTAGGGATTAAAATAAGTTTACTTATAGAATGTTAGAATTAATTCTGTGATTGCTTAGAGGTAAGCTAAATTGGAATCAAGTGTGACTGAACTGTAGCTTGCTTATAGCTTAGCATGAATAGGCCTTGTTTAAAACTTATCATAAGTGAACTTTAAACATACTCATTAGCACAAATAGCTATGCAGTGGAGGTAACAAAGGAGCAGGGGACATCCTAATCTACAAGATAAGGTGAACCAAACCTATAAATCAAAGGAAAAAAGAACTTCAAAACAAGCAGCAAATAATGAACAAGACTGTGGTAACTTATTGAGGGGCCCTAGGGGCTGGTCCAAGCCAGAAAATAAATAAACTAATGACCAGCTGCAAACTTTGAAGATAAGGAGATGGCCTGCCTAGAGACAAGAAGGGGACCTCATAAAGAGTGAGAAGACCTCAGCCCTGAAATACCATTTGTCGTAGTTCAGCCCCGATCGGGACCAGACTACGCAGTCTCTCTCTCACTCCCCCCACCCTCCAAGAGAATAGGGGGAGAAAGAAAAACAGCTCCAGGTTTGAGATAAGGACAGGGAGAAACTCCTTAAAGTTACCCTTATGGGCAAAACAGACTCCACTTGGGGAAAACTATTCATTTATTTCTAAAAATAGCAGGAGAATGAGACAGAGAACAAGATAACCTCCCTCCACCCCTCCCTCTTCCCAGGCTTAACATTATCTCTACTACCTTTTCCCCTCCCCCTGAGCGGCACAGGGGGAAAGAGGGAATGGGGGTTGCGGTCAGTTCATCATGTGTTGTTTCACGCCGCTGCTTCATAGTCGGGGGAAGAACTCCTCACATTCCTCCCCTGCTCCATTGTGGGGTCCCTCCCACGGGCCACAGTCCTTCGTGAAACTGCTCTGGCGTGGGTCATCTCTTCCACGGGGTGCAGTCCCTCCAGAACAGCTGCCCCAGCGGGCCCTCCATGGGCCACAGCCTCCTTCAGGCATCCACCTGCCCCAATGTGGGGTCCTTCATGGGCTCCAGGTGGATCTCTGGTCCTCCGTGGACCTCCATGGGCTGCAGGGGGACAACCTGCTCCACCATGGTCATCACCACAGGCTGCAGGGGAGTCTTGGCCAGGAGCCGCATTACTCCTCCCCCTCCTTCTTCACTGACCCTGGCATCTGCAGCCGTTCCTCTCACAAGAAAAGTTCTTCACAACAGGCTGGCAGACGCCTCTCAGAATCTCTTCACATCATCCAGCTCATCTCCTCTTCACTTCTTGCAGCCAGGCCAGGCCGAGTCAGGCCCAGTCAGCCACCTGGCGAGAGGCCAGAGGGTGAGGCCTGCAAGGCCCATGAGGCCTCCACCTCCCCCTCTCCGCCTCTGCTCAGCTTCTTCACATCTTCTCTTCTTTTTTTTTTCTGTTTTTCCCCTTCTTAAATACGTTATCGCAGAGGCGTTATCACGGAACATTCTGCTACCAATCGTCTCGGCCTTGGCCAGCAGCAGGTCCGCCCTAGGCCCAGCCGAGTCCACTGAACAAAGGGGAGCGACTTCTAGCAGTTTCCTACAGAAGCTACCACCTTAGGCCCCCCTTCACTAAACAAAACCACAACAACTAACTGTTGCATGGACAGCATGTGAAGAGTACATGAGGGGTGAGAATGCCTGCTTCTTAATACTACATTGGTGTTAAGGAGTTTGATTCCCAATTTCAGTGACGTTACTATTACCAACACTACAAGTAAAGGACGTATCAAGAAGTTTAACACTTTAGTTGCCGATGGTGAATATCCTACAAAAATATCCCACCAATGATGTACTAACAGATTGTATTACTTGCGACATGAAATGCGGCCCTCTGTCTGAAGAGATTACTTTAGGGCCTCCAAACCGAAGGATAATGTCCCTTGATAAAATTCTAGTCACTTCTCGTGCTTTGTTAGTTCGACAGGTAAATGCTTCAGGCCATCCGGAATAGGTATCTGTTAATACTAACAGATATCTATACCTCCCTTTTCTAGGCAATTCCGAGAAGTCTATTTTTAATTTTGACCTGGAACACATCCTTTGCTAATGTCTGAACTTTACTTGGCTCTCTACCTTTGGGTTATTCTTTAAACATGTCTCACATCTGTTAACCACATTTTTCACAGTTTGAAACAAGCTTTGAGCTATTATTTGAATTACACAAAGCTGCTGTTCCCCAATGAGTTTTGTTTTAACTGTACCAGAACTGGGTTTTAATTCCAGCTTTACCGGTACAGCGTTCTTTGTTTTACCAGGAATCCCAGAAGCCCATATCCCTGGATACACTTGATCTAGGATTTCTCCAACTGAAAATTATTTGTGCCTCCAATTGTTCTAATAAATCCTGTCCAAGTAAAGGTTTCGGAGATCCTGGTAAATAAAGGCATTTGTGAATCCCCATTTGTTTTCCAATCCTGAATTTAATTGGCTGTAGAAAGAAAGCTGCCTTTTGCTGCCAGTGGCTTCTATTACAGGTACGAAATCGTGACCTATGGGTATTAGTTCTTGATTTAATACAGAATATGAGGCACCTGTATCTATTAAAAATTCTGCCTCCTCATTCTGGTTCCCTAGCTTTAATTTAACCAGTGGATCTGCTAGGGTAGATTCCCCAGCTCCCCGTCATTGGACTTCAGCAATCTCTTCAGGCTTTATTTTTCTTAATTTAGGGCATTCCCTTTTCCAGTGCCCTTGTTCTCCACAGTAAGCACACTGGTCTGATTTGCAATGTTGCTTGAAAACCCCCTCGAGCTCCCACAGGGGGCCCTCCTCTACCTCTGCCTCCGGGGGGTCTCTGGGGTCCCACACTTTGTTGTCCTAAGGCTGAGATTGTTGCCGTGGCTATTGTTCTACTTAATCTTCTCCTATCATTATTTTCCCTATTCCTATACACCCTCCAGGCTTCTTCAATTAACTTCTCCAAATCTCCCACTTGAGGCTCTTTTAGTCTTTGGAGTTTTCTTCTAATATCTTCTGATGACTGGCCCAAAACCAACGATACCAATTGTTGCTGCCCTACATCAGATGAGGGGGTCTAAAGTGGTATATTTACACATTGTCAATCGCAATCTGTCTAAGAATTCCGTGGGGGTTTCAGTTTGCCCTTGCTTCACAGCATAAAGTGCTGACCAACTTACAGCTTTCGGGATCACGTTCTCCAATCCAAATTTTATCCAATCATGATATCACTTTAATATGCGATAGTCTGCATTCACATTTGGATCCCAATTTGCATCAGTCAGGGGAACATACTGATCAACTCCCCCTGCCAGCTTTCAGGCTGTAATTTGAGTCTGGACATGAGTTCGGGTGGTTTTTAGAATTAACTGTTTCTCAGTCTCAGTCATTGCATCTAAAATTATGTCTGTATCTTTCCAGTCTGGGTCTTGATTTTTAATTATTAATTCAAATCTTTTGGCAGTTCCCAGTGGATCATCTCTAAAACCTTTAACCACTTCCTTCCAAGCATCCAAATCTCCCATATTAAAAGGGACTTTCACACTGCCCCTGCCCTTTCTCCAGAGTCATCTTTCCTCATCTGAAAACCCCACAGATAATATAGGAGGTACCAGTACATAATCTTCAATCCTTTCTTCATCTTCCCGGTCCTTTACTTTCAGACATCTTTCTCCAATACTACATGCTGAATGACATCGCTTCAACTTTCCTTTTTCCTTCTTTTTATCCTTTTCTAATGCCAAAACAAGGGGATCCTGAGGGGCCAAATTTATACCACATTCCTTTTGCCACTCAGGATGATTTCTTAAGGTGAAAAACATATCAGCATATACCATCTCATCCCATTTATCATTCCTTCTGAGAAACAGCATCAATTGCAAGAAAGTATTATAATTCAAAGTTCCATTATTTGGCCATTTCTCCTCATAATCCAATTTATATAACAGCCACTACTGATTACAATGTTTGATTAAAGTTCTCTTATTTACGTTCCATCCTGGTGGACTCCCTATATCTTTCCAATGTGCCAGGATACATCCTAACAGACTCTTTTTCAAAATTCCCCCGCTCTGTTGACCACCCATTATATTATGCAACCGGGAGTTACTCTACAACAACTATGACAAACACAAATTCAGTTCAGCCCACTGCTGTCAGCATGGCGCCAGTGCCAGCACCGAGGCTCCAGAAGCTGAGGAAGGATCACAGATAAGTGCAAATAAACTTAAACTGCGGTCCAATAGCACCCTTGTCGCTCCAGCCAGCAAGTCGGCTTTGTCGGGGGCTGAGCTGAAGTGTCTCTATACCAATGCACGCAGCATGGGGAATAAACAGGAAGAGCTGGAGATGTGTGCACACGAGCAGGGCTACGACCTCATTGGCATCACGGAGACGTGGTGGGATGACACATACGACTGGAGTGTCAACATGGAGGGGTATAGGCTTTTTAGAAAGGACAGGAAGGGGAGATGAGGAGGGGGTGTCGCTCTCTACGTCAGCAACCGGCTGGAGTGTATGGAGCTCCACCTGGGGATGGAGGAGGAGCTGACAGAGAGCTTATGGGTCAAGATTAGAGGATGGGGACGGACAGGGGACGTTATGGTGGGGGTCTGTTACAGGCCGCCTGGCCAGGAGGACAGAGCAGATGAAGTGCTCTATAGGCAGATAGGAGCAGCCTCACAGTCACAGGCCCTGGTTCTCATGGGGGACTTGAACCACCCTGACATCTGTTGGAGAGACAACACGGCAGGGCACAGGCAGTCCAGGAGGTTCCTGGAATGCGTGGATGACAACTTCCTCCTGCAGGTGATAGAGGAGCCGACAAGGAGGGGTGCCATGCTGGACCTTGTGCTCACCAACAGGGAGGGGCTGGTGGGGGATGTGAAACTAAAGGACAGCCTTGGCTGCAGCGACCATGACATGGTGGAGTTCAAGATCCACGGGGCAGCAAGGAAACTACATGGCAAGCTCTCTGCCCTAGACTTCAGGAAGGCGGACTTCGGCCTCTTCAGGGACCTGATGGGCCAAGTGCCATGGGAGGCGGCCCTGGAGGGAAGAGGGGCCCAGGAAAGTTGGTCTATATTCAAGGAGCACCTCCTCCAAGCTCAGCAGAGGTGCATCCCGATGAAAAACAAGTCAGGCAAAAAGGCCAGGAGGCCTGTGTGGATGAGCAAGGAGCTCCTGGACCAACTGAAAGTGAAGAGGAAAGCCTATAGAGGGTGGAAGTGGGGACAGGTAGCCTGGGAGGACTACAAAGAGGCTGCGCGAGTGGCCAGGGATAAGGTAAGGAAGGCCAAAGCCCTGGCAGAACTGAATCTGGCCAGGGATATAAAATGCAACAAGAAGAGCTTTTATAGGTACGTAGGGGACAAAAGAAAGTCCAGGGAAAATGTAGGCCCCCTCCGGAAGGGAACTGGTGTCCTGGTTACCCAGGACATGGAGGAGGCTGAGGCAAAAAAGTCATTGAGAACCTCAGTCTTCACTGACAAGAGTTCCTGTCCCACCACCCAAGCTGTAGAAGGTGCAAGCAGGGACTGCGAGGATGAAGAACTGCCCATTGTACTCGAAGAGCAGGTTCGGGATCATCTGAGGAACCTGAAGGTGCACAAGTCCATGGGACCTGATGAGATCCATCCACGGGTCCTGAGGGAACTGGCGGATGAAGTTGCCAAGCCACTGGCTATCGTATTTGAGAAGTCGTGGCGGTCTGGTGAGGTCCCCGATGACTGGAAGAGAGGGAACATAACCCCAATTTTTAAAAAGGGGAATAAGGAAGACCCAGGTAACTACAGGCCGGTCAGCCTCACCTCTGTGCCTGGCAAGGTCATGGAGCAGATTCTCCTGGAACCCATGCTAAGGCACATGGAGAGCAAGGAGGTGGTTGGTGACAGCCAACAGGGCTTCACCAAGGGCAGATCGTGCCTGACCAATTTGGTGGCCTTCTATGACAGGGTGACGGCATCGGTGGACAAGGGACGAGCAACTGACATAATCTACCTGGACTTGTGCAAAGCTTTTGACACTGTCCCGCATGACATCCTTCTCTCTAAACTAGAGAGACATGGGTTTGATGGACGGACCACTCGGTGGATAAGGAGTTGGCTGGATGGCCGCACTCAGAGAGTGGTGGTCAATGGCTCGATGTCCATGTGGAGACCGGTCACGAGTGGCGTCCCTCAGGGGTCCGTGCTGGGCCCGGCCCTGTTCAACATCTTTGTCAGCGACATGGACAGTGGGATAGAGTGCACCCTCAGCAAGTTCGCCGAGGACACCAAGCTGTGTGGTGCCGTCGACACGCTGGAAGGGAGGGATGCCATCCAGAGGGACCTTGCCAGGCTGGAGAGGTGGGCCCGTGCCAACCTCATGAAGTTCAACCAGGCCAAGTGCAAGGTCCTGCACCTGGGTCATGGCAATCCCAGGCACAAATACAGGCTGGGTGGGGAATGGATTGAGAGCAGCCCTGAGGAGAAGGACTTGGGTGTGCTGGTGGATGAGAAGCTCAACATGAGCAGGCAATGCGCCCTTGTGGCCCAGAAGGCCGACTGCATCCTGGGTTGCATCAAGAGGAGCGTGGCCAGCAGGTCGAGAGAGGTGATTCTCCCCCTCTACTCTGCCCTGGTGAGACCCCACCTGGAGTCCTGTGTCCAGTTCTGGAGCCCCCAACACAAGAAGGACATGGACCAGTTGGAGAAGGTCCAGAGGAGGGCCACGAAGATGATAAAAGGGCTGGAGCACCTCTCTTATGAGGACAGGCTGAGAGAGTTGGGGCTGTTCAGCCTGGAGAAGAGGAGGCTCCGGGGAGACCTGATAGCGGTCTTCCAGTACCTCAAGGGGGCCTACAAGAAAGATGGGGAAAGGCTGTTTAGTAGGGCCTGTTGCAATAGGACGAGAGGTAATGGTTTTAAAATAGAGGGGGGTAGATTTAGATTAGAAATTAGGAAAAAAATTTTTACGATGCGAGTTATAGAACACTGGAACAGGTTGCCCAGAAAGGTGGTGGAGGCCCCATCTCTGGAAACGTTCAAGGCCAGGCTGGATGAGGCTCTGAGCAACCTGACCTAGTCAGGGATGTCCCTGCTCCTTGCAGGGGAGTTGGACTAGATGACCTTTGAAGGTCCCTTCCAACCCTAACTATTCTATGATTCTATGATTCTATGAAATTATTACTGTAATCACTACCAACAATACTCCACAAATGCAAACAAAAGATAAATTATTTAAAATCACCATTCGCTCTTATCCTCTCGTTTCGTCCTTCTCCGGTCATTTTCCTCGTGGAATAACAGAGCCACGGATCCAGACTCCACACTCGCTTTGTGTGTAATTTCACGTCTCACTCACTCACACATACATACAGATCTTCAACAGTGTTTCATTATCTTTTATATAACTGAAATTGCAAGATCCCAGAGCACAAAACCAAAATTGTGAGATCCGAGAGTAAAATTTCCATTGTCAGAACCGGAGAGCTCAAATGAACATCAAAATATTCCCAGATGAATACTGAAGTATTCCCAAACGTACACTGAAATGTACCCAATGTATACCAGTGAGGTGCTAGCAACCCGGTATATGCTGTTCTACACAAGATCTCGTCTCTTGATTTATGAAGAGATTCCTAACAGCCAGGCCCCCAAAATGATTTAAAGAATACCTTTATTCAGATAGTCCTTGTCTGTTCCCACAGTGATTCAGCTGAGGTGAGGAGTCCATCTAGGAAAATTCTCTGGGCTGCCCAAGGGAGTCCTTCTCTCAATGGGTCCTGCAGCTGAGCAGAGGAGGTCCCACCTGGGTCGCCAACTGAAACAAAGAATCCAATATGACTGTTAAGCAGGTATTCTTTATTAGCAGCGCTGGGGATTGCTCCACCACGAGTGTTCCAACAAACAGGCAAAATCATAGGCAATATATGTTGCAAAATCATGCCTATTCAACAGATTTCCGAGAACTAATTTACATAAACATAAGATTTCCTGGAACTCCTTAATAGATGCAAATGTTCATCTTTGCATGTGCAGAGGTTCTTTCTGGTGGTCTTTGCGAGTCCTCTGGTGGTCGAGGGACGAAGTAAATACTCCTCCTCACTGTGTTTGCTAGTTGAACTGAGTCTCTTTTCCATATAGGGCCTTGTCTTGTCTCATCTCTCTGCTTGTAAATTCCTTAAGCCCCCTTATCTTGGTTTCAGCTAGTGTCTGCTCAAAGTGCTTTGTTATGTTAAATTTTACGACTCTGCTGTTGTTTCTCTCAAGGTTAGATAACATTTTCACACAAGGATTACATGGCTATGCAGGACATAGTAGTTACAATTGGAACACATCATTCATTAGCTTGGAGCCACCTTTATCAATAGTTTTAAGGGGGAGCTTCTCTAGGATCAGTGTCATTTCTGCTGTGAAGGTGTTTACTCTGTACTGGTGAAGTAAAGTTCCAGGTTAATTATATCTACTAAAATTCTGTCATTAACATGTTCTGCACCACAGTTGCGGGCAAGGGGTGAGGTGTGAGAGAGAAATGGTGCAGGGTTCTTTCTGGATCTCAGTGTGAGATATGTTCACCTGATTCGTGTTAATGTGAAACAATACTAGGGCTGCATGGTGAAATGTGACCCTCTCTGTATATGGAATCTTTGATTATCCTGTTTGTTCTTATATAGCCACAGGCTTAGGGGAAACAGGAAGATAGGTACATAGTTCTATAAGTTTTGTTTAAAGTTATAAACGTATTTGGGAGGTCTATTTAAGTTATTAACAATGTGCTTAGCAGGATTCACTCCTGCCTTTGTAGTTTGACATAATTAAGGATTTTACCTGCTTAACAGCGCTGCTTGCATAAGAAGGACACTTGACAATGGAGCGAACAAAAGGCGGGAAAAGCGGGCTGGGGGCTGATGACCACGGGCACGTAAACAACCCCAAATATGGGACCAGCCGCTTCTGTACTTTTAGCCAATAAACACCTGTATAGTGGCTAGTGATACGCTCTTGGCCAATCAGCACCTGCCGCGAACGGTGTGAGTAACCAATGGAATGTAGATTGTGAGCTCCCAAAAAGGAGACAGGCACGGTGGGGGGACCGGGAGAGGTTACAGATACTGTAACTGTGAACAAAGGGGTGTGCGTCTTGGTGGAGCGAAGACTCCCGGCGCACCCAGTGCTGTTTGCTTGTTTCTATTCAATAAATTGGAAACTATAATTGGAATCCTGTTTTGGGACTCAACTCATTTATAACAAATTGGGGGCTCGTCTGGGATGGTCTTAGTTCCTGAATTCTGACTTGATCTTAGGAGGGGCGCCCCACCGTTTTTTTGTTTGATTGGTGGCTCCTGGTCAGGCTGGGTCGGGACTGACACCATCCTGAACCCGAATAGAAGCAAGCAAAGAATTTTATTTTTAGGAGCTCCCTTGCCGGCTGCAGCAGTTTATTTTGCCCGTAATTCTGCGCGCGAAGATCCAAGCGAAGACGACGGAGCACCATTCGGTTGGATCCGAACGAAGACGACGGCATCGTGAGTAAACCGTTCTGTTGGATCCGAACGAAGTGTATACTGTTTGGTTGGGTGGGAGTCGGTTGCCTGTGTGTGTAAGAGTGTGACTGAGACGGAACCTGGTTCCGAAGCGAGTGCGGAGGTCTTCTAACCGCGGTTCCAATCTCCCGCAAGGGACTTGGCCGGTGAAGGACCGAAGCGATTCCTATAGGAGTTGTGGGTGGGTGATAGGTCCTAAACCCCCTGCAAGACACTCTTACCGGTAACCAAGGGCTGTAGGAATTGCCACAGCAAAATTCCTAGATGGGTCAGACAAAATCGAAGACCATGGACCAGGAGAAAAAGGGAGCAAATTATCAGATATACCGGTAAAAAGTTCATTGGGAATAATAATAATTAGAAATTGGGATAAAAGCAGCCCCATAAAAGAAAAAGATAAAATAAAATGGCCAAAGGAACCTCTAAAACCATTTGTCTTTTGGCCTATTCTTTTGAAAAACTGGATTTGAGAGACGAGGAAAAACAGAAAACTAGAACAAGAATTTTTATAGCAGCAGTAAAAGAAAGTTCGGAGGATAAGACTCTGTCTGGGGAGAAAAAGGAAAAGGAAGAACAAACACCCCAGGAACAACCATATCGAGATAGGTTTACAATCCCTGTTTGTTACTACTCTAATAAGAAGGGACATGTTCAAAGGACCTGCCGTAAGTGGAAACGAGATAAAAAAATGCATAAAGAAAAATAGGGGTGTCAGGCACTATGTCTTCTGGGGACTTCCACCTCCGGTGGCTCCCCCCCCCCCCCCCCCTCCAGCGGTGGCTTCCCCCCCCGCCCTCCGGCAGCGGCTTTCCCGCCCCCCCTCCGATCGCACTTCTTAGAGCACAGTTTGTGGCTAAATCCTGGGGGGATATAGGAAGGAAATTGGAAAGACTGGAGGGTTTGCAGGAGGCACCGGATCCAGCCCGGTTCTGGGTCTCAGAGCTGCTGTTGGGTGCGGGGTGTAAAGCTGCGGCAGGGAACACGTGGTCCAAAAAAGGTGTAGAAATGACCCGTCGTGCAGCAAAGGGATAGGCTCTGGGCCTCAGATCTGCCCAAATTGTTTCAGGGGGCCTTGCAACAAATGCGCTTGTCTCCCTTGGTCCGGGAGTGCCAGGAATGACAAAATGTGTTGTAAACATTTGGCTTTGTCGCAGGGTCCCTGTCGCTGGGAGCTGGGACATGAGGCGGGAGCGAGCAGCGGCAGTGCCTGTGCGGCTCAGTTGGCCGGCTGCTCGGCTCCCGCTCTGGCGAGCAAGAAGCGTTGGGTGAAAGGAGGAGCTGAGGTCGGGGCTGATCCCACCGCTGGTTCCTTGTCTGCTTCCCAGCGTCGGGATCTGGCGGATGAGGAGCAGCCAGTGGTGGGCGGGAGCGAGATGAGAGGGTGTTTAGAGAAGAGTGGGGGTGTTGGGGGCTGTGTCTTCTGGGGACTTCGGCATCAGCAGAGCCCTTGATAGAATTATTGATTGGTACCCATGGGGAAGAAATTTTATTTTTATTTTTAGTATTTCAGTGGTGGGGGCAAAGGGAAAGCCTTTTAAAGTGCCTATTTTGAAGGAAGTGGAAGTGGAAACAGAAAAGAAAATTTGCCTTAATGATTTACTTTTACTCCCTAAGGCAGAATACAATTTATTAGGAAGGGACCTGATTTTGAAATTAAATTTGGGTATTCAGAGTCAAGGGGATAAGTTGCAGATTAGACTATACACTCTAACACAAAAAGACGAAGAGGCTATAGACCCCTCAGTATGGTATAGGGAAGGGGAAACTGGAAAGATAGAAATGGACCCCATAAGCATTCAGATAATAGATCCGTATCGTCCAATTAGAGTCAAGCAATACCCTATACCAATGGAGGGTCGGAAAGGGTTAAAACCTGTAGTTGACAGACTTTTGGAAAAAGGAACTTTAGAACCATGCATGTCACCCCATAATACACCCATCCTCCCTGTAAAGAAACCAGATGGGTCATATAGAATGGTACAAGGTCTGAGAGCTGTGAATCAGCAAACGATTACTAAATTCCCTGTGGTGGCAAATCCTTATACTTTACTGAGTCATATATCCCCCAGACATACTTGGTATAGTGTAATAGATTTAAAAGATGCCTTTTGGGCCTGCCCTCTGGATGAGGGATACAGAGATTATTTTGCCTTTGAGTGGGAAGACCCTGAAACAAGACGAAAACAACAATTGAGATGGATTGTGTTACCACAGGGGTTCACAGAGTCACCAAACCTATTTGGACAAACTTTAGAGAAAATATTACAGGATTTTTCATTACCCAAGGAGGTAAAATTATTGCAATATGTGGATGCTTTATTAGTAGCAGGAGAAACTGAAGGGGGAACCTGAGAAGCCACCATTAAATTGCTAAATTTCCTAGGAGGGAAGGGATTAAAGGTATCTTGGTCAAAGTTACAGTTCGTAGAACAGGAAGTAAAATACTTAGGAAACTGGCTGACTGAAGGGAAAAAGAAATTGGACCCTGACAGGGTATCTGGGATCCTATCTTTAAGACCCCCAAGGACAAAAAAGGAAATTCGGCAAATATTAGGGTTATTAGGATATTGTAGACCATGGCTTGAAAGCTACAGTGAAAAGGTAAAATTTCTGTATGAAAAATTAACTAATAACCAACTTAAATGGTTTACAGAAGATGATCAGAAATTCGAGGAAATAAAAAGGGCATTAATACAAGTATCTATATTAAGCCTCCCAGATCTGGAAAAACCTTTCTACCTCTTTGTGAATACATCAAATCAAACAGCATATGGGATCCTAACCCAAGATTGGGCAGGAATAAAGAAACCCGTTGTCGTAGTTCAGCCCCGATCGGACCAGACTACGCAGTCTCTCTCTCACTCCCCCCACACTCCAAGAGAATAGGGAGAGAAAATATAAGGAAAAACGGCTCAAGGTTTGAGATAAGGACAGGGAGAAATCCTTAAAGTTACCGTCACGGGCAAAACAGACTCGACTTGGGGAAAACTATTCATTTATTACTACAAACAGCAGGATAATGAGACAGAGAACAAGATAACCTCCCCCCACCCCTCCCTCTTCCCAAGCTTAACATTATCTCTACTACCTTCCCTCCCCGAGCGGCACAGGGGGAAAGAGGGAATGGGGGTTGCAGTCAGTTCATCATATGTTGTTTTACGCCGCTGCTTCATGGTCGGGGGAAGAACTCCTCACATTCCTCCCCTGCTCCAGTGTGGGGTCCCTCCCACGGGCCACAGTCCTTTGTGGAACTGCTCCGGCGTGGGTCATCTCTTCCACGGGTGCAGTCTCTCCAGAACAGCTGTCCCAGCGGGCCCTCCACGGTCCACAGCTGCCTTCAGGCATCCACCTCCCCCGGTACGGGGTCCTTCACGGGCTCCAAGTGGATCTCTGCTCCTCCGTGGACCTCCATGGGCTGCAGGGGGACAACCTGCTCCACCATGGTCGTCACCACAGGCTGCAGGGGAATCTTGGCCAGGAGCCGCATTACTCCTCCCCCTCCTTCTGAACTGACCTTGGCGTCTGCAGCCGTTCCTCACAACAGGCTGGTAGATGTCTCTCAGGATCTTTTTTTACATCATCTTATTCACTTCTCATCTCCTCTCCACTTCTTGCAGCCGGGCTGGACCAAGTCGGGCCCAGTCGGCTGCCTGGCAAGAGGCCAGAGGGTGAGGCCTGCAAGGCCCATGAGGCCTGCGCCTCCCCCTCTGCGCCTCTGCCCCCGCTCAGCTTCTTCACATCTTCTCTCCTCTCTTTTTTTTTCTGTTTTCCCATTCTTAAATACGTTATCGCAGAGGCGTTATCACGAGACATTCTGCTACCAATCGGCTCGGCCTTGGCCAGCAGTGGGTCCGCCCTAGGCCTGGCCAAGTCCCCTGAACAAAGGGGAGCGACTTCTAGCAGTTTCCTACAGAAGCTACCACCTTAGGCCCCCCCTCACTAACAAAACCACAACACCCATAGGCTATTATTCTAAGTTACTTGATCCAGTAAGCAGAGGATGGCCTGCTTGTCTCCAAGCTTTGGTTGCTACAGCATTATTAATAGAAGAAGTCAGGAAGATTATCTTTAGTGCTCCTTTAAAAGTGTATATTCCACATAATGTCAGAAGTGTTTTGCAACAAAAAGCAGAAAAATGGTTAACAGTCGGATCCTAAAATACGAAACAATACTAATTGATTCCCCTGATTTAGAACTAAGGGTGACCTCTGCTCAGAGTCCGGCACAATTTTTGTTTGGAGAACCAACAGAGAAATTACAACATAACTGTCTAGAAGTAATTGAGACTCAGACTAAGGTGAAACCAGATGTAGGGGATACTGAATTGGAAAAAGGAGAAACACTGTTTGTAGATGGCTCCTCCCGAGTGGTGGAAGGAAAAAGAAAATCGGGATATGCAATAATTAATAAGAACCTGGAACCTGTAGAATCAGCACCTTTGAGTCCATCATGGTCAGCTCAGGCCTGTGAGCTGTACGCCCAATGCAGGGCCCTGGAGTTACTAAAAGGGAAGAGTGGGACTATCTTTACAGATTCTAAATATGCATATGGGGTAGTCCACACTTTTGGAAAAATTTGGGAAGAAAGAGGTTTAATTAATACTCAGGGGAGGAATCTCATACATCAAGAATTAATAGTCAGAATTCTAAAGGCATTAAGAGAACCAAAAGAGATAGCAGTGGTACATGTGAAAGGACACCAAAAGGGATTAGATTACTGAACCAGAGGAAATAATTTGGCAGATAAAGAAGGGAAGCAGCCCTGAGGACTCAGGTTGTTAAAATTAGTGCAATACAAAGAAAAGAAAATACCAGAGAAGAAAAACGGGAAGAGAGAAAAAGTTTACCCCTGAGGAACGAATAAAACTGGAGAAAATAGGGGCTAAGTTAGAACAGGGAAAATGGACTTTACCTGATGGACGAGAAATGTTGCCAAAAGCCTATGCCAGACAAATATTGGAACATTTGCATGCACAAACGCATTGGGGTACAAAGGCATTAAGTGATCATTTCCTTAAACAATTTGGCTGTACTGGAATTTTTGAAATAGCAAAACAAATTACACAAGGCTGCTTAACTTGTCAAAGGATAAATAAGAAAGTGTTTCAGCAAGTGGCTGCGGGAGGGAGAAAAATAGCTTACAGACCTTTCGAGAAAGTACAAATCGATTTCACTGAATTGCCCAAGGTGGGGAGGATAAAATATTTATTGTTAATGGTGGACCATTTAACGCAATGGGTAGAAGCCTACCCTGTAGCCCGAGCCACAGCACAGATGGTAGTAAAAATTTTATTGGAACACTGATAGCTAGATATGGGATACTCCAGTACATTGATTCCGATCAGGGCACACACTTTACTTCTAAGATAATAAAACTATTATGCCAATCACTAGGTATTCAGTGGGAATACCATACTCCATGGCATCCACAAAGCTCAGGGAAAGTAGAAAGGATGAATCAAACAATAAAACAACAATTGGCTAAACTAATGATTGAGACCCAAATGCCTTGGACAAAATGCTTACCATTGGCACTTTTGAACATAAGAACAAAACCTCATAGTGAGACTGGATTATCACCATACGAAATGTTGTACGGAATGCCATATTCTCAGGGGATGCCCCTGGGAAACAATATAGTTGAAGATCATGATATGCAAAAATATATAACTGCTATTGGGGAGAGACTAAAGGAACTAAGGGAAATGGGAATGATGGCTCAAACGCCACCCTTGGGATTTGCCATCCATCAATTTAGACCTGGGGATAGAGTTCTAATAAAAACATGGAAAGGAGAAACCTTATCTCCCCTATGGGAAGGACCTTTTCTTGTCTTGTTAACAACAGATACTGCCATCCGGACTGCAGAGAAGGGGTGGACTCACGTATCACCAGTTAAAGGACCCATTTCTGAGTGGACTGTGACTTCGAGACCAGGGGAGACCAAACTAGTGTTACAACGAAAGTGAACCTGAATCAAGGCTGCCGACAACAGAATTAAACACCTCAATAAACTAAGTAACTGGGAAATTTCATTGTGGCAACTCCTGTAGCAATCTGAAAAGGTTCTAAGTAAACATTATAATAACAAAGGTTCTTTTAAAATATATTGAAGACTGGTGTAGAGGAAGTATAAATTTTTGGGGCATAACATACAGGTTTTAAAAGGATGGTTAACAACCGCACAGGAATTACTTTCTGATCCCATTTGACCCTTAAAGGAACCACCCCTTTGGAACACAAAAGGTAAAGGAGAGGGCAAGACTGGAGTGGGAACCGGTGCTGTGGTTTAAAGAAGTCTGCCAAGGGCTGCAACCCCTTCGGGCCGTGACTACCGAGCACTATGGCCCTAACCGGACCTCTTTTAACCGTGTTAGGGGTGAGCTTCCTGACTCTGGTGACGACAGTGAGTAACTGTAGTCAGTGTGTAGTGACCACAAGGAGGGGAAGAATAACCTTCCTGACTTTGGTCTATCATACTATTTATGACTGTAAGGGTCAGAAGTTGGGAAACTGTATTAATAACCGGACGCAGTATGCCTTGTGCAAAGAAGGAAACAAAACTGTATGCTGTGATCCAAAAGAACTCCCTTATCATTAGCGTTCTCAAATCTCTCATATTCTGTTTCCCTTGGGGTTGTTGATGATCCCAGTGCGGATCAACATGTGGCCATTTCTGATCTCCCGGGGGTCCTGCCTGATTCTGTCTTTCCCAGATTCTCATTCCAGCTTGCCTGATCATCCCTCTTTCCTCAGCAGTAAATAAGATCCCTAAAATGGACTGTATTTCTTCCCAGGTATAAGTATTGGGGCCTAGGAATTGATCCAGTTTTTCAGCTACTCCGAGGGGATCATCTAATAGGGTCCCCATTTCTTTCTTAAAATTTCTTACATCTGTGGTATTTAATGGGACTGCCACGAACCCGATGCCTCCCTGATTGCCTCCGAGGGGTACCTCTCGTAAGGGATATAAAGAAGCTCCCTCAGATACGGCAGTCCTGCTTCTTGTACATGCAGCCGGAGGCTGGGATACTACGGCCACTAGAGAGGAAGCCGCTGCCAGAGGTGGGGGGGGAGCTGACGCCGGAGTGGGGGGGGGTAGCCGCCAGAGGTGGATTGTTAAAATATGGAGGCGGATTGTTAAAATATGGAGGCGGTAGATTATCCAGGGGTTCCCATTTATCATCTTTTTCTTTCCCCTTTTCATTTCCATCTCCTTCTTCTTCTTCAAACTCCTCATCTGTTCCTAATGTAAGTATTGAGGCTGGAAAAGGACGTGAGGTCCTGATCCATAACTCTGCATAATCGCTTTCCTCCTGACTAAAAGGTTCCTTTAAGTTAACATATACATCTAAAGCCTGGCAGATCCAGTCTTCAAAGGATCCAAAAACAGGCCAAAAGACATGTGGTTTTAAAGGTTCCTTTGGCCATTCAATCATACAGTATTAAATTTACTTTTTCCTTTTCTGGGGCCCCTTTCATTCCACTTCCTAATAATTATTCCTAATAGACTTTCTACCGGTATGTCTGGTCATTTGCTCCCTTTCTCCTGGTCCCTGGTCTTCGATTTTGTCTGACCCATTGTCGTAGTTCAGCCCTGATCGGGACCAGACTACACAGTCTCTCTCTTACTCCCGCCACCTTCCGAGAGAACAGGGAGAGAAAATATAAGAAAAACAGCTCGAGGTTTGAGATAAGGACAGGGAGAAATCCTTAAAGTTACCATCACGGGCAAAACAGACTCGACTTGGGGATAACTATTCATTTATTACTACAAATAGCAGGATAATGAGACAGAGAACAAGATAACCTCCCCCCACCCCTCCCTCTTCCCAGGCTTAACATTATCTCTACCACCTTCCCCTCCCGAGTGGCACAGGGGGGGAAGAGGGAATGGGGGTTGCAGTCAGTTCATACGTTGTTTTACGCCGCTGCTTTCATGGTTGGGGGAAGAACTCCTCACATTCCTCCCCTGCTCCATTGTGGGGTCCCTCCCACGGGCCATAGTCCTTCGTGAACTGCTCTGACATGGGTCATCTCTTCCACGGGGTGCAGTCCCTCCAGAACAGCTGTCCCAGCGGGCCCTCCATGGGCCACAGCCTCCTTCAGGCCTCCACCTGCTCCAGAGTGGGGTCCTTCACGGGCTGCAGGTGGATCTCTGCCCCTCCGTGGACCTCCATGGGCTGCAGGGGGACAACCTGCTCCACCATGGTCGTCACCACAGGCTGCAGGGGAATCTTGGCCAGGAGCCGCATTATTCCTCCCCCTCCTTCTGAACTGACCTTGGCGTCTGCAGCCGTTCCACACAACAGGCTGGTAGATGTCTCTCAGGTTCTTTTTTACATCTTATTCACTTCTCATCTCCTCTCCACTTCTTGCAGCCGGGCTGGACCGAGTCGGGCCCAGTCGGATGCCTGGCAAGAGGCCAGAGGGTGAGGCCTGCAAGGCCCATGAGGCCTGCGCCTCCCCCTCTGCGCCTCTGCCCCCACTCAGCTTCTTCACATCTCTCCTCTCTTTTTTTCTGTTTTCCCCTTCTTAAATACATTATCGCAGAGGCGTTATCACGGAACATTCTGCTACCGATCGGCTTGGCCTTGGCCAGCAGTGGGTCCGCCCTAGGCCCGGCCGAGTCCACTGAACAAAGGGGAGCGACTTCTAGCAGTTTCCTACAGAAGCTACCACCTTAGGCCCCCCCTCACTAACAAAACCACGACACCCATCTAGGAATTTTGCTGTGGCAATTCCTACAGCCCTTGGTTACCGGTAAGAGTGTCTTGCAGGGGGTTTAGGACCTATCACCCACCCACAACTCCTATAGGAATCGCTTCGGTCCTTCACCGGCCAAGTCCCTTGCGGGAGATTGGAACCGCGGTTAGAAGACCTCCGCACTCGCTTCGGAACCAGGTTCCGTCTCAATCATACTCTTACACACACAGGCAACCGACTTCCACCCAACCAAACAGTATACGCTTAGTTCGGACCCAACCGAACGGTATACTCATGATGCCATTGTCTTCATTCGGATCCAACCGAACGGTGCTCCGTTGTCTTCGTTTGGATCTTTGCGTGCAGAATTACGGGCAAAATAAACTGCTGCAGCCGGCAAGGGAGCTCCTAAAAATAAAATTCTTTGCTTGCTTCTATTCGGGTTCAGGATGGTGTCAGTCCCGACCCGACCCGATCAGGAGCCACCAAAACGGTGGGGCGCCCCTCCTAGATCAAGTCAGAATTCAGGAACTAAGACCATCCTGGACGAGCCCCCAATTTGTGATAAATGATTTTAGTCCCAAAACAGAATTCCAATTACAGTTTCCAATTTATTGAATAGAAACAAGCAAACAGCGCTGTGACGTGCGGAAAACGGACTCCACAATCTGTAAGATTGTAAAGTAGGTATGTTTATTCAGCGCTGGGCAGCACAGGGGGGTAGTCCCACCAAAACCGTGCGCGCCTTACGTGGCAACTCACTTTAAATTTATACAACCAAGTGTTACATATACATAAAGTTTCACAATACGCCTATACATATGCATGACCTATCCCCGCTTCGTATTAAAATTAGTCCCAAGGGGTCATTTTCATAAACTCCTCCTGTCTGGGCTTGCGCAGTGCCTCCTGGTGGTGGTCGTCGGGGGTCGTGGGGATGAAGGCAGGTGACTCCTCTTCATCACCGCTAGTAACCTTTTGTTCTTGCGCAAACTCAGTTATCCCTTGGCTTTCATTCAAGCTGCAGGGTCGGTTTTAGCTGGTTCTTGAAGCGACCCCCCTAGTCCTTACCAGGAACTGTCTTTCGTGAAGAATTGCAAGACTTTCTGCTTCAAATAGTTTGCACAATGGTTAGCAAATTATTAAGCAAGTAGTTAGCAAAACATTAAGCACTATTTATCAACTTGATTCCTTAGGATGCACAGCAATAATTAATCAATGCCATATCTATTAAGATTTCTTTAACTCCTTCTCTCAGCTGGGTGCGCCGGGAGTCTCCGCTCCACCAAGACGCACACCCCTTTGTTCACAGTTACAGTATTTATAACCTCTCCCGGTTCCCCCACCTTGCCTGTCTCCTTTTTTTTTGGGAGCTCACAATCTACATTCCATTGGTTACTCACACCGTTCGTGACAGGTGCTGATTGGCTAAGAGCGTGTCCCTGGCCACTATACAGGTGTTTATTGGCTAAAAGTACCGAAGCGGCTGATTCCATATTTGGAGTTGTTTACTTGCCTGTGGCCATCAGCCCCCAGCCCAGTTTTCCTGCCCTTTGCTCGCTCCACTGTTCAGTGTCCTTCTTATAACCTTGCAGCAGGTAAAACCTCTAATTATGTTAAAATACCAAGGCAGGAGTGAATCCTGCCAAACACATCTCAATAACTCAAATACATTTACAACAAAACTTATATACAGTTTACAAAAAAAAATGGGCTTAAAACTATGTACATATCATCCTGTTTCTCCTAAGCCTGTGGCTATATAAGAACAAACAGGATAATCAAAGATTCCATATACAAAGAGGGTCACATTTCACTATGCAACCCTAGTATTGGCTCACATTAACACGAATCAGGTGAACATATCTCACAATGGTGTTTATCAACATTCTTCACACACGAAATCCAAAACATACCAGCTACTGAGAGGAAAAATTAACTCCATCCCTGCCAAAACCAGGACACTATTGAAGAGCCATTTTGCTATGCATATTAACAAGCTGCTTAGTAATACAAACAATATGGATATACAGAGTAATCACAGCAATAGTAAGCAACACAGTAGTTGCAAGCAGTACAGTGACAGGACATATGATGAAACAAATAACAGCATTAGCATTGGGACTTATTCCCTTAACTATCTGTCGTAGTTCAGCCCCGATGGAGACCAGACTACGCAGTCTCTCTCACTCCCCCCAGCCTCTGAGAGAATAGGGGGAGATGATATAAGAAAAACAGCTCGAGGTTTGAGATAAGGATGGGGAGAAATCCTTAAAATTACCGTCATGGGCAAAACAGACTTGACTTGGGGAAAACTATTCATTTATTTCTAAAACTAGCAGGAGAATGAGACAGGGAACAAGAAAACCTCCCCCCCACCCCTCCCTCTTCCTGTCTGTGGTAGTTTTGCCCGGATCACCACACAGTTTCTCACTCACCCTCCCCCTACCCAGTGGGACGGGGGAGAGAAATTGGGAAGAAAGGAAAACTCGTGGGTTGAGACTAAGACAGTTTACTAAAAATACTAAAAACTACAAAGCTAACAGGATATAAGGATATTAATATATACAAAATATACAAAGTGAACAATGTACAATTTCTCACCACCCGATGTCCGAATGACCGACGCAGCCCGTCCTGAGCAGCAATCACAGGAACGACACCGAGCAGCAAGCAAAGGGGGGAGAGCAAGGTAGAGGGAACGATGCCAGCAAGCAAGAGAGAAGAAAAGGATGCCAAGGGTGCCCGAACGGATACCACCATTGATATAGCCAATGCGTTCTTCTCCATCCCTTTGGCATCAGAATGCAGGCCACAGTTTGCTTTCACTTGGAGGGGCGTCCAGTACACATGGAATCGACTGCCCCAGGGTGGAAACACAGCCCCATGTTGGGCGCCAAAATAACTGTTGTAGTTCAGCCCCAATCGGGACCAGACTACGCAATCTGGGGAACTGCCCACTGGAGACTGGAGCAGCAAATTGCCTGGAAGAACCTCCCTTTGTGATTGTTTTACCTCGCAACTCACGTACATGTGCCTCTAGGGCCGAGGTAGGCTTTCCATCCCACTTCCTCATATCCTCTCCTTGGTCACGCAAGGTAAACCATAGGTCATCTCGTCGCGTGTACCGTCTCCCTTGAGCAGGAGGAGGATGAGGTCTTCTTCTAATAGCTGAGATATTAGTCCGTGCAGGTGGGGAGCAAGAATCTTCGAGTTTCTGACACACCTCGGATAGTTTTTCTAACAGTTTTTCAAACTGGCTTTCAGATTTTTCAGTCAGTCTTTCTATAGCTGAGACACAGGCCCGCATTGGGGAAGAGAGATTGTCTTCATATTGTCGGAGCTGGTTAGCCACTGCACGTACTGGTGGCATCTCATCATCTTTCCAATGAGTTGGCATACGATGATGGTGCACTCTGTACAAATTTCCGCCACATGGGTCGGGTACATTCAATTTCATCTGGATCTATGGATGTCCATGGGTCATCCAGGTTATGATAAATCAGCTCCCGAACAGCTAATTCCCTCAGAAACTGGATAACTCTCTCCATGGTGGTCCACTTGCTTGGGTGGCATACAATATCTTCCTTAAAGAAATACCTGTCCCTCACACCTGACAGGAGTCGCCTCCAGAGGCTGCAGGCTGCTGACTCTCTTCCAATCGCCCTGTCAATGGCTGCTTCCCTAGACAGGGATCCCAGCTGCCTGGCTTCCCTGCCTTCTAATTCCAGGCTACTGGCCCCACTGTCCCAGCATCGGAGGAACCAGGTGACAAGCTGCTCACCTTGATTACGGCTGAAATCTTTTCGCATATCTCGCAGCTCACTCAGGGATAAGGACCGGGTGACTACCTCCCCTTCTGCCTCTCCCTGATCATATGACAGCCCTGGTTCATCATCATCTTTCACTATACGAACTGATTTTTTGGTGTATTTCTTATGTACAGGGGCAACTGATACTGGTGTAGATTGTTTTTTCAGTTTCTCTTTGGTACTGCATGCTGAGGTTTGAGTAGCCACAGTGTCTGGCGTGGGGGCCGAAGCAATCGCAGTGCCCGTAGCAGGGGCTGGGGTAGCTGCAGTGCCTGCCGTAGCGGCTGAAGTAGCTGCAGCATTTGTAGCAGGAGTTTGAGTAGCCACAGTGTCTGTTGTGGGGGTTGGAGGAGCCATAATACTTTTAAAAAATAGTTTAAACTTAATCAATATCTAGATCTGAGATAGCTGCAAGAGACTTGTCACCATGAACACGGTGGTAGGGGTATCAAAAGGGTATTCAAAATTCTCAAAAGCTGTTGAAATTAGCTTAGTGAGGTGGGGAAAGATGTAAACAGATGTTCCCCCCACGGCCTGGCTTCCCGGAACAAAACAACAGGTATAGTTCCAAACACCCACAAGATGGCTCCCGAAATACCCGGGTGGAGCTGCTTCTGCCTCCTCGCTCTGCACACTGCCCGCCGCCATTGAGTACAGATACGAAACTGATCCCGTTACCAGTGATCTCACCAAACCAACCAGTGCCACACAGCACAGCAGAGCGATGCCTTTAATCCCAGAATCGATAAGCCGTGTATAAACACCGACAACCAGCATATATGGCAAGTAGGGTGCTATCCAATAAAGCTCTAAAAACAACTGCGAGAACAAATAAAACAACATTGTGCCCAGCGATGACCAAACCAGCTTAATGAACACTTGTAACAAATCTGTTTTCAACACACTGTGTTCAAACCTGTCCTTATCTCAACCCTTCGGGACTGACCGGGGCTTGAACCTTGGATCCTCAGACTAAGGTCTGATGATCTCTCGACTGATCTAGTGAGGCCCCTTTGTGCCCCACGTTGGGTGCCAAAAAGACTGTGGTGGTTTAGCCTGGATCACCACACAGTTTCTTATTCACCCTCCCTCTACCCAGTGGGATGGGGGAGAGAAATTGGGAAGAAAGGAAAACTTGTGGGTTGAGATAAAAACAGTTTACTAAAAATACTAAAAACTACAAAGCTAACAGGATATAAGGATATTAATATCTACAAAATATACAAAATGAACAATGTACAATTTCTCACCACCCGATGTCCGAATGACCGACGCAGCCCGTCCTGAGCAGCAATCACAGGAACGACACCGAGCAGCAAGCAAAGAGGGGGGGAGAGCAAGCTATCAAGGTAGAGGGAACGATGCCAGCAAGCAAGAGAGAAGAAAAGGATGCCAAGGGTGCCCGAACGGATACCCAAAAAGAATGCCCCCTCCCATGGGCAACCCCCACTTATATACTGAGCATGACGTTTATGGCATGGAATACTCTCTTTGGCCAGTTTGGATCAATTATTCTGTCTGTCTTTTTCCCAGCTTCCCACATCTGCATGTTAATGAGACTTGAATGAGACTTGGAAAGCCAGACAGTGTCCTTGGTCTCATTAAGAACAACTTGTATCATCAGAGTGTTTTTATCAACATTCTTCACATATGAAATCCAAAACACACCGGCTACTGAGAAGAAAATTAACTCCATCCCTGCTGAAACCAGGACACGGGGCTTAACATTATCTCTACTACCTTCCCCCTCCCGAGCAGCACAGGGGGTAAGAGGGAATGGGGGTCGCGGTCAGTTCATCACGCGATGTTTTACACCGCTGTGTCATCATCGGGGGAAGAACTCCTCACATTCCTCCTCTGCTCCATCATGGGGTCCCTCCCACGGGCCACAGTCCTTCATGAAACTGCTCCGACATGGGTCATCTCTTCCACGGGGTGCAGTCCCTCCAGAACAGCTGTCCCAGAGGGCCCTCCACGGGCCACAGCTGCCTTCAGGCATCCACCTCCCCCGGTGTGGGGTCCTCCATCGGCTGCAGGTGAATCTCTGCCCCTCCGTGGACCTCCATGGGCTGCAGGGGGACAACCCGCTCCACCATGGTCGTCACCACAGGCTGCAGGGGAATCTTGGCCAGGAGCTGCATTACTCCTCCCCCTCCTTCTGAACTGACCTTGGCATCTGCAGCCATTCCTCACAACAGGCTGGCAGACGCCTCTCAGGATCCTTTTTACATCTTATTCACTTCTCATCTCCTCTCCACTTCTTGCAGCCGGGCCGGGCCGAGTTGGGCCCAGTTGGCTGCCTGGCAAGAGGCCAGAGGGTGAGGCCTACAAGGCTCGTGCCTCCCCCTCTCTGCCCCCGCTCAGCTGCTTCACATCTTCTCTCCTTTTTTTTTTCCTGTTTTCCCCTTCTTAAATATGTTATCGCAGATGCGTTATCACGGGACATTCTGCTACCAATTGGCTTGGCCTTGGCCAGCAGCGGGTCTGCCCTAGGCCCAGCCGAGTCCACTGAACAAAGGGGAGCGACTTCTAGCAGTTTCCTACAGAAGCTACCACCTTAGGCCCCCCCTCACTAAACAAAACCAGAACACTATCACTGTCTAGCTTTTGCAACATTATAAAAATGTTTGGTCATTTGTATAAATTGTTTATTTTGATGGAGCATGGATATTTCAGTTTTATCATGTTCACTGATATAGTCGTAGTATCATTTGTGCAGTGCAATATGATACCACCTTCTACTTGCTGTAAGGTCCTTGTCCCCTGTTCTCCATCTCCTTCACAATGCAAGTGTAAGCTTTGACCTCCAGACCCTAGCAGCCATTGAGCACCACTCACCATTCCATGTCCACTTAAGCATTGGCCTTTCAGTTCCCACCAGAGAGTCCATCATATTTTGGGCAGGTGGGACTTCAAACTTTGGTATGACTTATGGGTTGTTAACAGATGTTGCTTCATGCTAGTGCAACAGTGAGGCTTATCTGGTAGGATATCTATATCTACATTCTGCAAAACAAATTGAAATCACTGTTTTCTGTAAATCAAATATTGTAGAACATATTTAGGAATATCAGCAGAATGCACCAAAAGTAAGGATGTATGCCCTGGCCCTTGGCCCAGGATCTCAACAGGGACCAGTGATCATTCGTTTTCATCAGTCCTTCACTCCTTCATTCCCGACTCCTCTACCTCATCCTCTCCCCCATCCAAGAGCACAGAGGGGATGGGGAAATGGGGGTACACAATCACTTCATAACAGTTCCTCTCTGACACTCCTTCCTCCTCACCCCTTTCCCCTGCTCCAGCATGGATCATCTCCATGGGCTGAGTCCTTCAGGAAAAAAATCTGCTCCACTCTGTATCCTGCACAGGCTGCAGTTCCTGTCAGGAAAAATCTGCTCCTGAGTGAGCTTTCCATAGGCTACAGGGGAATCTCTGCCTAGAACATCTTCTCCCCCTCCTTCTTCTCTGACCTTGGTTTTCAAAGATTGTTTCTCACACTGCTTTTCCTCACTCCTTGTACTTAGTCTGTCTAGGATAGAGTTAACTTTCTTCATAGCAGCTCCTATGGTGCTATGTTTTGGATTTGTGACCAAGATAGTGTTGATAACGTACTGATGTTTTAGTTATTGCTTAACAGTGTTTACACAGTGTCAAGGCCTTCTCTGTTTCTCATGCTGCCCTGCCAGCAGGTAGGCTTGGGGTGCACAAGATGCTGGGAGGGGACACATCTGGAATAGCTGACTCAAATTGACCAAAGGGGTATTGCATACCATATGATATCCTGCTCAGCAATAAAAGTTCGGGGAAAGAAGGAGGAAGGGGGGACATTCAGGGTTATGACGTTTGTCTTCTCAAGTAACCATTACGTGTGATGAAGCCCTGCTTTCTTGGAAATGGCTCGACATCTGCCTGTTGATGGGAAGCAGTGAATGAATTCCTTATTTTTGCTTTTCTTGTGCATGCAGCTCTGCTTCACTTATTAAACTTTATCTCCACCCACAAGTTTTTTGTGCTTTTGCCCTTCTGATTGTCTCCCCCATCCCACTGAGAGGGAGTGAGCAAGTGACTGGGTGGGGGCTTACCTTCCAGCCGGGGTCAACCCACCACACTCCTCTTACTGCCGTGCAACATTTTTGCCATTTCTTAAGTATGTTTTCGCAGAGATGCCACCAGCTTCACTGACTGTCTCAGCTTTGGCTAGTAGTGGATCTGTTGCCGAGTCAGCTGAAACCAGTTGTGTCCAGCAGAGGGCAGCCCCTTACCTCTTATCACAGAGGCCACCCTTGCATCTCCCCTACCAAAACCTTGCCATGTACACCCAACACATCTCTCTTCCCTTTCTACTTGGTATTCTCTTAAGTTCCCTAGCATGATAATTATGTCACTGACTGCTTTCCCCTGGGCAGTTCCCAGGAGCAATGTGATGGTCCCTTTAAGATGAAAAGGAGCTTTGGCTCACAGCCTGTATTGCATTCCTGAGGTAAATACCTCTATGTTGGGGCTAGTGAAGGCAGATTTGTAAACATCTTGTTGAATAGCCAGTTCTCAGTCTGAGTGTAATCTCTCACTGATATAGTATGCTGTGGCACCTGGAGAGTCTTTTTGCTTTGTTAATAATGAAAAGATGTACAGGGATCACTCTACCATTTTCATCCTTTGAAGCCTTCAGTTAATTCCTCGGCAGAGGAATCGCAGCCATCACTGTCCCCATAATCACTAGTGTAACTAACTGCTTGACCCTTTGGCCCCCATCACCCAGCGCGGGCACTCTGTCCCTTCCGCAGTTTGAATACTTTGATCTCCAGCATATCTCCCTGTGTCTGGGCTTCCAGTCTATCCAAGTGCAATTGGGTCTCCAAACTTTCCAGTTGTGTTTGCAAGTCCAGTTTATCTGAGTGCAACTGGGTCTCCAAATTTTCCAGTTGCACTTACAATTCCCTTGTTATCTTTCATTCACTTTCTAGGATATCCCACAGTTGCCAAAAGCAAGTTAACAGTAAGCAGATACTACTTATATCTTATATTTCTGAGAGAAGGGGTTAAAAGAAAACTCCTAAGTAGGTATAAGCATTAATCAATTGCAGCTGTGCATACTAAGATAGATGGTGCTTTATGCTTTACTAACTAGCCATTGTGTAGAATATCTAAAGCGAGAAGTTTTGTATCCCTCCCAAAGACAGTTCTTGATAAGAGCTGAGGGGCCTTCTGTATGAACCAGCCAGAACTGACCCTGTGGTTTGGACAAGAACCAAAGCATAACCGAGTCTGTGCGAAAACAAAGGGTTACTAGCGGTGACGAAGAGGACCAGCTCATCTTCATCCCCACGACCCCCGACGACCACCACCAGGAGGCACTGCGCAAGCGCAGATGGGGGGAGTTTATGAAAATGACCCCTTGGGACTAATTTTACTACGAAGCAGGGATAGGTCATGCATATGTATAGGTGAATTACGAAACTTCATGTATATGTAACACCTGGTTGTATAAATTCAAAGTGAGGTGCTGCGTCAGGCATGCACGGTTTTGGCGGGACTACCCCCCGTGCTGCCCGGTGCTGAATAAACATACCTACTTTACAATCTTACAGATTGTGGAGTCTGTTTTCCGCACGTCAGTTCCCTCTGCCTCATCCTTGCTTCTCCAAACATCTCCCAGTGGGGCACTGGGGTAATTCCTTCTCAGCTTCCCAACGCACTGGGGGAGGGGTCACCCAGGCTAGACACTATGACTGGCTCCCATGACTGTGTGCAGGGCATTCATTCAGGTTTTTCCTGCTCTCTGCTATCCCTCTTCCAAAATGGCATTTCTTATCGAGATCCTGTCCATGATGCCAAATGTACTGCACCAGAGTGGGGAGCAGGGGGTGAGGTGAGAGAGAAATGGTGCAGGGTTCTTTCTGGATCTCAATAAGAAAGGCTCAACAAGAAATGGCTTAATAGAAGTCGCCGAGGCAACAGCTTCGGAGTCGGCACGATTCGCAGCGGCACGGCACGGCACAGCACAGCGCAGCACAGCCAGGGGATTCCCGAGGCAGGGAAGCTCGGGGGGAGCGGAGCGAGGCGCCAGGAGCCCGCAGCTCGCGCGAGAGCAGCTGACGAGACGTGAGCGGAGCCAGGGGGCACCGGCGGCCCGGCCCCTCTCCCCGTATAAAGCAGAACATAGGGAGCACCGGCGACCCGGAGCGCGGCGAACAGGATGGGCAAACAGGGCGTCGGCGCGTCAGGAAGGGCGTGGCACGGCAGTTAGCGCGGCAGTTCGCGCAAGGAGGGCGCTCAGCGAGGGCGCTGCCCCGGGGCACTTGGTGATTCACGCCTCTCAGGGCGACATGGCCAACACCCGCCTGAGAACAAAGGCTGCACCTCCGGCCGGAAGGTCTGCACCGGCACCCCCTGCGGCGGTCGACGACTCCGTGCAGACGGAGCAACCGAGGGCGGAGGCTGCGGTGCAGAGCTCGGGCTGCAGGCAGTGCCTGGACCCTACTCCCGGGGCAGGGGCAGCGGCAGCCCTGACTGCAGAAGGTGTGCCCAGGTGGAGGAGCTCCTGCGGCAGGTGGCTGAGCTGCAGGAGGCTGTGTGACATCAGGGAGTCTGAGAGGGAGCTGGATACTTGGTTCCAGGCACAGGCTGCACCGGAACCGCAGCACCCAGTGAACCAATCAAACCCCCCCCCCGCAGTGACACACAACGTAAGCAAGCAGGCAGAAGATGCCACTGCATGGAAAGCTGCAAGGGCAAGGCGCAGGAGGAAGAAGAAGCAGCTTCCCCAGAACCCCGAGGTGACCCTGCAGAACTGCTTTGCTGTTCTGCAGACTGAGGAAGTAAGACCCAGCACCTTGGGGGAGGCACGGGAGCCGTGCAAGGTAGCGTGCCCAGCTCGTGTAATAACTAGTGCTACCAAGAAAAAGAGACGAGTGGTAGTAGTGGGTGACTCCCTCCTGACAGGTACGGAGGCACCCATTTGCCGCCCCGATGCGCTCTCTTGGGAGGTATGCTGTCTCCCGGGGGCTCATATCAGGGATGTCACTGAGAGACTACCTAGCCTCATAGGGCCCACAGACTATTATCCACTGCTGGTGTTTCATGTGGGGGCCAGTGACACAGCTGGCAGCAGTCTGAAAAACATCAAAAGGGATTTCAGGGCTCTGGGTTCAACAGTCAAAGGCTCTGGGGCGCAGGTGGTATTCTCGTCAATCCTCCCAGTGGAAGGGCAGGGACCTGAAAGGGCCAGGTGTATCTGGCAGGTTAACTCTTGGCTCAGGGAGTGGTGCTACAGCTAGGGCTTTGGGTATCTAGATCACAGGGCGTGCTTTGAGAAGCCTGGGCTGCTAGGGGCGGATGGCGTGCACCTAACCAAGAAGGGGAAGAGTGTGCTTGGACAAAGACTTGCCAGGCTCGTCCGGAGGGCTTTAAACTAGTGTTGCTGGGGGAGGGGGAGCACAGTTCAGCCCACTGCTGTCAGCATGGCGCCAGTGCCAGCACCGAGGGTCCAGAAGCTGAGGAAGGATCACAGATAAGTGCAAATGAACCTAAACTGTGGTCCAATAGCACCCCTGTCACTCCAGCCAGCAAGTCGGCTTTGTTGGGGGCCCAGCTGAAGTGCCTCTATACCAATGCACGCAGCATGGGGAATAAACATGAAGAGCTGGAGATGCGTGCACACGAGCAGGGCTACGACCTTGTTGGCATCACGGAGACGTGGTGGGATGACACATACGACTGGAGCGTCAACATGGAGGAGTATAGGCTTTTTAGAAAGGACAGGAAGGGGAGATGAGGAGGGGGTGTCGCTCTCTACGTCAGCAACCGGCTGGAGTGTGTGGAGCTCCACCTGGGGATGGAGGAGGAGCTGACAGAGAGCTTATGGGTCAAGATTAGAGGATGGGGACGGACAGGGGACGTTATGGTGGGGGTCTGTTACAGGCCGCCTGGCCAGGAGGACAGAGCAGATGAAGTGCTCTATAGGCAGATAGGAGCAGCCTCACGGTCACAGGCCCTGGTCCTCATGGGGGACTTAACTACCCTGACATCTGTTGGAGAGACAACACGGCAGGGCACAGGCAGTCCAGGAGGTTCCTGGAATGCATGGATGACAACTTCCTCCTGCAGGCGATAGAGGAGCCGACAAGGAGGGGTGCCATGCTCGACCTTGTGCTCACCAACAGGGAGGGGCTGGTGGGGGATGTGAAACTAAAGGACAGCCTTGGCTGCAGCAACCATGACATGGTGAAGTTCAAGATCCACGGGGCAGCAAGGAAACTGCACAGTAAGCTCTCTGCCCTAGATTTCAGGAAGGTGGACTTCAGCCTCTTCAGGAACCTCATGGGCCAAGTGCCATGGGAGGCGGCCCTGGAGGGAAGAGGGGCCCAGGAAAGTTGGTCTATATTCAAGGAGCACCTCCTCCAAGCTCAGCAGAGGTGCATCCCGATGAAAAACAAGTCGGGTAAAAAGGCCAGGAGGCCTGCGTGGATGAGCAAGGAGCTCCTGGACCAACTGAAAGTGAAAAAGGAAGCCTATAGAGGGTGGAAGTGGGGACAGGTAGCCTGGGAGGATTACAAAGAGGCTGCGCGAGTGGCCAGGGATAAGGTAAGGAAGGTCAAAGCCCTGGCAGAACTGAATCTGGCCAGGGATATAAAATGCAACAAGAAGAGCTTTTATAGGTACGTAGGGGACAAAAGAAAGTCCAGGGAAAATGTAGGCCCCCTCCGGAAGGGAACTGGTGTCCTGGTTACCCAGGACATGGAGGAGGCTGAGGTTCTCAATGACTTTTTTGCCTCAGTCTTCACCGACAAGAGTTCCTGTCCCACCACCCAAGCTGTAGAAGGTGCAAGCAGGGACTGCGAGAATGAAGAACTGCCCATTGTACTCGAAGAGCAGGTTCGGGATCATCTGAGGAACCTGAAGGTGCACAAGTCCATGGGTCCTGATGAGATCCATCCGCGGGTCCTGAGGGAACTGGCGGATGAAGTTGCCAAGCCACTGGCTATCGTATTTGAGAAGTCGTGGCGGTCTGGTGAGGTCCCTGATGACTGGAAGAGAGGGAATATAACCCCAATTTTTAAAAAGGGGAGTAAGGAAGACCCAGGTAACTACAGGCCGGTCAGCCTCACCTCTGTGCCTGGCAAGGTCATTGTCGTAGTTCAGCCCCGATCGGGACCAGACTATGCAGTCTCTCTCTATCGCTCCCCCCACCCTCCGAGAGAACAGGGGGAGATGATATAAGAAAAATGGCTCAAGGTTTGAGATAAGGACGGGGAGAAATCCTTAAAGGTACCGTCACGGGCAAAACAGACTCGACTTGGGGAAAACTATTCATTTATTTCTAAAATTAGCAGGAGAATGAGACAGGGAACAAGATAACCTCCCCCCACCCCTCCCTCTTCCCGGGCTTAACATTATCTCTACTACCTTCCCCTCCCGAGCGGCACGGGGGGGGAAAAGGGAATGGGGGTCGCGGTCAGTTCATCACACGTTGTTTTACGCCGCTGTATGATCGTCGGGGGAAGAACTCCTCGCATTCCTCCTCTGCTCCAGCGTGGGGTCCCTCCCACGGGCCACAGTCCTTCGTGAAACTGCTCCGGCGTGGGTCATCTCTTCCACGGGTGCAGTCCCTCTAGAACAGCTGTCCCAGCGGGCCCTCCATGGGCCACAGCCTCCTTCAGGCCTCCACCTGCTCCGGCGTGGGGTCCTCCACGGGCTGCAGGTGGATCTCTGCCCCTCCGTGGACCTCCATGGGCTGCAGGGGGACAACCTGCTCCACCATGGTCTTCACCACGAGTTGCAGAGGAATCTTGGCCAGGAGCCATATTACTCCTCCCCCTCCTTCTTCACTGACCTTGGCGTCTGCAGCCGTTCCTCACAACAGGCTGGCAGACGTCTCTCAGGATCCTTTTTACATCTTATTCACTTCTCATCTCCTCTCCACTTCTTGCAGCCGGGCCGGGCCGAGTTGGGCCCAGTCGGCTGCCCGGCGGGAGGCCAGAGGGTGAGGCCTGCAAGGCCCATGAGGCTCGCGCCTCCCCCTCTCTGCCCCCCGCTCAGCTGCTTCACATCTTCTCCTCCTTTTTTTCCTGTTTTCCCCTACTTAAATACGTTATCGCAGAGGCGTTATCACGGGACATTCTGCTACCAATTGGCTCGGCCTTGGCCAGCAGCAGGTCCGCCCTAGGCCCGGCCGAGTCCACTAAACAAAGGGGAATGACTTCTAGCAGTTTCCTACAGAAGCTACCACCTTAGGCCCCCCCTCACTAACAAAACCAGAACAGTCATGGAGCAGATTCTCCTGGAAACCATGCTAAGGCACATGGAGAGCAAGGAGGTAGTTGGTGACAGCCAACAGGGCTTCACCAAGGGCAGATCGTGCCTGACCAATTTGGTGGCCTTCTATGACGGGGTGATGGCATCGGTGGACAAGGGACGAGCAACTGACATCATCTACCTGGACTTGTGCAAAGCTTTTGACACTGTCCCGCACGACATCCTTCTCTCTAAACTAGAGAGACATGGGTTTGATGGACGGACCACTCGGTGGATAAGGAGTTGGCTGGATGGCCGCACTCAGAGAGTGGTGGTCAACGGCTCAATGTCCATGTGGAGACCGGTCACGAGTGGCATCCCTCAGGGGTCCGTGCTGGGCCCGGCCCTGTTCAACATCTTTCTCGGCGACATGGACAGTGGGATAGAGTGCACCCTCAGCAAGTTCGCCGACGACACCAAGTTGTGTGGTGCCGTCGACACGCTGGAAGGGAGGGATGCCATCCAGAGGGACCTTGCCAGGCTGGAGAGGTGGGCCCGTGCCAACCTCATGAAGTTCAACCAGGCCAAGTGCAAGGTCCTGCACCTGGGTCATGGCAATCCCAGGCACAAATACAGGCTGGGCGGAGAATGGATTGACAGCAGCCCTGAGGAGAAGGACTTGGGTGTGCTGGTGGATGAGAAGCTCAACATGAGCAGGCAATGTGCCCTTGCATCCCAGAAGGCCAACTGCATCCTGGGTTGCATCAAGAGAAGCGTGGCCAGCAGGTCGAGGGAGGTGATTCTCCCCCTCTACTCTGCCCTGGTGAGACCCCACCTGGAGTATTGTGTCCAGTTCTGGAGCCCCCAACACAAGAAGGACATGGACCAGTTGGAGAAGATCCAGAGGAGGGCCACGAAGATGATAAAAGGGCTGGAGCACCTCTCCTATGAGGACAGGCTGAGAGAGTTGGGGCTGTTCAGCCTGGAGAAGAGGAGGCTCCGGGGAGACCTGATAGCGGTCTTCCAGTACCTCAAGGGGGCCTACAAGAAAGATGGGGAAAGGCTGTTTAGTAGGGCCTGTTGCGATAGGACGAGAGGTAATGGTTTTAAATTAGAGGGGGGTAGATTTAGATTAGAAATTAGGAAAAAATTTTTTACGATGCGAGTTATAGAACACTGTAACAGGTTGCCCAGAGAGGTGGTGGAGGCCCCATCTCTGGAAACGTTCAAGGCCAGGCTGGATGAGGCTCTGAGCAACCTGACCTAGTCAGGGATGTCCCTGCTCCTTGCAGGGGGGTTGGACTAGATGACCTTTGAAGGTCCCTTCCAACCCTAACCATTCTATGATTCTATGAAAATAGTTGTTTTAATAAGACAGAATAAAAAGAAGAATATAGGTAGAGAGTAAACATTATGTCCCTTCAGATGCTGGGAACCTCGTGTTCATGCAGCATCAGACAGACCCTGGATGCATTTTTCTCCCATGGCACGCTGCACAGATCCTGTCTGTGGAGGGAAACTCCTCCTTTTTGGTAATTTGAACTATTACGTAAATTTATTGCAAGAAAACAACTCTATTTCTGAAGATGATCACATGATAACTTGCTGCTGCACTTTTAGTTAAAGAGAAGGCCATGCCGGTGGCATAATTGCCGGTAAAGTGGGAGCTGCCTGCAGGCTCCTTTGGTACAATGAGCTGGCAGAGCTCATTCTGCCTCCAAGAGATTTGTGCAGCACAGGCCTGGGCTCAGGTTAACTGTTATGTGGATCACTAACTGCTGAAGGTCGGACTGCTGAGGTCTTCAGGCTTCCCGGTGTGATACAAGGGATGCCTGCACCATGACAGAGGGGGAAGGGAGATCACCCTCACCCTTGGCTAGTGTATGGTGACACGGCCTTCATTGTTCTTCTGCCTCTGAGGACTGATCGAGGAACTGTTGTACTTTATAAAATCAGAGTCTAAATTATGATTATTATATCACGTGCTGATTATTAAGAATTTGACCCAATCTGCAGAGAGTCCAGGTGACTGAAAAGTCTAGGTAACTAAAATTTTAGCTAATAGGAAAGCTATGCTAATTGCTAGAAGTTCTGTGTATCGATAAGCTATGCTGATTGCCAGAATCTTTATATAATAAATCTCTAAGTATAACTACAACTCTGTGGCCAATTCTCTTTCTACCAAGGATCCTTAAAAGAACCTGCCTGTTCCCGTAGCATCAGGTAGCGTCGGGCGACAATATTCAAAAGAACTAGCAATGGCATTAATTTCTTCTGGAACATAGTAGCCAATATGTTAGAGGAAAATATATCACACCAGATCCAACAGCCCAAGAGACATGAAGCTGCTTCCACTCAATGTCCCCAGGTCCAATCAGTAGCGTGGCTGAAGATGTATTGCCACCATGCAGGCACACACACGTAAAGCACACATACTCTACATATATACATATATGTGTGTGTATATATATACACAGAAGGTGAAATTAAAATTGTAACTTCTCAGCAATGGTACTTTGTGACTAAGGAATGATCTCGCCTGGCAGGTGTAAAAGTCAGTCCTTTGCAGGCTGAGGAGAGGGGCAAGAACGCTTAGCATAGAATTACCAAAGGAATCTATTCTCTTATTTTAGCTACATGCATAGCAGTGCTGCAGTGTAACGCATGGAGGACCCCAATACAGAGGAAAGCAGGGTTTATATATGTTACAATACAGTTGTAGACCAATAAAGTTACTCATGTTAAGGGATAGGCTAATCAGTCATTATTGCTCATGTAATTGGTATGTACTTGTCCCATGCAGGTGGTGTGGACATATAGTTGGTGGTGTGGATATATGGTTGGTGGTGTGTCAATTTTCATTATTCTAAACTGATGTCCCATGCAGGTGTGTGTGGGGGGGTTTATACTGGATTCTGGTCGATTGCTGGTCTGGCCTGATTTCATTGAAGGGTAATGCTGACGCGGAAGTCACGGACACTGCACACGACCAATATGATCAAGCAAATGCCGATTTATTGTTGATACATCCCGGTTAATATAGCCCTTCTAATTCCGTATCATGCGCAAGCTCTCTACTAATTGGCTAACTATATCATGCACGCGCTCCTAGCTAAAATATGATTCGTTAAGTCTCTTTGTTCACGCGCACGGCTCTCTCCACCTGCACCCTGCTTCACATTCAGCCCCCAGTCACGTATGCCAGCTGTTTCCCTTCTTCTCAAGGTTGCTTCGTTTACTTTCTCACAGGAAGCTTCATTACTTTCTCACAGGCGGCCTCATTATTTTCTCACAGGTGGCCTCAGTACTTTCCCACAGGCGGCTTCATTACTTTCTCACAAGCGGCTTCAGCGATGTCCTTGAGGCCTGCTGCTCACAAACATAACAATTCCATTCGGTCTGGATTGTTCACTAAGTGCCCCTGATACTCCAGGTATCCAACAGGGTAAAACTTCTATTGTTTTATTATAGGTATGAGGTGTTCCCAGCCAGCAAGAGCTGGCTAAGGTTGGGTCTTCAGGTCACATCGACCCTGAGGTAAAAGCTCATAGCCTCAAGTAGTGTTCATTGCCTTGCCTCTCACAGTCCCTCCTCTTTTTTTGTCTGTCAAGATCTATTTACTTGGGAGTTATAGTATTACAAAGAGAAAGACAACATTTCATACTCACTGTCCTGCACATCCTTCTCTCTAAACTAGAGAGACATGGGTTTGATGGACGGTCCACTTGGTGGATAAGGATTTGGCTGGATGGCCGCACTCAGAGAGTGGTGGTTAATGGCTCAATGTCCATGTAGAGACCGGTCACGAGTGGCGTCCCTCAGGGGTCTGTGTTGGGCCCGGCCCTGTTCAACATCTTTGTCGGCGACATGGACAGTGGGATAGAGTGCACCCTCAGCAAGTTCGCTGATGACACCAAACTGTGTGGTGCCATCGACACGCTGGAAGGGAGGGATGCCATCCAGAGGGACCTTGCCAGGCTGGAGAGGTGGGCCCATGCCAACCTCATGAAGTTCAACCAGGCCAAGTGCAAGGTCCTGCATCTGGGTCGTGGCAATCCCAGGCACAAATACAGGCTGGGCGGGGAATGGATTGAGAGCAGCCCTGAGGAGAAGGACTTGGGTGTGCTGGTGGATGAGAAGCTCAACATGAGCAGGCAATGTGCCCTTGCAGCCCAGAAGGCCAACTGCATGCTGGGTTGCATCAAGAGAAGCGTGGCCAGCAGGTTGAGGGAGGTGATTCTCCCCCTCTACTCTGCCCTGGTGAGACCCCACCTGGAGTCCTGTGTCCAGTTCTGCAGCCCCCAACATAAGAAGGACATGGACCAGTTGGAGAAGATCCAGAGGAGGGCCACGAAGATGATCAGATGAGGACAGGCTGAGAGAGTTGGGGCTGTAGATTCAGATTAGATATTAGGAAAAAATTCTTTACACTGAGGGTGGTAGAACACTGGAACAGGTTGCCCAGAGAGTTGGTAGATGCCCCATCCCTGGAAACATTCAAGGCCAGGTTGGATGAGGCTCTGAGCAACCTGATCTAGTTGGGGATGTCCCTGCTTCTTGCAGGGGGATTGGACTAGATGACCTTTGAAGGTCCCTTCCAACTCTAACCATTCTATGATTCTATGATTCTATAAAAGACAACAAAAAGCAAATAATATTATTATTAAAATAATTGCAAGATTTTGTGCCGACTGAGCAATATTAGGAAATATTTGGTCCACTTGACAGAGAAGAGGAAGAGCGTCTTCGGCCACAGGCTTGCCAAGCTGATAAAGAGGATTTTAAGCTAATGTTGCCAGGGAAGGGGGAGCACAATCCATCCCACTACTGTCAGTATGGTGCCAGTGCCAGCAACAGGTACCCAGAACCTGGAGAAGGATCACAGGTAAGTATGAGAGCACCTAAAGTGCAGCTCAAGGGAATGCCAGTTGCTCTAGCCAGCAAGTAAGCTTCATCAGGGGCCCAACTTAAGTGCTAACACACATAGCATGGGGAATAAATGAGAGGAGTTAGAGATGTGTGCATGCCTGCAGGATTACGACCTTGTTGGCATCACGGAAATGTGGTGGGATGACTCCTATGACTGGAGAGTTGGAATGGAGGGATATAGGCTCTTTAGGGAAGGACAGGCAGGGGAGATGAGGATGGGATGTCACCCTCTATGTCAGCAACCAGCTGGAGTGCATGGAACACCACCTGGGGATGGATGAGGAGCAGATTGAGAGTTTATGTGTCAGGATTAAAGGAAAGGCAGGGACAGGCGACAATACAGTGGAGGTCTGCAACAGGCCACCTGACCAGGAGGACTGAGCGGATGAGGCCTTCTATAGACACATAGGAGCAACCTCATGGTCACAAGCACTGGTCCTCATGGGGGACTTGAACCACCCCGACATCTGTTGGAGAGACAACACGGCAGGGCACAGGCAATCCAGGAGGTTCCAGGAATGCGTGGATGACAATTTCCTCCTGCAAGTGATAGAGGAGCCAATGAGGAGAGGTGCCATGCTCGACCTTGTTCTCACCGACAAGGAGGGGCTGGTGGGGAATGTGGAGCTCAAGGGCAGCCTTGGCTGCAGTGACCATGAAATGGTGGAATTCGAGATCCTTAGGGCAGAGAGGAGGGTGTACAGCAAGCTCTCTGCCCTGGACTTCAGGAGGGCAGACTTTGTCCTCTTCAGGGACCTGATGGGCAAAGTGCCATGGGAGGCGGCCCTGGAGGGAAGAGGGACCCAGGAAAGTTGGTTAATATTCAAGGATCACCTCCTCCAAGCTCAGGAGTGATGCATCCCAACAAAGAGGAAGTCAGGCAAAAACACCAGGAGGCCTGCATGGATGAACAGGGAGCTCCTGGACCAACTGAAAACCAAAACAGAAGCCTACAGAGGGTGGAAGCAAGGACAGGTAGCCTGAGAGGAATACAGAGAAATTGTCTGAGCATCCAGGGATCAGATAAGGCAGCCTAAGCCCCGACAGAATTAAATCTGGCCAGGGACGTCAAGGGCAACAAGAAAAGCATCTTTAGGTATGCTGGGGATAAAAGGAAGACCAGGGAGAATGTGAGACCTCTCCGGAAGAAAACGGGACACCTGTTTACCTGGGACACGGAGAAGGCTGAGGTGCTCAACGACTTTTTTGCCTCAGTCTTCGGAGGAGAGGGCTCTAGCCACATCACCCAAGTTGCAGAAGGCAAAAGCAGGGACTGGGAGAATGAAGAACTGCCCACTGTAGCAGAAGAGCAGATATGGGACCATCTAAGGAACCTGAAGGTGCACAAGTCATAGAATCATAGAATTCTAGAATCATTAGGGTTGGAAAGAACCTTTAAAGGTCATCTAGTCCAACCCCCCTGCAAGGAGCAGGGACATCTCCAACTAGATCAGGTTGCTCAGAGCCTCATCCAGCCTGGCATTGAACCTTTCCAGGGATGGGGCATCCACCACCTCTCTGGGCAACCTGTTACAGTGCTCTACCACCCTCAGTGTAAAGAATTTTTTCCTAATATCTAATCTGAATCTACCTCCCTCTATTTTAAAACCATTACCCCTTGTCCTGTCACAACAGGCCCTACTGAACAGTCTCTCCCCATCTTTCCTGTAGGCCCCCTTGAGGTACTGGAAGACCGCTATAAGGTCTCCCCAGAGCCTCCTCTTCTCCAGGCTGAACAGCCCCAACTCTCTTAGCCTGTCCTCATAGAAGAGGTGCTCCAGCCCTCTGATCATCTTTGTGGCCCTCCTCTGGACCTTCTCCAACTGGTCCATGTCCTTCTTGTGTTGGGGGCTCCAGAACTGGACACAGTACTCCAGGTGGGGTCTCACCAGGGCAGAGTAGAGGGGGAGTATCACCTCCCTCGACCTGCTGGCCACGCTCCTCTTGATGCAGCCCAGGATGTGGTTGGCCTTCTGGGCCGCAAGCACACATTGTCGGCTCATGTTGAGCTTCTCGTCCACCAGCACACCCAAGTCCTTTTCCTCAGGGCTGCTCTCAATCCATTCTCCTCCCAGCCTGTATTTGTGCCTGGGATTGCCCTGACCCAGGTGCAGGACCTTGCACTTGGCCTGGTTGAACTTCATGAGGTTGGCACAGGCCCACCTCTCCAGCCTGTCAAGGTCCCTCTGGATGGCATCCCTTTCCTCCAGCGTGTCGACGACACCACAGAGCTTAGTGTTGATGACGAAGTTGCTGAGGGTGCACTCTATCCCACTGTCCATGTTGCCAGCAAAGTCCATGGAACCTGATGAGATGCATCCATGGGTCCTGAGGGAACTGGCAGATGAAGTTGTCAAGGCACTGTCAATTATATTTGACAAGTCATGACAATCTGATGAGGTGTCCACTGACTGGAAAAGGGGAAAGATAACCTCCATTTTTATAAAGGGGAACAAGGAATACCCGGGGAACTACAGGCCGTTTAGCCTCACCTCTCTGCCTGGCAAGGTCCTGGAGCAGATTCTCCTGGAAACCATGCTAAGGCACATGGAAAACAAGGAGGTGATTGGTGACAGACAACATGGCTTCACCAAGGGCAGATCGTGCCTGACCAATTTGGTGGCCTTCTACAACGGAGAGCACAGCATCGGTGGACAAGGGACGAGCAACTGATGTCATTTACCTCGACTTGTGCAAGGCATTTGCCACTGTCCTGCATGACATCCTTCTCTCTAAACTGGAGAGACAAGGATTTGACGGATGGACCACTCAATGGATAAGGAATTGACTAAATGATTGCACTCAGAGAGTGGTGGCCAATGGCTCAATGTCCAGGTGGAGACCGGTGACAAGTGGCGTTCCTCAGGTATTAGTATTGGGTCCGGCCCTGTTTAACATCTTTGTCAATGGCATGGACAGTGGGATAGAGTGCACCCCCAGCAAGTTGCCCAATGACACCAAGCTGTGTGGTGCAGTCAATATGCCAGAGGGAAGGGATGCCATCCAGAGGGACCTTGACAGGACTGAGAGGTGGGCCAGTGCAAATCTCATAGAATCACAGAATAGTTTGGATTAGAAGTGACCTTTAAAGGTCATTTAGGCCACCCCCACTGCAAGGAGCAGGGACATCTTCAACTAGATGAGGTTGCTCAGAGCCTCATCCAGCCTGGCCTTGAATATTTCCAGGGATGGGGCATGAAGGTCAACAAGGCCAAGTGCAAGGTCCTGCACATAGGTTGTGGCAATCCTAAGCACAAACACAGACTGGGTGGGGAATGGATTGTGAGCAGCCCTGAGGAGAAGCCAACCGCATCCTGGCCAGCAGGTCAAGGGAGGTGATTCTGCCCCTCTACTCTGCCCTGGTGAGACCCCACCTGGAGTACTGTGTCCAGCTCTGGAACCCCCAACATAAGAAGGACACGGACCAGTTGGAGAAGGTCCAGAGGAGGGCCATGAAGATGATCAGAGGGCTGGAGCACCTCTCCTATGAGGACAGGCTGAGAGAGTTGGGGCTGTTCAGCCTGGAGAAGAGGAGGCTCTGGGGAGACCTTATAGCAGTCTTCCAGTACCTCAAGGGGGCCTACAGGATAGATGGGGAGAAACTCTTTAGCAGGGTCTCTTTTGGTAGGGCAATGGTTTTAAATTAGAAGGAGATAGATTCAGATTACATATTAGGAAAAAATTCTTTACACTGAGGGTGGTGGAACACTGGAACAGGTTGCCCAGAGAGGTGGTGGATGCCCCATCCCTGGAAACATTCAAGGCCAGGTTGGATGAGGCTCTAAGCAACCTGATCTGGTCGAAGATGTCCCTGCTCCTTGCAGGGGGGTTGGACTAGATGACCTTTGAAGGTCCCTTCCAACCCAAACCATTCTATTATTCTATGATTCTATGTGTTTCCTTATCTTTAGATCTCTCGTAGTTTAGCCCCACTTGGGACCAGACTACGCAGTCTCTCACTCCCCCCACCCTCCAAGGGAATAGGGAGAGACAATATAAGAAAAAAGGCTCAAGGTTTGAGATAAGGACAGGGAGAGATCATTCAAGTTACTGTTACAGGCAAAACAGACTCGACTTGAGGAAAACTATTCATTTATTATTAAAACCAAAGCAGGATAATGAGAAAGAGAACAAGATAATTTCCCCCTACCCCTCCCTCTTCCCAGGCTTAACATTATCGCTACGTCCTCTCCCTCCTCGAGCGGCACAGAGGGGAAGAGGGAATGGGGGTTATGGTCAGTTCATCACATGTTATTTTACGCTGCTGCTTTGTCGTCGGGGGAAGAACTCCTCACATCCCTCCCCTGCTCCATTGTGGGGTCCCACCCACAGGCTGCAGTCCTTCTTGAACTGCTCTGGCTTGAGTCATTTCTTCCACGGGGTGCAGTCCCTCCAGAATGGCTGTCCCAGCGCGGGCCTTCCACGGGCCATAGCCTCCTTCAGGCATCCACCTGCCCTGGTGTGGGGTCCTCCATGGGCAGCGGGTGGATCTCTGCTCCTCCGTGGACCTCCATGGGCTGCAGGGGGACAACCTGCTTACCATGGTCTTCACCATGGGCTGCAAGGGAATCTCTGCCAGGAGCAACATTACTCCTCCCCCTCCTTCTTCACTGATCTTGGCATCTGCAGCTGTTCCTCTCACAAGAAATTCTTCACAATCAGCTCAGGCAGATGCCTCTCAGGTTCTCTTCACATTTCCTCTCCACTTCTTGCAGCTGTGCTGGGCTGAGTTGGGCCCAGTCGGCTGCCTGGCAGGAGGCCAGAGGGTGAGGCCTGCAAGGCCCACAAGGCCCACAAGGCTTGTGCTTCCCCCTCTCTGCCCCTGCTTCTGCTTCACATCTTCTCTTCTTTTTTTTTTTGTTTTCTGTTTTTCCCCTTCTTAAATACGTTATCGCAGAGGTGTTATCACAGAACATTCTGCTACCAATTGGCTTGGCCCTGGCCAGCAGCGAGTCCGCCCCAGGCCTGACCGAGTCCGCTGGACAGAGGGGAAACAACTTCTAGCAGCTTCTTACTGAAACTGCCACTGTAGCCCCCCTCACTAAATAAAACCAGGACAAGATAAAACATTTAAAAAAAACTATGTCTGACTGACCAAGGAGGGAGAAGCGTGCCACAATCTGTTCATGTTCCTATGTGGGCCTGCAGCCTTTAAGGAAAGGAGAACGGGCACAGAAAGTATAGCCACATTTGAGTAAAAAATGCAACCAACAACCCTCATCCTTTTAAATGTTTCTCTATGCATGAATTGAATTGGTCATCGGTGTTTCATTTCTTACATGTATGTAGTAGTGGTGTGTTGGTAGACACGTCTACGCCATGGCTTCTTTTAAATGACATTTAATGTGCTCCTGAGGACATGGGAAGCTTTTGGTGTATAAATCCCCTCTTTGAAGCCACTGAAAGGTAAATTGCTAATCTGAACAGAAACTAAGTGGCAACCTGACTTACAAACCAAGACTCTTACAGCTTACACAAAGCAGCAAGAAAACACTTTAAAAGCAACAATATGATTGTGGCGGAGGTGAATGCTCAATGGCCGGCAGACTTGATGGAGCAACAGTTTTTCAAGCACAAGAGTAGTGTTAAGTACATTGTAATGGTGATAGATATATTATCCAAGCATGCCTGGACCATTGGTCTAAAAGGCAAAATGGGCTCTGAAACAGCCCAAGCTTTTAAAACCATTCTTAGTACAGGGCACACACCTCAAACTGACTGGGGAAAAGAATTTATAAACCAACATTTAAACAAGCTTTTAAATCAGTATAGTATTGTTGGTAGTAATGAAGTAAAAAACTTGACTGTAGAGTATTTTAACAGAACTTAACCATATAGCTCAGGATCCTGGAGTGCTCAGGGAAGTGGGAGATGGGTATGTAAAAAAAACAATTCTCACACAGCTGGAGTAATTTTAATGAAGACATCATATTTGAAATAGCACTGCTAGGTAAGGCATAGCAGTATACTTTGCAAAAAAGCTATTATCTATCCTCATGTTGATGGAATGTATGAACCATCTTATTAACCCTCACAACAAAGCTTCACCTATTGACTCTCCACCAGTAGGCCTGGTCTACAATCCTGTCATAATGAAAAGAAAGCTTAAAACAGAAGAAACTCCTAATGTTTTTTTTCTATAACTGAGCATGTAGAACATGTTTTGGGGGCTTCTATGGGTTACTGCTAAGACATTTCCCTTTGAGGCATACATCACCAGAAGGTCAAACTTCCTCTATCTCTACACAGCAGTGGTATTTCCAACGGGCAGAAACAACGAGCAGACCCTCTGTGCCAGAGAAACATTTCTAGGCATGTATTTAACTGAATGGCTCTGAAAGCCTCATGTTTTTCCAGGACCAGAAAATATAGTTGCGAATATGCATCCAAATAACCAGCCTGGAGAGCATAGTCTAGCAATTGTCCTGGCATATCAGAACTGCACAGAGTTTTTTGACTCATACGGCTACTCTACTGTTGTGGTTTAAGCCTGCCAGGCAGCAAAGCCCTGCACAACCACTCACTCACTCCCTGCCACTGGGATGGAGGAGAGAATCTGAAGGGTAAAAGTGAGAAAACTCATGGGTTGAGATACAGACAGTTTAATAGGTAAAGCAAAAGCTGCATGCACAAACAAAGCAAAATAAGGAATTCATTCAATGCTTCCTATCTGCAGGTAGCTATTCAGCCATTTCCAGGAAAACAGGACTTGATAATGCGTAAAGGCTACTTGGGAAGACAAATGCCGTAACTCCAAATTTCCACACCTTCTTCCTCCTTCCCTCAGTTTTTACTGCTGAGCACGAAGTCATATGGTACTGTATTGGGTTTACGTGGCAAGGTTTTGGCAGCTTTGGTAGCACTCTCACCTTCCCCCCAGCCCCGAGAGTGGGCTGCAGGGGTGGCTTCTATGAGAAGACACCAGAAGCTGCTCCCATGTCGAAAAGATCCACTTCCAGACAGCTCTAAGACGGACCTGCTGCTGGTCAAAGCTGAGCCAATCAGTGACGCTGGTGGTGTCTCTGTGATAAAATATTTAAGAAAGTGTAAAAAACACTATGCAGCAGGTATGGGAGAGAGGAGTGAGAAAATGTGAGAGAAACAACCTTGCAGACACCAAGGTCAGTGAAAAAGGAGGGGGAGGCGGTGCTCCAGGCACTACAGCAGAAATTCCCCTGCAGCCTGTGGAGAAGACTATGGTGATGCAGGTTGTCCTCCTACAGCCCATGGAGGTCCACGGTGGAGTAGATATCCACCTGGCTTGTGGAGGACCCCATGCCAGAGGAGGTGGATGTGCCTGAAGGAGGCTGTAACCCTGTGGAGAGCCCATGCTGGAGCAGGCTCCTGGCAGCACCTGTGGCCCCATGATGGACCCATGCTGGACCAGTCCATTCATGAAAGACTGTATGCTGTGGAAAGGGTCCACGATGGAGCAGTTCTGAAGAACTGCAACCTGTAGGAAGAACTCACATTGGAGAAGCTTGTGGAGGACTGTCTCCCCTGAGTGGCACCCCACTCTGGAGCAGGGGAAGAGCGTGAGGAGGATGGAGTGGCAGAGACAGTGTTCTGAACTGACTGCAACCCCCAATTCTCCATCCTTCTGTGTTGCTTAGGGGGAGGAGGCAGAAGAGTCAGGACTGAAGTTGAGCCTGTGTTCTGGTTTTATTTGGGGGAGGGGGGGGATGCTATGGTGGTAGCTTCTGTAAGAAGCTGCTAGAAGTTGTTTCCCTTCTGTCTAGTGGCCTAGGGAGGACCCGCTGCTGGCCAGGGCCAAGCCAATTGGTAGCAGAATGTTCTGTGATAACACCTCTGAAATAACGTATTTAAGAAGGGGAAAACCCAGGAAAAAATAAAAAAAGAAGAGAAGATGTGAAGCAGAAGCAGGGGCAGAGAGGGGGAGGCACAAGCCTTGTGGGCCTTGCAGCCCTCACCCTCTGACCTCCTGCTGGGCAGCTGTCTGGGCCCGACTCAGTCAAGCCTGGCTGCAAGAAAGTGGAGAGGAGATGAAATGTAAAGAGAACCTGAGAGGTGTCGGCCTGCCTGTTGTGGAGAATTTTTCTTGTGAGAGGAAGGGCTGCAGACGCCAAGGTCAGTGAAGAAGGAGGGGGAGGAGTAATGCTGCTCCTGGCCAAGATTCCCCTGCAGCCCCTGGTGATGACCATGGTGGAGCAGGTTGTCCCCCTGCAGCCCATGGAGGTCTATGGAGGAGCAGAGATCCACCTGCAGCCCATGGAGGACCCCACACCAGGGGAGGTGGATGCCTGAAGGAGGCTGTGGCCCGTGGAGGGCCCGCTGGGACAGCTGTTCTAGAGGGACTGCACCCCGTGGAAGAGATGACCCACACCGGAGCAGCTTGAAGAAGGACTGCAGCCCGTGGGAGGGACCCCACGAAGGAGCAGGGGAGGAATGTGAGGAGTTCTTCCGAGGAGGAGGAAGCAGCAGCATAAAATGACGTGTGATGAACTGACCGTAACCCCCATTCCCTCTCCCCCACTGTGCCGCTCGGGGAGGGGAAGGTAGTAGAGATAATGTTAAGCTTGGGAAGAGGGAGTGGTGGGGGGAGGTTATCTTGTTCTCTGTCTCATTATCCTGCTTTGCTTTTAGCAATAAATGAATAGTTTTCCTCAAGTCGAGTCTGTTTTGCCCATCACAGTAACTTTTAGGATCTCTCCCTGTCCTTATCTCGAACCTTGAGCCTTTTTTTTTTTTTCTTATATTATCTCTTCCTATTCCCTCAGAGGGTGAGGGGAGTGAGAGAGAGACTGCGTAGTCTGGTCCCAATTGGGGCTAAACTACAACAGCCTGGGAAGAAGGGAGGGGCGGGGGGAAGGTGGTTTTAGTTTTTTTTTTTTATTTATTATTACTATGTTCAATTTGCAACAATTTAAATTAATCTTCCCCAAGTCAAGTTTGTTTTGCCATAATAAAAGGATATTTACAGAGCAGTTCCTGATAGAACGGTTGCCAACAACTGTAGCATCATCACACAACATTATCAGGAATCATACGAAGCAAGTAGTTAGCTCTAATAAATAGCATTTAAAATTATACTTCACAGAATCAGAGTACCTTTTTTACTCAGATCATTATGGAGAAGCACCTCCTGGCACAAAACAAATACCATTTTGTTACTAAAAATGTCATCGTAAAGTGCTATTTATTAGAGCTAGCAGTATAAAGAGAGGGAATAGTATAAATAATCCTATGTCCCTTCGAATGCTGGGAACTCTGAGCTGTGCAGCATCAAATGTGCCTCTAATCTACATGCAACACACCGTGCAGAACCCATCCATACAAAGGATTACTCCATTTTGGCTATTCAAGCTCTTTTAGGATTTTCTTATAAGAAAACAACTCTATTCATCATTTCTACTGTCAAATGGAAAATATGTTTACATGAGAACTTTCTGCTGCACTTTTCATTAAAGACAAGGACACACAGGTGGCATAATTGCCAGTTCAGAGTGGGAGCTGCCTGCAGGCTCCTCTGGTACAGTTAGCTATCTGAGTTTATCCTGCATCCAAGGGATATGTGCAGCACAAGACAAGCCTGAAGGCCAAGCTGTATGTGCAGCACAGTGCTTATTAGCTCTTATTAAATCATGTTTTATCAATTTTATACCTATGGTTTTATGGATATATATATTTGATTTCTATAACTATAAATGTGTATATAAAATATATAGACATATATGCACATACAACAGTATATATAAAAATAGTGTATATATAAATAAATAAAACACATATTTATACATATTTGTACACTACTTTATATATATTTGCATATATGTATATATTGTATATAAATGTATATATTTTTATATCTGGTCCAAAGGAAGTGGGTAGCCAATCGCAGGGCTACCTGAGAACATGTGTGTATGATGGAGTCAAGAAAAGCCTGTCAGCCAATCACAATTGTTGTGGTTTTGCTAGTGGGGGGGGCCTAAGGTGGTAGCTTCTGTAGGAAACTGCTAGAAGTCGCTCCCCTTTGTTCAGTGGACTCGGCCGGGCCTAGGGCAGACCTGCTGCTGGCCAAGGCCAAGCCGATTGGTAGCAGAATGTCCCATGATAACGCCTCTGCGATAATGTATTTAAGAAGGGGAAAACAGGAAAAAAAAAGAGAGGAGAGAAGATGTGAAGAAGCTGAGCGGGGGCAGAGGCGCAGAGGGGGAGGCGCAGGCCTCATGGGCCTTGCAGGCCTCACCCTCTGGCCTCTCGCCACGCAGCCGACTGGGCCCGACTCGGTCCAGCCTGGCTGCAAGAAGTGGAGAGGAGATGAGAAGTGAATAAGATGTAAAAAGGATCCTGAGAGACATCTACCAGCCTGTTGTGAGGAACGGCTGCAGACGCCAAGGTCAGTGAAGAAGGAGGGGGAGGAGTAATGCGACTCCTGGCCAAGATTCCCCTGCAGCCTGTGGTGACGACTATGGTGAAGCAGGTTGTCCCCCTGCAGCCCATGGAGGTCCACGGAGGAGCAGAGATCCACTTGGAGCCCGTGAAGGACCCCACACCGGGGGAGGTGGATGCCTGAAGGCAGCTGTGGCCCGTGGATGGCCCGCTGGGACAGCTGTTCTAGAGGGACTGCACCCGTGGAAGAGATGACCCACGCCGGAGCAGTTCCACGAAGGACTGTGGCCCATGGGAGGGACCCCACAATGGAGCAGGGGAGGAATGTGAGGAGTTCTTCCCCTGACCATGAAGCAGCGGTGTGAAACAACGCGTGATGAACTGACCACAACCCCCATTCCCTCTTCCCCCCTGTGCCACTCAAGGAGGGGAAGGTAGTAGAGATAATGTTAAGCTTGGGAAGAGGGAGGGGTGGATGGAGGTTATCTTGTTCTCTGTCTCATTATCCTGCTATTTGTAGTAATAAATGAATAGTTTTCCCCATGACGGTAACTTTAAGGATTTCTCCCTGTCCTTATCTCAAACTTAGAGCCGTTTTTCTTATATTTTCTCTCCCTGTTCTCTCAGAGGGTGGGGGGAGTGAGAGAGAGACTGCGTAGTCTGGTCCTGATCGGGGCTGAACTATGACAACAATGTAATATGAAAACACATGGGGAATGATGCTATCAAAAGTGGTAGCTTCCCTGTATGTAGTGACAGGGGGCTTCCTTTTCTGATGTGCTTCTGGGTACACTGAGAGGGGTGGCTGTTTCTGCCAGCTATTCACAGGGCTGCCTGAGAACACGTGGGTTTGACTGTATCAAGAAATGACCATCAGCCAATCACAGAGCAGTGTGACTTGTAACAAAATGGCAGCTCCCTGACATAAAATGTCGGCATCCTGTCATAAAATAGCAACTGAAACAAAATGGCACCCCCCCCCCCCGTGTATGTAGGGGAAGGGCCTTCTGAGTCTGATGCACTTCCGGGTAAACTGGTAGAGGTGGCTGTGAGAGAAGGAGTTAAAAAAATTTTAGTAGATATAGCATTGATTAATTATTGCTGTGCATCCTAAGGAATCAAGTTGATAAATAGTGCTTAATGTTTTGCTAACTACTTGCTTAATAATTTGCTAACCATTGTGCAAACTATTTGAAGCAGAAAGTCTTGCAATTCTTCACGAAAGACAGTTCCTGGTAAGGACTAGGGGGGTCGCTTCAAGAACCAGCTAAAACCGACCTTGCAGCTTGAATGAAAGCCAAGGGATAACTGAGTTTGCACAAGAAGAAAAGGTTACTAGCGGTGACGAAGAGGAGTCACCTGCCTTCATCCCCACGACCCCCGACGACCACCACCAGGAGGCACTGCGCAAGCGCAGACAGGAGGAGTTTATGAAAATGACCCCTTGGGACTAATTTTAATACAAAGCAGGGATAGGTCATGCATATGTATAGGCGTGTTGCGAAACTTTATGCATATGTAACACTTGGTTGTATAAACTCAAAGTGAGTTGCCGCGTCAGGTGCGCACGGTTTTGGTGGGACTAACCCCCCCCTGTGCTGCCCAGTGCTGAATAAACATACCTACTTTACAATCTTACAGATTGTGGAGTCCGTTTTCCGCACATCAGCTGGTCCTGCCAGTCATTCAGAACAGACCACATGACCAGAAGAGGGGAGTGATGTCTGGGACAAATGGCCTCTGAGGCTGCTGGGAGGGGGGTAGGACTTCCATTGGAAGCTGGAGGTGAGGAATCTGTCACTTCTTATCTTGTATATCAGTGGTACCAGTACTATTGGCATTGAGTACTTCTGCAACTCTTGGGACTGTTGCATGAGCTCTGCACAGAGGAGGCCTCAGTGTATGCAACAATGATCAGTTCTATCCCTCAGGTATCCACAAACTCCATGTTCTTTGAGTAAGAGCATATCTAAAGCCATTCTATTTTGTAAAGTAATCTTTGAGGTTGCTTGTAACTGCAAATTTAAATCTCTAAATCCCTTTCTGGTCACATTGGCCAACCTTTCCACCTGTCCTGTTAATCGGTATAGCCAATCCCGATTCCTATATATTGCCAAAGGGGTCAGTAAAGATTTTAAGACCCAACTTATTCTAACTCCCGTAGAGGGTTCATTCCACTCCTCTTCAACATCTGTTGTTCTTTTAACTCGTTCTAATTTCAAATTTTCTAAAGGCCCCCTAAAAGGAGACTTTTTCCAAATTGAGCACAATGTTGGCATCTCCAACGTGATTTGTTTTACCTTTCCATCAAGAGGCAAATGAGTTGTCCATGTTCCATCACTCATTGCCAAACCAAATGTCCCGGACTTTGAATGGTCGATTTTCTACAACTAAATATTCTTCCTCTTTTGGGTTTATATGTTTCAGTCAATTGAAGATCATGTCAAAGTCCTCTGCACAAGCAGCCATATTTCAAGGCCGCCGTTAAAGGGGGAATATTTTAAACTGCCATGTCTACAGTACGGCAATTGTATATTTTCTCACATTTCCACCAAGATATTATATTTTCCTTTTCTCAGAATGAACTCCCTTTATCATTTACGGATGGCCAAGTTGTAAAAATTGACCCATCCCAGGTAAAGCACCAAGGAGTTTTGGCCATATATTGGAATTGAGATAACATAGTCATAGACCATACTGAATCCCAACTAACTGCCCTTTCTGGTAGTCTGGTTATCCTCATCACATTTCCATTCCATGACCAGTTGAGTTCTGTTTTTCTTCACTTGTTCATCATAAGTACAGTATCCTACATTATGGAATCTCTCTATTTTGGTAAAAACAAAGTTTAGTAATTTTTCGCAGTCTGCTCTACTTCCTGGAAACTTCCATTGTTTCTTAATATTTGTTACTTGTTCTTGCCATCCAATCACTGGTCTTTTTTTCACAGTGAGTAGTTGTATTTCTCTGTTCTAAAATAGTCAAATTCATTGTCAAAATTCTCTATGGAATGGATTCACCAACTGCCCTTGGTATAGGCAAACAGGCAGTAATTTGTGTCACATTCTGGAGATTGGCAAACCCTTTAATCAATCCTATAATCAAATTTTCTTCCTGGGTTTTCTTTGGGAGATAAATTAATTGTTCAGCTTGTCTCTTATTTATTTCCTTCATCTCATTTTGCCTTGGTACTATCTCACTTTTCTCCTTGTCTTCCATCCAACTCACCTTTACTTTGTCAGTATCCAATTCTGGAATTTGAGTAGAATTACATTCCAATCCCAAAGTACCTCCATAGTTTACTGTCATTTCTCGTTGTTCAGTTTTTGCCACAAACCAGGCTCCCACTAGCATTAATCTTCAAAACCATATCCGTTCTCCCCAGATTTCAAAATGATATGCCAGATTAGATGACACATTTCAAAGTCAATTTTGAAGTCTTAGGATCCCTACTGACCATTTTCCACGCTGGTGGTGCTCTCTTCACCCTAGTATAACGTATTCATAGAATCATAGAATCATAGAATCATAGAATCATAGAATAGTTAGAGTTGGAAGGGACCTTCAACGGTCATCTAGTCCAACCCCCCTGCAAGAAGCAGGGACATCCCTGACTAGGTCAGGTTGCTCAGAGCCTCATCCAGCCTGGCCTTGAACGATTCCAGGGATGGGGCATCCACCACCTCTCTGGGCAACCTGTTCCAGTGCTCTACAACTCTCATTGTAAAAAATTTTTTTTCTAATATCTAATCTAAACCTACCTCCTTCTAATTTAAACCCATTACCCCTTGTTCTATAACAACAGGCCCTACTGAACAGCTTCTCCCCATCCTTCCTGTAGGCCCCCTTGAGGTATTGGAAGACCGCTATCAGGTCTCCCCGGAGCCTCCTCTTCTCCAGGCTGAACAGCCCCAACTCTCTCAGCCTGTCCTCATAGAAGAGGTGCACCAGCCCTCTGATCATCTTTGTGGCCCTCCTCTGGACCCTTTCCAACTGGTCCATGTCCTTCTTGTGTTGGGGACTCCAGAACTGGACACAATACTCCAGGTGGGGTCTCACCAGGGCAGAGTAGAGGGGCAGAATCACCTCCCTCGACCTGCTGGCCACGCTCCTCTTGATGCAGCCCAGGATGCGGTTGGCCTTCTGGGCCGCAAGGGCGCATTGCCCACTCATGTTGAACCTCTCGTCTACCAACACTCCCAGGTCTTTCTCCTCAGGGCTGCTCTCGATCCAATCCCCGCCCAGCCTGTATTTGTGCTTGGGATTGCCACGACCCAGATGCAGGACCTTGCACTTGGCCTGGTAGAACTTCATGAGGTTGGCACGGGCCCACCTCTCCAGCCTGTCCAGGTCCCTCTGGATGGCATCCCTCCCTTCCAGCGAGTCGACGGCACCACACAACTTGGTGTCCTTGGCGAACTTGCTGAGGGTGCACTCTATCCCACTGTCCATGTCACCAACAAAGATGTTGAACAGGGCCGGGCCCAACACGGACCCCTGAGGGACGCCACTGGTGACCGGTCTCCACTTGGACATTGAGCCGTTGACCACCACTCTCTGAGTGCGGCCATCCAGCCAACTCCTTATCCACCGAGTGGTCCATCCATCGAACCCATGCCTCTCTAGTTTAGAGAGAAGGATGTCGTGCGGGACAGTGTCAAATGCCTTGCACAAGTCCAGGTAGATGATATCCGTTGCCCGTCCCTTGTCCACCGATGCTGTTACCCCGTCATAAAAGGCCACCAAATTGGTCAGGCACGATCTGCCCTTGGTGAAGCCATGTTGGCTGTCACCAACCACCTCCTTGCTCTCCATGTGCCTTAGCATGGTTTCCAGGAGAATTTGCTCCATGACCTTGCCAGGCACGGAGGTGAGGCTGACCGGCCTGTAGTTGCCCGGGTCTTCCTTACTCCCCTTTTTAAAAAAGGGGGTTATGTTCCCTCTCTTCCAGTCATCGGGGACCTCACCAGACCGCCACGATTTCTCAAATACGATAGCCAGTGGCTTGGCAACTTCATCCGCCAGTTCCCTCAGGACGCGCGGATGGATCTCATCAGGCCCCATGGACTTGTGCACCTTCAAGTTCCTTAAATGATCTCGAACCTGCTCTTCGAGCACTGTGGGCGGTTCTTCATCCTTGCAGTCCCTGCCTGTGCCTTCCACAGCTTGGGGGGGAGACAAGAGTTCTTATCAGTGAAGACTGAGGCAAAAAAGTCATTGAGTACCTCAGCCTTCTCCACATCCCGGGTAACCACGACACCCGTTACCTTCCGGAGGGGGCCTACATTCTCCTTGGATTTTCTTTTGTCCCCTACATACCTGTAAAAGCTTTTCTTGTTACTTTTTATATCCCTGGCCAGATTCGATTCCATCAGGGCTTTAGCCTTCCTCACCCTATCCCTGGCCGCTCGCACAGTCACTCGGTAGTCCTCCCAGGCTACCTGTCCCAGCTTCCACCCTCTATAGGCTTTCCTCTTCACTTTCAGTTGGTCCAGGAGCTCCTTGCTCATCCACGCTGGCCTCCTGGCCTTTTTGCCCGACTTTTTCTTCATCGGGATGCACCTCTGCTGAGCTTGGAGGAGGTGCTCCTTAAATATGGACCAACTTTCCTGGGCCCCTCTTCCCTCCAGGGCCGCCTCCCATGGCACTTTGCCCATCAGGTCCCTGAAGAGGCCGAAGTCCGCCTTCCTGAAATCTAGGGCAGAGAGCTTACTGTGCAGTTTCCTTGCCGCCCCGTGGATCTTGAACTCCACCGCGTCATGGTCACTGCAGCCAAGGCTGTCCATCAGTTTCACGTCCCCCACCAGCCCCTCCCTGTTGGTGAGCACAAGGTCCAGCATGGCACCCCTCCTTGTCGGCTCCTCTATCGCCTGCAGGAGGAAGTTATCATCCACGCATTCCAGGAACCTCCTGGACTGCCTGTGCCCTGCCGTGTTGTCTCTCCAACAGATGTCAGGGTGGTTCAAGTCCCCCATGAGGACCAGGGCTCGTGACCGCTGTGAGGCTGCTCCTATCTGGCTATAGAGCGCCTCGTCCGCTCTGTCTTCCTGGCCAGGCGGCCTGTAACAGACCCCCACCGTAACATCCCCCGTCCGTCCCTGTCCTATGATCTTAACCCATAAGCTCTCTGTCAGCTCCTCCCCCATCCCCAGGCAGTGCTCCACGCACTCCAGCCGGTTGCTGACATAGAGAGCGACACCCCCTCCTCGTCTTCCCTGCCTGTCTTTTCTAAAAAGCCTGTACCCCTCCATGTTGACGCTCCAGTTGTAAGAGTCGTCCCACCACGTCTCCGTGATGCCAACAAGGTCGTAGCCCTGCTCGCGTGCACGCATCTCCAGTTCTTCCTGTTTATTTCCCATGCTGCGTGCGTTGGCATAGAAACACTTCAGCAGGGCCCCCGATAAAACCAACTTGCTGGCTGGAGTGACAGGTGTTCTTTTGTATCGCAGATTAGGTTTATTTGCACCTACCTGCGATCCTTCCCTGACTTCTGGGCGCTTGGTGCTGGCACTGGCGCCATGCCGATAGCCGTGTGCTGAACTGTGCTCCCCCTCCCCCAGCAACACTAGTTTAAAGCCCTCCGGACAAGTCTGGCAAGCCTACGTCCAAGCACACTCTTCCCATTCTCGTTTAGGTGTACGCCATCCGGCCCTAGCAGCCCGGGCTTCTCAAAGCACGCCCCATGGTCAAGATACCCAAAGCCCTGGCTGTAACACCACTCCCTGAGCCACGAGTTGACTTGCCAGATACACCTGGCCCTTTCAGGCCCCTGCCCTTTGACCGGGAGGATAGAGGAGAATACCACTTGAGATGGTGAATACCACTTGCTTCAGATTCAGCAATTTTAATGGTACTTGAAAGGGTCCTTTCCAGTGCTCCTGAAGAGGTTCAGAAGTCCATGTCTTCACATAGACATCATCTCCTGGTTGGAAATCATGTACTGGATTCTCCAAAGACAGAAGCCTGTTCCAAACAATCACACTTTGAAGCGCAGTTAAAGTTTTTCCTAAGGAAAGCAGATAGTTATATAAATCTTGTTTTCCTTTTAAATGTAGATTTAAATTTGGTTCAGGAGATTCATAAGATTTTCCACACAGTAATTCATAAGGACTGATCAATGTTCCACTTTTGAGTTGAAGCCGAATCCATAATAGAGCCAACGGAAGTGCCTGAGGCCATTTCAAATTAGTTTCCTGACATATTTTACTAATTTGTCTTTTTAATGTTTCATTCATTCTTTCTACTTTTCCACTGGATTGTGGCCTCCAAGGTGTATGTAAGTCCCAAGTGATTCCCAACATTTTACTGACACCCTGCACTACTTCTGCAACAAAATGTGAACCCCTATCTGAAGAAATTCCAATAGGTACCCCAAATCTCGAGATGACTTCCTGCAATAGCCATTTAATGACTTCTTTTGCTTGGTTGGTTCAACAGGGAAAGGCTTCTGGCCATCCTGTAAAAGTATCAACCCCTACCAGAATGTATCGATATCCATTGTGTCAGGGTAGTTCTGAAAAATCTAATTGCCAATAATCTCCTGGTTCCATTCTTGATTTTAATATTCCAATTTGAACCTTTTTCTTTATCACTGGGCTGGTTTTCAAACATATTTCACATTTTGCAGTTGTCATTTTAGCTATTTCTAGCATTTTTATTGATACTAAGTGTCTCCTTAGGAGAGTTACTAATGTTTCTGCTCCCCAATGGCATTCCTTATGTTTTCTCTGCATTATTTCCCTCATTATTTGTGGTGGGATTGCTACTTGACCCTTTGGTGTCACCCATCATCCTGCCAAATTTTTCTTTGCATTTAATAATTTTCCCAGTTTCTCATCTTCCTCAGAATATTAGGGTTTATCTCTTGGTAGAGCAATAGACTTAGTAGGGATCAATGCCATTTGTAAGGCATCTCTTTTTGCTACTCTCCTAGCTGCTCTATCTGCCAACTTATTTCCTATAATTTCTTTTGTATTTCCTGATTGATGTGCTTTACAGTGCATGATTGCCATCTGAGTTGGCTTTTGGACTGCTTGTATTAATTGTAAAATTTCTTCCTTGTATTTAATACTTGTTCCTTGAGAGGATGATAACCCTCTTTCTTCCCACAGAATTCCATGGACATGTACTACACCAAAGGCATATTTTGAATCAGTCCAAATATTTCCTTCCTTCTCTGTGCTTAGCTCTAATGCCCTTGTCAAGGCAATCAGTTCTACCTTGCACAACTTCAGCTCAAAAAGCAAAGAATTGGCTTTTATAACAGAATTTTCAGTTGTCACCGCATATCTTGCGTAACGAATTCCCTTTTGCACAAAGCTGCTGCCATCTGTATACAGCTCCCAATCAGGATCATCCAGCGGTTTATCTCTTAAGTCCTCTTGACTGGAATAAACATGTTCAATGGTCACCAGACAATCATGTTCTGGTTGTCCTTCTTCCTGTACAGGACTCAAAAAGACTGCAGGATTCACCAGGTTAGTTGTTTTCAGAATCACATCATCTTGTTCTGTCAGAACTACCTGGTACTTCATCATTCTGCTAGGGGACAGCCAACGACCTCCTTTTGTTCTAAAACAGTGATTACCATATGTGGTACGTATACTGTTGTCATTCTTCCCAGAGTTAGTTTTCGAGCTTTATGTGTTAAAATCACTGTACCAGCAACTGCTCGGAGGCAAGTAGGCCATCCTTAACTTACAGTGTCTAGCTGTTTGGAGAAGTTGTATCGGTATGGAGGGGTATAGGCTTTTTAGAAAGGACAGGCAGGGGAGATGAGGAGGGGGTGTCGCTCTCTATGTCAACAACCAGCTGGAGTGTGTGGAGCTCCACCTGGGGATGGAGGAGGAGCTGACAGAGAGCTTATGGGTCAAGATTAGAGGATGGGGACGGACAGGGGACGTTACGGTGGGGGTCTGTTACAGGCCGCCTGGCCAGGAGGACAGAGCGGACAAGGCGCTCTATAGGCAGATAGGAGCAGCCTCGCGGTCACAAGCCCTGGTCCTCATGGGGGACTTAACTACCCTGACATCTGTTGGAGAGACAACACGGCAGGACACAGGCAGTCCAGGAGGTTCCTGGAATGCGTGGACAACAACTTCCTCCTGCAGGCGATAGAGGAGCCGACAAGGAGGGGTGCCATGCTCGACCTTGTGCTCACCAACAGGGAGGGACTGGTGGGGGATGTGAAACTAAAGGACAGCCTTGGCTACAGCAACCACGACACAGTGGAGTTCAAGATCCATGGGGCAGCGAGGAAGCTACGCAGCAAGCTCTCTGCCCTGGGCTTCAGGAGGGCAGACTTTGGGCTTTTCAGGGACCTGATGGGCAAAGTGCCATGGGAGGCGGCCCTGGAGGGAAGAGGGGCCCAGGAAAGTTGGTCAATGTTCAAGGAGCACCTCCTCCAAGCTCAGCAGAGGTGCATCCTGACGAAGAACAAGTCAGGCAAAAAGGCCAGGAGGCCCGTGTGGATGAGCAAGGAGCTCCTGGATCAACTGAAAGTAAAGAAGGAAGCCTATAGAGGGTGAAAGCGAGGACAGGTAACCTGGGAGGTCTACAAAGAGGCTGTGCGAGTGGCCAGGTGAGGCAGGCTAAAGCCCTGACAGAACTGAATCTGGCCAGGGATGTCAAAAACAACAAGAAAGGCTTCTATAGTTATGTAGGGGACAAAAGGAGGTCCAGGAAGAATGTAGGCCCCCTCCAGAAGGAAATGGGTGACCTGGTTACCCGGGACATGGAGAAGGCTGAGGTCCTTAATAACTTTTTTGCCTCAGCCTTCACCAATAAGGGCTCTTGTCACACCACCCAAGTTGTGGAAGGTACAAGCAGGGACTGGGAGAATGAAGAACTGCTCATTATAGCAGAAGAGCAGGTTTGAGACCATCAGAGGAACCTGAAGGTGCACAAGTCCATGGGACCTGATGAGATGCATCCGCGGGTCCTGAGGGAACTGGTGGAGGAAGTTGCCAAGCCACTGGCCATCGTATTTGAGCAGTCATGGCGGTCTGGTGAGGTCCTCGATGACTGAAAGAGGGGAACCATAACTCCCATTTTTAAAAAGGGGAACAAGGAAGACCTGGGCAACTACAGGCTGGTCAGCCTCACCTCTGTGCCTGGCAAGGTCATGAAGCAGATTCTCCTGGAAACCATGCTAAGGCATGTAGAGAATATCCTCGCTGAACAAGGGCATAATGTGCTATCTGAGGCCTGTCTGCACAACCCGGCTTGCCGTTACAGTACCAGTGACCTTCAGGTCTTCTTGAAGGGCAAGTAAGTGGTAAACAGCCGTGTTGAAATCAGGAAAGAGGATGTTGAACAGGATGCGCTAACCGCAAGCAGGGGAGGAGAATAAGACGTAGATGCTTGTGCTTATTTGCATATATCCAATCAGTCACACAGTATCAGCGTGTGCTGCAAACCCTGTACCCAATAGTAATAAGCCTACCCCCGCGTGCAACCCTGAAAATCCTATAACTGTGTGAGCAAAGCCCTCAATAAACGAAGATCATGCTTACCTCCATGAGGAGTTCGTGATTATTCCGTTCTGGTCTTCCGACAAAGGCACATGGGGAGCAAGGAGGTGGTTGGTGACAGCCAACATGGCTTCACCAAGGGCAGATTGTGTCTGAGCAATTTGGTGGCCTTCTATGACAGGGTGACAGCATCGGTGGACAAGGGACGAGCAACAGACATCATCTACCTGGACTTGTGCAAGGCATTTGACACTGTCCCGCATGACATCCTTCTCTCTAAAGTAGAGAGACATGGGTTTGATGGACAAACCACTCGGTGGATAGGTAATTGGCTGGATGGCCGCACTCAGAGAGTGGTGGTCAATGGCTCAATGTTCAAGTGGAGACTGGTGACGAGTGGCGTCCCTCAGGGGTCCGTGTTGGGCCTGGCCCTGTTCAACATCTTTGTTGGCAACATGGACAGTGGGATGGAGTGCACCCTCAGCAAGTTTGTCGATGACACCAAGCTGCATGGTGCCGTTGAGAAGCTGTAGGGGAGGGATGCCATCCAGAGGGACCTTGACAGGCTGGAGAGGTGGGCCCGTGCCAACCTCATGAAGTTCAACCAGGCCAAGTGCAAGGTCCTGCACCTGGGTCATGGCAATCCCAGGCACAAATACAGGCTGGGCGGAGAATGGATTGAGAGCAGCCCTGAGGAGAGGGACTTGGGAGTGCTGGTGGATGAGAAGCTCAACATGAGCAGGCAAAGCGCCCTTGCAGCCCAGAAGGCCAACCGCATCCTGGGCTGCATCAAGAGGAGTGTGGCCAGCAGGTCAAGGGAGGTGATTCTGCCCCTCTACTCTGCCCTGGTGAGACCCCACCTGGAGTACTGTGTCCAGTTCTGCAGCCCCCAACATAAGAAGGACATGGACCAGTTGGAGAAGGTCCAGAGGAGGGCCACGAAAATGATCAGAGGGCTGGAGCACCTCTCCTATGAGGACAGGCTGAGAGAGTTGGGGCTGTTCAGCCTGGAGAAGAGGAGGCTCTGGGGAGACCTTATAGTTGTCCTCCAGTACCTCAAGGGGGCCTACAGGAAAGATAAGGAGAAACTCTTCAGTAGGGCCTATTGTGATAGGACAAGGGGTAATGGTTTTAAAATAAAGGGAGGTAGATTTAGATTGGATATTAGGAAGAAATTTTTTACAATGAGGGTGGTAGAACACTGGACCAGGTGTGCCCAGAGAGGTGGTGGATGCCCCATCCCTGAAAATATTCCAGGCCAGGCTGGATGAGGCTCTGAGCAACCTGATCTAGTCGGGGATGCCCCTGCTCCTTGCAGGGGGGTTGGACTAGATGACCTTTAAAGGTCCCTTCCAACCCTAAGCATTCTATGATTGTATGATTTTAAGTACCCCACCGGTCTTTTCCAGCTCCCCATTTTCTGGGTCAGCACTCCAAGTGCGAGATGTTGCCTTTCATGAACAAACAACTGGAAGTCCTTGGTTAAATGTGCATGTTTCAGTGCTGGTGCAGCCATCAAAGCCTGTTTTAAGTCTCGAAAGGCTCTTCATTGCTCCGGATGCCATACAAATGGTATGACCTTTTGGGCTTCATATAACGGTTTAGCTATTAGACAGTAATTCATTATCCCAAGTTGGCACCACCCAGCCATTCCCTAAAAGGCTCTTAATTCATGAACAGTCTTTGTCTCAGGGATATTACAGATCACTTCCTTACGGTCTGTTCCCAATTGTCCTTGTCCTTTGGAAATTTCTAAGCCCAGATATATTACAGTCTGGTTCACTATTTGAGCCTTATTTCTAGATGCTTTATAGCCATTTAGTCCAAGAAAATTTAAATGATCTATTGTTACCTTTATGCAGGTCGATCTTTCTTCCATTACAATCAAAATGTCGTCTACATATTGCAGAAGCAGGTGTCCAGGTTTAGGTTTTGATTCATTTCATTTCCACTGTTCAAGTTATCTCGCCAATTGGTTGCCATAAATTGTTGGACTGTTCTTAAATCCTTGTGGTAGTCTTGTCCATGTTAGCTGCGTTTTTCGTCCTGTGTGTGGATTTTCCCACTCAAAAGCAAATAATTTTCGACTTTTCTTTTCTAAGGGTATATAAAAGAAAGTGTCCTTCAAATCAAGCACTGTAAACCACTGATGATTCTCTCTCAGCGCTGTTAAAAGTGTGTATGGATTTGCAACTACAGGATATATGTCTTTAACTATCTGATTGATGGCTCTTAAATCTTGAACTAATCGATATTCACCTGAAGGTTTTCTTACTGGTAAAATTGGAGTATTATATTCTGATTCACACTCTTAAAGAATCCCATATGCCGGCTCTCTTGCCAGCAAACCAACCCAGGACGCACTGGAGCCCTGCCCCGGCAAAAGCAGGGCATCACACGGATAACATCAAGCTAAGCCTTCAATTTAATACTGCGCAATACAGGGTTAAATACCCATACACCCGCTATGCACGCGAACGCACCCGCCCCCTGCGCCCATGGACTTATTTGTGCCCAGCACGTACATGGACGCACCTGCCCCTACACTCATGGGCTTATCCGTGCCCACCACGTACATGGACTCACCTGCCCCCTGCACTTGTGGACTCATCCACGTCCAGTGCGTGAATCGCCACGGACCGCCCCGCCTGCATACATGCAGCCCTGCTAACGTTACCCTACAATTCCCCCCTCTGGCGAACCCCTCTCTCCCCCCTCTTAAGCACATTAGCTGTGCGCCCTGATGTAGTATTCTCTGTATCATTTTGTAGGCAGTGAAAGAGTACTGACTAGACGTTGCTGCATGTGTGGCCAGCACATGCAACAAGGCCTGTCAAATATGTGCTCTGCAGGCTAACAGCGGTTCTGTTTTGTAAAGTAGCGTAGTGTATAGAATCTACATCAGTTAACAGCGTTGATAGTACCAATGCAGTTGTATGCGTTTGCTTAGCAAGCCAACAGCCCAATTTATTTAGAGTAGCTAATACCTGGGCACTTGCCACACCAGGTGTAAAGACTGAAGCAGCAATAGTTTTACTTAGTTTCCAAAACTCTGTATTATCTTGGCAATCAGATTCAAAACTATGTGTACTCGTTTAGGTCTTTTATGCTGTCTGGATTTTGATATGTGCTCGCGTGATTACACCATGCTGTGTCGTTGCAATGTATAGGTCTTAAAGCATTTACAATCATTACCCCTCTAGAAACATTAGCTCCTGAATAGTTAAAGGAAATAGGCAGAAGTCCATCTTCAGTGATCCCAAAAGTTCCATCTTTTGTAATTTAGCACTCAGCACTCGCGGCTGCTGTTGTTTTACACAGAGTTGCCATCCTACTGCTATCTGATCTGGCAGATTGACCAAGCATGTTCTGAAAGGCTTATTTGAAGATGATACAGATGCGCCCCACCCTGTGGCACCAGCGATACTTACCCACACGTTTGTTCTTTCCGTGACTGATGTCCATGGAGCTGCCATACAGCTTGTTAGCACTCCGATGAACGCAAGGCAGCTTGGAGCGCTGGTCATACCCATCGAGCAGGGATCCACTTGTACACTGCTCCTGTAGAGACAAAAGCATATCCTTTCCCCCACGTCATAAGAGGGAATGGTCCTTCCCAATTACCTGTTTCCAGATTATTATTTTCGCTCCAACATTTTTTGTTTTTTAAACTGGTCATACAACAAAGGATTATTAATTTCCTTTAACATTGTCCATTCAGTGCATTGTATTACATTGACCACATAGGCAGAATCTGAGACAATATTGAGGGATTCATCTTTTCACTTATACAAAGTTCGTACATTGAAGGAGATGGTAACCCCTGTTGCAAAGGTCCCATATCCTCAATTACCAAATTTACTGCCCTTAAATCCTTTAAGAGTCGTCATTTACCCAATTTGTCTGTATTACAAACACAGGTGTATTGTAGGAACTGTCTGTTGGCTTTAGATGTCCAAGTTGTAATCGCTTCTCAACCAACTCATTCAAATGTTGCAGCTTTTCTCTTGCTAAAGGCCACTGGTCAACTCAGACGGGAGTATCTGTAACCATGGCAGTTTTTGGGTAAGCTGCCCCCGCCCCGCCGGATGCGGGGGAGGGTGGGGTGGGGGGCGCGCCTGGCAGCGGCCGCGGCAAGAAATCCTTAAAGCCACCGTCACAGGCAAAACAGACTCGACCTGGGGAAAACTATCTATTACCAAAACCAAAGCAGGACAAAGAGAAAGGGAACAAGACAACCTCTCCCCACACCCCCCCCCCATGCTGAATCATTCTAGCCTAAAGTTGAAATTTCCAAAACAAAACATAAAAATTTCTTAAACCACTGATCTATAGTTCTATTAAGTACATAGCCAAAAGTCTTATGCTGTATTCCCGAGTAAACTGATGGGTGTGTTTCCCAAGTAATTAAATTGAAAGCATCATAGAAAAAAATAAATGTTTTTCAAATCAAAAGGCACAGTCAATAACAAATAATTAGCAATTATCTGCTTCATTTCATCTATCTGGAGCTGCTTTGCCGCAGGCACTTGTTCTGCCAACTCCACCTTTGCATTCAGCTGTTCCACCACAACTTTATCCGCTCTGTGCAGTTCTTTGTGTTTCATTTCATCAATGGTTTTCATTGCCTTGGTGAGTTCAGGAAGGAGTTTGCTATTTGTATGCTGCAAGCTACTATATCTCACCTTTTCTTCATGTGCCTTGGCTTGTTCCAGCTTGACCTCTGCCTGCATGCTCTCCACCTGAAGTTCCAGCTTCTTGATGGTGTATATTAGCTGCTGCTTCTCCTCCAGTTCTGATGCAGCAGCTGAGCTTTTTCTTTCCAGTACTTGGCACTTTTCTTGAAGCTGCTTCTGAATCAATTCTGCTTCTTTTACCTTCTCATGGGCTTCCTGAAGCTCTTGAAACAGAGCACAAACTTGCAAACTCAGAGTTTCTACTTCACTGCCAACAGCCTCTGAACTCTCCTCTGCTTGCTGTTCAGTTTGTGTCCCACTCTTCAGGCAGTCGCTGGTTTTCTTCTCCAGTTTTGACAGTCTCTCTTTGTGATTCTGCAGCTCCTTCTCAAGTTCTTCCCTCTTCTGAGTTTCATTTCTAAGGCAGTAGAGCAGTTGGCTTACAATTAGCTCCTCAGATTGCAGATTCTTTGATTCGTCGACAGTTTTGCTCCTGCCGTAGATATCAATGTTACTGGTCATTTCACCACTATTCTCTTGATGTTCCTTTGCAGTTCTATTTATTTCTCCTTCGTTCATCCCAATCTCCACAAAGGAATCCTCTGCTGAGATGTTCAGCTTGACCTGCAGTTCTGAAATGATGCCTAGCATATTGGCCTTCTCAGCCTGGAGCCGTTGCACCTGGGATATCAGCTGCCTCATTTCCTTCTCAGGAGCCATGCAGCCCTCCATTTCAGCTCCTTCTCTTTCCTTTAAGTTCTGAAGGTGGTGTTGTAGCTTTTCATTTTCCATGCACTTGTCTAGCAAGCACTGCTTAACTTCCTTAAACTTTAACTCATAAAATTCTCGTTCTTCTTTCTGCTTCTCTCGACAGATGGAAAGTTCCTCGTACCGGTCCTTCACAGCTTGGTTATGCAACTTCATGGCTTCTTTTAACTCATTGCTCTCAGTGATGAGTTCTTTCATCTGCTGTACCATTTCTTCTTGGGTGTAGGTGCTAAGGGCTGAGGCAGCCATGCTGTCCGTTCCGTTTTCCGTTTTTCTCTTGGGATGCTCTCCATTTTCATCAGGATGGCTTTTCAGCTTGCTGGACATCTCTGAAGCATATACCCAGATCTGCCGAGTCACCGGGCGAGCCCGCCCACGGCAACCGTGACAGAAACCGGCCTGCGCCCGCCGTTTCTCCCGGCACCGGGCTCGCCTGAGCGGCAACCACTGCCGAGCCTCTCCCCGCTCGCCCCCCTCACAGCTCGCCCGCGGCAGCCGCGGTCCCGACTCAGCTGACTGCCCTCTGGCCAAGCATGGCTGCAGACACTGTTTGGCAAGATGTCCACCCCGCCCACATCGAAAACATCTCCTGTTCTGTCCACCTGTAAGTTCTATCCCCTGATCGGTCCCCGAAGGACACTGCCACTTGAAATGTCCTACAGCCCCACAACCAAAGCAGGTGGGGCCCGCGGGGGGTGATCGCATAGCAGAAACTGCTGCAATGAGTGGTTTTGATTGCTGCAATACTTCTGCCTCCATAACCCGCTTCATCATCTGCGCCACACCCGCGTCCCCAGGCAATTGCGCTAAAACTTGTTGAGTTACCTCATTTGCATTCTGTTTAGCTAACTCTTTCGTGACTATAGGTTTCACATTCTCTGGTAAATCAGAATTCTCAATCGCCTTCTGTAGCCTTTCCAAGAAAGAGGTATACGACTCCCCTACGCTCTGCCTCACCTGAGTGTACGGCTGCCTTTTGCCCTCATATTTACCCATTTTTGCGAATGCCACCCGTGCGGCGGCGTGGATATCCCTGCCCCTGCCAGCAAACCAACCCAGGACGCACCGGAGCCCCGCCCCGGGGAAAGCAGGGCATCACATGGATACCGTCAAGCTAAGCCTTCAATTTAATGCTGCACAACACAGGGTTAAATACCCGTACACCCGCTATGCACGAGAACGCACCCGCCCCCTGTGCCCATGGATCTATCCGTGCCCGCCACGCATCTGCCCCTGTGCCCATGGACTTATCCATGTCCAGTGCATGAATCGCCACAGACCGCCCCTCCTGCATACATGCAGCCCTGCTAACGTTACCCCACAAATTCATGTTGTCCTGCGAACCTGAATGCAGAGCTGATTCTGAGAAATTTAGCCCTACCCCTACGTATGCGCCCAGACCCAGGCCAGAAAAACAGAGGGGCCCAGAGATGGTATTGGGCATGCATATCACTGCCAGGTGAGGGGTGTGGCCAAGCAAACCTGCTCTTGGAATATGTGACATGATTCTTGGAAGGACAATGAATATGCAATAAAACGAACAATAAAAGGAAAGAAACAACCAACATCAGAAAGGAACGTTCCCCTACTGAGTGAACTGGTCTGTTGGGACGCCGCAGCTCCGTGGTGGCAGCTATTGCAACTTTTTTCCCTCTTTCCTTTCTTTCTCTCTTTCTCTTGCATTTGCGAACTTGTTGTCGGGTAAATAAAGTTACCTGGCGCTTGACTCTGTTTTGAGTCTTAATTCTGTTCCCGAGAATACGAGCAAAACCTCGCTTTGGTGTGTGAGAGGTTGGTCCAGCCGCCCCTAGCCTCCCAGACTCGTCTGAGGTCGGCTAGAACACAAGGGGACCTTCCTCTCATCCAAAATCGGAGCGTGACAGGAGCACTCCAATAAACATGCGTTAATCACTGTCTGCAGGACAAAAAAAACTTTCTGTAAGGAAAAAGTTGTTGCAGCTTATGGTTCTAGTTGAATTTCTTTACAGATAGCTTTTCCAATAAAGAAGATGTATTTTTGTTCTTGGAAACTATATAGTTTTAGTAAGAGAATAATGACATGGTAGAAATAAAAAGTGGAGGTCCAGTAACTGATTAATAGAATGAATCTAATGGAATTACTGGAGAGAACATGCTACTTCCTAGTTTGTGAATTTGCAAAACAAAATTTTCATGAAGACCTAAACCAAAACAGCGTATGAAAATGGTGTAGAGTCCTTTTTCAAAAGGGTTGTTACTCTACAATTTATACTATATAGCTGAAAAATTCTATTATTCCTACATTGGCAAGATATAAGCCAAACTTTTACAGTGTAACACAAAGAATTTTTAATTCACAGAATACTTAAATACTTGTGATAACACAATGAAACAGTAGGATTCAAATTTTCAGTTCCATAAGAGGTATGCATTGCACACTTACCACAACCGAGATGCAAAACCATACCAAGCCAATGGAAGGATTTGAAAGCCAAGACCAAGAAAAATTGTATTTTTGTTCCCTATTGACCTCATCAAGATACTGAAAAATGCACTTTACAAGAGAAATTATTTCACCCAAAACTGGGTTTTTGTTGTTAAAAATTAATTATTAAAATAATTTCACCTTTTACAAATTCCAGCTGCTAAGGAAATTCACAAGATTTGTGCTGCTACTTTTCATGTTTTAAATTCCAAATGTGGATATTGAGGGCAACAAATATCAGAAGCCATGGGATTGAGAAATAAGGGACTTTCTAAGAGAAGGAAAGCAAGATTGAGGACACCTGGTGGTGGTTAGAGGGTCTATGGGTATAAAAGAACAGAAACAGTAATAATAGCTGGCTCTCTGCTTGGCATGGTGGTGGGGGTCTGGGATTATGCTCCAACATTGATGCAGCAACAGGTGGGATTGAACCATTCTGTTACTAGACAACTACAGGTTTGAAGCCTGCACAGCTAATTCATTACCTCAATTAAGGGAGGTAAGCAACTGGGAACAATGGGAAGCATAGTGTCAAAGGCGCAGAGGTTATTTCTGGTGTGGTGTGTAATGTCTGAGAATAATGTGCAGAAAGGGGTTGTGATAGCACCCCTTATTCTGTCCTCTCCTCCATTTGAGACTGATAGCGAGTTGGAAAATTCCTTTGATCCAGGCCTGAAAAAGAAGCAGGGTTTTTTCCCATTCTACCCTGATAATTTGCAGAAAGGTTGCTCCTCAGCTAATTTAACAGCTCTGGTGATGACCACAGAATTGGTTGATTGGTGGAAAGAGGTTTGGAAGCAAGCTGCTATGGAAGGTGACATAGAATTGTTGAAGGCTCTGGCCATGCCTGTGATACTGCAGCCCAATGGCCCTGCTCAGTGGGAAGGGTTTCAATTTGCACTGGTGAAATAAATCTGATGTAGTGTAAAGGAGGAGGAACTTATTATGCTGTATATGAGGGGATTAATTCAATCAGTCTTTAATACAACTCTAATGCTACCTAATGGTTGTTGCACATAGGTGCAAATTATCCTTACTTCCACCCAAAGAATGTTGTGACAACAATTGTGGACAGACCACTATGAACGAGCATTGCTTGAGAATTTGAACCGGCAGCCGGGTGACCCTTTGTATGCTGTCAGGGTTGATGTATTAATGGGAGAGGGTGCATTCACGCTACATGATGCACAGTTGCGAATCATCCGTGAAGCTTTAGTATAGAGTCAGAATGCTGCTTTATGGGCCCTTTAAACCCTCCCTGATGAGAGTGGTACTGTGACAAAGTCCTTTGCAACCATAAAACAAGAGGCTACAGAGCCCTATATGAAGTTCATAGATTGTTTAAATGAGGCTTTAGAACGCCAGGTAGATAATGCGGAAGCTTGATTTATATTGTTAAAACACCTGGCAGTTGCTAATGCAAACCAAAGTTGTAAAAGGCTATTGTCCTCTTTACTGGCAACAAATCCTGGTGCCTCAATAGCTCAAATGATAGAGGTGTGTAATGTGGTAGGGACCCATGGATGGCAAATGGCTCAAGCGTTTGCTGCTTGTCAACAGGGCGCATCCCGACCTCGAACATGTTATGATTGTGGACAGCCAGGGCATTTGCAAAGGGACTGCCCTAGAAGTCCCAAAATATACCCTCCAGGTAACAAGGGGAGATATTATGTGGAATACCGTAACTCAAAATTTGCCCATAATCAGGAAAACCACAAGCTGAGTGCCGCAGGGAGGCGCGCGCAGACAACAAATGCTCCTCGGAACACTCCTCAGGAACCACATGTGTGGATGGGCATAAGCGAGTCACAACCCTCGAGTCAGGCACCCGAGGAAGCGCAGGGCCGGCCGCGCAGGTGCGGTGAGGAGGCGCATCAGAGCTGTAGCCGGGCCAGATCGCAGCCAGTGGAAAGAGCCCATTCCACAATGATGATTGCTGACATGGATGCTGTTGAGGCTGAGAATCAGGTGGAATTAGAAGAGATGTACTGTTACAAAAGGAAGTGATCAAATTGTAATTGATGGATTAATTGACACTGGAGCTGACATAACAATGGCTAAACAGGACTGGCCATCCACTTGGGGGGCTGGTATGGCAGTACCTACGGTAACGGGAGTAGGAGGAGGAGTTACTGCACCAAGACAGAGTAAGATATTGGTACATGTTAATGGCCCAGATAATAGTGTGGGCACTGTGCAGCCTTTGATACTACCCATTCCTGTTACCTTATGGGGTAGGGATCTTCTTGCTCAATGGGGAATGCCATTACAAAATTTATCGTAATGGCCACTGGTGAAGAGCAGCTTACCCAAAAGTTGACATGGCTTACAGATACCCCTGTCTGGGTTGACCAGTGGCTATTGGCAAAAGAAAAGCTGCATCATTTGAATGAATTAGTTGATGAGAAATTGCGACTTGGACACATAAGGCCAACACACAGTCCCTGGAATACACCTGTATTTGTAATACAGACAAATCGGGCAAGTGGTGACTCTTACAGGATTTAAGGGCAGTAAATTCAGTAATTGAGGATATGGGACCTTTGCAACAAGGGTTACTGTCTCCTTCAATGATACCTCGTCACTAGAGTATTACCGTAATTGATTTGAAAGATGGTTTTTTCACCATACGTTCCAGTTTTGGTGGGTGAGGGGAGGCCTAAGGTGGTAGCTTCTATAGGAAACTGCTAGAAGTCGCTCCCCTTTGTTCAGTGGACTTGGCCGGACCTAGGGCAGATCTGCTGCTGGCCAAGGCCGAGCCAATTGGTAGCAGAATGTCCCGTGATACTACATCTGCTATGGGGTAACGTTAGCAGGGCTGCATGTATGCAGGAGGGGCAGTCTGCGGTGATTCGCGCACTAGGCGCGGATAGGTCCATGGGCGCAGGGGGCAGGTGCATCCACGTACATGGTGGGCACGGATAGATCCATGGGCGCAGGGGCAGGTGTGTTCACGTGCGTAGCGGGTGTATGGGTATTTAACCCTGTGTTGCGCAGCATTAAATTGAAGGCTTGGCTTGACAGTATCCGTGTGATGCCCTGCTTTCCCCGGGGCGGGGCTCTGGTGCGTCCTGGGTTGGTTTGCTGGCAAGTGGTGACCCCGCCGTGATTCCCCAGGATGGGATCCCGATAGAGGGAGGGTCTGTAAGTTGTCGTGCAGCGACAACCGGTGACCCCCGACGTGTCAGAAGGTGACATGTGGCTGCGGGGCGGTTCTGGTCCGGGCAGGTTTGAGTTGTGGCCGCGGGGTGGTCGTGCCTGCCTGCTGTTAGGATGGCATCCATCCAGGATACAGTGAAGGTGTTGGGAAAAGAGGTAAATGGTCCGGTGCATAGGGCACCGTTGACGAAAGGCTTGATTAGCAAGCCGGGAGAGGTGATGGACGTGGCGCGGTTACAGGCGGCGGGGAAAGAGCCGTCGGAAGGGGAGGGGGACGAACGGGGTCGAGACGGCGCGGAGGGGATGGGGGTGGCGCTCCGGTGGTCTGCCCGGTTCGGCCGAGAGCCTCTGACAGTGATAAAGGGGCGATGGAGTTTAGGTGTGCTCCCCCGTGTGTTGCGCCTTGCTTGCCGGGGGGGCCTGGGCCGAGGGGGCGGCCCCCCGGATGCGAGGACGCGGGGGTGCCCTCTGTCTCTCCTTCTACCCTGTCGGCTCCACCGCTTGTGGATTCGCGGAGGGGTGATACCGGCTTGCCACCTCTCCCTGAGGATTCCTGGGTTGCGGACAGGGGAGGGGGCAGCGAAGCGGGAGCAGTGGACGCTTTAATCCGCAGGTTCCAGCGGTTGGCGGCGGAGGTACAAAAAACACTGAGTAAAGTAGAGGGGTCGGCGCGGGAAGCGGAAGCAGCGGCTGAACAGAAAACAGGTAGTGGATTAACGGATTGGACGTTGATTGCTAAGAATTGCGTATTGGAAGGGGTATCTCTAGGACCATCACGTGGAGACGGGGGTATAATGGTGTGCCCAGTGTCACAGGGGCAGCAGGGGCGGCAGCGGAGCCCGTTGGATTACAAGTTATTCAGGGAGTGGCAGAAGGCGGTGAAGGAGGAAGGTGTTAATGGGGTGGCGGCTCGAGCGATCTTGGATGTGATCTGGGCAGCAAACCCGCTTCCTTTTGATTGTAGGCAGCTGGCTAGAGCGGTTTTTACAGCCCCCCAAATGGTGCTGTGGGAGGCTGCGTTAAAGGAGGAAGCGGACAAGGTGGTTTTAGAAGCTTTAGACCCGAATCACCCCCTGCACGGGATTACTGTGGAAAGGATTCTAGAGTCAGGTAACTTTGCTGATCCGGCCGCACAGGCTAATATGCGGGGCAGGGATATCCACGCCGCTGCGCGGGTGGCATTCGCAAAAAAGGGTAAATGTGAGGGCAAAAGGCAGCCATACACTCGGGTGAGGCAGGGCGTAGGGGAGTCGTATACCTCTTTCTTGGAAAGGCTATAGAAGGCGATTGAGAATTCCAATTTACCAGAGAATGTGAAACCTATAGTCGCGAAAGAGTTAGCTAAACAGAATGCAAATGAGGTAACTCAACAAGTTTTGGCGCAATTGCCTGGGGATGCAGGTGTGGCGCAGATGATGAAGCGGGTTATGGAGGCAGAAGTATTGCAGCAATCAAAACCGCTCATTGCAGCAGTTTCAGCTATGCGATCACCCCCCGCAGGCCCCACCTGCTTTGGTTGTGGGGCTGTAGGACATTTCAAGTGGCAGTGTCCTTCGGGGACTGATCAGGGGATAGAACTTACAGGTGGCCAGAACAGGAGATGTTTTCGATGTGGGCGGGGTGGACATCTTGCCAAACAGTGTCTGCAGCCATGCTTGGCCAGAGGGCAGTCAGCTGAGCCGGGACCGCCGCTGTGGGCGAGCTGTGAGGGGGGCAAGCGGGGAGAGGCTCGGCAGTGGTTGCCTCTCAGGCGAGCCCGGTGCCGGGAGAAACGGCGGGCGGAGGCCGGTTTCTGTCACGGTTGCCGTGGGCGGGCTCGCCCGGTGACTCGGTGGACCCAGGTATATGCTTCAGAGATGTCCAGCAAGCTGAAAAGCCATCCTGCTGAAAATGGAGAGCATCCCAAGAGAAAAACGGAAAACGGAACGGACAGCATGGCTGCCTCAGCCCTTAGCACCTACACCCCAGAAGAAATGGTACAGCAGATGAAAGAACTCATCACTGAGAGCAATGAGTTAAAAGAAGCCATGAAGTTGCATAACCAAGCTATGAATGACCAGTATGAGGAACTTTCCATTTGTTGAGAGAAAAAGAAGAAAGAAGAACGAGAATTTTATGAGCTAAAGTTTAAGGAAGTTAAGCAGTGCTTGCTAGACAAGTGCATGGAAAATGAAAAGCTACAACACCACCTTCAGAACTTAAAGGAAAGAGAAGGAGCTGAAATGGAGGGCTGCATGGCTCCTGAGAAGGAAATGAGGCAGCTGATATCCCAGGTGCAACGGCTCCAGGCTGAGAAGGCCAATATGCTAGGCATCATTTCAGAACTGCAGGTCAAGCTGAACATCTCAGCAGAGGATTCCTTTGTGGAGATTGGGATGAACTGTGGTGGTTTAGCCCGGATCACCACACAGTTTCTTATTCACCCTCCCCCTACCCAGTGGGACGGGGGAGAGAAATTGGGAAGAAAGGAAAACTTGTGGGTTGAGATAAAAACAGTTTACTAAAAATACTAAAAACTACAAAGCTAACAGGATATAAGGATATTAATATCTACAAAATATACAAAATGAACAATGTACAATTTCTCACCACCTGATGTCCGAATGACCGACGCAGCCCGTCCTGAGCAGCGATCACAGGAACAACACCGAGCAGCAAGCAAAGAGGGGGGGAGAGCAAGCTAGCAAGGTAGAGGGAACGATGCCAGCAAGCAAGAGAGAAGAAAAGGATGCCAAGGGTGCCCAAACGGATACCCAACAAGAATGACCGAACAGAAAAGGAATACCCCCTCCCATGGGCAACCCCCACTTATATACTGAGCATGACGTTTATGGCATGGAATACTCTCTTTGGCCAGTTTGGATCAATTATTCTGTGTCCTTCGCCCAGCTACGTGACGCACTTTTACAACCAGATGCTCTAACCGGGCAGCAATATCTTGCCACAATGTGGCAGCTCAGATAGGTTTGCCCCTACGCTGCCAGTTGCTCTGCTTTCATTGCTTTAACCACACCCACAGGGTGTTTTGCCACCATCCATGAGTCAGTGTAGAGATAGAGCTTTGGCCATTTTTCCCGTTCAGCAATGTCTAAAGCCAGCTGGATGGCTTTCACCTCCGCAAACTGACTTGATTCACCTTGGCCTTCAGTGGCTTCTGCCACTCGTCGTGTAGGACTCCACACAGCAGCTTTCCACTTCCGATGTTTTCCTACAATACGACAGGATCCATCAGTGAACAGAGCATATCGCCTCTCATTTTCTGGGACGTTATTGTCTGGTGGGGCTTCTTCAGCACGTGTCACCTCTTCCTCTGGTGGCATTCCAAAATCTTTGCCTTCTCGCCAATCTGTGATTACTTCCAAGATTCCTGGGCGATTGGGGTTTCCTATTCGGGCTCGCTGTGTGATCAGTGCGACCCATTTACTCCACGTGGCATCAGTTGCATGATGCATAGAGGGGACCTTCCCTTTGAACATCCAGCCCAGCACTGGCAGTCGGGGTGCCAGGAGGAGCTGTGCTTCAGTACCAATCACTTCTGAAGCAGCTCGAACTCCTTCGTTTGCTGCCAGTATCTCTTTTTCAGTTGGAATATAGCGGTCCTCGGATCCTCTATATCCCCGGCTCCAAAAGCCTAGGGGTTGACCTCAAGTCTCTCCTGACGTTCTCTGCCAAAGACTCCAGGTAGGGCCATTCTCCCCGGCTGTGGTGTAGAGGATGTTTTTCACATCTTGCCCTGTCCGGACTGGCCCAAGGGCTACTGCATGAACGATCTCCTGTTTAATTTGTTAAAAGGCTTGTCGTTGTTCAGGGCCCCATTTAAAATCATTCTTCTTTCGAGTCACTTCATAGAGAGGGCTTACAATCATACTGTAATTTGGAATATGCATTCTCCAGAAACCCACAACGCCCAAGAAAGCCTGTGTTTCCTTTTTGTTAGCTGGTGGAGCCATAGCTGTTATTTTGTTGACCACATCCATTGGAATGTGTCGACGTCCATCTTGCCATTTTACTCCTAAAAACTGGATCTCTTGTGCAGGCCCCTTGACTTTGCTTTGTTTTATTGCAAAACCAGCTTTCAAAAGGATTTGGATTATTTTTCTCCCCTTTTTCAAAAACTTCTGCTGCTGTGTTGCCCCATACGATGATGTCAACAATGTATTGCAGGTGCTCTGGAGCTCCACCCTTTTCTAGTACAGTCTGGATCAGTCCATGGCAAATGGTGGGGCTGTGTTTCCACCCCTGGGGCAGTCGATTCTAGGTATACTGGACCCCCCTCCAACTGAAAGCAAACTGTGGCCTGCATTCTGGTGCCAAAGGAATGGAGAAGAACGCATTGGCAATATCGATGGTGGCATACCACTTGGCTGCTTTTGACTCCAGTTCATATTGAAGTTCTAGCATGTCCGGCACGGCAGCGCTCATTGGTGGTGTAACCTCATTTAGGCCACGATAGTCCACTGTTAGTCTCCACTCTCCATTAGATTTTCTCACTGGCCATATGGGACTGTTAAAGGGCGAGCAGGACTTGCTGATCACTCCCTGGCTCTCCAGTCGACGAATCAGCTTGAGGATGGGGATTATGGAGTCTCGGTTGGTGCGATATTGCCACCGGTGCACTGTGGTGGTAGCAATTGGTACCTGTTGTTCTTCAACCTTTAGCTTTCCCACAATGGAAGGGTCCTTTGAAAGTCTGGGCAAGATGGACAGCTGTTTATTTGTCTCCACAGTGGCTATACCAAAACCCCACCGGTGCCCTTTTGGGTCTTTGAAATACCCACTCCTGAGGTAATCCATACCAAGAATGAATGCATGGAGCATCTGGGCCAGTCACTATGGGGTGCTTTTGCCACTCATTCCCAGTCAAATTTACTTCAGCCTCCAATACAGTCAGCTCTTGGGATCCTCCTGTCACTCCAGAAATACAAATGGGTTGTGCCCCTTTATAGCTTGATGGTATTAGGGTACACTGTGCACCAGTGTCTACTAGAGCTTTATACTTCTATGGGTCTGTGCCAGGCCATTTAATCCATACAGTCCAATAAACTCTGTCCCTCTCCTCCACCTGGCTGGAGGCAGGGCCCCTCTAGTCCTGTTTATAATATTTTTTATTCACTTTCTGTGAATATGAATCAGAAGTTCCTTCCATAGGATCAGAGGTGAGATCAGCCCTTCTACGCTGTCTGGGGAACTGTCCACTGGAGACTGGAGCAGCAAATTGCCTGGAAGATCTTCCCTTTGTGATTGTTTTACCTTGCAACTCACGTACATGTGCCTCTAGGGCCGAGGTAGGCTTTCCATCCCACTTCCTCATATCCTCTCCTTGGTCACGCAAGGTAAACCATAGGTCATCTCGTCACGTATACCGTCTCCCTTGAGCAGGAGGAGGATGAGGTCTTCTTCTAATAGCTGAGATATTAGTCTGTGCAGGTGGGGAGCAAGAATCTTTGAGTTTCTGACACACCTCATATTTTTTTCTAACAGTTTTTCAAACTGGCTTTCAGATTTTTCAGTCAGTCTTTCTACAGCTGAGATGCAGGCCCGCATTGGGGAAGAGAGATTGTCTTCATATTGTCGGAGCTGGTTAGCCACTGCACGTACTGGTGGCATCTCATCATTTTTCCAACTCATTGCTGCCAATGAGTTGGCATACGATGATGGTGCACTCTGTACAAATTTCCGCCACATGGGCCGGGTACATTCAATTTCATCTGGATCTACAGCTGTCCATGGGTCATTGGCGTAGTTCAGCCCCCACGGGGACCAGACTATGCAGTCTCTCTCTCACTCCCCCCACTCTCCGAGAGAATAGGAGGAGATTTGGCAAACAAAAGAAAACCAGAAAAAAACACATGGGTTGAGACTGAACAAAAAATAAATTTAACAGTAATGACAGAAGAAAACAAAACAGTGATGGAACACAAATACAGTACAATAGCTCACAACAGATCTCCACAGCCAGTCTCTTCCAAGTAGCAGGGAGACTCCCTTCAGCACCCTCCTCACTTATATACTGAGCATGATGCCACATGGGATGGAATAGCCCTTCGGCTAATTTGGGTAAATTAACCCCAGCTGTTAGCTAATTAGTTAACTATCCCAGCCATAGGGGCTACCAGCTCCAGTTCTCCACCCAGCTCAGGTAAATATTAACTCTATCCTAGCCAGAACCAGGACATTATCCACCCCTTATTCCATACCATCTACATCATGCCCAGATCCTACACTTTCCAATTAATCATCAACTTTTTCTTCCTTTTATCTACTTGTATGCATACACACAGATGTAACTCTCTTAGTCCATGGCCCTTCCCTTCAAAAGGTCTGTTGAGTTTATCCAGTCCATAACTTTGGGCCCCATCTGTCATAACAGTCTCTCAGCATAGGACAGATGACGCAGTGTTTCCTCAGGTGGTCTGTCTGGTACAAGTGATTTAGCAAGTTCATAGTCTGCAGACTGAAGATCTGTTGGTAGGTTCTAGTAGCAAGAGCCAGTTCTGGTTGCATCACTGCTGCAATTTTTCCTATTTTATCAAAGTTCGTTCTTTGTTGGTCTAGATGATTTTACTATAATACTTTTGACACAACCTAAGTCTCTCAGGGCGTGGAGCAGGAAGAAGCAAGGAGGGACACATAATAGCTAGATAATGACATACAGTACTGTATAGTAACCGACATCAAGCACTTCAAATTATTGGCTCTTTTTACCTAAAATTAGATCTCCTTGAGGTACACATCGGACACTCCCATCCTCCTGCATTACCCACCAAGTACACCCAGGTCCTTGAGCAAAAGCAATCCCATGCATGGGTTTGCCTTTGCCCAAGGGAGAAATGACCCAGACTGTCTTCCCCAGTAAATTCCTTACATGCACCACAGGGACTTTATCCCCTTCTACAGTATGTAGAAGTTCAGATTGGGTAGGGCCAGCTCGATTGGTGGATCCCTGAGTGTTGACTAGCCAAGTGGCTTTTGCTAAATATTTATCCCAATTTTTGAAGGTTCCACCACCCATTGCTTTCAGTGTAGTTTTCAGCAGCCCATTATACCTTTCAATTTTTCCAGAGGCTGGTGCATTTTAAGGGATGTGGTATACCCACTTGATGCCATGCTCTTTGGCCCAGGTGTCTATGAGGTTGTTTCAGAAGTGGGTACCATTGTCTGATTCAATTCTTTCTGGAGTGCCATGTCACCATAAGACTTGTTTCTCAAGGCCCAGGATGGTGTTTCAGGCAGTGGCATGGGGTAGAGGATATGTTTCCAGCCATCCAGTGGTTGCTTCCACCATTTTAAGTACATAGCGCTTGCCTTGGCGAGTTTGTGGGAGTGTGATGTAATCAATTTGCCAGGCCTCTCCATATTTATACTTCAGCCATCATCCTCCATACCACAGAGGCTTTAACCGCTTGGCTTGTTTGATTGCAGCACATATTTCACATTCAAGGATAACCTGTGCAATAGTGTCCATGGTTAAATCCACCCCTCGATCACAAGCCCATTTGTATGTTGCATCTCTTCCCTGATGGCCTGAGGTATCATGGGCCCACAGAGCTAAAAATAGTTCACCCTTATGCTGCCAGTGCAGATCCACCTGAGCCACTTCAATTTTAGCAGCTTGATCCACTTGCTGGTTGTTTTGATGTTCTTCAGTGGCCTGACTCTTGGGTCCATGGGCATCTACGTGACGTACTTTTACAACCAGATGCTCTAACCGGGCAGCAATATCTTGCCACAATGTGGCAGCCCAGATAGGTTTGCCCCTACGCTGCCAGTTGCTCTGCTTCCATTGCTTTAACCATCCCCACAGAGCATTTGCCACCATCCATGAGTTGGTGTAGAGATAGAGCACAGGCCATTTTTCCCGTTCAGCAATGTTTAAAGCCAGCTGGATGGCCTTCACCTCCGCAAACTGACTCGATTCACCTTGTCCTTCAGCAGCTTCTGCAACTCGTCGTGTAGGACTCCACACAGCAGCTTTCCACTTCCGATGTTTTCCTACAATACGACAGGACCCATCAGTAAATAGGGCATACTGCTTCTCATTTTCTGGGAGGTTGTTATATGGTGGGGCCTCTTCAGCACGCATCACCTCTTCCTCTGGTGGCTTTCCAAAATCTTTGCCTTCTGGCCAGTCTGTAATTACTTCTAATATGCCTGGGCGATTGGGGTTTCCTATTCGGGCCCGCTGTGTAAGCAGTGCAACCCACTTGCTCCATGTAGCATCCGTTGCATGATGCGCAGAGGGGACCCTTCCTTTGAACATCCAGCCCAGCACTGGCAGTCGGGGTGCCAGGAGGAGCTGTGCTTCAGTACCAATCACTTCTGAAGCAGCTCGAACTCCTTCGTATGCTGACAGGATTTCTTTTTCGGTTGGAGTATAGCAGGCCTCAGATCCTTTATATCCCTGGCTCCAAAACCCAAGGGGTCAACCACAGGTTTCCCCTGGCACTTTCTGCCAGAGACTCCAGGTAGGGCCATTCTCCCCAGCTGCGGTGTAGAGCACATTTCTTACCTCTTGCCCTGTCCGAACTGGCCCGAGAGACACCACATGAACAATTTCTTGTTTAATTTGTTCAAAAGCCTGCTGTTGTTCAGGGCCCCATTTGAAATCATTCTTCTTTCGGGTGACTTCATAGAGAGGGCTTACAATCATACTATAATTTGGAATATGCATCCTCCAGAAACCCACAACGCCCAGGAAAGCTTGTGTTTCCTTTTTGTCAGTTGGTGCAGCCATAGCTGTTATTTTGTTGACTATATCTCTTGGAATCTGACGACGCCCATCTTGCCATTTTATCCCCCGAAACTGTATCTCTCTTGCAGGTCCTTTCACCTTACATCATTTTATGGCAAACCCAGCTTTCAGGAGGATTTTAATTATTTTCTCCCCTTTTTGAAAAGCTTCTGCTGCTGTGTTGCCCCATACGATGATGTCATCAATGTACTGCAGGTGCTCTGGAGCACCACCCTTTTCCAGTGCAGTCTGGATCAGCCCATGGCAGATGGTGGGGCTGTGTTTCCACCCCTGGGGCAGTCGATTCCAAGTATACTGGACCCCCCTCCAAGTGAAAGCAAACTGTGGCCTGCATTCTGGTGCCAATGGGATTGAAAAAAAACCGCATTGGCAATATCAATGGTGGCATACCACTTGGCTGCCTTGGATTCTAGTTCATACTGAAGTTCTAACATGTCCGGCACAGCAGCACTCAGTGGTGGTGTTACCTCATTCAGGCCACAGTAGTCCACTGTTAACCTCCACTCTCCACTTGATTTTCTCACTGGCCATATGGGACTGTTAAAAGGTGAGCAGGACTTGCTGATCACTCCCTGGCTCTCCAGCTGATGAATCAGCTTATGGATGGGGATCAGGGAGTCTCGGTTGGTGCGATACTGCTGCCGGTGCACAGTTGTGGTAGCAATTGGCACCTGTTGTTCTTCAACCTTCAGCAACCCCACAATGGAAGGATCCTCTGACAGACCAGGCAAGGTGGACAACTGTATAATTTCCTCCATCTCTAAAGCACCTACACCAAAAGCTCACCGATACCCTTTTGGGTCCTTGAAATATCCCCTTCTGAGGTAATCTATACCAAGAATGCATGGAGCATCTGGGCCAGTCATTATGGGGTGCTTTTGCCACTCATTCCCTGTCAGGCTCACTTCAGCCTCCAATACAGACAGCTGTTGGGATCCTCCTGTCACTCCAGAAATACAAATGGGTTCTGCCCCATTATATCTTGATGGCATCAAGGTACCATCAAGGTACATTGTGCACCAGTATCCACTAGAGCTTTATACTCTTGTGGGTCTGACGTGCCAGGCCATTGGATCCACACAGTCCAATAAACTGTTATCCCTCTCCTCCACCTGGCTGGAGGCAGGGCCTCTCTAATCCTGGCCACAGTATTCATTGTTCATTTCTTTTAAGTATGCACAAGAGGTCCCTTCAAGAGGGTCAGAACTAAAGCTATTCCTTCTACTCTGCCTATTGGAGACTGTTGCAACAATTTTCCGGGGAGAACTTCTATTTGCAATGGTTTTTCCACGCAACTCACGTACCCGTGCCTCTAGGGCAAAGGTAGGCTTCCCATCCCACTCCCTCATGTCCTCTCCTTGGTCACGCACGTTAAAGCACAGGGTACCCCGCCACGTATACCATCTCTCTTGAGCAGGGAAACGTTTACTCCTAATAGCTGAAATATTGTCCCGTACCGGTGGGGAATGGGACATATCTGCTTTGAATTGCTGGAACTCCTGGGATAGTTTCTCCACAGCTGAGACACAGGCCCATAGGGAGAAAGACAGGCTTTCCTTGTACTGCCAGAGGCAGCCAGCCAGTTCATCCACTGTTTCTTCCTCTCCATCTTTCCAAGTCATAACTGCCAATGAGTTGGCATATAATGATGGTGCACTTCGAACAAACTTCCGCCACATTTGTCGTGTGCACCTGACTTCATCTGGATCCTTAGGTAACTGATCATTGTCCAGGTCATCATAAATGACCTCCAGCACAGCTAATTCCCTCAGGTACTGGATACCCTTCTCCATGGTAGCCCACTTGCCTGGATGACACATTATATCCTCCTTGAAAGGATACCTCTCCTTCACACCTGACAGGAGTCGCCTCCAGAGGCTGAGGGCTTGTGTCCGTTTTTCAACTGCTTTGTCAGTGCTTGCTTCTCTAGAAATGGATCCCAGTTGCCTAGCTTCTCTGCCCTCTAATTCCAAGCTATTGGCCCCATTATCCCAGCACCGCAGCAGCCAGCTGATAATGTGCTTCCCCAGGATAATGGCTGAAATCTTTTCCCATGTCTCGCAGCTTGCTCAGGGATAGAAATCGGGTGCTCACTGTCTCCTTTAGGAGTTCTTCCTCTGAGGAAGGGCCTGCCTGCCGAGTTCTTCCTGGGCATGAAGCAAATAAACCTTCCTCTTCTTCCTCCTGCTCCGTCCTAGAAGGGGCTTCTTCATCCCTCACTAAACGAGCTGACTTCCGCTTCCAAGTCTTCTTGTATACAGGGGCAACTGATACTAGCACGGGTTCACCCTCTGATTCAGCTGCAATGCCTGTTGCTGGAGTTTGAGTCCCTACATTGCAGGTCAGTTTGTTCTCCCTCATACCATGCCACGTATTACTATCTTGCCTTAGGGTAAATGTCAGGAGGAGATTCCCAAAAAGTGGGTTTGCAGCCCTAGACAAGACTTGGCACACATTCAAGATACATAACAACAACATCATAGTGGCTTGAATATCCCCCAGATCTTCAAAGTTCTCAAGAAGTGGTTTAACTACCCTGGAAGTGAAAGAATTCAGAAAGCTGTCCGCATAGGAATACCAATTTATCTCTAAGGCCATTGATATTACCATGTCATAGATAGATATGGCATAGTATAACAGAAGGATAATTCTCATCATTTTCCCTGAGGTGATAAACACCACCACTGGGAACACATAGTACATATAGGAGCGTAGACAATACAACAACATAACCAACCACTGCAACATCTTGACCAATAACTGACAACCAATACAACAAGCATGTATAAACAAATTTGTTTCAAGCAAAAAAAAGAAATCAGATCTGTTATTATCTCAATCCTTCGTGCCCCACATTGGGCGCCAAAATAACTGTCGTAGTTCAGCCCCAACAGGGACCAGACTACGCAGTCTCTCTCTCACTCCCCCCACTCTCCGAGAGAATAGGAGGAGATTTGACAAACAAGAGAAAACCAGAAGAAAAAAAAACCAAACACGTGGATTGAGATTGAACAAAAAGTAATTTTAACAGTAATGACAGAAGAAAACAAAACAGTGATGGAACACAAATACAGTATAATAGCTCACAACAGATCTCCACAGCCAGTCTCTTCCAAGTAACAGGGAGACTCCCTTCAGCACCCTCCTCACTTATATACTGAGCATGATGTCAGATGGGATGGAATAGCCCTTTGGCTAATTTGGGTAAATTAACCCCAGCTGTTAGCTAATTAGTTAACTATCCCAGCCATAGGGGATACCAGCTTCAGTTCTCCACCCAGCTCAGGTAAATATTAACTCTATCCTAGCCAGAACCAGGACAGTCATCCAGGTTATGATAAATCAGCTCCCAAACAGCTAATGCCCTCAGAAACTGGATACCTCTCTCCGTGGTGGTCCACTTGCTTGGGTGGCATACAATATCTTCCTTAAAGAAATACCTGTCCCTCACACCTGACAGGAGTCTCCTCCAGAGGCTGCAGGCTGCTGACTCTCTTCCAATTGCCCTGTCAATGGCCACTTCCCTAGACAGGGATCCCAGCTGCCTGGCTTCCCTGCCTTCTAATTCCAGGCTACTGGCCCCTCTGTTCCAGCATCGGAGCAACCAGGTGACAAGTTGCTGTCGTGGTTTTGTTGGTGAGGGGGGGCCTAAGGTGGTAGCTTCTGTAGGAAACTGCTAGAAGTCGCTCCCCTTTGTTCAGGGGACTTGGCCAGGCCTAGGGCGGACCCACTGCTGGCCAAGGCCGAGCCAACTGGTAGCAGAATGTCTCGTGATAACGCCTCTGCGATAACGTATTTAAGAATGGGAAAACAGAAAAAAAAGAGAGGAGAGAAGATGTGAAGAAGCTGAGCGGGGGCAGAGGTGCAGAGGGGGAGGCGCAGGCCTCATGGGCCTTGCAGGCCTCACCCTCTGGCCTCTCGCCAGGTGGCCGACTGGGCCCAACTTGGTCCGGCCTGGCTGCAAGAAGTGGAGAGGAGATGAGATATGATATGAATAAGATGTAAAAAAGATACTGAGAGACATCTACCAGCCTGTTGTGAGGAACGGCTGCAGACGCCAAGGTCAGTGAAGAAGGAGGGGGAGGAGTAATGTGGCTCCTGGCCAAGATTCCCCTGCAGCCTGTGGTAACGACCATGGTGGAGCAGGTTGTCCCCCTGCAGCCCATGGAGGTCCACGAAGGAGCAGAGATCCACTTGGAGCCCGTGAAGGACCCCACACCGGGGGAGGTGGAGGCCTGAAGGAGGCTGTGGCCCGTGGAGGGCCCGCTGGGACAGCTGTTCTGAAGGGACTGCACCCATGGAAGAGATGACCCACGCCGGAGCAGTTCCACGAAGGACTGTGGCGTAGGGGTGGGACCCCACAACGCAGCAGGGGAGGAATGTGAGGAGTTCTTCCCCCAACCATGAAGCAGCGGCGTGAAACAACATGTGATGAACTGACCACAACCCCCATTCCCTCTTTCCCCCTGTGCCGCTCGGGAGGGGAAGGTAGTAGAGATAATGTTAAGCTCGGGAAGAGGGAGGGGTGGGGGGAGGCTATCTTGTTCCCTGTCTCATTCTCCTGCTAATTTTAGAAAATAAATGAATAGTTTTCCCCAAGTCGAGTCTGTTTTGCCCGTGACGGTAACTTTAAGGATTTCTCCCTGTCCTTATCTCAAACCTCGAGCCGTTTTTCCTTATATTTTCTCTCCCTGTTTTTCTCGGAAGGTGGGAGGAGTGAGAGAGAGACTGCGTAGTCTGGTTCGATCGGGGCTGAACTACGACAGTTGCTCACCTTGATTACGGCTGAAATCTTTTCGCATATCTCGCAGCTCACTCAGGGATAGGGACCGGGTGACTACCTCCCCTTCTGTGTCTCCCTGATCATGTGATGGGCCTGGTTCATCATCATCTTTCACTATGCAAACTGATTTTTTGGTGTATTTCTTATGTACAGGGGCAACTGATACTGGTGTAGATGATTGGTTTTTCGGTTTCTCTTTGGTACTGCTTGCTGAGGTTTGAGTAGCCACAGTGTCTGGCATGGGGGCTGAAGCAATTGCAGTGCCCATAGCAGGGGCTGGGGTAGCTGCAGCGCCTGCCGTAGCGGCTAAAGTAGCTGCAGTATTTGTAGCAAGAGTTTGAGTAGCCACAGTGTCTGTTGTGGGGATTGGAGGAGCCATAATAGTTTTAAAAAACTGTTTAAACTTAATCAATATCTAGATCTGAGATAGCTGCAAGAGACTTGTCACCATGAACACGGTGGTAGGGGTATCAAAAGGGTATTCAAAATTCTCAAAAGCTGTTGAAATTAGCTTGGTGAGGTGGGGAAAGCTGTAAACAGATGTTCCCCCTGCGGCCTGGCTTCCCGGAACAAAACAACAGGTATAGTTCCAAACAACGCCCACAAGATGGCTCCCGAAATACCCGGGTGGAGCTGCCTCTGCCTCCTCGGTCTGCACACTGCCCGCCGCCATTGAGTACAGATATGAAAATGGTCCTGTTACCAGCAATCTCACTAAACAAATCAGTGCCGCATAGCAAAGCAGAACGATACCTTTGATCCAACACACATCATTGATAAAGCGTGCACAAACACCGACAAACAGAAAATACGGCAAGTAGGGTGCTATCCAATAAAGCTCTAAAAACAACTGCGAGAACAAATAAAACAACATTGTGCCCAGCGATGACCAAACCGGCTTAATGAACACTTGTAACAAATCTGTTTTCAACACACTGTGTTCAAACCTGTCCTTATCTCAACCCTTCAGGACTGACCGGGGCTTGAACCTTGGATCCTCAGACTAAGGTCTGATGATCTCACAACTGATCTAGTGAGGCCCCTTTGTGCCCCACGTTGGGCGCCAAAAAGACTGTGGTGGTTTAGCCCGGATCACCACACAGTTTCTTATTCACCCTCCCCCTACCCAGTGGGACGGGGGAGAGAAATTGGGAAGAAAGGAAAACTTGTGGGTTGAGATAAAAACAGTTTACTAAAAATACTAAAAACTACAAAGCTAACAGGATATAAGGATATTAATATCTACAAAATATACAAAATGAACAATGTACAATTTCTCACCACCCGATGTCCAAATGACTGACGCAGCCTGTCCTGAGCAGCGATCACAGGAACAACACGGAGCAGCAAGCAAAGGGGGGAGAGCAAGCTAGCAAGGTAGAGGGAACGATGCCAGCAAGCAAGAGAGAAGAAAAGGATGCCAAGGGTGCCCAAACGGATACCCAACAAGAATGACCGAACAGAAAAGGAATACCCCCTCCCATGGGCAACCCCCACTTATATACTGAGCATGACGTTTATGGCATGGAATACTCTCTTTGGCCAGTTTGGATCAATTATTCTGTCTGTCTTTTGCCCAGCTTCCCGCATCTGCACGGTCATAGAATCATAGAATAGTTAGAGTTGGAAGGGACCTTCAACGGTCATCTAGTCCAACCCCCCTGCAAGAAGCAGGGACATCCCTGACTAGATCAGGTTGCTCAGAGCCTCATCCAACCTGGCCTTGACGAGACTTTAACGAGACTTGGAAAGCCAGACAGTGTCCTTGGTCTCATTAACAACAACTTGTATCATCAGAATGTTTTTATCAACATTCTTCACACATGAAATCCAAAACACACCAGCTACTGAGAAGAAAATTAACTCCATCCCTGCTGAAACCAGGACATGAACGAAGGAGAAATAAATAGAACTGCAAAGGAACATCAAGAGAATAGTGGTGAAATGACCAGTAACGTTGATATCTACGGCAGGAGCAAAACTGTCGACGAATCAAAGAATCTGCAATCTGAGGAGCTAATTGTAAGCCAACTGCTCTACTGCCTTAGAAATGAAACTCAGAAGAGGGAAGAACTTGAGAAGGAGCTGCAGAATCACAAAGAGAGACTGTCAAAACTGGAGAAGAAAACCAGCAACTGCCTGAAGAGTGGGACACAAACTGAACAGCAAGCAGAGGAGAGTTCAGAGGCTGTTGGCAGTGAAGTAGAAACTCTGAGTTTGCAAGTTTGTGCTCTGTTTCAAGAGCTTCAGGAAGCCCATGAGAAGGTAAAAGAAGCAGAATTGATTCAGAAGCAGCTTCAAGAAAAGTGCCAAGTACTGGAAAGAAAAAGCTCAGCTGCTGCATCAGAACTGGAGGAGAAGCAGCAGCTAATATACACCATCAAGAAGCTGGAACTTCAGGTGGAGAGCATGCAGGCAGAGGTCAAGCTGGAACAAGCCAAGGCACATGAAGAAAAGGCAAGATATAGTAGCTTGCAGGACACAAATAGCAAACTCCTTCCTGAACTCACCAAGGCAATGAAAGCCATGGATGAAATGAAACTCAAAGAACTGCACAGAGCGGATAAAGTTGTGGTGGAACAACTGAATGCAAAGGTGGAGTTGGCAGAACAAGCGCATGTGGCAAAGCAGCTCCAGATAGATGAAATGAAGCAGATAATTGCTAATTATTTGTTATTGACTGTGCCTTTTGATTTGAAAAACATTTATTTTTTTCTATGATGCTTTCAATTTAATTACTTGGGAAACACACCCATCAGTTTACTCGGGAATACAGCATAAGACTTTTGGCTATGTACTTAATAGAACTATAGATCAGTGGTTTAAGAAATTTTTATGTTTTGTTTTGGAAATTTCAACTTTAGGCTAGAATGATTCAGCATAGAGGGGGGTGGGGGTGGGGAGAGGTTGTCTTGTTCCCTTTCTCTTTGTCCTGCTTTGGTTTTGGTAATAGATAGTTTTCCCCAGGTCGAGTCTGTTTTGCCTGTGACGGTGGCTTTAAGGATTTCTTGCCGCGGCCGCTGCCAGGCGCGCCCCCCACCCCCCCACCCCACCCTCCCCCGCATCCGGCGGGGCGGGGGCAGCTTACCCAAAAACTGCCATGGTTACAGATACTCCCGTCTGAGTTGACCAGTGGCCTTTAGCAAGAGAAAAACTGCAACATTTGAATGAGTGAGCTGACGAGCAATTACAACTTGGACATCTAAAGCCAACAGACAGTTCCTAGAATACACCTGTGTTTGTAATACAGACAAATCGGGTAAATGACAACTCTTACAGGATTTAAGGGCAGTAAATTCAGTAATTGAAGATATGGGACCTTTGCAACAGGGGTTACCATCTCCTTCAAGGTACGAACTTTGTATAAGTGAAAAGATGAATCCCTCAATATTGTCTCAGATTCTGCCTATGTGGTCAATGTAATACAATGCGCTGAATGGACAACGTTAAAGGAAATTAATAATCCTTTGTTGTATGACCAGTTTAAAAAAAAAATGTTGGAGCGAAAATAATAATCTGGAAACAGGTAATTGGGAAGGACCATTCCCTCTTATGACGTGGGGGAAAGGATATGCTTGTGTCTCTACAGGAGCAGTGAACAAGTGGATCCCTGCACGATGGGTACAACCAGCGCTCTAAGCTGCCTTGCGTTCATCGGAGTGCTAACAAGCTGTGTGGCAGCTCCATGGACATCAGTCACGGAAAGAACAAACGTGTGGATAAGTATCGCTGGTGCCACAGGGTGGGGCATCTTTCTGTATCATCTTCAAATAAGCCTTTCAGAACATGCTTGGTCAATCTGCCAGATCAGATAGCGGTAGGACGGCAACTCTGTGTAAAAGCAACAGCAGCCGCGAGTGCTGAGTGCTAAATTACAAAAGATGGAACTTTTGGGATCCCTAAAGATGGACTTCTGCCTATTTTCTTTAACTATTCAGGAGCTAATGTTTCTAGAGGGGTAATGATTGTAAATGCTTTAAGACCTATACATTGCAACGACACAGCATGGTGTAATCACGCGAGCACATATCAAAATCCAGACAGCATAAAAGACCTAAATGAAGTACACATAGCTTTGAATCTGATTGCCAAGATAATATAGAGTTTTGGAAACCAAGTGAAATTATTGCTGCTTCAGTCTTTGCACTTGATGTGGCAAGTGCCCAGGCATTAGCTACTCTAAATAAATTGGGCTGTTGGCTTGCTAAGCAAACGCATACAACTGCATTGGTACTATCAACGCTGTTAACTGATGTAGATTCTATACGCTACGCTACTTTACAAAACAGAACTGCTGTTAGCCTGCAGAGCACATATTTGACAGGCCTTGTTGCATGTGCTGGCCACACGTGCAGCAACGTCTGGTCTGTACTCTGCCACTGAATTTGCTGAGGGGATAAACAAAGGTGTCTCGGAGCCAGGGAGAGAGGATGGAGCCAGAGCACACTTTATTTACAACAGGGGACGCCCTGAAGGTGCTGCGCCTGCCTCCTTTCTCTGCTCTGACCCCGCTGATAATCACCCTCCTGCTCGGCAGTGTCTTTGGTGTAGTCGGGTTGGTAACAGAATAGATCAGTAGTAGATTTTTTATTATTAGCACAAAATCATGGTTGTCAGGATTTTGATGGGCTTTGCTGCATGAATCTGTCTGATTATTTAGAATCTATTCACAAAGTATTCAAAACTTGCAAAAAGGAGTACAAAAACTGCAACAAAGTGATGGTTTTGATATATTCAGAAATCTTTTTGGTGGATTGATATAAGCTTATTACAAATAGCTGTAGGATGCTTATTCATTCTTTTTATATATGTATTTTGATCTGTATTCCGTGTGTGTCTTAAAATGTGTGCAGAGTTTAATAGATAAAGTGTTGAAACAAGCCTCTTCTCATAAACAAAGAAGGAGGAGATGTGGATATTTCTTGAGCCAGTACGGTGTCAATGAAAGCAAACTGACCTTGGGAGAGGGATACAATCATGCTCACAGGAAGAAAGCCATGGAATGAGAAGGGAACTTTAAGATCCAAAACATTGTTAGCAGAATTTATGGCTTGTTTCAACAGAGGCTTGCAAAAAAGAAACCAGTCACTGGCCTTGTAGATAAGAAAGTTACTGGAGTTGGTATGTCTGTAATAGAAGAATGCCGTAGTAGAAAATTACTAGAAGGTAGTGAAACTTAGTTTTGCTTAGCAGTCATGAGTACGTATATCGTGTGATCAGTAACTTTATTGGCTAAGCTTGTGTGTGGCATAACTGGGTGGTTGCTGTCCTTGGCTAAAATCAGAATTGTGATACTAGGCATCATACTAGGTATAATCATTAACATTCCGTGCTTGGTCACCTGCCTACAAAAGTGACACAGCGAATACTACATCAGGGCGCGCACGCCATACGATGTCAGTTCCGACTGCCCATCTCACAGGCTCGGGCTGTAGTGGCAGCCTGTCCAGCATGTCAAGCAGCAAAGTCGAACCAGGTACTACCCAGGCATCAACCCCGGGGGTATGCTCCAAACCAGGTATGGCAAGTGGATATCACAGAGTACATGCCATTTGGCTGTCTCAAATACATTCATGTTGCGGTCGACACTTGCTCAAGAGCTCTCTTTGCGTGTCCATTCACGAGGTCCACAGCGCAGAAATCCATCCTACACCGGAACTGGGCTTTTGCCTGCCTAGGAGTACCTTGGGAGATAAAGACCAACAATGGGCCAAATTATTGATCATGGGTATTTCGCCACTTCCTGCAGACGTGGGGAGTCCGCCATACATTTGGCATTCCTCTGAACAGCACCGAGCAAGCGGTTGTAGAACGCACACACAAAACCCTGAAAGCACAGCTAATGTGCTTAAGAGAGGGGGGAGAGAGGGGTTCGCCAGATGTCTTAGTCGATAAAGCGCTTGTAGTACCGAATCATGTATACTTCGCTGACCCCCAATCTGTTTCCCCTATCCAGAACCATTTTTCCTCGTGTCAGCCGCTGTTTGGGGGCAAGGCACTCCCAAAGGTCTGGTACCACCTGCCAGAAAACCCATGTTGGCAAGGTCCCGCTGATTTGCTAACATGGGGATGAGGGTATGCTTGTATCTCCACAGGTGCGGGGACCTGATGGATCCTGGCCCGGTTGGTACAGCCGTGGCTGGAGGATCAGCAGGGTAACCGAGCGGCGTGGCGCTCTCCAGCTCACCCTAGTGGGATTGATCCTGATTGTGAGTCTTCCAATGTCAGTGATAATGACTAATTCCTGGGAGCGGTTCACGAACTGCGCCGACTCTACTCAGGTTTGCATAGCGCGTGGCCTGTTGGGCTCTTGGGAATGCCAACCGCACAGCCCTCGCCATATCTGAACTGGCGACTGCTTTAGCAGCACACGACGAAGGACTGACACAAATGAAGTTGGCATTAGATTATGCCCTTGCGAGGCCTGGCATCGGTTGCAGCGACCTAGAGGGAGTCCTAGGTCTCCAGGGTTCCTGCTGTTTGGACTTCAGCAAGAACACCTCCTCGGCCTTGGAGAAGACATGTGCGCATGCTGCCCAGTTGGTATTCAATGTCAAAGCCCTAAAAGGACTGGGGGTAGTTTCCAGACCTGTTCGGTTTACCTAGATGGCTAGGAAATATTGTGTCTACAGGTTTGACGATCCTAGCAGTTGCTTTGATAATGCTTTGTTTGTTTCTGTTATTGTTACGTTTCTTGCATGCTATGATTGAGGGGTCACTAGGCGACTATCCATGATCAACTATGTTATGGCGGCATCCGCCCCAGAGTACCAGCCATTAGACCAGGATGATTTAGCATAGAGGGGGGGAATTGTGGGGTAATGTTAGCAGGGCTGCATGTATGCAGGACGGGCGGTCCGTGGCGATTCACGCACTGGACGTGGATGGGCAGGGGCAGGTGGGCGCAGGGGCAGGTGTGTGGCGGGCACGGATAGATCCATGGGCGCAGGGGGCGGGTGCGTTCGCGTGCGTAGCGGGTGTACGGGTATTTAACCCTGTGTTGCGCAGCATTAAATTGAAGGCTTGGCTTGACGGTATTCATGTGATGCCCTGCTTTCCCTGGGGCGGGGCTCCGGTGCGTCCTGGGTTGGTTTGCTGGCAAGAGAGCTGGCAGGAATTGCCTTGCAAGATAACGGGAACTGGCTTGCAAGATATGGGAATCAGCTTGCAGGAAAACAGGAAGGCTCTAGTCCTATGGTTTGACTGATGTTCCATTGTTTAGGTGGTGGTTTGACGTTTAAACAATGTCGAGACAAACTTTCGACACAGTCTCTGACAGCTCCCTAGTGCATTATACAAGTTAGAGAAGAAGTACTTCACTAGGATACCCTCTGAAACTTCCTTTGTACAGTATTCATAGAGGGCAAGCCAGTACAGCATTTCACTTGCACTCCCTTCGTTTCCTCTACTTTAATAGCTACTATACAGTAAAAAACTTCAGTTTTAACAAGCTCCAGGTAAATTGTGAGAAGGGAGGAGGAAGGTGCCCCTGACCAGATAATTGCTGCTGTCTTTAGCTCTTTTAATTAAGAGGACTTCTGAAAGTGAGTTAAGCCCTAAATAAGGGTGACTATATGGACATTTAGTTATCTAACTAAAATTATGTATTTAACACAGGATGATGTGGGCAGCAGGAAGCGTAGCAGCCATGTCAAGTCATTCCCAGCAATCAGTGCTTTGGTTTCACAAAATGCAGAGTCTGATCAACAAGGCTAGCATTACATATTATATAGTTGCCAAGCCACTATCCATCATATTTGAGGAATCGTGGCTGTCTGGAGAGGTTCCCACTGACTGGAAAAGGGGCAATATAACCCCCATTTAAAAAAATTGAAACAAAGAAGACCCAGGGAACTATAGGTGTCCTGGTTCTGGCTAGGATAGAGTTAATATTCACCTAAGCTGGGAGGAGAACTAGAGCTGGTGGCCCCTATGGCTGGGGCACACAGCTGGGATAATTAACTAATTAGCTAACAGCTGGAGTAGGTTTACCCAAATTAGCCAAAGGGCTCTTCCATCCCATGTGACATCATGCTCAGTATATAAGTGAGGAGGGTGGTAACAGGAGGCTATCTTCTTCCTACTTGGGAGGAAGAGGGTATCAGGGTTTTGCTGTGAGTTATTATCTTATATTTGTTTTCAATCTCTATTTTGTTTTTTTTTTTTTCTTGTTGTTTCTCTTAAACTATTTTTTTTTTGTTTGTTTTATCTCAACCCGTGAGTCTTGCTACCTTTTCTTTACCAATTCTCCTCCCCATTCCACTGAAGGATGGAGGGAGGGAGTGAGTGAGAAACTGTATAGCTTGGTCCTGAGCAGGGCTAAACTGCAAAAGTTATTTTGCCACCTGATGTGGGGCATGAAGGGCTGGCTAACTACAGATCTGACTTCAGTGGCTTGAAACAAAACTTGTTATACATACTCATTGTATCAGTTTAGTTGCTGGTTATGATGTTGCAGTGGTTGGTCATGTTATTGTGTTATATGCGTTCTTATATGTAGTATAAGTTCTCAGTGGTGCTGTTTATCACCTCAGGGGAAGTGATGAGAATTATCATTTTGTTGTACTGTGCAATATCAATTTGTGATATAGTAACATCAATGGCCTTAAAGATAACTTGGTACCTGTATGTGGATGACTTCCCCAACACTTTCACCTCCAGGGTATTTACAACAGTTTTTGAGAACTTTGAATACCTGGGGGATATTCAAGCAAGTGTGTTATTGCTGTGTCTCCTGAATGTGTGCCAGGTCTTCTGGTTTTGTAACCTTAAACTCTTTAGGAATATCCTCCAGAGATCTGCCCTGAGGTGAGATAGTAATGTGTGGCATGGCATGTGGGAGAACATGGGCACGTATCTAGAGAAATTTTCACCTCCCGTGGTTTGACATTTTAGTCCTGAACAACTAAAGTGCCCTGATGAAGTGACAGAATATTTGAAGAAAAAAAATGTTGTGGCTACTCCAAAGAGGCACAACTTAGTGTGCTGTGCTGGACCCTGGCTAGGACCTACTAAACACTACTCAATACTATGCAGCATCCTCAAGGGAAAGAGAGGGGAAAACACTGACATGCACTATAGCTACTCAAACCCCAGCCACAGTAACTGCAGCTGAATCAGGGAATGAACCTGTGCTGGTATCAGTTGTCCCTGTATGCAAGAAAAAAAAACTTGGAAGTGGAAGTCAGCTTGTTTAGTAAGGAGTGAAGAAGCTTCTCCTAAGAGGGAGCAGGAGGAAGCAGCATACTGCCCTGTCAGCCAGGAGGCAGACTACTCTGAGGCAGGGCCATCATGAAGAGAGGAGGAGGAAGAATTAGGTGCTTAGGGCCAAGGAAGAACTTGGCAGGCGTGCTCCTCTTCATCATCAGAGGAAGAACTCATAAATGTGACAGTAATCACCTGGTCTCTATCACTGAGTGAGCTGTGAGAGATGCAGAAAGACTTCAGCTGTCATCTGGGTGAGCATGTTGTCAGCTGGCTGCTGTGGTGCTGGGATAATGGGGCCAGTAGCCTGGAGTTAGAGGGCAGAGAAGCATGTTCTTGCCTTTGGAGAGGGTTGGGGAGCATTCCTCACTACTCTAGTAGTGTGCTCATCCACCCTGTTTCTTCTGAATATACAGGTGTTATAGCTTTGGACACTACTCCCCAAGTTCATTAGTTTAAATTATGATTCACTAAGTCAGCCAATCTACTAGTGAAGATTGTCCTGCCTCTTCTAGATAGGTGGATCTCATGTCTCCCCAGTAGACTGTATTTAGAATCATAGAATAGTTAGAGATGGAAGGGACCTTCAAAGGTCATCTACTCCAACTCCCACCATGCAAGGAGCAGGGACATCTCCAACTAGATCAGGTTGTTCAGAGCCCCATCCAGCCTGGCCTTGAATGTTTCCAGGGATGGGGCATCCACCACCTCTCTGGGCAACCTGTTCCAGTGTTCCACCACCCTCACTGTAAAAAATTTCTTCCTTATATCAAGTCTGAATCTACTCTCTTCTAGTTTAAAACCATTACCCCTTCTCCTATCACAACAGGTCCTGCTAAAGAGTTTCCCCCATCTATCTTTTTCTCTCACCGGTCTGGTGAGGTCCCTGATGACTGGAAGAGAGGGAACATAACCCCCATTTTTAAAAAGGGTAGCAAGGAAGACCTGGGTAACTACAGGCCGGTCAGCCTCACCTCTGTGCCTGGCAAGGTCATGGAGCAGATTCTCCTGGAAACCATGCTAAGGCACATGGAGAGCAAGGAGGTGGTTGGTGACAGCCAACATGGCTTCACCAAGGGCAGATCGTGCTTGACCAATTTGGTGGCCTTCTATGATAGGGATTACAGCATCGGTGGACAAGGGATGAGCAACGGATATCATCTACCTGGACTTGTGCAAAGCTTTTGACACTGTCCCACACAACATCCTTCTCTCTAAACTAGAGAGACATGGGTTTGATGGATGGACCAGTCGGTGGATAAGGAGTTGGCTGGATGGCTGCACTCAGAGAGTGGTGGTCAATGGCTCAATGTCCAAGTGGAGACCGGTCACGAGTGGCGTCCCTCAGGGGTCCGTGCTGGGCCTGGCCCTGTTCAACATCTTTGTTGGCAACATGGACAGTGGGATAGAGTGCACCCTCAGCAAGTTTGCTGACGACACCAAGCTGTGTGGTGCTGTCGACACACTGGAGGGGAGGGATGCCATCCAGAGGGACCTTGCCAGGCTGGAGAGGTGGGCCCGTGCCAACCTCATGAAGTTCAACCAGGCCAAGTGCAAGGTCCTGCACCTGGGTCATGGCAATCCCAGGCACGAATACAGGCTGGGCGGAGAATGGATCGAGAGCAGCCCTGAGGAGAAGGACTTGGGTGTGCTGGTGGATGAGAAGCTTAACATGAGCAGGCAATGTGCCCTTGCATCCCAGAAGGCCGACTGCATCCTGGGTTGCATCAAGAGGAGTGTGGCCAGCAGGTGATTCTCCCCCTCTACTCTGCCCTGGTGAGACCCCACCTGGAGTACTGTGTCCAGTTCTGGAGCCCCCAACACAAGAAGGACATGGACCAGTTGGAGAAGATCCAGAGGAGGGCCACGAAGATGATCAGAGGGCTGGAGCACCTCTCCTAGGAGGACAGGCTGAGAGAGTTGGGGCTGTTCAGCCTGGAGAAGAGGAGGCTCCAGGGAGACCTGATAGCGGTCTTCCAGTACCTCAAGGGGGCCTATAAGAAAGATGGGGAGAGGCTGTTCTGTAGGGCCTGTTGCAATAGGACAAGGGGTAATGGTTTTAAAATAGAGGGGGGTAGATTTAGATTGGAAATTAGGAAAAATTTTTTTACACTGAGGGTTGTAGAGCACTGTTACAGGTTGCCCAGAGAGGTGGTGGATGCCCCATCCCTGGAAACTTTCAAGGCCAGGCTGGATGAGGCTCTGAGCATCCTGTTCTAGTTGGGGATGTCCCTGCTCCTTGCAGGGGGGTTGGACTAGGTGGCCTTTAAAGGTCCCTTCCAACCCAAACCATTCTAGGATTCTTATGTCAAAGAACATCCCATGATCATAGAAACCAAAGCCCTAGTGACAACACCAGCCATGAAACCAGGTGTTGATCTGCATGATGTGTGAACTTCTGCCTCCACTCTTATCTATGACTGGCAGGACAGAGAAGATTATTTGTGTGGGGTAACGTTAGAAGGGATGCACGTATGCTGGAGGGGCGGTCTGTGGCGACTCACGCACTGGACGTGGATGAATCCATGAGTGCAGGGGTCAGGTGCGTCCACGTACGCGGTAGGCACGGATAAGTCCATGAGTGTAGGGGTAGGTGCGTGGCGGGCATGGATGGGTCCATGGGTGCAGGGGGGCAGATGCGTTCGTGTGCGTAGCGGGTGTACGGGTATTTAACCCTGTATTGCGCAGCATTAAATTGAAGTCTTGGCTTGACGGTATCCGTGTGATGCCCTGTTTTCCCCGGAGCGGGGCTTCGGTGCGTGAGGGGTAGGTGAGCCGGCAAGAGAAGACGGCAATTTGGACACCTGTCCCATTCACTTGCATCCCCAGGGCTCTGAAGTTCTGCTTGATCTTGCCCAGGTTTTGCTTTACTGTGTCATTGGTGTCCATATGGAAAAGAGGTAGAGGATAGTAGTCTGTGCTTTTTACCAGTTATGGCAGTCTCTCTGTGACATCCCATATCTTGGCTTCTGGCAAGTAGCAAACTTCCTTCAACTGTACATCAGACCAGCAGATGGGTGCCTCAGCACCTCTCAGCAGGGAGTCACTCCCTAGTAGCACTCACCGCTTTCTTTTGTGGCTTTTAGTATATTCTGCTGGTGTGGTTTCTGCCTGTGAATCTTGCTCATTGGCTTTGTCTGCTGCCAAGACTTCATATCTGTTTCTGGTTAGTATATATGAGGAAGGGAAGTGAAGTGATATCCTGTTCCCACATGTCACTAGAGACCGTGGCATCTCCTTCTCACAAGTGCTGTCTGTTCACTGTTGAGGCTCTTTATCTTGTAGTCCTTGGAGGTCAATGCCATGGGGCTCTAGTATTTCTTCTTGCAAAGTCTCTACTCTTTCTTGTTCACTCTCCTTAACACAGTGTAGCCTGCTGACTTCCTCCTGCAGCTCCTCCACCTGCTGCCTGAGTGACTCCACCAGAGCACACCTTGCACAGGTGGAGCTTGCACCCTTCTCCACCAAGGAGTGTGGGGTACAGACTTTGCAGCCCTCCACCTGGACAGTAGCTTCCCCAATAGGAAGCTCTGTTTGGGTGGCTGCCTTCACTTGTCCCAAGCTAGCCTGGCTAGGTATCTGATTTCTGTCTGCTGCAGAGCACAGCCCTTGCCTGGTGTCTACCACCATGCTTCCAACAACCTCAAAGCACTGCCTAAATAAGCCCTTCTAATTCCCTAGAGACCTCAAGCTGCTGGGTAAGCTTGCACAGCCACTAGTTAGTTGAGGTGACTGTTGTGACTGCAGCCTAAACTCACAGGTGAGCAGAGCAGGCAGCAGCCCTGTAACTGGTAGAGTGAGCTGCCCTGCTGTTCCCAACAGAAGCTGCTCCCTGTTTGCACATCTTGTTCATGGCTCTCCAGGTCACTGGTACTTCCTAGGGGCCGGTTATATGCAGCTTTCCATGGCTTGAACTCTCTTGAACAGAGAGAAAGATGAAAAAAAAGAAGAGCGAGGAAGATGAGGCAAGAGAGAGGACAGCAAAGTATACAAGAATTGGGTCTCTGGTTCTTTGCTTTTTGCAAGTATTTTGGGAATGGAGTCATCTATGATGGTAAACTGTGCAGTGTCCCCCCTCCTCACAGGACATAGCAAATGTCTCTCAGCTATAACCCAAGAACATCTCTGCTGTCCTCCTTCAGCAGTTTTACTTCCTGCAATAAAATGAAGGGGGATGAAATAAAAATCCAGAACTAACTCTGGTTTCCATAATTTAAGTTACAACTACTCTTTATTGGGCCATAACTAGATTGTCTTTAAATATGAAACATTCCTCAAGAAGAAAGTTTCCTCTTGATTCCCACGAAAAGAATGGAACATGCACCGAAAGCCTTTGGTCATATAGAAAATGCCCATCAAAAACCGAAGTTCAGCGGTGTCATAAGGCAAAAAAAGGTTAAGGCAGGTGAAGCATTTTGGTCCAGAGTATGTACATACATTACATGTGTGTATCAAATATCAGTTAATTGCTTGGTTCAATAAGGTGAAAAATAATACATTTTATAAATGCATACCATTATTGCTAATAGACTACATATTATACTTAAACATTATTGTCAAACTTTTAAAAGATGCCATATCAGAACTGTTAGTCCTTCAATTAGCAACTCATTCATGGTGACAAACCACTCTAAAGGGGGAGAAATAAAAGTGCAACATATATAACTACAAAAACAAAAGACTTCTTGGACATCCCCCTTTAACTTTGCTTTCCATATTGTTTTGTTTATTTTTCTAAAAAAAAAAAAAATAAAAACCCACGCAAGTCCTAGTAAATGAGGTAGCAAAGCAAGCTACAAGGAGCAGAGAGGGGAAGAGTACATCATCCTTTTACAACTTGGTTATAGTCTCATTCTTTTAGTCAGACTGCTGGTTTACAAAAATCTACTGTTAGTCTGGACTTCAAAATGGAAATAAAAAAAGCCAAGAGCAGACTTAGGTTGATATTTAAATTAAAATTACAACTTTAATCACTATGAGCAAACTCATCTGGCCCTTTAATATATTTGCAATATCTACTGCAATTTAATATTTATTGATGATTAGAATATGTATGTACGCTTACTTAAAAAGGTATTAAATACCTACATCAACAAATTACATTGTTATTAACATTCATATATTACATAAGGAAATAGCTTGTGTGAAATGTTTCTTAAATGCATTCCTACTCCCCTCCCTCAAAGGATTCACTCATCCACAAAAACAAAACCACTCCCTTAGAAAAAGGATAGGAATACTGAAGGGAACCAACTAAGTTCATTACAGCACAGTGACCAATAAGGTTCAAGACAGAAACATATTAGAGTTGGCCAAAACGCACCCTCAACACATGGCTAGCCAATAACTCCCTCCAACTGAACCAATTAAACTCAGTTCATTTTTGGTTCAATGAAAGTAGACAAAAATATTTCATAAATACGCATATATATCAGTGGATAAGGAATTGGCTGGATGTCTGCACTCAGAGTTGTGGTCAACAGCTTGATGTCCAAGTGGAGACTGCTGATGAGTGGCATTCCTCAGGGGTCCGTGTTGGGCCCAGCCCTGTTCAACATTTTTGTTGGTGACATGGACAGTGGGATAGAGTGCACCCTCAGCAAGTTTGCTGACGACACCAAGCTGTGTGGTGCTGTCGACACACTGGAGGGGAGGGATGCCATCCAGAGGGACCTGGAAAGGCTGGAGAGGTGGGCCCGTGCCAACCTCATGAAGTTCAACCAGGCCAAGTGCAAGGTCCTGCACCTGGGTCATGGCAATCCCAGGCACAAATACAGGCTGGGCAGAGAATGGATTGAGAGCAGCCCTGAGAAGGACTTGGGAGTGATGGCGGATGAGAAGCTCAACATGAGCTGGCAATGAGCCCTTGCATCCCAGAAGGCCAACTGCATCCTAGGCTACATCAAGAGGAGCATGGTCAGCAGGTTGAGGGAGGTGATTCTGCCCCTCTGCTCTGCCCTGGTGAGACCCCACCTGGAGTCCTGTGTCCAGTTCTGGAGCCCCCAACATAAGAAGGACATGGACCAGTTGGAGAAGGTCCAGAGGAGGGCCATGCCGGCTCTCTTGCCAGCAAACCAACCCAGGACGCACCGGAGCCCCGCCCCGGGGAAAGCAGGGCATCACACGGATACCGTCAAGCTAAGCCTTCAATTTAATGCTGTGCAACACAGGGTTAAATACCCGTACACCCACTACGCACGCAAACGCACCCGCCCCCTGCGCCCATGGATCTATCCGTGTCCACCACGTACATGGACGCACCTGCCCCCTGCACTTGTGGACTCATCCACGTCCAGTGCGTGAATCGCCACGGACCGCCCCTCCTGCATACACGCAGCCCTGCTAATGTTACCCCACAGGCCACAAAGATGATCAGAGGGCTGGCGCACCTCTCCTATGAGGACAGGCTGAGAGAGTTGGGGCTGTTCAGCCTGGAGAAGAGGAGGCTCCAGGGAGACCTTATAGTTGTCTTCCAGTACCTCAAGGGGGCCTACAAGAAAGATGGAGAGAGGCTGTTCAGTAGGGCCTGTTGTGACAGGACTATGGGTAATGGTTTTAAAATAGAGGGAGGTAGATTTAGATCAGATATTAGAAAGAATTTTTTTACACTGAGGGTTGTAGAACATGGGAACAGGTTGCCCAGAGAGGTGGTGGATGCCCCATCCCTGGAAACGTTCAAGGCCAGGTTGGATGAGGCTCTGAGCAACCTGATCTAGTCAAAGATGTTCCTGTTCCTTGCAGGGGGTTGGACTAGATGACCCTTGAGGGTCCCTTCCAACCCTAACTGAGAGAAGGGGTTAAAGAAACTTTAATAGATATGGCATTTATTGATTATTGCTGTGCATACTAATACATATGATGCTTTATGCTTTATGCTTTACTAACTAGCTATTGTAAAAACTATCCGGGGGGGGGGAAGTCTTGCATTCCTCACAAGACAGTTCCTGATAAGAACCGAGGGGCCTTGCTTTGTGCTTTGAACTCTTTATCTGAAGCGAGAAGTCCTGCACCTCCTCACACGGACAGTTCCTGATAAGAACCAAGGGGCCTCCTTCAAGAACCAGCTAAAACCGACCCTGCGGGTTGGACAAGAACCAAAGCATAACCGAGTCTGTGCGAAAACAAAGGGTTACTAGCGGTGACGAAGAGGACCAGCTCATCTTCATCCCCACGACCCCCGACGACCACCACCAGGAAGCACTGCGCAAGCGCAGATGGGGGGAGTTTATGAAAATGACCCCTTGGGACTAATTTTACTACGAAGCGGGGATAGGTCATGCATATGTATAGGTGAATTACAAAACTTCATGTATATGTAACACCTGGTTGTATAAATTCAAAGCGAGTTGCCACGTCAGGCGCGCACGATTTTGGTGGGACTACCCCCCGTGCTGCCCAGTGCTGAATAAACATACCTACTTTACAATCTTACAGATTGTGGAGTCTGTTTTCTGCACGTCAGTTTGGCGAGCCAGCCAGGAGAATCTCTGCTTGGCTACGGGAGCAGCTGCGGAGCGGATGCTCCTAGGCGCGCCCCGAGCACTTTCCTCGGAGGAGCCTCTGCTGCCAGCCGCTCACCGCGGGAGCAGACAACAACCTCCTGAAGCCGTGGACCAAACGGTATGTTTTCAAACAGGACTGCTGATGAGACGCACGGAGACGTCCGGCGCACAGCGTAGTCCCTAGGAGGAAAGGTACCTTAGGAAGGGGGGTTTTGCTGACCAAAGGGTGGCCGCTAGCGATCTTGGGAGTAGATCGAGCAAACCCAAGGTTTCCCGGGGGGGGGGTTTGCTGACCAAAGGGTGGCCGCTAGCGATCTTGGGAGTAGATCGAGCAAACCCAAGGTTTCCTGGGGTGGGGGGGGGTTTGCTGACCAAAGGGTGGCCGCTAGCGATCTTGGGAGTAGATCGAGCAAACCCGAGGTAACCGCTGCATCCCATTTTTGGGAGCCAGGATGGACCTGCTGATGACCGGTATATGAGAAGCAGGAGAAGGGTAAGCGGGCCTCTTGTAATTTTAAAAGATACTTGCAGCTGCTAGAAGGTTGACAACTGGAGCGATGCTATGTTAAATCTCTTTAGGTATTGATTTTTGGTTATTGTAATAGGATATTGGCTGTTGGCTACTGATTTGGACTTGTTGAACCATGGCGTTTGTGTGAAGGATTTTGTGTGTGTGGGACCTTTTATGGTGTAAATGCCTGTGTTGTGAAAGCATGAGTGAATCCCGGGAATCTGAGCAAAGCTGTGACTGTGTGTATGGTGTGAGGTCTGTCCAGCCGCCCCTAGCTGCCCAGATTCTTCTGAGGTGGGCTAGAAAGCAAGGGGACTTTCCTCTCTCCGAAGTTTCTTGTATGACTGTGTGACCACTAGAGCGTGTGGATGTCCGTGAGAGTGTGGACACTGTGAGTACCTTTGTATGTCAGCACGAAGAGAGATTATATAGAAGTGTGAGAGACGATTTTCTATGTGAGTTGTATTGTTTGTGTGCGAAGATTGAATTGGATCCAAAGTGTGTGTTTGTAACCGCGGTAGTAGTTTATTGTGTTTTGTCACTGTAGATTCCTTTATTCCCTTGTAGTGGGACCCCGATGGTCCTGAATGGTGTCCTTCACACCACGATAACTCTTGTAAACCTATATTTGTTCTAGAGCGTAAGTGTTGTAGTGAAAAGTTGTGGGTAGGGTTTGGCTGGAATTTCAAGTGTCCTAAGTGTAAAATTTAGACTGGGATAGGGAAGAAAGGGCATTGGAAAAATTAGTTGCCCCAAGTGCAGAAATACCCCGACAGAAATGGAGACATCAGACTGACCAGAACCTGGGGCATCTACCCGAGCGGATCCACTGGTTAAAATTAAGCTGGGGTGGGGGGGGCAGGAAAAGGGAGTGAAATTTCTGGTTGATACGGGTGCTTCCTTTCGTGTACCCGTCAGTAATGATTCTGTAAATACAGCGGGAGCCGCTGGAGGAGGAGGCAGGGAAAGAGCCCGGAGCCGCTTGGCTCAGCAGCGCCGCAAAAAGCGCCGGGAGGCGGAGGAGGGGCTGCTGGCCTCGAGGGCAACCCCCCCACCCCGTCTGCCGCGCCTGGATGCGCAACTGCCCCACGGCGCCGCGCCCGCCCCGGGCGCCGGCTGCCCCACGGGGAAGGGGGAGGACGTCTACGAGCTGCGCCCCCTTCCCCCCCATCCCCTAAAAGAAAAAAAAACAAAACAAAAAACGAGATGATGATGTAACTATCAAAGAAGTAAAATTTTGAGTAGATACAGGGGCAACATACTCTGTTTTGAATCAAGCCTTGATGCCCCTGGGAAATGATTATGTCATGGTAAGAGGAGCGACTGGCCAAAGTGAAAAGGCATATTTTTGTAAGCCTCTAGAATACAAATTGGGAAAACAATGGGGCATCCACAAGTTTTTATATATGCCCAACTCCCCAAAAGCACTTTTGGGAAGAGATTTGTTGGAACAATTGGGAGCAAAGATTATATTTGAAAAAGGAGAAATTACTCTGGAGATAAAAGATCAGCAATATGTTCAGATATTGAGTCTAACCTTAACCAGTCTCCCCTCAGAAGGAAGAATTAATGAGGAAATCCTAAACCAAGTGTATCCAGGAGTATGGGCTACCGACGTACTTGAAAGAGTGAAAAATGCTCCACCGGTCAAAGTTAAAGTTAAGGAAGGCCGACAACTGGTAAGAATTAAACAATATCCCCTAAAGAAGGAAGATAGAGAAGGAACCCAGCCGGTGATAGAAAAATTTCTACAGTTAAAACTATTAAAGGAATGTGAGTCTGAATTCAATACCCCTATATTACCTGTTCAGAAACCCGATGGGTCATATAGGGTGGTCCAAGACTTATGGGCAGTGAATAAGATAACTGAAGACCTCTACCCAGTAGTGGCGAACCCATATACCCTACTGACTGTGTTGACACCTGAACTAATTTGGTTTACTGTTTTAGATTTGAAGGATGCTTTCTTTTGCCTCCCTCTTCACGAAGCCAGTCAAAAATTGTTTGCATTCGAATGGGAAAATCCTAAAAGTGGTCGGAAGACCCAGCTCACTTGGACGGTGTTGCCGCAAGGATTTAAGAATAGTCTTACCATTTTCGGCAATCAGCTTGCAAAAGACCTGGAATCCTGGGAAGCCCCATCTGAGAAAGAAAAATTGTTGCAGTATGTTGATGACATCCTGATTGCTACCAACACAGAGGAAGACTGTATGGCATGGACGGTGAGTCTGTTGAATTTCTTAGGACTCCAAGGATACCGGGTGTCCAAGAAAAAGGCAAGGTTGTGAACATTTATACAGACTCGAAATATGCCTTCGGAGTTGTGCACGCACATGGAGCAATTTGGAAAGAGAGAGGACTATTGACCTCTCAAGGGAAAAATATCAAATATGCAGAAGAGATTCTGAAGCTACTAGAAGCTGTCCAGCTCCCTGAGAAAGTGGCAATTATGCATATTAAGGCACACCAGAAAGTGAGCTCAGATTTGGAAAAAGGGAATGAGCTGGCGGACAGAGAGGCAAAACAAGTGGCCAAAACAAAGGTGAGAATAGAAGGGGCTCTAATTCCTGATAGGCAAATCTCTCTAGAAGGTAAGCCAGAATATACCAAGGAAGATCGGAAACTTATTACAGACTTAGAAGGTTCATATAATGAAGAAGGGTGGGCGTATACCCCACAGGAAAGACTAATTATTCCCTCCTGTTTACTGTGGCACTTGATACGGGAGGAACATAGGAAAAGGCATTGGGGAACAGAGGCTCTGTATAAACATTTGATAAGAGAAATTGTAGCCAGAAACTTATATACCACGGTGAGACAGGTGACTCAACAGTGTGATCGCTCCAGCTAGCAAGTTGGCTTTGTCGGGGGCCCAGCTGAAGTGTCTACATACCAATGCACACAGCATGGGGAATAAACAGGAAGAGCTGGAGATGCTTGCACATGAGCAGGGCTACGACCTCATTGGCATCACGGAGACGTGGTGGGATGACACATACGACTGGAGTGTCAACATGGAGGGGTATAGGCTTTTTAGAAAAGACAGGAAGGGGAGATGAGGAGGGGGTGTCGCTCTCTACATCAGCAACCGGCTGGAGTGCGTGGAGCTCTGCCTGGGGATGGAGGAGGAGCTGACAGAGAGCTTATGGGTCAAGATTAGAGGATGGGGACGGACAGGGGACGTTACGGTGGGGATCTGTTACAGGCCGCCTGGCCAGGAGGACAGAGCACATGAAGTGCTCTATAGGCAGATAGGAGCAGCCTCACGGTCACAGGCCCTGGTTCTCATGGGGGACTTGAACCACCCTGACATCTGTTGGAGAGACAACACGGCAGGGCACAGGCAGTCCAGGAGGTTCCTGGAATGCATGGATGACAACTTCCTCCTGCAGGCGATAGAGGAGCCGACAAGGAGGGGTGCCATGCTGGACCTTGTGCTCACCAACAGGGAGGGGCTGGTGGGGGATGTGAAACTAAAGGACAGCCTTGGCTGCAGCGACCATGACATGGTGGAGTTCAAGATCCACGGGGCAGCAAGGAAACTACATGGCAAGCTCTCTGCCCTAGACTTCAGGAAGGCGGACTTCGGCCTCTTCAGGGACCTGATGGGCCAAGTGCCATGGGAGGCGGCCCTGGAGGGAAGAGGGGCCCAGGAAAGTTGGTCTATATTCAAGGAGCACCTCCTCCAAGCTCAGCAGAGGTGCATCCCGATGAAAAACAAGTCGGGCAAAAAGGCCAGGAGGCCTGTGTGGATGAGCAAGGAGCTCCTGGACTAATTGAAAGTAAAGAAGGAAGCCTATAGAGGGTGGAAGTGGGGACAGGTAGCCTGGGAGGACTACAAAGAGGCTGCGCGAGTGGCCAGGGATAAGGTAAGGAAGGTCAAAGCCCTGGCAGAACTGAATCTGGCCAGGGATATAAAATGCAACAAGAAGAGCTTTTATAGGTGCGTAGGGGACAAAAGAAAGTCCAGGGAAAATGTAGGCCCCCTCCGAAAGGGAACTGGTGTCCTGGTTACCCAGGACATGGAGAAGGCTGAGGTTCTCAATGACTTTTTTGCCTCAGTCTTCACCGACAAGAGTTCCTGTCCCACCACCCAAGCTGTAGAAGGTGCAAGCAGGGACTGCGAGAATGAAGAACTGCCCATTGTACTCGAAGAGCAGGTTCGGGATTATCTGAGGAACCTAAAGGTGCACAAGTCCATGGGACCTGATGAGATCCATCCGCGGGTCCTGAGGGAACTGGCGGATGAAGTTGCCAAGCCACTGGCTATCGTATTTGAGAAGTCGTGGCGGTCTGGTGAGGTCCCTGATGACTGGAAGAGAGGGAACATAACCCCAATTTTTTAAAAGGGGAATAAGGAAGACCCAGGTAACTACAGGCCGGTCAGCCTCACCTATGTGCCTGGCAAGGTCATGGAGCAGATTCTCCTGGAAACCATGCTAAGGCACATGGAGAGCAAGGAGGTGGTTGGTGACAGCCAACAGGGCTTCACCAAGGGCAGATCGTGCTTGACCAATTTGGTGGCCTTCTATGACGGGGTGACGGCATCGGTGGACAAGGGACGAGCAACAGACATCATCTATCTGGACTTGTGCAAAGCTTTTGACACTGTCCCACATGACATCCTTCTCTCTAAACTAGAGAGACATGGGTTTGCTGGACGGACCACTCGGTGGATAAGGAATTGGCTGGATGGCCGCACTCAGAGCGTGGTGGTCAACGGCTCAATGTCCATGTGGAGACCGGTCACGAGTGGCGTCCCTCAGGGGTCCGTGCTGGGCCCGGCCCTGTTCAACATCTTTGTTGGCGACATGGACAGTGGGATAGAGTGCACCCTCAGCAAGTTCGCCGACGACACCAAGTTGTGTGGTGCCGTCAACACGCTGGAAGGGAGGGATGCCATCCAGAGGGACCTTGACAGGCTGGAGAGGTGGGCCCGTGCCAACCTCATGAAGTTCAACCAGGCCAAGTGCAAGGTCCTGCACCTGGGTCATGGCAATCCCAGGCACAAATACAGGCTGGGTGGGGAATGGCTTGAGAGCAGCCCTGAGGAGAAGGACTTGGGAGTGCTGGTGGATGAGAAGCTTAACATGAGCAGGCAATGCGCCCTTGCAGCCCAGAAGGCCAACCGCATCCTGGGCTGCATCAAGAGGAGTGTGGCCAGCAGGTTGAGGGAGGTGATTCTCCCCCTCTACTCTGCCCTGGTGAGACCCCACCTGGAGTATTGTGTCCAGTTCTGGAGCCCCCAACACAAGAAGGATATGGACCAGTTGGAGAAGGTCCAGAGGAGGGCCATGAAGATGATAAAAGGGCTGGAGCACCTCTCTTATGAGGCCAGGCTGAGAGAGTTGGGGCTGTTCAGCCTGGAGAAGAGGAGGCTCCGGGGAGACCTGATAGCGGTCTTCCAGTGCCTCAAGGGGGCCTACAGGAAAGATGGGGAGAGGCTGTTTAGTAGGGCCTGTTGCAATAGGACGAGAGGTAATGGTTTTAAAATAGAGGGGGGTAGATTTAGATTAGATATGAGGAAAAAATTTTTTACGATGCGAGTTATAGAACACTGGAACAGGTTGCCCAGAAAGGTGGTGGAGGCCCATCTCTGGAAACGTTCAAGGCCAGGCTGGATGAGGCTCTGAGCAACCTGATCTAGTCAGGGACGTCCCTGCTCCTTGCAGGGGAGTTGGACTAGATGACCTTTGAAGGTCCCTTCCAACCCTAACCATTCTATGATTCTATCTTTGCCTCCAGACTAATCCTAAAAATACTCCCAAACCAGAAATGGGCCAGATTGGAAAAGGCAATGGGCCTGGACAACAATGGCAGGTTGATTTTACAGAACTTCCAAGAAAAGGGGGGTATTGATATTTACTGGTACTAACTGATGCCTTTTCAGGTTGGCCAGAAGCATTTCCGACCAGAACAGCTAAGGCTCGGGAGGTAACTAAAGTATTGGTACAAGAGATAATACCACGCTTTGGGGTTCCAGCAACCATATTTTCTGACAGAGGACCACATTTTGTCTCAAAAATGGTACAACAAATTAGCCACCATTTGGGAATAGATTGGCAACTTCATACCCCATATTGCCCCCAATCGAGTGGTCAAGTGGAAAAATGAACCACTTAATCAAACAGCAAATTGTGAAATTGGGACAAGAAGCAAACCTGACATGGCCTCAGTCTCTCCCTTTAGCCCTTTTGCGTATACGAACAAGACCAAGGGCGAGAGAAGGACTGAGTCCCTTTGAAATTTTGTATGGGCGACCCTATGAGATACAAAAGGGGATATCTATGCAAATTGGGGATGAAATTATGACTTCCTACATGGTGGCATTGGGCCAACAGATTAATAAAATCAGAAAGCATGTGATTGGGACCCGAGGAAGAGGTCTAGATGAACGTGTGCATGATATACAACCTGGAGATTATGTATATGCAAAGTCTCTTACAGAGAAAACCCTGGAACCACAGTGAGAAGGACCGTACCAGGTACTCCTCACCTCCTTTACAGCAATCAAGATCAAGGAGCAAAATGCGTGGATCCATGAGATAACCAGAGAAGACACCACCTGGGGGTTTTCTGACTTATGGGAGAAACTAACCTCTTGGTTGCCAAACTTAGCATGGTTAAAGCAATTATTTATCGCAGCAATCATAATCATAGTTCTGATCATAATTCTTTGCATGGTGATTCGATGTGGCTTCTGGTGTTTCGAAAGCACGGGAAATTCCTATAGTAATTGGAAGAAAAACTAATTACGACAGAGACTTGAGTCTAATCAATACTTTGAGAAAGTGCTAAATAAATAAATGTTATGCCAGAGTTAGGTATAGTAAAGGAATTTACTAATTCTCTAGAAAAGGGGGGACTGAGAGAAGGGGTTAAAGAAACTTTAATAGATATGGCATTTATTGATTATTGCTGTGCATACTAATACATATGATGCTTTATGCTTTATGCTTTACTAACTAGCTATTGTAAAACCTATCCGGGGGGGGGGAAGTCTTGCATTCCTCACAAGACAGTTCCTGATAAGAACCGAGGGGCCTTGCTTTGTGCTTTGAACTCTTTATCTGAAGCGAGAAGTCCTTCTGTTGCCCAGAAAGGTGGTGGAGGCCCCATCTCTGGAAGCGTTCAAGGCCAGGCTGGATGAGGCTCTGAGCAACCTGATCTAGTCAGGGATGTCCCTGCTCCTTGCAGGGGAGTTGGACTAGATGACCCTTGAGGGTCCCTTCCAACCCTAACCATTCTATGATATGTATGTGTATGCAAGACTCCATCATTAATTTAGGGGTTTGGGTTTTTTTTGCAAGGCCTAATTACCTACCCATTCATTTTGCTCTGAGCAGCTACAAGAGGTAGGCATAAGGCATTTAAGAGGCCCTCCTTCTCCCTGGATCCTGTTACTAGTTTAGGCTTTTGTGATATTACAGACATCAGTTGTACTTTTACTTTGATTTTACTAGGTCTAGCCTCATGCAGTCCAGTTGGACCAAGGGCCATTTGATTCCAGGTTTGACTAGGCTAACATACCATATAGTAAGCAGCTGTTCCTATCCTGGATGATACTGTCTTTTTAGAGTTTACTGCAGAGAACTCAAAGACAATGGATTCTCTTAATTTCATTGTCTACAGATGTTCTGGTTTTATTTAGTGTGTGTGGGGGGGGGCTACGATGGTAGCTTCTGTAAGAAACTGCTAGAAGTTGCTCCCCTTTGTTCAGTGGACTCGGCCGGGCCTAGGGCAGACCCACTGCTGGCCGAGGCCGAGCCAATTGGTAGCAGAATGTTCCCTAATAACGCCTCCACAATAACATATTTAAGAAGGGGAAAACAGAAAAAAAGAAGGAGATGATGTGAAGAAGCTGAGTGGGGGCAGAGAGGGGGAGGTGTGAGCCTTGTGGGCCTTGCAGGCCTCACCCTCTGGCCTCCTGCCAGGCGGCTGTCTGGGCCCGACTTGGCCCGGCTCGGCTGCAAGAAGTGGAGAGGAGATGAGATGTGAAGAGAACCTGAGAGGCATCTGCCTGCCAATTGTGAAGAATTTTTCTTGTGAGAGGAACGGCTGCAGACGCCAAGGTCAGTGAAGAAGGAGGGGGAGGAGTAATGCTGCTCAGGTTGTCCCCCTGCAGCCCATGGAGGTCCATGGAGGAGCAGAGATCCATCTGCAGCCTGTGGAGGACCCAATATCAGGGCAGGTGGATGCCTGAAGGAGGCTGTGGCCTGTGGAGGGCCCACACTGGGGCAGCTGTTTTGGAGGGACTGCACCCCGTGGAAGAGGTGACCCATGTCGGAGCATTTTCATGAAGGACTGTGGCCTGTGGGTGGGACCCTACAATGGAGCAGGGGAGGAATGTGAGTTCTTCCCCCGACGAGGAAGCAGCGGTGTAAAATAACATGTGATGAACTGACCATAACCCCCATTCCCTCTTCCCCTCTGTGCCGCTCTGGGGGGGAAGGTAGTAGAGATAATGTTAAGCCCGGGAAGAGGGAGGGGTGGGGGGAGGTTATCTTGTTCCCTGTCTCATTATAGTTTTAGAAATAAATGAATAGTTTTCCCCAAGTCGAGTCTGTTTTGCCCGTAACGGTAACTTTAAGGATTTTCTCCCTGTCCTTATCTCAAACCTCGAGCCTTTTCCTTATATCATCTCCCCCTACTCTCTCAGAGGGTGGGGGAGTGAGAGAGAGACTGCATAGTCTGGCCCTGACTGAGGCTAAACTATGACAACAGAACACCAAGGTACTACTTGGCCAAGATTAGATATATTTTTCAGATGCAAGAGCCATACAAAAAACTAATGAAGGAAGATTTTTTTTCTTCCAGAAGTGTTGATATCAAACAATTTTAGATACTTTTTCTTCTTCTCTGTGAAGATTTTCACTTTCACAGTCACAAAACTGTGGCTATACATCAAGGATTTCTTCAGAGTAATCGGTAGCATCCTGTTCTCCAGCTAATAGTGGGGTCCTCTAAGGCAGATAGAAAAATATATATTATCATTGATTCTCTGATGAACCAAGCTACTGCAAAATTGAGTTTTGAGAACCATAAAGCATCACCCTGGAAATATACAAACACTTTATTTTAAGTTTAATGCTTATTTTAATGCAACTTTAAATATTCATTATACGCATACATCAACTCTAAAGCTAATTATATGGATTTTACATTATCAAGACATTTCTTTTAATAAGTCAGAAAAAATTTCCTGATTAAAATATGATCCTGCACGTTATAACAGGAATACAGCAAAATGACTTGAACGATTTGAAACGTCACTTTTATGTAGAGTGAAAGGCAAAACACCTCAGTGTAGTACAAGTGTATTTCATTTCAGTTTTAAAAAGCTTCCAAGCAAACAAAACTGCCATCAGGTAGGCACTAGGATTTTTGCCACAACCCCCAAAAAGCACCATCTGGATAAGAAAGCCAGACGAGTTAAATTATAAATATAAAAAATAGACTTTGGGCCTATTCCACAGGAGAAAAGGGGACTAGGAGCAAAACAGCTCATACACTCCACACATTTTCTATTCAAGAGGAAAATTCACTCCAAATGCACAGCTGAAACTGAAGATAAGAGACAGAACGCTGTTTTTAGTACCACAGTATTATTCCATGCATATGTTGCACTAAATACTAGACAAGAATAACAAGAGCTGCTGATTTGAAGTTACATTAGCCTGAGAGAGTCGTGTGCTATCAAACAAGGAACAGTTGACTTCTTAATAATTACCTAAAAAGCCCAACAACTATCAAAAGTACATTTTCAAGATGACCAGACCTATTGAATAAGTTTCAATTCACTATGGACAAAATTTGGGTGGAATGGGATCAGATCACAGAGGAGGAATAGTTTGAAGAACTCCTACTGTGTCAGAACAGGAAAATATCTAAATACTTTTCTTTTATTTGTATTATTTCTCCATATACACTACTTTGCTGAAATTCCTTTTTTTTCCTTTGTTTTTTTGCAGCGATAGGAAGATTTAGAAAGAGACTCTTATGCACTTCTATTATTTACTTTTATTATTCAGTATTAAAATGGTGTTGAAATATGTACTGAAGTAAATAAACAGAGATTGTTGGTGCGTAGTTGTTTAGAGCATGGTCCAGTTGTTAGAGCAAAGTCTCAGTTCATGGTCTCAGACCCTACTGCAAGCTAGACAGAGAGCCAACTATTCTTACTGTTTCCGTTCTTTTATACCCATAGTTCCTCTAACCACCACCAGGTGTCCCTTATCTTTGTCCCACCACCAGCTGTCCTCGATTTTGCTTCTCTTAGAAAGTCCCTTATTTTTCAATCCCAGGGCTTCTGATATTCATTGCCCCCAACAATTCCCCCTTCTTGTTTTCACAGTACAGAGATATCATAGAATACAAGGGAGAATACATGCCATGACCAATAACAGTTCTTTCCAAGAGTAACATAATACAACCATAACAATTCCAGTCATGCAGCAAAACCCATCAAAATCCTAACAACCATAACTTTGTGTTAATAATACTAGACATTGCTGCACGCGTGGCCAGCGCATGCAACAAGGCCTGTCAAGTATGTGCTCACCGGCTAACAGCGGTCCTGTTTCGTGAAGTAGAGGCCCATTGGAGTATTGCTGGATTTTGATATGTTGGTGCTCGCATGATTACACCACACTGTATCATTGCAATGTATATATGTTACAATCATTACTCCTCTGGTAACATTAGCTCCTGATTAGTTAAAAAAATAGATCTTCCTTCCATAACTGATGTCCATGGAGCTGCCATACAGCTTGTTAACACTCTGATGAACGCAAGGCAGCTTGGAGCGCTGGTCGTACCCATCGTGCAGGGATCCACTTGTTCACTGCTCCTGTAGAGACACAAGCATATCCTTTCCCCCACGTCATAAGAGGGAATGGTCCTTCCCAATTACCTGTTTCCAGATTCTTAACCATCACCGGAGCTTGCCCTCGGATGGCCTCATGTACAGTAGATGATCCAAAATGTTTCTGTATTGGGGAAGAATTGTCACTCCAACGATTTAGAAAATTAAGCACATGCATTGCTTTTGCTAACTTTTCATTTGCAGATTTCCCTTCCATTCCCCCTTCTTGTTTTAACAACATATTTTTAAGTGTGCCGTGGGCACATTCAATGATGGCCTGTCCAGTGGGGTTATAGAATCATAGAATCATAGAATAGTTAGAGTTGGAAGGGACCTTCAACGGTCATCTAGTCCAACCCCCCTGCAAGAAGCAGGGACATCCCTGACTAGGTCAGGTTGCTCAGAGCCTCATCCAGCCTGGCCTTGAACGATTCCAGGGATGGGGCATCCACCACCTCTCTGGGCAACCTGTTCCAGTGCTCTACAACTCTCATTGTAAAAAAATTTTTCTAATATCTAATCTAAACCTACCTCCTTCTAATTTAAACCCATTACCCCTTGTTCTATCACAACAGGCCCTACTGAACAGCTTCTCCCCATCTTTCCTGTAGGCCCCCTTGAGGTATTGGAAGACCGCTATCAGGTCTCCCCGGAGCCTCCTCTTCTCCAGGCTGAACAGCCCCAACTCTCTCAGCCTGTCCTCATAGGAGAGGTGCTCCAGCCCTCTGATCATCTTGTGGCCCTCCTCTGGACCCTTTCCAACTGGTCCATGTCCTTCTTATGTTGGGGGCTCCAGAACTGGACACAGGACTCCAGGTGGGGTCTCTGCAGGGCAGAGTAGAGGGGCAGAATCACCTCCCTCGACCTGCTGGCCACGCTCCTCTTGATGCAGCCCAGGATGTGGTTGGCCTTCTGGGCCGCAAGGGCGCATTGCCCACTCATGTTGAACCTCTCGTCTACCAACACTCCCAGGTCTTTCTCCTCAGGGCTGCTCTCGATCCAATCCCCGCCCAGCCTGTATTTGTGCTTGGGATTGCCATGACCCAGATGCAGGACCTTGCACTTGGCCTGGTTGAACTTCATGAGGTTGGCACGGGCCCACCTCTCCAGCCTGTCCAGGTCCCTCTGGATGGCATCCCTCCCTTCCAGCGAGTCGACGGCACCACACAGCTTGGTGTCATCGGCGAACTTGCTGAGGGTGCACTCTATCCCACTGTCCATGTCGCCGACAAAGATGTTGAACAAAGATGTTGTTATGTGGGATACCAATAACATGCTCGATGCCCCAAAGAGCAAGGAAGGTTTGGACTGCACGAGAAGCATACGCTGGCCCGTTATCTGTTTTAATACGCATGGGAACCCCCATGAAAGCAAACGCTGACATCCACTGTTGGCAAACATCTCGAGCACGTTCTCCTGTACGAGCAGAGGCAAACAATAGGCTGGAATGGGTATCAATAGTTACATGTACATATTTGTGTCGGCCCAATGATGGGACATGAGTTATATCAGATTGCCATAATTCTTGAGAGCACAAACCACGCAGATTAACCCCATATAAAGGTGGCATAATTGTGTTCTGGCAACTGCTACAGGAATGCACAATTGCCCGAGCTTGTTCCCGTGTCAGCTTAAATTGTCGTTGAAGGGCCGCAGAGTTTTGGTGATAAAACTCATGGGACACCTTGGCCTGCATGAGTGTGTTTGGAACAAGGGCCACATTAGTGAGAGCATCTGCTCTCGTGTTACCTTCTGTGACAGGTCCTGGAAGCGAAGTGTGAGCTCTCAGATGTACAATAAAGTAAGGATTATCCCGCACTTGTAATACCAATAATAGCTGTTGAAACTTGTTGGATATCTGGAGAATCAGGGACACTTAGTGAACAATCCAGACCGAATGGAAAATTCGTCAACTCCTTCACCTGTGCCACATCAAGACCTGCCAGCGTCCAACCTATTCGTTCCAAACGGAGCATCGGGTGAGATCAGTCTTTTTGCACCTTTGCAAGGGATGCCGGCGGGAGGGGCCGGGGATCCGAATCCGACAGCGCGGTGAAAAGGGGTGATTCGAGATGTCGTGATAGAAGGACAGCCTTTTCCCATGGCATTTCCAGTTGTGACCAATAATACTGGGAAAAGTGTATGGAAAGCATTAGACTGGAAAATATTGAAGGAAGCTAAAAGTGCAGTTACTCAGTATGGGCTGAAATCATCATATGCTCAATCTGTGTTGCAGCATATTTTTTTGTCACAGTTGTTAACTCCTTATGATATTAGAATGATTGTCCAGATGCTTTTGCTACCGTCGCAGCAGCTGCAGTTCTTTCAGTACTGGCAGGCTGCTTGTGATAGGGCAGCTGCATCGCCTCGACAACAGCGTGATCCATTATTCGGGGTGCAAACTCAAATGCTGATGGGAGCGGGACCCTACACACGATCTGAATAGCAAGCGCAATTTGCTACCGAAGTGTTACAACTGGGCCAAGATTTGGCTTATAGAGCGCTTGCTAGGGTGCACGATGAAAAGTCTGGACCTGCCTTTACGTCAGTAAGGCAAGGTCCCACAGAACCATATGGGAAATTTACTGATCGGTTGCACACTGCAATTATGGCTCACCCTGATCTGGATGATGACATGAAAGCAAAGTTCTTAGATATGCTTGCCTTTAATAATGCTAATGAAAAAACTAAGAGAGCCCTTAGTGTGCTGCCAAAAGGATCTAGTACAGGGCAACTGCTGGAAGCTGCCGAGCGAATGTTAGAACAAGAAAAGGCTACAGTCATGGCTGCTGCTGTAGGTGCAGCAGTTAAACCGTTGATATCAATAAAGCGGCACGTGATTAACTGTCTGTAACCCCCATTCCCTCTTCCCGCCCCCCCACCCCCCATCCCTGTCCCGCTCAGGGGGCAGGGGAGGGAGGTGGAGATGGTGTTAAGCCTGGGAAGAGGGAGGGGTGGGGGGAGGTTGTCTTGTTCCCTTTTTCCTTATCCTGCTTTGGTTTTAGTGATGGTCTGTTTTGCCTGTAGCGGTGGCTTTAAGGATCCCTCCCTATTTTTGTCTTAAACCTCGGGTTTTAGTTTTCTTTCCTCTTATATGCCCGGGGCCACGGCCGCCGCCAGGCGCCCCCACCCCCCCGCCCCTGACATGGTTAACAGATACTCCTGTCTGAGTCGAGCTTTGTATAAGTGGAAGGACCGTTCCCTCTTATAACTTGGGGGAAGGGATACGCTTATGTCTTTACAGGAGCAGTAAACAAGTGGATCCCTGTCTGTATCATCTGCGGGTATTTCAGAACATGTTTGGTTGACCTGCCAGATACCGGTAGGACGGCAACTCTGTGTAAAACAGCAGCAGCCACGAGTGCTGAGTGCTAAAACTACAAAAGATGGAACTTTTTGGGATCAGTAAAGATGGACTTCTGTCTATTTTTTTTTAACTATTCAAGAGCTAATGTTTCTAGAGGGGTAATGATTGTAAATGCTTTAAGATATATACATTGCAACGACACAGCATGGTGTAATCATGCGAGCACATATCAAAATCCAGACAGCATAAAAGACCTAAATGAAGCATACATAGCATTGAATCTGATTGCCAAGATAATATAGAGTTTTGGAAACCAGGTGAAATTATTGCTGCTTCAGTCTTTACACCTGGTGTGGCAAGTGCCCAGGTGTTAGCTATGCTAAATAAATTGGACTGTTGCCTTGCTAAGCAAATAAATACAACTGCATCGGCACTATCGATGCTGTTAATTGATGTAGATTCTATATACTATGCTACTTTACAAAACAGAACCGCTGTTAGCCTGCAGAGCACATATTTGACAGGCCTTGTTGTATGCGCTGGCCACGCATGCAGCAACACCTGGTCAGTACTCTTTCACTGAATCTGCTGAGGGTATAAAGAGAGGTGGCTTGGAGTGGAGGGGAGAGGATGGACCCAGAGCACACTTTATTTACAACAGGGGATGCTCTGAAGGTGCTGCGCCTGCCTCATTTCTCTGCTCTGACCCGGCTGATAATCATCCTCTTGCTCAGCGGTGTCTTTCGCATAGTTGGGTTAGTAACAGAATAGATCAGCAATAGATTTTTTTATTATTAGCACAAAGTCATGATTGTCAGGATTTTGATGGGCTTTGCTGCATGAATCTGTCTGATCATTCGGAATCTATTCACAAAAGTATTCAAAACTTGCAAAAAGGAGTACAGACACTGCAACCAAGTGATGGTTTTGATATATTCAGAAATCTTTTGGTGACTTGATATAAGCTTGTTACTAATAGCTGTAGGATGCTTATTCATTCCTTTTATATATGTATTTTGATCTATATTCTGTGTCTTAAAATGTGTGCAGACTTTAATAGATAAAGTGTTGAAACAAGCCTCTTCTCATAAACAAAGAAGGGGGAGATGTGGTATTTCGCTGAGCCAGTATGGTATCAGTGAAAGCACACCGACCTTGGGGGAGGAATGCAATCATGCTCTCAGGAAGAAAGCCATGGAATGAGAAGGGAAGCTTTAAGATACTGTCGTAGTTCAGCCCCGATCAGGACCAGACTACGCAGTCTCTCTCTCACTCCCCCCACCCTCCGAGAGAACAGGGAGAGAAAATATAAGGAAAAACAGCTCGAGGTTTGAGATAAGGACAGGGAGAAATCCTTAAAGTTACCCTTATGGGCAAAACAGACTCGACTTGGGAAAAACTATTCATTTATTTCTAAAATTAGCAGGAGAATGAGACAGGGAACAAGATAACCTCCCCCCACCCCTCCCTCTTCTGCTAAACATTGTTAGCAGAATTTATGGCTTGTTTCAACAGAGGCCTGCAGAAAACTAGTCACTGCTCTTGTAGATAAGAAAGTTACTGGAGTTGTTATATCTGTAATAGTAGAAGAATGTTATCATAGAAAATTACTAGAAGGTAATGAAACTTAGCTTTGCTTCGTAATCATGAATATGTATAACGTGTGATCAGTAATTTTATTAACTAAGCTTGTGTGTGGCATAACTGGGTGGTTGCTGCCCTTGGTTAAAATTGTAATTGTGATACTAGGCATCATACTAGGCATAACATACTATGCTTGCAAAAAATGATTGACAAATCAATACAGACAATCTGGCTCATAAAAAAAAAAAAAAAGGGGAAGATTCAGTAGAGGCCTACATGAACCTAGTTGATATTGTAGTAAAATAAGGTCAGGAGTACCAAAAAGGGCCATAGAAGGACCATGTTATTTTGGAAAATTAATAGTGTTCGCTCCATCTATGAGAACATTATGGAATCATACTCGAGCAAGAAGATCGCTAAAAGTATTGACTCCCCATTGTGACGGCAATTTAACCCTGTTGGGTACAGCTGAGCGGATAGCATTATCTTTATTTGTTCCTTGGGCAGCAACTGCAAAAACTTTAGCTAACTTAAATAAATTAGCTTGTTGGGCACAAAAGCAAATGAATTTAACCTCTAGCATGTTATCAGGATTATTAGAAGACATGGATAGTATGCGTCATGATATTTTTGCAGAATCTAGCAGCCATTGATTTTTTGTTATTAGCGCATAAGTGGGTCTGGATTGTTCAAAACAAAAAGGGGGATTTGTTGGATACCTGGAGTATCAGGGACACTTAGTGAACAATCCAGACCGAATGGAATTGTTATGTTTGTGAGCAGCAGGCCTCAAGGACGTCACTGAAGCTGCCTGTGAGAAAGTACAGAAGCTGCCTGTGAGAAAGTACAGAAGCTGCCTGTGAGAAAGTACAGAAGCTGCCTGTGAGAAAGTAAATGAAGCAACCTTGAAGAAGATCGTAAACAACTTTGAGAAAGTGAAAACATGAAAAGTACGGGCCTTTCCAGGTTAACGGGACTTTCCAGATTAGCTAACTGCAAGTAGGAGGGATATGCAAATGTAACCATTAGAGCTTAACCCAATCACGCAATGACTAGTAGGCATATTTTATCTTAGCAATATAAATATGCGCACCCGGGACTAATAAATCGAACTACGCTTACTACTCATATTGAGTCTTTGTCGTACGTTCCTCCATTGCTCGCAAAGATGGATGCCAGGAAGGCAGATACCCACCCTCGCCTGCCCCCACTTATATACTGAGCATGATGTTTATGGCCTGGAATACTCTCTTTGGCCAGTTTGGGTCAATTATTCTGTCTGTCTTTCTCCCAGCTTCCTCCATCTGCAAATTAGCGAGACTTGGAAAGCAGGACGGTGTCCTTGGTCTCATTCACAACAACTGGTATCATCAGGGTGTTTATCAACATTCTTCACACATGAAATCCAAAACATACCAGCTACTGAGAGGAAAAGTTAACTCCATCCCTGCCAAAACCAGGACACCAACTCACTGGCAGTTACGACCTGGAAAGACTGAGAGGAACAAACAGTGGATGAACTGGCTGGCCGACTCCAGCAGTACGAGGAAAGCCTGTCTTCCTCCCTACGGGCCTGTGTCTCAGCTGTGGGGAAACTGTCCCAAGAGTTCCAGCAATTCAAAGAGGATACAGAATCATAGAATTGTTAGAGTTGGAAGGAACCTTCAAAGGTCATCTAGTCCAACCCCCCTGGCAAGGAGCAGGGACATCCCCGTCTAGGTCAGGTCGCTCAGAGCCTCGTCCAACCTGTCCTTGAACATTTCCAGGGATGGGGTTTCCACCACCTCTCTGGGCAACCTGGTCCAGTGTTCCACAACCCTCATAGTAAAATTTTTTTTCCTAATATCTAATCTAAATCTACCCCCCTCTATTTTAAAACCATTACCTCTCGTCCTATCGCAACAGGCCCTACTGAACAGCCTCTCTCCATCTTTCTTGTAGGCCCCCTTGAGGTACTGGAAGACCGCTGTAAGGTCTCCCTGGAGCCTCCTCTTCTCCAGGCTGAACAGCCCCAACTCTCTCAGCCTGTCCTCATAGGAGAGGTGCTCCAGCCCTCTTATAATCTTTGTAGCCCTCCTCTGGACTTTCTCCAAGTGGTCCATGTCCTTCTTATGTTGGGGGCTCCAGAACTGGACACAGTACTCCAGGTGGGGTCCCACCAGGGCAGAGTAGAGGGGCAGAATCACCTCCCTCGACCTGCTGGCCATGCTTCTCTTTATGCAATCCAGGATGCAGTTGGCCTTCTGGGCTGCAAGGGCGCATTGCCTGCTCATGTTGAGCTTCTCATCCACCAGCACTCCCAAGTCCTTCTCCTCAGGGCTGCTCTCAATCCATTCTCCACCCAGCCTGTATTTGTGCCTGGGATTGCCATGACCCAGGTGCAGGACCTTGCACTTGGCCTGGTTGAACTTCATGAGGTTGGCACGGGCCCACCTCTCCAGCCTGGCAAGGTCCCTCTGGATGGCATCCCTCCTTTCCAGCGTGTCGACGGCACCACACAGCTTGGTGTCATCGGCGAACTTGCTGAGGGTGCACTCTATCCCACTGTCCGTGTCGCCAACAAAGATGTTGAACAGGGCCAGGCCCAACACGGACCCCTGAGGGACGCCACTCGTGACCGGTCTCCACATGGACATTGAGCCATTAACCACCACTCTCTGAGTGTGGTCATCCAGCCAATTCCTTATCCACTGAGTGGTCTGTCCATCAAACTCATGTCTTTCTAGTTCAGAGACAAGGATGTCGTGCAGGACAGTGTCAAATGCTTTGCACAAGTCTAGGTAGATGATATCCGTTGCTCGTCCCTTGTCCACCAATGCTGTCACCCTGTCATAGAAGGCCACCAAATTGGTCAAGCACGATCTGCCCTTGGTGAAGCCATGTTGGCTGTCACCAACCACCTCCTTGCTCTCCATGTGCCTTAGCATGGTTTCCAGGAGAATCTGCTCCATGACCTTGCCAGGCACAGAGGTGAGGCTGACCGGCCTGTAGTTACCTGGGTCTTCCTTGTTCCCCTTTTAAAAAATGAGGGTTATGTTCCCCCTTTTTCAGTCATTGAGGACCTCACCAGACCGCCACGATTTCTCAAATATGATGGCTAGTGGCTTGGCAACTTCATCCGCCAGTTCCCTCAGGACCCGCGGATGGATCTCATCAGGTCCCAAGGACTTGTGCACCTTTAGGTTCCTCAGATGATCCCGAACCTGCTCTTCTGCTATAATGAGCAGTTCTTCATTCTCCCAGTCCCTGCTTGTACCTTCCACAACTTGGGTGGCATGACAAGAGCCCTTATCGGTGAAGATAGAGGCAAAAAAGTCATTGAGAACCTCAGCCTCCTCCATGTCCCGGGTAACCAGGACACTGGTTTCCTTCCGGAGGGGGCCTACATTTTCCTTGGACTTTCTTTTGTCCCCTACATACCTATAAAAGCTCTTCTTGTTGCTTTTTATATCCCTGGCCAGATTCAGTTCTGCCAGGGCTTTGACCTTCCTTACCTTATCCCTGGCCACTCGCGCAGCCTCTTTGTAGTCCTCCCAGGCTACCTGTCCCCACTTCCACCCTCTATAGGCTTCCTTCTTTACTTTCAGTTGGTCCAGGAGCTCCTTGCTCATCCACACAGGCCTCCTGGCCTTTTTGCCCGACTTGTTCTTGTCGTAGTTCAGCCCTGATCAGGACCAGACTACGCAGTCTCTCTCCCGCTCCCCCCACCCTCCGAGAGAACGGGGGGAGATGATATAAGAAAAACGGCTCAAGGTTTGAGATAAGGACGGGGAGAAATCCTTAAAGTTACCGTCACGGGCAAAACAGACTCGACTTGGGGAAAACTATTCATTTATTTTCTAAAATTAGCAGGAGAATGAGACAGGGAACAAGATAACCTCCCCCCACCCCTCCCTCTTCCCGGGCTTAACATTATCTCTACTACCTTCCCCTCCCGAGCGGCACGGGGGGGGAAAAGGGAATGGGGGTCGCGGTCAGTTCATCACGCGTTGTTTTACGCCGCTGTATCATCGTCAGGTTAAGAACTCCTTGCATTCCTCCTCTGCTCCAGCGTGGGGTCCCTCCCACGGGCCACAGTCCTCCGTGAAACTGCTCCGGCGTGGGTCATCTCTTCCACGGGGTGCAGTCCCTCTAGAACAGCTGCCCCAGCGGGCCCTCCACGGGCCACAGCCTCCTTCAGGCCTCCACCTGCTCTGGCGTGGGGTCCTCCACGAGCTGCAGGTGGATCTCTGCCCCTCCGTGGACCTCCATGGGCTGCAGGGGGACAACCCGCTCCACCATGGTCTTCACCACGAGTTGCAGAGGAATCTTGGCCAGGAGCCATATTACTCCTCCCCCTCCTTCTGAACTGACCTTGGCATCTGCAGCCGTTCCTCACAACAGGCTGGCAGACGCCTCTCAGGATCCTTTTTACATCTTATTCACTTCTCATCTCCTCTCCACTTCTTGCAGCCGGGCCGGGCCGAGTTGGGCCCAGTCGGCTGCCCGGCGGGAGGCCAGAGGGTGAGGCCTGCAAGGCCCATGAGGCTCGCGCCTCCCCCTCTCTGCCCCCCGCTCAGCTGCGTCACATCTTCTCTTCTCTCTTTTTCCTGTTTTCCCCTTCTTAAATACGTTATCGCAGAGGCGTTATCACGGGACATTCTGCTACCAATTGGCTCGGCCTTGGCCAGCAGCGGGTCCGCCCTAGGCCCGGCCGAGTCCACTGAACAAAGGGGAGCGACTTCTAGCAGTTTCCTACAGAAGCTACCACCTTAGGCCCCCCCTCACTAACAAAACCAGAACAGTTCTTCATCGTGATGCACCTCTGCTGAGCTTAGAGAAGGTGCTCCTTGAATGTGGACCAACTTTCCTGGGCCCCTCTTCCCTTCAGGGCCGCCTCCCATGGCACTTTGCCCATCAGGTCCCTGAAGAGGCTGAAGTCCGTCTTCTTGAAGTCTAGGGCAGAGAGCTTGCTGTGTAGTTTCCTTGCTGCCCCATGGATCTTGAACTCCACCGTGTCGTGGTCGTGGCTGTCCTTTAGTATCACATCCCCCCCTCCCTGTTGGTGAGCAGAATGTCACTTTCCCCACCGGTACGAACCAATATTTCTGCTATTAGGAGTAAATGTTTCCCTGCTCAAGAGAGATGGTACATGCAGCGAGGTACCCTATGGTTTACCATGCGTGGCCAAGGGGAGGACATGAGGAAGTGGGATTGAAAACCTACCTCGGTCCTACAGACACGGGTAATAGCCTTAGTTCTGGTCCTCTTGAAGGGACCTCTCATACATATTTAAAAGAAATGAACAATGAATACTATGACCAGGATTAGAGAGGCCCTACCTCTAGCCAGGTGGAGGAGAGGGACAACAGAGTTTATTGGACTGTGTGGTTCCGATGGCCTGGCAGGTCAGACCCACAAGAGTAATAAAGCTCTAGTGGACACTGGTGCACAATGTACCTTGATGCCATCAAGATATAATGGGGCATTTGTATTTCTGGAGTGACAGGAGGATCCCAAGAGCTGACTGTAGTGGAGGCTGAAGTGAGCCTGACAGGGAATGAGTGGCAAAAGCACCCCATAGTGACTGGCCCAGATGCTCCATGCATTCTTGGTATAGATGACCTCAGAAGGGGGTATTTCAAGGACCCAAAGGGTAGGCTTTTGGTGTAGGTGCTTTAGAGATGGAGGAAATTATACAGTTGTCCACCTTGCCTGGTCCCTCAGAGGACCCTTCCATTGTGGGGTTGCTGAAGGTTGAAGAACAACAGGTGCCATTTGGAACCAACACAGTGCACGGGTGGCAGTATCGAACCAACCAAGATTCCCTGATCCCCATCCATAAGCTGATTTCTCAACTGGAGAGCCAGGGAGTGATCAGCAAGTCCCGCTCACCTTTTAACAGTCCCATATGGCCAGTGAGAAAATCCAGTGTAGAGTGGACACTAACAGTGGACTATTGTCGCCTGAATGAGGTTACACTGTGTGAGGGATTTCAGATGATGGTCCATGTAGGGCCACTGTTGGAAATTACAAGCTGCACACAGCTGTGGGAACGCAACCTTGGAGAGGGGAGCTAGGAGGGTTGTTATTGAGCAGGATGTTGCTGCTATCCAGGAACTGCTGTTAGCCAGCAGGGCACATACTTAGCAGGCCTTGTTGCATGTGCTGGCCATGCGTGCATCAACACCTGGTCAGTACTCTTCCACTGAATCTGCTGATGGTGTAAACAGAGGTGGCTCAGAGCAGAGAGGAGAGAGAGAAAGGACCCAGAGCACACTCTGTGAACAACAGGGGATGCCCTGAAGGTGCTGCTCCTACCTCCCTTCTCTGCTCTGATCCTCCTGCTCGGCGGTGTCTTCGGCTTAGTTGGACTGATTCAAAGTATGCATTTGGTGTGGTACACATTCATGGAATTTTGTGGAAAGAGAGAGGATTATTATCCTCGCAAGGATCTGACATTAAATATAAAGAGGAAATTTTGCATCTGCTGCAAGCAGTCCAAAAGCCGGCTGCAGTAGCAATCATGCACTGTAAAGCACATCAATCAGGAAGCACAAAAGAAGCTGTAGGGAACAGGCTAGCAGATAGGACAGCTAAAGGTGCGGCCAAAAGAAATGCTTGGCAATTGGCGGTGATTCCTACAAAAACCATTACATTACCAAGGGAAAGGCCTAAATACTCAGAAGAGGATGAAAAACTAGGAAAATTATTAAATGCTAAGAAAAATCTAGCAGGATGGTGGGTGACAGCAAGAGGCCAAGTAATAATCCCGCCATTGTTGATGAGGGAAATAATACAGACAAAACATAAGGAATGTCATTGGGGGTCAGAAGCATTAGTGGCCTTATTAAGGAGACAAGTATTGTCACTAAAGATGTTAGAGATGGCTAAAATGACAACTGCAAAATGTGAGATATGCTTGCAAAACAATCCAGTTGTAAAGAAAAAGGTTTGAATGGGAAAATTAAAATCAGGAACGGAACCAGGAGACTATTGGCAAATAGATTTTTTCAGAATTGCCTCGACAAAATGGGTATCAGTACATTCTGGTAGGGGTTGATACTTTTACAGGATGGCCAGAAGCCTTTCCTTGTCGCACCAATCAGGCAAAAGAAGTTATTAAATGGTTGCTGCAAGAGATTATTCCGAGATTTGGAGTACCTATCGGAATCTCTTCTGACAGAGGTCCTCATTTTGTTGCAGAGGTGGTCCAAGGTGTTAGTAAAATTCTGGGAATTACCTGGGATTTGCATACACCATGGAGACCACAGTCTAGTGGGAAGGTGGAGTGGATGAATCAAACGATGAAAAGGCAAATTAGTAAAATATGTCAAGAAACTAATTTGAAATGGCCCCAAGCGCTTCCATTGGCCCTTTTGCGAATTCGGGTTTAACCAAAGAGTGGAACATTAATCAGTCCCTATGAGTTATTATATGGAAAACCTTATGAATCTCCAGAACCAAATTTGAATATGCATTTGAAAGGGAAACAAGATGTCTATAATTATTTGCTCTCTTTAGGAAAAACTCTAACCGCACTTTGGAGTGCAGTTGTTTGGAATAGACCTCTGTCTTTGGAGAATCCAGTGCATGATTTCCAACCAGGTGATTACGTCTATGTGAAAATGTGGTCTTCTGAACTCCTCCAGGAACGTTGGAAGGGACCCTTTCAAGTACTGTTGACTACTTTTAATGCTGTCAAGATCGCTGAATCCAATGCATGGATCCATTATACCCAAGTGAAGAAAGCTCCAACGTCCTGGAAAGTTGTAAATAGAGATCCTGAAACACTGAAACTAACTTTGAAACATGTTTAATCATAGATATTATTCTGAGGTTTTGGGAAAATGGGCTTTAATCTGGGGAGTGATATTGGTGGGAGTTTGGTCAAAAATTGTAACTGAATCACAAACTGAATTGACAAAAGAGACAGGTGATATACCTCCCAAATAAATCCCAAGAGGAAAAATTGATGGTAGGATTGATCAAGGAATTTGCCAATTTACAGAATCTGACACAGATTACTGCATGCTTACCCATACCAAGAGCAGCTGGTGAATCCATTCCGTGGGGAATTTTAACAATGAATCTGACTAATTCAGAACATGGGGCAGATTGTGAGACATTATTGAATCCTGCTCCTATTAACAACAGTTTAGTGGCAGGAAATATAACTCGATTGATTAAGGAATGGAAATGTGATGCAAAAGAAACAGTTAGTTGGGATTCAGTATGGACTATGACCATACTATCTCAATTCCAATATATGGCCAAAACTTCTTGGTGTTTTACTCGGGATGGATCAATCTTTACAGCTTGGCCATCAGTAAATGACAAAGGGAGCACATTACAGGAAAAGGAAAATCTAACAGCCTGGTGGAAATGTGAGAAAATATACAATTGCAGTACTAAAGACATAATAATTCAGTAGATTCCCCCTTTAGCCGCAGCCCTGAAGTATGGTTGCCTGTGTAGAGGACTTAGAAATGACCATCAATTGACAGAAACATTTAAACCAAAAAGAGGAACATTCTTTAGTTGCAGAAAAACTACCATTCGGAGTCCAGGACACTTAGTTTGGGCAATGAGTGATGGAACCTGGATGACTCATTTACCTATGGATGGAAAGGTAAAGCAAATTACTTAAGGAATGCCAACATTATGCCCGCTTTGGAAAAAAAGTCCCCTTTTAAAGGTTCTTTAGAGAATTTGAAATCAGAACGGGTAAAAAGATTGGAAGAAGACGATGAATGGAATGAACCCTCTGCTGGAGTTAGAATTAGTTGGGCCCTAGAATCCTTATTAGCCCCTTTGGCAATATATAGGTGTCCTGGTTTCAGCAGGGATGGAGTTAATTTTCCTCTCAGTAGCTGGTATGTTTTGGATTTAGTGTGTGAAGAATGCTGATAAACACCCTGATGATACCAGTTGTTGTGAATGAGACCAAGGACACCGTCCTGCTTTCCAAGTCTCGCTAATTTGCAGATGCAGGAAGCTGGGAGAAAGACAGACAGAATAATTGACCCAAACTGGCCAAGGAGAGTATTCCGTGCCATAAACGTCATGCTCAGTATATAAGTGGGGGCAGGCGAGGGTGGGTATCTGCCTTCCTGGCATCCATCTTTGCTCCTCATTTTGCTGGCATTGTTCCCTCTACCTTGCTGGCTCCCTTTTGCTCCTTTGCTTGCTGCTCGGTTTTGTTTCCATGATCGCTGCTCAGGACGGGCTGTATCGGTCATTGGGACATCAGGTGGTGAGAAAACACATATTGTTCATTTTGTCTATTTTAATATCCTTATATTCTGTTATTATTGTAGTTTTCCATTTTTATTTTAGTAAATTGTCTTCATCTCAACCCACGAGTTTTCCTTCCTTCCCAATTCTCTCCCCCATCCCCCTGGGGAGGGGGAGGGTGAGCAAGAAACTGTGTGGTGATTCGGGTTAAACCATCACAGTCTTTTTGGCACCCAACGCAGCGCTAGAGGAATTTGAGATAAGGATTGAGTTTAATTGGGAGCGGTAACAGGCAAAACAGGGATTGAACTTGACAAAAGAGCAAAATGATTCGGGGAAATTTATGTTCTGATTGTGGTGAAGGGACAAGTGGTGAATTGGGTGAAAGTTGTATGGTCTATCCACTGTTGGTGTTTTGAGGATATTATTGTGATTTTAGTGTGGGGAATTATTTTTTTTCTGTTGATGTGTGTGTGTTTTAATTAGAATTCTTAAATACGTAATTCGCAAAGGCGAGGGGTGGAATGTTGTGGTTTTGTTTAGTGAGGGGGGGCCTAAGGTGGTAGCTTCGGTAAAAAACTGCTAGAAGTCGCTCCCCTTTGTTCAGGGGACTTGGCTGGGCCTAGGGCGGACCTGCTGCTGGCCAAGGCCAAGCCAACTGGTAGCAGAATGTCCCGTGATAACGCCTCTGCGATAACGTATTTAAGTAGGGGAAAACAAAAAAAAAAAAAAGAGAGAAGAGAATATGTGAGGAAGCTGAGCGGGGGCAGAGGCGCAGAGGGGGAGGCGCAGGCCTCATGGGCCTTGCAGGCCTCACCCTCTGGCCTCTCGCCAGGCAGCCGACTGGACCCGACTCGGTCCGGCCCAGCTGCAAGAAGTCGAGTGGAGATGAGAAGTGAATAAGATGTAAAAAGGATCCTGAGAGACATCTGCCAGCCTGTTGTAAGGAAGGAATGGCTGCAGATGCCAAGGTCAGTGAAGAAGGACGGGGAGGAGTAATGCGGCTCCAGGCCAAGATTCCCCTGCAGCCTGTGGTGACGACCATGGTGGAGCAGGTTGTCCCCCTGCAGCCCATGGAGGTCCACGGAGGGGCAGAGATCCACCTGCAGCCCGTGAAGGACCCCACATCGGGGGAGGTGGAGGCCTGAAGGAGGCTGTGGCCCGTGGAGGGCCCACTGGGACAGCCGTTCTGGAGGCACTGCACCCCGTGGAAGAGATGACCCACGCCGGAGCAGTTTCACAAAGGACTGTGGCGTATGGGTGGGACCCCACGATGGAGCAGGGGAGGAATGTGAGGAGTTCTTCCCTCGACCATGAAGCAGCGGCATGAAACAACGTATGATGAACTGATTGTAACCCCCATTCCCTCTTCCCCCCTGTGCCGCTCGGGGAGGGGAAGGTAGTAGAGATAATGTTAAGCTCGGGAAGAGGGAGGGGTGGAGGGAGGTTATCTTGTTCTCTGTCTCATTATCCTGCTGTTTGTAGTAATAAATGAATAGTTTTCCCCCAGTCGAGTCTGTTTTGCCCATAAGGGTAACTTTAAGGATTTTCTCCCTGTCCTTATCTCAAACCTTGAGCCGTTTTTCTTATATCATCTCTCCCTATTCTCTCGGAGGGTGGGGGGAGTGAGAGAGAGACTGCGTAGTCTGGTCCCGATCGAGGTTGAACTACAACAAAATAAAAACAATACGCTAGTAACTGCTTATGCAAGGCTATAACAGAGCAATAAATACTGTTGTGTTTTTAAAATATCATATGTTGGGTGAACTTTGTGCACAGGAATCCTACAAACTGGTTACATATACCACCACAGAGTGCTGCCGTGTTGGACACGTTAGAACATCATTATGAACTGGAGTCCACGGCAGTGAAGTGGTATGCTACCACTGATATTGCAAATGCGTTTTTCTCAATCCCATTGGCAGCGGAATGCAGGCCACAGTTTGCTTCCACTTCGAGGGGCATCCAGTACACCTGGAATCAACTGCCCCAGGGGTGGAAACACAGCCCCACCATTTGCCATGGCCTGATCCAGACTGCACTGGAAAAGGGTGGAGCTCTAGAACACTTGCAGTATATTGATGATATAATTGTGTGGGGCAATATAGCAGCAGAAGCTTTTGAAAACAGTGAGAAAATAATCCAAATCCTTCTGGAAGCTGGGTTTGCCATAAAATGAAGTAAGGTTAAAGGACCTGCAAGAGAAATGCAGTTTTTAGGAATAAAATGGCAAGACGGATGTTGTCAGAGTCCAGTAGATGTAGTCAACAAAATAACAGCTGTGGCTGTGCCAGCTGACAAAAAGGAAACACAAGCTTTCTTGGGCATTGTGGGATTCTGGAGAATACATATCCCAAATTACAGTATGATTGTAAGCCGTATCTATGAAGTGACCCAAAAGAGGAATGATTTTAAATGGGACCCTGAACAACAGCAAGTCTTTGAACAAATTAAACAGGAGATTGTTCATGCAGTAGCCCTTGGGCCAGTCCAGACAGGACAAGAGGTAGAAAATGTGCTCTACAGTGCAGCTGGGGAGAATGGTCCTGCCTGAAATCTCTGGCAGAAAGCACCAGGGGAAACCTGAGGTTGACCTTGGACTAGATGACCTTTGAAGGTCCCTTCCAACCCTAACCATTCTATGATTCTATGATTCTAAGATTTTTCGGGGTTTTTTTTCAGTGGGCACCCAGGTACAGCTGGTGGTAAAAGTCGAAGCCCTGTTCGTCAGGGAAAGCCCGGAGCCCCGATGTCTGTGGTGCTGTAGATGCGCTGCCAATGGCCGGGGAGGAGCAGCAAGAGCTTGACTGGCTGGCACATTTGGTGTGGGAGCAATTGTCCGACGTTCGTGATTTTTCGGGGCTTTTTTCCAGTGGGCGCCTAGGTGCAGCTGGTGGTAAACGTCGAAGCCCTGTTCGTCAGGGAAAGCCCGGAGCCCCGATATCTGTGGTGCTGTAGATGCGCTGCCAATGGCCGCTGAGGAGCAGCAAGAGCTTGAGTTGCTGGCAATTTCGGTGTGGGAGCAACCGTGCGACGTTGGTGATTTTGGGGGTTTTTTTTTTTCCAGTGGGCGCCCAGGTGCAGCTGGTGGTAAACGTCGAAGCCCTGTTCGTCAGGGAAAGCCCGGAGCCCCGATGTCTGTGGTGCTGTAGATGCGCTGCCAATGGCCGCTGAGGAGCAGCCAGAGCTTGACTGGCTGGCACTTTCGGTGTGGGAGCAATCATCCAACGTTCGTGATTTTGGGGGTTTTTTTTTTCAGTTGGCGCCCAGGTGCAGCTGGTGGTAAACGTCGAAGCCCTGTTCGTCAGGGAAGGCCCGGAGCCCCAATGTCTGTCTTGCTGTAGATGCGCTGCCAATGGCCGGTGAGGAGCAGCAAGAGCTTGACTGGCTGGCACTTTCGGTGTGGGAGCGATCGTCCGACGTTCGTGATTTTTCGGGGTTTTTTTCCAGTGGGTGGCCAGGTGCAGGTGGTGGTAAACATCGAAGCCCTGTTCGTCAGGGAAAGCCCGGAGCCCCGATGTCTGTGGTGCTGTAGATGCGCTGCCAATGGCCAGTGAGGAGCAGCAAGAGCTTAAATGCCTGGCACTTTCAGTGTGGGAGCGATCGTCCGACGTTCGTGATTTTTTGGGGGTTTTTTTTCAGTGGGCGCCCCAGTGTAGCTGGTGGTAAAAGTCGAAGCCCTGTTGGTCAGGGAAGACCCGGAGCCCCGATGTCTGTGGTGCTGTAGATGCGCTGCCAATGGCCGGTGAGGAGCAGCAAGAGTTTCAGTTGCTTGCACTTTTGGTGTGGGAGCAATCGTCCGACGTTCGTGATTTTTCGGGGTTTTTTTCCAGTGGGCGCCCAGGTGCAGCTGGTGGTAAATGTTGAAGCCCTGTTGGTCAGGGAAAGCCCGGAGCCCCGATGTCTGTGGTGCTGTAGATGCGCTGCCAATGGCCGGTGAGGAGCAGCCAGAGCTTGACTGGCTGGCACTTTTGGTGTGGGAGCAATCGTCTGACGTTCGTGATTTTTCGGGGTTTTTTTCCAGTGGGCGCCCAGGTGCAGCGGGTGGTGTCAGAGACTGAAAAGGTTAATTAATGTCTCAACATCGCTAAATGATAGAGAGAACTGACAAACCACAGTGCTAAAAAAACTTCAACAACTGTGCGGGAATGTCTAGACAAGTATACTGTTTTGTAGCTGAGGCAGCAGCATGTGCCTATCAACCCAAGAACTGAAAAATGGGGTATCTTGTTTTGTACCCTTCCCCCAGAATAGAGCCAAACCTTGTGCATGAGGTCAGGCCCTGGACGGTACTAAGCATGCACAGCACTGCCAAGTGACTGCACAATGGAGGCCAGCTCTGGGGGATGCAAAATGACTTTGTGGACACTGTTTTACTAGCAATCAGGTAACAACATGCTTCAGGTAACCGCACGGCTTACAAAGGACAAGTGGGCCTTGCATTTGCAGAGAGCTAACATGCACCACCACAGAGACAGATCAACAGGATGCAGCAATCACAAGCTAAACCACAGGCAGGAAGCACCTGACCTACAAAGGACTACAAAAAGGGTCGCCGCATGAACCCCGGTGTGTGTGTGGACCCCCACCCCACTCAGACGGACCTTCGGGACGCCGATTCTCCATGGTGGCATCGTCATCCTTTTGAGGCACCCACCCCACCCACTCTGTACAGCGGACATTCAGGATGCTGACACTCCGTGGTGGTATTTTCTCCCCTCTTTTTCTCTCTTCCTCTTTCTCTTTCTCTCCACCCCCATTAGCCTTTGTGTGTGAACGAAATAAAGAACCAACATATGCGTATGACACCGTTGTGTCTTAATTCCGTAACCGAGAAATTCGTACCTCTCACGACAAGACCTTTATCGGTTCATGAGATTTAATTGGCGTAGTCGGCAGGATTCTCCGAGACAGAAGCGCATTGTGGCGAACGGAATCTGGGAATGAGTGAGACGCTCTGATACCTTGTTGTGAAACTTGTCGGTGTAAACCGAGGGGCATTCAGTTGCCAGCCTCTGGGGAGGCAACTTGTTGTGAGATTGTCGGTGTAAACCGAGGGGCATTCAGTTGCCAGCCTCTGACGAGGCAACTTGTTGAGAAATTTGTGTTGTGTTGTGGTAAGGTGTAGCCTCTTGAGGGTAACAACAAAGGGGAAACTTGTGGAGTAAGGTGTAATTCCCCCTCAAGACGTTGTTCCCCTTTCAGTCGTGCATAATGAAAGAAACCGCTCATGATTCTGCCCCCTCATCTGAGGGAGAAATCGAGAAGTTGTTTACCTTTTTAGAAACACATCGTTTGCGCCCTTCAATTCAAGGGCAATTGTGGGCTAAAGACCATTGGTTTCAGCCTCAGAGTGTTGTTGACAGGTGTTCTGGTTTTGTTAGTTGGGGGGGGGGGGGGGGGGGGAGCCTAAGGTGGTAGCTTCTGTAGGAAACTGCTAGAAGTCGCTCCCCTTTGTTCAGTGGACTCGGCCGGGCCTAGGGCGGACCTGCTGCTGGCCAAGGCCAAGCCAATTGGTAACAGAATGTCCCATGATAACGCCTCTGCGATAACATATTTAAGAAGGGGAAAACAGGAAAAAAAGGAGGAGAAGATGTGAAGCAGCTGAGCGGGGGGCAGAGAGGGGGAGGCGCAGGCCTCATGGGCCTTGCAGGCCTCACCCTCTGGCCTCCCGCCGGGCAGCCGACTGGGCCCAACTCGGCCCGGCCCGGCTGCAAGAAGTGGAGAGGAGATGAGAAGTGAATAAGATGTAAAAAGGATCCTGAGAGGCGTCTGCCTGCCTGTTGTGAGGAATGGCTGCAGACGCCAAGATCAGTGAAGAAGGAGGGGGAGGAGTAATACGGCTTCTGGCCAAGATTCCTCTGCAACTCGTGGTGAAGACCATGGTGGAGCAGGTTGTCCCCCTGCAGCCCATGGAGGTCCACGGAGGGGCAGAGATCCACCTGCAGCCCGTGGAGGACCCCACGCCGGAGCAGGTGGAGGCCTGAAGGAGGCTGTGGCCTGTGGAGGGCCTGCTGGGACAGCTGTTCTAGAGGGACTGCACCCCATGGAAGAGATGACCCACGCTGGAGCAGTTTCATGAAGGACTGTGGCCCGTGGGAGGGACCCCACGCTGGAGCAGAGGAGGAATGCGAGTTCTTCCCCCGACGATGATACAGCAGCGTAAAACAACGCGTGATGAACTGACCGCGACCCCCATTCCCTTTTCCCCCCCCGTGCCGCTCGGGAGGGGAAGGTAGTAGAGATAATGTTAAGCTTGGGAAGAGGGAGGGGTGGGGGGAGGTTATCTTGTTCCCTGTCTCATTCTCCTGCTAATTTTAGAAATAAATGAATAGTTTTCCCCAAGTCGAGTCTGTTTTGTCCATGACGGTAACTTTAAGGATTTCTCCCTGTCCTTATCTCAAACCTTGAGCTGTTTTTTTCTTATATCATCTCCCCCTATTATCTCGGAGGGTGGGGGGAGCGAGAGAGAGACTGCGTAGTCTGGTCCTGATCGGGGCTGAACTACGACAACAGGATAAGTGTCTTGCGAAAGGAGGCAAGGGCAAGACCTGGAAAGGGTAAAGGTTTAATTTGCGCTGTATTAGGGGCGAGCTTCGCAGCAGCAATCGAGGATCGTAGGCAGAGACTCAGTCAGGCTGATGTGGCCCTCGATACTCTGCAGGTGGCTGTTCAGACTTTACAAAAACAACTTGAAGAGAATAGAGCTTTGTTGGAAAACGAACGTCAACAGAATGTTTTGTTAAAAGAAGAGTTGCGCAATCAGTTATTGGAAGAGAAGGGTTGTCTGGTAGAAGCAGAGCTGCAGGTAGCAGAGAAGGAAATAAGGCAGATATACCCGCAAAGGGACTTGGAAAGAGCTAAGGAGACTGTAGGGGAGTTTCCCCATGTGTGTCCCCTGGTCAAAACAGAGTATCTTTATGACAGTGCTGATGGTGAACTGCAGATTGTAACTAAGGAAACACCCTATTCTGCCACTGAATTGGCAAAATTAAAGAAGGAGTACTCCAGGTCTCCGAAGGAGACAGAGACTGAATATGTGTGGAGGGTCTCCCTATCGGGGGGAGACGGAATAATGTTGTCGGAGAAGGAAGCAGAAGGTTATTGGGGTCCGGGAGTATTCTTAACTACAGGAGATAACCGGGCACCCTTGGACTTTAACACAGCGAGCGGCATATTGGGCAGGAGGTTTGAATCCCCTGGAGAGGGGAGATCCACTCGCCATTGCTGGGTCTGTGGATCACCTTGTAGAGAATGTTCAAAAGGCAGCTTGTTTACAAATGATGTATGATCGGGAACTGAAACCCCATGTGAGTTCGCTGATTATGTTGCCTGTAGACCCAGAAAGGATGACACCTTTAATTCGCGGACTCCCTGACTCACTTAAACCCATAGGTATTCAATTACAAGGGAGGATTCAAAATATCCCTGAGACAGACAGAATCACCTCCGCTTTGGAGATGGCAGTAACCCCCGATCGAACAAGAGATGGTAGGAAGGTGTGGACATGGGGGGAGGTGGCCCATGAGTTAATAAATTATGGGAGAAAATACGGCCCCGTAGGGGGTCCACAGCAGAAAATGGAATCGAAAGCTGTGAGAATGACAGAGATGTTCTCGCCGCAAAAGGTACTGCCAAACCAAAAGAGAAATTTACCTCAGCCTAATAATCAGAGACAAAAGCAAATTCTTAATCGGCAGGACTGGTGGTGATTAGGAATGAGTCTAGGAATTCCAAAGGACTTGATGGATGGCCTCCCCGCCACCAAGTTAGAGTTGTTAGTGAAGGGATGGGGACGCGAGAGACAAAGAGAGGAAAAGCCCCAACCTGCCGCGCCTCTCCCAAGCCCCACTGCACCACCTCTAATAGATTTTGAAAATGCAGAACCAGAAACTACCAAAGTGAAGGGACCGCAGGGAAACTAAGCTCTCCGCCCTCCGTGGGTGAGAGGGGGAGCGGAGTGTGGACGTTTTTGAGACAACTCACCCTAAATGAAAGAGGAGATTTATTAATTACTGTGGCTATTGGACCAAACCGACAAACTATTACCTTTTTGGTAGACACAGGTGCCCAAATATCTGCAATTAAACACAAAGATGCTGTACGGTGTGGAATCAAAGTCCCACATAAAAAAAACAATGGTTCTGAATGCATTAGGTGAGCAGTGTCCAGTAGCGATGACCACAATAATTTTGACATTGCCAGGATTAGATAACCCTGTTCGAACTCAAGTAGCCATAGGCGACTTTCCTATGAACCTTCTAGGCATTGATGTACTGAAAGGACACCGGTGGCAGGACTCTCAGGGCAATTTGTGGGCTTTTGGGGCTCCAACAACTGGCCCGACAGTAGGACAAATATGACTATTACAGACAGTACCTACTCTTCCCCCATCCAAATTAACAAATGTCAAACCATACCCGCTACCACTAGGGGCTCGAGAAGGTATCACTCCAGTGATTGAAGATCTGAAAGCCAGAGGAATATTGGTTTCGACACATTCCCCATTCAATTCCCCCGTATGGCCGGTACGTAAGCCTAACGGGAAATGGAGATTGACTGTGGACTATCAGCGGCTAAATGCCAACACTGGTCCACTGACAGCAGCTGTTCCTAACATTGCCGAACTGATAGCAACCATTCAAGAGCAAACACATAAGGTAATGGCAACTATAGATGTAAAAGATATGTTTTTTATGGTACCAATACAACCTGAGGCACAAGATCGCTTTGCATTTACCTGGGAAGGTCAGCAATATACATTCACACGTCTGCCACAAGGCTACAAGCATCCCCAACCTTGGCACACTACGCCCTAGCTCGGGAATTGGCAAAGATTGATGTAGAAGCAGAGGGGAAAGTCTATCAATATATTGATGATGTTTTGATTGGAGGGGAAGATTTTGAACCCGTCCGATGAACACAAGAACGGATTATAAAACACCTAGAATCACTAGATCTAGAAATTCCCCAGGAGAAAATACAAATGCCAGCCACTGAGGTAAAATTTCTTGGTATCTGGTGGAAAGGAGGAATGATATGTATACCACAAGATACGCTTGCCTCCCTAGATCAAATGAAGGTACCAGAAAACAAAAAAGAGTTGCAATCAGCGATAGGACTTTTAGTGTTCTGGAGAAAGCATATTCCAGATTTTTCTATCATTGCCAGGCCACTATATGACTTATTGCGAAAAGGGAAAGCATGGGAGTGGAGTGCTGTTCATCAGGAAGCCCTAGAGTTGCTAATTTTTGAAGCAAACACCTACCAAGCGTTGGGGCCAATACACCCCACCGATCCAATTCAGATCGAATGGGGGTTTGCCCCCTCAGGAATGTCAATACATTTGTGGCAGAAAGGGCCAGAGGGCCCCATTAGACCGATCGGATTTTACTCACGTAGTTTTAAAGATGCAGAGAAGCGGTATTCAGACTGGGAGAAGGGACTTTTTGTGGTGAGTCTTGCTTTGCAAGAAGCAGAGCGAACCATCACGAAACAGCCGCTAGTTCTGAGAGGACCTTTCAAAGTGATAAAACCTGTGTTATCTGGAACCCCTCCCCCTGACGCGGTGGCACAGAGAGCCTCTGTAAGGAAATGGTATGCACAGATAGAACATTATTGCAACATTTTCAATGTGGTGGAAGGCGCCACTAAAACTTTGTCGATACAGGAAGAGTTACTTAAGGAAGCCACCGAAGAGTTGTTACCAGCGTGCATTAAGGTGGCCCCAACCTATTCCAGTGATCTTTCAAATGTGTGGTTTACGGATGCTTCATCAAAGAGGGAAGGAAAGACATGGAAATATCGTGCAGTGGCACTGAGAGTAGACGAAAAAGGAGAAATACTTACTGAAGGGGAAGGCAGTGCCCAAGTGGGAGAGTTGATAGCAGTCTGGAGTGTGTTTGATCAAAATAAAACAGAGAATGACCCTGTATATATTTATACAGATTCGTTTGCAGTTTTTAAGGGATGCACTGAATGGCTCCCTTTTTGGGAACAAAATAACTGGGAAGTTAACCGAGTGCCTGTGTGGCAAAAAGAGCGATGGCAGAATATCTGTGAGATTGCTAAACAGGGAAATTTCTTTGTGGGATGGGTTCCTTCCCACCAAAATGACAACACACCTACCAGTCAGTGGAACAACAAGGCTGATGAATTAACTAGGCTAGCATCTCTTCAGACAGTAGGAGAGGACTGGGCGAGACTATTGGAGTGGTTACATGTAAAACGTGGACATACAGGGACGCAGGACTTGTACAAAGAAGCATCAGCCCGGGGGTGGCCCATTACTCGGGAGCTATGTCGCACTTGTATCTCAGCGTGCCCTCAGTGTCGCAGTCGATTAGAAAACCGCCCCATGGAAGATACACCTCTGCATCTCAGAGAGAGAAAGACACTTTGGGAGACATGGCAGATAGATTACATTGGTCCTTTCCGCAAATCTGAAGGGAAACAATATGTGTTAGTAGGAGTTGAAGTTATTTCAGGATTGGTACAAGCAGAAGCCTTTTCTCGGGCAACTGGAGAAAATACAATAAAAGCTTTAAAGATGTGGTTTAGTACCCTTCCCAAACCTAAAACAATACAGTCAGACAATGGAACACATTTTTCTGCCCACATTGTACAGGAATGGGCACAGGAAGAAGGAATTAAGTGGGTACTTCATACACCGTACTACCCACAAGCCAATGGAATAGTAGAGCGAACAAATGGTCTGTTAAAACGATTTCTGAAACCATATAACCCAAACTGGATGAGTAGGCTATGGGATGCAGTTACCAGAGTGAATGACCATTGGGGAGTGAATGGTTGCCCCCGTTTGAATGCCTTTTGCCCTAAGCCCCCATCTTTGGTCCCGGGGACAGGCAATCCACCACAAGGAGAGACTCCTCGCCATTTTCCAGGCCAGCCTGTGCTGGTGGACATGCCCACCATAGGACAGGTTCCCCTGGCTCTGAGTGAACCGCTCAATAAATATGCATGGAAAGCAACCGATGCCTGGGGGAAGGGACATAAAATTAACACTCGATGGATAGTTCCTTCACTTTAGGCCTCCTAAGCAAGCAGAAACCCCCTTCCCCCCACCCCCCCGCCCTGCCTCGCATTCGCTTTTTCTTTTTTTTTTCCTTCCTCTTTCTCTCACCCGAGAAGCGAGTTCTGTTCTGTCTCTTTTTCAGGAGGAGGGGAGCACCAGACTAGAACCCGACACGCCTACAGAGGAAGCGATAAAATTTATCAGTGAAGATGTCTGTAAACACTGTTTTTCTCTTAATTATATTGCTCTGGGGATTTGCCCAAGGTGGGGAAAAGAGGCCCCCTCATCCCCCTCTCTATCTACGCAATTCCTTTGACAGTAATGAGTTCATTTTGTTAGCAAAATCTGTGAGTGAAGCTTTTAATTTAAGCCATTGCTGGGTGTGTGGAGGACCTCTAGGGCTATCAAGCTGGCCATGGACCTCCATGCCCCTCACGCCAGGACAAATCATGAGCAATTACAGTGAAACCAATAACACCACCTGGAATGATTCTGAAACATGGCCAGTTCAATTCCCTGCTGTAGGTAGATATTGTTTAAATTGCACCCAAAAAGGAGGAGTCAGTGTGGGGGAAAGCAAATATCAGTGGACGCTCACATACAAGTTAATTAACAAAGATTTTAGTCTTAGCATATGGATGTGGGTTAATAGAGCCGGACGCAGTAAGAGTTTTTGGGGATTTTGGTCAAATAAAAATGAATCCTTTGATGCTTGGTGGCCAGACGGCCGAGGTTATATTCAAGCCTGTGAGTGGAAAAACGACACGGGTGCTTGGTACTGCACTGGACAAACACATAGCCAACTGGGAAAACGTAACACCACCTTCTTTAGCCCTCTAGGAGACTATAATACAACCTACCTGCAACACCCACGGACTGCAGCCGGACCGTTTGCTGAAGGGGCAAAGGCCAAAAAGGGACATTACTGGATCTGTGGACACACTGCCTACAAAATGCTGCCTGCAAACTGGTCAGGAGTTTGTTATATTGGAATTATCCGGCCTCTATTTTTCCTGCTCCCTGAAGCAGAAAGTCCCCAACTAGGAGTGAGACTCTATGACAATTTGGGTGACAATGGTGTTGCACGCAATAAGCGAGCTATCGAGATTGAAATAGGTGGAACACAAAAATGGGGGAAAAATGAGTGGCCTCCCGAGAGGATAATACAGCATTATGGGCTGGCCACTTGGAATCCTAATCACTTGATAACAGGAGCCCGGGAACCAATTTATAACCTAAATCGCATAATTTGCTTACAGGCAGTTTTGGAAATTGTTACCAACAAAACTGCCGATGCTATAGATCTCTTGAATCAACAATCTCGAGAGATGCACACTGCGATCCTGCAACACCGCATGGTTTTGGATTATTTGTTGGCTGAAGAGGGAGGAGTATGTGGGAAGCTAAACATTTCTAATTGTTGTCTAAAAATCAGTGATGTAGGTGAAGTGGTTTTACAACTGACCACAGACATTAGAAAACTAGCCCATGTCCCCACTCAAACATGGAATGGCTGGGATGGCTGGGATAGTGATTTGTGGTCCTGGCTACCAGGAACACCATGGATAAAACGACTTTTATTTTATTCGCTATGTGGGTTAGCAGCCTTATTGTTTTTGCCTTGTATTATACCGTGCCTAATTCAATTAATTCAAAGCGTAGTGACTCGTATGCAAGCGATCACTGTGACTTCACCCGATGGGGTTAAACATATCAGATTTGTAAGGCAAGCTGAACACATAACTGTTAGAATCATATAACTTTGCTACTTTTTTTTTGTCAGCTAAACCGCGTGGTAGCTTCCGCTCCCAACCCCCACTTCCCGCCTTTGCTTATGAATCCACTATAGATGTGGAAAAGGAGACTCATGATGAACTGCAAAACTGAACTTTATTGTAGAACGTATATAAACAAGATTAACAAGAACTAACAACAAACAGAGACAAACAAAAACTGTAGAAACAGCTTATTCACAGCAGTCATAGTAGTAACAGTAAAGCAAACAGCCTAACATAAAGAAAGCACCGAAAATTGCAATCCCTAACAACAAACAAAATAACACCCGCAGACACCCCCAATCAATCTCTTCAACATCTTCGCGACGGGCAGTGCCAACTCTCTGTCCCTCTGCCCCCGCAGCAGGTCTCACAAAGCTAGAAATGATACAACAACAAAAGAAAATCCTTAACAACCACGAAAGTTAAAAAAGAACCCCTTGAGATTAATGATACCAACGTCACTGATCGCCTCACGTGGTGATCAGATGCTTGACTGGGCCCTTCCTCTGCATCATCTGGTGGTGGCTGAATAGTGACATTCTAATGAAAAAAAGAAAAAACATTACACCACCATAACCAAGCAACAGGAAAAATAAAGTCATAAAGGAAAGGAGAGAACATTATCACTGGCAGATTCATAGGTATCTTGAAAATAAATGCTGGAGATAGTGACTCCTGCTGCTCAGGTGGTGCGAGTATGCGTGGCACCTCGTGGTTGCCCCTTTTATAAATTCTAAGTCTGGGATTGCGCACGCGCAGTCCCTCCCTTGGAAAGATCTGGAAAGAGACCTGGGGACTCGTATACCCAGTTCCCTCTTCCAGAGAACGTTAACATTGAAGCGGGAATCCTGGGTGGTAGTCCGGCTTGCCTTCAAAGCCACAATTCCAACCTGGCGCAGGCGCAGTTACCCCATCTTTGGGAAAAAACACTGCCCCGCCTCTGTGAAGCCTATCTCAACCATGATGAAATGACAAATGTCAAAAAGAAGTTGTTTCCAATTGATAACATAAAAAATTCAAAAAAATGATACAGATAGACGTCTCCCCAAAAAAAAACAAAACAAAAAAAACCCAAAAAAAACCACCCCATGTTTATTCCCCCCCAATTTGAAGGCAGACCTGAAAATATTAGAACTCACGGGGTGGGAAGAAATATGGTCATTATATTGGTATCTAAATCTATGTTTTTAATGATTAATATACTTACTGTTAACCTATTAATTTTTATTTTCTGTTATATCTGTAATTTTGAATAGATTATTTAACATAATTGGATCAGTGAACATCATACCAACACAATGCTATATGTGAATTGGATTGAGGTATGTTACCTTGGGGTGGTCCATGTTAAAAATGAAGAAACCCCTCAACGTATCATACAACAATAGGAATCCATTTTGTAATCACGCATATATATATTATAAGAATACTTGTAATTAAGTCCCCTCACCCTTTTTCCCCCCACCTTTTCCCCTCTTCGTTTTCTTTCTCCCTATCCCCCCTCCAACCTTGGTGAGCGATGTTGAGCCACGGGGTGGTGTCAGAGACTGAAAAGGTTAATTAATGTCTCAACATCGCTAAATGATAGAGAGAACTGACAAACCACAGTGCTAAAAAAACTTCAACAACTGTGCGGGAATGTCTAGACAAGTATACTGTTTTGTAGCTGAGGCAGCAACATGTGCCTATCAACCCAAGAACTGAAAAATGGGGCATCTTGTTTTGTACCCTTCCCCCAGAATAGAGCCAAACCTTGTGCATGAGGTCAGGCCCTGGACGGTACTAAGCATGCACAGCACTGCCAAGTGACTGCACAATGGAGGCCAGCTCTGGGGGATGCAAAATGACTTTGTGGACACTATTTTACTAGCAATCAGGTAACAACATGCTTCAGGTAACCGCACGGCTTACAAAGGACAAGTGGGCCTTGCATTTGCAGAGAGCTAACATGCACCACCACAGAGACAGATCAACAGGATGCAGCAATCACAAGCTAAACCACAGGCAGGAAGCACCTGACCTACAAAGGACTACAAAAAGGGTCGCCGCATGAACCCCGGTGTGTGTGTGGACCCCCACCCCACTCAGACGGACCTTCGGGACGCCGATTCTCCGTGGTGGCATCGTCATCCTTTTGAGGCACCCACCCCACCCACTCTGTACAGCGGACATTCAGGATGCTGACACTCCGTAGTGGTATTTTCTCCCCTCTTTTTCTCTCTTCCTCTTTCTCTTTCTCTCCACCCCCATTAGCCTTTGTGTGTGAACGAAATAAAGAACCAACATATGCGTATGACACCGTTGTGTCTTAATTCCGTAACCGAGAAATTCGTACCTCTCACGACAAGACCTTTATCGGTTCGTGACAGTGGTAAATGTCGAAGCCCTGTTCGTCAGGGAAAGCCCGGAGCCCCGATGTCTGTGGTGCTGTAGATGCGCTGCCAATGGCCGCTGAGGAGCAGCAAGAGCTTGACTGGCTGACACTTTCGGTGTGGGAGCAATCATCCGATATTCATGATTTTTCAGGTTATTTTCCAGTGGGCGCCCAGGTGCAGCTGGTGGTAAACGTCGAAGCCCTGTTCGTCAGGGAAAGCCCGGAGCCCCGATGTCTATGGTGCTGTAGATGCGCTGCCAATGGCCGCTGAGGAGCAGCAAGAGCTTGACTGGCTGGCACTTTGAGTGCGGGAGCAATCGTCCGACGTTCGTGATTTTTCGGGGTTTTTTTCCAGTGGGCGCCCAGGTGCAGCTGGTGGTAAACGTCGAAGCCCTGTTCGTCAGGGAAAGCCCGGAGCCCCGATGTCTGTGGTGCTGTAGATGCGCTGCCAATGGCTGGTGAGGAGCAGCAAGAGCTTGAGTTGTTGGCAATTTCGGTGTAGGAGCAATCGTCCGACGTTTGTGATTTTTCGGGGTTTTTTTCCAGTGGGCGCCCAGGTGCAGATGGTGGTAAACGTCGAAGCCCTTTTCGTCAGGGAAAACCCGGAGCCCCAGTGTCTGTGGTGCTGTAGATGCACTGCCAATGGCCGGTGAGGAGCAGCAAGAGCTTGAGTTGCTGGCGCTTTCGGTGTGGGAGCAATCGTCCAACGTTCGTGATTTTTCGGGGTTTTTTTCCAGAGGGCGCCCAGGTGCAGCTGGTGGTAAACGTCGAAGCCCTGTTCGTCAGGGAAAACCCGGAGCCCCGATGTCTGTGGTGCTGTAGATGCTCTGCCAATGGCCGCGGAGGAGCAGCAAGAGCTTGACTGGCTGGCACTTTCGGTGTGGGAGCAATCGTGCGACGTTCGTGATTTTTTGGGGTTTTTTTCAGGGGGCGCACAGGTGCAGCTGGTGGTAAACTTCGAAGCCTTGTTCGTCAGGGAAAGCCCGGAGCCCCGATGTCTGTGGTGCTGTAGATGCGCTGCCAATGGCCGGTGAGGAGCCGCCAAAGCTTGAGTTGCTGGCACATTCGGTGTGGGAGCAATCATCCGATATTCATGATTTTTCAGGTTATTTTTTCAGTGGGCGACCAGGTGCAGACGGTGGTAAACGTCGAAGCCCTGTTCGTCAGGGAAAGCCCGGAGCCCCGATGTCTGTGGTGCTGTAGATGCGCTGCCAATGGCCGCGGAGGAGCAGCAAGAGCTTGGTTGGCTGGCACTCTAGGTGTGGGAGCAATCGTCCGACGTTCGTGATTTTTCGGGGTTTTTTTACAATGGGCGCAGAGGTGCAGCTGGTGGTAAACGTCGAAGCCCTGTTCGTCAGGGAAAGCCCGGACCCCGATGTCTGTGGTGCTGTAGATGCGCTGCCAATGGCCGGTGAGGAGCAGCATGAGCTTGAGTGGCTGGCACATTCGGTGTAGGAGCAATCGTCTGACGTTCATGATTTTTCAGGTTTTTTTTTCATGGGGCGCCCAGGTGCAGGTGGTGGTAAACGTCGAAGCCCTGTTCGTCAGGGAAAACCCGGAGCCCCGATGTCTGTGGTGCTGTAGATGCACTGCCAATGGCCGCGGAGGAGCAGCAAGAGCTTGAGTTGCTGGCGCTTTCGGTGTGGGAGCAATCGTCCGACGTTCTTGATTTTTCGGGGTTTATTTCCAGAGGGCGCCCAGGTGCAGCTTGTGGTAAACGTCGAAGCCCTGTTCGTCAGGGAAAGCCCGGAGCCCCGATGTCTGTGGTGCTGTAGATGCGCTGCCAATGGCCGCTGAGTAGCAGCAAGAACTTGACTGGCTGGCACTTTCGGTGTGGGAGCAATCGTGCAACGTTCGTGATTTTTTGGGGTTTTTTCCAGTGGGCGCCCAGGTGCAGCTGGTGGTAAACGTCGAAGCCCTGTTCGTCAGGGAAAGCCCGGAGCCCCGATGTCTGTGGTGCTGTAGATGCGCTGCCAATGGCCGGGGAGGAGCAGCAAGAGCTTGGTTGGCTGGCACTTTAGGTGTGGAAGCAATCGTCCGACGTTCGTGATTTTTCGGGTTTTCTTTCCAGTGGGCGCCCAGGTGCAGCTGGTGGTAAACATCGAAGCCCTGTTGGTCAGGGAAAGCCCGGAGACGCAATGTCTATGGTGCTGTAGATGCGCTGCCAATGGCCGGTGAGGAGCAGCAAGAGCTTGGTTGGCTGGCACTTCTGGTGTGGGAGCAATCGTCCGACGTTCGTGATTTTTCGGGGTTTTTTTCCAGTGGGCGCCCAGGTGCAGCTGGTGGTAAACGTCGAAGCCCTGTTCGTCTGGGAAAGCCCGGAGCCCCGATGTCTGTGGTGCTGTAGATGCACTGCCAATGGGCGGTGAGGAGCAGCAAGAGCTTGACTGCCTGGCACTTTCGGTGCAGGAGCAATCGTCCGACGTTCGTGAATTTTCGGGGTTTTATTTCTGTGGGGGCCCAGGTGCAGGTGGTGGTAAAAGTCGAAGCCCTGTTCGTCAGGGAAAACCCGGAGCCCCGATGTCTCTGGTGCTGTAGATGCGCTGCCAATGGCCGGTGAGGAGCAGCAAGAGCTTGAGTTGCTGGCGCTTTCGGTGTGGGAGCAATCGTCCAACGTTCGTGATTTTTCGGGGTTTTTTTCCAGAGGACGCCAGGTGCAGCTGGTGGTAAACATCGGAACCCTGTTCGTCAGGGAAATCCCGGAGCCCCGATGTCTGTGGTGCTGTAGATGCGCTGCCAATGGCCGCTGAGGAGCAGCAAGAACTTGACTGGCTGGCACTTTCTGTGTGGGAGCAATCGTGCAACGTTCGTGATTTTTTGGGGTTTTTTTCAGTTGGCGCACAGGTGCAGCTGGTGGTAAACTTCAAAGCCCTGTTCGTCAGGGAAAGCCCGGAGCCCCAATGTCTCTGGTGCTGTAGATGCGCTGCCAACGGCCGGGGAGGAGCCGCCAAAGCTTGAGTTGCTGGCACATTCGGTGTGGGAGCAATCATCCGATGTTCATGATTTTTCAGGTTATTTTTTCAGTGGGCGCCCAGGTGCAGCTGGTGGTAAACGTCGAAGCCCTGTTCGTCAGGGAAAGCCCGGAGCCCCGATGTCTGTGGTGCTGTAGATGCGCTGCCAATGGGCGGTGAGGAGCAGCAGGACCATGACTGGCTGGCACTTTTTGTGTGGGAGCAATCGTCCGACGTTTGTGATTTTTCGAGGTTTTTTTTTGAGGGGGCGCCCACGTGCAGATGGTGTTAAATGTCAAAGCCCTGTTCGTCAGGGAAACCCTGGAGCCCTGATGTCTCTGGTGCTGTAGATGCGCTGCCAATGGCCGCTGAGGAGCAGCAAGAGCTTGACTGGCTGGCACTTTCCATGTAGGAGCAATCGTCCGACGTTCTTGATTTTTTGGGGTTTTTTTCCAGTGGACGCCCGGGTGCAGCTGGTGGTAAATGTCGAAGCCCTGTTCATTTGGGAAAACCCGGAGCCCCGATGTCTGTGTTGCTGTAGATGCGCTGCCAGTGGCCGGTGAGGAGCAGCAAGAGCCTGAGTTGCTGGCACTTTCGGTGTGGGAGCAATCGTCAGACGTTCTGAATGCCTTCTTTACGTCTGTCTTTAAAGGTCAGACCAGTTATCCTCAGGGTACTCCTCTCTCTGACCTGGTAGTGTCAGCTGGGGAGCACGCTAACCCCCCTGTGATTCTGGAAGATACGGTCAGAGACTTGCTACTCCAACTGGACTGCCACAAGTCCATGGGGCCGGATGAGATCCACCCAAGAGTGCTGAGGGAACTGGCGGAGGTGATAGCCGAGCCGCTTTCCATCATCTATCAGCGCTCCTTGTTGATTGGTGAGGTCCCGGAAGACTGGAGGATTGCCAACGTGACTCCCATTTACAAGAAAGGTTTTAAGGAGGATCCGGGGAACTACAGGCCTGTTAGCCTGACCTCGGTTACAGGGAAGGTTATGGAACAGATAGTCTTGAGGGAGATCATGTGGCATGTGCGGGATGGCCGGGGGATCAGGCCTAGCCAGCATGGGTTCATGAAGGGCAGGTCCTGTTTGACCAACCTGATCTCCTTTTATGATCAAGTGACCCATCTGCTGGATGAGGGAAAGGCTGTTGATGTGGTCTACCTAGACTTCAGCAAAGCCTTTGACACTGTCTCCCACGGTATTCTCCTGCAGAAGCTGGCAGCCCATGGCTTGGATGGGTACACTCTTGGCTGTGTAAGGAGCTGGCTGGAGGGCCGGGCTCAGAGAGTGGTGGTGAATGGAGTTAAATCCAGCTGGCTACCGGTCACAAGTGGTGTTCCCCAGGGGTCGGTGCTGGGGCCTGTCCTCTTCAATATCTTTATTGATGATCTGGATGAGGGCATTGAGTGCACCCTCAGTAAGTTCGCAGATGACACCAAATTGGCTGGGAGTGTGGATCTCCCTGGGGTAGCGAGGCCCTACAGAGGGATCTGGACAGGCTGGAGAGCTGGGCTGAAGCCAATGGGATGAGGTTCAACAAGACCAAATGCCGAGTCCTGCACTTCGGCCACAACAACCCCAGGCAGCGCTATAGGCTTGGGGCGGAGTGGCTGGAGGACTGTGTGGAGGAAACGGACCTGGGGGTACTGATTGATGCTCGGCTGAGCATGAGCCGACAGTGTGCCCGGGTGGCCAAGAAGGCCAACGGCATCCTGGCTTGCATCAAAAACAGTGTTACTAGCAGGAACAGGGAGGTAATTGTCCCCCTGTACTCGGCACTGGTGAGGCCGCACCTCGAGTACTGTGTTCAGTTTTGGGCCCCTCACTGCAAGAAAGACATTGAGGCCCTGGAACGCGTTCAGAGGAGGGCTACGAAGCTGGTGAGGGGTCTGGAGCACAGGCCTTATGAGGAGCGGCTGAGGGAGCTGGGATTGTTCAGTCTGGAGAAGAGGAGGCTCAGGGGAGACCTTATAGCTCTCTATAACTTCCTGAAGGGAGGTTGTAGTGAGCTAGGGGTCGGCCTTTTCTCTCGTGTAGACAGTGATAGAACTAGTGGCAATGGTTTCAAGCAGCGCCAGGGGAGATTCAGGCTGGACATTAGGAAATATTACTTCTCGGAAAGGGTAGTCAGGCACTGGAATGCACTGCCCAGGGAGGTGGTGGAGTCACCGACCATGGGGGTGTTCAAGAAACATTTGGATGTTGTGTTGAGGGATATGATTTAGCTGAGAAGTATTGGTGATGGTTGGACTGGATGATCTTTTAGGTCTTTTCCAATCTTGATAATTCTGTGATTCTGTGATTTTTCGGGGTTTTTTTCCAGTGGGCGCCCAGGTGCAGCTGGTGGTAAACGTCGAAGCCCTGTTCGTCAGGGAAAGCCCGGAGCCCCGATGTCTGTGGTGCTGTAGATGCGCTGCCAATGGCCGGTGACGAGCAGCAAGAGCTTGGTTGGCTGGCACTTTAGGTGTGGGAGCAATCGTCCGACGTTCATGATTGGGGTTTCCTATTCGGGCCCACTGTGTGAGCAGTGCAACCCACTTGCTCCATGTAGCATCCGTTGCATGATGCGCAGAGGGGACCCTTCCTTTGAACATCCAGCCCAGCACTGGCAGTCGGGGTGCCAAGAGGAGCTGTGCTTCGGTACCAATCACTTCTGAAGCAGCTCGAACTCCTTCGTATGCTGACAGGATTTCTTTTTCGGTTGGAGTATAGCAGGCTTCAGATCCTTTATATCCCTGGCTCCAAAACCCAAGGGGTCGACCACGGGTTTCCCCTGGTGCTTTCTGCCAGAGACTCCAGGTAGGGCCATTCTCCCCAGCTGCGGTGTAGAGCACATTTCTTACCTCTTGCCCTGTCCGGACTGGCCCAAGAGCCACCGCATGAACAATTTCTTGTTTAAAGAACAATTTTTTGTTCTAAAGCCTGCTGTTGTTCAGGGCCTCATTTAAAATCATTCTTCTTTCAGGTGACTTTATACAGAGGGCTTACAATCATACTATAACTTGGAATATGCATCCTCCAGAAACCCACAACGCCCAGGAAAGCTTGCGTTTCCTTTTTGTCAGTTGGTGCAGCCATAGCTGTTATTTTGTTGACTATATCTATTGGAATCTGACAACGCCCATCTTGCCATTTTATCCCCAAAAACTGTATCTCGTATTGTATTGTGTTCGGGATTTTTAAGGTTTATTCTCAGAGGGCTGCCGGGTTGAGGTGGTGGCAAACGGCAGAGTCCTTATGGTCTACAAAATCCCAGAGTACCAATGTTTTTCGGCCTGGAGATGCGGTGGAAGAGGCAGCGAGGAGCAGCAAGACCTGTTAGAGCTGCCACTTCTGGTGTTGGAGCCATCGTCGGACGTTTGTGATTTTAAAGATTTTTTTTCTGCTGTCTCGGCAGCCAGCTCTAGGTGATAATAAACATTGTGGTCCTAGTGGTCTAGGAAAGACTGAATCCTCATTGTTTCTAGGCATGTAAATGAAGTGGGAAGACCCTGTGAGGAGTAGCAAGATCTTTCAGAGCTGGCAGTTCTGGTGTGGGATTTGTCGTCCGACCTTTGTGATTTTAAAGATTTTTTTCTCACTGGGCGGCCAGCTCTAGGTGATGGTAAACATTCGGTCCCGGTGGTCTATGAAAGCCCAGAGCCCTGTGTTTGCAGGCCTGTAGATGCGTTGGCAAGAGCCGGTAAGGAGCAGCAAGAGCTTTCAGAGCTGCCAATTCTGCAGTGGGATCTATCGTCCAACAGTCATGATTTTAAAGATTTTTGGTCACTGGGCGGCAAGCTCTAGTGATTGTAAATGCCGGAGTCCTGGTGGTGCATAAAAGCCTACTACCCCATTGTTTGTGGCGATGTAGAATGCGGCGGAAAGAGACAGTTAGGAGCAGCAAGAACTTTCAGAACTGACACTTGTAGTGTAGAAGCAGTCGTCTCACGTCTCACTCTCAAGATTTTTGATGCCTGGGCGGCCAGCTGTAGGTGGTGGTAAATGTCACCGGCTCTTGTCAACGCATCTACAGGCCCACGAACACCGGGGCTCCAGGCTTTCCTGGACGACCATGACTCTGACATTTGCTAACTCTGGCTAATTCAACATGGCAGCACTGTGAGTATAAATCTAAAAAATTCTGAACGTCAGACGATTGCTCCAACAGCAGAATTGGCAGCTATGAAAGCTCTTGCTGCTCCTCATTATCTACGGTGACATCATTTACATGCAGATAAACACTGGGCTACGGGCTTTCCTAGACCACCAGGACTGCAACGTTCGCCACCATGTAGACCCGGCTGCCCAGTGAGCCAAAATCTGTATAAATCACTAAGGTCAGACGATAGATCCCACACCGGAAGTGCCATCTCTGAAAGCTCTTGCTGCTCCTGGGCAGCCGGGTGCACATGCTGGCGAACATCGGAGTCCTATTCGTCTAGGAAAGCCCGCAGCTCCGATTTTTGAGGAACTATGATGCGGTGGCCATAGTCGTTGAGGAGTGGCAAGAGCCACTGAGGGGTTTTCAGAGCTGGCACTTCTGGTGTGGGATTTATTGTCCAACGTTTGTGATATATAAGAGTGTTTTCACTGGGCGGCCGTAAGTACATGGTGGTAAACGTCAGAGCGCTGGTGTTCTAGGAAATCTCGCAATCCCAATGTTTGTGAGCCTGTAGATGCGGTGGCAAGAGCCGGGCAGGAGAAGCAAGAGCTTTCAGAAATGTCACTTCTGGTGTGGGAGCAGCCTTCTGACTTTTGTGATTTTTAAGATTTTTTTCAAAAGGGACTGCTGAGTTGAGGTGATGGTAGACGTCAGAGTCCTGGTGTCCCAGGAAATGCCGGATCCTCAATGTTTGTGAGCCTGTAGATGTGGTGCCTAGAGCTGGTGAGAAGCAGCAAGAACTTCCAGAGCTGACACTTCCGGTGTGGGAGCAGCTGTCCGACATTCATCATTTTTAAGCTGTGTTTTAACACTAGGCGGACAGCTCAAGCTGGTGTTAAACGTCGGAGTCCTGGTGGTCTAGGAAATCCTGGAGCCCCAGTGTTTCCTGGCCTGTAGATTTTTTTTACGCCTGTAGATCTTTACCACCATGTCCTGGTGGTCTAGGAAAGCCCGGAGCCCCAGAGTTTGGAGCCTGTATGTGTGGTAGCAAGAGCCGGTGAGGAGCAGCAAGGGTATTCAGAGCTGGTCACCATGTAACAAAAGGTTCAGGATTTTTAAGATTTTTTCCCACTGGGTGGTAGGGACTGTTTCTCACTCCTTACAAATGAGTCCTCCATTAATTGTTTCTCTAAGCTATATGGTTATGTGACTATGTTTTATAACTATATTCTTGTCCTGGTTCTGGCTAGGACAGAGTTAATATTTACCTGAGCTGGGTGGAATACTGAAGCTGGTAGCCCCTATGGCTGGGATAGTTAACTAATTAGCTAACAGCTGGGGCTCAGTATATAATTGAGGAGGGTGCTGAAGGGAGTCTCCCTGCTACTTGGAAGAAACTTGGTGTGGAGATTTGTTGTAAGCCATTATACTATATTTGTATTCCATCACTGTTTTGTTTTCTTCTGCTATTACTGTTAAATTTACATTTTGTTCAATCTCAACCCACGTGTTTGTTTTTTTTCCTGGTTTTCTTTTGTTTACCAATTGTCCCCCTGTTCTCTTGGAGGGTGGGGGGGGGAGTGAGAGAGAGACTGCGTAGTCTGGTCCCGATCGGGGCTGAACTACAAGAATTCTTTAAGTGCATACATATATAGTTGTGATTAACTTATTGTCCCCATTTCTACGTGGTCTCCTATATCAATCACCCCTTTTTATCACACCAAGTAAATTCTTTTACTTAAACAGTTTCCCTGAATGATATGAAGCATCATACATGGTTTTGTTTAGTGGGGGGGGGGGGGGGGCGGGCTAAGGTGGTAGCTTCTGTAGGAAACTGCTAGAAGTCGCTCCCCTTTGTTCAGGGGACTCTCCAGCCTTTCTGGAGAGACTGCACCCCGTGGAAGAGATGACCCATGCCGGAGCAGTTTCAGGAAGGACTGTGGCGTATGGATGGGACCCCACAGGGGAGGGGAGGAATGTGAGGAGTTCTTCCCCCGACCATGAAGCAGCAGCGTAAAAGAACGTGTGATGAACTGACCGCAATCCCCATTCTCTCTTCCCCCCTGTGCCACTCGGGGGGGAATGTAGTAGAGATAATGTTAAGCTTGGGAAGAGGGAGGGGTGGAGGGAGGTTATCTTGTTCCCTGTCTCATTATCTTGCTGTTTGTAGTAATAAATGAATAGTTTTCCCCAAGAGGAGTCTGTTTTGCCCGTGATGGTAACTTTAAGGATTTCTCCCTGTCCTTATCTCAAACCTCGAGCCGTTTTTCCTTATATTATCTCCCCCTGTTCTCTTGGAGGGTGGGGGGAGTGAGAGAGAGACTGCGTAGTCTGGTCCTGATCGGGGCTGAACTACGACAGTGTTACTTTCTTAAACATTCTCCAAACCCATAGGTACAGCACAATAGTTAATATTAATAAAATTCCTAAGTTAATCAATAGGTTCACAACGGGGTGCACCATAGTATTAAGGATCCCTGTTGCCTCTGTCCCAGCCCCACTCATGCCCTGAGTACATTTCCATTTCGTGCATAACCACAGTGGCCAAGTTTAAGCCCGACCGTTTATAAGGTGGTCCCATGCTTCCTGTAAACCCAAGGTAGGCGTGAGACCACGGCCATTTGGTGTCCTTTTGATTACAAGTTAGTGGTAAGATGCAGGAAAATATTGTAAGCCCAATCACAATTCCAATTAAACAATTGGTCATTTTAGGATTTAGTTGTTCTAGTGGATTAGTACAGCTACTTCTGTAGATAATGTACTGCCTTCTGTGACCTACTAAAATGGGTTTTATGTTTCCTATAATAAAATGACAAATAAGATATGAACTGCACCGACTACAGATTTGGGCGAGATTAGTTACTGGCCGGTCCCGGTTTCTTTGTCCAGTATCGTTTGCTGTGGTGTCCCTTCAGTTCACTACTGCTTTTGGCTCACTTACTTGTTACCCACATTGTTCCCACCCTTATCCGTTCAAACGAGTTTGTCTCAAGTCTTCGTTGTTGTCTGGAGTTACTTTCCACAAGGTTGCAGAGGCTCTCTTGATCCGAGTATGGTGTATCCAGGAGTTCTGTCCCTCTACCTTAATTTCCGTGTAGGTGGTGAGGAGGACTTGAAAAGGTCCGGCCCACTGTGGTTCCAGAGTTTTTTTCTGTAAGAGACTTAACATATACATAGTCCCCTGGTTGTATATCGTGAACAGGCCCATCCAGACCCCTACTACGTGTTCCCATTACATGTTTTTCAATTCTTTGTAATTGTTTGTTTAGTGCCACCATATAGGAGGTCATTATTTCTTCACCAGTTTGTGAAGATGTTCCCTTTTGTACCCCATAGGGTCGTCCATATAGAATTTTGAATGGACTAAGCCCTTCTCTTGCTCTTGGTCTGGTTCGTATTCGTATAAGAGCTAATGGTAAAGACTGAGGCCAAGTTAGATTAGTTTCCTGACCCAACTTGACACTTGATTAGGTGATTCATTTTCTCCACCTGGCCACTTGATTGTGGTCGGTAAGAGGTATGTAATTGCCAATCTATCCCTAGATGGTGGCTAATTTCTTGTACTATTCTGGACACAAAATGTGGTCCTCTATCCGAGGACATTACCGCTGGGACTCCAAACCTAGGTACTATTTCCTGGAGCAGTATTTTGGTTACTTCCTGGGCTTTAGCAGTTCTGCACGGGAAAGCTTCTGGCCAGCCTGAAAAGGTATCCGTAAGTACTAATAAGTATCGATACCCCCCTTTTCTAGGGAGTTCTGAGAAATCAATCTGCCAATGTTGTCCCGGACCATTCCCCTTTCCGATTTTTTCAAGTTTCAGCCCTTTTACAACTGTAGGATTAGTCTGGAGACAAAGATCACATTGTTGAGTTATTTGTCTAACGGTAGTGTATAAGTTTCGCACTATTATGTTCCTGATGAGATCTTTATATAGGGCTTCTGCCCCCCCCCCAGTGTCTTTTTCTATGTTCTTCTCGGACTACTGACCATATCATGTAGGAGGGAATTACTACCCTCCCGTGTGAGGGGTAGTAATTGGCCCACCCTTCCTCATTATATGATCCCTTTAGATCATTAATAAGTTTGCCATCTTCCTTTGTGTATTCTGGTTTACCTTCTAGAAATACCTGTCCATCAGGTATTAGCGCACCCTCTACCTTGATTGTTTCTCTAGCTGCTTGTTTTGCTTCCCTATCTGCCAGCTCATTTCCTCTTTCCAATTCTGTGCTCACTTTCTGGTGTGCTTTAATATGCATAATTGCCACCTTTTTGGGAAGTTGGACTGCATTCAGGATTTTCAAAATCTCTTCTGCGTGTTTGATGGTTTTTCCATGAGAATTTAACAGTCCTCTTTCCTTCCATATTGCTCCATGGGCGTGTACCACCCCAAAGGCATATTTAGAGTCAGTCCAAATGTTTACAGTCCTTCCCTGGGCTCTCTCCAGGGCTTGGGTAAGGGCTATGATCTCGGCCTTTTGGGCTGAGACGTCGGCTGATAGTGGCCTGGACTCTATCACCTTTTCAAAAGTGGTAACAGCATATCCGGAATGTCGCGTTCCATTTAACATATAGCTGCTTCCATCGGTGAACCAATGTTCGGCTCCATCGATAGGGACATCTTTAAGATCCGTTCGACTAGAATACATGGTTTCAATTGTTTCCAAGCAGTCATGACTCACCGGCTCCCCGATGTTCCCATCAAGGAATGAGGCCGGATTGATGATGTTTGTGGTCACAATTTCAACATCATCCTGTTCAACCATTATAGCTTGATATTTCAGGAACCTTTGTGGGGAAAGCCAATGCCCTCCTTTTGCTTCAAGGACCGCAGATACAGTATGGGAAACTAGAACAGTCATTTTCTGGCCTAGAGTGAACTTTCAGGCTTCTTGAATGTTTAGAATGACAGCTGCTACTGCTCTCAGACAGCTGGGCCACTGTCGTAGTTCAGCCCCGATCAGGACCAGACTACGCAGTCTCTCTCTCGCTCCCCCCACCCTCCGAGAGAATAGGAGGAGATGATATAAGAAAAACGGCTCAAGGTTTGAGATAAGGACGGGGAGAAATTTTTAAAGTTACCGTTACAGGCAAAACAGACTCGACTTGGGGAAAAACACTCATTTATTTCTAAAACTAGCAGGAGAATGAGACAGAGGACAAGATAACCTCCCCCCACGCCTCCCTCTTCCCGGGCTTAACATTATCTCCACTACCTTCCCCTCCCGAGCGGCATGGGGGGGTGGGGGAGAGGGAATGGGGGTCGCGGTCAGTTCATCACATTGTTTTACGCCTCTGTGTCATCATCGGGGGAAGAACTCGTTGCATTCCTCCTCTGCTCCAGCGTGGGGTCCCTGCCATGGGCCACAGTCCTTTGTGAAACTGCTCTGGCGTGGGTCATCTCTTCCACAGGGTGCAGTCCCTCTAGAACAGCTGTCCCAGCAGGCCCTCCACAGGCCACAGTCTCCTTCAGGCCTCTACCTGTTCCGGCATGGGGTCCTCCACGGGCTGCAGGTGGATCTCTGCCCCTCCGTGGACCTCCATGGGCTGCAGAGGGACAACCTGCTCCACCATGGTCTTCACCACGAGTTGCAGAGGAATCTTGGCCAGGAGCCGCGTTACTCCTCCCCCTCCTTCTGAACTGACCTTGGCGTCTGCAGCCATTCCTCACAACAGGCTGGCAGACGCCTCTCTGGATCCTTTTTACATCTTATTCACTTCAACTGCTCAACTCCTCTCCACTTCTTGCAGCCAGGCTGGGCCGAGTTGGGCCCAGTCGGCTGCCCGGCGGGAGGCCAGAGGGTGAGGCCTGCAAGGCCCACAAGGCCCGCGCCTCCCCCTCTCTGCCCCCCGCTCAGCTGCTTCACATCTCTCCCTTTTTTTTTTTTTTCTGTTTTCCCCTATTTAAATACGTTATCGCAGAGGCGTTATCACGGGACATTCTGTTACCAATTGGCTCGGCCTTGGCCAGCAGCAGGTCCGCCCTAGGCCCGGCCAAGTCCACTGAACAAAGGGGAGCGACTTCTAGCAGTTTCCTACAGAAGCTACCACCTTAGGCCCCCCCGTCACTAACAAAACCAGAACAGCCACCCTTTCGCAGCGGCATCCAGCTGTTTGGAGAAGTATGCTACCGCCCGTCTGTATGGTGCCAAATCTTGTGCCAATATTCCTAGTGCCATTCCTTGTTTTTCATGGGAAAATAGAAAAAATGGCTTACTCACATCAGGAAGTCCCAATGCTGGTGCAGACATCAGGGCTTTCTTCAGCTGATGGAAGGCTCGATCTGACTCAGCATCCCACTGGAGATCCTTTTGGTTAGCTGCTATCATGGAATATAGTGGCTTAACAAGCAGACCATAATCACATATCCAAAGTCTGCACCACCCGTCATTCCTAAGAATGTCAGTAGTTCCTTTATAGTTTGTGGTCGGGGGGTTTGGCATATGGCCTCTCTCCAGGCTTGTCCTAGGATCCGTTGTCCGGCACTGATCTCATACCAGGTACGTGACCTGGGGTTGTAACAACACCTGTGCCTTTTTCTTAGAAACCCGATATCCCTGTAGTCCCAGGAAATTTAACGGACTCACGGGCCAAATGACACAGGGTTCTTTGGTTCTGGTTGCAATAAGAAGGTCGTCTACATATTGTAACACCTTCCCTTCTTCTGATGGTGGTTCCCATGATTCCAAGTCCTTTGCTAGCTGATTCCCCAAAATTGTGGGGCTATTTTTAAACCCCTGCGGCAACACCGTCCATGTGAGCTGGGTCTTTCGACCACTTTTGGGATTTTCCCATTCGAAAGCAAAACTTTTCTGGCTGGCTTCATGGAGAGGGAGGCAAAAGAAAGCATCTTTTAAATCTAGGACCGTAAACCAAGCTAAATCAGGTTTTAGCATGGTTAATAGGGTATAGGGGTTAGCTACCACAGGTCCTCTGTTATTTTGTTGATGGCTCTTAAGTCTTGAACTATCCTATAGGACCCATCAGGTTTCTTAACTGGAAGGATAGGTGTATTGAATTCTGACTCACACTCTTTTAGTAGTCTTAGTTCTATGAACCGCTCTATGACTGGACAAATTCCTTCCCTATCTTCCCTTTTCAGTGGGTATTGTTTGATCCTTAAGGCACTCTGTCCCTCCTTTAGTTTTACTATTATTGGTGGTGCGTTCTTTGCTCGTCCCGGTATATCGGTTGCCCAGACTCCGGGATATACTTGGTCAACAATTCTTGCACCAATTTCTCCTGTTGCAGGGGTACTGACCAAGGATAGACTCATAATTTGAACGTATTGGTGATCATTTACCTCCAGGGTAACTTCCCCTTGCTTAAATTTGATTGTTGCTTCTAGTTGTTCTAATAAATCCCTACCAAGAAGGGCCTTTGGAGAATTTGGCATATACAGAAATTTATGGATCCCCACTTGCTTCCCCAATTTGTATTTTAAGGGTCTGCAAAAGTAAGCCTCTTCAATCTGGCCTGTCGCACCTTTCACTGTAATATAATCATTTTCCAGAGGCATCAAAGCTTGATTCAGAACAGAATAAGTCGCTCCCGTGTCTACTAAAAATTTGATTTCTTTTTGTTCTTCCCCTAACTTTATTTTTACTAAGAGGGCGGCTAGTCATTTTTCTTCATCCACGTGAGCTACCGTTTTCCCTTGATTGTTGCGCCATCTAGCGTTCCTTTGGCGCTCAGGGCACTCGTTCTTCCGGTGTCCGGTCTTTTTATATAGCGTACATTGATTCCTACCCAGAGGCGTCAGCCCACGCATTGGATTAACTTTAAACTTCCGATTTTCATTTTTCTCTTCCCACAGCTAGTATTTTCTTCTGGTCTAACCTGTAACTTTCCTCTCGATTGCTAAATATTCTCCGTGCTTCTTCTAATAACCTTTCTAAGGCTCTATTTTCAGGAGGTCTTAGTTTTTGCAATTTGCGCCTAATATCCCCTTGTGACTGTCCAAAAAAGAGGGATATCAGCCTACCTCTGAAATCGGATCTAGAGATGTCTGCCGGCGCATCACATCTCTTAGTCGGGCTTAGCTGTGGAGCGAAGGCAGAGAGCCTCCTCGTCCGGATCCCCGGAGCTCTGCGGGAAAGAGCGAGAGAAGAGCCGCGAAAGCGTCGAGTGCAGCCACCTCGCGTGTGGCGGCGATCATCCGCTGTTCGTCGGTTGGAGGACGACTTCCTTCTGCGCGGCTGGTTCCAAGTTGACGGTAACTGCCAGTGTACTAGCTGTGTAGGACAGTGAAGAGGCTCGACGTGTGTGTGTCCGTAGATCTGCTTGAAAGAGCACGTGAAGAGCTGTAAGGGCATGGAAAGCTCTTCCTGCTCTTCACTCGCTCTTGGTAAAACCCCTGCCGGCCCAGAACCCTGCGACTGTTCGCTTCTCTGCACGATTGTTGCCGCACGAGAAGTGCCTGCTCCGGAGGCTTCTTGCTAGCAGCGCTAAAGGCACACGAACATTGTATCTCTGTGCTTTCCTGAACAGCTTGCGCTGGGACAGTTACAGCCGTGTTTTCCAAGCTGTCCGGGGTGGTGAGGCACTAAAAGGGCCGATGTCTGGCGACTGTCCAACACGAGAACCGGCTGCTCTGAAAGCCCTTACTGCTCCTCACGTGCACTTTCTAGCAGATCTACGGACACACGAACGTCGAGCCTCTTCACTATCCTACACAGCTAGCACACTGGCAGTTACCGTCAACTTGGAACCAGCCGCGCAGAAGGAAGTCGTCCTCCAACCGACGAACAGCGGATGCCCGCCGCCACACGCGAGCTGGCCGCACTCGACGCTTTCGCGGCTCTTCTCTCGCTCTTTCCCGCAGAGCTCCGGGGATCCGGACGAGGAGGCTCTCTGCCTTCGCTGCACAGCTTGAACCGCGAAAGCCGCAATGATCTTTGTCCAAGCTGCGCAGAAGAAACAAGGCACTAGAACAGCAAATGTCTGGTCAATCTCCCACGTGAAAAGGGTCAGCACGGAAAGCTCTTGCTGCTCTTCACTCTCTCTTGGTAACGGCTCTGAACCTTGCGACTGTTCGCTTCTCTGGATGATTTCCCCACCAACACTTCTCATCAGCTAAAGCCGGCTGCCCGGAGGAAAAGAGGCTATGAAAGATCATAGAAAGCACGATTGTTGCCGCACGAGAAGTGCCTGCTCCGGAGGCTTCTTGCTAGCAGCGCTAAAGGCACACGAACATTGTATCTCTGTGCTTTCCTGAACAGCTTGCGCTGGGACAGTTACAGCCGTGTTTTCCAAGCTGTCCGGGGTGGTGAGGCACTAAAAGGGCCAATGTCTGGCGACTATCCAACACGAGAACCGGCTGCTCTGAAAGCCCTTACTGCTCTTCACGTGCGCTTTCTAGCAGATCTACGGACACACCAACGTCGAGCCTCTTCACTATCCTACACAGCTAGCACACTGGCAGTTACCGTCAACTTGGAACCAGCCGCGCAGAAGGAAGTCGTCCTCCAACCGACGAACAGCGGATGACCGCCGCCACACGCGAGGTGGCTGCACTCGACGCTTTCGCGGCTCTTCTCTCGCTCTTTCCCGCAGAGCTCCGGGGATCCGGACGAGGAGGCTCTCTGCCTTCGCTGCACAGCTTGAACCGCGAAAGCCGCAATGATCTTTGTCCAAGCTGCGCAGAAGAAACAAGGCACTAGAACAGCAAATGTCTGGTCAATCTCCCACGTGAAAAGGGTCAGCACGGAAAGCTCTTGCTGCTCTTCACTCTCTCGGTAACGGCTCTGAACCTTGCGACTGTTCGCTTCTCTGGATGATTTCCCCACCAACACTTCTCATCAGCTAAAGCCGGCTGCCCGGAGGAAAAGAGCCTATGAAAGATCGTAGAAGGCACGATTGTTGCCGCACGAGAAGTGCCTGCTCCGGAGGCTTCTTGCTAGCAGCGCTAAAGGCACACGAACATTGTATCTCTGTGCTTTCCTGAACAGCTTGCGCTGGGACAGTTACAGCCGTGTTTTCCAAGCTGTCCGGGGTGGTGAGGCACTAAAAGGGCCAATGTCTGGCGACTGTCCAACACGAGAACTGGCTGCTCTGAAAGCCCTTACTGCTCTTCACGTGCGCTTTCTAGCAGATCTACGAACACACAAACGTCGAGCCTCTTCACTATCCTACACAGCTAGCACACTGGTAGTTACCGTCAACTTGGAACCAGCCGCGCAGAAGGAAGTCGTCCTCCAACCGACGAACAGCGGATGCCCGCCGCCACACGCGAGCTGGCCGCACTCGAAGCTTTCGCGGCTCTTCTCTGCAGAGCTCCGGGGATCCGGACGAGGAGGCTCTCTGCCTTCACTGCACAGCTTGAACCGCGAAAGCCGCAATGATCTTTGTCCAAGCTGCGCAGAAGAAACAAGGCACTAGAACAGCAAATGTCTGGTCAATCTCCCACGTGAAAAGGGTCAGCACGGAAAGCTCTTGCTGCTCTTCACTCTCTCTCGGTAACGGCTCTGAACCTTGCGACTGTTCGCTTCTCTGGATGATTTGCCCACCAACACTTCTCATCAGCTAAAGCCGGCTGCCCGGAGGAAAAGAGACTATGAAAGATCGTAGAAGGCACGATTGTTGCCGCACCAGAAGTGCCTTGCTCCTTAGGAGGGAGGACTGTTATATTATGACACTCTCCTGCAACTATTGTTTTCCTAAGAAGGGAAGGAAAATGGGATGAAGTATCATATGCAGCCATGGTTTTTTTTTGTCCTTCGTGAGAAACCTGAATGGCAGAGTTACTGCGAATTAGTACGCCCTCGGGATCCTATGGTACTAGCCCTAGAAAGAGAAGATAGGAGAGAGCGTAAAGGAAAGTTGTTCAGCATGTAGTATTGCACAAAAATGTTCAAAACTAAACGAGGAACAAGAGCCCGAGTTGGGTGATTTATTCAAGCCATCTTATGGGATAGGGAGACAGGGCTTTGCCGGGTCTCCCAATCACCCCCGGATGAACGGGACATCCCACAAACTATTTCTAAAGAAGGTCAAATGCCTGCCTCCACACAAGGAAACACAAGAGCCCCCCACTACGGCTCCAAGTAGCCCAGTGTCTTCACGCACTGGATGGAAGACTGTCTTACAGGCACCGCTTTGAGAAGCCGTAAATCCGGACAGAGGACCCATGAAGATAAAAGTCCCATTCACGGGATGGAAAGAGGTTGCCCGAGAATACCGAAATGATCCGATAAATACGGAACAAAATTTTAAATTTAAGGTGAAACAACACAATCCCGACTGGAGTGACATACAAGTTTTATTGGATTGCCTGACTGAAACTGAGAAATAACTAATTATAAAAACAGCAGGAGAGCTTGCAAAGGAACAGTATGATATAAAGGGAGGTAATTATAGAGAATGGTTTCCCTTGTTCGACCCGACATGGGATCTAAACCGCTCTGCTGATATGGAAAGGTTACAGGCATACCAGGAATGGATATTCAGAGGGATGGAAAAAGCAATTCCGAGAACAATAAATTGGGCAATGTCATATGCGGTCAGACAGGGTCCTTCTGAAACGCCGGTCGAGTTCCTAGCCCGACTAAGAGATGCGATGCGCCGGCACACATCTCTAGATCCGATTTCAGAGGTAGGCGCACAGCAACTGATATCCCTCTTTTTGGGACAATCACAAGGGGATATTAGGCGCAAATTGCAAAAACTAAGACGTCCTGAAAATAGAGCCTTAGAAAAGTTATTAGAAGAAGCATGGAGAATATTTAGCAATCGAGAGGAAAGTTACAGGTTAGACCAGAAGAAAATACTAGCTGTGGGAAGAGAAAAATGAAAATCGGAAATTTAAAGTTAAACCAATATGTGGGCTGACGCCTCTGGGTAGGAATCAATGTACGCTATATAAAAAGACCGGACACCGGAAGAACGAGTGCCCTGAGCGCCAAAGGAACGCTAGATGGCGCAACAATCAAGGGAAAACGGTAGCTCACGTGGATGAAGAAAAATGACTAGCCGCCCTCTTAGTAAAAATAAAGTTAGGGGAAGAACAAAAAGAAATCAAATTTTTAGTAGACACGGGAGCGACTTATTCTGTTCTGAATCAAGCTTTGATGCCTCTGGAAAATGATTATATTACAGTGAAAGGTGCGACAGGCCAGATTGAAGAGGCTTACTTTTGCAGACCCTTAAAATACAAATTGGGGAAGCAAGTGGGGATCCATAAATTTCTGTATATGCCAAATTCTCCAAAGGCCCTTCTTGGTAGGGATTTATTAGAACAACTAGAAGCAACAATCAAATTTAAGCAAGGGGAAGTTACCCTGGAGGTAAATGATCACCAATACGTTCAAATTATGAGTCTATCCTTGGTCAGTACCCCTGCAACAGGAGAAATTGGTGCAAGAATTGTTGACCAAGTATATCCCGGAGTCTGGGCAACCGATATACCGGGACGAGCAAAGAACGCACCACCAATAATAGTAAAACTAAAGGAGGGACAGAGTGCCTTAAGGATCAAACAATACCCACTGAAAAGGGAAGATAGGGAAGGAATTTGTCCAGTCATAGAGCGGTTCATAGAACTAAGACTACTAAAAGAGTGTGAGTCAGAATTCAATACACCTATCCTTCCAGTTAAGAAACCTGATGGGTCCTATAGGATAGTTCAAGACTTAAGAGCCATCAACAAAATAACAGAGGACCTGTGGTAGCTAACCCCTATACCCTATTAACCATGCTAAAACCTGATTTAGCTTGGTTTACGGTCCTAGATTTAAAAGATGCTTTCTTTTGCCTCCCTCTCCATGAAGCCAGCCAGAAAAGTTTTGCTTTCGAATGGGAAAATCCCAAAAGTGGTCGAAAGACCCAGCTCACATGGACGGTGTTGCCGCAGGGGTTTAAAAATAGCCCCACAATTTTGGGGAATCAGCTAGCAAAGGACTTGGAATCATGGGAACCACCATCAGAAGAAGGGAAGGTGTTACAATATGTAGACGACCTTCTTATTGCAACCAGAACCAAAGAACCCTGTGTCATTTGGCCCGTGAGTCCGTTAAATTTCCTGGGACTACAGGGATATCGGGTTTCTAAGAAAAAGGCACAGGTGTTGTTACAACCCCAGGTCACGTACCTGGTACGAGATCAGTGCCGGACAACGGATCCTAGGACAAGCCTGGAGAGAGGCCATATGCCAAACCCCCCGACCACAAACTATAAAGGAACTACTGACATTCTTAGGAATGACGGGTGGTGCAGACTTTGGATATGTGATTATGGTCTGCTTGTTAAGCCACTATATTCCCTGATAGCAGCAAACCAAAAGGATCTCCAGCGGGATGCTGAGTCAGATCAAGCCTTCCATCAGCTGAAGAAAGCCCTGATGTCGGGACCACCATTGAGACTTCCTGATGTGAGCAAGACATTTTTTTCTATTTTCCCACGAAAAACAAAAAATGGCACTAGGAATATTGGCACAAGATTTGAGACCATACAGATGGGCGGTAGCATACTTCTCCAAAAAGATGGATGCCACTGCGAAAGGGTGGCTGTTCTGGATTTGTTAGTGAGGCGGGGCCTAGGGTGTAGCTGGTAGTAAACGTCGAAGCCCTGTTCGTCAGGGAAAGCCCGGAGCCCCGATGTCTGTGGTGCTGTAGACGCGCTGCCAATGGCCGGTGAGGAGCAGCAAGAGCTTAACTGGCTGGCAATTTCGGTGTGGGAGCAATCGTCCGACGTTCGTGATTTTTTGTGTTTTTTTTTCCAGTGGGTGCCCAGGAGCAGCTGGTGGTAAATGTCGAAGCCCTGTTCGTCAGGGAAAGCCCGGAGCCCCGATGTCTGTGGTGCTGTAGACGCGCTGCCACGGCCGGTGAGGAGCAGCCAGAGCTTGAGTTGCTGGCACTTTGGGTGTGGAAGCAATCGTCCGTCGTTCGTGATTTCTTGGGGTTTATTTTCCAGTGGGCGCCCAGGTGCAGCTGGTGGTAAACGTCGAAGCCCTGTTCGTCAGGGAAAGCCCGGAGCCCCGATGTCTGTGGTGCTGTAGATGGGCTGCCAGTGGCCGGTGAGGAGCAGCAAGAGCTTGAGTTGCTGGGACTTTCAGTGTGGGAGCAATTGTCCGACGTTCGTGATTTTCGAGGTTTTTTTTAAGGGGGCGCCCAGGTGCAGCTGGTGGTAAATGTCAAAGACCTGTTCGTCTGGGAAAGCCCGGAGCCCCTATGTCTATTGTGCTGTAGATGCGCTGCCATGGCCGCTGAGGAGCAGCCAGAGCTTGAGTTGCTGGCACTTTGGGTGTGGGAGCAATCGTCCGACGTTTGTGATTTTTTGGGGTTATTTTCCAGTGGGGGCCCAGGTGCAGCTGGTGGCAAACGTCAAAGACCTGTTCGTCAGGGAAAGCCCGGAGCCCCGATGTCTGTGGTGCTGTAGATGCGTTGGGAATGGCCAGTGAGGAGCAGCAAGAGCTTGAGTTGCTGGCACTTTCTGTGTGGGAGCAATCGTCCGACGTTCGTGATTTTTCGGGGTTTTTTTCCAGTGGGCGCCCAGGTGCAGCTGGTGGTAAACGTCGAAGCCCTGTTCGTCAGGGAAAGCCCGGAGCCCCGATGTCTGTGGTGCTGTAGATGGGCTGCCAGTGGCCGGTGAGGAGCAGGAAGAACTTCTCTGGCTGGCACTTTCGGTGTGGGAGCAATCGTGCGACGTTCGTGATTTTTAGGGATTTTTTTCAGTGGGTGCCCAGGTGCAGCTGGTGGTAAACGTCGAAGCCCTGTTCGTCAGGGAAAGCCCGGAGCCCCGATGTCTGTGGTGCTGTAGATGCGCTGCCAATGGCCGGTGAGGAGCAGGAAGAGCTTGACTGGCTGGCACTTTGGGTGTGTGAGCAATCATCCGACGTTTGTGATTTTTTGGGTTTTTTTTCCAGTGGGCGCCCAGGTGAAGCTGGTGGTAAACGTCAACTCCCTGTTCGTCAGGGAAAGCCTGGAGCCCCGATGTCTGTGGTGCTGTAGATGTGCTGGGAATGGCCGGTGAGGAGCAGCAAGAGCTTGAGTTGCTGGCACTTTCGGTGTGGGAGCAGTCGTGCGACGTTTGTGATTTTTGGGGATTATTTCCAGTGGGCGCCCAGGTGCAGCTGGTGGGAAACGACAAAGACCTGTTCGTCAGGGAAAGCCCGGAGCCCCGATGTCTGTGGTGCTGTAGATGAGCTGCCAATGGTGGTGAAGAGCAGAAAGAGCTTGAGTTGCTGGCACATTTGCTGTGGGAGCAATCGTCCGACGTTCGAGATTTTTCGGGGTTAAACTCCAGGGGGCGCCCAGGTGCAGTGGGTGGTATGTGTCGAAGCCCTGTTCGTCAGGGAAAGGCCGGATCCCCGATGTCTGTGGTGCTGTAGATGCGCTGCTAATGGCCGGTGAGGAGCAGCAAGAGCTTGACTGGCTGGCACTTTTGGTGTGGGAGCAATCGTCCGACGTTCGTGATTTTTCGGGGTTTTTTTCCAGTGGGAGCCCTGGTGCAGCTGGTGGTATACGTCGAAGCCCTGTTCGTCAGGGAAAACCCGGAGCCCCGATGTCTGTGGTGCTGTAGATACACTGCCAATGGCCACTGAGGAGCAGCAAGAGCTTGACTGGCTGGCACTTTCGGTGTGGGAGCAATTGTCCGACGTTTATGATTTTTTGGGGTTTTTTTCATTTGACCCCGCGGTGCAGCTGGTGGTAAACTTCAAAGCCCTGTTCGTCAGGGACAGCCCGGAGCCCCGATGTCTGTGGTGCTGTGGATGCGCTGCCAATGGCCGGTGAGGACCAGCAAGAGCTTGACTGGCTGGCACTTTCGGTGTGGGAGCAATCGTCCGACGTTCTTGATTTTTCGGGGTTTTTTTCCAGTGGGTGCCCCGGTGCAGCTGCTGGTAAACGTCGAAGCCCTGTTCGTCAGGGAAAGCCCGGAGCCCCGATGTCTGTGGTGCTGTAGATGCGCTGCCCATGGCCGGTGAGGAGCAGCAGAAGCTTGAGTTGCTGTCACTTTCGGTGTGGGAGCAATCGTCCGACTTTCATGATTTTTTGGGGTTTTTTTCAGTGGGCCCCCCAGGTGCAGCTGGTGGTAAACGTCGAAGCCCTGTTGGTCAGGGAAAGCCCGGACCCCGATGTCTGTGGTGCTGTAGTTGTGCTGCCAATGGCTGGTGAGGAGCAGCAAGAGCTTGAGTTGCTGGCACATTTGGTATGGGAGCAATCGTCCGACGTTCATGATTTTTTGGGATTTTTTTCCAGTGGGCGCCCAGGTGCAGGTGGTGGTAAATGTCAAAGCTCTGTTGGTCAGGGAAAGCCCGGAGCCCCGATGTCTGTGGTGCTGTAGATGCCCTCCTAATGGCCGGTGAGGAGCAGCAAGAGCTTGACTGGCTGGCACTTTCGGTGTGGGAGCAATCGTCCGACGTTCGCAATTTTTCTGGGTTAATCTGCAGCGGGCGCCCAGGTGCAGCTGGTGGTAAACGTCGAAGCCCTGTTCGTCAGGGAAAGCCCGGAGCCCCGATGTCTGTGGTGCTGTAGCTGCGCTGCCAATGGCCGGTGAGGAGCAGCAAGAGCTTGATTTGCTGGCACTTTTTCTGTAGGAGCAATCGTCCGACATTCATGATTTTTCGGGGTATTTTTCCAGCGGGCGCCCGGGTGCAGCGGGTGGTAAATGTCGAAGCCCTGTTCATCAGGGAATGCCCGGAGCCCCGATGTCTGTGGTGCTGTAGATGCGCTGCCAATGGCTGGTGAGTAGCAGCAAGAGCTTGACTGGCTGGCACTTTCGGTGTGGGAGCAATCGTCCGACGTTCGTGATTTTTCGGTTTTTTTTTTAGTAGGCGCCCAGGTGCAGCTCGTGGTAAACGTCGAAGCCCTGTTCGTCAGGGAAAGCCCGGAGCCCCGATGTCTGTGGTGCTGTAGATGCGCTGCCAATGGCCGGTGAGGAGCAGCAAGAGCTTGAGTTGCTGTCACTTTCGGTGTGGGAGCAATCGTCCGACGTTCGTCATTTTTTGGGGTTTTTTTCCAGTGGGCGCCCAGGTGCAGCTGGTGGTTAAACGTCGAAGCCCTGTTCGTCTGGGAAAGCCCGGAGCCCTGATGTCTGTGGTGCTGTAGATGCACTGCCAATGTCCGGTGAGGAGCAGCAAGAGCTTGAGTTGCTGGCAATTTCGGTGTGGGAGCAATTGTGCGACGTTCGTGATTTTTCAGGGTTTTTTTCCAATGGGCGCCCAGGTGAAGCAGGTGGTAAATGTCGAAGCCCTGTTCGTCAGGGAAAGCGCGGAGCCCCGATGTCTGTGGCGCTGTAGATGCGCTGCCAATGGCTGGTGACGAGCAGCTGGAGCTTGAGTTTCTGGCACTTTCGGTGTGGGAGCAATCGTCCGACGTTCGTGATTTTTTGTGTTTTTTTTTCCAGTGGGTGCCCAGGAGCAGCTGGTGGTAAATGTCGAAGCCCTGTTCGTCAGGGAAAGCCCGGAGCCCCGATGTCTGTGGTGCTGTAGATGCGCTGCCAATGGCCGCTGAGGAGCAGCAAGAGCTTGAGTTGCTGTCACTTTTGGTGTGGGAGCAATCGTCTGACGTTCGTGATTTTTTGGGGTTTTTTTCCAGTGGGCGCCCAGGTGCAGCTGGTGGTTAAACGTCGAAGCCCTGTTCGTCTGGGAAAGCCCGGAGCCCCGATGCCTGTGGTGCTGTAGATGCACTGCCAATGTCCAGTGAGGAGCAGCAAGAGCTTGACTGGCTGGCACTTTCGGTGTGGGAGCAATCGTCCGACGTTCATGATTTTTTGGGGTTTTTTTCATTTGACCCCGCGGTGCAGCTGGTGGTAAACTTCAAAGCCCTGTTCGTCAGGGACAGCCCGGAGCCCCGATGTCTGTGGTGCTGTGGATGCGCTGCCAATGGCCGGTGAGGACCAGCAAGAGCTTGACTGGCTGGCACGTTCGGTGTGGGAGCAATCGTCCGACGTTCGTGATTTTTCAGGTTTTCTTTAGTGGGCGCCCAGGTGCAGCTGGTGGTAAACGTCGAAGCCCTGTTCGTCAGGGAAAGCCCGGAGCCCCGATGTCTGTGGTGCTGTAGATGCGCTGCCAATGGCCGCTGAGGTGCAGCAAGAGCTTGAGTTGCTGGCACTTTCGGTGTGGGAGCAATCGTCCAACGTTCGTGATTTTTCGCGGTTTTTTTCCAGTGGGTGCCCATGTGCAGCTGGTGGTAAACGTCGAAGCCCTGTTCGTCAGGGAAAGCCCGGAGCCCCGATGTCTGTGGTGCTGTAGCTGCGCTGCCAATGGCCGGTGACGAGCAGGAAGAGCTTGAGTTGCTGGCACTTTTTCTGTAGGAGCAATCGTCCGACGTTCGTGATTTTTCGGGGTTTTTTTCCAGCGGGCGCCCGGGTGCAGCGGGTGGTAAATGTCGAAGCCCTGTTCGTCAGGGAAAGCCCTGAGCCCCAATGTCTGTGGTGCTGTAGATGCGCTGCCAATGGCTGGTGAGGAGCAGCAAGAGCTTGACTGGCTGGCACTTTCGGTGTGGGAGCAATCGTCCGACGTTCGTGATTTTTCGGGTTTTTTTTTAGTAGGCGCCCAGGTGCAGCTGGTGGTAAACGTCGAAGCCCTGTTCGTCAGGGAAAGCCCGGAGCCCCGATGTCTGTGGTGCTGTAGATGCACTGCCAATTGCCGGTGAGGAGCAGCAAGAGCTTGAGTTGCTGGCAATTTCGGTGTGGGAGCAATTGTGCGACGTTCGTGATTTTTCAGGGTTTTTTTCCAGTGGGCGCCCAGGTGAAGCAGGTGGTAAATGTCGAAGCCCTGTTCGTCAGGGAAAGCCCGGAGCCCCGATGTCTGTGGTGCTGTAGATGCGCTGCCAATGGCCGGTGAGGAGCAGCAAGAGCTTGACTGGCTGGCACTTTTGGTGTGGGAGCAATCGTCCAACGTTCGTGATTTTTTGTGGTTTTTTTTCCAGTGGGTGCCCAGGAGCAGTTGCTGGGAAACGTCGAAGCCCTGTTCGTCAGGGAAAGCGCGGAGCCCCCATATCTGTGGTGCTGTAGATGCGCTGCCAATGGCTGGTGAGGAGCAACAAGACCTTGACTGGCTGGCACTTCCAGTGTGGGAGCAGTCATCTGACGTTCGTGATTTTTCAAGGTGTTTTTCCAGTGGGCGCCCAGGTGCAGCTGGTGGTAAACGTCGAAGCCCTGTTCGTCAGGGAATGCCTGGAGCCCCGATGTTTGTAGTGCTGTAGATGCGCTGCCAATGGCTGGTGAGGAGCAGCAAGGGCTTGACTGGCTGGCATTTTCGGTGTAGGAGCAATCGTCCGACGTTCGTGATTTTTTGGGGTTTTTTTCCAGTGGGCGCCCAGGTGCAGCTGGTGGTTAAACGTCGAAGCCCTGTTCGTCTGGGAAAGCCCGGAGCCCCGATGCCTGTGGTGCTGTAGATGCACTGCCAATGTCCAGTGAGGAGCAGCAAGAGCTTGAGTTGCTGGCACTTTCGGTGTGGGAGCAATCGTGCGACGTTCGTGATTTTTCGGAGTTTTTTTTCCAGTGGGCGCCCAGGTGAAGCAGGTGGTAAATGTCGAAGCCCTGTTCGTCAGGGAAAGCCCGGAGCCCCGATGTCTGTGGTTCTGTAGATGCGCTGCCAATGGCCGGTGATGAGCAGCAAGAGCTTGACTGGCTGGCACTTTTGGTGTGGGAGCAATCGTCCGACGTTCGTGATTTTTCGGGGTTTTTTTCCAGTGGGAGCCCTGGTGCAGCTGGTGGTATACGTCGAAGCCCTGTTCGTCAGGGAAAACCCGGAGCCCCGATGTCTGTGGTGCTGTAGATACACTGCCAATGGCCACTGAGGAGCAGCAAGAGCTTGACTGGCTGGCACTTTCGGTGTGGGAGCAATTGTCCGACGTTTATGATTTTTTGGGGTTTTTTTCATTTGACCCCGCGGTGCAGCTGGTGGTAAACTTCAAAGCCCTGTTCGTCAGGGACAGCCCGGAGCCCCGATGTCTGTGGTGCTGTGGATGCGCTGCCAATGGCCGGTGAGGACCAGCAAGAGCTTGACTGGCTGGCACTTTCGGTGTGGGAGCAATCGTCCGACGTTCTTGATTTTTCGGGGTTTTTTTCCAGTGGGTGCCCCGGTGCAGCTGCTGGTAAACGTCGAAGCCCTGTTCGTCAGGGAAAGCCCGGAGCCCCGATGTCTGTGGTGCTGTAGATGCGCTGCCCATGGCCGGTGAGGAGCAGCAGAAGCTTGAGTTGCTGTCACTTTCGGTGTGGGAGCAATCGTCCGACTTTCATGATTTTTTGGGGTTTTTTTCAGTGGGCCCCCCAGGTGCAGCTGGTGGTAAACGTCGAAGCCCTGTTGGTCAGGGAAAGCCCGGACCCCGATGTCTGTGGTGCTGTAGTTGTGCTGCCAATGGCTGGTGAGGAGCAGCAAGAGCTTGAGTTGCTGGCACATTTGGTATGGGAGCAATCGTCCGACGTTCATGATTTTTTGGGATTTTTTTCCAGTGGGCGCCCAGGTGCAGGTGGTGGTAAATGTCAAAGCTCTGTTGGTCAGGGAAAGCCCGGAGCCCCGATGTCTGTGGTGCTGTAGATGCCCTCCTAATGGCCGGTGAGGAGCAGCAAGAGCTTGACTGGCTGGCACTTTCGGTGTGGGAGCAATCGTCCGACGTTCGCAATTTTTCTGGGTTAATCTGCAGCGGGCGCCCAGGTGCAGCTGGTGGTAAACGTCGAAGCCCTGTTCGTCAGGGAAAGCCCGGAGCCCCGATGTCTGTGGTGCTGTAGCTGCGCTGCCAATGGCCGGTGAGGAGCAGCAAGAGCTTGATTTGCTGGCACTTTTTCTGTAGGAGCAATCGTCCGACATTCATGATTTTTCGGGGTATTTTTCCAGCGGGCGCCCGGGTGCAGCGGGTGGTAAATGTCGAAGCCCTGTTCATCAGTGAATGCCCGGAGCCCCGATGTCTGTGGTGCTGTAGATGCGCTGCCAATGGCTGGTGAGTAGCAGCAAGAGCTTGACTGGCTGGCACTTTCGGTGTGGGAGCAATCGTCCGACGTTCGTGATTTTTCGGTTTTTTTTTTAGTAGGCGCCCAGGTGCAGCTCGTGGTAAACGTCGAAGCCCTGTTCGTCAGGGAAAGCCCGGAGCCCCGATGTCTGTGGTGCTGTAGATGCGCTGCCAATGGCCGGTGAGGAGCAGCAAGAGCTTGAGTTGCTGTCACTTTCGGTGTGGGAGCAATCGTCCGACGTTCGTCATTTTTTGGGGTTTTTTTCCAGTGGGCGCCCAGGTGCAGCTGGTGGTTAAACGTCGAAGCCCTGTTCGTCTGGGAAAGCCCGGAGCCCTGATGTCTGTGGTGCTGTAGATGCACTGCCAATGTCCGGTGAGGAGCAGCAAGAGCTTGAGTTGCTGGCAATTTCGGTGTGGGAGCAATTGTGCGACGTTCGTGATTTTTCAGTGTTTTTTTCCAATGGGCGCCCAGGTGAAGCAGGTGGTAAATGTCGAAGCCCTGTTCGTCAGGGAAAGCCCGGAGCCCCGATGTCTGTGGTGCTGTAGATGCGCTGCCAATGGCCAGTGATGAGCAGCAAGAGCTTGAGTTGCTGGTAGTTTCGATGTAGAAGAAATCGTCCGACGTTCGTGATTTTTCGGGGTTTTTTTCCAGTGGGCGCCCAGGTGAGCTGGTGGTAAAGGTCGAAGCCCTGTTCGTCAGGGAAAGCGCGGAGCCCCGATGTCTGTGGCGCTGTAGATGCGCTGCCAATGGCTGGTGACGAGCAGCTGGAGCTTGAGTTTCTGGCACTTTCGGTGTGGGAGCAATCGTCCGACGTTCGTGATTTTTTGTGTTTTTTTTTCCAGTGGGTGCCCAGGAGCAGCTGGTGGTAAATGTCGAAGCCCTGTTCGTCAGGGAAAGCCCGGAGCCCCGATGTCTGTGGTGCTGTAGATGCGCTGCCAATGGCCGCTGAGGAGCAGCAAGAGCTTGAGTTGCTGTCACTTTTGGTGTGGGAGCAATCGTCTGACGTTCGTGATTTTTTGGGGTTTTTTTCCAGTGGGCGCCCAGGTGCAGCTGGTGGTTAAACGTCGAAGCCCTGTTCGTCTGGGAAAGCCCGGAGCCCCGATGCCTGTGGTGCTGTAGATGCACTGCCAATGGCCAGTGAGGAGCAGCAAGAGCTTGACTGGCTGGCACTTTCGGTGTGGGAGCAATCGTCCGACGTTCATGATTTTTTGGGGTTTTTTTCATTTGACCCCGCGGTGCAGCTGGTGGTAAACTTCAAAGCCCTGTTCGTCAGGGACAGCCCGGAGCCCCGATGTCTGTGGTGCTGTGGATGCGCTGCCAATGGCCGGTGAGGACCAGCAAGAGCTTGACTGGCTGGCACGTTCGGTGTGGGAGCAATCGTCCGACGTTCGTGATTTTTCAGGTTTTCTTTAGTGGGCGCCCAGGTGCAGCTGGTGGTAAACGTCGAAGCCCTGTTCGTCAGGGAAAGCCCGGAGACCCGATGTCTGTGGTGCTGTAGATGCGCTGCCAATGGCCGCTGAGGTGCAGCAAGAGCTTGAGTTGCTGGCACTTTCGGTGTGGGAGCAATCGTCCAACGTTCGTGATTTTTCGCGGTTTTTTTCCAGTGGGTGCCCATGTGCAGCTGGTGGTAAACGTCGAAGCCCTGTTCGTCAGGGAAAGCCCGGAGCCCCGATGTCTGTGGTGCTGTAGCTGCGCTGCCAATGGCCGGTGACGAGCAGGAAGAGCTTGAGTTGCTGGCACTTTTTCTGTAGGAGCAATCGTCCGACGTTCGTGATTTTTCGGGGTTTTTTTCCAGCGGGCGCCCGGGTGCAGCGGGTGGTAAATGTCGAAGCCCTGTTCGTCAGGGAATGCCCGGAGCCCCGATGTCTGTGGTGCTGTAGATGCGCTGCCAATGGCTGGTGAGGAGCAGCAAGAGCTTGACTGGCTGGCACTTTCGGTGTGGGAGCAATCGTCCGACGTTCGTGATTTTTCGGGTTTTTTTTTAGTAGGCGCCCAGGTGCAGCTGGTGGTAAACGTCGAAGCCCTGTTCGTCAGGGAAAGCCCGGAGCCCTGATGTCTGTGGTGCTGTAGATGCACTGCCAATTGCCGGTGAGGAGCAGCAAGAGCTTGAGTTGCTGGCAATTTCGGTGTGGGAGCAATTGTGCGACGTTCGTGATTTTTCAGGGTTTTTTTCCAGTGGGCGCCCAGGTGAAGCAGGTGGTAAATGTCGAAGCCCTGTTCGTCAGGGAAAGCCCGGAGCCCCGATGTCTGTGGTGCTGTAGATGCGCTGCCAATGGCCGTTGAGGAGCAGCAAGAGCTTGACTGGCTGGCACTTTTGGTGTGGGAGCAATCGTCCAACGTTCGTGATTTTTTGTGGTTTTTTTTCCAGTGGGTGCCCAGGAGCAGTTGCTGGGAAACGTCGAAGCCCTGTTCGTCAGGGAAAGCGCGGAGCCCCCATATCTGTGGTGCTGTAGATGCGCTGCCAATGGCTGGTGAGGAGCAACAAGAACTTGACTGGCTGGCACTTCCAGTGTGGGAGCAGTCATCTGACGTTCGTGATTTTTCAAGGTGTTTTTCCAGTGGGCGCCCAGGTGCAGCTGGTGGTAAACGTCGAAGCCCTGTTCGTCAGGGAATGCCTGGAGCCCCGATGTTTGTAGTGCTGTAGATGCGCTGCCAATGGCTGGTGAGGAGCAGCAAGGGCTTGACTGGCTGGCATTTTCGGTGTAGGAGCAATCGTCCGACGTTCGTGATTTTTTGGGGTTTTTTTCCAGTGGGCGCCCATGTGCAGCTGGTGGTTAAACGTCGAAGCCCTGTTCGTCTGGGAAAGCCCGGAGCCCCGATGCCTGTGGTGCTGTAGATGCACTGCCAATGTCCAGTGAGGAGCAGCAAGAGCTTGAGTTGCTGGCACTTTCGGTGTGGGAGCAATCGTGCGACGTTCGTGATTTTTCGGAGTTTTTTTTCCAGTGGGCGCCCAGGTGAAGCAGGTGGTAAATGTCGAAGCCCTGTTCGTCAGGGAAAGCCCGGAGCCCCGATGTCTGTGGTTCTGTAGATGCGCTGCCAATGGCCGGTGATGAGCAGCAAGAGCTTGACTGGCTGGCACTTTTGGTGTGGGAGCAATCGTCCGACGTTCGTGATTTTTTGGGGTTTTTTTCCAGTGGGAGCCCTGGTGCAGCTGGTGGTATACGTCGAAGCCCTGTTCGTCAGGGAAAACCCGGAGCCCCGATGTCTGTGGTGCTGTAGATACACTGCCAATGGCCACTGAGGAGCAGCAAGAGCTTGACTGGCTGGCACTTTCGGTGTGGGAGCAATTGTCCGACGTTTATGATTTTTTGGGGTTTTTTTCATTTGACCCCGCGGTGCAGCTGGTGGTAAACTTCAAAGCCCTGTTCGTCAGGGACAGCCCGGAGCCCCGATGTCTGTGGTGCTGTGGATGCGCTGCCAATGGCCGGTGAGGACCAGCAGGAGCTTGACTGGCTGGCACGTTCGGTGTGGGAGCAATCGTCCGACGTTCGTGATTTTTTGGGTTTTTTTCCAGTGGGTGCCCAGGTGCAGCTGGTGGTAAACGTCGAAGCCCTGTTCGTCAGGGAAAGCCCGGAGCCCCGATGTCTGCGGTGCTGTAGATGCTCTGCCAATGGCCGGTGAGCAGCAGCAAGAGCTTGAGTTGCTGGCACATTTGGTGTGGGAGCAATCGTGCGACGTTCGTGATTTTTTGGGTTTTTTTTCCAGTGGGCGCCCAGGTGCAGCTGGTGGTTAAACGTCGAAGCCCTGTTCGTCAGGGAATGCCCGGAGCCCCGATGTCTGTGGTGCTGTAGATGCACTGGCAATGTCCAGTGAAGAGCAGCAAGAGCTTGGTTTGCTGGCACTTTCGGTGTGGGAGCAATCGTCCGACGTTCCTGATTTTTCGGGGTTTATTTGAAGTGGGCGCCCAGGTGCAGCTGGTGGTTAACGTCGAAGCCCTGTTCGTCAGGGAAAGCCCATAGCCCCGATGTCTGTGGTGCTGTAGATGCGCTGCCAATGGCCAGTGAGGAGCAGCAAGAGCTTGAGTTGCTGGCACTTTCGGTGTGGGAGCAATCGTCCGACATTCGTGATTTTTCGGGGTTAATCTCCAGTGGGTGCCCAGGTGCAGCAGGTGGTTAAACTTCGAAGCCCTGTTCGTCTGGGAAAGCCCGGAGCCCCGATGTCTGCGGTGCTGTAGATGCTCTGCCAATGGCCGGTGAGCAGCAGCAAGAGCTTGAGTTGCTGGCACATTTGGTGTGGGAGCAATCGTGCGACGTTCGTGATTTTTATGGGTTTTTTTCCAGTGGGCGCCCAGGTGAAGCAGGTGGTAAATGTCGAAGCCCTGTTCGTCAGGGAATGCCTGGAGCCCCGATGTCTGTGGTGCTGTAGATGCGCTGCCAATGGCCGGTGATGAGCAGCAAGAGCTTGACTGGCTGGCACTTTCGGTGTGGGAGCAATCGTCCGACGTTCGTGATTTTTCGGGGTTAATCTCTAGCAGGTGCCCAGGTGCAGCTGGTGGTAAACGTCGAAGCCCTGTTCGTCAGGGAAAGCCCGGAGCCCCGATGTCTGTGGTGCTGTAGTTGTGCTGCCAATAGCCGGTGAGGAGCAGCAAGAGGTTGACTGGCTCGCACTTTGGGTGTGTGAGCACTCGTCCAACGTTCGTGAATTTTCGGGATTTTTCTCCAATGGGCGCCCAGGTGCAGCGGGTCGTAAATGTCGAAGCCCTGTTCGTCAGGGAAAGCCCGGACCACGATGTCTGTGGTGCTGTAGATGCGCTGCCAATGGCCGGTGAGGAGCAGCAAGAGCTTGTGTTGCTGGCACATTTGGTATGGGAGCAATCGTCCGACGTTCATGATTTTTTGGGATTTTTTTCCAGTGGGCGCCCAGGTGCAGGTGGTGGTAAATGTCAAAGCTGTGTTGGTCAGGGAAAGCCCGGAGCCCCGATGTCTGTGGTGCTGTAGATGCGCTGCTAATGGCCGGTGAGGAGCAGCAAGAGCTTGACTGGCTGGCACTTTCGGTGTGGGAGCAATCGTCCGACGTTCGCATTTTTTCTGGGTTAATCTGCAGCGGGCGCCCAGGTGCAGCTGGTAGTAAACGTCGAAGCCCTGTTCATCAGGGAATGCCTGGAGCCCCGATGTCTGTGGTGCTGTAGCTGCGCTGCCAATGGCCGGTGAGGAGCAGCAAGAGCTTGACTGGCTGGCACTTTTGGTGTGGGAGCAATCGTCCGACGTTCGTGATTTTTCGGGTTTTCTTTTAGTAGGCGCCCTGGTGCAGCTGGTGGTAAACGTCGAAGCCCTGTTCGTCAGGGAAAGCCCGGAGCCCCGATGTCTGTGGTGCTGTAGATGCGCTGCCAATGGCCGCTGAGGTGCAGCAAGAGCTTGAGTTGCTGGCACTTTCGGTGTGGGAGCAATTGTGCGACGTTCGTGATTTTTCAGGGTTTTTTTCCAGTGGGTGCCCAGGTGCAGCTGGTGGTAAACGTCGAAGTCCTGTTCGTCAGGGAAAGCCCGGAGCCCCGATGTCTGTGGTGCTGTAGCTGCGCTGCCAATGGCCGGTGAGGAGCAGCAAGAGCTTGATTTGCTGGCACTTTTTCTGTAGGAGCAATCGTCCGACGTTCATGATTTTTCGGGGTATTTTTCCAGCGGGCGCCCGGGTGCAGCGGGTGGTAAATGTCGAAGCCCTGTTCATCAGTGAATGCCCGGAGCCCCGATGTCTGTGGTGCTGTAGATGCGCTGCCAATGGCTGGTGAGTAGCAGCAAGAGCTTGACTGGCTGGCACTTTCGGTGTGGGAGCAATCGTCCGACGTTCGTGATTTTTCGGTTTTTTTTTTAGTAGGCGCCCAGGTGCAGCTCGTGGTAAACGTCGAAGCCCTGTTCGTCAGGGAAAGCCCGGAGCCCCGATGTCTGTGGTGCTGTAGATGCGCTGCCAATGGCCGGTGAGGAGCAGCAAGAGCTTGAGTTGCTGTCACTTTCGGTGTGGGAGCAATCGTCCGACGTTCGTCATTTTTTGGGGTTTTTTTCCAGTGGGCGCCCAGGTGCAGCTGGTGGTTAAACGTCGAAGCCCTGTTCGTCTGGGAAAGCCCGGAGCCCTGATGTCTGTGGTGCTGTAGATGCACTGCCAATGTCCGGTGAGGAGCAGCAAGAGCTTGAGTTGCTGGCAATTTCGGTGTGGGAGCAATTGTGCGACGTTCGTGATTTTTCAGGGTTTTTTTCCAATGGGCGCCCAGGTGAAGCAGGTGGTAAATCTCGAAGCCCTGTTCGTCAGGGAAAGCCCGGAGCCCCGATGTCTGTGGTGCTGTAGATGCGCTGCCAATGGCCAGTGATGAGCAGCAAGAGCTTGAGTTGCTGGTAGTTTCGATGTAGAAGAAATCGTCCGACGTTCGTGATTTTTCGGGGTTTTTTTCCAGTGGGCGCCCAGGTGAGCTGGTGGTAAAGGTCGAAGCCCTGTTCGTCAGGGAAAGCGCGGAGCCCCGATGTCTGTGGCGCTGTAGATGCGCTGCCAATGGCTGGTGACGAGCAGCTGGAGCTTGAGTTTCTGGCACTTTCGGTGTGGGAGCAATCGTCCGACGTTCGTGATTTTTTGTGTTTTTTTTTCCCGTGGGTGCCCAGGAGCAGCTGGTGGTAAATGTCGAAGCCCTGTTCGTCAGGGAAAGCCCGGAGCCCCGATGTCTGTGGTGCTGTAGATGCGCTGCCAATGGCCGCTGAGGAGGAGCAAGAGCTTGAGTTGCTGTCACTTTTGGTGTGGGAGCAATCGTCTGACGTTCGTGATTTTTTGGGGTTTTTTTCCAGTGGGCGCCCAGGTGCAGCTGGTGGTTAAACGTCGAAGCCCTGTTCGTCTGGGAAAGCCCGGAGCCCCGATGCCTGTGGTGCTGTAGATGCACTGCCAATGTCCAGTGAGGAGCAGCAAGAGCTTGACTGGCTGGCACTTTCGGTGTGGGAGCAATCGTCCGACGTTCATGATTTTTTGGGGTTTTTTTCATTTGACCCCGCGGTGCAGCTGGTGGTAAACTTCAAAGCCCTGTTCGTCAGGGACAGCCCGGAGCCCCGATGTCTGTGGTGCTGTGGATGCGCTGCCAATGGCCGGTGAGGACCAGCAAGAGCTTGACTGGCTGGCACGTTCGGTGTGGGAGCAATCGTCCGACGTTCGTGATTTTTCAGGTTTTCTTTAGTGGGCGCCCAGGTGCAGCTGGTGGTAAACGTCGAAGCCCTGTTCGTCAGGGAAAGCCCGGAGCCCCGATGTCTGTGGTGCTGTAGATGCGCTGCCAATGGCCGCTGAGGTGCAGCAAGAGCTTGAGTTGCTGGCACTTTCGGTGTGGGAGCAATCGTCCAACGTTCGTGATTTTTCGCGGTTTTTTTCCAGTGGGTGCCCATGTGCAGCTGGTGGTAAACGTCGAAGCCCTGTTCGTCAGGGAAAGCCCGGAGCCCCGATGTCTGTGGTGCTGTAGCTGCGCTGCCAATGGCCGGTGACGAGCAGGAAGAGCTTGAGTTGCTGGCACTTTTTCTGTAGGAGCAATCGTCCGACGTTCGTGATTTTTCGGGGTTTTTTTCCAGCGGGCGCCCGGGTGCAGCGGGTGGTAAATGTCGAAGCCCTGTTCGTCAGGGAATGCCCGGAGCCCCGATGTCTGTGGTGCTGTAGATGCGCTGCCAATGGCTGGTGAGGAGCAGCAAGAGCTTGACTGGCTGGCACTTTCGGTGTGGGAGCAATCGTCCGACGTTCGTGATTTTTCGGGTTTTTTTTTAGTAGGCGCCCAGGTGCAGCTGGTGGTAAACGTCGAAGCCCTGTTCGTCAGGGAAAGCCCGGAGCCCCGATGTCTGTGGTGCTGTAGATGCACTGCCAATTGCCGGTGAGGAGCAGCAAGAGCTTGAGTTGCTGGCAATTTCGGTGTGGGAGCAATTGTGCGACGTTCGTGATTTTTCAGGGTTTTTTTCCAGTGGGCGCCCAGGTGAAGCAGGTGGTAAATGTCGAAGCCCTGTTCGTCAGGGAAAGCCCGGAGCCCCGATGTCTGTGGTGCTGTAGATGCGCTGCCAATGGCCGGTGAGGAGCAGCAAGAGCTTGACTGGCTGGCACTTTTGGTGTGGGAGCAATCGTCCAACGTTCGTGATTTTTTGTGGTTTTTTTTCCAGTGGGTGCCCAGGAGCAGTTGCTGGGAAACGTCGAAGCCCTGTTCGTCAGGGAAAGCGCGGAGCCCCCATATCTGTGGTGCTGTAGATGCGCTGCCAATGGCTGGTGAGGAGCAACAAGACCTTGACTGGCTGGCACTTCCAGTGTGGGAGCAGTCATCTGACGATCGTGATTTTTCAAGGTGTTTTTCCAGTGGGCGCCCAGGTGCAGCTGGTGGTAAACGTCGAAGCCCTGTTCGTCAGGGAATGCCTGGAGCCCCGATGTTTGTAGTGCTGTAGATGCGCTGCCAATGGCTGGTGAGGAGCAGCAAGGGCTTGACTGGCTGGCATTTTCGGTGTAGGAGCAATCGTCCGACGTTCGTGATTTTTTGGGGTTTTTTTCCAGTTGGCGCCCAGGTGCAGCTGGTGGTTAAACGTCGAAGCCCTGTTCGTCTGGGAAAGCCCGGAGCCCCGATGCCTGTGGTGCTGTAGATGCACTGCCAATGTCCAGTGAGGAGCAGCAAGAGCTTGAGTTGCTGGCACTTTCGGTGTGGGAGCAATCGTGCGACGTTCGTGATTTTTCGGAGTTTTTTTTCCAGTGGGCGCCCAGGTGAAGCAGGTGGTAAATGTCGAAGCCCTGTTCGTCAGGGAAAGCCCGGAGCCCCGATGTCTGTGGTTCTGTAGATGCGCTGCCAATGGCCGGTGATGAGCAGCAAGAGCTTGACTGGCTGGCACTTTTGGTGTGGGAGCAATCGTCCGACGTTCGTGATTTTTTGGGGTTTTTTTCCAGTGGGAGCCCTGGTGCAGCTGGTGGTATACGTCGAAGCCCTGTTCGTCAGGGAAAACCCGGAGCCCCGATGTCTGTGGTGCTGTAGATACACTGCCAATGGCCACTGAGGAGCAGCAAGAGCTTGACTGGCTGGCACTTTCGGTGTGGGAGCAATTGTCCGACGTTTATGATTTTTTGGGGTTTTTTTCATTTGACCCCGCGGTGCAGCTGGTGGTAAACTTCAAAGCCCTGTTCGTCAGGGACAGCCCGGAGCCCCGATGTCTGTGGTGCTGTGGATGCGCTGCCAATGGCCGGTGAGGACCAGCAGGAGCTTGACTGGCTGGCACGTTCGGTGTGGGAGCAATCGTCCGACGTTCGTGATTTTTTGGGTTTTTTTCCAGTGGGTGCCCAGGTGCAGCTGGTGGTAAACGTCGAAGCCCTGTTCGTCAGGGAAAGCCCGGAGCCCCGATGTCTGCGGTGCTGTAGATGCTCTGCCAATGGCCGGTGAGCAGCAGCAAGAGCTTGAGTTGCTGGCACATTTGGTGTGGGAGCAATCGTGCGACGTTCGTGATTTTTTGGGTTTTTTTTCCAGTGGGCGCCCAGGTGCAGCTGGTGGTTAAACGTCGAAGCCCTGTTCGTCAGGGAATGCCCGGAGCCCCGATGTCTGTGGTGCTGTAGATGCACTGGCAATGTCCAGTGAAGAGCAGCAAGAGCTTGGTTTGCTGGCACTTTCGGTGTGGGAGCAATCGTCCGACGTTCCTGATTTTTCGGGGTTTATTTGAAGTGGGCGCCCAGGTGCAGCTGGTGGTTAACGTCGAAGCCCTGTTCGTCAGGGAAAGCCCATAGCCCCGATGTCTGTGGTGCTGTAGATGCGCTGCCAATGGCCAGTGAGGAGCAGCAAGAGCTTGAGTTGCTGGCACTTTCGGTGTGGGAGCAATCGTCCGACATTCGTGATTTTTCGGGGTTAATCTCCAGTGGGTGCCCAGGTGCAGCAGGTGGTTAAACTTCGAAGCCCTGTTCGTCTGGGAAAGCCCGGAGCCCCGATGTCTGCGGTGCTGTAGATGCTCTGCCAATGGCCGGTGAGCAGCAGCAAGAGCTTGAGTTGCTGGCACATTTGGTGTGGGAGCAATCGTGCGACGTTCGTGATTTTTATGGGTTTTTTTCCAGTGGGCGCCCAGGTGAAGCAGGTGGTAAATGTCGAAGCCCTGTTCGTCAGGGAATGCCTGGAGCCCCGATGTCTGTGGTGCTGTAGATGCGCTGCCAATGGCCGGTGATGAGCAGCAAGAGCTTGACTGGCTGGCACTTTCGGTGTGGGAGCAATCGTCCGACGTTCGTGATTTTTCGGGGTTAATCTCTAGCAGGTGCCCAGGTGCAGCTGGTGGTAAACGTCGAAGCCCTGTTCGTCAGGGAAAGCCCGGAGCCCCGATGTCTGTGGTGCTGTAGTTGTGCTGCCAATAGCCGGTGAGGAGCAGCAAGAGGTTGACTGGCTCGCACTTTGGGTGTGTGAGCACTCGTCCAACGTTCGTGAATTTTCGGGATTTTTCTCCAATGGGCGCCCAGGTGCAGCGGGTCGTAAATGTCGAAGCCCTGTTCGTCAGGGAAAGCCCGGACCACGATGTCTGTGGTGCTGTAGATGCGCTGCCAATGGCCGGTGAGGAGCAGCAAGAGCTTGTGTTGCTGGCACATTTGGTATGGGAGCAATCGTCCGACGTTCATGATTTTTTGGGATTTTTTTCCAGTGGGCGCCCAGGTGCAGGTGGTGGTAAATGTCAAAGCTGTGTTGGTCAGGGAAAGCCCGGAGCCCCGATGTCTGTGGTGCTGTAGATGCGCTGCTAATGGCCGGTGAGGAGCAGCAAGAGCTTGACTGGCTGGCACTTTCGGTGTGGGAGCAATCGTCCGACGTTCGCATTTTTTCTGGGTTAATCTGCAGCGGGCGCCCAGGTGCAGCTGGTAGTAAACGTCGAAGCCCTGTTCATCAGGGAATGCCTGGAGCCCCGATGTCTGTGGTGCTGTAGCTGCGCTGCCAATGGCCGGTGAGGAGCAGCAAGAGCTTGACTGGCTGGCACTTTTGGTGTGGGAGCAATCGTCCGACGTTCGTGATTTTTCGGGTTTTCTTTTAGTAGGCGCCCTGGTGCAGCTGGTGGTAAACGTCGAAGCCCTGTTCGTCAGGGAAAGCCCGGAGCCCCGATGTCTGTGGTGCTGTAGATGCGCTGCCAATGGCCGCTGAGGTGCAGCAAGAGCTTGAGTTGCTGGCACTTTCGGTGTGGGAGCAATTGTGCGACGTTCGTGATTTTTCAGGGTTTTTTTCCAGTGGGTGCCCAGGTGCAGCTGGTGGTAAACGTCGAAGTCCTGTTCGTCAGGGAAAGCCCGGAGGCCCGATGTCTGTGGTGCTGTAGCTGCGCTGCCAATGGCCGGTGAGGAGCAGCAAGAGCTTGATTTGCTGGCACTTTTTCTGTAGGAGCAATCGTCCGACGTTCATGATTTTTCGGGGTATTTTTCCAGCGGGCGCCCGGGTGCAGCGGGTGGTAAATGTCGAAGCCCTGTTCATCAGTGAATGCCCGGAGCCCCGATGTCTGTGGTGCTGTAGATGCGCTGCCAATGGCTGGTGAGTAGCAGCAAGAGCTTGACTGGCTGGCACTTTCGGTGTGGGAGCAATCGTCCGACGTTCGTGATTTTTCGGTTTTTTTTTTAGTAGGCGCCCAGGTGCAGCTCGTGGTAAACGTCGAAGCCCTGTTCGTCAGGGAAAGCCCGGAGCCCCGATGTCTGTGGTGCTGTAGATGCGCTGCCAATGGCCGGTGAGGAGCAGCAAGAGCTTGAGTTGCTGTCACTTTCGGTGTGGGAGCAATCGTCCGACGTTCGTCATTTTTTGGGGTTTTTTTCCAGTGGGCGCCCAGGTGCAGCTGGTGGTTAAACGTCGAAGCCCTGTTCGTCTGGGAAAGCCCGGAGCCCTGATGTCTGTGGTGCTGTAGATGCACTGCCAATGTCCGGTGAGGAGCAGCAAGAGCTTGAGTTGCTGGCAATTTCGGTGTGGGAGCAATTGTGCGACGTTCGTGATTTTTCAGGGTTTTTTTCCAATGGGCGCCCAGGTGAAGCAGGTGGTAAATGTCGAAGCCCTGTTCGTCAGGGAAAGCCCGGAGCCCCGATGTCTGTGGTGCTGTAGATGCGCTGCCAATGGCCAGTGATGAGCAGCAAGAGCTTGAGTTGCTGGTAGTTTCGATGTAGAAGAAATCGTCCGACGTTCGTGATTTTTCGGGGTTTTTTTCCAGTGGGCGCCCAGGTGAGCTGGTGGTAAAGGTCGAAGCCCTGTTCGTCAGGGAAAGCGCGGAGCCCCGATGTCTGTGGCGCTGTAGATGCGCTGCCAATGGCTGGTGACGAGCAGCTGGAGCTTGAGTTTCTGGCACTTTCGGTGTGGGAGCAATCGTCCGACGTTCGTGATTTTTTGTGTTTTTTTTTCCCGTGGGTGCCCAGGAGCAGCTGGTGGTAAATGTCGAAGCCCTGTTCGTCAGGGAAAGCCCGGAGCCCCGATGTCTGTGGTGCTGTAGATGCGCTGCCAATGGCCGCTGAGGTGCAGCAAGAGCTTGAGTTGCTGTCACTTTTGGTGTGGGAGCAATCGTCTGACGTTCGTGATTTTTTGGGGTTTTTTTCATTTGACCCCGCGGTGCAGCTGGTGGTAAACTTCAAAGCCCTGTTCGTCAGGGACAGCCCGGAGCCCCGATGTCTGTGGTGCTGTGGATGCGCTGCCAATGGCCGGTGAGGACCAGCAAGAGCTTGACTGGCTGGCACGTTCGGTGTGGGAGCAATCGTCCGACGTTCGTGATTTTTCAGGTTTTCTTTAGTGGGCGCCCAGGTGCAGCTGGTGTTAAACGTCGAAGCCCTGTTCGTCAGGGAAAGCCCGGAGCCCCGATGTCTGTGGTGCTGTAGATGCGCTGCCAATGGCCGCTGAGGTGCAGCAAGAGCTTGAGTTGCTGGCACTTTCGGTGTGGGAGCAATCGTCCAACGTTCGTGATTTTTCGCGGTTTTTTTCCAGTGGGTGCCCATGTGCAGCTGGTGGTAAACGTCGAAGCCCTGTTCGTCAGGGAAAGCCCGGAGCCCCGATGTCTGTGGTGCTGTAGCTGCGCTGCCAATGGCCGGTGACGAGCAGGAAGAGCTTGAGTTGCTGGCACTTTTTCTGTAGGAGCAATCGTCCGACGTTCGTGATTTTTCGGGGTTTTTTTCCAGCGGGCGCCCGGGTGCAGCGGGTGGTAAATGTCGAAGCCCTGTTCGTCAGGGAATGCCCGGAGCCCCGATGTCTGTGGTGCTGTAGATGCGCTGCCAATGGCTGGTGAGGAGCAGCAAGAGCTTGACTGGCTGGCACTTTCGGTGTGGGAGCAATCGTCCGACGTTCGTGATTTTTCGGGTTTTTTTTTAGTAGGCGCCCAGGTGCAGCTGGTGGTAAACGTCGAAGCCCTGTTCGTCAGGGAAAGCCCGGAGCCCCGATGTCTGTGGTGCTGTAGATGCACTGCCAATTGCCGGTGAGGAGCAGCAAGAGCTTGAGTTGCTGGCAATTTCGGTGTGGGAGCAATTGTGCGACGTTCGTGATTTTTCAGGGTTTTTTTCCAGTGGGCGCCCAGGTGAAGCAGGTGGTAAATGTCGAAGCCCTGTTCGTCAGGGAAAGCCCGGAGCCCCGATGTCTGTGGTGCTGTAGATGCGCTGCCAATGGCCGGTGAGGAGCAGCAAGAGCTTGACTGGCTGGCACTTTTGGTGTGGGAGCAATCGTCCAACGTTCGTGATTTTTTGTGGTTTTTTTTCCAGTGGGTGCCCAGGAGCAGTTGCTGGGAAACGTCGAAGCCCTGTTCGTCAGGGAAAGCGCGGAGCCCCCATATCTGTGGTGCTGTAGATGCGCTGCCAATGGCTGGTGAGGAGCAACAAGACCTTGACTGGCTGGCACTTCCAGTGTGGGAGCAGTCATCTGACGTTCGTGATTTTTCAAGGTGTTTTTCCAGTGGGCGCCCAGGTGCAGCTGGTGGTAAACGTCGAAGCCCTGTTCGTCAGGGAATGCCTGGAGCCCCGATGTTTGTAGTGCTGTAGATGCGCTGCCAATGGCTGGTGAGGAGCAGCAAGGGCTTGACTGGCTGGCATTTTCGGTGTAGGAGCAATTGTCCGACGTTCGTGATTTTTTGGGGTTTTTTTCCAGTGGGCGCCCAGGTGCAGCTGGTGGTTAAACGTCGAAGCCCTGTTCGTCAGGGAAAGCCCGGAGCCCCGATGCCTGTGGTGCTGTAGATGCACTGCCAATGTCCAGTGAGGAGCAGCAAGAGCTTGAGTTGCTGGCACTTTCGGTGTGGGAGCAATCGTGCGACGTTCGTGATTTTTCGGAGTTTTTTTTCCAGTGGGCGCCCAGGTGAAGCAGGTGGTAAATGTCGAAGCCCTGTTCGTCAGGGAAAGCCCGGAGCCCCGATGTCTGTGGTTCTGTAGATGCGCTGCCAATGGCCGGTGATGAGCAGCAAGAGCTTGACTGGCTGGCACTTTTGGTGTGGGAGCAATCGTCCGACGTTCGTGATTTTTCGGGGTTTTTTTCCAGTGGGAGCCCTGGTGCAGCTGGTGGTATACGTCGAAGCCCTGTTCGTCAGGGAAAACCCGGAGCCCCGATGTCTGTGGTGCTGTAGATACACTGCCAATGGCCACTGAGGAGCAGCAAGAGCTTGACTGGCTGGCACTTTCGGTGTGGGAGCAATTGTCCGACGTTTATGATTTTTTGGGGTTTTTTTCATTTGACCCCGCGGTGCAGCTGGTGGTAAACTTCAAAGCCCTGTTCGTCAGGGACAGCCCGGAGCCCCGATGTCTGTGGTGCTGTGGATGCGCTGCCAATGGCCGGTGAGGACCAGCAAGAGCTTGACTGGCTGGCACGTTCGGTGTGGGAGCAATCGTCCGACGTTCGTGATTTTTTGGGTTTTTTTCCAGTGGGTGCCCAGGTGCAGCTGGTGGTAAACGTCGAAGCCCTGTTCGTCAGGGAAAGCCCGGAGCCCCGATGTCTGCGGTGCTGTAGATGCTCTGCCAATGGCCGGTGAGCAGCAGCAAGAGCTTGAGTTGCTGGCACATTTGGTGTGGGAGCAATCGTGCGACGTTCGTGATTTTTTGGGTTTTTTTTCCAGTGGGCGCCCAGGTGCAGCTGGTGGTTAAACGTCGAAGCCCTGTTCGTCAGGGAATGCCCGGAGCCCCGATGTCTGTGGTGCTGTAGATGCACTGGCAATGTCCAGTGAAGAGCAGCAAGAGCTTGGTTTGCTGGCACTTTCGGTGTGGGAGCAATCGTCCGACGTTCCTGATTTTTCGGGGTTTATTTGAAGTGGGCGCCCAGGTGCAGCTGGTGGTTAACGTCGAAGCCCTGTTCGTCAGGGAAAGCCCATAGCCCCGATGTCTGTGGTGCTGTAGATGCGCTGCCAATGGCCAGTGAGGAGCAGCAAGAGCTTGAGTTGCTGGCACTTTCGGTGTGGGAGCAATCGTCCGACATTCGTGATTTTTCGGGGTTAATCTCCAGTGGGTGCCCAGGTGCAGCAGGTGGTTAAACTTCGAAGCCCTGTTCGTCTGGGAAAGCCCGGAGCCCCGATGTCTGCGGTGCTGTAGATGCTCTGCCAATGGCCAGTGAGCAGCAGCAAGAGCTTGAGTTGCTGGCACATTTGGTGTGGGAGCAATCGTGCGACGTTCGTGATTTTTATGGGTTTTTTTCCAGTGGGCGCCCAGGTGAAGCAGGTGGTAAATGTCGAAGCCCTGTTCGTCAGGGAATGCCTGGAGCCCCGATGTCTGTGGTGCTGTAGATGCGCTGCCAATGGCCGGTGATGAGCAGCAAGAGCTTGACTGGCTGGCACTTTCGGTGTGGGAGCAATCGTCCGACGTTTGTGATTTTTCGGGGTTAATCTCTAGCAGGTGCCCAGGTGCAGCTGGTGGTAAACGTCGAAGCCCTGTTCGTCAGGGAAAGCCCGGAGCCCCGATGTCTGTGGTGCTGTAGTTGTGCTGCCAATAGCCGGTGAGGAGCAGCAAGAGGTTGACTGGCTCGCACTTTGGGTGTGTGAGCACTCGTCCAACGTTCGTGAATTTTCGGGATTTTTCTCCAATGGGCGCCCAGGTGCAGCGGGTCATAAATGTCGAAGCCCTGTTCGTCAGGGAAAGCCCGGACCACGATGTCTGTGGTGCTGTAGATGCGCTGCCAATGGCCGGTGAGGAGCAGCAAGAGCTTGTGTTGCTGGCACATTTGGTATGGGAGCAATCGTCCGACGTTCATGATTTTTTGGGATTTTTTTCCAGTGGGCGCCCAGGTGCAGGTGGTGGTAAATGTCAAAGCTGTGTTGGTCAGGGAAAGCCCGGAGCCCCGATGTCTGTGGTGCTGTAGATGCGCTGCTAATGGCCGGTGAGGAGCAGCAAGAGCTTGACTGGCTGGCACTTTCGGTGTGGGAGCAATCGTCCGACGTTCGCAATTTTTCTGGGTTAATCTGCAGCGGGCGCCCAGGTGCAGCTGGTAGTAAACGTCGAAGCCCTGTTCATCAGGGAATGCCTGGAGCCCCGATGTCTGTGGTGCTGTAGCTGCGCTGCCAATGGCCGGTGAGGAGCAGCAAGAGCTTGACTGGCTGGCACTTTTGGTGTGGGAGCAATCGTCCGACGTTCGTGATTTTTCGGGTTTTCTTTTAGTAGGCGCCCAGGTGCAGCTGGTGGTAAACGTCGAAGCCCTGTTCGTCAGGGAAAGCCCGGAGCCCCGATGTCTGTGGTGCTGTAGATGCGCTGCCAATGGCCGCTGAGGTGCAGCAAGAGCTTGAGTTGCTGGCACTTTCGGTGTGGGAGCAATTGTGCGACGTTCGTGATTTTTCAGGGTTTTTTTCCAGTGGGTGCCCAGGTGCAGCTGGTGGTAAACGTCGAAGTCCTGTTCGTCAGGGAAAGCCCGGAGGCCCGATGTCTGTGGTGCTGTAGCTGCGCTGCCAATGGCCGGTGAGGAGCAGCAAGAGCTTGATTTGCTGGCACTTTTTCTGTAGGAGCAATCGTCCGACGTTCATGATTTTTCGGGGTATTTTTCCAGCGGGCGCCCGGGTGCAGCGGGTGGTAAATGTCGAAGCCCTGTTCATCAGGGAATGCCCGGAGCCCCGATGTCTGTGGTGCTGTAGATGCGCTGCCAATGGCTGGTGAGTAGCAGCAAGAGCTTGACTGGCTGGCACTTTCGGTGTGGGAGCAATCGTCCGACGTTCGTGATTTTTCGGTTTTTTTTTTAGTAGGCGCCCAGGTGCAGCTCGTGGTAAACGTCGAAGCCCTGTTCGTCAGGGAAAGCCCGGAGCCCCGATGTCTGTGGTGCTGTAGATGCGCTGCCAATGTCCGGTGAGGAGCAGCAAGAGCTTGAGTTGCTAGCAATTTCGGTGTGGGAGCAATTGTGCGACGTTCATGATTTTTCAGGGTTTTTTTCCAGTGGGCGCCCAGGTGAAGCAGGTGGTAAATGTCGAAGCCCTGTTCGTCAGGGAAAGCCCGGAGCCCCGATGTCTGTGGTGCTGTAGATGCGCTGCCAATGGCCAGTGATGAGCAGCAAGAGCTTGAGTTGCTGGTAGTTTCGATGTAGAAGAAATCGTCCGACGTTCGTGATTTTTCGGGGTTTTTTTCCAGTGGGCGCCCAGGTGAGCTGGTGGTAAAGGTCGAAGCCCTGTTCGTCAGGGAAAGCGCGGAGCCCCGATGTCTGTGGCGCTGTAGATGCGCTGCCAATGGCTGGTGACGAGCAGCTGGAGCTTGAGTTTCTGGCACTTTTGGCGTGGGAGCAATCGTCCGACGTTCGTGATTTTTTGTGTTTTTTTTTCCAGTGGGTGCCCAGGAGCAGCTGGTGGTAAATGTCGAAGCCCTGTTCGTCAGGGAAAGCCCGGAGCCCCGATGTCTGTGGTGCTGTAGATGCGCTGCCAATGGCCGCTGAGGAGCAGCAAGAGCTTGAGTTGCTGTCACTTTTGGTGTGGGAGCAATCGTCTGACGTTCGTGATTTTTTGGGGTTTTTTTCCAGTGGGCGCCCAGGTGCAGCTGGTGGTTAAACGTCGAAGCCCTGTTCGTCTGGGAAAGCCCGGAGCCCCGATGCCTGTGGTGCTGTAGATGCACTGCCAATGTCCAGTGAGGAGCAGCAAGAGCTTGACTGGCTGGCACTTTCGGTGTGGGAGCAATCGTCCGACGTTCATGATTTTTTGGGGTTTTTTTCATTTGACCCCGCGGTGCAGCTGGTGGTAAACTTCAAAGCCCTGTTCGTCAGGGACAGCCCGGAGCCCCGATGTCTGTGGTGCTGTGGATGCGCTGCCAATGGCCGGTGAGGACCAGCAAGAGCTTGACTGGCTGGCACGTTCGGTGTGGGAGCAATCGTCCGACGTTCGTGATTTTTCAGGTTTTCTTTAGTGGGCGCCCAGGTGCAGCTGGTGGTAAACGTCGAAGCCCTGTTCGTCAGGGAAAGCCCGGAGCCCCGATGTCTGTGGTGCTGTAGATGCGCTGCCAATGGCCGCTGAGGTGCAGCAAGAGCTTGAGTTGCTGGCACTTTCGGTGTGGGAGCAATCGTCCAACGTTCGTGATTTTTCGCGGTTTTTTTTCCAGTGGGTGCCCATGTGCAGCTGGTGGTAAACGTCGAAGCCCTGTTCGTCAGGGAAAGCCCGGAGCCCCGATGTCTGTGGTGCTGTAGCTGCGCTGCCAATGGCCGGTGACGAGCAGCAAGAGCTTGAGTTGCTGGCACTTTTTCTGTAGGAGCAATCGTCCGACGTTCGTGATTTTTCTTGGGTTTTTTTCCAGCGGGCGCCCGGGTGCAGCGGGTGGTAAATGTCGAAGCCCTGTTCGTCAGGGAATGCCCGGAGCCCCGATGTCTGTGGTGCTGTAGATGCGCTGCCAATGGCTGGTGAGTAGCATCAAGAGCTTGACTGGCTGGCACTTTCGGTGTGGGAGCAATCGTCCGACGTTCGTGATTTTTCGGGTTTTTTTTTAGTAGGCGCCCAGGTGCAGCTGGTGGTAAACGTCGAAGCCCTGTTCGTCAGGGAAAGCCCGGAGCCCCGATGTCTGTGGTGCTGTAGATGCACTGCCAATGGCCGGTGAGGAGCAGCAAGAGCTTGAGTTGCTGGCAATTTCGGTGTGGGAGCAATTGTGCGACGTTCGTGATTTTTCAGGGTTTTTTTCCAGTGGGCGCCCAGGTGAAGCAGGTGGTAAATGTCGAAGCCCTGTTCGTCAGGGAAAGCCCGGAGCCCCGATGTCTGTGGTGCTGTAGATGCGCTGCCAATGGCCAGTGATGAGCAGCAAGAGCTTGACTGGCTGGCACTTTCGGTGTGGGAGCAATCGTCCGACGTTCGTGATTTTTTGGGGTTTTTTTCCAGTGGGCGCCCAGGTGCAGCTGGTGGTTAAACGTCGAAGCCCTGTTTGTCAGGGAAAGCCCGGAGCCCCAATGTCTGTGGTGCTGTAGATGCGCTGCCAATGGCCGGTGAGGAGCAGCAAGAGCTTGACTGGCTGGCACTTTTGGTGTGGGAGCAATCGTCCAACGTTCGTGATTTTTTGTGGTTTTTTTTCCAGTGGGTGCCCAGGAGCAGTTGGTGGGAAACGTCGAAGCCCTGTTCGTCAGGGAAAGCGCGGAGCCCCCATATCTGTGGTGCTGTAGATGCGCTGCCAATGGCTGGTGAGGAGCAACAAGACCTTGACTGGCTGGCACTTCCAGTGTGGGAGCAGTCATCTGACGTTCGTGATTTTTCAAGGTGTTTTTCCAGTGGGCGCCCAGGTGCAGCTGGTGGTAAACGTCGAAGCCCTGTTCGTCAGGGAATGCCTGGAGCCCCGATGTTTGTAGTGCTGTAGATGCGCTGCCAATGGCTGGTGAGGAGCAGCAAGGGCTTGACTGGCTGGCATTTTCGGTGTAGGAGCAATCGTCCGACGTTCCTGATTTTTCATGGTTTTTTTCCAGTGGGTGCCCAGGTGCAGCTGGTGGTAAACGTCGAAGCCCTGTTCGTCAGGGACAGCCCGGAGCCCCGATGTCTGTGGTGCTGTGGATGCGCTGCCAATGGCCGGTGAGGACCAGCAAGAGCTTGACTGGCTGGCACGTTCGGTGTGGGAGCAATCGTCCGACGTTCGTGATTTTTTGGGTTTTTTTCCAGTGGGTGCCCAGGTGCAGCTGGTGGTAAACGTCGAAGCCCTGTTCGTCAGGGAAAGCCCGGAGCCCCGATGTCTGCGGTGCTGTAGATGCTCTGCCAATGGCCGGTGAGCAGCAGCAAGAGCTTGAGTTGCTGGCACATTTGGTGTGGGAGCAATCGTGCGACGTTCGTGATTTTTTGGGTTTTTTTTCCAGTGGGCGCCCAGGTGCAGCTGGTGGTTAAACGTCGAAGCCCTGTTCGTCAGGGAAAGCCCGGAGCCCCGATGCCTGTGGTGCTGTAGATGCACTGCCAATGTCCAGTGAGGAGCAGCAAGAGCTTGAGTTGCTGGCACTTTCGGTGTGGGAGCAATCGTGCGACGTTCGTGATTTTTCGGAGTTTTTTTTCCAGTGGGCGCCCAGGTGAAGCAGGTGGTAAATGTCGAAGCCCTGTTCGTCAGGGAAAGCCCGGAGCCCCGATGTCTGTGGTTCTGTAGATGCGCTGCCAATGGCCGGTGATGAGCAGCAAGAGCTTGACTGGCTGGCACTTTTGGTGTGGGAGCAATCGTCCGACGTTCGTGATTTTTCGGGGTTTTTTTCCATTGGGAGCCCTGGTGCAGCTGGTGGTATATGTCGAAGCCCTGTTCGTCAGGGAAAACCCGGAGCCCCGATGTCTGTGGTGCTGTAGATACACTGCCAATGGCCACTGAGGAGCAGCAAGAGCTTGACTGGCTGGCACTTTCGGTGTGGGAGCAATTGTCCGACGTTTATGATTTTTTGGGGTTTTTTTCATTTGACCCCGCGGTGCAGCTGGTGGTAAACTTCAAAGCCCTGTTCGTCAGGGACAGCCCGGAGCCCCGATGTCTGTGGTGCTGTGGATGCGCTGCCAATGGCCGGTGAGGACCAGCAAGAGCTTGACTGGCTGGCACGTTCGGTGTGGGAGCAATCGTCCGACGTTCGTGATTTTTTGGGATTTTTTTCCAGTGGGCGCCCAGGTGCAGGTGGTGGTAAATGTCAAAGCTGTGTTGGTCAGGGAAAGCCCGGAGCCCCGATGTCTGTGGTGCTGTAGATGCCCTCCTAATGGCCGGTGAGGAGCAGCAAGAGCTTGACTGGCTGGCACTTTCGGTGTGGGAGCAATCGTCCGACGTTCGCAATTTTTCTGGGTTAATCTGCAGCGGGCGCCCAGGTGCAGCTGGTAGTAAACGTCGAAGCCCTGTTCGTCAGGGAATGCCTGGAGCCCCGATGTCTGTGGTGCTGTAGATGCGCTGCCAATGGCCGGTGAGGAGCAGCAAGAGCTTGACTGGCTGGCACTTTTGGTGTGGGAGCAATCGTCCGACGTTCGTGATTTTTCGGGTTTTCTTTTAGTAGGCGCCCTGGTGCAGCTGGTGGTAAACGTCGAAGCCCTGTTCGTCAGGGAAAGCCCGGAGCCCCGATGTCTGTGGTGCTGTAGATGCGCTGCCAATGGCCGCTGAGGTGCAGCAAGAGCTTGAGTTGCTGGCACTTTCGGTGTGGGAGCAATCGTCCAACGTTCGTGATTTTTCGCGGTTTTTTTCCAGTGGGTGCCCAGGTGCAGCTGGTGGTAAACGTCGAAGCCCTGTTCGTCAGGGAAAGCCCGGAGCCCCGATGTCTGTGGTGCTGTAGCTGCGCTGCCAATGGCTGGTGAGGAGCAGCAAGACCTTGATTTGCTGGCACTTTTTCTGTAGGAGCAATCGTCCGAGTTCATGATTTTTCGGGGTATTTTTCCAGCGGGCGCCCGGGTGCAGCGGGTGGTAAATGTTGAAGCCTTGTTCGCCAGGGAATGCCCGGAGCCCCGATGTCTGTGGTGCTGTAGATGCGCTGCCAATGGCTGGTGAGTAGCAGCAAGAGCTTGACTGGCTGGCACTTTCGGTGTGGGAGCAATCGTCCGACGTTCGTGATTTTTCGGGGTTAATCTCCAGCAGGTGCCCAGGTGCAGCTGGTGGTAAACGTCGAAGCCCTGTTCGTCAGGGAAAGCCCGGAGCCCCGATGTCTGTGGTGCTGTAGTTGTGCTGCCAATAGCCGGTGAGGAGCAGCAAGAGGTTGACTGGCTCGCACTTTGGATGTGTGAGCACTCGTCCAACGTTCGTGAATTTTCGGGATTTTTCTCCAATGGGCGCCCAGGTGCAGCGGGTCGTAAATGTCGAAGCCCTGTTCGTCAGGGAAAGCCCGGACCACGATGTCTGTGGTGCTGTAGATGCGCTGCCAATGGCCGGTGAGGAGCAGCAAGAGCTTGTGTTGCTGGCACATTTGGTATGGGAGCAATCGTCCGACGTTCATGATTTTTTGGGATTTTTTTCCAGTGGGCGCCCAGGTGCAGGTGGTGGTAAATGTCAAAGCTGTGTTGGTCAGGGAAAGCCCGGAGCCCCGATGTCTGTGGTGCTGTAGATGCCCTCCTAATGGCCGGTGAGGAGCAGCAAGAGCTTGACTGGCTGGCACTTTCGGTGTGGGAGCAATCGTCCGACGTTCGCAATTTTTCTGGGTTAATCTGCAGCGGGCGCCCAGGTGCAGCTTGTAGTAAACGTCGAAGCCCTGTTCGTCAGGGAATGCCTGGAGCCCCGATGTCTGTGGTGCTGTAGATGCGCTGCCAATGGCCGGTGAGGAGCAGCAAGAGCTTGACTGGCTGGCACTTTTGGTGTGGGAGCAATCGTCCGACGTTCGTGATTTTTCGGGTTTTCTTTTAGTAGGCGCCCTGGTGCAGCTGGTGGTAAACGTCGAAGCCCTGTTCGTCAGGGAAAGCCCGGAGCCCCGATGTCTGTGGTGCTGTAGATGCGCTGCCAATGGCCGCTGAGGTGCAGCAAGAGCTTGAGTTGCTGGCACTTTCGGTGTGGGAGCAATCGTCCAACGTTCGTGATTTTTCGCGGTTTTTTTCCAGTGGGTGCCCAGGTGCAGCTGGTGGTAAACGTCGAAGCCCTGTTCGTCAGGGAAAGCCCGGAGCCCTGATGTCTGTGGTGCTGTAGCTGCGCTGCCAATGGCCGGTGAGGAGCAGCAAGAGCTTGATTTGCTGGCACTTTTTCTGTAGGAGCAATCGTCCGACGTTCATGATTTTTCGGGGTATTTTTCCAGCGGGCGCCCGGGTGCAGCGGGTGGTAAATGTCGAAGCCCTGTTCGCCAGGGAATGCCCGGAGCCCCGATGTCTGTGGTGCTGTAGATGCGCTGCCAATGGCTGGTGAGTAGCAGCAAGAGCTTGACTGGCTGGCACTTTCGGTGTTGGAGCAATCGTCCGACGTTCGTGATTTTTCGGGTTTTTTTTTAGTAGGCGCCCAGGTGCAGCTCGTGGTAAACGTCGAAGCCCTGTTCGTCAGGGAAAGCCCGGAGCCCCGATGTCTGTGGTGCTGTAGATGCGCTGCCAATGGCCGGTGAGGAGCAGCAAGAGCTTGAGTTGCTGTCACTTTCGGTGTGGGAGCAATCGTCCGACGTTCGTGATTTTTTGGGGTTTTTTTCCAGTGGGCGCCCAGGTGCAGCTGGTGGTTAAACGTCGAAGCCCTGTTCGTCTGGGAAAGCCCGGAGCCCTGATGTCTGTGGTGCTGTAGATGCACTGCCAATGTCCGGTGAGGAGCAGCAAGAGCTTGAGTTGCTGGCAATTTCGGTGTGGGAGCAATTGTGCGACGTTCGTGATTTTTCAGGGTTTTTTTCCAATGGGCGCCCAGGTGAAGCAGGTGGTAAATGTCGAAGCCCTGTTCGTCAGGGAAAGCCCGGAGCCCCGATGTCTGTGGTGCTGTAGATGCGCTGCCAATGGCCAGTGATGAGCAGCAAGAGCTTGACTGGCTGGCACTTTCGGTGTGGGAGCAATCGTCCGACGTTCGTGATTTTTTGGGGTTTTTTTCCAGTGGGCGCCCAGGTGCAGCTGGTGGTTAAACGTCGAAGCCCTGTTTGTCAGGAAAGCCCGGAGCCCCGATGTCTGTGGTGCTGTAGATGCGCTGCCAATGGCCGGTGAGGAGCAGCAAGAGCTTGACTGGCTGGCACTTTTGGTGTGGGAGCAATCGTCCAACGTTCGTGATTTTTTGTGGTTTTTTTTCCAGTGGGTGCCCAGGAGCAGTTGGTGGGAAACGTCGAAGCCCTGTTCGTCAGGGAAAGCGCGGAGCCCCCATATCTGTGGTGCTGTAGATGCGCTGCCAATGGCTGGTGAGGAGCAACAAGACCTTGACTGGCTGGCACTTCCAGTGTGGGAGCAGTCATCTGACGTTCGTGATTTTTCAAGGTGTTTTTCCAGTGGGCGCCCAGGTGCAGCTGGTGGTAAACGTCGAAGCCCTGTTCGTCAGGGAATGCCTGGAGCCCCGATGTTTGTAGTGCTGTAGATGCGCTGCCAATGGCTGGTGAGGAGCAGCAAGGGCTTGACTGGCTGGCATTTTCGGTGTAGGAGCAATCGTCCGACGTTCGTGATTTTTCGTGGTTTTTTTCCAGTGGGTGCCCAGGTGCAGCTGGTGGTAAACGTCGAAGCCCTGTTCGTCTTGGAAAGCCCGGACCCCGATGTCTGTGGTGCTGTAGATGCGCTGCCAATGGCCGCTGAGGAGCAGCAAGAGCTTGAGTTGCTGTCACTTTTGGTGTGGGAGCAATTGTGCGACGTTCGTGATTTTTTGGGGTTTTTTTCATTTGACCCCGCGGTGCAGCTGGTGGTAAACTTCAAAGCCCTGTTCGTCAGGGACAGCCCGGAGCCCCGATGTCTGTGGTGCTGTGGATGCGCTGCCAATGTCCGGTGAGGAGCAGCAAGAGCTTGAGTTGCTGGCAATTTCGGTGTGGGAGCAATTGTGCGACGTTCGTGATTTTTCGGGGTTTTTTTCCAATGGGCTCCCAGGTGAAGCAGGTGGTAAACGTCGAAGCCCTGTTCGTCAGGGAAAGCCCGGAGCCCGGATGTCTGTGATGCTGTAGATGCGCTGCCAATGGCCAGTGATGAGCAGCAAGAGCTTGACTGGCTGGCACTTTCGGTGTGGGAGCAATCGTCCGACGTTCGTGATTTTTTGGGGTTTTTTTCCAGTGGGTGCCCAGGTGCAGCTGGTGGTTAAACGTCGAAGCCCTGTTCGTCAGGGAAAGCCCGGAGCCCCGATGTCTGTGGTGCTGTAGATGTGCTGCCAATGGCTGGTGAGGAGCAGCAAGAGCTTGACTGGCTGGCACTTTTGGTGTGGGAGCAATCGTCCGACGTTCGTGATTTTTTGTGGTTTTTTTTCCAGTGGGTGCCCAGGAGCAGTTGGTGGTAAACGTCGAAGCCCTGTTCGTCAGGGAAAGCGCGGAGCCCCCATATCTGTGGTGCTGTAGATGCGCTGCCAATGGCTGGTGAGGAGCAGGAAGGGCTTGACTGGCTGGCATTTTCGGTGTGGGAGCAATCGTCCGACGTTCCTGATTTTTCGTGGTTTTTTTCCAGTGGGTGCCCAGGTGCAGCTGGTGGTAAACGTTGAAGCCCTGTTCGTCTGGGAAAGCCCGGACCCCGATGTCTGTGGTGCTGTAGAGGCACTGCCAATGGCCGGTGAGGAGCAGCAAGAGCTTGAGTTGCTGGTATTTTCGATGTAGAAGAAATCGTCCGACGTTCGTGATTTTTCAGGGTTTTTTTCCAGTGGGCGCCCAGGTGAGCTGGTGGTAAAGGTCGAAGCCCTGTTCGTCAGGGAAAGCGCGGAGCCCCGATGTCTGTGGCGCTGTAGATGCGCTGCCAATGGCTGGTGACGAGCAGCTGGAGCTTGAGTTTCTGGCACTTTTGACGTGGGAGCAATCGTCCGACGTTCGTGATTTTTTGTGTTTTTTTTTCCAGTGGGTGCCCAGGAGCAGCTGGTGGTAAATGTCGAAGCCCTGTTCGTCAGGGAAAGCCCGGAGCCCCGATGTCTGTGGTGCTGTAGATGCGCTGCCAATGGCCGCTGAGGAGCAGCAAGAGCTTGAGTTGCTGTCACTTTTGGTGTGGGAGCAATCGTCTGACGTTCGTGATTTTTTGGGGTTTTTTTCCAGTGGGCGCCCAGGTGCAGCTGGTGGTTAAACGTCGAAGCCCTGTTCGTCTGGGAAAACCCGGAGCCCCGATGCCTGTGGTGCTGTAGATACACTACCAATGGCCACTGAGGAGCAGCAAGAGCTTGACTGGCTGGCACTTTCGGTGTGGGAGCAATCGTCCGACGTTCGTGATTTTTTGGGGTTTTTTTCATTTGACCCCGCGGTGCAGCTGGTGGTAAACTTCAAAGCCCTGTTCGTCAGGGACAGCCCGGAGCCCCGATGTCTGTGGTGCTGTGGATGCGCTGCCAATGGCCGGTGAGGACCAGCAAGAGCTTGACTGGCTGGCACGTTCGGTGTGGGAGCAATCGTCTGACGTTCGTGATTTTTCAGGTTTTCTTTAGTGGGCGCCCAGGTGCAGCTGGTGGTAAACGTCGAAGCCCTGTTCGTCAGGGAAAGCCCGGAGCCCCGATGTCTGTGGTGCTGTAGATGCGCTGCCAATGGCCGCTGAGGTGCAGCAAGAGCTTGAGTTGCTGGCACTTTCGGTGTGGGAGCAATCGTCCAACGTTCGTGATTTTTCGCGTTTTTTTTCCAGTGGGTGCCCATGTGCAGCTGGTGGTAAACGTCGAAGCCCTGTTCGTCAGGGAAAGCCCGGAGCCCCGATGTCTGTGGTGCTGTAGCTGCGCTGCCAATGGCCGGTGACGAGCAGCAAGAGCTTGAGTTGCTGGCACTTTTTCTGTAGGAGCAATCGTCCGACGTTCGTGATTTTTCGGGGTTTTTTTCCAGCGGGCGCCCGGGTGCAGCGGGTGGTAAATGTCGAAGCCCTGTTCGTCAGGGAATGCCCGGAGCCCCGATGTCTGTGGTGCTGTAGATGCGCTGCCAATGGCTGGTGAGTAGCATCAAGAGCTTGACTGGCTGGCACTTTCGGTGTGGGAGCAATCGTCCGACGTTCGTGATTTTTCGGGTTTTTTTTTAGTAGGCGCCCAGGTGCAGCTGGTGGTAAACGTCGAAGCCCTGTTCGTCAGGGAAAGCCCGGAGCCCCGATGTCTGTGGTGCTGTAGATGCACTGCCAATGGCCGGTGAGGAGCAGCAAGAGCTTGAGTTGCTGGCAATTTCGGTGTGGGAGCAATTGTGCGACGTTCGTGATTTTTCAGGGTTTTTTTCCAGTGGGCGCCCAGGTGAAGCAGGTGGTAAATGTCGAAGCCCTGTTCGTCAGGGAAAGCCCGGAGCCCCGATGTCTGTGGTGCTGTAGATGCGCTGCCAATGGCCAGTGATGAGCAGCAAGAGCTTGACTGGCTGGCACTTTCGGTGTGGGAGCAATCGTCCGACGTTCATGATTTTTTGGGGTTTTTTTCCAGTGGGCGCCCAGGTGCAGCTGGTGGTTAAACGTCGAAGCCCCGTTTGTCAGGGAAAGCCCGGAGCCCCGATGTCTGTGGTGCTGTAGATGCGCTGCCAATGGCCGGTGAGGAGCAGCAAGAGCTTGACTGGCTGGCACTTTTGGTGTGGGAGCAATCGTCCAACGTTCGTGATTTTTTGTGGTTTTTTTTCCAGTGGGTGCCCAGGAGCAGTTGGTGGGAAACGTCGAAGCCCTGTTCGTCAGGGAAAGCGCGGAGCCCCCATATCTGTGGTGCTGTAGATGCGCTGCCAATGGCTGGTGAGGAGCAACAATACCTTGACTGGCTGGCACTTCCAGTGTGGGAGCAGTCATCTGACGTTCGTGATTTTTCAAGGTGTTTTTCCAGTGGGTGCCCAGGAGCAGTTGGTGGTAAACGTCGAAGCCCTGTTCGTCAGGGAAAGCGCGGAGCCCCCATATCTGTGGTGCTGTAGATGCGCTGCCAATGGCTGGTGAGGAGCAGGAAGGGCTTGACTGGCTGGCATTTTCGGTGTGGGAGCAATCGTCCGACGTTCCTGATTTTTCGTGGTTTTTTTCCAGTGGGTGCCCAGGTGCAGCTGGTGGTAAACGTCGAAGCCCTGTTCGTCTGGGAAAGCCCGGACCCCGATGTCTGTGGTGCTGTAGAGGCACTGCCAATGGCCGGTGAGGAGCAGCAAGAGCTTGAGTTGCTGGTATTTTCGATGTAGAAGAAATCGTCCGACGTTCGTGATTTTTCAGGGTTTTTTTCCAGTGGGCGCCCAGGTGAGCTGGTGGTAAAGGTCGAAGACCTGTTCGTCAGGGAAAGCGCGGAGCCCCGATGTCTGTGGCGCTGTAGATGCGCAGCCAATGGCTGGTGACGAGCAGCTGGAGCTTGAGTTTCTGGCACTTTTGACGTGGGAGCAATCGTCCGACGTTCGTGATTTTTTGTGTTTTTTTTTCCAGTGGGTGCCCAGGAGCAGCTGGTGGTAAATGTCGAAGCCCTGTTCGTCAGGGAAAGCCCGGAGCCCCGATGTCTGTGGTGCTGTAGATGCGCTGCCAATGGCCGCTGAGGAGCAGCAAGAGCTTGAGTTGCTGTCACTTTTGGTGTGGGAGCAATCGTCTGACGTTCGTGATTTTTTGGGGTTTTTTTCCAGTGGGCGCCCAGGTGCAGCTGGTGGTTAAACGTCGAAGCCCTGTTCGTCTGGGAAAACCCGGAGCCCCGATGCCTGTGGTGCTGTAGATACACTACCAATGGCCACTGAGGAGCAGCAAGAGCTTGACTGGCTGGCACTTTCGGTGTGGGAGCAATCGTCCGACGTTCGTGATTTTTTGGGGTTTTTTTCATTTGACCCCGCGGTGCAGCTGGTGGTAAACTTCAAAGCCCTGTTCGTCAGGGACAGCCCGGAGCCCCGATGTCTGTGGTGCTGTGGATGCGCTGCCAATGGCCGGTGAGGACCAGCAAGAGCTTGACTGGCTGGCACGTTCGGTGTGGGAGCAATCGTCTGACGTTCGTGATTTTTCAGGTTTTCTTTAGTGGGCGCCCAGGTGCAGCTGGTGGTAAACGTCGAAGCCCTGTTCGTCAGGGAAAGCCCGGAGCCCCGATGTCTGTGGTGCTGTAGATGCGCTGCCAATGGCCGCTGAGGTGCAGCAAGAGCTTGAGTTGCTGGCACTTTCGGTGTGGGAGCAATCGTCCAACGTTCGTGATTTTTCGCGTTTTTTTTCCAGTGGGTGCCCATGTGCAGCTGGTGGTAAACGTCGAAGCCCTGTTCGTCAGGGAAAGCCCGGAGCCCCGATGTCTGTGGTGCTGTAGCTGCGCTGCCAATGGCCGGTGACGAGCAGCAAGAGCTTGAGTTGCTGGCACTTTTTCTGTAGGAGCAATCGTCCGACGTTCGTGATTTTTCGGGTTTTTTTTTAGTAGGCGCCCAGGTGCAGCTGGTGGTAAACGTCGAAGCCCTGTTCGTCAGGGAAAGCCCGGAGCCCCGATGTCTGTGGTGCTGTAGATGCACTGCCAATGGCCGGTGAGGAGCAGCAAGAGCTTGAGTTGCTGGCAATTTCGGTGTGGGAGCAATTGTGCGACGTTCGTGATTTTTCAGGGTTTTTTTCCAGTGGGCGCCCAGGTGAAGCAGGTGGTAAATGTCGAAGCCCTGTTCGTCAGGGAAAGCCCGGACCCCGATGTCTGTGGTGCTGTAGATGCGCTGCCAATGGCCAGTGATGAGCAGCAAGAGCTTGACTGGCTGGCACTTTCGGTGTGGGAGCAATCGTCCGACGTTCATGATTTTTTGGGGTTTTTTTCCAGTGGGCGCCCAGGTGCAGCTGGTGGTTAAACGTCGAAGCCCTGTTTGTCAGGGAAAGCCCGGAGCCCCGATGTCTGTGGTGCTGTAGATGCGCTGCCAATGGCCGGTGAGGAGCAGCAAGAGCTTGACTGGCTGGCACTTTTGGTGTGGGAGCAATCGTCCAACGTTCGTGATTTTTTGTGGTTTTTTTTCCAGTGGGTGCCCAGGAGCAGTTGGTGGGAAACGTCGAAGCCCTGTTCGTCAGGGAAAGCGCGGAGCCCCCATATCTGTGGTGCTGTAGATGCGCTGCCAATGGCTGGTGAGGAGCAACAATACCTTGACTGGCTGGCACTTCCAGTGTGGGAGCAGTCATCTGACGTTCGTGATTTTTCAAGGTGTTTTTCCAGTGGGCGCCCAGGTGCAGCTGGTGGTAAACGTCGAAGCCCTGTTCGTCAGGGAATGCCTGGAGCCCCGATGTTTGTAGTGATGTAGATGCGCTGCCAATGGCTGGTGAGGAGCAGCAAGGGCTTGACTGGCTGGCATTTTCGGTGTAGGAGCAATTGTGCGACGTTCGTGATTTTTTGGGTTTTGTTTCCAGTGGGCGCCCAGGTGAAGCAGGTGGTAAATGTCGAAGCCCTGTTCGTCAGGGAAAGCCCGGAGCCCCGATGTCTGTGGTTCTGTAGATGCGCTGCCAATGGCCGGTGATGAGCAGCAAGAGCTTGACTGGCTGGCACTTTTCGTGTGGGAGCAATCGTCCGACGTTCGTGATTTTTCGGGGTTTTTTTCCAGTGGGAGCCCTGGTGCAGCTGGTGGTATACGTCGAAGCCCTGTTCGTCAGGGAAAACCCGGAGCCCCGATGTCTGTGGTGCTATAGATACACTGCCAATGGCCACTGAGGAGCAGCAAGAGCTTGACTGGCTGGCACTTTCGGTGTGGGAGCAATTGTCCGACGTTTATGATTTTTTGGGGTTTTTTTCATTTGACCCCGCGGTGCAGCTGGTGGTAAACTTCAAAGCCCTGTTCGTCAGGGACAGCCCGGAGCCCCGATGTCTGTGGTGCTGTGGATGCGCTGCCAATGGCCGGTGAGGACCAGCAAGTGCTTGACTGGCTGGCACGTTCGGTGTGGGAGCAATCGTCCGACGTTCGTGATTTTTTGGGTTTTTTTCCAGTGGGTGCCCAGGTGCAGCTGGTGGTTAAACGTCGAAGCCCTGTTCGTCAGGGAAAGCCCGGAGCCCCGATGTCTGTGGTGCTGTAGATGCGCTGCCAATGGCCGGTGAGGAGCAGCAAGAGCTTGAGTTGCTGGCACTTTCGGTGTGGGAGCAATTGTGCGACGTTCGTGATTTTTCAGGGTTTTTTTCCAATGGGCGCCCAGGTGAAGCAGGTGGTAAATGTCGAAGCCCTGTTCGTCAGGGAAAGCCCGGAGCCCCGATGTCTGTGATGCTGTAGATGCGCTGCCAATGGCCAGTGATGAGCAGCAAGAGCTTGACTGGCTGGCACTTTCAGTGTAGGAGCAATCGTCCGACGTTCGTGATTTTTTGGGGTTTTTTTCCAGTGGGCGCCCAGGTGCAGCTGGTGGTTAAACGTCGAAGCCCTGTTCGTCAGGGAAAGCCCGGAGCCCCGATGTCTGTGGTGCTGTAGATGTGCTGCCAATGGCCGGTGAGGAGCAGCAAGAGCTTGACTGGCTGGCACTTTTGGTGTGGGAGCAATCGTCCGACGTTCGTGATTTTTTGTGGTTTTTTTCCAGTGGGTGCCCAGGAGCAGTTGGTGGGAAACGTCGAAGCCCTGTTCGTCAGGGAAAGCGCGGAGCCCCCGTATCTGTGGTGCTGTAGATGCGCTGCCAATGGCTGGTGAGGAGCAGCAAGGGCTTGACTGGCTGGCATTTTCGGTGTGGGAGCAATCGTCCGACGTTCCTGATTTTTCGTGGTTTTTTTCCAGTGGGCGCCCAGGTGAGCTGGTGGTAAAGGTCGAAGCCCTGTTCGTCAGGGAAAGCGCGGAGCCCCGATGTCTGTGGCGCTGTAGATGCGCTGCCAATGGCTGGTGAGGAGCAGCAAGGGCTTGACTGGCTGGCACTTTCGGTGTGGGAGCAATCGTCCGACGTTCGTGATTTTTCGGGGTTTTTTTCCAGTGGACGCCCAGGTGCAGCTGGTGGTAAACGTCGAAGCCCTGTTCGTCAGGGAAAGCCCAGACCCCGATGTCTGTGGTGCTGTAGTTGTGCTGCCAATGGCCGGTGCGGAGCAGCAAGAGCTTGACTGGCTGGCACGTTCGGTGTGGGAGCAATCGTCCGACGTTCGTGATTTTTTGGGTTTTTTTTTTAGTGGGCGCCCAGGTGCAGCTGGTGGTATACGTCGAAGCCCTGTTCGTCAGGGAAAACCCGGAGCCCCGATGTCTGTGGTGCTTTAGATACACTGCCAATGGCCACTGAGGAGCAGCAAGAGCTTGACTGGCTGGCACTTTCGGTGTGGGAGCAATCGTCCGACGTTCATGATTTTTTGGGGTTTTTTTCATTTGACCCCGCGGTGCAGCTGGTGGTAAACTTCAAAGCCCTGTTCGTCAGGGACAGCCCGGAGCCCCGATGTCTGTGATGCTGTGGATGCGCTGCCAATGGCCGGTGAGGACCAGCAAGAGCTTGACTGGCTGGCACGTTCGGTGTGGGAGCAATCGTCCGACGTTCGTGATTTTTCAGGTTTTCTTTAGTGGGCGCCCAGGTGCAGCTGGTGGTAAACGTCGAAGCCCTGTTCGTCAGGGAAAGCCCGGAGCCCCGATGTCTGTGGTGCTGTAGATGCGCTGCCAATGGCCGCTGAGGTGCAGCAAGAGCTTGAGTTGCTGGCACTTTCGGTGTGGGAGCAATCGTCCAACGTTCGTGATTTTTCGCGGTTTTTTTCCAGTGGGTGCCCATGTGCAGCTGGTGGTAAACGTCGAAGCCCTGTTCGTCAGGGAAAGCCCGGAGCCCCGATGTCTGTGGTGCTGTAGATGCGCTGCCAATGGCCGGTGAGGAGCAGCAAGAGCTTGAGTTGCTGGCATTTTTCTGTAGGAGCAATCGTCCTACGTTCGTGATTTTTCGGGGTTTTTTTCCAGCGGGCGCCCAGGTACAGCGGGTGGTAAATGTCGAAGCCCTGTTCGTCAGGGAATGCCCGGAGCCCCGATGTCTGTGGTGCTGTAGATGCGCTGCCAATGGCTGGTGAGTAGCATCAAGAGCTTGACTGGCTGGCACTTTCGGTGTGGGAGCAATCCTCCGACGTTCGTGATTTTTCGGGTTTTTTTTTAGTAGGCGCCCAGGTGCAGCTGGTGGTAAACGTCGAAGCCCTGTTCGTCAGGGAAAGCCCGGAGCCCCCATATCTGTGGTGCTGTAGATGCACTGCCAATGGCCGGTGAGGAGCAGCAAGAGCTTGAGTTGCTGGCAATTTCGGTGTGGGAGCAATTGTGCGACGTTCGTGATTTTTCAGGGTTTTTTTCCAGTGGGTGCCCAGGTGAAGCAGGTGGTAAATGTTGAAGCCCTGTTCGTCAGGGAAAGCCCGGAGCCCCGATGTCTGTGGTGCTGTAGATGCGCTGCCAATGGCCAGTGATGAGCAGCAAGAGCTTGACTGGCTGGCACTTTCGGTGTGGGAGCAATCGTCCGACGTTCGTGATTTTTTGGGGTTTTTTTCCAGTGGGCGCCCAGGTGGAGCTGGTGGTTAAACGTCGAAGCCCTGTTTGTCAGGGAAAGCCCGGAGCCCCGATGTCTGTGGTGCTGTAGATGCGCTGCCAATGGCCGGTGAGGAGCAGCAAGAGCTTGAGTTGCTGGTAGTTTCGATGTAGAAGAAATCGTCCGACGTTCGTGATTTTTCGGGGTTTTTTTCCAGTGGGCGCCCAGGTGAGCTGGTGGTAAACGTCGAAGCCCTGTTCGTCAGGGAATGCCCGGAGCCCCGATGTCTGTGGCGCTGTAGATGCGCTGCCAATGGCTGGTGAGGAGCAGCAAGGGCTTGACTGGCTGGCACTTTCGGTGTGGGAGCAATCGTCCGACGTTCGTGATTTTTCGGGGTTTTTTTCCAGTGGACGCCCAGGTGCAGCTGGTGGTAAACGTCGAAGCCCTGTTCGTCAGGGAAAGCCCGGAGCCCCGATGTCTGTGGTGCTGTAGTTGTGCTGCCAATGGCCGGTGCGGAGCAGCAAGAGCTTGACTGGCTGGCACTTTCGGTGTGGGTGCAATCGTCCGACATTCGTGATTTTTTGGGTTTTTTTTTTAGTGGGCGCCCAGGTGCAGCTGGTGGTAAACGTCGAAGCCCTGTTCGTCAGGGAAAGCCCGGAGCCCCGATGTCCGTGGTGCTGTACATGCGCTGCCAATGGCTGGTGACGAGCAGCTGGAGCTTGAGTTTCTGGCACTTTTGGCGTGGGAGCAATCGTCCGACGTTCGTGATTTTTTGTGTTTTTTTTTCCAGTGGGTGCCCAGGAGCAGCTGGTAGGAAACGTCGAAGCCCTGTTCGTCAGGGAAAGCGCGGAGCCCCCATATCTGTGGTGCTGTAGATGCGCTGCCAATGGCCGGTGAGGAGCAACAAGACCTTGACTGGCTGGCACTTTCGGTGTGGGAGCAGTCGTCTGACGTTCGTGATTTTTCAAGGTGTTTTTCCAGTGGGCGCCCAGGTGCAGCTGGTGGTAAACGTCGAAGCCCTGTTCGTCAGGGAAAGCCCGGAGCCCCGATGTCTGTGGTGCTGTAGATGCGCTGCCAATAGCCAGTGAGGAGCAGCAATAGCTTGATTGGCTGGCACTTTCGGTGTGGGAGCAATCGTCCGACGTTCGTGATTTTTTGGGTTTTTTTTAGTGGGCGCCCAGACACAGCTGGTGGTAAACGTCAAAGCCCTGTTCGTCAGGGAAAGCCCGGAGCCCCGATGTCTGTGGTGTTGTAGATGCGCTGCCAATGGCCGCTGAGGAGCAGTAAGAGCTTGAGTTGCTGTCACTTTCGGTGTGGGAGCAATCGTCCGACGTTCGTGATTTTTTGGGGTTTTTTTCCAGTGGGTGCCCAGGTGCAGCTGGTGGTTAAACGTCGAAGCCCTGTTCGTCTGGGAAAGCCCGGAGCCCCGATGTCTGTGGTGCTGTAGATGCGCTGCCAATGGCCGGTGAGGAGCAGCAAGGGCTTGACTGGCTGGCATTTTCGGTGTGGGAGCAATCGTCCGACGTTCCTGATTTTTCGGGGTTTTTTTCCAGTGGGTGCCCAGGTGCAGCTGGTGGAAAACGTCGAAGCCCTGTTCGTCAGGGAAAGCCCGGAGCCCCCATATCTGTGGTGCTGTAGATGCGCTGCCAATGGCCGGTGAGGAGCAACAAGACCTTGACTGGCTGGCACTTCCGGTGTGGGAGCAGTCGTCTGACGTTCGTGATTTTCCAAGGTGTTTTTCCAGTGGGCGCCCAGGTGCAGCTGGTGGTAAACGTCGAAGCCCTGTTCGTCAGGGAATGCCTGGAGCCCCGATGTCTGTGGTGCTGTAGATGCGCTGCCAATGGCTGGTGAGGAGCAGCAAGGGCTTGACTGGCTGGCATTTTCGGTGTGGGAGCAATCGTCCGACGTTCCTGATTTTTCGTGGTTTTTTTCCAGTGGGTGCCCAGGTGCAGCTGGTGGTAAACGTCGAAGCCCTGTTCGTCTGGGAAAGCCTGGACCCCGATGTCTGTGGTGCTGTAGATGCGCTGCCAATGGCCGGTGAGGAGCAGCAAGAGCTTGAGTTGCTGGTAGTTTCGATGTAGAAGAAATCGTCCGACGTTCGTGATTTTTCGGGGTTTTTTTCCAGTGGGCGCCCAGGTGAGCTGGTGGTAAACGTCGAAGCCCTGTTCGTCAGGGAATGCCCGGAGCCCCGATGTCTGTGGCGCTGTAGATGCGCTGCCAATGGCTGGTGAGGAGCAGCAAGGGCTTGACTGGCTGGCACTTTCGGTGTGGGAGCAATCGTCCGACGTTCGTGATTTTTCGGGGTTTTTTTCCAGTGGACGCCCAGGTGCAGCTGGTGGTAAACGTCAAAGCCCTGTTCGTCAGGGAAAGCCCAGACCCCGATGTCTGTGGTGCTGTAGTTGTGCTGCCAATGGCCGGTGCTGAGCAGCAAGAGCTTGACTGGCTGGCACTTTCGTTGTGGGTGCAATCGTCCGACATTCGTGATTTTTTGGGTTTTTTTTTTAGTGGGCGCCCAGGTGCAGCTGGTGGTAAACGTCGAAGCCCTGTTCGTCAGGGAAAGCCCGGAGCCCCGATGTCCGTGGTGCTGTACATGCGCTGCCAATGGCTGGTGACGAGCAGCTGGAGCTTGAGTTTCTGGCACTTTTGGCGTGGGAGCAATCGTCCGACGTTCGTGATTTTTTGTGTTTTTTTTTCCAGTGGGTGCCCAGGAGCAGCTGGTAGGAAACGTCGAAGCCCTGTTCGTCAGGGAAAGCGCGGAGCCCCCATATCTGTGGTGCTGTAGATGCGCTGCCAATGGCCGGTGAGGAGCAACAAGACCTTGACTGGCTGGCACTTTCGGTGTGGGAGCAGTCGTCTGACGTTCGTGATTTTTCAAGGTGTTTTTCCAGTGGGCGCCCAGGTGCAGCTGGTGGTAAACGTCGAAGCCCTGTTCGTCAGGGAAAGCCCGGAGCCCCGATGTCTGTGGTGCTGTAGATGCGCTGCCAATAGCCAGTGAGGAGCAGCAATAGCTTGATTGGCTGGCACTTTCGGTGTGGGAGCAATCGTCCGACGTTCGTGATTTTTTGGGTTTTTTTTAGTGGGCGCCCAGACACAGCTGGTGGTAAACGTCAAAGCCCTGTTCGTCAGGGAAAGCGTGGAGCCCCGATGTCTGTGGTGCTGTAGCTGCGCTGCCAATGGCCGGTGAGGAGCAGCAAGAGCTTGATTTGCTGGCACTTTTTCTGTAGGAGCAATCGTCCGACGTTCGTGATTTTTCGGGTTTTTTTGTAGTAGGCGCCCAGGTGCAGCTCGTGGTAAACGTCGAAGCCCTGTTCGTCAGGGAAAGCCCGGAGCCCCGATGTCTGTGGTGCTGTAGATGCGCTGCCAATGGCCGCTGAGGAGCAGTAAGAGCTTGAGTTGCTGTCACTTTCGGTGTGGGAGCAATCGTCCGACGTTCGTGATTTTTCGGGGTTTTTTTCCAGTGGGCGCCCAGGTGCAGCTGGTGGTTAAACGTCGAAGCCCTGTTCGTCAGGGAAAGCCCGGAGCCCCGATGTCTGTGGTGCTGTAGATGCACTGCCAATGGCCGGTGAGGAGCAGCAAGAGCTTGAGTTGCTGGCAATTTCGGTGTGGGAGCAATTGTGCGACGTTCGTGATTTTTCAGGGTTTTTTTCCAGTGGGTGCCCAGGTGAAGCAGGTGGTAAATGTTGAAGCCCTGTTCGTCAAAGAAAGCCCGGAGCCCCGATGTCTGTGGTGCTGTAGATGCGCTGCCAATGGCCAGTGATGAGCAGCAAGAGCTTGACTGGCTGGCACTTTCGGTGTGGGAGCAATCGTCCGACGTTCGTGATTTTTTGGGGTTTTTTTCCAGTGGGCGCCCAGGTGGAGCTGGTGGTTAAACGTCGAAGCCCTGTTTGTCAGGGAAAGCCCGGAGCCCCGATGTCTGTGGTGCTGTAGATGCGCTGCCAATGGCCGGTGAGGAGCAGCAAGAGCTTGAGTTGCTGGTAGTTTCGATGTAGAAGAAATCGTCCGACGTTCGTGATTTTTCGGGGTTTTTTTCCAGTGGGCGCCCAGGTGAGCTGGTGGTAAACGTCGAAGCCCTGTTCGTCAGGGAATGCCCGGAGCCCCGATGTCTGTGGCGCTGTAGATGCGCTGCCAATGGCTGGTGAGGAGCAGCAAGGGCTTGACTGGCTGGCACTTTCGGTGTGGGAGCAATCGTCCGACGTTCGTGATTTTTCGGGGTTTTTTTCCAGTGGACGCCCAGGTGCAGCTGGTGGTAAACGTCGAAGCCCTGTTCGTCAGGGAAAGCCCGGAGCCCCGATGTCTGTGGTGCTGTAGTTGTGCTGCCAATGGCCGGTGCGGAGCAGCAAGAGCTTGACTGGCTGGCACTTTCGGTGTGGGTGCAATCGTCCGACATTCGTGATTTTTTGGGTTTTTTTTTTAGTGGGCGCCCAGGTGCAGCTGGTGGTAAACGTCGAAGCCCTGTTCGTCAGGGAAAGCCCGGAGCCCCGATGTCCGTGGTGCTGTACATGCGCTGCCAATGGCTGGTGACGAGCAGCTGGAGCTTGAGTTTCTGGCACTTTTGGCGTGGGAGCAATCGTCCGACGTTCGTGATTTTTTGTGTTTTTTTTTCCAGTGGGTGCCCAGGAGCAGCTGGTAGGAAACGTCGAAGCCCTGTTCGTCAGGGAAAGCGCGGAGCCCCCATATCTGTGGTGCTGTAGATGCGCTGCCAATGGCCGGTGAGGAGCAACAAGACCTTGACTGGCTGGCACTTTCGGTGTGGGAGCAGTCGTCTGACGTTCGTGATTTTTCAAGGTGTTTTTCCAGTGGGCGCCCAGATGCAGCTGGTGGTAAACGTCGAAGCCCTGTTCGTCAGGGAAAGCCCGGAGCCCCGATGTCTGTGGTGCTGTAGATGCGCTGCCAATAGCCAGTGAGGAGCAGCAATAGCTTGATTGGCTGGCACTTTCGGTGTGGGAGCAATCGTCCGACGTTCGTGATTTTTTGGGTTTTTTTTAGTGGGCGCCCAGACACAGCTGGTGGTAAACGTCAAAGCCCTGTTCGTCAGGGAAAGCCCGGAGCCCCGATGTCTGTGGTGTTGTAGATGCGCTGCCAATGGCCGCTGAGGAGCAGTAAGAGCTTGAGTTGCTGTCACTTTCGGTGTGGGAGCAATCGTCCGACGTTCGTGATTTTTTGGGGTTTTTTTCCAGTGGGTGCCCAGGTGCAGCTGGTGGTTAAACGTCGAAGCCCTGTTCGTCTGGGAAAGCCCGGAGCCCCGATGTCTGTGGTGCTGTAGATGCGCTGCCAATGGCCGGTGAGGAGCAGCAAGGGCTTGACTGGCTGGCATTTTCGGTGTGGGAGCAATCGTCCGACGTTCCTGATTTTTCGGGGTTTTTTTCCAGTGGGTGCCCAGGTGCAGCTGGTGGAAAACGTCGAAGCCCTGTTCGTCAGGGAAAGCCCGGAGCCCCCATATCTGTGGTGCTGTAGATGCGCTGCCAATGGCCGGTGAGGAGCAACAAGACCTTGACTGGCTGGCACTTCCGGTGTGGGAGCAGTCGTCTGACGTTCGTGATTTTCCAAGGTGTTTTTCCAGTGGGCGCCCAGGTGCAGCTGGTGGTAAACGTCGAAGCCCTGTTCGTCAGGGAATGCCTGGAGCCCCGATGTCTGTGGTGCTGTAGATGCGCTGCCAATGGCTGGTGAGGAGCAGCAAGGGCTTGACTGGCTGGCATTTTCGGTGTGGGAGCAATCGTCCGACGTTCCTGATTTTTCGTGGTTTTTTTCCAGTGGGTGCCCAGGTGCAGCTGGTGGTAAACGTCGAAGCCCTGTTCGTCTGGGAAAGCCTGGACCCCGATGTCTGTGGTGCTGTAGATGCGCTGCCAATGGCCGGTGAGGAGCAGCAAGAGCTTGAGTTGCTGGTAGTTTCGATGTAGAAGAAATCGTCCGACGTTCGTGATTTTTCGGGGTTTTTTTCCAGTGGGCGCCCAGGTGAGCTGGTGGTAAACGTCGAAGCCCTGTTCGTCAGGGAATGCCCGGAGCCCCGATGTCTGTGGCGCTGTAGATGCGCTGCCAATGGCTGGTGAGGAGCAGCAAGGGCTTGACTGGCTGGCACTTTCGGTGTGGGAGCAATCGTCCGACGTTCGTGATTTTTCGGGGTTTTTTTCCAGTGGACGCCCAGGTGCAGCTGGTGGTAAACGTCAAAGCCCTGTTCGTCAGGGAAAGCCCAGACCCCGATGTCTGTGGTGCTGTAGTTGTGCTGCCAATGGCCGGTGCTGAGCAGCAAGAGCTTGACTGGCTGGCACTTTCGTTGTGGGTGCAATCGTCCGACATTCGTGATTTTTTGGGTTTTTTTTTTAGTGGGCGCCCAGGTGCAGCTGGTGGTAAACGTCGAAGCCCTGTTCGTCAGGGAAAGCCCGGAGCCCCGATGTCCGTGGTGCTGTACATGCGCTGCCAATGGCTGGTGACGAGCAGCTGGAGCTTGAGTTTCTGGCACTTTTGGCGTGGGAGCAATCGTCCGACGTTCGTGATTTTTTGTGTTTTTTTTTCCAGTGGGTGCCCAGGAGCAGCTGGTAGGAAACGTCGAAGCCCTGTTCGTCAGGGAAAGCGTGGAGCCCCCATATCTGTGGTGCTGTAGATGCGCTGCCAATGGCCGGTGAGGAGCAACAAGACCTTGACTGGCTGGCACTTTCGGTGTGGGAGCAGTCGTCTGACGTTCGTGATTTTTCAAGGTGTTTTTCCAGTGGGCGCCCAGGTGCAGCTGGTGGTAAACGTCGAAGCCCTGTTCGTCAGGGAAAGCCCGGAGCCCCGATGTCTGTGGTGCTGTAGATGCGCTGCCAATAGCCAGTGAGGAGCAGCAATAGCTTGATTGGCTGGCACTTTCGGTGTGGGAGCAATCGTCCGACGTTCGTGATTTTTTGGGTTTTTTTTAGTGGGCGCCCAGACACAGCTGGTGGTAAACGTCAAAGCCCTGTTCGTCAGGGAAAGCGTGGAGCCCCGATGTCTGTGGTGCTGTAGCTGCGCTGCCAATGGCCGGTGAGGAGCAGCAAGAGCTTGATTTGCTGGCACTTTTTCTGTAGGAGCAATCGTCCGACGTTCGTGATTTTTCGGGTTTTTTTGTAGTAGGCGCCCAGGTGCAGCTCGTGGTAAACGTCGAAGCCCTGTTCGTCAGGGAAAGCCCGGAGCCCCGATGTCTGTGGTGCTGTAGATGCGCTGCCAATGGCCGCTGAGGAGCAGTAAGAGCTTGAGTTGCTGTCACTTTCGGTGTGGGAGCAATCGTCCGACGTTCGTGATTTTTCGGGGTTTTTTTCCAGTGGGCGCCCAGGTGCAGCTGGTGGTTAAACGTCGAAGCCCTGTTCGTCAGGGAAAGCCCGGAGCCCCGATGTCTGTGGTGCTGTAGATGCACTGCCAATGGCCGGTGAGGAGCAGCAAGAGCTTGAGTTGCTGGCAATTTCGGTGTGGGAGCAATTGTGCGACTTTCGTGATTTTTCAGGGTTTTTTTCCAGTGGGTGCCCAGGTGAAGCAGGTGGTAAATGTCGAAGCCCTGTTCGTCAGGGAAAGCCCGGAGCCCCGATGTCTGTGGTGCTGTAGATGCGCTGCCAATGGCCAGTGATGAGCAGCAAGAGCTTGACTGGCTGGCACTTTCGGTGTGGGAGCAATCGTCCGACGTTCGTGATTTTTTGGGGTTTTTTTCCAGTGGGCGCCCAGGTGGAGCTGGTGGTTAAACGTCGAAGCCCTGTTTGTCAGGGAAAGCCCGGAGCCCCGATGTCTGTGGTGCTGTAGATGCGCTGCCAATGGCCGGTGAGGAGCAGCAAGAGCTTGAGTTGCTGGTAGTTTCGATGTAGAAGAAATCGTCCGACGTTCGTGATTTTTCGGGGTTTTTTTCCAGTGGGCGCCCAGGTGAGCTGGTGGTAAACGTCGAAGCCCTGTTCGTCAGGGAATGCCCGGAGCCCCGATGTCTGTGGCGCTGTAGATGCGCTGCCAATGGCTGGTGAGGAGCAGCAAGGGCTTGACTGGCTGGCACTTTCGGTGTGGGAGCAATCGTCCGACGTTCGTGATTTTTCGGGGTTTTTTTCCAGTGGACGCCCAGGTGCAGCTGGTGGTAAACGTCGAAGCCCTGTTCGTCAGGGAAAGCCCAGACCCCGATGTCTGTGGTGCTGTAGTTGTGCTGCCAATGGCCGGTGCGGAGCAGCAAGAGCTTGACTGGCTGGCACTTTCGGTGTGGGTGCAATCGTCCGACATTCGTGATTTTTTGGGTTTTTTTTTTAGTGGGCGCCCAGGTGCAGCTGGTGGTAAACGTCGAAGCCCTGTTCGTCAGGGAAAGCCCGGAGCCCCGATGTCCGTGGTGCTGTACATGCGCTGCCAATGGCTGGTGACGAGCAGCTGGAGCTTGAGTTTCTGGCACTTTTGGCGTGCGAGCAATCGTCCGACGTTCGTGATTTTTTGTGTTTTTTTTTCCAGTGGGTGCCCAGGAGCAGCTGGTAGGAAACGTCGAAGCCCTGTTCGTCAGGGAAAGCGCGGAGCCCCCATATCTGTGGTGCTGTAGATGCGCTGCCAATGGCCGGTGAGGAGCAACAAGACCTTGACTGGCTGGCACTTTCGGTGTGGGAGCAGTCGTCTGACGTTCGTGATTTTTCAAGGTGTTTTTCCAGTGGGCGCCCAGGTGCAGCTGGTGGTAAACGTCGAAGCCCTGTTCGTCAGGGAAAGCCCGGAGCCCCGATGTCTGTGGTGCTGTAGATGCGCTGCCAATAGCCAGTGAGGAGCAGCAATAGCTTGATTGGCTGGCACTTTCGGTGTGGGAGCAATCGTCCGACGTTCGTGATTTTTTGGGTTTTTTTTAGTGGGCGCCCAGACACAGCTGGTGGTAAACGTCAAAGCCCTGTTCGTCAGGGAAAGCCCGGAGCCCCGATGTCTGTGGTGTTGTAGATGCGCTGCCAATGGCCGCTGAGGAGCAGTAAGAGCTTGAGTTGCTGTCACTTTCGGTGTGGGAGCAATCGTCCGACGTTCGTGATTTTTTGGGGTTTTTTTCCAGTGGGTGCCCAGGTGCAGCTGGTGGTTAAACGTCGAAGCCCTGTTCGTCTGGGAAAGCCCGGAGCCCCGATGTCTGTGGTGCTGTAGATGCGCTGCCAATGGCCGGTGAGGAGCAGCAAGGGCTTGACTGGCTGGCATTTTCGGTGTGGGAGCAATCGTCCGACGTTCCTGATTTTTCGGGGTTTTTTTCCAGTGGGTGCCCAGGTGCAGCTGGTGGAAAACGTCGAAGCCCTGTTCGTCAGGGAAAGCCCGGAGCCCCCATATCTGTGGTGCTGTAGATGCGCTGCCAATGGCCGGTGAGGAGCAACAAGACCTTGACTGGCTGGCACTTCCGGTGTGGGAGCAGTCGTCTGACGTTCGTGATTTTCCAAGGTGTTTTTCCAGTGGGCGCCCAGGTGCAGCTGGTGGTAAACGTCGAAGCCCTGTTCGTCAGGGAATGCCTGGAGCCCCGATGTCTGTGGTGCTGTAGATGCGCTGCCAATGGCTGGTGAGGAGCAGCAAGGGCTTGACTGGCTGGCATTTTCGGTGTGGGAGCAATCGTCCGACGTTCCTGATTTTTCGTGTTTTTTTTCCAGTGGGTGCCCAGGTGCAGCTGGTGGTAAACGTCGAAGCCCTGTTCGTCTGGGAAAGCCTGGACCCCAATGTCTGTGGTGCTGTAGATGCGCTGCCAATGGCCGGTGAGGAGCAGCAAGAGCTTGAGTTGCTGGTAGTTTCGATGTAGAAGAAATCGTCCGACGTTCGTGATTTTTCGGGGTTTTTTTCCAGTGGGCGCCCAGGTGAGCTGGTGGTAAACGTCGAAGCCCTGTTCGTCAGGGAATGCCCGGAGCCCCGATGTCTGTGGCGCTGTAGATGCGCTGCCAATGGCTGGTGAGGAGCAGCAAGGGCTTGACTGGCTGGCACTTTCGGTGTGGGAGCAATCGTCCGACGTTCGTGATTTTTCGGGGTTTTTTTCCAGTGGACGCCCAGGTGCAGCTGGTGGTAAACGTCAAAGCCCTGTTCGTCAGGGAAAGCCCAGACCCCGATGTCTGTGCTGCTGTAGTTGTGCTGCCAATGGCCGGTGCTGAGCAGCAAGAGCTTGACTGGCTGGCACTTTCGTTGTGGGTGCAATCGTCCGACATTCGTGATTTTTTGGGTTTTTTTTTTAGTGGGCGCCCAGGTGCAGCTGGTGGTAAACGTCGAAGCCCTGTTCGTCAGGGAAAGCCCGGAGCCCCGATGTCCGTGGTGCTGTACATGCGCTGCCAATGGCTGGTGACGAGCAGCTGGAGCTTGAGTTTCTGGCACTTTTGGCGTGGGAGCAATCGTCCGACGTTCGTGATTTTTTGTGTTTTTTTTTCCAGTGGGTGCCCAGGAGCAGCTGGTAGGAAACGTCGAAGCCCTGTTCGTCAGGGAAAGCGCGGAGCCCCCATATCTGTGGTGCTGTAGATGCGCTGCCAATGGCCGGTGAGGAGCAACAAGACCTTGACTGGCTGGCACTTTCGGTGTGGGAGCAGTCGTCTGACGTTCGTGATTTTTCAAGGTGTTTTTCCAGTGGGCGCCCAGGTGCAGCTGGTGGTAAACGTCGAAGCCCTGTTCGTCAGGGAAAGCCCGGAGCCCCGATGTCTGTGGTGCTGTAGATGCGCTGCCAATAGCCAGTGAGGAGCAGCAATAGCTTGATTGGCTGGCACTTTCGGTGTGGGAGCAATCGTCCGACGTTCGTGATTTTTTGGGTTTTTTTTAGTGGGCGCCCAGACACAGCTGGTGGTAAACGTCAAAGCCCTGTTCGTCAGGGAAAGCGTGGAGCCCCGATGTCTGTGGTGCTGTAGATGCGCTGCCAATGGCCGGTGAGGAGCAGCAAGAGCTTGATTTGCTGGCACTTTTTCTGTAGGAGCAATCGTCCGACGTTCGTGATTTTTCGGGTTTTTTTGTAGTAGGCGCCCAGGTGCAGCTCGTGGTAAACGTCGAAGCCCTGTTCGTCAGGGAAAGCCCGGAGCCCCGATGTCTGTGGTGCTGTAGATGCGCTGCCAATGGCCGCTGAGGAGCAGTAATAGCTTGAGTTGCTGTCACTTTCGGTGTGGGAGCAATCGTCCGACGTTCGTGATTTTTCGGGGTTTTTTTCCAGTGGGCGCCCAGGTGCAGCTGGTGGTTAAACGTCGAAGCCCTGTTCGTCTGGGAAAGCCCGGAGCCCCGATGTCTGTGGTGCTGTAGATGCGCTGCCAATGGCCGGTGAGGAGCAGCAAGGGCTTGACTGGCTGGCATTTTCGGTGTGGGAGCAATCGTCCGACGTTCCTGATTTTTCGGGGTTTTTTTCCAGTGGGTGCCCAGGTGCAGCTGGTGGTTAAACGTCGAAGCCCTGTTCGTCTGGGAAAGCCCGGAGCCCCGATGTCTGTGGTGCTGTAGATGCGCTGCCAATTGCTGGTGACGAGCAGGAAGAGCTTGACTGGCTGGCACTTTTGGTGTGGGAGCAATCGTCCGACGTTCGTGATTTTTTGGGGTTTTTTTTCCAGTGGGTGCCCAGGAGCAGTTGGTGGGAAACGTCGAAGCCCTGTTCGTCAGGGAAAGCGCGGAGCCCCCATATCTGTGGTGCTGTAAATGCGCTGCCAATGGCCGGTGAGGAGCAACAAGACCTTGACTGGCTGGCACTTCCGGTGTGGGAGCAGTCGTCTGACGTTCGTGATTTTCCAAGGTTTTTTTCCAGTGGGCGCCCAGGTGCAGCTGGTGGTAAACGTCGAAGCCCTGTTCGTCAGGGAATGCCTGGAGCCCTGATGTCTGTGGTGCTGTAGATGCGCTGCCAATGGCTGGTGAGGAGCAGCAAGGGCTTGACTGGCTGGCATTTTCGGTGTGGGAGCAATCGTCCGACGTTCCTGATCTTTCGTGGTTTTTTTCCAGTGGGTGCCCAGGTGCAGCTGGTGGTAAACGTCGAAGCCCTGTTCGTCTGGGAAAGCCTGGACCCCGATGTCTGTGGTGCTGTAGATGCGCTGCCAATGGCCGGTGAGGAGCAGCAAGAGCTTGAGTTGCTGGTAGTTTCGATGTAGAAGAAATCGTCCGACGTTCGTGATTTTTTGGGGTTTTTTTCGAGTGGGCGCCCAGGTGAGCTGGTGGTAAACGTCGAAGCCCTGTTCGTCAGGGAAAGCGCGGAGCCCCGATGTCTGTGGCGCTGTAGATGCACTGCCAATGGCTGGTGAGGAGCAGCAAGGGCTTGACTGGCTGGCACTTTCAGTGTGGGAGCAATCGTCCGACGTTCGTGATTTTTCGGGGTTTTTTTCCAGTGGGTGCCCAGGTGCAGCTGGTGGTAAACGTCGAAGCCCTGTTCGTCAGGGAAAGCCCAGACCCCGATGTCTGTGCTGCTGTAGTTGTGCTGCCAATGGCCGGTGCGGAGCAGCAAGGGCTTGACTGGCTGGCACATTCGGTGTGGGTGCAATCGTCCGACGTTCGTGATTTTTTGGTTTTTTTTTTTAGTGGGCGCCCAGGTGCAGCTGGTGGTAAACGTCGAAGCCCTGTTCGTCAGGGAAAGCCCGGAGCCCCGATGTCCGTGGTGCTGTACATGCGCTGCCAATGGCCTGTGACGAGCAGCTGGAGCTTGAGTTTCTGGCACTTTGGGCGTGGGAGCAATCGTCCGACGTTCGTGATTTTTTGTGTTTTTTTTTCCAGTGGGTGCCCAGGAGCAGCTGTTAGGAAACGTCGAAGCCCTGTTCGTCAGGGAAAGCGCGGAGCCCCCATATCTGTGGTGCTGTAGATGCACTGCCAATGGCCGGTGAGGAGCAACAAGACCTTGACTGGCTGGCACTTCTGGTGTGGGAGCAGTCGTCTGACGTTCGTGATTTTTCAAGGTGTTTTTCCAGTGGGCGCCCAGGTGCAGCTGGTGGTAAACGTCGAAGCCCTGTTCGTCATGGAAAGCCCGGAGCCCCGATGTCTGTGGTGCTGTAGATGCGCTGCCAATAGCCAGTGAGGAGCAGCAATAGCTTGATTGGCTGGCACTTTCCGTGTGGGAGCAATCGTCTGACGTTCGTAATTTTTTGGGTTTTTTTTAGTGGGCGCCCAGGCACAGCTGGTGGTAAACGTCAAAGCCCTGTTCGTCAGGGAAAGCGTGGAGCGCCGATGTCTGTGGTGCTGTAGATGCGCTGCCAATGGCCGGTGAGGAGCAGCAAGAGCTTGACTGGCTGGCACTTTTGGTGTGGGAGCAATCGTCCGACGTACGTGATTTTTCGGGGTTTTTTTTCCAGTGGGTGCACAGGTGCAGCTGGTGGTAAACGTCGAAGCCCTGTTCGTCAGGGAAAGCCCGGAGCCCCGATGTCTGTGGTGCTGTAGATGCGCTGCCAATGGCCGCTGAGGAGTAGCAAGAGCTTGAGTTGCTGTCACTTTCGGTGTGGGAGCAATCGTCCGACGTTCGTGATTTTTTGGGGTTTTTTTCCAGTGGGCGCCCAGGTGCAGCTGGTGGTTAAACGTCGAAGCCCTGTTCGTCTGGGAAAGCCCGGAGCCCCGATGTCTGTGGTGCTGTAGATGCACTGCTAATGTCCGGTGAGGAGCAGCAAGGGCTTGACTGGCTGGCATTTTCGGTGTGGGAGCAATCGTCCGACGTTCCTGATTTTTCGTGGTTTTTTTCCAGTGGGTGCCCAGGAGCAGTTGGTGGGAAACGTCGAAGCCCTGTTCGTCAGGGAAAGCCCGGACCCCGATGTCTGTGGTGCTGTAGATGCGTTGCCAATGGCCGGTGAGGAGCAGCAAGAGCTTGAGTTGCTGGCATTTTTCTGTAGGAGCAATCGTCCGACGTTCGTGATTTTTCGGGGTTTTTTTCCAGCGGGTGCCCGGGTGCAGCGGGTGGTAAATGTCGAAGCCCTGTTCGTCAGGGAATGCCCGGAGCCCCGATGTCTGTGCTGCTGTAGTTGTGCTGCCAATGGCCGGTGCGGAGCAGCAAGGGCTTGACTGGCTGGCACATTCGGTGTGGGTGCAATCGTCCGACGTTCGTGATTTTTTGGTTTTTTTTTTTAGTGGGCGCCCAGGTGCAGCTGGTGGTAAACGTCGAAGCCCTGTTCGTCAGGGAAAGCCCGGAGCCCCGATGTCCGTGGTGCTGTACATGCGCTGCCAATGGCCTGTGACGAGCAGCTGGAGCTTGAGTTTCTGGCACTTTTGGCGTGGGAGCAATCGTCCGACGTTCGTGATTTTTTGTGTTTTTTTTTCCAGTGGGTGCCCAGGAGCAGCTGTTAGGAAACGTCGAAGCCCTGTTCGTCAGGGAAAGCGCGGAGCCCCCATATCTGTGGTGCTGTAGATGCACTGCCAATGGCCGGTGAGGAGCAACAAGACCTTGACTGGCTGGCCCTTCCGGTGTGGGAGCAGTCGTCTGACGTTCGTGATTTTTCAAGGTGTTTTTCCAGTGGGCGCCCAGGTGCAGCTGGTGGTAAACGTCGAAGCCCTGTTCGTCATGGAAAGCCCGGAGCCCCGATGTCTGTGGTGCTGTAGATGCGCTGCCAATAGCCAGTGAGGAGCAGCAATAGCTTGATTGGCTGGCACTTTCCGTGTGGGAGCAATCGTCTGACGTTCGTAATTTTTTGGGTTTTTTTTAGTGGGCGCCCAGGCACAGCTGGTGGTAAACGTCAAAGCCCTGTTCGTCAGGGAAAGCGTGGAGCCCCGATGTCTGTGGTGCTGTAGATGCGCTGCCAATGGCCGGTGAGGAGCAGCAAGAGCTTGACTGGCTGGCACTTTTGGTGTGGGAGCAATCGTCCGACGTACGTGATTTTTCGGGGTTTTTTTTCCAGTGGGTGCACAGGTGCAGCTGGTGGTAAACGTCGAAGCCCTGTTCGTCAGGGAAAGCCCGGAGCCCCGATGTCTGTGGTGCTGTAGATGCGCTGCCAATGGCCGCTGAGGAGTAGCAAGAGCTTGAGTTGCTGTCACTTTCGGTGTGGGAGCAATCGTCCGACGTTCGTGATTTTTTGGGGTTTTTTTCCAGTGGGCGCCCAGGTGCAGCTGGTGGTAAACGTCGAAGCCCTGTTCGTCAGGGAATGCCCGGAGCCCCGATGTCTGTGGCGCTGTAGATGCGCTGCCAATGGCTGGTGAGGAGCAGCAAGGGCTTGACTGGCTGGCACTTTCGGTGTGGGAGCAATCGTCCGACGTTCGTGATTTTTCGGGGTTTTTTTCCAGTGGACGCCCAGGTGCAGCTGGTGGTAAACGTCAAAGCCCTGTTCGTCAGGGAAAGCCCAGACCCCGATGTCTGTGGTGCTGTAGTTGTGCTGCCAATGGCCGGTGCTGAGCAGCAAGAGCTTGACTGGCTGGCACTTTCGTTGTGGGTGCAATCGTCCGACATTCGTGATTTTTTGGGTTTTTTTTTTAGTGGGCGCCCAGGTGCAGCTGGTGGTAAACGTCGAAGCCCTGTTCGTCAGGGAAAGCCCGGAGCCCCGATGTCCGTGGTGCTGTACATGCGCTGCCAATGGCTGGTGACGAGCAGCTGGAGCTTGAGTTTCTGGCACTTTTGGCGTGGGAGCAATCGTCCGACGTTCGTGATTTTTTGTGTTTTTTTTTCCAGTGGGTGCCCAGGAGCAGCTGGTAGGAAACGTCGAAGCCCTGTTCGTCAGGGAAAGCGCGGAGCCCCCATATCTGTGGTGCTGTAGATGCGCTGCCAATGGCCGGTGAGGAGCAACAAGACCTTGACTGGCTGGCACTTTCGGTGTGGGAGCAGTCGTCTGACGTTCGTGATTTTTCAAGGTGTTTTTCCAGTGGGCGCCCAGGTGCAGCTGGTGGTAAACGTCGAAGCCCTGTTCGTCAGGGAAAGCCCGGAGCCCCGATGTCTGTGGTGCTGTAGATGCGCTGCCAATAGCCAGTGAGGAGCAGCAATAGCTTGATTGGCTGGCACTTTCGGTGTGGGAGCAATCGTCCGACGTTCGTGATTTTTTGGGTTTTTTTTAGTGGGCGCCCAGACACAGCTGGTGGTAAACGTCAAAGCCCTGTTCGTCAGGGAAAGCGTGGAGCCCCGATGTCTGTGGTGCTGTAGCTGCGCTGCCAATGGCCGGTGAGGAGCAGCAAGAGCTTGCTTTGCTGGCACTTTTTCTGTAGGAGCAATCGTCCGACGTTCGTGATTTTTCGGGTTTTTTTGTAGTAGGCGCCCAGGTGCAGCTCGTGGTAAACGTCGAAGCCCTGTTCGTCAGGGAAAGCCCGGAGCCCCGATGTCTGTGGTGCTGTAGATGCGCTGCCAATGGCCGCTGAGGAGCAGTAAGAGCTTGAGTTGCTGTCACTTTCGGTGTGGGAGCAATCGTCCGACGTTCGTGATTTTTCGGGGTTTTTTTCCAGTGGGCGCCCAGGTGCAGCTGGTGGTTAAACGTCGAAGCCCTGTTCGTCTGGGAAAGCCCGGAGCCCCGATGTCTGTGGTGCTGTAGATGCGCTGCCAATGGCCGGTGAGGAGCAGCAAGGGCTTGACTGGCTGGCATTTTCGGTGTGGGAGCAATCGTCCGACGTTCCTGATTTTTCGGGGTTTTTTTCCAGTGGGTGCCCAGGTGCAGCTGGTGGTTAAACGTCGAAGCCCTGTTCGTCTGGGAAAGCCCGGAGCCCCGATGTCTGTGGTGCTGTAGATGCGCTGCCAATTGCTGGTGACGAGCAGGAAGAGCTTGACTGGCTGGCACTTTTGGTGTGGGAGCAATCGTCCGACGTTCGTGATTTTTTGGGGTTTTTTTTCCAGTGGGTGCCCAGGAGCAGTTGGTGGGAAACGTCGAAGCCCTGTTCGTCAGGGAAAGCGCGGAGCCCCCATATCTGTGGTGCTGTAAATGCGCTGCCAATGGCCGGTGAGGAGCAACAAGACCTTGACTGGCTGGCACTTCCGGTGTGGGAGCAGTCGTCTGACGTTCGTGATTTTCCAAGGTTTTTTTCCAGTGGGCGCCCAGGTGCAGCTGGTGGTAAACGTCGAAGCCCTGTTCGTCAGGGAATGCCTGGAGCCCTGATGTCTGTGGTGCTGTAGATGCGCTGCCAATGGCTGGTGAGGAGCAGCAAGGGCTTGACTGGCTGGCATTTTCGGTGTGGGAGCAATCGTCCGACGTTCCTGATCTTTCGTGGTTTTTTTCCAGTGGGTGCCCAGGTGCAGCTGGTGGTAAACGTCGAAGCCCTGTTCGTCTGGGAAAGCCTGGACCCCGATGTCTGTGGTGCTGTAGATGCGCTGCCAATGGCCGGTGAGGAGCAGCAAGAGCTTGAGTTGCTGGTAGTTTCGATGTAGAAGAAATCGTCCGACGTTCGTGATTTTTTGGGGTTTTTTTCGAGTGGGCGCCCAGGTGAGCTGGTGGTAAACGTCGAAGCCCTGTTCGTCAGGGAAAGCGCGGAGCCCCGATGTCTGTGGCGCTGTAGATGCACTGCCAATGGCTGGTGAGGAGCAGCAAGGGCTTGACTGGCTGGCACTTTCAGTGTGGGAGCAATCGTCCGACGTTCGTGATTTTTCGGGGTTTTTTTCCAGTGGGTGCCCAGGTGCAGCTGGTGGTAAACGTCGAAGCCCTGTTCGTCAGGGAAAGCCCGGAGCCCCGATGTCTGTGCTGCTGTAGTTGTGCTGCCAATGGCCGGTGCGGAGCAGCAAGGGCTTGACTGGCTGGCACATTCGGTGTGGGTGCAATCGTCCGACGTTCGTGATTTTTTGGTTTTTTTTTTTAGTGGGCGCCCAGGTGCAGCTGGTGGTAAACGTCGAAGCCCTGTTCGTCAGGGAAAGCCCGGAGCCCCGATGTCCGTGGTGCTGTACATGCGCTGCCAATGGCCTGTGACGAGCAGCTGGAGCTTGAGTTTCTGGCACTTTGGGCGTGGGAGCAATCGTCCGACGTTCGTGATTTTTTGTGTTTTTTTTTCCAGTGGGTGCCCAGGAGCAGCTGTTAGGAAACGTCGAAGCCCTGTTCGTCAGGGAAAGCGCGGAGCCCCCATATCTGTGGTGCTGTAGATGCACTGCCAATGGCCGGTGAGGAGCAACAAGACCTTGACTGGCTGGCACTTCTGGTGTGGGAGCAGTCGTCTGACGTTCGTGATTTTTCAAGGTGTTTTTCCAGTGGGCGCCCAGGTGCAGCTGGTGGTAAACGTCGAAGCCCTGTTCGTCATGGAAAGCCCGGAGCCCCGATGTCTGTGGTGCTGTAGATGCGCTGCCAATAGCCAGTGAGGAGCAGCAATAGCTTGATTGGCTGGCACTTTCCGTGTGGGAGCAATCGTCTGACGTTCGTAATTTTTTGGGTTTTTTTTAGTGGGCGCCCAGGCACAGCTGGTGGTAAACGTCAAAGCCCTGTTCGTCAGGGAAAGCGTGGAGCGCCGATGTCTGTGGTGCTGTAGATGCGCTGCCAATGGCCGGTGAGGAGCAGCAAGAGCTTGACTGGCTGGCACTTTTGGTGTGGGAGCAATCGTCCGACGTACGTGATTTTTCGGGGTTTTTTTTCCAGTGGGTGCACAGGTGCAGCTGGTGGTAAACGTCGAAGCCCTGTTCGTCAGGGAAAGCCCGGAGCCCCGATGTCTGTGGTGCTGTAGATGCGCTGCCAATGGCCGCTGAGGAGTAGCAAGAGCTTGAGTTGCTGTCACTTTCGGTGTGGGAGCAATCGTCCGACGTTCGTGATTTTTTGGGGTTTTTTTCCAGTGGGCGCCCAGGTGCAGCTGGTGGTTAAACGTCGAAGCCCTGTTCGTCTGGGAAAGCCCGGAGCCCCGATGTCTGTGGTGCTGTAGATGCACTGCTAATGTCCGGTGAGGAGCAGCAAGGGCTTGACTGGCTGGCATTTTCGGTGTGGGAGCAATCGTCCGACGTTCCTGATTTTTCGTGGTTTTTTTCCAGTGGGTGCCCAGGAGCAGTTGGTGGGAAACGTCGAAGCCCTGTTCGTCAGGGAAAGCCCGGACCCCGATGTCTGTGGTGCTGTAGATGCGCTGCCAATGGCCGGTGAGGAGCAGCAAGAGCTTGAGTTGCTGGCATTTTTCTGTAGGAGCAATCGTCCGACGTTCGTGATTTTTCGGGGTTTTTTTCCAGCGGGTGCCCGGGTGCAGCGGGTGGTAAATGTCGAAGCCCTGTTCGTCAGGGAATGCCCGGAGCCCCGATGTCTGTGCTGCTGTAGTTGTGCTGCCAATGGCCGGTGCGGAGCAGCAAGGGCTTGACTGGCTGGCACATTCGGTGTGGGTGCAATCGTCCGACGTTCGTGATTTTTTGGTTTTTTTTTTTAGTGGGCGCCCAGGTGCAGCTGGTGGTAAACGTCGAAGCCCTGTTCGTCAGGGAAAGCCCGGAGCCCCGATGTCCGTGGTGCTGTACATGCGCTGCCAATGGCCTGTGACGAGCAGCTGGAGCTTGAGTTTCTGGCACTTTTGGCGTGGGAGCAATCGTCCGACGTTCGTGATTTTTTGTGTTTTTTTTTCCAGTGGGTGCCCAGGAGCAGCTGTTAGGAAACGTCGAAGCCCTGTTCGTCAGGGAAAGCGCGGAGCCCTGATGTCTGTGGTGCTGTAGATGCGCTGCCAATGGCTGGTGAGGAGCAGCAAGGGCTTGACTGGCTGGCATTTTCGGTGTGGGAGCAATCGTCCGACGTTCCTGATCTTTCGTGGTTTTTTTCCAGTGGGTGCCCAGGTGCAGCTGGTGGTAAACGTCGAAGCCCTGTTCGTCTGGGAAAGCCTGGACCCCGATGTCTGTGGTGCTGTAGATGCGCTGCCAATGGCCGGTGAGGAGCAGCAAGAGCTTGAGTTGCTGGTAGTTTCGATGTAGAAGAAATCGTCCGACGTTCGTGATTTTTTGGGGTTTTTTTCGAGTGGGCGCCCAGGTGAGCTGGTGGTAAACGTCGAAGCCCTGTTCGTCAGGGAAAGCGCGGAGCCCCGATGTCTGTGGCGCTGTAGATGCACTGCCAATGGCTGGTGAGGAGCAGCAAGGGCTTGACTGGCTGGCACTTCCAGTGTGGGAGCAATCGTCCGACGTTCGTGATTTTTCGGGGTTTTTTTCCAGTGGGTGCCCAGGTGCAGCTGGTGGTAAACGTCGAAGCCCTGTTCGTCAGGGAAAGCCCAGACCCCGATGTCTGTGCTGCTGTAGTTGTGCTGCCAATGGCCGGTGCGGAGCAGCAAGGGCTTGACTGGCTGGCACATTCGGTGTGGGTGCAATCGTCCGACGTTCGTGATTTTTTGGTTTTTTTTTTTAGTGGGGGCCCAGGTGCAGCTGGTGGTAAACGTCGAAGCCCTGTTCGTCAGGGAAAGCCCGGAGCCCCGATGTCCGTGGTGCTGTACATGCGCTGCCAATGGCCTGTGACGAGCAGCTGGAGCTTGAGTTTCTGGCACTTTGGGCGTGGGAGCAATCGTCCGACGTTCGTGATTTTTTGTGTTTTTTTTTCCAGTGGGTGCCCAGGAGCAGCTGTTAGGAAACGTCGAAGCCCTGTTCGTCAGGGAAAGCGCGGAGCCCCCATATCTGTGGTGCTGTAGATGCACTGCCAATGGCCGGTGAGGAGCAACAAGACCTTGACTGGCTGGCACTTCTGGTGTGGGAGCAGTCGTCTGACGTTCGTGATTTTTCAAGGTGTTTCTCCAGTGGGCGCCCAGGTGCAGCTGGTGGTAAACGTCGAAGCCCTGTTCGTCATGGAAAGCCCGGAGCCCCGATGTCTGTGGTGCTGTAGATGCGCTGCCAATAGCCAGTGAGGAGCAGCAATAGCTTGATTGGCTGGCACTTTCCGTGTGGGAGCAATCGTCTGACGTTCGTAATTTTTTGGGTTTTTTTTAGTGGGCGCCCAGGCACAGCTGGTGGTAAACGTCAAAGCCCTGTTCGTCAGGGAAAGCGTGGAGCGCCGATGTCTGTGGTGCTGTAGATGCGCTGCCAATGGCCGGTGAGGAGCAGCAAGAGCTTGACTGGCTGGCACTTTTGGTGTGGGAGCAATCGTCCGACGTACGTGATTTTTCGGGGTTTTTTTTCCAGTGGGTGCACAGGTGCAGCTGGTGGTAAACGTCGAAGCCCTGTTCGTCAGGGAAAGCCCGGAGCCCCGATGTCTGTGGTGCTGTAGATGCGCTGCCAATGGCCGCTGAGGAGTAGCAAGAGCTTGAGTTGCTGTCACTTTCGGTGTGGGAGCAATCGTCCGACGTTCGTGATTTTTTGGGGTTTTTTTCCAGTGGGCGCCCAGGTGCAGCTGGTGGTTAAACGTCGAAGCCCTGTTCGTCTGGGAAAGCCCGGAGCCCCGATGTCTGTGGTGCTGTAGATGCACTGCTAATGTCCGGTGAGGAGCAGCAAGGGCTTGACTGGCTGGCATTTTCGGTGTGGGAGCAATCGTCCGACGTTCCTGATTTTTCGTGGTTTTTTTCCAGTGGGTGCCCAGGAGCAGTTGGTGGGAAACGTCGAAGCCCTGTTCGTCAGGGAAAGCCCGGACCCCGATGTCTGTGGTGCTGTAGATGCGCTGCCAATGGCCGGTGAGGAGCAGCAAGAGCTTGAGTTGCTGGCATTTTTCTGTAGGAGCAATCGTCCGACGTTCGTGATTTTTCGGGGTTTTTTTCCAGCGGGTGCCCGGGTGCAGCGGGTGGTAAATGTCGAAGCCCTGTTCGTCAGGGAATGCCCGGAGCCCCGATGTCTGTGCTGCTGTAGTTGTGCTGCCAATGGCCGGTGCGGAGCAGCAAGGGCTTGACTGGCTGGCACATTCGGTGTGGGTGCAATCGTCCGACGTTCGTGATTTTTTGGTTTTTTTTTTTAGTGGGCGCCCAGGTGCAGCTGGTGGTAAACGTCGAAGCCCTGTTCGTCAGGGAAAGCCCGGAGCCCCGATGTCCGTGGTGCTGTACATGCGCTGCCAATGGCCTGTGACGAGCAGCTGGAGCTTGAGTTTCTGGCACTTTTGGCGTGGGAGCAATCGTCCGACGTTCGTGATTTTTTGTGTTTTTTTTTCCAGTGGGTGCCCAGGAGCAGCTGTTAGGAAACGTCGAAGCCCTGTTCGTCAGGGAAAGCGCGGAGCCCCCATATCTGTGGTGCTGTAGATGCACTGCCAATGGCCGGTGAGGAGCAACAAGACCTTGACTGGCTGGCCCTTCCGGTGTGGGAGCAGTCGTCTGACGTTCGTGATTTTTCAAGGTGTTTTTCCAGTGGGCGCCCAGGTGCAGCTGGTGGTAAACGTCGAAGCCCTGTTCGTCATGGAAAGCCCGGAGCCCCGATGTCTGTGGTGCTGTAGATGCGCTGCCAATAGCCAGTGAGGAGCAGCAATAGCTTGATTGGCTGGCACTTTCCGTGTGGGAGCAATCGTCTGACGTTCGTAATTTTTTGGGTTTTTTTTAGTGGGCGCCCAGGCACAGCTGGTGGTAAACGTCAAAGCCCTGTTCGTCAGGGAAAGCGTGGAGCCCCGATGTCTGTGGTGCTGTAGATGCGCTGCCAATGGCCGGTGAGGAGCAGCAAGAGCTTGACTGGCTGGCACTTTTGGTGTGGGAGCAATCGTCCGACGTACGTGATTTTTCGGGGTTTTTTTTCCAGTGGGTGCACAGGTGCAGCTGGTGGTAAACGTCGAAGCCCTGTTCGTCAGGGAAAGCCCGGAGCCCCGATGTCTGTGGTGCTGTAGATGCGCTGCCAATGGCCGCTGAGGAGTAGCAAGAGCTTGAGTTGCTGTCACTTTCGGTGTGGGAGCAATCGTCCGACGTTCGTGATTTTTTGGGGTTTTTTTCCAGTGGGCGCCCAGGTGCAGCTGGTGGTTAAACGTCGAAGCCCTGTTCGTCTGGGAAAGCCCGGAGCCCCGATGTCTGTGGTGCTGTAGATGCACTGCTAATGTCCGGTGAGGAGCAGCAAGGGCTTGACTGGCTGGCATTTTCGGTGTGGGAGCAATCGTCCGACGTTCCTGATTTTTCGTGGTTTTTTTCCAGTGGGTGCCCAGGAGCAGTTGGTGGGAAACGTCGAAGCCCTGTTCGTCAGGGAAAGCCCGGACCCCGATGTCTGTGGTGCTGTAGATGCGCTGCCAATGGCCGGTGAGGAGCAGCAAGAGCTTGAGTTGCTGGCATTTTTCTGTAGGAGCAATCGTCCGACGTTCGTGATTTTTCGGGGTTTTTTTCCAGCGGGTGCCCGGGTGCAGCAGGTGGTAAATGTCGAAGCCCTGTTCGTCAGGGAATGCCCGGAGCCCCGATGTCTGTGGTGCTGTAGATGCGCTGCCAATGGCTGGTGAGTAGCAGCAAGAGCTTGACTGGCTGGCACTTTCGGTGTGGGAGCAATCGTCCGACGTTCGTGATTTTTCGGGTTTTTTTTTAGTAGGCGCACAGGTGCAGCTGGTGGTAAACGTCGAAGCCCTGTTCGTCAGGGAAAGCCCGGAGCCCCGATGTCTGTGGTGCTGTAGATGCACTGCCAATGGCCGGTGAGGAGCAGCAAGAGCTTGAGTAGCTGGCAATTTCGGTGTGGGAGCAATTGTGCGACGTTCGTGATTTTTCAGGGTTTTTTTCCAGTGGGCGCCCAGGTGAAGCAGGTGGTAAATGTCGAAGCCCTGTTCGTCAGGGAAAGCCCGGAGCCCCGATGTCTGTGGTGCTGTAGATGCGCTGCCAATGGCCAGTGATGAGCAGCAAGAGCTTGACTGGCTGGCACTTTTTGTGTGGGAGCAATCGTCCGACGTTCGTGATTTTTTGGTGTTTTTTTCCAGTGGGCGCCCAGGTGCAGCTGGTGGTTAAACGTTGAAGCCCTGTTTGTCAGGGAAAGCCCGGAGCCCCGATGTCTGTGGTGCTGTAGACGCGCTGCCAATGGCCGCTGAGGAGCAGCAAGAGCTTGAGTTGCTGTCACTTTTGGTGTGGGAGCAATTGTGCGACGTTCGTGATTTTTTGGGTTTTTTTTCCAGTGGGCGCCCAGGTGCAGCTGGTGGTTAAACGTCGAAGCCCTGTTCGTCTGGGAAAGCCCGGAGCCCCGATGCCTGTGGTGCTGTAGATGCACTGCCAATGTCCAGTGAGGAGCAGCAAGAGCTTGAGTTGCTGGCACTTTCGGTGTGGGAGCAATCGTCCAACGTTCGTGATTTTTCAGGGTTTTTTTCCAGTGAGCGCCCAGGTGAAGCAGGTGGTAAATGTCGAAGCCCTGTTCATCAGGGACAGCCCGGAGCCCCGATGTCTGTGGTGCTGTAGATGCGCTGCCAATGGCCGGTGATGAGCAGCAAGAGCTTGACTGGCTGGCACTTTTGGTGTGGGAGCAATCGTCCGACGTTCGTGATTTTTCGGGGTTTTTTTCCAGTGGGAGCCCTGGTGCAGCTGGTGGTATACGTCGAAGCCCTGTTCGTCAGGGAAAACCCGGAGCCCCGATGTCTGTGGTGCTGTAGATACACTGCCAATGGCCACTGAGGAGCAGCAAGAGCTTGACTGGCTGGCACTTTCGGTGTGGGAGCAATTGTCCGACGTTTATGATTTTTTGGGGTTTTTTTCATTTGACCCCGCGGTGCAGCTGGTGGTAAACTTCAAAGCCCTGTTCTTCAGTGACAGCCCGGAGCCCCGATGTCTGTGGTGCTGTGGATGCGCTGCCAATGGCCGGTGAGGACCAGCAAGAGCTTGACTGGCTGGCACGTTCGGTGTGGGAGCAATCGTCCGATGTTCGTGATTTTTTGGGTTTTTTTCCAGTGGGTGCCCAGGTGCAGCTGGTGGTAAACGTCGAAGCCCTGTTCGTCAGGGAAAGCCCGGAGCCCCGATGTCTGTGGTGCTGTAGATGCGCTGCCAATGTCCGGTGAGGAGCAGCAAGAGCTTGAGTTACTGGCAATTTCGGTGTGGGAGCAATTGTGCGACGTTCGTGATTTTTCAGGGTTTTTTTCCAATGGGCGCCCAGGTGAAGCAGGTGGTAAATGTCGAAGCCCTGTTCGTCAGGGTAAGCCCGGAGCCCCGATGTCTGTGATGCTGTAGATGCGCTGCCAATGGCCGCTGAGGAGCAGCAAGAGCTTGAGTTGCTGTCACTTTTGGTGTGGGAGCAATCGTCTGACTTTCGTGATTTTTTGGGGTTTTTTTCCAGTGGGCGCCGAGGTGCAGCTGGTGGTTAAACGTCGAAGCTCTGTTCGTCTGGGAAAGCCCGGAGCCTTGATGCCTGTGGTGCTGTAGATGCACTGCCAATGAACAGTGAGGAGCAGCAAGAGCTTGAGTTGCTGGCACTTTCGGTGTGGGAGCAATTGTGCGACGTTCGTGATTTTTCGGAGTTTTTTTTCCAGTGGGCGCCCAGGTGAAACAGGTGGTAAATGTCGAAGCCCTGTTCGTCAGGGAAAGCCCGGAGCCCCGATGTCTGTGGTTCTGTAGATGCGCTGCCAATGGCCGGTGATGAGCAGCAAGAGCTTGACTGGATGGCACTTTTGGTGTGGGAGCAATCGTCCGACGTTCGTGATTTTTCGGGGTTTTTTTCCAGTGGGAGCCCTGGTGCAGCTGGTGGTATACGTCGAAGCCCTGTTCGTCAGGGAAAACCCGGAGCCCCGATATCTGTGGTGCTGTAGATGCACTGCCAATGTCCAGTGAGGAGCAACAAGACCTTGACTGGCTGGCACTTCCGGTGTGGGAGCAGTCGTCTGACGTTCGTGATTTTCCAAGGTGTTTTTCCAGTGGGCGCCCAGGTGCAGCTGGTGGTAAACGTCGAAGCCCTGTTCGTCAGGGAATGCCTGGAGCCCTGATGTCTGTGGTGCTGTAGATGCGCTGCCAATGGCTGGTGAGGAGCAGCAAGGGCTTGACTGGCTGGCATTTTCGGTGTGGGAGCAATCGTCCGACGTTCCTGATTTTTCGTGGTTTTTTTCCAGTGGGTGCCCAGGTGCAGCTGGTGGTAAACGTCGAAGCCCTGTTCGTCTGGGAAAGCCTGGACCCCGATGTCTGTGGTGCTGTAGATGCGCTGCCAATGGCCGGTGAGGAGCAGCAAGAGCTTGAGTTGCTGGTAGTTTCGATGTAGAAGAAATCGTCCGACGTTCGTGATTTTTTGGGGTTTTTTTCGAGTGGGCGCCCAGGTGAGCTGGTGGTAAATGTCGAAGCCCTGTTCGTCAGGGAAAGCGCGGAGCCTTGATGTCTGTGGCGCTGTAGACGCACTGCCAATGGCTGGTGAGGAGCAGCAAGGGCTTGACTGGATGGCACTTTCAGTGTGGGAGCAATCGTCCGACGTTCGTGATTTTTCGGGGTTTTTTTCCAGTGGACGCCCAGGTGCAGCTGGTGGTAAACGTCGAAGCCCTGTTCGTCAGGGAAAGCCCAGACCCCGATGTCTGTGCTGCTGTAGTTGTGCTGCCAATGGCCGGTACGGAGCAGCAAGGGCTTGACTGGCTGGCACATTCGGTGTGGGTGCAATCGTCCGACGTTCGTGATTTTTTGGTTTTTTTTTTTAGTGGGCGCCCAGGTGCAGCTGGTGGTAAACGTCGAAGCCCTGTTCGTCAGGGAAAGCCCGGAGCCCCGATGTCCGTGGTGCTGTACATGCGCTGCCAATGGCCTGTGACGAGCAGCTGGAGCTTGAGTTTCTGGCACTTTTGGCGTGGGAGCAATCGTCCGACGTTCGTGATTTTTTGTGTTTTTTTTTCCAGTGGGTGCCCAGGAGCAGCTGTTAGGAAACGTCGAAGCCCTGTTCGTCAGGGAAAGCGCGGAGCCCCCATATCTGTGGTGCTGTAGATGCACTGCCAATGGCCGGTGAGGAGCAACAAGACCTTGACTGGCTGGCACTTCCGGTGTGGGAGCAGTCGTCTGACGTTCGTGATTTTTCAAGGTGTTTTTCCAGTGGGCGCCCAGGTGCAGCTGGTGGTTAAACGTCGAAGCCCTGTTCGTCTGGGAAAGCCCGGAGCCCCGATGTCTGTGGTGCTGTAGATGCACTGCTAATGTCCGGTGAGGAGCAGCAAGGGCTTGACTGGCTGGCATTTTCGGTGTGGGAGCAATCGTCCGACGTTCCTGATTTTTCGTGGTTTTTTTCCAGTGGGTGCCCAGGAGCAGTTGGTGGGAAACGTCGAAGCCCTGTTCGTCAGGGAAAGCCCGGACCCCGATGTCTGTGGTGCTGTAGATGCGCTGCCAATGGCCGGTGAGGAGCAGCAAGAGCTTGAGTTGCTGGCATTTTTCTGTAGGAGCAATCGTCCGACGTTCGTGATTTTTCGGGGTTTTTTTCCAGCGGGTGCCCGGGTGCAGCAGGTGGTAAATGTCGAAGCCCTGTTCGTCAGGGAATGCCCGGAGCCCCGATGTCTGTGGTGCTGTAGATGCGCTGCCAATGGCTGGTGAGTAGCAGCAAGAGCTTGACTGGCTGGCACTTTCGGTGTGGGAGCAATCGTCCGACGTTCGTGATTTTTCGGGTTTTTTTTTAGTAGGCGCACAGGTGCAGCTGGTGGTAAACGTCGAAGCCCTGTTCGTCAGGGAAAGCCCGGAGCCCCGATGTCTGTGGTGCTGTAGATGCACTGCCAATGGCCGGTGAGGAGCAGCAAGAGCTTGAGTAGCTGGCAATTTCGGTGTGGGAGCAATTGTGCGACGTTCGTGATTTTTCAGGGTTTTTTTCCAGTGGGCGCCCAGGTGAAGCAGGTGGTAAATGTCGAAGCCCTGTTCGTCAGGGAAAGCCCGGAGCCCCGATGTCTGTGGTGCTGTAGATGCGCTGCCAATGGCCAGTGATGAGCAGCAAGAGCTTGACTGGCTGGCACTTTTTGTGTGGGAGCAATCGTCCGACGTTCGTGATTTTTTGGTGTTTTTTTCCAGTGGGCGCCCAGGTGCAGCTGGTGGTTAAACGTTGAAGCCCTGTTTGTCAGGGAAAGCCCGGAGCCCCGATGTCTGTGGTGCTGTAGACGCGCTGCCAATGGCCGCTGAGGAGCAGCAAGAGCTTGAGTTGCTGTCACTTTTGGTGTGGGAGCAATTGTGCGACGTTCGTAATTTTTTGGGTTTTTTTTAGTGGGCGCCCAGGCACAGCTGGTGGTAAACGTCAAAGCCCTGTTCGTCAGGGAAAGCGTGGAGCGCCGATGTCTGTGGTGCTGTAGATGCGCTGCCAATGGCCGGTGAGGAGCAGCAAGAGCTTGACTGGCTGGCACTTTTGGTGTGGGAGCAATCGTCCGACGTACGTGATTTTTCGGGGTTTTTTTTCCAGTGGGTGCACAGGTGCAGCTGGTGGTAAACGTCAAAGCCCTGTTCGTCAGGGAAAGCCCGGAGCCCCGATGTCTGTGGTGCTGTAGATGCGCTGCCAATGGCCGCTGAGGAGTAGCAAGAGCTTGAGTTGCTGTCACTTTCGGTGTGGGAGCAATCGTCCGACGTTCGTGATTTTTTGGGGTTTTTTTCCAGTGGGCGCCCAGGTGCAGCTGGTGGTTAAACGTCGAAGCCCTGTTCGTCTGGGAAAGCCCGGAGCCCCGATGTCTGTGGTGCTGTAGATGCACTGCTAATGTCCGGTGAGGAGCAGCAAGGGCTTGACTGGCTGGCATTTTCGGTGTGGGAGCAATCGTCCGACGTTCCTGATTTTTCGTGGTTTTTTTCCAGTGGGTGCCCAGGAGCAGTTGGTGGGAAACGTCGAAGCCCTGTTCGTCAGGGAAAGCCCGGACCCCGATGTCTGTGGTGCTGTAGATGCTCTGCCAATGGCCGGTGAGGAGCAGCAAGAGCTTGAGTTGCTGGCATTTTTCTGTAGGAGCAATCGTCCGACGTTCGTGATTTTTCGGGGTTTTTTTCCAGCGGGTGCCCGGGTGCAGCGGGTGGTAAATGTCGAAGCCCTGTTCGTCAGGGAATGCCCGGAGCCCCGATGTCTGTGCTGCTGTAGTTGTGCTGCCAATGGCCGGTGCGGAGCAGCAAGGGCTTGACTGGCTGGCACATTCGGTGTGGGTGCAATCGTCCGACGTTCGTGATTTTTTGGTTTTTTTTTTTAGTGGGCGCCCAGGTGCAGCTGGTGGTAAACGTCGAAGCCCTGTTCGTCAGGGAAAGCCCGGAGCCCCGATGTCCGTGGTGCTGTACATGCGCTGCCAATGGCCTGTGACGAGCAGCTGGAGCTTGAGTTTCTGGCACTTTTGGCGTGGGAGCAATCGTCCGACGTTCGTGATTTTTTGTGTTTTTTTTTCCAGTGGGTGCCCAGGAGCAGCTGTTAGGAAACGTCGAAGCCCTGTTCGTCAGGGAAAGCGCGGAGCCCCCATATCTGTGGTGCTGTAGATGCACTGCCAATGGCCGGTGAGGAGCAACAAGACCTTGACTGGCTGGCCCTTCCGGTGTGGGAGCAGTCGTCTGACGTTCGTGATTTTTCAAGGTGTTTTTCCAGTGGGCGCCCAGGTGCAGCTGGTGGTAAACGTCGAAGCCCTGTTCGTCATGGAAAGCCCGGAGCCCCGATGTCTGTGGTGCTGTAGATGCGCTGCCAATAGCCAGTGAGGAGCAGCAATAGCTTGATTGGCTGGCACTTTCCGTGTGGGAGCAATCGTCTGACGTTCGTAATTTTTTGGGTTTTTTTTAGTGGGCGCCCAGGCACAGCTGGTGGTAAACGTCAAAGCCCTGTTCGTCAGGGAAAGCGTGGAGCCCCGATGTCTGTGGTGCTGTAGATGCGCTGCCAATGGCCGGTGAGGAGCAGCAAGAGCTTGACTGGCTGGCACTTTTGGTGTGGGAGCAATCGTCCGACGTACGTGATTTTTCGGGGTTTTTTTTCCAGTGGGTGCACAGGTGCAGCTGGTGGTAAACGTCGAAGCCCTGTTCGTCAGGGAAAGCCCGGAGCCCCGATGTCTGTGGTGCTGTAGATGCGCTGCCAATGGCCGCTGAGGAGTAGCAAGAGCTTGAGTTGCTGTCACTTTCGGTGTGGGAGCAATCGTCCGACGTTCGTGATTTTTTGGGGTTTTTTTCCAGTGGGCGCCCAGGTGCAGCTGGTGGTTAAACGTCGAAGCCCTGTTCGTCTGGGAAAGCCCGGAGCCCCGATGTCTGTGGTGCTGTAGATGCACTGCTAATGTCCGGTGAGGAGCAGCAAGGGCTTGACTGGCTGGCATTTTCGGTGTGGGAGCAATCGTCCGACGTTCCTGATTTTTCGTGGTTTTTTTCCAGTGGGTGCCCAGGAGCAGTTGGTGGGAAACGTCGAAGCCCTGTTCGTCACGGAAAGCCCGGACCCCGATGTCTGTGGTGCTGTAGATGCGCTGCCAATGGCCGGTGAGGAGCAGCAAGAGCTTGAGTTGCTGGCATTTTTCTGTAGGAGCAATCGTCCGACGTTCGTGATTTTTCGGGGTTTTTTTCCAGCGGGTGCCCGGGTGCAGCAGGTGGTAAATGTCGAAGCCCTGTTCGTCAGGGAATGCCCGGAGCCCCGATGTCTGTGGTGCTGTAGATGCGCTGCCAATGGCTGGTGAGTAGCAGCAAGAGCTTGACTGGCTGGCACTTTCGGTGTGGGAGCAATCGTCCGACGTTCGTGATTTTTCGGGTTTTTTTTTAGTAGGCGCACAGGTGCAGCTGGTGGTAAACGTCGAAGCCCTGTTCGTCAGGGAAAGCCCGGAGCCCCGATGTCTGTGGTGCTGTAGATGCACTGCCAATGGCCGGTGAGGAGCAGCAAGAGCTTGAGTAGCTGGCAATTTCGGTGTGGGAGCAATTGTGCGACGTTCGTGATTTTTCAGGGTTTTTTTCCAGTGGGCGCCCAGGTGAAGCAGGTGGTAAATGTCGAAGCCCTGTTCGTCAGGGAAAGCCCGGAGCCCCGATGTCTGTGGTGCTGTAGATGCGCTGCCAATGGCCAGTGATGAGCAGCAAGAGCTTGACTGGCTGGCACTTTTTGTGTGGGAGCAATCGTCCGACGTTCGTGATTTTTTGGTGTTTTTTTCCAGTGGGCGCCCAGGTGCAGCTGGTGGTTAAACGTTGAAGCCCTGTTTGTCAGGGAAAGCCCGGAGCCCCGATGTCTGTGGTGCTGTAGACGCGCTGCCAATGGCCGCTGAGGAGCAGCAAGAGCTTGAGTTGCTGTCACTTTTGGTGTGGGAGCAATTGTGCGACGTTCGTGATTTTTTGGGTTTTTTTTCCAGTGGGCGCCCAGGTGCAGCTGGTGGTTAAACGTCGAAGCCCTGTTCGTCTGGGAAAGCCCGGAGCCCCGATGCCTGTGGTGCTGTAGATGCACTGCCAATGTCCAGTGAGGAGCAGCAAGAGCTTGAGTTGCTGGCACTTTCGGTGTGGGAGCAATCGTCCAACGTTCGTGATTTTTCAGGGTTTTTTTCCAGTGAGCGCCCAGGTGAAGCAGGTGGTAAATGTCGAAGCCCTGTTCATCAGGGACAGCCCGGAGCCCCGATGTCTGTGGTGCTGTAGATGCGCTGCCAATGGCCGGTGATGAGCAGCAAGAGCTTGACTGGCTGGCACTTTTGGTGTGGGAGCAATCGTCCGACGTTCGTGATTTTTCGGGGTTTTTTTCCAGTGGGAGCCCTGGTGCAGCTGGTGGTATACGTCGAAGCCCTGTTCGTCAGGGAAAACCCGGAGCCCCGATGTCTGTGGTGCTGTAGATACACTGCCAATGGCCACTGAGGAGCAGCAAGAGCTTGACTGGCTGGCACTTTCGGTGTGGGAGCAATTGTCCGACGTTTATGATTTTTTGGGGTTTTTTTCATTTGACCCCGCGGTGCAGCTGGTGGTAAACTTCAAAGCCCTGTTCTTCAGTGACAGCCCGGAGCCCCGATGTCTGTGGTGCTGTGGATGCGCTGCCAATGGCCGGTGAGGACCAGCAAGAGCTTGACTGGCTGGCACGTTCGGTGTGGGAGCAATCGTCCGATGTTCGTGATTTTTTGGGTTTTTTTCCAGTGGGTGCCCAGGTGCAGCTGGTGGTAAACGTCGAAGCCCTGTTCGTCAGGGAAAGCCCGGAGCCCCGATGTCTGTGGTGCTGTAGATGCGCTGCCAATGTCCGGTGAGGAGCAGCAAGAGCTTGAGTTGCTGGCAATTTCGGTGTGGGAGCAATTGTGCGACGTTCGTGATTTTTCAGGGTTTTTTTCCAATGGGCGCCCAGGTGAAGCAGGTGGTAAATGTCGAAGCCCTGTTCGTCAGGGTAAGCCCGGAGCCCCGATGTCTGTGATGCTGTAGATGCGCTGCCAATGGCCGCTGAGGAGCAGCAAGAGCTTGAGTTGCTGTCACTTTTGGTGTGGGAGCAATCGTCTGACTTTCGTGATTTTTTGGGGTTTTTTTCCAGTGGGCGCCGAGGTGCAGCTGGTGGTTAAACGTCGAAGCTCTGTTCGTCTGGGAAAGCCCGGAGCCTTGATGCCTGTGGTGCTGTAGATGCACTGCCAATGAACAGTGAGGAGCAGCAAGAGCTTGAGTTGCTGGCACTTTCGGTGTGGGAGCAATTGTGCGACGTTCGTGATTTTTCGGAGTTTTTTTTCCAGTGGGCGCCCAGGTGAAACAGGTGGTAAATGTCGAAGCCCTGTTCGTCAGGGAAAGCCCGGAGCCCCGATGTCTGTGGTTCTGTAGATGCGCTGCCAATGGCCGGTGATGAGCAGCAAGAGCTTGACTGGATGGCACTTTTGGTGTGGGAGCAATCGTCCGACGTTCGTGATTTTTCGGGGTTTTTTTCCAGTGGGAGCCCTGGTGCAGCTGGTGGTATACGTCGAAGCCCTGTTCGTCAGGGAAAACCCGGAGCCCCGATATCTGTGGTGCTGTAGATGCACTGCCAATGTCCAGTGAGGAGCAACAAGACCTTGACTGGCTGGCACTTCCGGTGTGGGAGCAGTCGTCTGACGTTCGTGATTTTCCAAGGTGTTTTTCCAGTGGGCGCCCAGGTGCAGCTGGTGGTAAACGTCGAAGCCCTGTTCGTCAGGGAATGCCTGGAGCCCTGATGTCTGTGGTGCTGTAGATGCGCTGCCAATGGCTGGTGAGGAGCAGCAAGGGCTTGACTGGCTGGCATTTTCGGTGTGGGAGCAATCGTCCGACGTTCCTGATTTTTCGTGGTTTTTTTCCAGTGGGTGCCCAGGTGCAGCTGGTGGTAAACGTCGAAGCCCTGTTCGTCTGGGAAAGCCTGGACCCCGATGTCTGTGGTGCTGTAGATGCGCTGCCAATGGCCGGTGAGGAGCAGCAAGAGCTTGAGTTGCTGGTAGTTTCGATGTAGAAGAAATCGTCCGACGTTCGTGATTTTTTGGGGTTTTTTTCGAGTGGGCGCCCAGGTGAGCTGGTGGTAAATGTCGAAGCCCTGTTCGTCAGGGAAAGCGCGGAGCCTTGATGTCTGTGGCGCTGTAGACGCACTGCCAATGGCTGGTGAGGAGCAGCAAGGGCTTGACTGGATGGCACTTTCAGTGTGGGAGCAATCGTCCGACGTTCGTGATTTTTCGGGGTTTTTTTCCAGTGGACGCCCAGGTGCAGCTGGTGGTAAACGTCGAAGCCCTGTTCGTCAGGGAAAGCCCAGACCCCGATGTCTGTGCTGCTGTAGTTGTGCTGCCAATGGCCGGTACGGAGCAGCAAGGGCTTGACTGGCTGGCACATTCGGTGTGGGTGCAATCGTCCGACGTTCGTGATTTTTTGGTTTTTTTTTTTAGTGGGCGCCCAGGTGCAGCTGGTGGTAAACGTCGAAGCCCTGTTCGTCAGGGAAAGCCCGGAGCCCCGATGTCCGTGGTGCTGTACATGCGCTGCCAATGGCCTGTGACGAGCAGCTGGAGCTTGAGTTTCTGGCACTTTTGGCGTGGGAGCAATCGTCCGACGTTCGTGATTTTTTGTGTTTTTTTTTCCAGTGGGTGCCCAGGAGCAGCTGTTAGGAAACGTCGAAGCCCTGTTCGTCAGGGAAAGCGCGGAGCCCCCATATCTGTGGTGCTGTAGATGCACTGCCAATGGCCGGTGAGGAGCAACAAGACCTTGACTGGCTGGCACTTCCGGTGTGGGAGCAGTCGTCTGACGTTCGTGATTTTTCAAGGTGTTTTTCCAGTGGGCGCCCAGGTGCAGCTGGTGGTTAAACGTCGAAGCCCTGTTCGTCTGGGAAAGCCCGGAGCCCCGATGTCTGTGGTGCTGTAGATGCACTGCTAATGTCCGGTGAGGAGCAGCAAGGGCTTGACTGGCTGGCATTTTCGGTGTGGGAGCAATCGTCCGACGTTCCTGATTTTTCGTGGTTTTTTTCCAGTGGGTGCCCAGGAGCAGTTGGTGGGAAACGTCGAAGCCCTGTTCGTCAGGGAAAGCCCGGACCCCGATGTCTGTGGTGCTGTAGATGCGCTGCCAATGGCCGGTGAGGAGCAGCAAGAGCTTGAGTTGCTGTCATTTTTCTGTAGGAGCAATCGTCCGACGTTCGTGATTTTTCGGGGTTTTTTTCCAGCGGGTGCCCGGGTGCAGCAGGTGGTAAATGTCGAAGCCCTGTTCGTCAGGGAATGCCCGGAGCCCCGATGTCTGTGGTGCTGTAGATGCGCTGCCAATGGCTGGTGAGTAGCAGCAAGAGCTTGACTGGCTGGCACTTTCGGTGTGGGAGCAATCGTCCGACGTTCGTGATTTTTCGGGTTTTTTTTTAGTAGGCGCCCAGGTGCAGCTGGTGGTAAACGTCGAAGCCCTGTTCGTCAGGGAAAGCCCGGAGCCCCGATGTCTGTGGTGCTGTAGATGCACTGCCAATGGCCGGTGAGGAGCAGCAAGAGCTTGAGTAGCTGGCAATTTCGGTGTGGGAGCAATTGTGCGACGTTCGTGATTTTTCAGGGTTTTTTTCCAGTGGGCGCCCAGGTGAAGCAGGTGGTAAATGTCGAAGCCCTGTTCGTCAGGGAAAGCCCGGAGCCCCGATGTCTGTGGTGCTGTAGATGCGCTGCCAATGGCCAGTGATGAGCAGCAAGAGCTTGACTGGCTGGCACTTTTTGTGTGGGAGCAATCGTCCGACGTTCGTGATTTTTTGGTGTTTTTTTCCAGTGGGCGCCCAGGTGCAGCTGGTGGTTAAACGTTGAAGCCCTGTTTGTCAGGGAAAGCCCGGAGCCCCGATGTCTGTGGTGCTGTAGACGCGCTGCCAATGGCCGCTGAGGAGCAGCAAGAGCTTGAGTTGCTGTCACTTTTGGTGTGGGAGCAATTGTGCGACGTTCGTGATTTTTTGGGTTTTTTTTCCAGTGGGCGCCCAGGTGCAGCTGGTGGTTAAACGTCGAAGCCCTGTTCGTCTGGGAAAGCCCGGAGCCCCGATGCCTGTGGTGCTGTAGATGCACTGCCAATGTCCAGTGAGGAGCAGCAAGAGCTTGAGTTGCTGGCACTTTCGGTGTGGGAGCAATCGTCCAACGTTCGTGATTTTTCAGGGTTTTTTTCCAGTGGGCGCCCAGGTGAAGCAGGTGGTAAATGTCGAAGCCCTGTTCATCAGGGACAGCCCGGAGCCCCGATGTCTGTGGTGCTGTAGATGCGCTGCCAATGGCCGGTGATGAGCAGCAAGAGCTTGACTGGCTGGCACTTTTGGTGTGGGAGCAATCGTCCGACGTTCGTGATTTTTCGGGGTTTTTTTCCAGTGGGAGCCCTGGTGCAGCTGGTGGTATACGTCGAAGCCCTGTTCGTCAGGGAAAACCCGGAGCCCCGATGTCTGTGGTGCTGTAGATACACTGCCAATGGCCACTGAGGAGCAGCAAGAGCTTGACTGGCTGGCACTTTCGGTGTGGGAGCAATTGTCCGACGTTTATGATTTTTTGGGGTTTTTTTCATTTGACCCCGCGGTGCAGCTGGTGGTAAACTTCAAAGCCCTGTTCTTCAGTGACAGCCCGGAGCCCCGATGTCTGTGGTGCTGTGGATGCGCTGCCAATGGCCGGTGAGGACCAGCAAGAGCTTGACTGGCTGGCACGTTCGGTGTGGGAGCAATCGTCCGATGTTCGTGATTTTTTGGGTTTTTTTCCAGTGGGTGCCCAGGTGCAGCTGGTGGTAAACGTCGAAGCCCTGTTCGTCAGGGAAAGCCCGGAGCCCCGATGTCTGTGGTGCTGTAGATGCGCTGCCAATGTCCGGTGAGGAGCAGCAAGAGCTTGAGTTGCTGGCAATTTCGGTGTGGGAGCAATTGTGCGACGTTCGTGATTTTTCAGGGTTTTTTTCCAATGGGCGCCCAGGTGAAGCAGGTGGTAAATGTCGAAGCCCTGTTCGTCAGGGTAAGCCCGGAGCCCCGATGTCTGTGATGCTGTAGATGCGCTGCCAATGGCCGCTGAGGAGCAGCAAGAGCTTGAGTTGCTGTCACTTTTGGTGTGGGAGCAATCGTCTGACTTTCGTGATTTTTTGGGGTTTTTTTCCAGTGGGCGCCGAGGTGCAGCTGGTGGTTAAACGTCGAAGCTCTGTTCGTCTGGGAAAGCCCGGAGCCTTGATGCCTGTGGTGCTGTAGATGCACTGCCAATGAACAGTGAGGAGCAGCAAGAGCTTGAGTTGCTGGCACTTTCGGTGTGGGAGCAATTGTGCGACGTTCGTGATTTTTCGGAGATTTTTTCCAGTGGGCGCCCAGGTGAAACAGGTGGTAAATGTCGAAGCCCTGTTCGTCAGGGAAAGCCCGGAGCCCCGATGTCTGTGGTTCTGTAGATGCGCTGCCAATGGCCGGTGATGAGCAGCAAGAGCTTGACTGGATGGCACTTTTGGTGTGGGAGCAATCGTCCGACGTTCGTGATTTTTCGGGGTTTTTTTCCAGTGGGAGCCCTGGTGCAGCTGGTGGTATACGTCGAAGCCCTGTTCGTCAGGGAAAACCCGGAGCCCCGATATCTGTGGTGCTGTAGATGCACTGCCAATGTCCAGTGAGGAGCAACAAGACCTTGACTGGCTGGCACTTCCGGTGTGGGAGCAGTCGTCTGACGTTCGTGATTTTCCAAGGTGTTTTTCCAGTGGGCGCCCAGGTGCAGCTGGTGGTAAACGTCGAAGCCCTGTTCGTCAGGGAATGCCTGGAGCCCTGATGTCTGTGGTGCTGTAGATGCGCTGCCAATGGCTGGTGAGGAGCAGCAAGGGCTTGACTGGCTGGCATTTTCGGTGTGGGAGCAATCGTCCGACGTTCCTGATTTTTCGTGGTTTTTTTCCAGTGGGTGCCCAGGTGCAGCTGGTGGTAAACGTCGAAGCCCTGTTCGTCTGGGAAAGCCTGGACCCCGATGTCTGTGGTGCTGTAGATGCGCTGCCAATGGCCGGTGAGGAGCAGCAAGAGCTTGAGTTGCTGGTAGTTTCGATGTAGAAGAAATCGTCCGACGTTCGTGATTTTTTGGGGTTTTTTTCGAGTGGGCGCCCAGGTGAGCTGGTGGTAAATGTCGAAGCCCTGTTCGTCAGGGAAAGCGCGGAGCCTTGATGTCTGTGGCGCTGTAGACGCACTGCCAATGGCTGGTGAGGAGCAGCAAGGGCTTGACTGGATGGCACTTTCAGTGTGGGAGCAATCGTCCGACGTTCGTGATTTTTCGGGGTTTTTTTCCAGTGGACGCCCAGGTGCAGCTGGTGGTAAACGTCGAAGCCCTGTTCGTCAGGGAAAGCCCAGACCCCGATGTCTGTGCTGCTGTAGTTGTGCTGCCAATGGCCGGTACGGAGCAGCAAGGGCTTGACTGGCTGGCACATTCGGTGTGGGTGCAATCGTCCGACGTTCGTGATTTTTTGGTTTTTTTTTTTAGTGGGCGCCCAGGTGCAGCTGGTGGTAAACGTCGAAGCCCTGTTCGTCAGGGAAAGCCCGGAGCCCCGATGTCCGTGGTGCTGTACATGCGCTGCCAATGGCCTGTGACGAGCAGCTGGAGCTTGAGTTTCTGGCACTTTTGGCGTGGGAGCAATCGTCCGACGTTCGTGATTTTTTGTGTTTTTTTTTCCAGTGGGTGCCCAGGAGCAGCTGTTAGGAAACGTCGAAGCCCTGTTCGTCAGGGAAAGCGCGGAGCCCCCATATCTGTGGTGCTGTAGATGCACTGCCAATGGCCGGTGAGGAGCAACAAGACCTTGACTGGCTGGCACTTCCGGTGTGGGAGCAGTCGTCTGACGTTCGTGATTTTTCAAGGTGTTTTTCCAGTGGGCGCCCAGGTGCAGCTGGTGGTAAACGTCGAAGCCCTGTTCGTCATGGAAAGCCCGGAGCCCCGATGTCTGTGGTGCTGTAGATGCGCTGCCAATAGCCAGTGAGGAGCAGCAATAGCTTGATTGGCTGGCACTTTCCGTGTGGGAGCAATCGTCTGACGTTCATAATTTTTTGGGTTTTTTTTAGTGGGCGCCCAGGCACAGCTGGTGGTAAACGTCAAAGCCCTGTTCGTCAGGGAAAGCGTGGAGCGCCGATGTCTGTGGTGCTGTAGATGCGCTGCCAATGGCCGGTGAGGAGCAGCAAGAGCTTGACTGGCTGGCACTTTTGGTGTGGGAGCAATCGTCCGACGTACGTGATTTTTCGGGGTTTTTTTTCCAGTGGGTGCACAGGTGCAGCTGGTGGTAAACGTCGAAGCCCTGTTCGTCAGGGAAAGCCCGGAGCCCCGATGTCTGTGGTGCTGTAGATGCGCTGCCAATGGCCGCTGAGGAGTAGCAAGAGCTTGAGTTGCTGTCACTTTCGGTGTGGGAGCAATCGTCCGACGTTCGTGATTTTTTGGGGTTTTTTTCCAGTGGGCGCCCAGGTGCAGCTGGTGGTTAAACGTCGAAGCCCTGTTCGTCTGGGAAAGCCCGGAGCCCCGATGTCTGTGGTGCTGTAGATGCACTGCTAATGTCCGGTGAGGAGCAGCAAGGGCTTGACTGGCTGCCATTTTCGGTGTGGGAGCAATCGTCCGACGTTCCTGATTTTTCGTGGTTTTTTTCCAGTGGGTGCCCAGGAGCAGTTGGTGGGAAACGTCGAAGCCCTGTTCGTCAGGGAAAGCCCGGACCCCGATGTCTGTGGTGCTGTAGATGCGCTGCCAATGGCCGGTGAGGAGCAGCAAGAGCTTGAGTTGCTGGCATTTTTCTGTAGGAGCAATCGTCCGACGTTCGTGATTTTTCGGGGTTTTTTTCCAGCGGGTGCCCGGGTGCAGCGGGTGGTAAATGTCGAAGCCCTGTTCGTCAGGGAATGCCCGGAGCCCCGATGTCTGTGGTGCTGTAGATGCGCTGCCAATGGCTGGTGAGTAGCATCAAGAGCTTGACTGGCTGGCACTTCCGGTGTGGGAGCAATCATCCGACGTTCGTGATTTTTCGGGTTTTTTTTTAGTAGGCGCCCAGGTGCAGCTGGTGGTAAACGTCGAAGCCCTGTTCGTCAGGGAAAGCCCGGAGCCCCGATGTCTGTGCTGCTGTAGTTGTGCTGCCAATGGCCGGTGCGGAGCAGCAAGGGCTTGACTGGCTGGCACATTCGGTGTGGGTGCAATCGTCCGACGTTCATGATTTTTTGGTTTTTTTTTTTAGTGGGCGCCCAGGTGCAGCTGGTGGTAAACGTCGAAGCCCTGTTCGTCAGGGAAAGCCCGGAGCCCCGATGTCCGTGGTGCTGTACATGCGCTGCCAATGGCCTGTGACGAGCAGCTGGAGCTTGAGTTTCTGGCACTTTTGGCGTGGGAGCAATCGTCCGACGTTCGTGATTTTTTGTGTTTTTTTTTCCAGTGGGTGCCCAGGAGCAGCTGTTAGGAAACGTCGAAGCCCTGTTCGTCAGGGAAAGCGCGGAGCCCCCATATCTGTGGTGCTGTAGATGCACTGCCAATGGCCGGTGAGGAGCAACAAGACCTTGACTGGCTGGCACTTGCGGTGTGGGAGCAGTCGTCTGACGTTCGTGATTTTTCAAGGTGTTTTTCCAGTGGGCGCCCAGGTGCAGCTGGTGGTAAACGTCGAAGCCCTGTTCGTCATGGAAAGCCCGGAGCCCCGATGTCTGTGGTGCTGTAGATGCGCTGCCAATAGCCAGTGAGGAGCAGCAATAGCTTGATTGGCTGGCACTTTCCGTGTGGGAGCAATCGTCTGACGTTCGTAATTTTTTGGGTTTTTTTTAGTGGGCGCCCAGGCACAGCTGGTGGTAAACGTCAAAGCCCTGTTCGTCAGGGAAAGCGTGGAGCCCCGATGTCTGTGGTGCTGTAGATGCGCTGCCAATGGCCGGTGAGGAGCAGCAAGAGCTTGACTGGCTGGCACTTTCGGTGTGGGAGCAATCGTCCGACGTTCGTGATTTTTTGGGGTTTTTTTCCACTGGGCGCCCAGGCACAGCTGGTGGTAAACGTCAAAGCCCTGTTCGTCAGGGAAAGCGTGGAGCCCCGATGTCTGTGGTGCTGTAGATGCGCTGCCAATGGCCGGTGAGGAGCAGCAAGAGCTTGACTGGCTGGCACTTTTGGTGTGGGAGCAATCGTCCGACGTACGTGATTTTTCGGGGTTTTTTTTCCAGTGGGTGCACAGGTGCAGCTGGTGGTAAACATCGAAGCCCTGTTCGTCAGGGAAAGCCCGGAGCCCCGATGTCTGTGGTGCTGTAGATGCGCTGCCAATGGCCGCTGAGGAGTAGCAAGAGCTTGAGTTGCTGTCACTTTCGGTGTGGGAGCAATCGTCCGACGTTCGTGATTTTTTGGGGTTTTTTTCCAGTGGGCGCCCAGGTGCAGCTGGTGGTTAAACGTCGAAGCCCTGTTCGTCTGGGAAAGCCCGGAGCCCTGATGTCTGTGGTGCTGTAGATGCGCTGCCAATGGCCGGTGATGAGCAGCAAGAGCTTGACTGGCTGTCACTTTTGGTGTGGGAGCAATCGTCTGACTTTCGTGATTTTTTGGGGTTTTTTTCCAGTGGGCGCCGAGGTGCAGCTGGTGGTTAAACGTCGAAGCTCTGTTCGTCTGGGAAAGCCCGGAGCCCCGATGTCTGTGGTGCTGTAGATGCACTGCCAATGTCCAGTGAGGAGCAGCAAGAGCTTGAGTTGCTGGCACTTTCGGTGTGGGAGCAATTGTGCGACGTTCGTGATTTTTCGGAGTTTTTTTTCCAGTGGGCGCCCAGGTGAAGCAGGTGGTAAATGTCGAAGCCCTGTTCGTCAGGGAATGCCCGGAGCCCCGATGTCTGTGGTGCTGTAGATGCGCTGCCAATGGCCAGTGATGAGCAGCAAGAGCTTGACTGGCTGGCACTTTCGGTGTGGGAGCAATCGTCCGACGTTCGTGATTTTTTGGGGTTTTTTTCCACTGGGCGCCCAGGCACAGCTGGTGGTAAACGTCAAAGCCCTGTTCGTCAGGGAAAGCGTGGAGCCCCGATGTCTGTGGTGCTGTAGATGCGCTGCCAATGGCCGGTGAGGAGCAGCAAGAGCTTGACTGGCTGGCACTTTTGGTGTGGGAGCAATCGTCCGACGTACGTGATTTTTCGGGGTTTTTTTTCCAGTGGGTGCACAGGTGCAGCTGGTGGTAAACATCGAAGCCCTGTTCGTCAGGGAAAGCCCGGAGCCCCGATGTCTGTGGTGCTGTAGATGCGCTGCCAATGGCCGCTGAGGAGTAGCAAGAGCTTGAGTTGCTGTCACTTTCGGTGTGGGAGCAATCGTCCGACGTTCGTGATTTTTTGGGGTTTTTTTCCAGTGGGCGCCCAGGTGCAGCTGGTGGTTAAACGTCGAAGCCCTGTTCGTCTGGGAAAGCCCGGAGCCCTGATGTCTGTGGTGCTGTAGATGCGCTGCCAATGGCCGGTGATGAGCAGCAAGAGCTTGACTGGCTGGCACTTTTGGTGTGGGAGCAATCGTCCGACGTTCGTGATTTTTCGGGGTTTTTTTCCAGTGGGAGCCCTGGTGCAGCTGGTGGTATACGTCGAAGCCCTGTTCGTCAGGGAAAACCCGGAGCCCCGATATCTGTGGTGCTGTAGATACACTGCCAATGGCCACTGAGGAGCAGCAAGAGCTTGACTGGCTGGCACTTTCGGTGTGGGAGCAATTGTCCGACGTTTATGATTTTTTGGGGTTTTTTTCATTTGACCCCGCGGTGCAGCTGGTGGTAAACTTCAAAGCCCTGTTCTTCAGTGACAGCCCGGAGCCCCGATGTCTGTGGTGCTGTGGATGCGCTGCCAATGGCCGGTGAGGACCAGCAAGAGCTTGACTGGCTGGCACGTTCGGTGTGGGAGCAATCGTCCGATGTTCGTGATTTTTTGGGTTTTTTTCCAGTGGGTGCCCAGGTGCAGCTGGTGGTAAACGTCGAAGCCCTGTTCGTCAGGGAAAGCCCGGAGCCCCGATGTCTGTGGTGCTGTAGATGCGCTGCCAATGTCCGGTGAGGAGCAGCAAGAGCCTGAGTTGCTGGCAATTTCGGTGTGGGAGCAATTGTGCGACGTTCGTGATTTTTCAGGGTTTTTTTCCAATGGGCGCCCAGGTGAAGCAGGTGGTAAATGTCGAAGCCCTGTTCGTCAGGGTAAGCCCGGAGCCCCGATGTCTGTGATGCTGTAGATGCGCTGCCAATGGCCGCTGAGGAGCAGCAAGAGCTTGAGTTGCTGTCACTTTTGGTGTGGGAGCAATCGTCTGACTTTCGTGATTTTTTGGGGTTTTTTTCCAGTGGGCGCCGAGGTGCAGCTGGTGGTTAAACGTCGAAGCTCTGTTCGTCTGGGAAAGCCCGGAGCCCCGATGTCTGTGGTGCTGTAGATGCACTGCCAATGTCCAGTGAGGAGCAGCAAGAGCTTGAGTTGCTGGCACTTTCGGTGTGGGAGCAATTGTGCGACGTTCGTGATTTTTCGGAGTTTTTTTTCCAGTGGGCGCCCAGGTGAAGCAGGTGGTAAATGTCGAAGCCCTGTTCGTCAGGGAAAGCCCGGAGCCCCGATGTCTGTGGTTCTGTAGATGCGCTGCCAATGGCCGGTGATGAGCAGCAAGAGCTTGACTGGATGGCACTTTTGGTGTGGGAGCAATCGTCCGACGTTCGTGATTTTTCGGGGTTTTTTTCCAGTGGGAGCCCTGGTGCAGCTGGTGGTATACGTCGAAGCCCTGTTCGTCAGGGAAAACCCGGAGCCCCGATGTCTGTGGTGCTGTAGATGCACTGCCAATGTCCAGTGAGGAGCAGCAAGAGCTTGAGTTGCTGGCACTTTCGGTGTGGGAGCAATTGTGCGACGTTTGTGATTTTTCGGAGTTTTTTTTCCAGTGGGCGCCCAGGTGAAGCAGGTGGTAAATGTCGAAGCCCTGTTCGTCAGGGAAAGCCCGGAGCCCCGATGTCTGTGGTTCTGTAGATGCGCTGCCAATGGCCGGTGAGGAGCAGCAAGAGCTTGACTGGCTGGCACTTTCGGTGTGGGAGCAATCGTCCGACGTTCATGATTTTTTGGGGTTTTTTTTTCATTTGACCCCGCGGTGCAGCTGGTGGTAAACTTCAAAGCCCTGTTCGTCAGGGACAGCCCGGAGCCCCGATGTCTGTGGTGCTGTAGTTGTGCTGCCAATGGCCGGTGAGGACCAGCAAGAGCTTGACTGGCTGGCACGTTCGGTGTGGGAGCAATCGTCCGACGTTCGTGATTTTTCGCGGTTTTTTTCCAGTGGTTGCCCATGTGCAGATGGTGGTAAACGTCGAAGCCCTGTTCGTCAGGGAAAGCCCGGAGCCCCGATGTCTGTGGTGCTGTAGCTGCGCTGCCAATGGCCGGTGAGGAGCAGCAAGAGCTTGAGTTGCTGGCAATTTTTCTGTAGGAGCAATCGTCCGACGTTCGTGATTTTTCGGGGTTTTTTTCCAGCGGGCGCCCGGGTGCAGCGGGTGGTAAATGTCGAAGCCCTGTTTGTCAGGGAATGCCCGGAGCCCCGATGTCTGTGGTGCTGTAGATGCGCTGCCAATGGCCAGTGATGAGCAGCAAGAGCTTGACTGGCTGGCACTTTCGGTGTGGGAGCAATCGTCCGACGTTCGTGATTTTTTGGGGTTTTTTTCCAGTGGGCGCCCAGGTGCAGCTGGTGGTTAAACGTCGAAGCCCTGTTTGTCAGGGAAAGCCCGGAGCCCCGATGTCTGTGGTGCTGTAGATGCGCTGCCAATGGCCGGTGAGGAGCAGCAAGAGCTTGACTGGCTGGCACTTTTGGTGTGGGAGCAATCGTCCAACATTCGTGATTTTTTGTGGTTTTTTTTCCAGTGGGTGCCCAGGAGCAGTTGGTGGGAAACGTCGAAGCCCTGTTCGTCAGGGAAAGCGCGGAGCCCCCATATCTGTGGTGCTGTAGATGCGCTGCCAATGGCTGGTGAGGAGCAACAAGACCTTGACTGGCTGGCACTTTTGGTGTGGGAGCAATCGTCCGACGTTCGTGATTTTTTGGGGTTTTTTTCCAGTGGGCGCCCAGGTGAAGCAGGTGGTAAATGTCGAAGCCCTGTTCGTCAGGGAAAGCCCGGAGCCCCGATGTCTGTGGTGCTGTAGATGCGCTGCCAATGGCCAGTGATGAGCAGCAAGAGCTTGACTGGCTGGCACTTTCGGTGTGGGAGCAATCGTCCGACGTTCGTGATTTTTTGGGGTTTTTTTCAAGTGGGCGCCCAGGTGCAGCTGGTGGTTAAACGTCGAAGCCCTGTTTGTCAGGGAAAGCCCGGAGCCCCGATGTCTGTGGTGCTGTAGATGCGCTGCCAATGGCTGGTGAGGAGCAGCAAGAGCTTGAGTTGCTGGTAGTTTCGATGTAGAAGAAATCGTCCGACGTTCGTGATTTTTCGGGGTTTTTTTCCAGTGGGTGCCCAGACACAGCTGGTGGTAAACGTCAAAGCCCTGTTCGTCAGGGAAAGCGTGGAGCCCCGATGTCTGTGGTGCTGTAGCTGCGCTGCCAATGGCCGGTGAGGAGGAGCAAGAGCTTGATTTGCTGGCACTTTTTCTGTAGGAGCAATCGTCCGACGTTCGTGATTTTTCGGGTTTTTTTGTAGTAGGCGCCCAGGTGCAGCTCGTGGTAAACGTCGAAGCCCTGTTCGTCAGGGAAAGCCCGGAGCCCCGATGTCTGTGGTGCTGTAGATGCGCTGCCAATGGCCGCTGAGGAGCAGTAAGAGCTTGAGTTGCTGTCACTTTCGGTGTGTGAGCAATCGTCCGACGTTCGTGATTTTTTGGGGTTTTTTTCCAGTGGGCGCCCAGGTGCAGCTGGTGGTTAAACGTTGAAGCCCTGTTCGTCAGGGAAAGCCCGGAGCCCCGATGTCTGTGGTGCTGTAGATGCGCTGCCAATAGCCAGTGAGGAGCAGCAAGAGCTTGATTGGCTGGCACTTTCGGTGTGGGAGCAATCGTCCGATGTTCGTGATTTTTTTGGTTTTTTTTAGTGGGCGCCCAGGCACAGCTGGTGGTAAACGTCAAAGCCCTGTTCGTCAGGGAATGCGTGGAGCCCCGATGTCTGTGGTGCTGTAGATGCGCTGCCAATGGCCGGTGAGGAGCAGCAAGAGCTTGACTGGCTGGCACTTTCGGTGTGGGAGCAATCGTCCGACGTTCGTGATGTTTCGGGGTTTTTTTCCAGTGGGTGCCCAGGTGCAGCTGGTGGTAAACGTCGAAGCCCTGTTCGTCAGGGAAAGCCCGGAGCCCCGATGTCTGTGGTGCTGTAGATGCGCTGCCAATGGCCGCTGAGGAGCAGCAAGAGCTTGATTTGCTGGCACTTTTTCTGTAGGAGCAATCGTCCGACGTTCATGATTTTTCGGGGTTTTTTTCCAGCGGGCGCCCGGGTGCAGCGGGTGGTAAATGTCGAAGCCCTGTTCGTCAGGGAATGCCCGGAGCCCCGATGTCTGTGGTGCTGTAGATGTGCTGCCAATGGCCAGTGAGGAGCAGCAAGGGCTTGACTAGCTGGCATTTTCGGTGTGGGAGCAATCGTCCGACGTTCGTGATTTTTCGGGTTTTTTTTTTAGTAGGCGCCCATGTGCAGCTCGTGGTAAACGTCGAAGCCCTGTTCGTCAGGGAAAGCCCGGAGCCCCGATGTCTGTGGTGCAGTAGATGCGCTGCCAATGGCCGCTGAGGAGCAGCAAGAGCTTGACTGGCTGTCACTTTCGGTGTGGGAGCAATCGTCCGACGTTCGTGATTTTTTGGGGTTTTTTTCCAGTGGGCGCCCAGGTGCAGCTGGTGGTTAAACGTCGAAGCCCTGTTCGTCTGGGAAGGCCCCGAGCCCCGATGTCTGTGGTGCTGTAGATGCACTGCCAATGGCCGGTGAGGAGCAGCAAGAGCTTGAGTTGCTGGCAATTTCGGTGTAAGAGCAATTGTGCGACGTTCGTGATTTTTCGGGGTTTTTTTCCAGTGGGCGCCCAGGTGAAGCAGGTGGTAAATGTCGAAGCCCTGTTCATCAGGGAAAGCCCGGAGCCCCGATGTCTGTGGTTCTGTAGATGCGCTGCCAATGGCCGGTGATGAGCAGCAAGAGCTTGACTGGCTGGCACTTTTGGTGTGGGAGCAATCGTCCGACGTTCGTGATTTTTCGGGGTTTTTTTCCAGTGGGAGCCCTGGTGCAGCTGGTGGTATACGTCGAAGCCCTGTTCGTCAGGGAAAACCCGGAGCCCCGATGTCTGTGGTGCTGTAGATACACTGCCAATGGCCACTGAGGAGCAGCAAGAGCTTGACTGGCTGGCACATTCGGTGTGGGAGCAATCGTCCGACGTTCATGATTTTTTGGGGTTTTTTTCATTTGACCCCGCGGTGCAGCTGGTGGTAAACTTCAAAGCCCTGTTCGTCAGGGACAGCCCGGAGCCCCGATGTCTGTGGTGCTGTGGATGCGCTGCCAATGGCCGGAGAGGACCAGCAAGAGCTTGATTGGCTGGCACGTTCGGTGTGGGAGCAATCGTCCGACGTTCGTGATTTTTCGCGGTTTTTTTCCAGTGGTTGCCCATGTGCAGCTGGTGGTAAACGTCGAAGCCCTGTTCGTCAGGGAAAGCCCGGAGCCCCGATGTCTGTGGTGCTGTAGCTGCGCTGCCAATGGCCGGTGACGAGCAGCAAGAGCTTGAGTTGCTGGCACTTTTTCTGTAGGAGCAATCGTCCGACGTTCGTGATTTTTCGGGGTTTTTTTCCAGCGGGCGCCCGGGTGCAGCGGGTGGTAAATGTCGAAGCCCTGTTCGTCAGGGAATGCCCGGAGCCCCGATGTCTGTGGTGCTGTAGATGCGCTGCCAATGGCCAGTGATGAGCAGCAAGAGCTTGACTGGCTGGCACTTTCGGTGTGGGAGCAATCGTCCGACGTTCGTGATTTTTTGGGGTTTTTTTCCACTGGGCGCCCAGGTGCAGCTGGTGGTTAAACGTCGAAGCCCTGTTTGTCAGGGAAAGCCCGGAGCCCCGATGTCTGTGGTGCTGTAGATGCGCTGCCAATGGCCGGTGAGGAGCAGCAAGAGCTTGACTGGCTGGCACTTTTGGTGTGGGAGCAATCGTCCAACGTTCGTGATTTTTTGTGGTTTTTTTTCCAGTGGGTGCCCAGGAGCAGTTGGTGGGAAACGTCGAAGCCCTGTTCGTCAGGGAAAGCGCGGAGCCCCCATATCTGTGGTGCTGTAGATGCGCTGCCAATGGCTGGTGAGGAGCAACAAGACCTTGACTGGCTGGCACTTTCGGTGTGGGAGCAATCGTCCGACGTTCGTGATTTTTTGGGGTTTTTTTCCAGTGGGCGCCCAGGTGCAGCTGGTGGTTAAACGTCGAAGCCCTGTTCGTCTGGGAAAGCCCGGAGCCCCGATGTCTGTGGTGCTGTAGATGCACTGCCAATGTCCGGTGAGGAGCAGCAAGAGCTTGAGTTGCTGGCAATTTCGGTGTGGGAGCAATTGTGCGACGTTCGTGATTTTTCAGGGTTTTTTTCCAGTGGGCGCCCAGGTGAAGCAGGTGGTAAATGTCGAAGCCCTGTTCGTCAGGGAAAGCCCGGAGCCCCGATGTCTGTGGTGCTGTAGATGCGCTGCCAATGGCCAGTGATGAGCAGCAAGAGCTTGACTGGCTGGCACTTTCGGTGTGGGAGCAATCGTCCGACGTTCGTGATTTTTTGGTGTTTTTTTCCAGTGGGCACCCAGGTGCAGCTGGTGGTTAAACGTCGAAGCCCTGTTTGTCAGGGAAAGCCCGGAGCCCCGATGTCTGTGGTGCTGTAGATGCGCTGCCAATGGCCGGTGAGGAGCAGCAAGAGCTTGAGTTGCTGGTAGTTTCGATGTAGAAGAAATCGTCCGACGTTCGTGATTTTTCGGGGTTTTTTTTCAGTGGGCGCCCAGGTGAGCTGGTGGTAAACGTCGAAGCCCTGTTCGTCAGGGAATGCCCGGAGCCCCGATGTCTGTGGCGCTGTAGATGCGCTGCCAATGGCTGGTGAGGAGCAGCAAGGGCTTGACTGGCTGGCACTTTTGGCGTGGGAGCTATCGTCCGACGTTCGTGATTTTTCGGGGTTTTTTTTCCAGTGGGTGCCCAGGAGCAGCTGGTAGGAAACGTCGAAGCCCTGTTCGTCAGGGAAAGCGCGGAGCCCCGATATCTGTGGTGCTGTAGATGCGCTGCCAATGGCCGGTGAGGAGCAACAAGACCTTGACTGGCTGGCACTTCTGGTGTGGGAGCAGTCGTCTGACGTTCGTGATTTTCCAAGGTGTTTTTCCAGTGGGCGCCCAGGTGCAGCTGGTGGTAAACGTCGAAGCCCTGTTCGTCAGGGAATGCCTGGAGCCCCGATGTCTGTGGTGCTGTAGATGCGCTGCCAATGGCTGGTGAGGAGCAGCAAGGGCTTGACTGGCTGGCATTTTCGGTGTGGGAGCAATCGTCCGACGTTCCTGATTTTTCGTGGTTTTTTTCCAGTGGGTGCCCAGGTGCAGCTGGTGGTAAACGTCGAAGCCCTGTTCGTCTGGGAAAGCCTGGACCCCGATGTCTGTGGTGCTGTAGATGCGCTGCCAATGGCCGGTGAGGAGCAGCAAGAGCTTGAGTTGCTGGTAGTTTCGATGTAGAAGAAATCGTCCGACGTTCGTGATTTTTCGGGGTTTTTTTCGAGTGGGCGCCCAGGTGAGCTGGTGGTAAACGTCGAAGCCCTGTTCATCAGGGAAAGCGCGGAGCCCCGATGTCTGTGGCGCTGTAGATGCGCTGCCAATGGCTGGTGAGGAGCAGCAAGGGCTTGACTGGCTGGCACTTTCAGTGTGGGAGCAATCGTCCTACGTTCGTGATTTTTCGGGGTTTTTTTCTAGTGGACGCCCAGGTGCAGCTGGTGGTAAACGTCGAAGCCCTGTTCGTCAGGGAAAGCCCAGACCCCGATGTCTGTGCTGCTGTAGTTGTGCTGCCAATGGCCGGTGCGGAGCAGCAAGGGCTTGACTGGCTGGCACTTTCGGTGTGGGAGCAATCGTCCGACGTTCGTGATTTTTCGGGGTTAATCTCCAGAGGGCGCCCAGGTGCAGCGGGTGGTAAATGTCGAAGCCCTGTTCGTCAGGGAAAGCCCGGAGCCCCGATGTCTGTGGTGCTGTAGATGCGCTGCCAATAGCCAGTGAGGAGCAGCAAGAGCTTGACTGGCTGGCACATTCGGTGTGGGTGCAATCGTCCGACGTTCATGATTTTTTGGGTTTTTTTTTTAGTGGGCGCCCAGGTGCAGCTGGTGGTAAACGTCGAAGCCCTGTTCGTCAGGGAAAGCCCGGAGCCCCGATGTCCGTTGTGCTGTACATGCGCTGCCAATGGCCTGTGACGAGCAGCTGGAGCTTGAGTTTCTGGCACTTTTGGCGTGGGAGCAATCGTCCGACGTTCGTGATTTTTTGTGTTTTTTTTTCCAGTGGGTGCCCAGGAGCAGCTGGTAGGAAACGTCGAAGCCCTGTTCGTCAGGGAAAGCGCGGAGCCCCCATATCTGTGGTGCTGTAGATACACTGCCAATGGCCGGTGAGGAGCAGCAAGAGCTTGACTGGCTGGCACTTTCGGTGTGGGAGCAATCGTCCGACGTTCGTGATGTTTCGGTGTTTTTTTCCAGTGGGTGCCCAGGTGCAGGTGGTGGTAAACGTCGATGCCCTGTTCGTCAGGGAAAGCCCGGAGCCCCGATGTCTGTGGTGCTGTAGCTGCGCTGCCAATGGCCGGTGAGGAGCAGCAAGAGCTTGATTTGCTGGCACTTTTTCTGTAGGAGCAATCGTCCGACGTTCATGATTTTTCGGGGTTTTTTTCCAGCGGGCGCCCGGGTGCAGCGGGTGGTAAATGTCGAAGCCATGTTCGTCAGGGAATGCCCGGAGCCCCGATGTCTGTGGTGCTGTAGATGCGCTGCCAATGGCTGGTGAGGAGCAGCAAGAGCTTGACTGGCTGGCACTTTCGGTGTGGGAGCAATCGTCCGACGTTCGTGATGTTTCGGGGTTTTTTTCCAGTGGGTGCCCAGGTGCAGCTGGTGGTAAACGTCGAAGCCCTGTTCGTCAGGGAAAGCCCGGAGCCCCGATGTCTGTGGTGCTGTAGATGCGCTGCCAATGGCCGCTGAGGAGCAGCAAGAGCTTGATTTGCTGGCACTTTTTCTGTAGGAGCAATCGTCCGACGTTCATGATTTTTCGGGGTTTTTTCCAGCGGGCGCCCGGGTGCAGCGGGTGGTAAATGTCGAAGCCCTGTTCGTCAGGGAATGCCCGGAGCCCCGATGTCTGTGGTGCTGTAGATGCGCTGCCAATGGCCAGTGAGGAGCAGCAAGGGCTTGACTAGCTGGCATTTTCGGTGTGGGAGCAATCGTCCGACGTTCGTGATTTTTCGGGTTTTTTTTTTAGTAGGCGCCCATGTGCAGCTCGTGGTAAACGTCGAAGCCCTGTTCGTCAGGGAAAGCCCGGAGCCCCGATGTCTGTGGTGCAGTAGATGCGCTGCCAATGGCCGCTGAGGAGCAGCAAGAGCTTGACTGGCTGTCACTTTCGGTGTGGGAGCAATCGTCCGACGTTCGTGATTTTTTGGGGTTTTTTTCCAGTGGGCGCCCAGGTGCAGCTGGTGGTTAAACGTCGAAGCCCTGTTCGTCTGGGAAGGCCCCGAGCCCCGATGTCTGTGGTGCTGTAGATGCACTGCCAATGGCCGGTGAGGAGCAGCAAGAGCTTGAGTTGCTGGCAGTTTCGGTGTAAGAGCAATTGTGCGACGTTCGTGATTTTTCGGGGTTTTTTTCCAGTGGGCGCCCAGGTGAAGCAGGTGGTAAATGTCGAAGCCCTGTTCATCAGGGAAAGCCCGGAGCCCCGATGTCTGTGGTTCTGTAGATGCGCTGCCAATGGCCGGTGATGAGCAGCAAGAGCTTGACTGGCTGGCACTTTTGGTGTGGGAGCAATCGTCCGACGTTCGTGATTTTTCGGGGTTTTTTTCCAGTGGGAGCCCTGGTGCAGCTGGTGGTATACGTCGAAGCCCTGTTCGTCAGGGAAAACCCGGAGCCCCGATGTCTGTGGTGCTGTAGATACACTGCCAATGGCCACTGAGGAGCAGCAAGAGCTTGACTGGCTGGCACATTCGGTGTGGGAGCAATCGTCCGACGTTCATGATTTTTTGGGGTTTTTTTCATTTGACCCCGCGGTGCAGCTGGTGGTAAACTTCGAAGCCCTGTTCGTCAGGGAAAGCCCGGAGCCCCGATGTCTGTGGTGCTGTGGATGCGCTGCCAATGGCCGGAGAGGACCAGCAAGAGCTTGATTGGCTGGCACGTTCGGTGTGGGAGCAATCGTCCGACGTTCGTGATTTTTCGCGGTTTTTTTCCAGTGGTTGCCCATGTGCAGCTGGTGGTAAACGTCGAAGCCCTGTTCGTCAGGGAAAGCCCGGAGCCCCGATGTCTGTGGTGCTGTAGCTGCGCTGCCAATGGCCGGTGACGAGCAGCAAGAGCTTGAGTTGCTGGCACTTTTTCTGTAGGAGCAATCGTCCGACGTTCGTGATTTTTCGGGGTTTTTTTCCAGCGGGCGCCCGGGTGCAGCGGGTGGTAAATGTCGAAGCCCTGTTCGTCAGGGAATGCCCGGAGCCCCGATGTCTGTGGTGCTGTAGATGCGCTGCCAATGGCCAGTGATGAGCAGCAAGAGCTTGACTGGCTGGCACTTTCGGTGTGGGAGCAATCGTCCGACGTTCGTGATTTTTTGGGGTTTTTTTCCACTGGGCGCCCAGGTGCAGCTGGTGGTTAAACGTCGAAGCCCTGTTTGTCAGGGAAAGCCCGGAGCCCCGATGTCTGTGGTGCTGTAGATGCGCTGCCAATGGCCGGTGAGGAGCAGCAAGAGCTTGACTGGCTGGCACTTTTGGTGTGGGAGCAATCGTCCAACGTTCGTGATTTTTTGTGGTTTTTTTTCCAGTGGGTGCCCAGGAGCAGTTGGTGGGAAACGTCGAAGCCCTGTTCGTCAGGGAAAGCGCGGAGCCCCCATATCTGTGGTGCTGTAGATGCGCTGCCAATGGCTGGTGAGGAGCAACAAGACCTTGACTGGCTGGCACTTTCGGTGTGGGAGCAATCGTCCGACGTTCGTGATTTTTTGGGGTTTTTTTCCAGTGGGCGCCCAGGTGCAGCTGGTGGTTAAACGTCGAAGCCCTGTTCGTCTGGGAAAGCCCGGAGCCCCGATGTCTGTGGTGCTGTAGATGCACTGCTAATGTCCGGTGAGGAGCAGCAAGAGCTTGAGTTGCTGGCAATTTCGGTGTGGGAGCAATTGTGCGACGTTCGTGATTTTTCAGGGTTTTTTTCCAGTGGGCGCCCAGGTGAAGCAGGTGGTAAATGTCGAAGCCCTGTTCGTCAGGGAAAGCCCGGAGCCCCGATGTCTGTGGTGCTGTAGATGCGCTGCCAATGGCCAGTGATGAGCAGCAAGAGCTTGACTGGCTGGCACTTTCGGTGTGGGAGCAATCGTCCGACGTTCGTGATTTTTTGGTGTTTTTTTCCAGTGGGCACCCAGGTGCAGCTGGTGGTTAAACGTCGAAGCCCTGTTTGTCAGGGAAAGCCCGGAGCCCCGATGTCTGTGGTGCTGTAGATGCGCTGCCAATGGCCGGTGAGGAGCAGCAAGAGCTTGAGTTGCTGGTAGTTTCGATGTAGAAGAAATCGTCCGACGTTCGTGATTTTTCGGGGTTTTTTTTCAGTGGGCGCCCAGGTGAGCTGGTGGTAAACGTCGAAGCCCTGTTCGTCAGGGAATGCCCGGAGCCCCGATGTCTGTGGCGCTGTAGATGCGCTGCCAATGGCTGGTGAGGAGCAGCAAGGGCTTGACTGGCTGGCACTTTCGGTGTGGGAGCAATCGTCCGACGTTCGTGATTTTTCGGGGTTTTTTTCCAGTGGATGCCCAGGTGCAGCTGGTGGTAAACGTCGAAGCCCTGTTCGTCAGGGAAAGCCCAGACCCCGATGTCTGTGGTGCTGTAGTTGTGCTGCCAATGGCCGGTGAGGAGCAGCAAGAGCTTGACTGGCTGGCACTTTCGGTGTGGGTGCAATCGTCCGACATTCGTGATTTTTTGGGTTTTTTTTTTAGTGGGCGCCCAGGTGCAGCTGGTGGTAAATGTCGAAGCCCTGTTCGTCAGGGAAAGCCCGGAGCCCCGATGTCCGTGGTGCTGTACATGCGCTGCCAATGGCTGGTGACGAGCAGCTGGAGCTTGAGTTTCTGGCACTTTTGGCGTGGGAGCAATCGTCCGACGTTCGTGATTTTTTGTGTTTTTTTTTCCAGTGGGTGCCCAGGAGCAGCTGGTAGGAAACGTCGAAGCCCTGTTCGTCAGGGAAAGCGCGGAGCCCCCATATCTGTGGTGCTGTAGATGCGCTGCCAATGGCCGGTGAGGAGCAACAAGACCTTGACTGGCTGGCACTTCTGGTGTGGGAGCAGTCGTCTGACGTTCGTGATTTTCCAAGGTGTTTTTCCAGTGGGCGCCCAGGTGCAGCTGGTGGTAAACGTCGAAGCCCTGTTCGTCAGGGAATGCCTGGAGCCCCGATGTCTGTGGTGCTGTAGATGCGCTGCCAATGGCTGGTGAGGAGCAGCAAGGGCTTGACTGGCTGGCATTTTCGGTGTGGGAGCAATCGTCCGACGTTCCTGATTTTTCGTGGTTTTTTTCCAGTGGGTGCCCAGGTGCAGCTGGTGGTAAACGTCGAAGCCCTGTTCGTCTGGGAAAGCCTGGACCCCGATGTCTGTGGTGCTGTAGATGCGCTGCCAATGGCCGGTGAGGAGCAGCAAGAGCTTGAGTTGCTGGTAGTTTCGATGTAGAAGAAATCGTCCGACGTTCGTGATTTTTCGGGGTTTTTTTCGAGTGGGCGCCCAGGTGAGCTGGTGGTAAACGTCGAAGCCCTGTTCATCAGGGAAAGCGCGGAGCCCCGATGTCTGTGGCGCTGTAGATGCGCTGCCAATGGCTGGTGAGGAGCAGCAAGGGCTTGACTGGCTGGCACTTTCAGTGTGGGAGCAATCGTCCGACGTTCGTGATTTTTCGGGGTTTTTTTCTAGTGGACGCCCAGGTGCAGCTGGTGGTAAACGTCGAAGCCCTGTTCGTCAGGGAAAGCCCAGACCCCGATGTCTGTGCTGCTGTAGTTGTGCTGCCAATGGCCGGTGCGGAGCAGCAAGGGCTTGACTGGCTGGCACTTTCGGTGTGGGAGCAATCGTCCGACGTTCGTGATTTTTCGGGCTTAATCTCCAGAGGGCGCCCAGGTGCAGCGGGTGGTAAATGTCGAAGCCCTGTTCGTCAGGGAAAGCCCGGAGCCCCGATGTCTGTGGTGCTGTAGATGCGCTGCCAATAGCCAGTGAGGAGCAGCAAGAGCTTGACTGGCTGGCACATTCGGTGTGGGTGCAATCGTCCGACGTTCATGATTTTTTGGGTTTTTTTTTTAGTGGGCGCCCAGGTGCAGCAGGTGGTAAATGTCGAAGCCCTGTTCGTCAGGGAAAGCCCGGAGCCCCGATGTCCGTTGTGCTGTACATGCGCTGCCAATGGCCTGTGACGAGCAGCTGGAGCTTGAGTTTCTGGCACTTTTGGCGTGGGAGCAATCGTCCGACGTTCGTGATTTTTTGTGGTTTTTTTTCCAGTGGGTGCCCAGGAGCAGCTGGTAGGAAACGTCGAAGCCCTGTTCGTCAGGGAAAGCACGGAGCCCCCATATCTGTGGTGCTGTAGATACACTGCCAATGGCCGGTGAGGAGGAGCAAGAGCTTGACTGGCTGGCACTTTCGGTGTGGGAGCAATCGTCCGACGTTCGTGATGTTTCGGTGTTTTTTTCCAGTGGGTGCCCAGGTGCAGCTGGTGGTAAACGTCGATGCCCTGTTCGTCAGGGAAAGCCCAGAGCCCCGATGTCTGTGGTGCTGTAGCTGCGCTGCCAATGGCCGGTGAGGAGCAGCAAGAGCTTGATTTGCTGGCACTTTTTCTGTAGGAGCAATCGTCCGACGTTCATGATTTTTCGGGGTTTTTTTCCAGCGGGCGCCCGGGTGCAGCGGGTGGTAAATGTCGAAGCCATGTTCGTCAGGGAATGCCCGGAGCCCCGATGTCTGTGGTGCTGTAGATGCGCTGCCAATGGCTGGTGAGGAGCAGCAAGAGCTTGACTGGCTGGCACTTTCGGTGTGGGAGCAATCGTCCGACGTTCGTGATGTTTCGGGGTTTTTTTCCAGTGGGTGCCCAGGTGCAGCTGGTGGTAAACGTCGAAGCCCTGTTCGTCAGGGAAAGCCCGGAGCCCCGATGTCTGTGGTGCTGTAGATGCGCTGCCAATGGCCGCTGAGGAGCAGCAAGAGCTTGATTTGCTGGCACTTTTTCTGTAGGAGCAATCGTCCGACGTTCATGATTTTTCGGGGTTTTTTCCAGCGGGCGCCCGGGTGCAGCGGGTGGTAAATGTCGAAGCCCTGTTCGTCAGGGAATGCCCGGAGCCCCGATGTCTGTGGTGCTGTAGATGCGCTGCCAATGGCCAGTGAGGAGCAGCAAGGGCTTGACTAGCTGGCATTTTCGGTGTGGGAGCAATCGTCCGACGTTCGTGATTTTTCGGGTTTTTTTTTTAGTAGGCGCCCATGTGCAGCTCGTGGTAAACGTCGAAGCCCTGTTCGTCAGGGAAAGCCCGGAGCCCCGATGTCTGTGGTGCAGTAGATGCGCTGCCAATGGCCGCTGAGGAGCAGCAAGAGCTTGTCTGGCTGTCACTTTCGGTGTGGGAGCAATCGTCCGACGTTCGTGATTTTTTGGGGTTTTTTTCCAGTGGGCGCCCAGGTGCAGCTGGTGGTTAAACGTCGAAGCCCTGTTCGTCTGGGAAGGCCCCGAGCCCCGATGTCTGTGGTGCTGTAGATGCACTGCCAATGGCCGGTGAGGAGCAGCAAGAGCTTGAGTTGCTGGCAGTTTCGGTGTAAGAGCAATTGTGCGACGTTCGTGATTTTTCGGGGTTTTTTTCCAGTGGGCGCCCAGGTGAAGCAGGTGGTAAATGTCGAAGCCCTGTTCATCAGGGAAAGCCCGGAGCCCCGATGTCTGTGGTTCTGTAGATGCGCTGCCAATGGCCGGTGATGAGCAGCAAGAGCTTGACTGGCTGGCACTTTTGGTGTGGGAGCAATCGTCCGACGTTCGTGATTTTTCGGGGTTTTTTTCCAGTGGGAGCCCTGGTGCAGCTGGTGGTATACGTCGAAGCCCTGTTCGTCAGGGAAAACCCGGAGCCCCGATGTCTGTGGTGCTGTAGATACACTGCCAATGGCCACTGAGGAGCAGCAAGAGCTTGACTGGCTGGCACATTCGGTGTGGGAGCAATCGTCCGACGTTCATGATTTTTTGGGGTTTTTTTCATTTGACCCCGCGGTGCAGCTGGTGGTAAACTTCAAAGCCCTGTTCGTCAGGGACAGCCCGGAGCCCCGATGTCTGTGGTGCTGTGGATGCGCTGCCAATGGCCGGAGAGGACCAGCAAGAGCTTGATTGGCTGGCACGTTCGGTGTGGGAGCAATCGTCCGACGTTCGTGATTTTTCGCGGTTTTTTTCCAGTGGTTGCCCATGTGCAGCTGGTGGTAAACGTCGAAGCCCTGTTCGTCAGGGAAAGCCCGGAGCCCCGATGTCTGTGGTGCTGTAGCTGCGCTGCCAATGGCCGGTGACGAGCAGCAAGAGCTTGAGTTGCTGGCACTTTTTCTGTAGGAGCAATCGTCCGACGTTCGTGATTTTTCGGGGTTTTTTTCCAGCGGGCGCCCGGGTGCAGCGGGTGGTAAATGTCGAAGCCCTGTTCGTCAGGGAATGCCCGGAGCCCCGATGTCTGTGGTGCTGTAGATGCGCTGCCAATGGCCAGTGATGAGCAGCAAGAGCTTGACTGGCTGGCACTTTCGGTGTGGGAGCAATCGTCCGACGTTCGTGATTTTTTGGGGTTTTTTTCCACTGGGCGCCCAGGTGCAGCTGGTGGTTAAACGTCGAAGCCCTGTTTGTCAGGGAAAGCCCGGAGCCCCGATGTCTGTGGTGCTGTAGATGCGCTGCCAATGGCCGGTGAGGAGCAGCAAGAGCTTGACTGGCTGGCACTTTTGGTGTGGGAGCAATCGTCCAACGTTCGTGATTTTTTGTGGTTTTTTTTCCAGTGGGTGCCCAGGAGCAGTTGGTGGGAAACGTCGAAGCCCTGTTCGTCAGGGAAAGCGCGGAGCCCCCATATCTGTGGTGCTGTAGATGCGCTGCCAATGGCTGGTGAGGAGCAACAAGACCTTGACTGGCTGGCACTTTCGGTGTGGGAGCAATCGTCCGACGTTCGTGATTTTTTGGGGTTTTTTTCCAGTGGGCGCCCAGGTGCAGCTGGTGGTTAAACGTCGAAGCCCTGTTCGTCTGGGAAAGCCCGGAGCCCCGATGTCTGTGGTGCTGTAGATGCACTGCTAATGTCCGGTGAGGAGCAGCAAGAGCTTGAGTTGCTGGCAATTTCGGTGTGGGAGCAATTGTGCGACGTTCGTGATTTTTCAGGGTTTTTTTCCAGTGGGCGCCCAGGTGAAGCAGGTGGTAAATGTCGAAGCCCTGTTCGTCAGGGAAAGCCCGGAGCCCCGATGTCTGTGGTGCTGTAGATGCGCTGCCAATGGCCAGTGATGAGCAGCAAGAGCTTGACTGGCTGGCACTTTCGGTGTGGGAGCAATCGTCCGACGTTCGTGATTTTTTGGTGTTTTTTTCCAGTGGGCACCCAGGTGCAGCTGGTGGTTAAACGTCGAAGCCCTGTTTGTCAGGGAAAGCCCGGAGCCCCGATGTCTGTGGTGCTGTAGATGCGCTGCCAATGGCCGGTGAGGAGCAGCAAGAGCTTGAGTTGCTGGTAGTTTCGATGTAGAAGAAATCGTCCGACGTTCGTGATTTTTCGGGGTTTTTTTTCAGTGGGCGCCCAGGTGAGCTGGTGGTAAACGTCGAAGCCCTGTTCGTCAGGGAATGCCCGGAGCCCCGATGTCTGTGGCGCTGTAGATGCGCTGCCAATGGCTGGTGAGGAGCAGCAAGGGCTTGACTGGCTGGCACTTTCGGTGTGGGAGCAATCGTCCGACGTTCGTGATTTTTCGGGGTTTTTTTCCAGTGGATGCCCAGGTGCAGCTGGTGGTAAACGTCGAAGCCCTGTTCGTCAGGGAAAGCCCAGACCCCGATGTCTGTGGTGCTGTAGTTGTGCTGCCAATGGCCGGTGAGGAGCAGCAAGAGCTTGACTGGCTGGCACTTTCGGTGTGGGTGCAATCGTCCGACATTCGTGATTTTTTGGGTTTTTTTTTTAGTGGGCGCCCAGGTGCAGCTGGTGGTAAATGTCGAAGCCCTGTTCGTCAGGGAAAGCCCGGAGCCCCGATGTCCGTGGTGCTGTACATGCGCTGCCAATGGCTGGTGACGAGCAGCTGGAGCTTGAGTTTCTGGCACTTTTGGCGTGGGAGCAATCGTCCGACGTTCGTGATTTTTTGTGTTTTTTTTTCCAGTGGGTGCCCAGGAGCAGCTGGTAGGAAACGTCGAAGCCCTGTTCGTCAGGGAAAGCGCAGAGCCCCCATATCTGTGGTGCTGTAGATGCGCTGCCAATGGCCGGTGAGGAGCAACAAGACCTTGACTGGCTGGCACTTCTGGTGTGGGAGCAGTCGTCTGACGTTCGTGATTTTCCAAGGTGTTTTTCCAGTGGGCGCCCAGGTGAGCTGGTGGTAAACGTCGAAGCCCTGTTCGTCAGGGAATGCCTGGAGCCCCGATGTCTGTGGTGCTGTAGATGCGCTGCCAATGGCTGGTGAGGAGCAGCAAGGGCTTGACTGGCTGGCATTTTCGGTGTGGGAGCAATCGTCCGACGTTCCTGATTTTTCGTGGTTTTTTTCCAGTGGGTGCCCAGGTGCAGCTGGTGGTAAACGTCGAAGCCCTGTTCGTCTGGGAAAGCCTGGACCCCGATGTCTGTGGTGCTGTAGATGCGCTGCCAATGGCCGGTGAGGAGCAGCAAGAGCTTGAGTTGCTGGTAGTTTCGATGTAGAAGAAATCGTCCGACGTTCGTGATTTTTCGGGGTTTTTTTCGAGTGGGCGCCCAGGTGAGCTGGTGGTAAACGTCGAAGCCCTGTTCATCAGGGAAAGCGCGGAGCCCCGATGTCTGTGGCGCTGTAGATGCGCTGCCAATGGCTGGTGAGGAGCAGCAAGGGCTTGACTGGCTGGCACTTTCAGTGTGGGAGCAATCGTCCGACGTTCGTGATTTTTCGGGGTTTTTTTCTAGTGGACGCCCAGGTGCAGCTGGTGGTAAACGTCGAAGCCCTGTTCGTCAGGGAAAGCCCAGACCCCGATGTCTGTGCTGCTGTAGTTGTGCTGCCAATGGCCGGTGCGGAGCAGCAAGGGCTTGACTGGCTGGCACTTTCGGTGTGGGAGCAATCGTCCGACGTTCGTGATTTTTCGGGCTTAATCTCCAGAGGGCGCCCAGGTGCAGCGGGTGGTAAATGTCGAAGCCCTGTTCGTCAGGGAAAGCCCGGAGCCCCGATGTCTGTGGTGCTGTAGATGCGCTGCCAATAGCCAGTGAGGAGCAGCAAGAGCTTGACTGGCTGGCACATTCGGTGTGGGTGCAATCGTCCGACGTTCATGATTTTTTGGGTTTTTTTTTTAGTGGGCGCCCAGGTGCAGCAGGTGGTAAATGTCGAAGCCCTGTTCGTCAGGGAAAGCCCGGAGCCCCGATGTCCGTTGTGCTGTACATGCGCTGCCAATGGCCTGTGACGAGCAGCTGGAGCTTGAGTTTCTGGCACTTTTGGCGTGGGAGCAATCGTCCGACGTTCGTGATTTTTTGTGGTTTTTTTCCAGTGGGTGCCCAGGAGCAGCTGGTAGGAAACGTCGAAGCCCTGTTCGTCAGGGAAAGCACGGAGCCCCCATATCTGTGGTGCTGTAGATACACTGCCAATGGCCGGTGAGGAGGAGCAAGAGCTTGACTGGCTGGCACTTTCGGTGTGGGAGCAATCGTCCGACGTTCGTGATGTTTCGGTGTTTTTTTCCAGTGGGTGCCCAGGTGCAGGTGGTGGTAAACGTCGATGCCCTGTTCGTCAGGGAAAGCCCGGAGCCCCGATGTCTGTGGTGCTGTAGCTGCGCTGCCAATGGCCGGTGAGGAGCAGCAAGAGCTTGATTTGCTGGCACTTTTTCTGTAGGAGCAATCGTCCGACGTTCATGATTTTTCGGGGTTTTTTTCCAGCGGGCGCCCGGGTGCAGCGGGTGGTAAATGTCGAAGCCATGTTCGTCAGGGAATGCCCGGAGCCCCGATGTCTGTGGTGCTGTAGATGCGCTGCCAATGGCTGGTGAGGAGCAGCAAGAGCTTGACTGGCTGGCACTTTGGGTGTGGGAGCAATCGTCCGACGTTCGTGATGTTTCGGGGTTTTTTTCCAGTGGGTGCCCAGGTGCAGCTGGTGGTAAACGTCGAAGCCCTGTTCGTCAGGGAAAGCCCGGAGCCCCGATGTCTGTGGTGCTGTAGATGCGCTGCCAATGGCCGCTGAGGAGCAGCAAGAGCTTGATTTGCTGGCACTTTTTCTGTAGGAGCAATCGTCCGACGTTCATGATTTTTCGGGGTTTTTTTCCAGCGGGCGCCCGGGTGCAGCGGGTGGTAAATGTCGAAGCCCTGTTCGTCAGGGAATGCCCGGGCCCCGATGTCTCTGGTGCTGTAGATGCGCTGCCAATGGCCAGTGAGGAGCAGCAAGGGCTTGACTAGCTGGCATTTTCGGTGTGGGAGCAATCGTCCGACGTTCGTGATTTTTCGGGTTTTTTTTTAGTAGGCGCCCATGTGCAGCTCGTGGTAAACGTCGAAGCCCTGTTCGTCAGGGAAAGCCCGGAGCCCCGATGTCTGTGGTGCTGTAGATGCGCTGCCAATGGCCGCTGAGGAGCAGCAAGAGCTTGACTGGCTGTCACTTTCGGTGTGGGAGGAATCGTCCAACGTTCGTGATTTTTTGGGTTTTTTTTCCAGTGGGCGCCCAGGTGCAGCTGGTGGTTAAACGTCGAAGCCCTGTTCGTCTGGGAAGGCCCCGAGCCCCGATGTCTGTGGTGCTGTAGATGCACTGCCAATGGCCGGTGAGGAGCAGCAAGAGCTTGATTTGCTGGCAATTTCGGTGTAAGAGAAATTGTGCGACGTTCGTGATTTTTCGGGGTTTTTTTCCAGTGGGCGCCCAGGTGAAGCAGGTGGTAAACGTCGAAGCCCTGTTCGTCAGGGAAAGCCCGGAGCCCCGATGTCTGTGGTGCTGTATATGCGCTGCCAATTGCTGGTGACGAGCAGGAAGAGCTTGACTGGCTGGCACTTTTGGTGTGGGAGCAATCGTCCGACGTTTGTGATTTGTTGTGGTTTTTTTTCCAATGGGTGCCCAGGAGCAGTTGGTGGGAAACGTCGAAGCCCTGTTCGTCAGGGAAAGCGCGGAGCCCCCATATCTGTGGTGCTGTAGATGCGCTGCCAATGGCCGGTGAGGAGCAACAAGACCTTGACTGGCTGGCACTTCCGGTGTGGGAGCAGTCGTCTGACGTTCGTGATTTTTCAAGGTGGTTTTCCAGTGGGTGCCCAGGTGCAGCTGGTGGTAAACGTCGAAGCCCTGTTCGTCAGGGAATGCCCGGAGCCCCGATGTCTGTGGTGCTGTAGCTGCGCTGCCAATGGCCGGTGAGGAGCAGGAAGAGCTTGAGTTGCTGGCACTTTCGGTGTGGGAGCAATCGTCCGATGTTCATGATTTTTTGGTTTTTTTTTAGTGGGCGCCCAGGAACAGCTGGTGATAAACGTCGAAGCCCTGTTCGTCAGGGAAAGCCCGGAGCCCCGATGTCTGTGGTGCTGTAGCTGCGCTGCCAATGGCCGGTGAGGAGCAGCAAGAGCTTGATTTGCTGGCACTTTTTCTGTAGGAGCAATCGTCCGACGTTCATGATTTTTCGGGGTTTTTTTCCAGTGGGCGCCCAGGAGCAGCTGGTGGTAAACGTCGAAGCCCTGTTCGTCAGGGAAAGCGCGGAGCCCCCATATCTGTGGTGCTGTAGATGCGCTGCCAATGGCCGGTGAGGAGCAACAAGACCTTGACTGGCTGGCACTTCCGGTGTGGGAAGAGTCATCTGACGTTCGTGATTTTTCAAGGTGTTTTTCCAGTGGGCGCCCAGGTGCAGCTGGTGGTAAACGTCGAAGCCCTGTTCGTCAGGGAAAGCCCGGAGCCCCGATGTCTGTGGTGCTGTAGATGCGCTGCCAATAGCCAGTGAGGAGCAGCAATAGCTTGATTGGCTGGCACTTTCGGTGTGGGAGCAATCGTCCGACGTTCGTGATTTTTTGGGTTTTTTTTTAGTGGGCGCCCAGGCACAGCTGTTGGTAAACGTCAAAGCCCTGTTCGTCAGGGAAAGCGTGGAGCCCCAATGTCTGTGGTGCTGTAGATGCACTGCCAATGGCCGGTGAGGAGCAGCAAGAGCTTGACTGGCTGGCACTTTCGGTGTGGGAGCAATCGTCCGACGTTCGTGATTTTTCAGGGTTTTTTTCCAGTGGGTGCACAGGTGCAGCTGGTGGTAAACGTCGAAGACCTGTTCGTCAGGGAAAGCCCGGAGCCCCGATGTCTGTGGTGCTGTAGCTGCGCTGCCAATGGCCGGTGAGGAGCAGCAAGAGCTTAATTTGCTGGCACTTTTTCTGTAGGAGCAATCGTCCGACGTTCATGATTTTTCGGAGTTTTTTTCCAGCGGGTGCCCGGGTGCAGCGGGTGGTAAATGTCGAAGCCCTGTTCGTCAGGGAATGCCCGGAGCCCCGATGTCTGCGGTGCTGTAGATGCGATGCCAATGCCTGGTGAGGAGCAGCAAGAGCTTGAGTTTCTGGCACTTTTGGTGTGGGAGCAATCGTCCGACGTTCGTGATTTTTGGGTTTTTTTTTTTAGTGGGCACCGAGGTGCAGCTGATGGTAAACGTCGAAGCCGTGTTCGTCAGGGAAAGCCCGGAGCCCCGATGTCTGTGGTGCTGTAGATGCGCTGCCAATGGCCGGTGAGGAGCAGCAAGAGCTTGAGTTGCTGGCACACTTTGTGTGGGAGCAATCGTCCGACGTTCGTGATTTTTTGGGTTTTTTTTTAGTGGGCACTCAGGTGCAGCTGGTGGTAAACGTCGAAACCCTGTTCATCAGAGAAAGCCCGGAGCCCCGATGTCTGTGGTGCTGTAGATGCGCTGCCAATGGCCGGTGAGGAGCAGCAAGAGCTTGACTGGCTGGCACTTTCGGTGTGGGAGCAATCGTCCGATGTTCGTGAATTTTTGGGTTTTTTTTTAGTGGAAGTCCAGGTGCAGCTGGTGGTAAACGTCGAAGCCCTGTTCGTCAGGGAAAGTCCGGAGCCCCGATGTCTGTGGTGCTGTAGATGCGCTGCCAATGGCCGGTGATGAGCAGCAAGAGCTTGAGTTGCTGGCACTTTCGGTGTGGGAGCAATCGTCCAACTTTCGTGATTTTTCTTGCGTTTTTTTCTAACGGGCGCCCAGGTGCAGGTGGTGGTAAACGTCGAAGCCTGGTTCATCAGGGAAAGCCCCGAGCCCCGATGTCTGTGGTGCTGTAGATGCGCTGCTAATGGCTGGGGAGGAGCAGCAAGAGCTTGACTAGCTGGCACTTTCGGTGTGGGAGCAATCGTCCAACGTTCGTGATTTTTCTTGGGTTTTTTTCCAATGGGCGCAGAGGTGCAGGTGGTGGTAAAGGTCGAAGCCCTGTTCGTCAGGGAAAGCCCGGAGCCCCGATGTCTGTGGTGCTGTAGATGCGCTGCCAATGGCCGGGGAGGAGCAGCAAGAGCTTGACTGGCTGGCACTTTCGGTGTGGGAGCAATCGTCCGACGTTCGTGATTTTTTGGGTTTTTTTTTTAGTGGGCGCCCAGGTGCAGCTGGTGGTAAACGTCGAAGCCCTGTTCATCAGAGAAAGCCCGGAGCCCCGATGTCTGTGGTGCTGTAGATGCGCTGCCAATGGCCGGGGAAGAGCAGCAAGAGCTTGACTGGCTGGCACTTTCGGTGTGGGAGCAATCGTCCGACGTTCGTGATTTTTTGGGTTTTTTTTTTAGTGGGCGCCCAGGTGCAGCTGGTGGTAAACGTCGAAGTCCTGTTCGTCAGGGAAAGTCCGGAGCCCCGATGTCTGTGGTGCTGTAGATGCGCTGCCAATGGCCGGTGATGAGTAGCAAGAGCTTGAGTTGCTGGCACTTTCGGTGTGGGAGCAATCGTCTAACTTTCGTGATTTTTCTTGCGTTTTTTTCCAATTGGCGCCCAGCTGCAGGTGGTGGTAAACGTCGAAGCCCTGTTCGTAAGGGAAAGCCCCGAGCCCCGATGTCTGTGGTGCTGTAGATGCGCTGCCAATGGCTGGGGAGGAGCAGCAAGAGCTTGACTGGCTGGCACTTTCGGTGTGGGAGCAATCGTCCAACGTTCGTGATTTTTCTTGGGTTTTTTTCCAATGGGCGCAGAGGTGCAGGTGGTGGTAAAGGTCGAAGCCCTGTTCGTCAGGGAAAGCCCGGAGCCCCGATGTCTGTGGTGCTGTAGATGCGCTGCCAATGGCCGCTGAGGAGTAGCAAGAGCTTGAGTTGCTGTCACTTTCGGTGTGGGAGCAATCGTCCGACGTTCGTGATTTTTTGGGGTTTTTTTCCAGTGGGCGCCCAGGTGCAGCTGGTGGTTAAACGTCGAAGCCCTGTTCGTCTGGGAAAGCCCGGAGCCCCGATGTCTGTGGTGCTGTAGATGCACTGCCAATGGCCGGGGAGGAGCAGCAAGAGCTTGACTGGCTGGCACTTTTTGTGTGGGAGAAATCGTCCGACGTTCGTGATTTTTCGGGTTTTTTTGGAGTGGACTTTCAGGCACAGGTGGTGGTAAACGTCGAAGCCCTGTTCGTCAGGGAAAGCCCGGAGCCCCGATGTCTGTGGTGCTGTAGATGCACTGCCAATGGCCGGGGAGGAGCAGCAAGAGCTTGACTGGCTGACACTTTCGGTGTGGAAGCAATCGTCTGACGTTCGTGATTTTTCGGGGTTTTTTTGAAGTGGGCGGCCAGGTGCAGCTGGTGGTAAACGTCGAAGCCCTGTTCGTCAGGGAAAGCCCGGAGCCCCGATGTCTGTGGTGCTGTAGCTGTGCTGCCAGTGGCCGGGGAGGAGCAGCAAGAGCTTGAGTTGATGGCACGTTCGATGTGGGACCAATCGTCCGACGTTCGTAATTTTTCAGGTTTTTTTTTTAGTGGGCGCCCAAGTGCAGCTGGTGGTAAACATCGAAGCCCTGTTGGTCAGGGAAAGCCCGGAGCCCCGATGTCTGTGGTGCTGTAGCTGCGCTGCCAATGGCCGGTGAGGAGCAGCAAGAGCTTGGTTTGCTGGCACTTTCGGTGTGGGAGCAATTGTCCGACGTTCGTGATTTTTCGGGGTTTATTTCCAGTGGGCGCCCAGATGCAGCTGGTGGTAAACATCGAAGCTCTGTTCATCAGGAAAAGCCCGGAGCCCCGATGTCTGTGGTGCTGTAGATGCACTGCCAATTGCCAGTGAGGAGCAGCAAGAGCTTGACGGGCTGGCACTTCCGGTGTGGGAGCAATGGTCCGACGTTCGTGATATTTTGGGGTTTTTTTCCACTGGGCTCCGAGGTGCAGCTGGTGGTAAACGTCGAAGCCGTGTTCGTCAGGGAAAGCCCGGAGCCCCGTGTCTGTGGTGCTGTAGATGCGCTGCCAATGGCCGGTGAGGAGCAGCAAGAGCTTGACTGGATGGCACATCCGGTGTGGGAGCAATCATCCGACGTTCGTGATTTTTCTTGGGTTTATTTCCAATGAGCGCCCAGGTGCAGGTGGCGGTAAAGGTCGAAGCCCTGTTCGTCAGGGAAAGCCCAAAGCCCCGATGTCTGTGGTGCTGTAGATGCGCTGCCAATGGCCGGTGATGAGCAGCAAGAGCTTGACTGGCTGGCACTTTCGGTGTGGGAGCAATCGTCCGACGTTCGTGATTTTTCGGGTATTTTTCCAGTGGGCGCCCAGGTGCAGCAGGTGTTAAATATCGAAGCCCTGTTCGTCAGGGAAAGCCCGGAGCCCCGATGTCTGTGGTGCTGTAGATGCGCTGCCAATGGCCAGGGAAGAGCAGGAAGAGCTTGAGTTGCTGGCACATTCGGTGTGGAAGCAATCGTGCGACGTTCGTGATTTTTCGGGGTTTTTTTTGGAGTGGGCGCCCAGGTGCAGCTGGTGGTAAACGTCGAAGCCGTGTTCGTCAGGGAAAGCCCGGAGCCCCGATGTCTGTGGTGCTGTAGATGCGCTGCCAATGGCCGGTGAGGAGCAGCAAGAGCTTGACTGGATGGCACTTTCGGTGTGGGAGCAATCGTCCGACGTTCGTGATTTTTGGGTTTTTTTTCAGTGGGCCCCCCAGGTGCAGCTGGTGGTAAACGACGAAGCCCTGTTCGTCAGGGAAAGCCCAGAGCCCCGATGTCTGTGGTGCTGTAGATGCGCTGCCAATGGCTGGGGAGGAGCAGCAAGAGCTTGACTGGCTGGCACTTTCGGTGTGGGAGCAATCGTCCAACGTTCGTGATTTTTCTTGGGTTTTTTTCAATGGGCCCCCCAAGTGCAGCTGGTGGTAAACGTCGAAGCCCTGTTTGTCAGGGAAAGCCCGGAGCCCCGATGTCTGTGGTGCTGTAGATGCGCTGCCAATGGCCGGTGATGAGCAGCAAGAGCTTGAGTTGCTGGCACTTTCGGTGTGGGAGCAATCGTCCAACGTTCGTGATTTTTTGGGTTTTTTTTCCAGTGGGCGCCCAGGTGCAGCTGGTGGTTAAACGTCGAAGCCCTGTTCGTCTGGGAAGGCCCCGAGCCCCGATGTCTGTGGTGCTGTAGATGCACTGCCAATGGCCGGTGAGGAGCAGCAAGAGCTTGATTTGCTGGCAATTTCGGTGTAAGAGAAATTGTGCGACGTTCGTGATTTTTCGGGGTTTTTTTCCAGTGGGCGCCCAGGTGAAGCAGGTGGTAAATGTCGAAGCCCTGTTCGTCAGGGAAAGCCCGGAGCCCCGATGTCTGTGGTGCTGTATATGCGCTGCCAATTGCTGGTGACGAGCAGGAAGAGCTTGACTGGCTGGCACTTTTGGTGTGGGAGCAATCGTCCGACGTTTGTGATTTGTTGTGGTTTTTTTTCCAATGGGTGCCCAGGAGCAGTTGGTGGGAAACGTCGAAGCCCTGTTCGTCAGGGAAAGCGCGGAGCCCCCATATCTGTGGTGCTGTAGATGCGCTGCCAATGGCCGGTGAGGAGCAACAAGACCTTGACTGGCTGGCACTTCCGGTGTGGGAGCAGTCGTCTGACGTTCGTGATTTTTCAAGGTGGTTTTCCAGTGGGTGCCCAGGTGCAGCTGGTGGTAAACGTCGAAGCCCTGTTCGTCAGGGAATGCCCGGAGCCCCGATGTCTGTGGTGCTGTAGCTGCGCTGCCAATGGCCGGTGAGGAGCAGGAAGAGCTTGAGTTGCTGGCACTTTCGGTGTGGGAGCAATCGTCCGATGTTCATGATTTTTTGGTTTTTTTTTAGTGGGCGCCCAGGAACAGCTGGTGATAAACGTCGAAGCCCTGTTCGTCAGGGAAAGCCCGGAGCCCCGATGTCTGTGGTGCTGTAGCTGCGCTGCCAATGGCCGGTGAGGAGCAGCAAGAGCTTGATTTGCTGGCACTTTTTCTGTAGGAGCAATCGTCCGACGTTCATGATTTTTCGGGGTTTTTTTCCAGTGGGCGCCCAGGAGCAGCTGGTGGTAAACGTCGAAGCCCTGTTCGTCAGGGAAAGCGCGGAGCCCCCATATCTGTGGTGCTGTAGATGCGCTGCCAATGGCCGGTGAGGAGCAACAAGACCTTGACTGGCTGGCACTTCTGGTGTGGGAAGAGTCGTCTGACGTTCGTGATTTTTCAAGGTGTTTTTCCAGTGGGCGCCCAGGTGCAGCTGGTGGTAAACGTCGAAGCCCTGTTCGTCAGGGAAAGCCCGGAGCCCCGATGTCTGTGGTGCTGTAGATGCGCTGCCAATAGCCAGTGAGGAGCAGCAATAGCTTGATTGGCTGGCACTTTCGGTGTGGGAGCAATCGTCCGACGTTCGTGATTTTTTGGGTTTTTTTTTAGTGGGCGCCCAGGCACAGCTGTTGGTAAACGTCAAAGCCCTGTTCGTCAGGGAAAGCGTGGAGCCCCAATGTCTGTGGTGCTGTAGATGCACTGCCAATGGCCGGTGAGGAGCAGCAAGAGCTTGACTGGCTGGCACTTTCGGTGTGGGAGCAATCGTCCGACGTTCGTGATTTTTCAGGGTTTTTTTCCAGTGGGTGCACAGGTGCAGCTGGTGGTAAACGTCGAAGACCTGTTCGTCAGGGAAAGCCCGGAGCCCCGATGTCTGTGGTGCTGTAGCTGCGCTGCCAATGGCCGGTGAGGAGCAGCAAGAGCTTAATTTGCTGGCACTTTTTCTGTAGGAGCAATCGTCCGACGTTCATGATTTTTCGGAGTTTTTTTCCAGCGGGTGCCCGGGTGCAGCGGGTGGTAAATGTCGAAGCCCTGTTCGTCAGGGAATGCCCGGAGCCCCGATGTCTGCGGTGCTGTAGATGCGATGCCAATGCCTGGTGAGGAGCAGCAAGAGCTTGAGTTTCTGGCACTTTTGGTGTGGGAGCAATCGTCCGACGTTCGTGATTTTTGGGTTTTTTTTTTTAGTGGGCACCGAGGTGCAGCTGATGGTAAACGTCGAAGCCGTGTTCGTCAGGGAAAGCCCGGAGCCCCGATGTCTGTGGTGCTGTAGATGCGCTGCCAATGGCCGGTGAGGAGCAGCAAGAGCTTGAGTTGCTGGCACACTTTGTGTGGGAGCAATCGTCCGACGTTCGTGATTTTTTGGGTTTTTTTTTAGTGGGCACTCAGGTGCAGCTGGTGGTAAACGTCGAAACCCTGTTCATCAGAGAAAGCCCGGAGCCCCGATGTCTGTGGTGCTGTAGCTGCGCTGCCAATGGCCGGTGAGGAGCAGCAAGAGCTTGACTGGCTGGCACTTTCGGTGTGGGAGCAATCGTCCGATGTTCGTGAATTTTTGGGTTTTTTTTTAGTGGAAGCCCAGGTGCAGCTGGTGGTAAACGTCGAAGCCCTGTTCGTCAGGGAAAGTCCGGAGCCCCGATGTCTGTGGTGCTGTAGATGCGCTGCCAATGGCCGGTGATGAGCAGCAAGAGCTTGAGTTGCTGGCATCTTCGGTGTGGGAGCAATCGTCCAACTTTCGTGATTTTTCTTGCGTTTTTTTCTAACGGGCGCCCAGGTGCAGGTGGTGGTAAACGTCGAAGCCTGGTTCATCAGGGAAAGCCCCGAGCCCCGATGTCTGTGGTGCTGTAGATGCGCTGCTAATGGCTGGGGAGGAGCAGCAAGAGCTTGACTAGCTGGCACTTTCGGTGTGGGAGCAATCGTCCAACGTTCGTGATTTTTCTTGGGTTTTTTTCCAATGGGCGCAGAGGTGCAGGTGGTGGTAAACGTCGAAGCCCTGTTCGTCAGGGAAAGCCCGGAGCCCCGATGTCTGTGGTGCTGTAGATGCGCTGCCAATGGCCGGGGAGGAGCAGCAAGAGCTTGACTGGCTGGCACTTTCGGTGTGGGAGCAATCGTCCGACGTTCGTGATTTTTTGGGTTTTTTTTTTAGTGGGCGCCCAGGTGCAGCTGGTGGTAAACGTCGAAGCCCTGTTCATCAGAGAAAGCCCGGAGCCCCGATGTCTGTGGTGCTGTAGATGCGCTGCCAATGGCCGGGGAAGAGCAGCAAGAGCTTGACTGGCTGGCACTTTCGGTGTGGGAGCAATCGTCCGACGTTCGTGATTTTTTGGGTTTTTTTTTTAGTGGGCGCCCAGGTGCAGCTGGTGGTAAACGTCGAAGTCCTGTTCGTCAGGGAAAGTCCGGAGCCCCGATGTCTGTGGTGCTGTAGATGCGCTGCCAATGGCCGGTGATGAGTAGCAAGAGCTTGAGTTGCTGGCACTTTCGGTGTGGGAGCAATCGTCTAACTTTCGTGATTTTTCTTGCGTTTTTTTCCAATTGGCGCCCAGCTGCAGGTGGTGGTAAACGTCGAAGCCCTGTTCGTAAGGGAAAGCCCCGAGCCCCGATGTCTGTGGTGCTGTAGATGCGCTGCCAATGGCTGGGGAGGAGCAGCAAGAGCTTGACTGGCTGGCACTTTCGGTGTGGGAGCAATCGTCCAACGTTCGTGATTTTTCTTGGGTTTTTTTCCCATGGGCGCAGAGGTGCAGGTGGTGGTAAAGGTCGAAGCCCTGTTCGTCAGGGAAAGCCCGGAGCCCCGATGTCTGTGGTGCTGTAGATGCGCTGCCAATGGCCGCTGAGGAGTAGCAAGAGCTTGAGTTGCTGTCACTTTCGGTGTGGGAGCAATCGTCCGACGTTCGTGATTTTTTGGGGTTTTTTTCCAGTGGGCGCCCAGGTGCAGCTGGTGGTTAAACGTCGAAGCCCTGTTCGTCTGGGAAAGCCCGGAGCCCCGATGTCTGTGGTGCTGTAGATGCACTGCCAATGGCCGGGGAGGAGCAGCAAGAGCTTGACTGGCTGGCACTTTTTGTGTGGGAGAAATCGTCCGACGTTCGTGATTTTTCGGGTTTTTTTGGAGTGGACTTTCAGGCACAGGTGGTGGTAAACGTCGAAGCCCTGTTCGTCAGGGAAAGCCCGGAGCCCCGATGTCTGTGGTGCTGTAGATGCACTGCCAATGGCCGGGGAGGAGCAGCAAGAGCTTGACTGGCTGACACTTTCGGTGTGGAAGCAATCGTCTGACGTTCGTGATTTTTCGGGGTTTTTTTGAAGTGGGCGGCCAGGTGCAGCTGGTGGTAAACGTCGAAGCCCTGTTCGTCAGGGAAAGCCCGGAGCCCCGATGTCTGTGGTGCTGTAGCTGTGCTGCCAGTGGCCGGGGAGGAGCAGCAAGAGCTTGAGTTGATGGCACGTTCGATGTGGGACCAATCGTCCGACGTTCGTAATTTTTCAGGTTTTTTTTTTAGTGGGCGCCCAAGTGCAGCTGGTGGTAAACATCGAAGCCCTGTTGGTCAGGGAAAGCCCGGAGCCCCGATGTCTGTGGTGCTGTAGCTGCGCTGCCAATGGCCGGTGAGGAGCAGCAAGAGCTTGGTTTGCTGGCACTTTCGGTGTGGGAGCAATTGTCCGATGTTCGTGATTTTTCGGGGTTTATTTCCAGTGGGCGCCCAGATGCAGCTGGTGGTAAACATCGAAGCTCTGTTCATCAGGAAAAGCCCGGAGCCCCGATGTCTGTGGTGCTGTAGATGCACTGCCAATTGCCAGTGAGGAGCAGCAAGAGCTTGACGGGCTGGCACTTCCGGTGTGGGAGCAATGGTCCGACGTTCGTGATATTTTGGGGTTTTTTTCCACTGGGCTCCGAGGTGCAGCTGGTGGTAAACGTCGAAGCCGTGTTCGTCAGGGAAAGCCCGGAGCCCCGTGTCTGTGGTGCTGTAGATGCGCTGCCAATGGCCGGTGAGGAGCAGCAAGAGCTTGACTGGATGGCACATCCGGTGTGGGAGCAATCATCCGACGTTCGTGATTTTTCTTGGGTTTATTTCCAATGAGCGCCCAGGTGCAGGTGGCGGTAAAGGTCGAAGCCCTGTTCGTCAGGGAAAGCCCAAAGCCCCGATGTCTGTGGTGCTGTAGATGCGCTGCCAATGGCCGGTGATGAGCAGCAAGAGCTTGACTGGCTGGCACTTTCGGTGTGGGAGCAATCGTCCGACGTTCGTGATTTTTCGGGTATTTTTCCAGTGGGCGCCCAGGTGCAGCAGGTGTTAAATATCGAAGCCCTGTTCGTCAGGGAAAGCCCGGAGCCCCGATGTCTGTGGTGCTGTAGATGCGCTGCCAATGGCCGGGGAAGAGCAGGAAGAGCTTGAGTTGCTGGCACATTCGGTGTGGAAGCATTCGTGCGACGTTCGTGATTTTTCGGGGTTTTTTTTGGAGTGGGCGCCCAGGTGCAGCTGGTGGTAAACGTCGAAGCCGTGTTCGTCAGGGAAAGCCCGGAGCCCCGATGTCTGTGGTGCTGTAGATGCGCTGCCAATGGCCGGTGAGGAGCAGCAAGAGCTTGACTGGATGGCACTTTCGGTGTGGGAGCAATCGTCCGACGTTCGTGATTTTTGGGTTTTTTTTCAGTGGGCCCCCCAGGTGCAGCTGGTGGTAAACGACGAAGCCCTGTTCGTCAGGGAAAGCCCAGAGCCCCGATGTCTGTGGTGCTGTAGATGCGCTGCCAATGGCTGGGGAGGAGCAGCAAGAGCTTGACTGGCTGGCACTTTCGGTGTGGGAGCAATCGTCCAACGTTCGTGATTTTTCTTGGGTTTTTTTCAATGGGCCCCCCAAGTGCAGCTGGTGGTAAACGTCGAAGCCCTGTTTGTCAGGGAAAGCCCGGAGCCCCGATGTCTGTGGTGCTGTAGATGCGCTGCCAATGGCCGGTGATGAGCAGCAAGAGCTTGAGTTGCTGGCACTTTCGGTGTGGGAGCAATCGTCCAACATTCGTGATTTTTCGGGGTTTTTTTCCAGTGGGCGCCCAGGTGCAGCTGGTGGAAAACGTCGAAGCCCTGTTCGTCAGGAAAAGCCCGGAGCCCCGATGTCTGTGGTGCTGTAGATGCACTGCCAATGGCCGGTGAGGAGCAGCAAGAGCTTGACTGGCTGGCACTTTTGGTGTGGGAGCAATCGTCCGACGTTCGTGATTGTTTGGGGTTTTTTTTTCAGTGGGCGCCAAGGTGCAGCTGGTCGTAAACGTTGAAGCCCTATTCGTCAGGGAAAGCCCGGAGCCCCAATGTCTGTGGTGCTGTAGATGCGCTGCCAGTGGACCGGGACAAGCAGCAAGAGCTTGACTGGCTGGCACTTTCGGTGTGGGAAAATCGTCCGATGTTCGTGATTTTTCGGGGTTTTTCTTTCAGTGAGCGCTCAGGTGCAGCTGGTGGTAAACGTCGAAGCCTTGTTCGTCAGGGAAAGCCCGGAGCCCCAATGTATGTGGTGCTGTAGATGCGCTGCCGATGGCCAGTGAGGAGCAGCAAGAGCTTGACTGGCTGGCACTTTCGGTGTGGGAGCAATTGTCCGACATTCGTGATTTTTGGGTTTTTTTTTCCAGTGGGCACCCAGGTGCAGATGGTGGTAAACGTCAAAGTCCTGTTAATCAGGGAAAGCCCGGAGCCCTGATGTCTGTGGTGCTGTAGATGCGCTGCCAATGGCCGGTGAGGAGCAGCAAGAGCTTGACTGGCTGTCACTTTCGGTGTGGGAGCAATTGTCCGACGTTCGTAATTTTTACGGGTTTTTTTCAGTGGGCGCCCAGGTGCAGTTGCTAGTAAACGTTGAAGCCCTGTTCGTCAGGGAAAGCCCGGAGCCCCGATGTCTGTGGTGCTGTAGATGCGCTGCCAATGGCCGGTGAGGAGCAGCAAGAGCTTGACTTGCTGTCACTTTGGGTGTGGGAGCAATCGTCCGACGTTCGTGATTTTTCGGGGTTTTATTTCAGTGGGCGCCCAGGTGTAGCTGGTGGAAAACGTGGAAGCCCTTTTCGTCAGGGAAAGCCCGGAGCCCCGATGTCTGTGGTGCTGTAGATGCGCTGCCAACGGCCGGAGAGGAGCAGGAAGAGCTTGAGTTGCTGGCACTTTAGGTGTGGGAGCAATCGTCCAACGTTCGTGATTTTTGGGAGTTTTACTTCCATTGGGCGCTCAGGTGAAGCTGGTGGTAAACGTCGAAGCCCTGTTCGTCAGGGAAAGCCCGGAGCCCCGATGTCTGTGGTGCTGTAGATGCGCTGCCAATGGCCGGTGAGGAGCAGCAAGAGCTTTAGTTGCTGGCACATTCAGTGTGGGAGCAATTGTCTGACGTTCGTGATTTTTTGGGGGATTTATTTCTGTGGGCGCCAAGGTGCAGCTGGTGGTAAACGTCGAAGCCCTGTTCGTCAGGGAAAGCCCCGAGCCCCGATGTCTGTGGTGCTGTAGATGCGCTGCCAATGGCCAGTGAGGAGCAGCAAGAGCTTGACTGGCTGGCAGTTTCGGCGTGGAAAAAATGTCCGACGTTTGTGATTTTTCGGGGTTTTTCTTTCAGTGAGCGCCCAGGTGCAGCAGATGGTAAACGTCGAAGCCCTGCTCGTCAGGGAAAGCCCGGAGCCCTGATGTCTGTGGTGCTGTAGATGCGCTGCCTATGGCCAGTGTGGAGCAGCAAGAGCTTGACTGGCTGGCATTTTCGGTGTGGGAGCAATCGTCCGACGTTCGTGATTTTTCGGGGTATTTTTCCAGTGGGCGCCCAGGTGCAGGTGGTGGTAAACGTCGAAGCCCTGTTCGTCAGGGAAAGCCCGGAGCCCCGATGTCTGTGGTGCTGTAGATGCTCTGCCAGTGGCCTGGGACGAGCAGCAAGAGCTTGACTGGCTGGCACTTTCGGTGTGGGAGTAATCGTCCGACATTCGTGATTTTTCGGGGTATTTTTCCAGTGGGCGCCCAGGTGCAGCTGGTGGGAAACGTCGAAGCCCTGTTCGTCAGGGAAAGCCCGGAGCCCCGATGTCTGTCGTGCTGTAGATGCGCTGCCAATGGCCGCTGAGCAGCAGCAAGAGCTTGAGTTGCTAGCACTTTCGGTGTGGAAGCAATCGTCCGATGTTCACTATTTTTTGGGGTTTTTTTTCAGAGGGCCCCCCGGTGCAGCTTGTGGTAAAGGTCGAAGCCCTGTTCATAAGGGAAAGCCTGGAGCCCCGATGTCTGTGGTGCTGTATATGGGCTGCCAATGGCCGGTGAGGAGCAGCAAGAGCTTGACTGGCTGGCACTTTCGGTGTGGGAGCAATCGTCCGATGTTCGTGATTTTTCGGGGTTATTTTGGAGTGGGCGCCCAGGTGCAGCTGGTGGTAAACTTCGAAGCCCTGTTCGTCAGGGAAAGCCCAAAGCCCCGATGTCTGTGGTGCTGTAGATGCGCTGCCAATGGCCGGGGAGGAGCAGCAGGAGCTTGACTGGCTGGCACTTTCGGTGTGGGAGCAATCGTCCAACGTTCGTGATTTTTCGTGGTCTTTTTTCAGTGGGCGCCCTGGTGCAGCTGGTGGTAAACGTCGAAGCCCTGTTTGTCAGGGAAAGCCCGGAGCCCTGATGTCTGTGGTGCTGTAGATGAGCTGCCTGTGGCCAGTGAGGAGCAGCAAGAGCTTGATGGCTGGCACTTTCGGTGTGGGAGCAATCGTCCGACATTCGTGATTTTTCGGGGTTTATTTGAAGTGGGCGGCCAGGTGCAGCTGGTGGTAAACGTCGAAGCCCTGTTCGTCAGGGAAAGCACAAAGCCCCGATGTCTGTGGTGCTGTAGATGCGCTGCCAATGGCTGGTGAGGAGCAGCAAGAGCTTGGTTTGCTGGCACTTTCGGTGTGGGAGCAATTGTCCGACGTTCGTGATTTTTCGGGGTTTATTTCCAGTGGGCGCCCAGGTGCAGCTGGTGGTAAACATCGAAGCTCTGTTCATCAGGGAAAGCCCGGAGCCCCGATGTCTGTGGTGCTGTAGATGCACTGCCAATTGCCAGTGAGGAGCAGCAAGAGCTTGACGGGCTGGCACTTCCGGTGTGGGAGCAATGGTCCGACGTTCGTGATATTTTGGGGTTTTTTTCCACTGGGCGCCCAGGTGCAGCTGGTGGTAAACGTCGAAGCCCTGTTCGTCAGGGAAAGCCCGGAGCCCCGATGTCTGTGGTGCTGTAGATGCGCTGCCAGTGGCCTGGGACGAGCAGCAAGGGCTTGACTGGCTGGCACTTCCGGTGTGGGAGCAGTCGTCCGACGTTCGTGATTTTTCGGGGTATTTTTCCAGTGGGCGCCCAGGTGCAGCTGGTGGTAAACGTCGAAGCCCTGTTCGTCAGGGAAAGCCCGGAGCCCCGATGTCTGTGGTGCTGTAGATGTGCTGCCAATGGCCGCTGAGGAGCAGCAAGGGCTTGATTGGCTGGCACTTTCGGTGTGGGAGCAATCGTCCGACGTTCGTGATTTTTCGGGGTTTTTTGGAGTGGGTGCCCAGGTGCAGCTGGTGGTAAACGTCGAAGCCCTGTTCGTCAGGGAAAGCCTGGAGCCCCGATGTCTGTGTTGCTGTAGATGCCCTGCCAATGGCCGGTGAGGAGCAGCAAGAGCTTGACTGGCTGGCACTTTCGGTGTGGGAGCAATCGTCCAACGTTCGTGATTTTTCAGGGTTTTTTTCCAATGGGCGACCGGGTGCAGCTGGTGGTAAACGTCGAAGCCCTGTTTGTCAGGGAAAGCCCGGAGCCCCGATGTCTGTGGTGCTGTAGATGCGCTGCCAATGGCCGGTGAGGAGCAGCAAGAGATTGCGTTGCTGGCATTTTCGGTGTGGGAGCAATCAACCGACGTTCATGATTTTTCTGGTTTTTTTTTCAGTAGGTGCCCAGGTGCAGGTGGTGGTAAAGGTCGAAGCCCTATTCGTCAGGGAAAGCCCGGAGCCCCAGTGTCTGTGGTGCTGTAGATGCGCTGCCAATGGCCGGGGAGGAGCAGTAGGAGCTTGAGTTGCTGGCACTTTCGGTGTGGGAAAATCGTCCGACGTTCGTGATTTTTCGGGGTTTTTCTTTCAGTGAGCGCTCAGGTGCAGCTGGTGGTAAACGTCGAAGCCTTGTTCGTCAGGGAAAGTCCGGAGCCCCAATGTCTGTGGTGCTGTAGATGCGCTGCCGATGGCCAGTGAGGAGCAGCAAGAGCTTGACTGGCTGGCACTTTCGGTGTGGGAGCAATCGTCCGACGTTCGTGATTTTTGGGGTTTTTTTTCCAGTGGGCGCCCAGGTGCAGCTGGTGGTAAACGTCAAAGTCCTGTTAATCAGGGAAAGCCCGGAGCCCCGATGTCTGTGGTGCTGTAGATGCGCTGCCAATGGCCGGTGAGGAGCAGCAAGAGCTTGACTGGCTGGAACTTTCGGTGTTGGAGCAATTGTCCGACGTTCGTGATATTTTGGGGGTTTTATTCACTAGGCGCCAAGGTGCAGCGGGTGGTAAATGTCGAAGCCCTGTTCGTCAGGGAATCCCCGGAGCCCCGATGTCTATGGTGCTGTAGATGCGCTGCCAATGGCCTGTGAGGAGCAGTAGAAGCTTGAGTTGCTGGCACTTTTTGTGTGGGAGCAATCGTGCAACGTTCGTGACTTTTCGGGTTTTTTTTGGAGTGAGCGCCCAGGTGCAGCTAGTGGTAAACGTCGAAGCCCTGTTCATAAGGGAAAGCCCGGAGCCCTGATGTCTGTGGTGCTGTAGATGCGCTGCCAATGGCCGGTGAGGAGCAGCAAGAGCTTGACTGGCTGGCACTTTCGGTGTGGGAGCAATCGTCCGACGTTAGTGATTTTTTGGGTTGTTTTTTAGTGGGCTCCCACGCGCAGCTGGTGGTAAACGTCGAAGCCCTGTTCGACTAGGAAAGCCCGGAGCCCCGATGTCTGTGGTGCTGTAGATGCGCTGCCAATGGCTGGTGAGGAGCAGGAAAAGCTTGACTGGCTGGCACTTTCGGTGTGGGAGCAATCGTCCGACGTTCGTGATTTTTTGGGTTTTTTTTTAGTGGGCTCACAGGCGCAGCTGGTGGTAAATGTCAAAGCCCTGTTCGTCAGGGAAAGCCTGGAGCCCCGATGTCTGTGGTGCTGTAGATGCACTGCCAATGGCCGGTGATGAGCAGCAAGAGCTTGACTGGCTGGCACTTTCGGTGGGGGAGCAATCGTCCAACGTTCGTGATTTTTCTTGGGTTTTTTTCCAATGGGCGCCCAGGTGCAGCTGGTGGTAAACGTCGAAGCCCTGTTCGTCAGGGAAAGCCTGGAGCCCCGATGCCTGTGGTGCTGTAGATGCGTTGCCAATTGCTGGTGTGGAGCAGCAAGAGCTTGACTGGCTGGCACTTTCGGTGTGGGAGCAATCGTCCGACGTTCGTGATTTTTCGGGGTATTTTTCCAGTGGGCGCCCAGGTGCAGCTGATGGTAAACGTCGAAGCCCTGCTCGTCAGGGAAAGCCCAGAGCCCCGATATCTGTGGTGCTGTAGATGCGCTGCCAGTGGCCTGGGAAGAGCAGCAAGAGCTTGACTGGCTGGCACTTTCGGTGTGGGAGCAATCGTCCGACATTCGTGATTTTTCGGGGTATTTTTCCAGTTGGCGCCCAGGTGCAGCTGGTGGTAAACGTCGAAGCCCTGTTCGTCAGGGAAAGCCCGGAGCCCCGATGTCTGTGGTGCTGTAGATGCGCTGCCAATGGCCGCTGAGGAGCAGCAAGGGCTTGATTGGCTGGCACTTTCGGTGTGGGAGCAATCGTCCGACGTTCGTGATTTTTCGGGGTTTTTTGGAGTGGGTGCCCACGTGCAGCTGGTGGTAAACGTCGAAGCCCTGTTCGTCAGGGAAAGCCCAGAGCCCCGATGTCTGTGGTGCTGTAGATGCGCTGCCAATGGCCGCTGAGGAGCAGCAAGAGCTTGAGTTGCTAGCACTTTCGGTGTGGGAGCAATCGTCCGATGTTCACTATTTTTTGGGGTTTTTTTTCAGAGGGCCCCCCGGTGCAGCTGGTGGTAAACGTCGAAGTCCTGTTCGTCAGGGAAAGCCCGGAGCCCCGATGTCTGTGGTGCTGTATATGGGCTGCCAATGGCCGGTGAGGAGCAGCAAGAGCTTGACTGGCTGGCACTTTCGGTGTGGGAGCAATCGTCCGATGTTCGTGATTTTTCGTGGTTATTTTGGAGTGGGCACCCAGGTGCAGCTGGTGGTAAACTTCGAAGCCCTGTTCGTCAGGGAGTGCCTGGAGCCCTGATGTCTGTGGTGCTGTAGATGCACTACCAATGGCCGCTGAGGAGCAGCAAGAGCTTGAGTTGCTGGCTCTTTCAGTGTGGGAGCAATCGTCCGACTTTCATGACTTTTTGGGGTTTTTTTCAGAGGGCCCCCCGGTGCAGCTGGTGGTAAACGTCGAAGCCATGTTTGTCAGGGAAAGCCCGGAGCCCCGATGTCTGTGTTGCTGTAGATGCCCTGCCAATGGCCGGTGAGGAGCAGCAAGAGCTTGACTGGTTGGCTCTTTCGGTGTGGGAGCAATCGTCCGACGTTCGTGATTTTTCAGGGTTTTTTTCCAATGGGCGACCGGGTGCAGCTGGTGGTAAACGTCGAAGCCCTGTTCGTCAGGGAAAGCCCGGAGCCCCGATGTCTGTGGTGCTGTAGATGCGCTGCCAATGGCCGGTGAGGAGCAGCAAGAGATTGCGTTGCTGGCATTTTCGGTGTGGGAGCAATAAACCGACGTTCATGATTTTTCTGGTTTTTTTTTCAGTAGGTGCCCAGGTGCAGGTGGTGGTAAAGGTCGAAGCCCTATTCGTCAGGGAAAGCCCGGAGCTCCAGTGTCTGTGGTGCTGTAGATGCGCTGACAATGGCCGGGGAGGAGCAGTAGGAGCTTGAGTTGCTGGCACTTTCGGTGTGGGAAAATCATCCGACGTTCGTGATTTTTTGGGGTTTTTCTTTCAGTGAGCGCTCAGGTGCAGCTGGTGGTAAACGTCGAAGCCCTGTTCGTCAGGGAAAGTCCGGAGCCCCGATGTCTGTGGTGCTGTAGATGCGCTGCCGATGGCCAGTGAGGAGCAGCAAGAGCTTGACTGGCTGGCACTTTCGGTGTGGGAGCAATCGTCCGACGTTCGTGATTTTTGGGGTTTTTTTCCAGTGGGCGCCCAGGTGCAGCTGGTGGTAAACGTCAAAGTCCTGTTAATCAGGGAAAGCCCAGAGCCCCGATGTCTGTGGTGCTGTAGATGCGCTGCCAGTGGACCGGGACAAGCAGCAAGAGCTTGACTGGCTGGCACTTTTTGTGTGGGAGCAATTGTCCTACGTTCGTAATTTTTACGGGTTTTTTTCAGTGGGCGCCCAGGTGCAGTTGCTAGTAAACGTCGAAGCCCTGTTCGTCAGGGAAAGCCCGGAGCCCCGATGTCTGTGGTGCTGTAGATGCGCTGCCAATTGCCGGTGAGGAGCAGCAAGAGCTTGACTTGCTGTCACTTTGGGTGTGGGAGCAATCGTCTGACGTTCGTGATTTTTCGGGGTTTTATTTCAGTGGGCGCCCAGGTGCAGCTGGTGGAAAACGTGGAAGCCCTGTTCGTCAGGGAAAGCCCGGAGCCCCAATGTCTGTGGTGCTGTAGATGCGCTGCCAATGGCCACTGAGGAGCAGCAGGAGCTTGACTGGCTGGCACTTTCGGTGGGGGAGCAATCGTCCGACATTCGTGATTTTTCGGGGTTTATTTGAAGTGGGCGGCCAGGTGCAGCTGGTGGTAAACGTCGAAGCCCTGTTTGTCAGGGAAAGCCCGGAGCCCCGATGTCTGTGTTGCTGTAGATGCCCTGCCAATGGCCGGTGAGGAGCAGCAAGAGCTTGACTGGTTGGCTCTTTCGGTGTGGGAGCAATCGTCCGACGTTCGTGATTTTTCAGGGTTTTTTTCCAATGGGCGACCGGGTGCAGCTGGTGGTAAACGTCGAAGCCCTGTTCGTCAGGGAAAGCCCGGAGCCCCGATGTCTGTGGTGCTGTAGATGCGCTGCCAATGGCCGGTGAGGAGCAGCAAGAGATTGCGTTGCTGGCATTTTCGGTGTGGGAGCAATCAACCGACGTTCATGATTTTTCTGGTTTTTTTTTCAGTAGGTGCCCAGGTGCAGGTGGTGGTAAAGGTCGAAGCCCTATTCGTCAGGGAAAGCCCGGAGCCCCAGTGTCTGTGGTGCTGTAGATGCGCTGCCAATGGCCGGGGAGGAGCAGTAGGAGCTTGAGTTGCTGGCACTTTCGGTGTGGGAAAATCGTCCGACGTTCGTGATTTTTTGGGGTTTTTCTTTCAGTGAGCGCTCAGGTGCAGCTGGTGGTAAACGTCGAAGCCTTGTTCGTCAGGGAAAGTCCGGAGCCCCGATGTCTGTGGTGCTGTAGATGCGCTGCCGATGGCCAGTGAGGAGCAGCAAGAGCTTGACTGGCTGGCACTTTCGGTGTGGGAGCAATCGTCCGACGTTCGTGATTTTTGGGGTTTTTTTCCAGTGGGCGCCCAGGTGCAGCTGGTGGTAAATGTCAAAGTCCTGTTAATCAGGGAAAGCCCGGAGCCCCGATGTCTGTGGTGCTGTAGATGCGCTGCCAATGGCCGGTGAGGAGCAGCAAGAGCTTGACTGGCTTGCACTTTTTGTGTGGGAGCAATTGTCCTACGTTCGTAATTTTTACGGGTTTTTTTTCAGTGGGCGCCCAGGTGCAGTTGCTAGTAAACGTCGAAGCCCTGTTCGTCAGGGAAAGCCCGGAGCCCCGATGTCTGTGGTGCTGTAGATGCGCTGCCAATTGCCGGTGAGGAGCAGCAAGAGCTTGACTTGCTGTCACTTTGGGTGTGGGAGCAATCGTCCGACGTTCGTGATTTTTCGGGGTTTTATTTCAGTGGGCGCCCAGGTGCAGCTGGTGGAAAACGTGGAAGCCCTGTTCGTCAGGGAAAGCCCGGAGCCCCGATGTCTGTGGTGCTGTAGATGCGCTGCCAATGGCCACTGAGGAGCAGCAGGAGCTTGACTGGCTGGCACTTTCGGTGTGGGAGCAATCGTCCAACGTTCGTGATTTTTCGTGGTCTTTTTTCAGTGGGCGCCCTGGTACAGCTGGTGGTAAACGTCGAAGCCCTGTTCGTCAGGGAAAGCCCGGAGCCCTGATGTCTGTGGTGCTGTAGATGAGCTGCCTGTGGCCAGTGAGGAGCAGCAAGAGCTTGACTGGCTGGCACTTTCGGTGTGGGAGCAATCGTCCGACATTCGTGATTTTTCGGGGTTTATTTGAAGTGGGCGGCCAGGTGCAGCTGGTGGTAAACGTCGAAGCCCTGTTTGTCAGGGAAAGCCCGGAGCCCCGATGTCTGTGTTGCTGTAGATGCCCTGCCAATGGCCGGTGAGGAGCAGCAAGAGCTTGACTGGTTGGCTCTTTCAGTGTGGGAGCAATCGTCCGACGTTCGTGATTTTTCAGGGTTTTTTTCCAATGGGCGACCGGGTGCAGCTGGTGGTAAACGTCGAAGCCCTGTTCGTCAGGGAAAGCCCGGAGCCCCGATGTCTGTGGTGCTGTAGATGCGCTGCCAATGGCCGGTGAGGAGCAGCAAGAGATTGCGTTGCTGGCATTTTCGGTGTGGGAACAATAAACCGACGTTCATGATTTTTCTGGTTTTTTTTTCAGTAGGTGCCCAGGTGCAGGTGGTGGTAAAGGTCGAAGCCCTATTCGTCAGGGAAAGCCCGGAGCCCCAGTGTCTGTGGTGCTGTAGATGCGCTGCCAATGGCCGGGGAGGAGCAGTAGGAGCTTGAGTTGCTGGCACTTTCGGTGTGGGAAAATCGTCCGACGTTCGTGATTTTTTGGGGTTTTTCTTTCAGTGAGCGCTCAGGTGCAGCTGGTGGTAAACGTCGAAGCCTTGTCCGTCAGGGAAAGTCCGGAGCCCCGATGTCTGTGGTGCTGTAGATGCGCTGCCGATGGCCAGTGAGGAGCAGCAAGAGCTTGACTGGCTGGCACTTTCGGTGTGGGAGCAATCGTCCGACGTTCGTGATTTTTGGGGTTTTTTTCCAGTGGGCGCCCAGGTGCAGCTGGTGGTAAACGTCAAAGTCCTGTTAATCAGGGAAAGCCCAGAGCCCCGATGTCTGTGGTGCTGTAGATGCGCTGCCAGTGGACCGGGACAAGCAGCAAGAGCTTGACTGGCTGGCACTTTCGGTGTGGGAAAATCGTCCGACGTTCGTGATTTTTCGGGGTTTTTCTTTCAGTGAGCGCTCAGGTGCAGCTGGTGGTAAACGTCGAAGCCTTGTTCGTCAGGGAAAGCCCGGAGCCCCAATGTCTGTGGTGCTGTAGATGCGCTGCCGATGGCCAGTGAGGAGCAGCAAGAGCTTGACTGGCTGGCACTTTCGGTGTGGGAGCAATTGTCCGACATTCGTGATTTTTGGGTTTTTTTTTCCAGTGGGCACCCAGGTGCAGATGGTGGTAAACGTCAAAGTCCTGTTAATCAGGGAAAGCCCGGAGCCCCGATGTCTGTGGTGCTGTAGATGCGCTGCCAATGGCCGGTGAGGAGCAGCAAGAGCTTGACTGGCTGGCACTTTTTGTGTGGGAGCAATTGTCCTACGTTCGTAATTTTTACGGGTTTTTTTCAGTGGGCGCCCAGGTGCAGTTGCTAGTAAACGTCGAAGCCCTGTTCGTCAGGGAAAGCCCGGAGCCCCGATGTCTGTGGTGCTCTAGATGCGCTGCCAATTGCCGGTGAGGAGCAGCAAGAGCTTGACTTGCTGTCACTTTGGGTGTGGGCGCAATCGTCCGACGTTCGTGATTTTTCGGGGTTTTATTTCAGTGGGCGCCCAGGTGCAGCTGGTGGAAAACGTGGAAGCCCTTTTCGTCAGGGAAAGCCCGGAGCACCGATGTCTGTGGTGCTGTAGATGCGCTGCCAACGGCCGGGGAGGAGCAGCAAGAGCTTGAGTTGCTGGCACTTTAGGTGTGGGAGCAATCGTCCGACGTTCGTGATTTTTTGGAGTTTTACTTCCATTGGGCGCTCAGGTGAAGCTGGTGGTAAACGTCGAAGCCCTGTTCGTCAGGGAAAGCCTGGAGCCCCGATGTCTGTGGTGCTGTAGATGCGCTGCCAATGGCCGGTGAGGAGCAGCAAGAGCTTTAGTTGCTGGCACATTCAGTGTGGGAGCAATTGTCTGACGTTCGTGATTTTTTGGGGGATTTATTTCTGTGGGCGCCAAGGTGCAGCTGGTGGTAAACGTCGAAGCCCTGTTCGTCAGGGAAAGCCCCGAGCCCCAATGTCTGTGGTGCTGTAGATGCGCTGCCAATGGCCGGTGAGGAGCAGCAAGAGCTTGACTGGTTGGCATTTTCGGTGTGGGAGCAATCGTCCGATGTTCGTGATTTTTCGGGTTTTTATTTCAGTGGGTGCCCAGGTGCAGCTGGTGGTAAACGTCGAAGCCCTGTTCGTCAGGGAAAGCCCGGAGCCCCGATGTCTGTGGTGCTGTAGATGCGCTGCCAGTGGCCGCAGAGGAGCAGCAAGAGCTTGACTGGCTGGCACTTTCGGTGTGGAAGCAATCGTCCGACGTTCGTGATTTTTCGGTGTTTTATTTCAGTGGGTGCCCAGTTGCAGCTGGTGGTAAACGTCGAAGCCCTGTTCGTCAGGGAAAGCCCGGAGCCCTGATGTCTGTGGTGCTGTAGATGCGCTGCCTATGGCCAGTGTGGAGCAGCAAGAGCTTGACTGGCTGGCATTTTCGGTGTGGGAGCAATCGTCCGACGTTCGTGATTTTTCGGGGTATTTTTCCAGTGGGCGCCCAGGTGCAGGTGTTGGTAAACGTCAAAGCCCTGTTCGTCAGGGAAAGCCCGGAGCCCCGATGTCTGTGGTGCTGTAGATGCGCTGCCAGTGGCCTGGGACGAGCAGCAAGAGCTTGACTGGCTGGCACTTTCGGTGTGGGAGCAATCGTCCGACGTTCGTGATTTTTTGGGGTATTTTTCCAGTGGGCGCCCAGGTGCAGGTGGTGGTAAACGTCAAAGCCCTGTTCGTCAGGGAAAGCCCGGAGCCCCGATGTCTGTGGTGCTGTCGATGCGCTGCCAATGGCCGCTGAGGAGCAGCAAGAGCTTGAGTTGCTAGCACTTTCGGTGTGGAAGCAATCGTCCGATGTTCACTATTTTTTGGGGTTTTTTTTCAGAGGGCCCCCCGGTGCAGCTTGTGGTAAACGTCGAAGCCCTGTTCGTCAGGGAAAGCCTGGAGCCCCGATGTCTGTGGTGCTGTATATGGGCTGCCAATGGCCGGTGAGGAGCAGCAAGAGCTTGACTGGCTGGCACTTTCGGTGTGGGAGCAATCGTCCGATGTTCGTGATTTTTCGGGGTTATTTTGGAGTGGGCGCCCAGGTGCAGCTGGTGGTAAACTTCGAAGCCCTGTTCGTCAGGGAGTGCCTGGAGCCCTTATGTCTGTGGTGCTGTAGATGCACTACCAATGGCTGCTGAGGAGCAGCAAGAGCTTGAGTTGCTGGCTGTTTCAGTGTGGGAGCAATCGTCCGACTTTCATGATTTTTTGGGGTTTTTTTCAGAGGGCCCCCTGGTGCAGCTGGTGGTAAACTTCGAAGCCCTGTTTGTCAGGGAAAGCCCGGAGCCCCGATGTCTGTGTTGCTGTAGATGCGCTGCCAATGGCTGGTGAGGAGCAGCAAGAGCTTGACTGGCTGGCACTTTCAGTGTGGGAGTAATCGTCCGACATTCGTGATTTTTCAGGGTTTTTTTCCAATGGGCGACCAGGTGCAGCTGGTGGTAAACGTCGAAGCCCTGTTCGTCAGGGAAAGCCCGGAGCCCCGATGTCTGTGGTGCTGTAGATGTGCTGCCAATGGCCGGGGAGGAGCAGCAAGAGCTTGACTGGCTGGCACTTTCGGTGTGGGAGCAATTGTCCGACGTTCGTGATTTTTCGTGGTCTTTTTCCAATCGGCGACCAGGTGCAGCTGGTGGTAAACGTGGAAGCCCTGTTCGTCAGGGAAAGCCCGGAGCCCTGATGTCTGTGGTGCTGTAGATGAGCTGCCTGTGGCCAGTGAGGAGCAGCAAGAGCTTGACTGGCTGGCACTTCGGTGTGGGAGCAATCGTCCGACATTCGTGATTTTTCGGGGTTTATTTGAAGTGGGCGGCCAGGTGCAGCTGGTGGTAAACGTCGAAGCCCTGTTCGTCAGGGAAAGCCCGGAGCCCCGATGTCTGTGGTGCTGTAGATGCACTGCCAATTGCCAGTGAGGAGCAGCAAGAGCTTGACGGGCTGGCACTTCCGGTGTGGGAGCAATTGTCCAACGTTCGTGATTTTTCGGGTTTTTTTCCAATGGGCGACCAGGTGCAGCTGGTGGTAAACGTGGAAGCCCTGTTCGTCAGGGAAAGCACAAAGCCCCGATGTCTGTGGTGCTGTAGATGCGCTGCCAATGGCCGGGGAGGAGCAGCAGGAGCTTGACTGGCTGGCACTTTCGGTGTGGGAGCAATCGTCCAACGTTCGTGATTTTTCGTGGTCTTTTTTCAGTGGGCGCCCTGGTGCAGCTGGTGGTAAACGTCGAAGCCCTGTTCGTCAGGGAAAGCCCGGAGCCCCGATGTCTGTGGTGCTGTAGATGCACTGCCAATTGCCAGTGAGGAGCAGCAAGAGCTTGACGGGCTGGCACTTCCGGTGTGGGAGCAATGGTCCGACGTTCGTGATATTTTGGGGTTTTTTTCCACTGGGCGCCCAGGTGCAGCTGGTGGTAAACGTCGAAGCCCTGTTCGTCAGGGAAAGCCCGGAGCCCCGATGTCTGTGGTGCTGTAGATGCGCTGCCAATGGCCGGTGAGGAGCAGCAAGAGCTTGACTGGCTGGCACTTTCGGTGTGGAAGCAATCGTCCGACGTTCGTGATTTTTCGGTGTTTTATTTCAGTGGGTGCCCAGGTGCAGCTGGTGGTAAACGTCGAAGCCCTGTTCGTCAGGGAAAGCCCGGAGCCCTGATGTCTGTGGTGCTGTAGATGCGCTGCCTATGGCCAGTGTGGAGCAGCAAGAGCTTGACTGGCTGGCATTTTCGGTGTGGGAGCAATCGTCCGACGTTCGTGATTTTTTGGGGTTTTTCTTTCAGTGAGCGCTCAGGTGCAGCTGGTGGTAAACGTCGAAGCCTTGTCCGTCAGGGAAAGTCCGGAGCCCCGATGTCTGTGGTGCTGTAGATGCGCTGCCGATGGCCAGTGAGGAGCAGCAAGAGCTTGACTGGCTGGCACTTTCGGTGTGGGAGCAATCGTCCGACGTTCGTGATTTTTGGGGTTTTTTTCCAGTGGGCGCCCAGGTGCAGCTGGTGGTAAACGTCAAAGTCCTGTTAATCAGGGAAAGCCCAGAGCCCCGATGTCTGTGGTGCTGTAGATGCGCTGCCAGTGGACCGGGACAAGCAGCAAGAGCTTGACTGGCTGGCACTTTCGGTGTGGGAAAATCGTCCGACGTTCGTGATTTTTCGGGGTTTTTCTTTCAGTGAGCGCTCAGGTGCAGCTGGTGGTAAACGTCGAAGCCTTGTTCGTCAGGGAAAGCCCGGAGCCCCAATGTCTGTGGTGCTGTAGATGCGCTGCCGATGGCCAGTGAGGAGCAGCAAGAGCTTGACTGGCTGGCACTTTCGGTGTGGGAGCAATTGTCCGACATTCGTGATTTTTGGGTTTTTTTTTCCAGTGGGCACCCAGGTGCAGATGGTGGTAAACGTCAAAGTCCTGTTAATCAGGGAAAGCCCGGAGCCCCGATGTCTGTGGTGCTGTAGATGCGCTGCCAATGGCCGGTGAGGAGCAGCAAGAGCTTGACTGGCTGGCACTTTTTGTGTGGGAGCAATTGTCCTACGTTCGTAATTTTTACGGGTTTTTTTCAGTGGGCGCCCAGGTGCAGTTGCTAGTAAACGTCGAAGCCCTGTTCGTCAGGGAAAGCCCGGAGCCCCGATGTCTGTGGTGCTCTAGATGCGCTGCCAATTGCCGGTGAGGAGCAGCAAGAGCTTGACTTGCTGTCACTTTGGGTGTGGGAGCAATCGTCCGACGTTCGTGATTTTTCGGGGTTTTATTTCAGTGGGCGCCCAGGTGCAGCTGGTGGAAAACGTGGAAGCCCTTTTCGTCAGGGAAAGCCCGGAGCACCGATGTCTGTGGTGCTGTAGATGCGCTGCCAACGGCCGGGGAGGAGCAGCAAGAGCTTGAGTTGCTGGCACTTTAGGTGTGGGAGCAATCGTCCGACGTTCGTGATTTTTTGGAGTTTTACTTCCATTGGGCGCTCAGGTGAAGCTGGTGGTAAACGTCGAAGCCCTGTTCGTCAGGGAAAGCCTGGAGCCCCGATGTCTGTGGTGCTGTAGATGCGCTGCCAATGGCCGGTGAGGAGCAGCAAGAGCTTTAGTTGCTGGCACATTCAGTGTGGGAGCAATTGTCTGACGTTCGTGATTTTTTGGGGGATTTATTTCTGTGGGCGCCAAGGTGCAGCTGGTGGTAAACGTCGAAGCCCTGTTCGTCAGGGAAAGCCCCGAGCCCCAATGTCTGTGGTGCTGTAGATGCGCTGCCAATGGCCGGTGAGGAGCAGCAAGAGCTTGACTGGTTGGCATTTTCGGTGTGGGAGCAATCGTCCGATGTTCGTGATTTTTCGGGTTTTTATTTCAGTGGGTGCCCAGGTGCAGCTGGTGGTAAATGTCGAAGCCCTGTTCGTCAGGGAAAGCCCGGAGCCCCGATGTCTGTGGTGCTGTAGATGCGCTGCCAGTGGCCGCTGAGGAGCAGCAAGAGCTTGACTGGCTGGCACTTTCGGTGTGGAAGCAATCGTCCGACGTTCGTGATTTTTCGGTGTTTTATTTCAGTGGGTGCCCAGTTGCAGCTGGTGGTAAACGTCGAAGCCCTGTTCGTCAGGGAAAGCCCGGAGCCCTGATGTCTGTGGTGCTGTAGATGCGCTGCCTATGGCCAGTGTGGAGCAGCAAGAGCTTGACTGGCTGGCATTTTCGGTGTGGGAGCAATCGTCCGACGTTCGTGATTTTTCGGGGTATTTTTCCAGTGGGCGCCCAGGTGCAGGTGTTGGTAAACGTCAAAGCCCTGTTCGTCAGGGAAAGCCCGGAGCCCCGATGTCTGTGGTGCTGTAGATGCGCTGCCAGTGGCCTGGGACGAGCAGCAAGAGCTTGACTGGCTGGCACTTTCGGTGTGGGAGTAATCGTCCGACGTTCGTGATTTTTTGGGGTATTTTTCCAGTGGGCGCCCAGGTGCAGGTGGTGGTAAACGTCGAAGCCCTGTTCGTCAGGGAAAGCCCGGAGCCCCGATGTCTGTGGTGCTGTCGATGCGCTGCCAATGGCCGCTGAGGAGCAGCAAGAGCTTGAGTTGCTAGCACTTTCGGTGTGGAAGCAATCGTCCGATGTTCACTATTTTTTGGGGTTTTTTTTCAGAGGGCCCCCCGGTGCAGCTTGTGGTAAACGTCGAAGCCCTGTTCGTCAGGGAAAGCCTGGAGCCCCGATGTCTGTGGTGCTGTATATGGGCTGCCAATGGCCGGTGAGGAGCAGCAAGAGCTTGACTGGCTGGCACTTTCGGTGTGGGAGCAATCGTCCGATGTTCGTGATTTTTCGGGGTTATTTTGGAGTGGGCGCCCAGGTGCAGCTGGTGGTAAACTTCGAAGCCCTGTTCGTCAGGGAGTGCCTGGAGCCCTTATGTCTGTGGTGCTGTAGATGCACTACCAATGGCCGCTGAGGAGCAGCAAGAGCTTGAGTTGCTGGCTGTTTCAGTGTGGGAGCAATCGTCCGACTTTCATGATTTTTTGGGGTTTTTTTCAGAGGGCCCCCTGGTGCAGCTGGTGGTAAACTTCGAAGCCCTGTTTGTCAGGGAAAGCCCGGAGCCCCGATGTCTGTGTTGCTGTAGATGCGCTGCCAATGGCTGGTAAGGAGCAGCAAGAGCTTGACTGGCTGGCACTTTCAGTGTGGGAGCAATTGTCCGACGTTCGTGATTTTTCGTGGTCTTTTTCCAATCGGCGACCAGGTGCAGCTGGTGGTAAACGTGGAAGCCCTGTTCGTCAGGGAAAGCCCGGAGCCCTGATGTCTGTGGTGCTGTAGATGAGCTGCCTGTGGCCAGTGAGGAGCAGCAAGAGCTTGACTGGCTGGCACTTTCGGTGTGGGAGCAATCGTCCGACATTCGTGATTTTTCGGGGTTTATTTGAAGTGGGCGGCCAGGTGCAGCTGGTGGTAAACGTCGAAGCCCTGTTCGTCAGGGAAAGCCCGGAGCCCCGATGTCTGTGGTGCTGTAGATGCACTGCCAATTGCCAGTGAGGAGCAGCAAGAGCTTGACGGGCTGGCACTTCCGGTGTGGGAGCAATGGTCCGACGTTCGTGATATTTTGGGGCTTTTTTCCACTGGGCGCCCAGGTGCAGCTGGTGGTAAACGTCGAAGCCCTGTTTGTCAGGGAAAGCCCGGAGCCCCGATGTCTGTGTTGCTGTAGATGCGCTGCCAATGGCCGGTGAGGAGCAGCAAGAGCTTGACTGGCTGGCACTTTCAGTGTGGGAGTAATCGTCCGACATTCGTGATTTTTCAGGGTTTTTTTCCAATGGGCGCCCAGGTGCAGCTGGTGGTAAACGTCGAAGCCCTGTTCGTCAGGGAAAGCCCGGAGCCCCGATGTCTGTGGTGCTGTAGATGTGCTGCCAATGGCCGGTGAGGAGCAGCAAGAGCTTGACTGGCTGGCACTTTCGGTGTGGGAGCAATTGTCCAACGTTCGTGATTTTTCGGGTTTTTTTCCAATGGGCGACCAGGTGCAGCAGGTGGTAAACGTGGAAGCCCTGTTCATCAGGGAAAGCACAAAGCCCCGATGTCTGTGGTGCTGTAGATGCGCTGCCAATGGCCGGGGAGGAGCAGCAGGAGCTTGACTGGCTGGCACTTTCGGTGTGGGAGCAATCGTCCAACGTTCGTGATTTTTCGTGGTCTTTTTTCAGTGGGCGCCCTGGTGCAGCTGGTGGTAAACGTCGAAGCCCTGTTCGTCAGGGAAAGCCCGGAGCCCCGATGTCTGTGGTGCTGTAGATGCACTGCCAATTGCCAGTGAGGAGCAGCAAGAGCTTGACGGGCTGGCACTTCCGGTGTGGGAGCAATGGTCCGACGTTCGTGATATTTTGGGGTTTTTTTCCACTGGGCGCCCAGGTGCAGCTGATGGTAAACGTCGAAGCCCTGTTCGTCAGGGAAAGCCCGGAGCCCCGATGTCTGTGGTGCTGTAGATGCGCTGCCAATGGCCGGTGAGGAGCAGCAAGAGCTTGACTGGCTGGCACTTTCGGTGTGGGAGCAATCGTCCGACGTTCGTGATTTTTCGGGGTATTTTTCCAGTGGGCGCCCTGGTGCAGCTGATTGTAAACGTCGAAACCCTGCTCGTCAGGGAAAGCCCGGAGCCCCGATGTCTGTGGTGCTGTAGATGCGCTGCCAGTGGCCTGGGACGAGCAGGAAGAGCTTGACTGGCTGGCACTTTCGGTGTGGGAGTAATCGTCCGACGTTCGTGATTTTTCGGGGTATTTTTCCAGTGGGCGCCCAGGTGCAGCTGGTGGTAAACGTCGAAGCCCTGTTCGTCAGGGAAAGCCCGGAGCCCCGATGTCTGTGGTGCTGTAGATGTGCTGCCAATGGCCGCTGTGGAGCAGCAAGGGCTTGATTGGCTGGCACTTTCGGTGTGGGAGCAATCGTCCGATGTTCACTATTTTTTGGGGTTTATTTTCAGAGGGCCCCCCGGTGCAGCTGGTGGTAAACGTCGAAGCCCTGTTCGTCAGGGAAAGCCTGGAGCCCCGATGTCTGTGGTGCTGTATATGGGCTGCCAATGGCCGGTGAGGAGCAGCAAGAGCTTGACTGGCTGGCACTTTCGGTCTGGGAGCAATCGTCCGATGTTCGTGATTTTTCGTGGTTATTTTGGAGTGGGCGCCGAGGTGCAGCTGGTGGTAAACTTCGAAGCCCTGTTCGTCAGGGAGTGCCTGGAGCCCTGATGTCTGTGGTGCTGTAGATGCACTACCAATGGCCGCTGAGGAGCAGCAAGAGCTTGAGTTGCTGGCTCTTTCAGTGTGGGAGCAATCGTCCGACTTTCATGACTTTTTGGGGTTTTTTCCAGAGGGCCCCCCGGTGCAGCTGGTGGTAAACGTCGAAGCCCTGTTTGTCAGGGCAAGCCCGGACCCCGATGTCTGTGGTGCTGTAGATGCGCTGCCAATGGCCGGGGAGGAGCAGCAAGAGCTTGACTGGCTGGCACTTTCGGTGTGGGAGCAATTGTCCGACGTTCATGATTTTTCTGGGATTTTTTCAGTGGGCCCCCCAAGTGCAGCTGGTGGTAAACGTCGAAGCCCTGTTCGTCAGGGAAAGCCCGGACCCCGATGTCTGTGGTGCTGTAGATGCGCTGCCAATGGCCGGTGAGGAGCAGCAAGAGCTTGACTCGCTGGCACTTTTGGTGTGGGATCAATCATCCGACGTTCGTGATTTTTCGCGGTTTTTTTTCAGTGGGCTCCCAGGCGCAGCTGGTGGTAAACGTCGAAGCCCTGTTCATAAGGGAAAGCCCGGAGCCCCAGTGTCTGTGGTGCTGTAGATGCGCTGCCAATGGCCGGTGAGGAGCAGCAAGAGCTTGACTGGCTGGCACTTTTTGTGTGGGAGCAATCGTTTGACGTTCGTGATTTTTTGGGTTTTTTTTCAGTGGGCTCCCAGGCGCAGCTGGTGGTAAACGTCGAAGCCCTGTTCGTCAGGGAAAGACATGAGCCCCAATGTCTGTGGTGCTGTAGATGCGCTGCCAATGGCCGGTGAGGAGCAGCAAGAGCTTGTCTGGCTGGCACTTCCGGTGTGGGAGCAATCATCCGATGTTCATGATATTTCGGGGTTTTTTTCAGTGGGCCCCCCAGGTGGAGCTGGTGGTAAACGTCGAAGCCCTGTTCGTCAGGGAAAGCCCGGAGCCCCGATGTCTGTGGTGCTGTAGATGCGCTGCCAATGGCTGGTGCTGAGCACCAAGAGCTTGACTGGCTGGCACTTTCGGTGTGGGAGCAATCGTGCGACGTTCGTGATTTTTCGAGGTTTTTTTTCCAGTGGGCGCCCAGGTGCAGGTGGTGGTAAACGTCGAAGCCCTGTTCGTCAGGGAAAGCACAAAGCCCCGATGTCTGTGGTGCTGTAGATGCGCTGGCAATGGCCGGTGAGGAGCAGCAAGAGCTTGACTGGCTGTCACTTCCGGTGTGGGAGCAATCGTCCGACGTTCGTGATTTTTCGGGGATTTTTCCAGTGGGCGCCCAGGTGCAGCAGGTGGTAACTATCGAAGCCCTGTTCGTCATGGAATGCCCGGAGCCCCGATGTCTGTGGTGCTGTAGATGCGCTGCCAATGGCCGGTGAGGAGCAGCAGGAGCTTGACTGGCTGGCACTTTCGGTGAGGGAGCAATCGTCCGACGTTCGTGATTTTTCGGGGATTTTTCCAGTGGGCACCCAGGTGCAGCAGGTGGTAAATATCGAAGCCCTGTCCGTCAGGGAAAGCCCGGAGCCCCGATGACTGTGGTGCTGTAGATGCGCTGCCAATGGCCGGAGAGGAGCAGCAAGAGCTTGACTGGCTGGCACTTTCGGTGTGGGAGCAATCGTCCAACGTTCGTGATTTTTCTTGGGTTTTTTTCCAATGGGGGCCGAGGTGCAGGTGGTGGTAAAGGTCGAAGCCCTGTTCGTCAGGGAAAGCCCGGAGCCTTGATGTCTGTGGTGCTGTAGATGCGCTGCCAATGGCTGGTGAGGAGCAGCAAGAGCTTGACTGGCTGGCACTTTCGGTGTGGAAGCAATCGTCCGTCGTTCGTGATTTTTCGGGGTTTTTTGGAGTGGACTCCCAGGCGCAAGTGGTGGTAAACGTCGAAGCCCTGTTCGTCAGGGAAAGCCCGGAGCTCCGATGTCGGTGGTGCTGTAGATGCGCCGCCAATGGCCGGTGAGGAGCAGCAAGAGCTTGACTGGCTGGCACTTTCGGTGTGGGAGCAATCGTCCGACGTTCGTTATTTTTCGCGGTTTTATTTTAGTGGGCGCCCAGGTGCAGCTGGTGGAAAACGTCGAAGCCCTGTTCGTCAGGGAATGCCCGGAGCCTCGATGTCTGTGGTGCTGTAGATGCGCTGCCAATCACCGATGAGGAGCAGCAAGAGCTTGACTGGCTGGCACTTTCGGTGTGGGAGCAATCGTCCGACGTTCATGATTTTTCAGAATTTTTTCAGTGGGCCCCCCAGGTGCAGCTGGTGGTAAACGTCGAAGCCCTGTTCGTCAGGGAAAGCCCGGAGCCCCGATGTCTGTGGTGCTGTCGATGTGCTGCCAATCACCGATGAGGAGCAGCAAGAGCTTGACTGGCTGGCACTTTCGGTGTGGGAGCAATCATCCGACGTTCGTGATTTTTCGGGGTTTTTTTTCCAGTGGGCGGACAGGTGCAGATGGTGGTAAAGTTCGAAGCCCTGTTCGTCAGGGAAAGCCAGGAGCCCCGATGTCTGTGGTGCTGTGGTGCACTACCAATGGCCGGTGAGGAGCAGCAAGAGCTTGACTGGCTGGCACTTTTGGTGTGGGAGCAATCGTCCAACGTTCGTGATTTTTCTTGGTTTTTTTTCCAATGGGCGCAGAGGTGCAGGTGGTGGTAAAGGTCGAAGCCCTGTTCGTCAGGGAAAGCCCGGAGCCCCGATGTCTCTGGTGCTGTAGATGCGCTGCCAATGGCTGGTGAGGAGCAGCAAGAGCTTGACTGGCTGGCACTTTTGGTGTGGGAGCAATTGTCCGACGTTCGTGATTTTTCGGGTTTTTTTGGAGTGGGCGCCCAGGTGCAGCTTGTGGTAAACGTCGAAGCCCTGTTCGTCAGGGAATGCCCGGAGCCCCGATGTCTGTGGTGCTGTAGATGCGCTGCCAATGGCCGGTGATGAGCAGCAAGAGCTTGACTGGCTGGCACTTTCGGTGTGGGAGCAATCGTCCGACGTTCGTGATTTTTCGGGAATTTTTCCAGTGGGCGCAGAGGTGCAGCAGGTGGTAACTATCGAAGCCCTGTTCGTCAGGGAAAGCCCGGAGCCCCGATGTCTGTGGTGCTGTAGATGCGCTGCCAGTGGCCGGTGAGGAGCAGCAGGAGGTTGCCTGGCTGGCACTTTCGGTGTGGGAGCAATCGTCCGATGTTCGTGATTTTTCGGGGATTTTTCCAGTGGGCACCCAGGTGCAGCAGGTGGTAAATAGCGAAGCCCTGTCCATCAGGGAAAGCCCGGAGCCCCGCTGTCTGTGGTGCTGTAGATGCGCTGCCAATGGCCGGTGAGGAGCAGCAAGAGCTTGAGTTGCTGGCACTTTCGGTGTGGGAGCAATCGTCCGACGTTCGTGATTTTTCACGGTTTTATTTTAGTGGGCGCCCAGGTGCAGGTGGTGGTAAACGTCGAAGCCCTGTTCATCAGGGAAAGCCCGGAGCCCCGATGTCTGTGGTGCTGTAGATGCGCTGCCAATGGCCGGTGAGGAGCAGCAAGAGCTTGAGTTGCTGGAATTTTTGGTGTGGGAGCAATCGTCCGACGTTCGTGGTTTTTCTTGGGTTTTTTTTCCAGTGGGTGCCCAGGTGCAGCTGGTGGTAAACGTCGAAGCCCTGTTCGTCAGGGAATGCCTGGAGCCCCGATGTCTGTGGTGCTGTAGATGCGCTGCCAATGGCCGGTGATGAGCAGCAAGAGCTTGACTGGCTGGCACTTTCGGTGTGGGAGCAATCGTCCAACGTTCGTGATTTTTCTTGGGTTTTTTTTCCAGTGGGTGCCCAGGTGCAGCTGGTGGTAAACGTCGAAGCCCTGTTCGTCAGGGAATGCCTGGAGCCCCGATGTCTGTGGTGCTGTAGATGCGCTGCCAATGGCCGGTGAGGAGCAGCAAGAGCTTTACTGGCTGGCACTTTCGGTGTGGGAGCAATCGTCCGACGTTCGTGATTTTTCGAGAATTTTTCCAGTGGGCGCCCAGGTGCAGCAGGTGGTAACTATCGAAGCCCTGTTCGTCAGGGAAAGCCCGGAGCCCCGATGTCTGTGGTGCTGTAGATGCGCTGCCAATGGCTGGTGAGGAGCAGGAAGAGCTTGAGTTGCTGGCACTTCCGGTGTGGGAGCAATCGTCCGACGTTCATGTTTTTTGGGGTTTTTTTCCACTGGGCGTCCAGGTGCAGCTGGTGGTAAACGTCGAAGCCCTGTTCGTCAGGGAAAGCCCGGAGCCCCGATGTCTGTGGTGCTGTAGATGCGCTGCCAATGGCCGGGGAGGAGCAGCAAGAGCTTGAGTGGTTGGCACTTTCGGTGTGGTAGCAATCGTCCGACGTTCGTGATTTTTCTTGGGATTTTTTGAGTGAGCGCACAGGTGCAGGTGGTGGTAAACGTCGAAACCCTGTTCGTCAGGGAAAGCCAGGAGCCCCGATGTCTGTGGTGCTGTGGTGCAATACCAATGGCCGGTGAGGAGCAGCAAGAGCTTGATTGGCTGACACTTTCGGTGTGGGAGCAATCGTACAACGTTCGTGATTTTTCGGGGTTTTTTTCCAATGGGCGCAGAGGTGCAGCTGGTGGTAAACGTGGAAGCCCTGTTCATCAGGGAAAGTCCGGAGCCCCGATGTCTGTTGTGCTGTAGATGCGCTGCCAATGGCTGGTGAGGAGCAGCAAGAGCTTGACTGGCTGGCTCTTTTGGTGTGGGAGCAATCGTCCGACGTTCATGATTTTTCGGGGTTTTTTTCAGTGGGCCCCCCAGGTGCAGCTGGTGGTAAACGTCGAAGCCCTGTTCGTCAGGGAAAGCACGGAGCCCCGATGTCTGTGGTGCTGTAGATGCGCTGCCAATGGCCGGTGAGGAGCAGCAAGAGCTTGACTGGCTGGCACTTTCGGTGTGGGAGCAATCGTCCAATGTTCGTGATTTTTCTTGGGATTTTTTCGAATGGGGGCCCAGGTGCAGCTGGTGGTAAAAGTCGAAGCCCTGTTGGTCAGGGAAAGCCCGGAGCCCCAATGTCTGTGGTGCTGTAGATGCGCTGCCAATGGCCGGTGAGGAGCAGCAAGAGCTTTACTGGCTGGCACTTTCGGTGTGGGAGCAATCGTCCGACGTTCGTGATTTTTCGAGAATTTTTCCAGTGGGCGCCCAGGTGCAGCAGGTGGTAACTATCGAAGCCCTGTTCGTCAGGGAAAGCCCGGAGCCCCGATGTCTGTGGTGCTGTAGATGCGCTGCCAATGGCTGGTGAGGAGCAGGAAGAGCTTGAGTTGCTGGCACTTCCGGTGTGGGAGCAATCGTCCGACGTTCATGTTTTTTGGGGTTTTTTTCCACTGGGCGTCCAGGTGCAGCTGGTGGTAAACGTCGAAGCCCTGTTCGTCAGGGAAAGCCCGGAGCCCCGATGTCTGTGGTGCTGTAGATGCGCTGCCAATGGCCGGGGAGGAGCAGCAAGAGCTTGAGTGGTTGGCACTTTCGGTGTGGTAGCAATCGTCCGACGTTCGTGATTTTTCTTGGGATTTTTTGAGTGAGCGCACAGGTGCAGGTGGTGGTAAACGTCGAAACCCTGTTCGTCAGGGAAAGCCAGGAGCCCCGATGTCTGTGGTGCTGTGGTGCAATACCAATGGCCGGTGAGGAGCAGCAAGAGCTTGATTGGCTGACACTTTCGGTGTGGGAGCAGTCGTACAACGTTCGTGATTTTTCGGGGTTTTTTTCCAATGGGCGCAGAGGTGCAGCTGGTGGTAAACGTGGAAGCCCTGTTCATCAGGGAAAGTCCGGAGCCCCGATGTCTGTTGTGCTGTAGATGCGCTGCCAATGGCTGGTGAGGAGCAGCAAGAGCTTGACTGGCTGGCTCTTTTGGTGTGGGAGCAATCGTCCGACGTTCATGATTTTTCGGGGTTTTTTTCAGTGGGCCCCCCAGGTGCAGCTGGTGGTAAACGTCGAAGCCCTGTTCGTCAGGGAAAGCACGGAGCCCCGATGTCTGTGGTGCTGTAGATGCGCTGCCAATGGCCGGTGAGGAGCAGCAAGAGCTTGACTGGCTGGCACTTTCGGTGTGGGAGCAATCGTCCAATGTTCGTGATTTTTCTTGGGATTTTTTCGAATGGGGGCCCAGGTGCAGCTGGTGGTAAACGTCGAAGCCCTGTTCGTCAGGGAATGCCCGGAGCCCCGATGTCTGTGGTGCTGTAGATGCACTGCCAATGGCCGGTGAGGAGCAGCAAGAGCTTGACTGGCTGGCACATTCAGTGTGGGAGCAATCGTCCGACGTTCGTGATTTTTCGAGAATTTTTCCAGTGGGCGCCCAGGTGCAGCTGGTGGTAACTATCGAAGCCCTGTTCGTCAGGGAAAGCCCGGAGCCCCGATGTCTGTGGTGCTGTAGATGCGCTGCCAATGGCTGGTGAGGAGCAGGAAGAGCTTGAGTTGCTGGCACTTCCGGTGTGGGAGCAATCGTCCGACGTTCATGTTTTTTGGGGTTTTTTTCCACTGGGCGTCCAGGTGCAGCTGGTGGTAAACATCGAAGCCCAGTTCGACGGGGAAAGCCCGGAGCCCCAATGTCTGTGGTGCTGTAGATGCGCTGCCAATGGCCGGTGAGGAGCAGCAAGAGCTTGTCTGGCTGGCACTTCCGGTGTGGGAGCAATCATCCGACGTTCATGATATTTCGGGGTTTTTTTCAGTGGGCCCCCCAGGTGCAGCTGGTGGTAAACGTCGAAGCCCTGTTTGTCAGGGAAAGCCCGGAGCCCCGATGTCTGTGGTGCTGTAGATGCGCTGCCAATGGCTGGTGCTGAGCACCAAGAGCTTGACTGGCTGGCACTTTCGGTGTGGGAGCAATCATCCGACGTTCGTGATTTTTCGAGGTTTTTTTTCCAGTGGGCGCCCAGGTGCAGGTGGTGGTAAACGTCGAAGCCCTGTTGGTCAGGGAAAGCACAAAGCCCCGATGTCTGTGGTGCTGTAGATGCGCTGCCAATGGCCGGTGAGGAGCAGCAAGAGCTTGACTGGCTGGCTCTTCCGCTGTGGGAGCAATCGTCCGACGTTCGTGATTTTTTGGATATTTTTTTTAGTGGGTGCCCAGGTGCAGCTGGTGGTAAAAGTCGAAGCCCTGTTCGACAGGGAAAGCCCGGAGCCCCGATGTCTGTGGTGCTGTAGATGCGCTGCCAAAGGCCGGTGAGGAGCAGCAAGAGCTTTACTGGCTGGCACATTCGGTGTGGGAGCAATCGTCCGACGTTCATGATTTTTTGGGGTTTTTCTCCAGTGGGCGCCCAGGTGCAGCTGCTGGTAAACATCGAAGCCCTGTTCATCAGGGAAAGCGGGGAGCCTTGATGTCTGTGGTGCTGTAGATGCGCTGCCAATGGCTGGTGAGGAGCAGGAAGAGCTTGACTGGCTGGCACTATTTGTGTGGGAGCAATCGTCCAACGTTCATGATTTTTCTTCGGTTTATTTCCAATGGGCGCCCAGGTGCAGGTGGCAGTAACCATCGAAGCCCTATTCGTCAGGGAAAGCCCAGAGCCCCGATGTCTGTGGTGCTGTAGATGTGCTGCCAATGGCCGGGGAGGAGCAGCAAGAGCTTGAGTTCCTGGCACTTTCGGTGTGGTAGCAATCGTCCGACGTTCGTGATTTTTCGGGGTTTTTTTTGAGTGGGCGCCCAGGTACAGGTGGTGGTAAACGTCGAAACCCTGTTCGTCAGGGAAAGCCCGGAGCCCCGATGTCTGTGGTGCTGTAGATGCGCTGCCAATGGCTGGTGAGGAGCAGGAAGAGCTTGACTGGCTGGCACTTCCGGTGTGGGAACAATCGTCCGACGTTCGTGATTTTTTGGGGATTTTTTCCACTGGGCGTCAAGGTGCAGCTGGTGGTAAACGTCGAAGTCCTGTTCGTCAGGGAAAGCCCGGAGCCCCGATGTCTGTGGTGCTGTAGATGCGCTGCCAATGGCCGGTGAGGAACAGCAAGAGCTTGAGTTGCTGGCACTTTCGGTGTGTGAGCAATCGTCTAACGTTCATGATTTTTCGGGGTTTTTTTCAGTGGGCGCCCAGGTGCAGCTGGTGGTAAACGTCGAAGCCCTGTTCGTCAGGGAAAGCCTGGAGCCCCGATGTCTGTGGTGCTGTAGATGCGCTGCCAATGGCCGGTGATGAGCAGCAAGAGCTTGACTGGCTGGCACTTTCGATGTGGGAGCAATCGTCCGACGTTCCTGATTTTTCGGGGTTTTTTTCAGTGGGTGCCCAGGTGAAGCTGGTGGTAAACGTCGAAGCCCTGTTCGTCAGGGAAAGCCCGGAGCCCCGATGTCTGTGGTGCTGCAGATGCGCTGACAATGGCCGCTGAGGTGCAGCAGGAGCTTGACTGGCTGGCAATTTTTGTGTGGGAGCAATCGTCCAAGGTTCGTGATTTTTCGGGGTTTTTTTGGAGTGGGCGACCAGGTGCAGCTGGTGGTAAACGTCAAAGCCCTGTTCATCAGGGAAAGCCCGGAGCCCCGATGTCTGTGGTGCTGTAGATGCGCTGCCAATGGCCGGTGATGAGCAGCAAGAGCTTGAGTTGCTGGCACTTTCGGTGTGGGAGCAATCGTCCAACGTTCGTGATTTTTCTTGGGTTTTTTTTCCAATGGGCGCCCAGGTGCAGCTGGTGGTAAACATCGAAGCCCTGTTCGTCAGGGAAAGCCCGGAGCCCCGATGTCTGTGGTGCTGTAGATGCGCTGCCAATGGCCGGTGATGAGCAGCAAGAGCTTGACTGGCTGGCACTTTCGGTGTGGGAGCAATCGTCCAATGTTCGTGATTTTTCTTGGGATTTTTTCGAATGGGGGCCCAGGTGCAGCTGGTGGTAAACGTCGAAGCCCTGTTCGTCAGGGAATGCCCGGAGCCCCGATGTCTGTGGTGCTGTAGATGCACTGCCAATGGCCGGTGAGGAGCAGCAAGAGCTTGACTGGCTGGCACATTCAGTGTGGGAGCAATCGTCCGACGTTCGTGATTTTTCGAGAATTTTTCCAGTGGGCGCCCAGGTGCAGCTGGTGGTAACTATCGAAGCCCTGTTCGTCAGGGAAAGCCCGGAGCCCCGATGTCTGTGGTGCTGTAGATGCGCTGCCAATGGCTGGTGAGGAGCAGGAAGAGCTTGAGTTGCTGGCACTTCCGGTGTGGGAGCAATCGTCCGACGTTCATGTTTTTTGGGGTTTTTTTCCACTGGGCGTCCAGGTGCAGCTGGTGGTAAACATCGAAGCCCAGTTCGACGGGGAAAGCCCGGAGCCCCAATGTCTGTGGTGCTGTAGATGCGCTGCCAATGGCCGGGGAGGAGCAGCAAGAGCTTGTCTGGCTGGCACTTCCGGTGTGGGAGCAATCATCCGACGTTCATGATATTTCGGGGTTTTTTTCAGTGGGCCCCCCAGGTGCAGCTGGTGGTAAACGTCGAAGCCCTGTTTGTCAGGGAAAGCCCGGAGCCCCGATGTCTGTGGTGCTGTAGATGCGCTGCCAATGGCTGGTGCTGAGCACCAAGAGCTTGACTGGCTGGCACTTTCGGTGTGGGAGCAATCATCCGACGTTCGTGATTTTTCGAGGTTTTTTTTCCAGTGGGCGCCCAGGTGCAGGTGGTGGTAAACGTCGAAGCCCTGTTGGTCAGGGAAAGCACAAAGCCCCGATGTCTGTGGTGCTGTAGATGCGCTGCCAATGGCCGGTGAGGAGCAGCAAGAGCTTGACTGGCTGGCTCTTCCGGTGTGGGAGCAATCGTCCGACGTTCGTGATTTTTTGGATATTTTTTTTAGTGGGTGCCCAGGTGCAGCTGGTGGTAAAAGTCGAAGCCCTGTTCGACAGGGAAAGCCCGGAGCCCCGATGTCTGTGGTGCTGTAGATGCGCTGCCAAAGGCCGGTGAGGAGCAGCAAGAGCTTTACTGGCTGGCACATTCGGTGTGGGAGCAATCGTCCGACGTTCATGATTTTTTGGGGTTTTTCTCCAGTGGGCGCCCAGGTGCAGCTGCTGGTAAACATCGAAGCCCTGTTCATCAGGGAAAGCGGGGAGCCTTGATGTCTGTGGTGCTGTAGATGCGCTGCCAATGGCTGGTGAGGAGCAGGAAGAGCTTGACTGGCTGGCACTATTTGTGTGGGAGCAATCGTCCAACGTTCATGATTTTTCTTCGGTTTATTTCCAATGGGCGCCCAGGTGCAGGTGGCAGTAACCATCGAAGCCCTATTCGTCAGGGAAAGCCCAGAGCCCCGATGTCTGTGGTGCTGTAGATGTGCTGCCAATGGCCGGGGAGGAGCAGCAAGAGCTTGAGTTCCTGGCACTTTCGGTGTGGTAGCAATCGTCCGACGTTCGTGATTTTTCGGGGTTTTTTTTGAGTGGGCGCCCAGGTACAGGTGGTGGTAAACGTCGAAACCCTGTTCGTCAGGGAAAGCCCGGAGCCCCGATGTCTGTGGTGCTGTAGATGCGCTGCCAATGGCTGGTGAGGAGCAGGAAGAGCTTGACTGGCTGGCACTTCCGGTGTGGGAACAATCGTCCGACGTTCGTGATTTTTTGGGGATTTTTTCCACTGGGCGTCAAGGTGCAGCTGGTGGTAAACGTCGAAGCCCTGTTCGTCAGGGAAAGCCCGGAGCCCCGATGTCTGTGGTGCTGTAGATGCGCTGCCAATGGCCGGTGAGGAACAGCAAGAGCTTGAGTTGCTGGCACTTTCGGTGTGTGAGCAATCGTCTAACGTTCATGATTTTTCGGGGTTTTTTTCAGTGGGCGCCCAGGTGCAGCTGGTGGTAAACGTCGAAGCCCTGTTCGTCAGGGAAAGCCTGGAGCCCCGATGTCTGTGGTGCTGTAGATGCGCTGCCAATGGCCGGTGATGAGCAGCAAGAGCTTGACTGGCTGGCACTTTCGATGTGGGAGCAATCGTCCGACGTTCCTGATTTTTCGGGGTTTTTTTCAGTGGGTGCCCAGGTGAAGCTGGTGGTAAACGTCGAAGCCCTGTTCGTCAGGGAAAGCCCGGAGCCCCGATGTCTGTGGTGCTGCAGATGCGCTGACAATGGCCGCTGAGGTGCAGCAGGAGCTTGACTGGCTGGCAATTTTTGTGTGGGAGCAATCGTCCAAGGTTCGTGATTTTTCGGGGTTTTTTTGGAGTGGGCGACCAGGTGCAGCTGGTGGTAAACGTCAAAGCCCTGTTCATCAGGGAAAGCCCGGAGCCCCGATGTCTGTGGTGCTGTAGATGCGCTGCCAATGGCCGGTGATGAGCAGCAAGAGCTTGAGTTGCTGGCACTTTCGGTGTGGGAGCAATCGTCCAACGTTCGTGATTTTTCTTGGGTTTTTTTTCCAATGGGCGCCCAGGTGCAGCTGGTGGTAAACATCGAAGCCCTGTTCGTCAGGGAAAGCCCGGAGCCCCGATGTCTGTGGTGCTGTAGATGCGCTGCCAATGGCCGGGGAGGAGCAGCAGGAGCCTGACTGGCTGGCACTTTTTGTGTGGGAGCAATCGTCCGACGTTCGTGACTTTTCGGTTTTTTCTGGAGTGGGCGACCAGGTGCAGCTGGTGGTAAACGTCGAAGCCCTGTTCATCAGGGAAAGCCCGGAGCCCCGATGTCTGTGGTGCTGTAGATGGGCTGCCAATGGCCGGTGAGGAGCAGCAGGAGCTTGACTGGCTGGCACATTTTGTGTGCGAGCAATCATCCGACGTTCGTGATTTTTTGGGATTTTTTTCAGTGGGCCCCCCAGGTGGAGCTGGTGGTAAACGTCGAAGCCCTGTTCGTCAGGGAAAGCCCGGAGCCCCGATGTCTGTGGTGCTGTAGATGCGCTGCCAATGGCCGGTGAGGAGCAGCAAGAGCTTGACTGGCTGGCACTTCCGGTGTGGGAGCAATTGTCCGACGTTCGTGATTTTTTGGATATTTTTTTTAGTGGGCGCCCAGGCGCAGCTGGTGGTAAACGTCGAAGCCCTGTTCGTCAGGGAAAGCCCGGATCCCCAATGTCTGTGGTGCTGCAGATGCGCTGCCAATGGCCGGTGAGGAGCAGCAAGAGCTTGAGTGGCTGGCACTTTCGGTGTGGGAGTAATCGTCCGACGTTCGTGATTTTTCGGGGTTTTTCTCCAGTGGGCGCCCAGATCCAGCTAGTGGTAAACATCGAAGCCCTGTTCATCAGGGAAAGCATGGAGCCCCGATGTCTGTGGTGCTGTAGATGTGCTGCCAATGGCCGGTGAGGAGCAGCAAGAGCTTGAGATGCTGGCACTTTTGGTGTGGGAGCAATCGTTTGACGTTCGTGATTTTTCGAGGTTTTTTTCATTGGGCGCCCAGGTGCAGCTGGTGGTAAAGGTCGAAGCCCTGTTCGTCAGGGAAGGCCCGGAGCCCCGATGTCTGTGGTGCTGTAGATGCGCTGCCAATGGCCGCTGAGGTGCAGCAGGAGCTTGACTGGCTGGCAATTTTTGTGTGGGGGCAATCGTCCAAGGTTCGTGATTTTTCGGGTTTTTTTTCCAATGGGCGCCCAGGTGCAGGTGGTGGTAAACGTCGAAGCCCTGTTCGTCAGGGAAAGCCCGGAGCCCCGATGTCTGTGGTGCTGTAGATGCGCTGCCAATGGCCGGTGAGGAGCAGCAAGAGCTTATCTGGCTGGTACTTTCGGTGTGGGAGCAATCGTCCGACGTTCGTGATTTTTCGGGGTTTTTTTCAGTGGGCCCCCCAGGTGCAGGTGGTGGTAAACGTCGAAGCCCTGTTCGTCAGGGAAAGCCCGGAGCCCCGATGTCTGTGGTCCTGTAGATGCGCTGCCAATGGCCGGTGAGGAGCAGCAAGATCTTGACTGGCTGACACTTTTGGTGTGGGAGCAATCGTCCGACGTTCGTGATTTTTTGGGGTTTTTCTCCAGTGGGCGCCCAGGTGCAGGTGGTGGTAAACGTCGAAGCCCTGTTCATCAGGGAAAGCGTGGAGCCCCGATGTCTGTGGTGCTGTAGATGCGCTGCCAATGGCTGGTGAGGAGCAGGAAGAGCTTGAGTTGCTGGCACTTTCGGTGTGGGAGCAATCGTCCGACGTTCGTGATTTTTTGGGGTTTTTTTCCACTGGGCGTCAAAATGCAGCTGGTGGTAAACGTCGAAGCCCTGTTCGTCAGGGAAAGCCCGGAGCCCCAATGTCTGTGGTGCTGTAGATGCGCTGCCAATGGTAGGTGATGAGCAGCAAGGGCTTGACTGGCTGGCACTTTCGGTGTGGGAGCAATCGTCCGACGTTCGTGATTTTTCTGGGTTTATCTCCAGCGGGCGCCCAGGTGCAGCGGGTGGTAAATGTCGAAGCCCTGTTGGTCAGGGAAAGCCCAGAGCCCCGATGTCTGTGGTGCTGTAGATGCGCTGCCAATGGCCGGTGAGTAGCAGCAAGAGCTTGACTGGCTGTCACTTTCGGTGTGGGAGCAATCGTCCAACGTTCGTGATTTTTCTTGGGTTTTTTTCAGTGGGCCCCCCAGGTGCAGATGGTGGTAAATGTCGAAGCCCTGTTCATCAGGGAAAGTCCCGAGCCCCGATGTCTGTGGTGCTGTAGATGCGCTGCCAATGGCTGGTGAGGAGCAGGAAGAGCTTGATGGGGTGGCACTTTCGGTGTGGGAGCAATCGTCCGACGTTCGTGATTTTTTGGGTTTTTTTTTAGTGGGCTCCCAGGCGCAGCTGGTGGTAAATGCAAAGCCCTGTTCGTCACGGAAAGCCCGGAGCCCCGATGTCTGTGGTGCTGTAGATGGGCTGCCAATGGCCGGTGAGGAGCAGCAGGAGCTTGACTGGCTGGCACATTTTGTGTGGGAGCAATCGTCCGACGTTCGTGATTTTTCGGGTTTTTCTGGAGTGGGCGACCAGGTGCAGCTGGTGGTAAACGTTGAAGCCCTGTTCGTCAGGGAAAGCCCGGAGCCCCGATGTCTGTGGTGCTGTAGATGCGCTGCCAATGGCCAGTGATGAGCAGCAAGAGCTTGACTGGCTGACACTTTTTGTGTGGGAGCAATCATCCGACGTTCATGATTTTTCGGGGTTTTTTTCAGTGGGCCCCCCTGGTGCAGGTGGTGGTAAACGTCGAAGCCCTGTTCGTCAGGGAAAGTCCCGAGCCCCGATGTCTGTGGTGCTGTAGATGCGCTGCCAATGGCTGTTGCTGAGCACCAAGAGCTTGACTGGCTGGCACTTTTGGCGTGGGAGCAATCGTCCGACGTTCGTGATTTTTCTTGGGTTTCTTTCCAATTGGCGCAGAGGTGCAGCTGGTGGTAAACGTCGAAGCCCTGTTCGTCAGGGAAAGCCCGGAGCCCCGATGTCTGTGGTGCTGCAGATTCGCTGCCAATGGCCGGTGAAGGGCAGCAAGAGCTTGACTGGCTGGCACATTTTGTGTGGGAGCAATCGTCCGACTTTCGTGATTTTTCGGGTTTTTCTAGAGTGGGCGACCAGGTGCAGCTGGTGGTAAATGTCAAAGCCCTGTTCGTCAGGGAAAGCCCGGAGCCCCGATGTCTGTGGTGCTGTAGATGCGCTGCCAATGGCCAGTGATGAGCAGCAAGAGCTTGTCTGGCTGGCACTTTCGGTGTGGGAGCAATCGTCCGACGTTCGTGATTTTTCGGGGTTTTTGTCAGTGGGCGCCCAGGTGCAGCTGGTGGTAAAGGTCGAAGCCCTGTTCGTCAGGGAAAGCCCGGAGCCCCTATGTCTGCGGTGCTGTAGATGCGCTTCCAATGGCCGCTGAGGAGCAGCAGGAGCTTGAGTTGCTGGAACTTTCGGTGTGGGAGCAATCGTCCAACGTTCGTGATTTTTTGGGGTTTTTCTCCAGTGGGCGCCCAGGTGCAGCTGGTGGTAAAGGTCGAAGCCCTGTTTGTCAGGGAAAGCCCGGAGCCCCGATGTCTGTGGTGCTGTAGATGCGCTGCCAATGGCCGCTGAGGAACAGCAAGAGCTTGACTGGCTGGCACTTTCGGTGTGGGAGCAATCGTCCAACGTTCGTGATACTTCTTGGGTTTTTTTCCAATGTGCGCCCAGGTGCAGGTGGTGGTAAACGTCGAAACCCTGTTCGTCAGGGAAAGCCCTGAGCCCTGATGTCTGTGGTGCTGTAGATGCGCTGCCAATGGCCGGGGAGGAGCAGCAAGAGCTTGACTGGCTGGCACTTTTTGTGTGGGAGCAATCGTCCGACGTTCATGATTTTTCAGGCTTTTTTGTAGTGGACACCCAGGTGCAGCTGGTGGTAAACGTCGAAGCCCTGTTCGTCAGGGAAAGCCCGGAGCCCCGATGTCTGTGGTGCTGTAGATGCGCTGCCAATGGCCGGGGAGGAGCAGCAAAAGATTGACTGGCTGGCACTTTTTGTGTGGGAGCAATCGTCCGACGTTCGTGATTGTTCGGTTTTTTCTGGAGTGGGCGACCAGGTGCAGCTGGTGGTAAACGTCGAAGCCCTGTATGTCAGGGAAAGCCCGGAGCCCCGATGTCTGTGGTGCTGTAGATGGGCTGCCAATGGCCGGTGAGGAGCAGCAGGAGCTTGACTGGCTGGCACATTTTGTGTGGGAGCAATCGTCCCACTTTCGTGATTTTTCGGGTTTTTCTGGAGTGGGCGACCAGGTGCAGCTGGTGGTAAACGTCGAAGCCCTGTATGTCAGGGAAAGCCCGGAGCCCCGATGTCTGTGGTGCTGTAGATGCGCTGCCAATGGCCGGTGATGAGCAGCAAGAGCTTGTCTGGCTGGCACTTTCGGTGTGGGAGCAATCGTCCGACGTTAGTGATTTTTCGGGGTTTTTTTCAGTGGGCCCCCCAGGTGCAGATGGTGGTAAACGTCGAAGCCCTGTTCGTCAGGGAAAGTCCCGAGCCCCAATGTCTGTGGTGCTGTAGATGCGCTGCCAATGGCTGGTGCTGAGCACCAAGAGCTTGACTGGCTGGCACTTTCGGTGTGGGAGCAATCGTCCGACGTTCGTGATTTTTCTTGGGTTTTTTCCAATGGGCGCCCAGGTGCAGCTGGTGGTAACTATCGAAGCCCTGTTCGTCAGGGAAAGCCCGGAGCCCCGATGTCTGTGGTGCTGTAGATGCGCTGCCAATGGCCGGTGAGGAGCAGCAAGAGCTTGACTGGCTGGCACTTCCGGTGTGGGAGCAATCGTCCGACGTTCGTGATTTTTTGAATATTTTTTTTATTGGGCGCCCAGGCGCAGCTGGTGGTAAACGTCGAAGCCCTGTTCGACAGGGAAAGCCCGGAGCCCCGATGTCTGTGGTGCTGTAGATGCGCTGCCAATGGCCGGTGACGAGCAGCAAGAGCTTGACTGGCTGGCACTTTTTGTGTCGGAGCAATCGTCCGAAGTTCATGATTTTTCGGTTTTTTTTGGAGTGGACTCCCAGGCGCAGGTGGTGGTAAACGTCGCAGCCCTGTTCGTCAGGGAATGCCCGGAGCCCCGATGTCTGTGGTGCTGTAGATGCGCTGCCAATGGCCGGGGAGGAGCAGCAAGAGCTTGACTGGCTGGCACTTTCGGTGTCGGAGCAATCGTCTGACGTTCATGATTTTTCGGGGTTTTTTTCAGTGGGCGCCCAGGTGCAGCTGGTGGTAAACGTCGAAGCCCTGTTCATCAGGGAAAGCCCGGAGCCCCGATGTCTGTGGTGCTGTAGATGCGCTGCCAATGGCCGGGGAGGAGCAGCAAGAGCTTGACTGGATAGCACTTGCGGTGTGGGAGCAATCGTCCGACGTTCATGATTTTTTGGGGTTTTTTTCAGTGGGCCTCCCAGGTGCAGCGGGTGGTAAATGTCGAAGCCCTGTTCGTCAGGGAAGGCCCGGAGCCCCAATGTCTGTGGTGCTGTAGATGCGCTGCCAATGGCCGGTGAGGAGCAGCAAGAGCTTGACTGGCTGGCACTTTCGGTGTGGGAGCAATCGTCCAACGTTCATGATTTTTCTTCGGTTTATTTCCAATGGGCGCCCAGGTGCAGGTGGCAGTAACCGTCGAAGCCCTATTCGTCAGGGAAAGCCCGGAGCCCCGATGTCTGTGGTGCTGTAGATGCGCTGCCAATGGCCGGGGAGGAGCAGCAAGATCTTGAGTGGTTGGCACTTTCGGTGTGGTAGCAATCGTCCAACGTTCGTGATTTTTCGGGGTTTTTTTTGAGTGGGCGCCCAGGTGCAGGTGGTGGTAAACGTCGAAACCCTGTTCGTCAGGGAAAGACATGAGCCCCAATGTCTGTGGTGCTGTAGATGTGCTGCCAATCACCGATGAAGAGCAGCAAGAGCTTGACTGGCTGGCTCTTTAGGTGTGGGAGCAATCGTCCGACGTTCGTGATTTTTCGGGGTTTTTTTTCCAGTGGGCGGCCAGGTGCAGATGGTGGTAAAGGTCGAAGCCCTGTTCGTCAGGGAAAGCCAGGAGCCCCGATGTCTGTGGTGCTGTGGTGCAATACCAATGGCCGGTGAGGAGCAGCAAGAGCTTGATTGGCTGGCACTTTCGGTGCGGGAGCAATCGTACAACGTTCGTGATTTTTCGGGGTTTTTTTCCAATGGGCGCAGAGGTGCAGCTGGTGGGAAACGTCGAAGCCCTGTTCATCAGGGAAGGCCCGGAGCCCCAATGTCTGTGGTGCTGTAGATGCGCTGCCAATGGCCGGTGATGAGCCGCAAGGGCTTGACTGGCTGACACTTTCGGTGTGGGAGCAATCGTCCGACGTTCGTGATTTTTCATCGGTTTATTTCCAATGGGCGCCCAGGTGCAGGTTGCAGTAACCGTCGAAGCCCTATTCGTCAGGGAAAGCCCGGAGCCCCGATGTCTGTGGTGCTGTAGATGCGCTGCCAATGGCCGGGGAGGAGCAGCAAGAGCTTGAGTGGTTGGCACTTTCGGTGTGGTAGCAATCGTCCGACGTTCGTGATTTTTCTTGGGTTTTTTTTGAGTGGGCGCACAGGTGCAGGTGGTGGTAAACATCGAAACCCTGTTCGTCCGGGAAAGACCTGAGCCCCGATGTCTGTGGTTCTGTAGATGCGCTGCCAATGGCTGGTGAGGAGCAGCAAGAGCTTGACTGGCTGGCTCTCGGTGTGGGAGCAATCGTCCGACGTTCATGATTTTTCGGGGTTTTTTTCAGTGGGCCCCCCAGGTGCAGCTGGTGGTAAACGTCGAAGCCCTGTTCGTCAGGGAAAGCCCGGAGCCCCGATGTCTGTGGTGCTGTAGATGCGCTGCCAATGGCCGGTGAGGAGCAGCAAGAGCTTGACTGGCTGGCACTTTCGGTGTGGGAGCAATCGTCCGACGTTTGTGATTTTTCTTGGGTTTTTTTCGAATGGGGGCCCAGGTGCAGGTGGTGGTAAACGTCGAAGCCCTGTTCGTCAGGGAAAGTCCCGAGCCCCGATGTCTGTGGTGCTGTAGATGCGCTGCCAATGGCCGGGGAGCAGCAGGAAGAGCTTGACTGGCTGGCACTTTCGGTGTGGGAGCAATCGTCCGACGTTTGTGATTTTTCTTGGGTTTATTTCCAATGGGCGCCCAGGTGCAGGTGGTGGTAAACGTCGAAACCGTGTTCGTCAGGGAAAGCCCAGAGCCCCGATGTCTGTGGTGCTGTAGATGCGCTGCCAATGGCCGGGGAGGAGCAGCAGGAGCTTGACTGGCTGGCACTTTTTGTGTGGGAGCAATCGTCCGACGTTCGTGATTTTTTGGGTTTTTTTGGCGTGGGCGACCAGGTGCAGCTGGTGGTAAAATTCGAAGCCCTGTTCATCAGGGAAAGCCCGGAGCCCTGATGTCTGTGGTGCTGTAGATGCACTGCCAATGGCCGGGGAGGAACAGCAAGAGCTTCGCTGGCTGGCACTTTCGGTGTGGGAGCAATCGTCCGACGTTCATAATTTTTCGGGGTTTTTTTCAGTGGGCCCCCCAGGTGCAGCTGGTGGTAAACGTCGAAGCCCTGTTCGCCAGGGAAAGCCCAGAGCCCCGATGTCTGTGGTGCTGTAGATGCGCTGCCAATGGCCGGTGAGGAGCAGCAAGAGCTTGACTGGCTGGCACTTTTTGTGTGGGAGCAATCATCCGACATTCGTGATTTTTCTGGGTTTATCTCCAGCGGGCGCCCAGGTGCAGCGGGTGGTAAATGTCGAAGCCCTGTTCGTCAGGGAATGCCCGGAGCCCCGATGTCTGTGGTGCTGTAGATGCGCTGCCAATGGCCGGTGAGGAGCAGGAAGAGCTTGATGGGGTGGCACTTTCGGTGTGGGAGCAATCGTCCGATGTTCGTGATTTTTTGGGTTTTTTTTTAGTGGGCTCCCAGGCGCAGCTGGTGGTAAATGCAAAGCCCTGTTCGTCAGGGAAAGCCCGGAGCCCCGATGTCTGTGGTGCTGTAGATGCGCTGCCAATGGCCGGTGAGGAGCAGCAGGAGCTTGACTGGCTGGCACATTTTGTGTGGGAGCAATCGTCCGACGTTCGTGATTTTTCGGGTTTTTCTGGAGTGGGCGACCAGGTGCAGCTAGTGGTAAACGTCGAAGCCCTGTTCTTCAGGGAAAGCCCGGAGCCCCGATGTCTGTGGTGCTGTAGATGCGCTGCCAATGGCCAGTGATGAGCAGCAAGAGCTTTTCTGGCTGGCACTTTTTGTGTGGGAGCAATCATCCGACGTTCATGATTTTTCGGGTTTTTTTTCAGTGGGCCCCCCAGGTGCAGCTGGTGGTAAAGGTCGAAGCCCTGTTCGTCAGGGAAAGCCCGGAGCCCCGATGTCTGTGGTGCTGTAGATGCGCTGCCAATGGCCGGTGAGGAGCAGCAAGAGCTTGACTGGCTGACACTTTCGGTGTGGAAGCAATCGTCTGACGTTCATGATTTTTCGGGGTTTTTTTTCAGTGGGCCCCCCCGGTGCAGGTGGTGGTAAACGTCGAAGCCCTGTTCGTCAGGGAAAGTCCCGAGCCCCGATGTCTCTGGTGCTGTAGATGCGCTGCCAATGGCTGTTGCTGAGCACCAAGAGCTTGACTGGCTGGCACTTTCGGTGTGGGAGCAATCGTCCGACGTTCGTGATTTTTCTTGGGTTTTTTTCCAATTGGCGCAGAGGTGCAGCTGGTGGTAAACGTCGAAGCCCTGTTGGTCAGGGAAAGCCCGGAGCCCCGATGTCTGTGGTGCTGTAGATGCGCTGCCAATGGCCGCTGAGGAGCAGCAAGAGCTTGACTGGCTGGCACTTCCGGTGTCGGAGCAATCGTCCGACGTTCGTGATTTTTCTGGGTTAATCTCCAGCGGGCGCCCAGGTGCAGCGGGTGGTAAATGTCGAAGCCCTGTTCGTCAGGGAAAGCCCGGAGCCCCGATGTCTGTGGTGCTGCAGATTCGCTGGCAATGGCCGGTGAAGAGCAGCAAGAGCTTGACTGGCTGGCACTTCCGGTGTGGGAGCAATCGTCCGACGTTCATGATTTTTCTGGGTTAATCTCCAGTGGGCGACCAGGTGCAGCTGGTGGTAAACGTCGAAGCCCTGTTCGTCAGGGAATGCCCGGAGCCCCAATGTCTGTGGTGCTGTAGATGCGCTGCCAACGGCCGGTGAGGAGCAGCAAGAGCTTGACTGGCTGGCACATTTTGTGTGGGAGCAATCGTTTGACTTTCGTGATTTTTCGGGTTTTTCTAGAGTGGGCGACCAGGTGCAGCTGGTGGTAAACATCAAAGCCCTGTTCGTCAGGGAAAGCCCGGAGCCCCGATGTCTGTGGTGCTGTAGATGCGCTGCCAATGGCCAGTGATGAGCAGCAAGAGCTTGTCTGGCTGGCACTTTCGGTGTGGTAGCAATCGTCCGACGTTCATGATTTTTCGGGGTTATGTTCAGTGGGCCCCCCAGGTGCAGCTGGTGGTAAACGTCGAAGCCCTGTTCGTCAGGGAAAGCCCGGAGCCCCGATGTCTGTGGTGCTGTAGATGCGCTGCCAATGGCCGGGGAGGAGCAGGAAGAGCTTCGTTTGCTGGCACTTTCGGTGTGGGAGCAATCGTCCGACGTTCGTGATTTTATGGGGTTTTTCTCCAGTGGGCGCCCAGGTGCAGCTGGTGGTAAACGTCGAAGCCCTGTTCATCAGGGAAAGCGTGGAGCCCCGATGTCTGTGGTGCTGTAGATGCGCTGCCAGTGGCTGGTGAGGAGCAGGAAGAGCTTGAGTTGCTGGCACTTCCGGTGTGGGAGCAATCGTCCGACGTTCATGATTTTTCGGTGTTTTTTTGAGTGGACTCCCAGGTGCAGCTGGTGGTAAACGTCGAAGCCCTGTTCGTCAGGGAAAGCCCGGAGCCCCGATGTCTGTGGTGCTGTAGATGCGCTGCCAATGGCCGGTGAGGAGCAGCAGGAGATTGACTGGCTGGCACTTTTTGTGTGGGAGCAATCGTCCGACGTTCGTGATTGTTCGGGTTTTTCTGGAGTGGGCGACCAGGTGCAGCTGGTGGTAAACGTCGAAGCCCTGTATGTCAGGGAAAGCCCGGAGCCCCGATGTCTGTGGTGCTGTAGATGGGCTGCCAATGGCCGGTGAGGAGCAGCAGGAGCTTGACTGGCTGGCACATTTTGTGTGGGAGCAATCGTCCCACATTCGTGATTTTTCGGGTTTTTCTGGAGTGGGCGACCAGGTGCAGCTGGTGATAAACATCGAAGCCCTGTTCGTCAGGGAAAGCCCGGAGCCCCGATGTCTGTGGTGCTGTAGATGCGCTGCCAATGGCCGGTGATGAGCAGCAAGAGCTTGTCTGGCTGGCACTTTCGGTGTGGGAGCAATCGTCCGACGTTAGTGATTTTTCGGGGTTTTTTTCAGTGGGCCCCCCAGGTGCAGATGGTGGTAAACGTCGAAGCCCTGTTCGTCAGGGAAAGTCCCGAGCCCCAATGTCTGTGGTGCTGTAGATGCGCTGCCAATGGCTGGTGCTGAGCACCAAGAGCTTGACTGGCTGGCACTTTCGGTGTGGGAGCAATCGTCCTACGTTCGTGATTTTTCTTGGGTTTTTTCCAATGGGCGCCCAGGTGCAGCTGGTGGTAACTCTCGAAGCCCTGTTCGTCAGGGAAAGCCCGGAGCCCCGATGTCTGTGGTGCTGTAGATGCGCTGTCAATGGCCGGTGAGGAGCAGCAAGAGCTTGACTGGCTGGCACTTCCGGTGTGGGAGCAATCGTCCGACGTTCGTGATTTTTTGAATATTTTTTTTATTGGGCGCCCAGGCGCAGCTGGTGGTAAACGTCGAAGCCCTGTTCGACAGGGAAAGCCCGGAGCCCCGATGTCTGTGGTGCTGTAGATGCGCTGCCAATGGCCGGTGACGAGCAGCAAGAGCTTGACTGGCTGGCACTTTTTGTGTCGGAGCAATCGTCCGACGTTCATGATTTTTCGGGTTTTTTTGGAGTGGACTCCCAGGCGCAGGTGGTGGTAAACGTCGCAGCCCTGTTCGTCAGGGAATGCCCGGAGCCCCGATGTCTGTGGTGCTGTAGATGCGCTGCCAATGGCCGGGGAGGAGCAGCAAGAGCTTGACTGGCTGGCACTTTCGGTGTCGGAACAATCGTCTGACGTTCATGATTTTTCGGGGTTTTTTTTCAGTGGGCGCCCAGGTGCAGCTGGTGGTAAACGTCGAAGCCCTGTTCATCAGGGAAAGCCCGGAGCCCCGATGTCTGTGGTGCTGTAGATGCGCTGCCAATGGCCGGGGAGGAGCAGCAAGAGCTTGACTGGATAGCACTTGCGGTGTGGGAGCAATCGTCCGACGTTCATGATTTTTTGGGGTTTTTTTCAGTGGGCCCCCCAGGTGCAGCGGGTGGTAAATGTCGAAGCCCTGTTCGTCAGGGAAGGCCCGGAGCCCCAATGTCTGTGGTGCTGTAGATGCGCTGCCAATGGCCGGTGAGGAGCAGCAAGAGCTTGACGGGCTGGCACATTCGGTGTGGGAGCAATCGTCCGACGTTCGTGATTTTTCGGGGTTTTTTTCCACTGGGCGTCCAGGTGCAGCTGGTGGTAAACATCGAAGCCCTGTTCTACAGGGAAAGCCTGGAGCCCCGATGTCTGTGGTGCTGTAGATGCGCTGCCAATGGCTGGTGAGGAGCAGCAAGAGCTTGACTGGCTGGCTCTTTCGGTGTGGGAGCAATCGTCCGACGTTCATGATTTTTCGGGGTTTTTTTCAGTGGGCCCCCCAGGTGCAGCTGGTGGTAAACGTCGAAGCCCTGTTCGTCAGGGAAAGCCCGGAGCCCCGATGTCTGTGGTGCTGTAGATGCGCTGCCAATGGCCGGTGATGAGCAGCAAGAGCTTGACTGGCTGGCACTTTCGGTGTGGGAGCAATCGTCCAACGTTCGTGATTTTTCTTGGGTTTTTTTCGAATGGGCGTCCAGGTGCAGCTGGTGGTAAACATCGAAGCCCTGTTCATCAGGGAAAGCGGGGAGCCCCGATGTCTGTGGTGCTGTAGATGCGCTGCCAATGGCTGGTGAGGAGCAGGAAGAGCTTGAGTTGCTGGCACTTCCGGTGTGGGAGCAATCGTCCGACGTTCATGTTTTTTGGGGTTTTTTTCCACTGGGCGTCCAGGTGCAGCTGGTGGGAAACGTCGAAGCCCTGCTCATCAGGGAAAGCCCGGAGCCCCAATGTCTGTGGTGCTGTAGATGCGCTGCCAATGGCCGGTGATGACCCGCAAGGGCTTGACTGGCTGACACTTTCGGTGTGGGAGCAATCGTCCGACGTTCGTGATTTTTCTTCGGTTTATTTCCAATGGGCGCCCAGGTGCAGGTGGCAGTAACCGTCGAAGCCCTATTCGTCAGGGAAAGCCCGGAGCCCCGATGTCTGTGGTGCTGTAGATGCGCTGCCAATGGCCGGTGAGGAGCAGCAAGAGCTTGACTGGCTGGCACTTTTTGTGTGGGAGCAATCGTCCGACGTTCGTGATTTTTTGGGTTTTTTTGGCGTGGGCGACCAGGTGCAGCTGGTGGTAAAAGTCGAAGCCCTGTTCATCAGGGAAAGCCCGGAGCCCTGATGTCTGTGGTGCTGTAGATGCACTGCCAATGGCCGGGGAGGAGCAGCAAGAGCTTCGCTGGCTGGCACTTTCGGTGTGGGAGCAATCGTCCGACGTTCATAATTTTTCGGGGTTTTTTTCAGTGGGCCCCCCAGGTGCAGCTGGTGGTAAACGTCGAAGCCCTGTTCGTCAGGGAAAGCCCAGAGCCCCGATGTCTGTGGTGCTGTAGATGCGCTGCCAATGGCCGGGGAGGAGCTGCAAGAGCTTGACTGGCTGGCACTTTTTGTGTGGGAGCAATCATCCGACATTCGTGATTTTTCTGGGTTTATCTCCAGCGGGCGCCCAGGTGCAGCGGGTGGTAAATGTCGAAGCCCTGTTCGTCAGGGAATGCCCGGAGCCCCAATGTCTGTGGTGCTGTAGATGCGCTGCCAATGGCCGGTGAGGAGCAGGAAGAGCTTGATGGGGTGGCACTTTCGGTGTGGGAGCAATCGTCCGATGTTCGTGATTTTTTGGGTTTTTTTTTAGTGGGCTCCCAGGCGCAGCTGGTGGTAAATGCAAAGCCCTGTTCGTCAGGGAAAGCCCGGAGCCCCGATGTCTGTGGTGCTGTAGATGGGCTGCCAATGGCCGGTGAGGAGCAGCAGGAGCTTGACTGGCTGGCACATTTTGTGTGGGAGCAATCGTCCGACGTTCGTGATTTTTCGGGTTTTTCTGGAGTGGGCGACCAGGTGCAGCTAGTGGTAAACGTCGAAGCCCTGTTCTTCAGGGAAAGCCCGGAGCCCCGATGTCTGTGGTGCTGTAGATGCGCTGCCAATGGCCAGTGATGAGCAGCAAGAGCTTTTCTGGCTGGCACTTTTTGTGTGGGAGCAATCATCCGACGTTCATGATTTTTCGGGGTTTTTTTCAGTCGGCCCCCCAGGTGCAGCTGGTGGTAAAGGTCGAAGCCCTGTTCGTCAGGGAAAGCCCGGAGCCCCGATGTCTGTGGTGCTGTAGATGCGCTGCCAATGGCCGGTGAGGAGCAGCAAGAGCTTGACTGGCTGACACTTTCGGTGTGGAAGCAATCGTCTGACGTTCATGATTTTTCGGGGTTTTTTTTCAGTGGGCCCTCCCGGTGCAGGTGGTGGTAAACGTCGAAGCCCTGTTCGTCAGGGAAAGTCCCTAGCCCCGATGTCTGTGGTGCTGTAGATGCGCTGCCAATGGCTGTTGCTGAGCACCAAGGGCTTGACTGGCTGGCACTTTCGGTGTGGGAGCAATCGTCCTACGTTCGTGATTTTTCTTGGGTTTTTTTCCAATTGGCGCAGAGGTGCAGCTGGTGGTAAACGTCGAAGCCCTGTTGGTCAGGGAAAGCCCGGAGCACCGATGTCTGTGGTGCTGTAGATGCGCTGCCAATGGCCGGTGAGGAGCAGCAAGAGCTTGACTGGCTGGCACTTCCGGTGTCGGAGCAATCGTCCGACGTTCGTGATTTTTCTGGGTTAATCTCCAGCGGGCGCCCAGGTGCAGCGGGTGGTAAATGTCGAAGCCCTGTTCGTCAGGGAAAGCCCGGAGCCCCGATGTCTGTGGTGCTGCAGATTCGCTGGCAATGGCCGGTGCGGAGCAGCAAGAGCTTGTCTGGCTGGCACTTTCGGTGTGGTAGCAATCGTCCGACGTTCATGATTTTTCTGGGTTAATCTCCAGTGGGCCCCCCAGGTGCAGCTGGTGGTAAACGTCGAAGCCCTGTTCGTCAGGGAAAGCCCGGAGCCCCGATGTCTGTGGTGCTGTAGATGCGCTGCCAATGGCCGGTGATGAGCAGCAGGAGCTTGACTGGCTGGCACATTTTGTGTGGGAGCAATCGTCCGACTTTCGTGATTTTTCGGGTTTTTCTGGAGTGGGCGACCAGGTGCAGCTGGTGGTAAACGTCGAAGCCCTGTTCGTCAGGGAAAGCCTGGAGCCCCGATGTCTGTGGTGCTGTAGCTGCGCTGCCAATGGCCGGTGATGAGCAGCAAGAGCTCGTCTGGCTGGCACTTGCGTTGTGGAAGCAATCATCCGACGTTCATGATATTTCGGGGTTTTTTTCAGTGGGCCCCCCAGGTGCAGGTGGTGGTAAACGTTGAAGCCCTGTTCGTCAGGGAAAGCCCGGATCCCCGATGTCTGTGGTGCTGTAGATGCGCTGCCAATGGCCGGTGAGGAGCAGCAAGAGCTTGACTGGCTGGCACTTTCGGTGTGGGAGCAATCGTCCGACGTTCATGATTTTTCAGGGTTTTTTTCAGTGGGCCCCCCAGGTGCAGATGGTGGTAAACGTCAAGCCCTCTTTGTCAGGGAAAGTCCCAAGACCCAATGTCTGTGGTGCTGTAGATGCGCTGCCAATGGCCGGTGAGGAGCAGCAAGAGCTTGACTGGCTGGCACTTTCGGTGTGGGAGCAATCGTCCGACGTTCGTGATTTTTTGGATATTTTTTTTAGTGGGCGCCCAGGCGCAGCTGGTGGTAAATATCGAAGCCCTGTTCGTCAGGGAAAGCCCGGAGCCCCGATGTCTGTGGTGCTGTAGATGCGCTGCCAATGGCCGGTGAGGAGCAGCAAGAGCTGGACTGGCTGGCACTTTCGGTGTGGGAGCAATCGTCCGACGTTCGTGATTTTTCGGGGTTTTTGTCAGTGGGCGCCCAGGTGCAGCTGGTGGTAAACGTCGAAGCCCTGTTCGTCAGGGAAAGCCCAAAGCCCCTATGTCTGCAGTGCTGTAGATGCGCTGCCAATGGCCGCTGAGGAGCAGCAGGAGCTTGAGTTGCTGGCACTTTCGGTGTGGGAGCAATCGTCCGACGTTCGTGATTTTTTGGGGTTTTTGTCCAGTGGGCGCCCAGGTGCAGCTGGTGGTAAACATCGAAGCCCTATTCATCAGGGAAAGCGTGGAGCCCCGATGTCTGTGGTGCTGTAGATGCGCTGCCAATGGCCAGTGAGGATCAGCAAGAGCTTGAGTTCCTGGCACTTTCGGTGTGGGAGCAATCGTCTGACGTTCGTGATTTTTCGGGGTTTTTTTCAGTGGGCGCCCAGGTGCAGCTGGTGGTAAACGTCGAAGCCCTGTTTGTCAGGGAAAGCCCGGAGCCCCGATGTCTGTGGTGCTGTAGATGCGCTGCCAATGGCCGCTGAGGTGCAGCAGGAGCTTGACTGGCTGGCAATTTTTGTGTGGGAGCAATCGTCCAAGGTTCGTGATTTTTCATGTTTTTTTGGAGTGGGCGACCAGGTGCAGCTGGTGGTAAACGTCGAAGCCCTGTTCGTCAGGGAAAGCCCGGAGCCCCGATGTCTGTGGTGCTGTAGATGCGCTGCCAATGGCCGGTGATGAGCAGCAAGAGCTTGACTGGCTGGCACTTTCGGTGTGGGAGCTATCGTCCAACGTTCGTGATTTTTCTTGGTTTTTTTTCCAATGTGCGCCCAGGTGCAGGTGGTGGTAAACGTCGAAACCCTGTTCGTCAGGGAAAGCCCTGAGCCCTGATGTCTATGGTGCTGTAGATGCGCTGCCAATGGCCGGGGAGGAGCAGCAAGAGCTTGACTGGCTGGCACTTTTTGTGTGGGAGCAATCGTCCGACGTTCATGATTTTTCAGGTTTTTTTGTAGTGGACTCCCAGGTGCAGCTGGTGGTAAACGTCGAAGCCCTGTTCGTCAGGGAAAGCCCGGAGCCCCGATGTCTGTGGTGCTGTAGATGGGCTGCCAATGGCCGGTGAGGAGCAGCAGGAGATTGACTGGCTGGCAGTTTTTGTGTGGGAGCAATCGTCCGACGTTCGTGATTGTTCGGTTTTTTCCTGGAGTGGGCGACCAGGTGCAGCTGGTGGTAAACGTCGAAGCCCTGTTCGTCAGGGAAAGCCCGGAGCCCCGATGTCTGTGGTGCTGTAGATGCGCTGCCAATGGCCGGTGATGAGCAGCAAGAGCTTGTCTGGCTGGCACTTTCGGTGTGGGAGCAATCGTCCGACGTTAGTGATTTTTCGGGGTTTTTTTCAGTGGGCCCCCCAGGTGCAGATGGTGGTAAACGTCGAAGCCCTGTTCGTCAGGGAAAGTCCCGAGCCCCAATGTCTGTGGTGCTGTAGATGCGCTGCCAATGGCTGGTGCTGAGCACCAAGAGCTTGACTGGCTGGCACTTTCGGTGTGGGAGCAATCGTCCGACGTTCGTGATTTTTCTTGGGTTTTTTTCCAATGGGCGCCCAGGTGCAGCTGGTGGTAACTATCGAAGCCCTGTTCGTCAGGGAAAGCCCGGAGCCCCGATGTCTGTGGTGCTGTAGATGCGCTGCCAATGGCCGGTGAGGAGCAGCAAGAGCTTGACTGGCTGGCACTTCCGGTGTGGGAGCAATCGTCCGACGTTCGTGATTTTTTGAATATTTTTTTTAGTGGGCGCCCAGGCGCAGCTGGTGGTAAACGTCGAAGCCCTGTTCGACAGGGAAAGCCCGGAGCCCCGATGTCTGTGGTGCTGTAGATGTGCTGCCAATGGCCGGTGACGAGCAGCAAGAGCTTGACTGGCTGGCACTTTCGGTGTGGGAGCACTCATCCGACGTTCGTGATTTTTCGGGGTTTTTTTCAGTGGGCGCCCAGGTGCAGCTGGTGGTAAACGTCGAAGCCCTGTTCGTCAGGGAAAGCCCGGAGCCCCGATGTCTGTGGTGCTGTAGATGCGCTGCCAATGGCCGGGGAGGAGCAGCAAGAGTTTGACTGGCTGGCACTTTTGGTGTGAGAGCAATCATCCGACGTTCTTGATTTTTAGGGGTTTTTTTCAGTGGGCGCCCAGGTGCAGCTGGTGGTAAACGTCGAAGCCCTGTTCGTCAGGGAAAGCCCAGAGCCCCGATGTCTGTGGTGCTCTAGATAAGCTGCCAATGGCCGGTGAGGAGCAGCAAGAGCTTGACTGGCTGGCACTTTCAGTGTGGGAGCAATCGTCCGACGTTCGTGATTTTTCAGGGTTTTTTTCAGTGGGCGCCCAGGTGCAGATGGTGGTAAACGTCGAAGCCCTCTTTGTCAGGGAAAGTCCCAAGCCCCAATGTCTGTGGTGCTGTAGATGCGCTGCCAATGGCCGGGGAGGAGCAGCAAGAGCTTGACTGGCTGGCACTTTCGGTGTCGGAGCAATCGTCTGACGTTCATGATTTTTCGGGGTTTTTTTCAGTGGGCGCCCAGGTGCAGCTGGTGGTAAACGTCGAAGCCCTGTTCATCAGGGAAAGCCCGGAGCCCCGATGTCTGTGGTGCTGTAGATGCGCTGCCAATGGCCGGGGAGGAGCAGCAAGAGCTTGACTGGATAGCACTTGCGGTGTGGGAGCAATCGTCCGACGTTCATGATTTTTTGGGGTTTTTTTCAGTGGGCCCCCCAGGTGCAGCGGGTGGTAAATGTCGAAGCCCTGTTCGTCAGGGAAGGCCCGGAGCCCCAATGTCTGTGGTGCTGTAGATGTGCTGCCAATGGCCGGTGAGGAGCAGCAAGAGCTTGACTGGCTGGCACTTTCGGTGTGGGAGCAATCGTCCAACGTTCATGATTTTTCTTCGGTTTATTTCCAATGGGCGCCCAGGTGCAGGTGGCAGTAACCGTCGAAGCCCTGTTCGTCAGGGAAAGACATGAGCCCCAATGTCTGTGGTGCTGTAGATGTGCTGCCAATCACCGATGAGGAGGAGCAAGAGCTTGACTGGCTGGCACTTTCGGTGTGGGAGCAATCGTCCGACGTTCGTGATTTTTCGGGGTTTTTTTTCCAGTGGGCGGCCAGGTGCAGATGGTGGTAAAGGTCGAAGCCCTGTTCGTCAGGGAAAGCCAGGAGCCCCGATGTCTGTGGTGCTGTGGTGCAATACCAATGGCCGGTGAGGAGCAGCAAGAGCTTGACTGGCTGGCACTTTCGGTGCGGGAGCAATCGTACAAGGTTCATGATTTTTCGGGGTTTTTTTCCAATGGGCGCAGAGGTGCAGCTGGTGGTAAACGTCGAAGCCCTGTTCTACAGGGAAAGCCCGGAGCCCCGATGTCTGTGGTGCTGTAGATGCGCTGCCAATGGCTGGTGAGGAGCAGCAAGAGCTTGACTGGCTGGCTCTTTCGGTGTGGGAGCAATCGTCCGACGTTCATGATTTTTCGGGGTTTTTTTCAGTGGGCCCCCCAGGTGCAGCTGGTGGTAAACGTCGAAGCCCTGTTCGTCAGGGAAAGCCCGGAGCCCCGATGTCTGTGGTGCTGCAGATGCGCTGCCAATGGCCGGTGATGAGCAGCAAGAGCTTGACTGGCTGGCACTTTCGGTGTGGGAGCAATCGTCCAACGTTCGTGATTTTTCTTGGGTTTTTTTCGAATGGGGGCCCAGGTGCAGCTGGTGGTAAACGTTGAAGCCCTGTTCGTCAGGGAATGCCCGGAGCCCCGATGTCTGTGGTGCTGTAGATGCGCTGCCAATGGCCGGTGAGGAGCAGCAAGAGCTTGACTGGCTGGCACATTCGGTGTGGGGGGCAATCGTCCGACGTTCATGTTTTTTGGGGTTTTTTTCCACTGGGCGTCCAGGTGCAGCTGGTGGTAAACATCGAAGCCCTGTTCATCAGGGAAAGCGGATAGCCCCGATGTCTGTGGTGCTGTAGATGCGCTGCCAATGGCTGGTGAGGAGCAGGAAGAGCTTGAGTTGCTGGCACTTCTGGTCTGGGAGCAATCGTCCGACGTTCATGTTTTTTGGGGTTTTTTTCCACTGGGCGTCCAGGTGCAGCTGGTGGTAAACGTCGAAGCCCTGTTCATCAGGGAAAGCCCGGAGCCCCAATGTCTGTGGTGCTGTAGATGCGCTGCCAATGGCCGGTGATGAGCCGCAAGGGCTTGACTGGCTGACACTTTCGGTGTGGGAGCAATCGTCCAACGTTCATGATTTTTCTTCGGTTTATTTCCAATGGGCGCCCAGGTGCAGGTGGCAGTAACCGTCGAAGCCCTATTCGTCAGGGAAAGCCCGGAGCCCCGATGTCTGTGGTGCTGTAGATGCGCTGCCAATGGCCGGGGAGGAGCAGCAAGAGCTTGAGTGGTTGGCACTTTCGGTGTGGTAGCAATCGTCCGACGTTCGTGATTTTTCTTGGGTTTTTTTTGAGTGGGCGCACAGGTGAATGTGGTGGTAAACGTCGAAACCCTGTTCGTCAGGGAAAGACCTGAGCCCCGATGTCTGTGGTGCTGTAGATGCGCTGCCAATGGCCGGGGAGGAGCAGCAAGAGCTTGACTGGCTGGCACTTTTGGTGTGGGAGCAATCGTACAACGTTCGTGATTTTTCGGGGTTTATTTCCAATGGGCGCAGAGGTGCAGCTGGTGGTAAACGTCGAAGCCCTGTTCGTCAGGGAATGCCCGGAGCCCCGATGTCTGTGGTGCTGTAGATGCGCTGCCAATGGCCGGTGAGAAGCAGCAAGAGCTTGACTGGCTGGCTCTTTCGGTGTGGGAGCAATCGTCCGACGTTCATGATTTTTCGGGGTTTTTTTCAGTGGGCCCCCCAGGTGCAGCTTTTGGTAAACGTCGAAGCCCTGTTCGTCAGGGAAAGCACGGAGCCCCGATGACTGTGGTGCTGTAGATGCGCTGCCAATGGCCGGTGAGGAGCAGCAAGAGCTTGACTGGCTGGCACTTTCGGTGTGGGAGCAATCGTTTGACGTTCGTGATTTTTCTTGGGTTTT